>NC_045962.1:2202840-3462840 GCF_010909765.2 Amblyraja radiata
AAAGGAGTGTGTAATGTTCCAGGTGAGATGTGGGACCTGTGAGATTTGGTGTGTGTTGCTGTCAGCACGGACTGGTGACTCTTGGTCTCTGCAGCCGACTTCCCTCCTGATCAGCTGTTCAGTGTGTTTTTACTCTTTTACCCTCCCTGTCCCTCCTCCTCTCTCTTCTTCCAGATCCACCATTGGACACAACTCTGGAACCCCAGGGAGCAGGGACTGGAGACTCTGGTCCGGGTTTAACTAGTGACCCAGCAGCGTCTGCAAGCTCAGGTATCAGTGGTGGGGAGCATGGAACATAGATAAAGGCAGCACGGTGGTTCAGCGGTAGAGTTGCTGGCTTACAGCGCCAGAGACACGGGTTTGATCCTGACTATGGGTGTTGTCTGTACGGAGTTTGTATGTTCTCCCCGTGACCTGCGTAGTTTTTCTCTGGGTAATTCGCTTTCCTCCCACACTCCAAAGACGTACAGGTTTGTAGGTTAATTGGCTTGGTATTATTGTAAATTGTCCCAGGTGTGTAGTATAGTGTGTAGTTTAGTGTTAGTGTGCGGGGATCGCTGGTCAGTGCGGACACGGTGGGCTGAAGGGCCTTGTTTCCACGCTGTATCTCCAAACTAAACTAAACAGGACATTACAGGAACAGGCCCATCACCCCACAAAGTCCGTGCCGAACATGATGCCAATTTAAACCTCTGCCTGCACGTGATCCATATCCCTACATTTCCTGCATACAAACATGCCTCACCACAAAACGTAATATCCACTATCGTATCAGCCTCCACCACCACTTCTGGCAGCACGTTCCAGGCCCCCGCCACTGTGTAAAAGACTTGCCCCCCACATATTTTAAACTTTGCACCTTGTATCTTAAAGCTGTGCCTTCTAGTCTTTGGCATTTCCACCCTGGGGGACTCATCATTGCTTCATAATTTTATATACTTCTGTCTGATCTATACTTAGCCTCGACAACCCAGAGAAAACACCTCCTGAATACCTCCGCACAGTCCACCAAGGCCAACGACATCTCCCGGTTGCTAAACACTTTAACTCCTCCTCCTATTCCCATACTGACCTTTCTGTCCTGGGCCTCCTCCACTGTCAGAGTGAGACCCAACACAAAATGGATAAATAGCACCTCATATTTCGTTAGGGCAGCTTACAACACAGTGGTTTGATAATAGATTTCTCTAATTTCTAATAACCCTTTGCTTTTCCTCTCCCTCCGCCCCTCCCCCACCCTCATTCTCTGACTCGTTTCACTGTCCTCCTGATTAATAATACTGATATTATGCCTTGTCATCATCTCCCCCCCCCCTCCCCCTGCTAACAATGAACCATTCAACATTTGCTTGACCATTTCTTCCCTCCAGAGATGCTGCCTGTCTCGCTGAGTTACTCCAGCATTTTGTGTCTACATTTGCTTTCCACAGTCTGCTTTGATCTGTTGTTTTCACACCTTACCCTTCCATATCTCCAGTCTCCCTGTTCCCTGACTCAGTCTGAAGAAGGGTCTCGACTCAAAATGTCACCCATTCCTTCTCTCCAGAGATGCTGCCTGTCTCACTGAGTTACTCCAGCTGTTTGTGTCCATCTCCATAGAAAACAATCCAGGGTAGTCCAATGTCTCCTTAAAGCTAATGCCCTGTAATCCAAGCAGCATTCTGGTAAACTCCTTCTGCTCCTTGTCCAAAGCCTCCACATCACTCCTGTAATGGGGCAACCACAATGGCTATAACAATACTCCAAATGCAGCCCAACCGATGTGCTATATAACTGCAACATAACTTCCTGACTTCCCGACCTATTCAGAACTTTGTGTCCACTTTATCTGGCTGCTCGTTCCATACACCCACCACACTCTGAATAAAAATAGTTGCTCCACTGGTTCCTGTTAAATCTATCCCCTCTCATCTTAAACTTATGTCCAACACAGAGTGTCCATTATGTTACTACAACTTTTTGGCACTTTGTATTTTTTTGTAAACGACCATATTTATATATGTATGCAAAGTGTTGGAGTAACAGTGAATGATGCAGAATCTCTGGAGAAAATGGATAGTTCATGTCCTCCAGAGATACTGCCTGACCCGCTGAGTTACGCCAGCACTTTGTGGCATTTTTTGGACATAAATATAAGTGGGTTGGGTAGTATGTTTTCAGATTACACCAATATACTGTAGGTGGAGGTGCGGACTGTGAGGAAGGCTGTCAAAGTATACAGTGGGATATAGATCAGTTACTGAAGTGGGTAGAGAAGTGGCAGATGAAGTTTAATCCAAACAGATGTGAGGTGTTGCACTCCG
Source organism: Amblyraja radiata (assembly GCF_010909765.2). Classification (NCBI taxonomy): domain Eukaryota; kingdom Metazoa; phylum Chordata; class Chondrichthyes; order Rajiformes; family Rajidae; genus Amblyraja; species Amblyraja radiata. Next base: position 2,205,144 of record NC_045962.1, read on the forward strand.
GGAGGTCAAATGCAAGGGGGAATTATACAGTTAATGTCAAGAAGAACATTGATGCCTGTCATAGTCTGCTTTGATCTGTTGTTTTCACACCTTAGCCTTCCATATCTCCAGTCTCCCTCTTCCCTAATTCTCAGTCTGAAGAAGGGTCTCGACCCAAATTGTCACCCATTCCTTCACTCCAGAGACGCTGCCTGCCTCACTGAGTTACTCCTGCTTTTTGCGTCTTTCTCCAGAGAATCTGCCTGGATTAGAGCGCTTTAGCTTTAAAGGAGAGATTGGACAACCCTGGATTGTTTTCTCTGGAGATGGACACAAAAAGCTGGAGTAACTCAACGGGTCAGACAGCATCTTTGGAGAAAGGATGGGTGACGTTCTGGGTCGGGTCACTTCTTCCGACTGAAGAGCAGTAGCGACACGAAATGGCACCCATCTTTTTTCTCCACAGATGCTGTCTGACCCGTTAGGTTCTTTGTGTCTATGTTTGGTATAAACCAGCATCTGCAGTCTTTGCTTCTACATGTTTCAGAGAAGATAGTGGAGGCAGGTATAATAATAACATTTACAAGGACGGGAAAGGTTTAGAGGAATTTGGGCCAATATGTGGGCAAATGGAACTAGCTGAGATGTGTCGGCATGGATGAGTTGGGCTGAAGGGCCTGTTTCCGTGCTCTATAATCTGTGACTGTGGCCAGTCCAGTAGAACAGATGAGGGAACCAGTGACTGGGCTGTGGGGGATTTTCAGAAAGCATTTAGTACGTTCCTGCACAAGAGGCTGGTCAACAAGGTCAGAGCACATGGAATTGTTCACACACTGACATGGATTGAGAATTGGCTTTTGGACAGAGAGCAACAGGTGGAAATAAGCAGATCATTCTCAGGTTGGCAGCAGTGACGTGTGGGTACAAGAGGGCTCAGTGCTTGGGCCCCGGTGAGTCACAGTCTGTATCAATAACTTGGCTGGGACGATCATCTGTGGACCGAGATACACCGTGATATCTTCCACTGATCAGCAGTGTCCCTCACTGTGCCCCCTGGGACCGAGCATGGGACCCCCTCCCTGGGACCGAGATATCCTCTATACTCTTCCCCCCCCCCCTCAAGGGACCCAAACTGACCCACAACCGCTCCCCAATGACCGAGTCTTCACCTCTCCTCCCTCCGGACCAAGACCACTCCTCGAACCCCAACCTGAGCCGTTCCCTATCCCCTCCCCCAAGGATCTCCCCTCTCCGAGACCAGGCCATTCCCTCCCCTCCCTCGCCCCAGGACCGAACCGCCCCTTCTCCTCCCCTTGCCCGAGACCGAGTTAGTCAGGGGGTGAGGGGGAAGCAGGGAGAGGGTGGAGTGGGAAAGCGGGGTTGGGAGAGAGGGAAAGGGTGGGTGAGGGAGAGGCAGGGTAGAGGAGGAGGTGAGAGGGCAGGGAGGGGCGAGCGGAGGGGAAGGGGCTGTAGAGTGGGATGTACTGGGGGTGTCAGGATACACGGTGCAGGAGAGGGCTGGACCGTTGGTGTCACCAGAGACTGGTGTCGGCCGTGCACTTCCCTCTGCTCCCATCCCGCAGAGCTGCTGGATTATTTCCACACTACACCCACTGTCTGTCCACACTTTATTACAGATCCAGCCTCCGTACCAACTGGGGAATCCCAGGAAACAGCAGCTGAACCCCAGGAAACAACAGCTGAACCCCAGGAAACAACACACGAATCCCAGGAAACAACACCCGAACCCCAGGAAACCCCCAAACTCCAGGAAACAACACCTGAACCCCAGGAAACAACAGCTGAACCCCAGGAAACAACAGCTGAACCCCAAAAAACAACAGCTGAACCCCAGGAAACAGCAGCTGAACCCCGGGAAACAACAGCTGAACCCCAGGAAACAACAGCTGAACCCCAAGAAACAACAGCTGAACCCCAGGAAACAACAGCCGAACCCCAGGAAACAGCAGCTGAACCCCAGGAAACAACCGGACCTCAGGAAACAACACACGAACCCCAGGAAACACCCGAACCCCAGGAAACACCCGAACCCCAGGAAACACCCGAACCCCAGGAAACAACACACGAACCCCAGGAAACAACACATGAACCCCAGCCCCCAGGAAACAACACACGAATCCCAGGAAACAACACCCGAACCCCAGGAAACCCCCAAACTCCAGGAAACAACAACTGAACCCCAGAAAACAACAGCGGAACCCCAGGAAACAACAGCTGAACCCCAGGAAACAACAGCTGAACCTCAGGAAACAGCAGCTGAACCCCAGGAAACAACAGCTGAACCCCAAGAAACAACAGCTGAACCCCAAGAAACAACAGCTGAACCCCAGGAAACAACAGCTGAACCCCAAGAAACAACAACTGAACCCCAGGAAACAGCAGCTGATCCCCAGGAAACAACAGCTGAACCCCAGGAAACAGCAGCTGATCCCCAGGAAACAACAGCTGAACCCCTGGAAACAACAGCTGAACCCCTGGAAACAACAGCTGAACCCCAAGAAACAACAGCTGAACCGCAAGAAACAACAGCTGAACCCCAAGAAACAACAGCTGAACCCCAGGAAACAACAGCTGAACCCCAGGAAACAACAGCTGAACCCCAGGAAACAACAGCCGAACCCCAGGAAACAGCAGCTGAACCCCAGGAAACAACACACGAATCCCAGGAAACCCCCAAACTCCAGGAAACAACACCTGAACCCCAGGAAACAACAGCTGAACCCCAGGAAACAACAGCTGAACCCCAAAAAACAACAGCTGAACCCCAGGAAACAGCAGCTGAACCCCGGGAAACAACAGCTGAACCCCAGGAAACAACAGCTGAACCCCAAGAAACAACAGCTGAACCCCAGGAAACAACAGCCGAACCCCAGGAAACAGCAGCTGAACCCCAGGAAACAACCGGACCTCAGGAAACAACACACGAACCCCAGGAAACACCCGAACCCCAGGAAACACCCGAACCCCAGGAAACACCCGAACCCCAGGAAACAACACACGAACCCCAGGAAACAACACATGAACCCCAGCAAACAGCAGCTGAACCCCAGGAAACAACATCCGAATCCCAGGAAAGAACACCCGAACCCCAGGAAACACCCAAACTCCAGGAAACAACAACTGAACCCCAGAAAACAACAGCGGAACCCCAGGAAACAACAGCTGAACCCCAGGAAACAACAGCTGAACCTCAGGAAACAGCAGCTGAACCCCAGGAAACAACAGCTGAACCCCAAGAAACAACAGCTGAACCCCAAGAAACAACAGCTGAACCCCAGGAAACAACAGCTGAACCCCAAGAAACAACAACTGAACCCCAGGAAACAGCAGCTGATCCCCAGGAAACAACAGCTGAACCCCAGGAAACAGCAGCTGATCCCCAGGAAACAACAGCTGAACCCCTGGAAACAACAGCTGAACCCCTGGAAACAACAGCTGAACCCCAAGAAACAACAGCTGAACCGCAAGAAACAACAGCTGAACCCCAAGAAACAACAGCTGAACCCCAGGAAACAACAGCTGAACCCCAGGAAACAACAGCTGAACCCCAGGAAACAACAGCCGAACCCCAGGAAACAGCAGCTGAACCCCAGGAAACAACACACGAATCCCAGGAAACAACACCCGAACCCCAGGAAACACCCAGACTCCAGGAAACAACAGCTGAACCCCAAGAAACAACAGCTGAACCCCAGGAAACAACAGCTGAACCCCAGGAAACAACAGCTGAACCCCAAGAAACAACAGCTGAACCGCAAGAAACAACAGCTGAACCCCAAGAAACAACAGCTGAACCGCAAGAAACAACAGCTGAACCCCAAGAAACAACAGCTGAACCCCAGGAAACAACCGGACCTCAGGAAACAACACACGAACCCCAGGAAACACCCGAACCCCAGGAAACAAAACACGAACCCCAGGAAACAGCAGCTGAACCCCAGGAAACAACAACCGAATCCCAGGAAACAACAGCTGAACCCCGGAAGGATGTGTCCACCGTCCCAGAACCAGATACAACCTCAGGTATTGATGGTTTTTATCTGACATCAGGTATTGATATTTCTGACCCCAAACATTCGTGTTGGTGGGGAAAGGTCAGGGGAGGGTGACTTGAGGAATATTGACATCGAGGAGATGGAGGAGAGAGGCTGGGGGTGGGGTGAGGAAGTCTGGAGAGAGAGAGGGGAGGAGGGGGTCTGTAAAGGACTGGAGGGTGTGTGGAGTGGGGAGGGGGATTAGAAGGGGGTTTGTGGGAGGAGGCTTGGAATTGGGGGATGTGGGAGGTTGGGAAAAGGTGAGGCGGATATCTGGAGCGAGCAGAGGCTGATGTTGGGGAGTGGGGAGGGGGAGGTCTGGAGTGGTGGGAGTGGGGGAGTGGGGGAGTGGGGAGGTCTGGAGTGAGGGGAGGTGGGAGTGGGGAGGGGGAGGTCTGGAAGGTTGGTGCTGGGGAGTCTGGAGGGGGAGAGGGAGGTCTGGTATTGGGGTGGAGGAGGCAAGAGGGAGTCTGGGGAGATGGGCCAGGAATCCATTGGAGGGAGCAGACCCCACGGGAGGGTGGAGATGGGACAGTGTGGAGAGGGGAGGAGGCCAAGTAGAAATGTGAGTATAGTGGAAGAGAAGGGCAGGTATAGCACGGGAACAGGCCCTTTGTCCTTCGACCCTGATTCTGCGCTGACCAGTGTTCCCCGTACACTTGCACTATCCTGTACACTGGGGACAATTACAATTTATACCAAAGCCGGGGAAGAGGTGAGAGGGCAGGGAGGGGCGAGCGGAGGGGAATGAGGGCAGAGTGACGACGGGAATGATGGGGGTGAGGAGCAGAGGGAGTGGGGAGCAGAGCGGAGTGATGCAGGGATGGGTCCCAATGTGTGAGGTGTGTGGGGTGGAGGAGCTGGGAGGCAGTAACGGTCACTCCACTGTGGAGTGGGATGTACTGGGGGTGTCAGGATACACGGTGCAGGAGAGGGCTGGACAGTTGGTGTCACCAGAGACTGGTGTCGGCCGTGCACTTCCCTCTGCCCCCATCCCGCAGAGATGCTGGATTAATTCCACACTACACCCACTGTCTGTCCACACTTTATTACAGATCCAGCCTCCGTACCAACTGGGGAATCCCAGGAAACAGCAGCTGAACCCCAAGAAACAACAGCTGAACCCCAGGAAACAATACACGAATCCCAGGAAACAACACCCGAACCCCAGGAAACCCCCAAACTCCAGGAAACAACACCTGAACCCCAGGAAACAACAGCTGAAACCCAGGAAACAGCAGCTGAACCCCAGGAAACAACAGCTGAACCCCAGGAAACAACAGCTGAACCCCAGGAAACAACAGCTGAACCCCAGGAAACAACAGCTGAACCCCAAGAAACAACAGCTGAACCCCAGGAAACAACAGCCGAACCCCAGGAAACAGCAGCTGAACCCCAGGAAACAACCGGACCTCAGGAAACAACACACGAACCCCAGGAAACACCCGAACCCCAGGTCACAACACACGAACCCCAGGAAACAACACACGAACCCCAGGAAACAGCAGCTGAACCCCAGGAAACAACATCCGAATCCCAGGAAACAACACCCGAACCCCAGGAAACACCCAAACTCCAGGAAACAACACATGAACCCCAGGAAACAGCAGCTGAACCTCAGGAAACAACAGCTGAACCCCAAGAAACAACAGCCGAACCCCAGGAAACAACAGCCGAACCCCAGGAAACAACAGCTGAACCCCAGGAAACAACAGCTGAACCCCAGGAAACAACAGCTGAACCCCAGGAAACAGCAGCTGAACCCCAGGAAACAACAGCTGAACCCCAGGAAACAGCAGCCTGAACACCAGGAAACACAGCTGAACCCCAAGAGACAACAGCCGAACCCCAGGAAACAGCAGCTGAACCCCAGGATACAACCGGACCTCAGGAAACAACACACGAACCCCAGGAAACAGCAGCTGAACCTCAGGAAACAACATCCGAATCCCAGGAAACAGCAGCTGAACCCCGGAAGGATGTGTCCACCGTCCCAGAACCAGATACAACCTCAGGTATTGATGGTTTTTATCTGACATCAGGTATTGATATTTCTGACCCCAAACGTCCGTGCTGGTGGGGAAAGGGCAGGGGAGGGTGACTTGAGGAATGTTGGCATCGAGGAGATGGAGGAGAGAGGCTGGGGTGTGGGGTGAGGATATCTGGAGAGAGAGAGGGGAGGAGGGGGTCTGTAATGGACGGGAGGGTGTGCGGAGTGGGGAGGGGGATCAGAAGGGGAGTAGGGGGTTTGTGGGAGGAGATTTGGAATTGGGGGATGTGGGAGGTTGGGAAAAGTTGAGGCGGATTTCTGGAGTGAGGGGAGGCTGATGTTGGGGAGTGGGGAGGGGGAGGTCTGGAGTGAGGGGAGGTGGGAGTGAGTGAGTGGGGACGAGGAGGTCTGAAGTGAAGGGAGGTGGGAGTGAGTGAGTGGGGATGGGGAGGTCTGGAATGTTGGTGCTGGCGAGCGTGGAGGGGAATGAGGGCAGAGTGAGGACGGGAATGATGGGGGTGAGGAGCAGAGGGAGTGGGGAGCAGAGCGGAGTGATGCAGGGACGGGTCCCAATGTGTGAGGTGTGTGGGTGGAGGAGCTGGGAGGCAGTAACGGTCACTCCACTGTGGAGTGGGATGTACTGGGGGTGTCAGGATACACGGTGCAGGAGAGGGCTGGACCGTTGGTGTCACCAGAGACTGGTGTCGGCCGTGCACTTCCCTCTGCTCCCATCCCGCAGAGATACTGGATTATTTCCACACTACACCCACTGTCTGTCCACACTTTATTACAGATCCAGCCTCCGTACCAACTGGGGAACCCCAGGAAACAGCAGCTGAACCCCAGGAAACACCCGAACCCCAGGAAACACCTGAACCCCAGGAAACAGTAGCTGAACCCCAGGAAACAACACACAAACCCCAGGAAACAACACATAAACCCCAGGAAACAAGACCCGAACCCAAGGAAACACCTGAGCCCCAGGAAACAGCCGCTGAACCTCAGGAAACAACAGCTGAACCCCAGGAAACCGCAGCTGAACCCCAGGAAACAACACACGAACCCCAGGAAACAACACACAAACCCCAGGAAACAACACACAAACCCCGGGAAACAAGACCCGAACCCCAGGAAACAACATCCGAATCCCAGGAAACAGCAGCTGAACCCCGGAAGGATGTGTCCACCGTCCCAGAACCAGATACATCCTCAGGTATTGATGGTTTTTATCTGACATCAGGTATTGATATTTCTGACCCCAAACGTCCGTGCTGGTGGGGAAAGGGCAGGGGAGGGTGACTTGAGGAATATTGGCATCGAGGAGATGGAGGAGAGAGGCTGGGGTGTGGGGTGAGGAAATCTGGACAGAGAGAGGGGTGGAGGGGGTCTGTAATGGACGGGAGGGCATTTGGAGTGGGGTGGGGGATCAGAAGGGGACTAGGGTGTTTGTGGGAGGAGGCTTGTATTTGCGGGGTGGAGGGAGGTTGGGAAAAGATGATGCGGATTTCTGGAGTGAGCGGAGGCTAATGTTGGGGAGTTGGGAGGGGGAGGTCTGAAGTGAAGGGAGGTGGGAGTGAGTGAGTGGGGACGGGGAGGTCTGGAAGGTTGGTGCTGGCGAGCGTGGAGGGGGGAGAGGGAGGTCTGGTATTGGGGTGGAGGTGGCAGGAGGGAGTCTGGGGAGATGGGCAAGTAACCCATTGGCGGGAGCAGACCCCAGGGGAGGGCGGATGTGAGACAGTGTGGAGAGGGGAGGAGGGCAAGTAGAAATGTGAGTATCGTGGAAGACAAGGGCAGGTATAGCACGGGAACAGGCCCTTCGTCCTTCGACCCTGATTCTGCGCTGACCAGTGATCCCCGTACACTTGCACTATCCTGTACACTGGGGACAATTACAATTTATACCAAACCCGAGGAGGAGGTGAGAGGGCAGGGAGGGGCGAGCGGAGGGGAATGAGGGCAGAGTGAGGACGGGAATGATGGGGGTGAGGAGCAGAGGGAGTGGGGAGCAGAGCGGAGTGACGCAGGGACGGGTCCCAATGTGTGAGGTGTGTGGGGTGGAGGAGCTGGGAGGCAGTAACGGTCACTCCACTGTGGAGTGGGATGTACTGGGGGTGTCAGGATACACGGTGCAGGAGAGGGCTGGACCGTTGGTGTCACCAGAGACTGGTGTCGGCCGTGCACTTCCCTCTGCTCCCATCCCGCAGAGATGCTGGATTATTTCCACACTACACCCACTGTCTGTCCACACTTTATTACAGATCCTGCCTCCGTACCAACTGGGGAACCCCAGGAAACAACAGCTGAACCCCAGGAAACACCCGAACCCCAGGAAACAGCAGCTGAACCTCAGGAAACAACACACGAATCCCAGGAAACAACACCCGATCCCCAGGAAACACCCAAACTCCAGGAAACAACAGCTGAACCCCAGGAAACAACAGCTGAACCCCAGGAAACAACAGCTGAACCCCAGGAAACAGCAGCTGAACCCCAGGAAACAACAGCTGAACCCCAAGAAACAACAGCTGAACCCCAGGAAACAACAGCTGAACCCCAGGGAACAACAGCTGAACCCCAGGAAACAACAGCCGAACCCCAGGAAACAACAGGCGAACCCCAGGAAACAGCAGCCGAACCCCAGGAAACAACCGGACCTCAGGAAACAACACACGGACCCCAGGAAACACCCAAACCCCAGGAAACAACACACGAACCCCAGGAAACAGCAGCTGAACCCCAGGAAACAACATCCGAATCCCAGGAAACAACACCCGAACCCCAGGAAACACACAAACTCCAGGAAACAACAGCTGAATCCCAGGAAACAACAGCTGAACCCCTGGAAACAACAGCTGAACCCCAGGAAACAACAGCTGAACCGCAAGAAACAACAGCTGAACCCCAGGAAACAGCAGCTGAACCCCAGGAAACAACACACGAATCCCAGGAAACAACACCCGAACCCCAGGAAACACCCAGACTCCAGGAAACAACAGCTGAACCCCAAGAAACAACAGCTGAACCCCAGGAAACAACAGCTGAACCCCAAGAAACAACAGCTGAACCCCAGGAAACAACCGGACCTCAGGAAACAACACACGAACCCCAGGAAACACCCGAACCCCAGGAAACAAAACACGAACCGCAGGAAACAGCAGCTGAACCCCAGGAAACAACAACCGAATCCCAGGAAACAACAGCTGAACCCCGGAAGGATGTGTCCACCGTCCCAGAACCAGATACAACCTCAGGTATTGATGGTTTTTATCTGACATCAGGTATTGATATTTCTGACCCCAAACGTCCGTGCTGGTGGGGAAAGGTCAGGGGAGGGTGACTTGAGGAATATTGTCATCGAGGAGATGGAGGAGAGAGGCTGGGGTGTGGGGTGAGGAAATCTGGAGAGAGAGAGGGGAGGAGGGGGTCTGTAATGGACGGGAGGGTGTGTGGAGTGGGGAGGGGGATTAGAAGGGGGTTTGTGGGAGGAGGCTTGGAATTGGGGGATGGAGGGAGGTTGGGAAAAGGTGAGGCGGATATCTGGAGTGAGCAGAGGCTGATGTTGGGGAGTGGGGAGGGGGAGGTCTGGAGTGAGGGGAGGTGGGAGGTGGGGAGGGGGAGGTCTGGAAGGTTGGTGCTGGGGAGTGTGGAGGGGGTAGAGGAAGGTCTGGTATTGGGGTGGAGGAGGCAAGAGGGAGTCTGGGGAGATGGGCCAGGAATCCATTGGTGGGAGCAGACCCCACGGGAGGGTGGATATGGGACAGTGTGGAGAGGGGAGGAGGCCAAGTATAAATGTGAGTATAGTGGAAGAGAAGGGCAGGTATAGCACGGGAACAGGCCCTTTGTCCTTCGACCCTGATTCCGCGCTGACCAGTGATCCCCGTACACTTGCACTATCCTGTACACTGGGGACAATTACAATTTATACCAAAGCCGGGGAGGAGGTGAGAGGGCAGGGAGGGGCGAGCGGAGAGGAATGAGGCAGAGTGACGACGGGAATGATGGGGGTGAGGAGCAGAGGGAGTGGGGAGCAGAGCGGAGTGATGCAGGGACGGGTCCCAATGTGTGAGGTGTGTGGGGTGGAGGAGCTGGGAGGCAGTAACGGTCACTCCACTGTGGAGTGGGATGTACTGGGGGTGTCAGGATACACGGTGCAGGAGAGGGCTGGACCGTTGGTGTCACCAGAGACTGGTGTCGGCCGTGCACTTCCCTCTGCTCCCATCCCGCAGAGATGCTGGATTATTTCCACACTACACCCACTGTCTGTCCACACTTTATTACAGATCCAGCCTCCGTACCAACTGGGGAATCCCAGGAAACAACACCCGAACCCCAGGAAACACCCGAACCCCAGGAAACACCCGAACCCCAGGAAACAACACACGAACCCCAGGAAACAACACACGAACCCCAGGAAACAACAGCTGAACCCCAGGAAACAACACACGAACCCCAGGAAACAGCAGCTGAACCCCAGGAAACAACAGCTGAACTCCAGGAAACAACAGCTGAACCCCGGAAGGATGTGTCCACCGTCCCAGAACCAGATACAAACTCAGGTATTGATGGTTTTTATCTGACATCAGGTATTGATATTTCTGACCCCAAACGTCCGTGCTGGTGGGAAAAGGTCAGGGGAGGGTGACTTGAGGAATATTGGCATCGAGGAGCTGGAGGAGAGAGGCTGGGGTGTGGGGTGAGGAAGTCTGGAGAGAGAGAGGGGAGGAGGGGGTCTGTAAAGGACGGGAGGGTGTGTGGAGTGGGGAGGAGGATTAGAAGGGGGTTTGTGGGAGGAGGCTTGGAATTGGGGGATGGAGGGAAGTTGGGAAAAGGTGAGGCGGATATCTGGAGCGAGCAGAGGCTGATGTTGGGGAGTGGGGAGGGAGAGGTCTGGAGTGAAGGGAGGTGGGAGTGGGGGAGTGGGGAGGGGGAGGTCTGGAAGGTTGGTGCTCGGGAGTCTGGAGGGGGTAGAGGAAGGTCTGGTATTGGGGTGGAGGAGGCAAGAGGGAGTCTGGGGAGATGGGCCAGGAATCCATTGGAGTGAGTGGACCCCAGGGGAGGGTGGATGAGGGACAGTGTGGAGAGGGGAGGAGGCCAAGTAGAAATGTGAGTATAGTGGAAGAGAAGGGCAGGTATAGCACGGGAACAGGCCCTTCGTCCTTCAACCCTGATTCCGTGCTGACCAGTGATCCCCGTACACTTGCACTATCCTGTACACTGGGGACAATTACAATTTATACCAAAGCCGAGGAGGAGGTGAGAGGGCAGGGAGGGGCGAGCGGAGGGGAATGAGGGCAGAGTGACGATGGGAATGATGGGGGTGAGGAGGAGAGGTAGTGGGGAGCCGAGCGGAGTGATGCAGGGACGGGTCCCAATGTGTGAGATTGAGAGACTGGTGTCGGCCGTGCACTTCCCTCTGCTCCCATCCCGCAGAGATGCTGGATTAATTCCACACTACACCCACTGTCTGTCCACACTTTATTACAGATCCAGCCTCCGTACCAACTGGGGAATCCCAGGAAACAGCAGCTGAACCCCAGGAAACACCCGAACCCCAGGAAACAGCAGCTGAACCCCAGGAAACAACACACAAACCCCAGGAAACAACACACAAACCCCAGGAAACAAGACCCGAACCCCAGGAAACAACAGCTGAACCCCGGAAGGATGTGTCCACCGTCCCAGAACCAGATACAACCTCAGGTATTGATGGTTTTTATCTGACATCAGGTATTGATATTTCTGACCACAAACGTCCGTGCTGGTGGGGAAAGGGCAGGGGAGGGTGACTTGAGGTATATTGGCATCGAGGAGATGGAGGAGAGAGGCTGGGGTGTGGGGTGAGGAAATCTGGAGAGAGAGAGGGGAGGAGGGGTCTGTAATGGATGGGAGGGTGTGTGGAGTGGGGAGGGGGATCAGAAGGGTAGTAGGGGGTTTGTGGGAGGAGGCGTGGAATTGGGGGGTGGAGGGAGGTTGGGAAAAGGTGAGGCGGATTTCTGGAGTGTGTGGAGGCTGATGGTGGGGAGTGGGGAAGGGGAGGTCTGGAGTGAGGGGAGGTGGGTGTGGGGAGGGGGAGGACTGGAAGGTTGGTGCTGGGGAGTGTGGAGGGGGGAGAGGGAGGTCTGGTATTGGGGTGGAGGTGGCAGGAGGGAGTCTGGGGAGAAGAGCCAGGAATCCATTGGAGGGAGCAGACCCCTGGTGAGGGTGGATGTGGGACAGTATGGAGAGGGGAGGAGGGCAAGTAGAAATGTGAGTATCGTGGAAGAGAAGGGCAGGTATAGCACGGGAACAGGCCCTTCGTCCTTCAATCCTGATTCCGCGCTGACCAGTGATCCCCGTACACTTGCACTATCCTGTACACTGGGGACATTTACAATTTATACCAAAGCCAATTTACCTACAAACCTGTACGTCTTTGGAGTGTGAGAGGACATCGGAGCACCCGGGGAAAACCCATGCTGACACATGGAGAACGTGCAAACTCCGCACAGACAGCAGCCCTAGTCAGTATCTAACTCGGGTCTCTGGTGCAGTGAGGCAGCAACTCTACAGCTGCCCCTTGTGCTGCCCTAAGGAGTGAATGGGTGACTGGAGATTGCTGGAGGAGGGGGAAAGTCAGTGGAGAGCTTGTGGAGAATGTATTTTGGTGACTGACTGACACTCGGGGGCGGGGGCTGAATGGTGAAGCGAGTGAGCGTGTGCACGGATTGGGTGAGGGGTGTGAGTGAGTCGGGAAAAGGATGGACTTAGTCAGGATCATAGAAACATTGAAACATAGAAAATATGTGCAGGAGTAGGCCATTCGGCCCTTCGAGCCTGCACCACCATTCAATATGATCAATGCTGATCATCCAACTCAGTATCCTGTACCGGCCTTCTCTCCATACCCCCTGATCCCTTTAGCCACAAGGGCCACATCTAACCCCCTCTTAAATATAGCCAATGAACTGACCTCAACTACCTTCTGTGGCAGAGAATTCCACAGATTCACCACTCTCTGTGTAAAAAATGATTTTCTCATGTCGGTCCTAAAAGACTTCCCACTTATCCTTAAACTGTGACCCCTAGTTCTGGACATCCCCAACATCGGGAATAATCTTCCTGCATCTAGCCTGTCCAACCCCTTAAGAATTTTATAAGTTTCTATAAGATCCCCCCTCAATCTTCTAAATTCTAGCATGTACAAGCCAAGTCTATCCAATCTTACTTCATATGCTATCCCAGGAATCAGTCTGGTGAACCTTCTCTGTACTCCCTCTATGGCAATAATGTCCTTCCTCAGATTAGGAGACCAAAACTGTACGCAATACTTCAGTTGTGTTCTCACCCAGACCCTGTACAACTGCAGTAGAACCTCCCTGCTCTTATACACAAATCCTTTTGCTATGAATGCTAACATACCATTTGCTTTCTTCACTGCCTGCTGCACCTGCATTTGGTTATATTTATGGTCTGAGCGCCATATGGGACTAGGGGAGATTATGTGTTCGGCACGGACTAGAAGGGTTGAGATGGCCTGTTTCCGTGCTGTAATTGTTATATGGTTATATGCCTACTTTCAATGACTGGTGTACCATGACACCCAGGTCTCGTTGCATCTCCCCTTTTCCTAATCGGCCACCATTCAGTCTACTTTCCTGTTTTTGCCACCAAAGTGGATAACCTCACATTTATCCACATTATACTGCATCTGCCATGCATTTGCCCACTCACCCAACCTATCCAAGTCACCTTGCAGCCTCCTAGCATCCTCCTCACAGCTAACACTGCCCCCCAGCTTCGTGTCATCCGCAAATTTGGAGATGTTGCTTTCAATTCCCTCATCCAGATCATTAATATATATTGTAAATAGCTGGGGTCCCAGCACTGAGCCTGCGGTACCCCACTAGTCACTGCCTGCCATTCTGAAAAGGTCCCATTTACTCCTACTCTTTGCTTCCTGTCTGCCAGCCAGTTGTCTATCCACATCAATGCTGAACCCCCATTTCCGTGTGCTTTAAGTTTGCATACTAATCTCTTATGTGGGACCTTGTTGAAACCCTTCTGAAAGTCCAGATATAACACATTCACTGTTTCTCCCTTATCCATTCCACTAGTTACATCCTCGAAAAATTCTATGAGATTCGTCAGACATGATTTACCTTTCATAAATCCATGCTGACTTTGTCCAATGAATTCACCACTTCCCAAATGTGCTGCTATCCCATCTTTAATAACTGACTCCAGAATTTCCCCCAGCATCGATGTTAGACTAACTGGTCTGTAATTCCCCGTTTTCTCTCTCCCTCCCTTTTTAAAAAGCGGGGTTACATTAGCTACCCTCCAGTCCTCAGGAACTACTCCAGAATCTAAAGAGTTTTGAAAAATTATCACTAATGCATCCATTATTTCAGCGGCTACTTCCTTAAGTACTCTGGGATGCAATTTATCTGGCCCTGGGGATTTATCGGCCTTTAATCCATTCAATTTACCTAACACCACTTCCCGGCTAACCGGGATTTCACTCAGTTGATCCATCTCATTTAACCCCCAGTCCTTTGCTATATCCGGCAGATTATTTATGTCTTCCTTAGTGGAGAAAGAACCATAGTAGTTATTCAATTGGTCCGCCATTTCCTTGTTCCCCATCATCACCATTTTCCTCTTCACATATCTATAAAAAGTTTTGCAGTCAGTTTTTATGTTCCCTGACAGTTTTCTTTCATAATCTATTTCCCCTTTCATAGAACATAGAAACATAGAAATTAGGTGCAGGAGTAGGCCATTCGGCCCTTCGAGCCTGCACCGCCATTCAATATGATCATGGCTGATCATCCAACTCAGTATCCCGTACCTGCCTTCTCTCCATACCCTCTGAGCCCCTTAGCCACAAGGGCCACATCTAACTCCCTCTTAAATATAGCCAATGAACTGGCCTCGACTACCCTCTGTGGCAGAGAGTTCCAGAGATTCACCACTCTCTGTGTGAAAAAAGTTCTTCTCATCTCGGTTTTAAAGGATTTCCCCCTGATCCTTAAGCTGTGACCCCTTGTCCTGGACTTCCCCAACATCGGGAGCAATCTTCCTGCATCTAGCCTGTCCAACCCCTTAAGAATTTTATAAGTTTCTATAAGATCCCCTCTCACTCTCCTAAATTCTAGAGAGTATAAACCAAGTCTATCCAGTCTTTCTTCATAAGACAGTCCTGACATCCCAGTAATCAGTCTGGTGAACCTTCTCTGTACTCCCTCTATGGCTATAATGTCCTTCCTCAGATTTCCTAATTAAGCCTTTTGGTCGGCTGCTTTTTCTACTAATTTGTATGCTTCATCTTTTGTTTTGATACTATCCCTGATTTCCCTTGTTATCCACGGATGCACTACCTTCCCTGATTTATTATTTTGCCAAACTGGGATGAACAATTGTTGTAGTTCATCCATGTAGTTTTTAAATGCCGTCCATTGCATATCTACCGTCAACCCTTTAAGAATCAATTGCCAGTCTATCTTGTCTCATACCCTCAAAGTCTTTCTTTAAGTTCAGGACCCTTGTTTCTGAATTAACAATGTCACTCTCCATCCTAATGAAGAACTCAACCATATTATGGTCACTCTTGCCCAAGGGGCCACGCACATGGCCTGCTCTCTCGTTGGTTCCTCTACATGTTGGTTTAGAAAACTATCCTGCATGCATTCCAAGAAATCGTCTTCCTCAGCACCCCTGCCAATTTGTTTCACCCAATCTATATGTAGATTGAAGTCACCCATTATAACAGTTTTACCTTAGTTGCACGCATTTCTAATTTCCTGTTTGATGCCATCCCCAACTCCACTACTACTGTTAGGTGGCCTGTACACAACTCCCACCAGCGTTTACTGCTCTACCCATATCGATTCCACATCCTCCAAGCTAATGTCCTTCCTTTCTATTGCGTTAATCTCCTCTCTAACCAGCAACGCTACCCCGCCTCCTTTTCCTTTCTGTCTATCCCTCCTGAATATTGAATATCCCTGTATGTTCAGCTCCCAGTCTTGGTCACCCTGGAGCCATGTCTCCGTGATCCCAACTATATCATATTCCAGGGATAGAGCTCTGTAGGAGAGTCGAGGAGGAACAAGGAAGCGTGGCGTGGAGCGTGTTGGAGGAGTGTGTAATGTTCCAGTTGAGATGTGGGACCTGTGAGATTTGGTGTGTGTTGCTGTCAGCACGGACTAACCATATAACCATATAACAATTACAGCACGGAAACAGGCCATCTCGGCCCTACAAGTCCGTGCCGAACAACTTTTTTCCCTTAGTCCCACCTGCCTGCACTCATACCATAACCCTCCATTCCCTTCTCATCCATATGCCTATCCAATTTATTTTTAAATGATACCAACGAACCTGCCGCCACCACTTCCACTGGAAGCTCATTCCACACCGCTACCACTCTCTGAGTAAAGAAGTTCCCCCTCATGTTACCCCTAAACTTCTGTCCCTTAATTCTGAAGTCATGTCCTCTTGTTTGAATCTTCCCTATTCTCAAAGGGAAAAGCTTGATCACATCAACTCTGTCTATCCCTCTCATCATTTTAAAGACCTCTATCAAGTCCCCCCTTAACCTTCTGCGCTCCAGAGAATAAAGACCTAACTTATTCAACCTATCTCTGTAACTTAGTTGTTGAAACCCAGGCAACATTCTAGTAAATCTCCTCTGTACTCTCTCTATTTTGTTGACATCCTTCCTATAATTGGGCGACCAAAATTGTACACCATACTCCAGATTTGGTCTCACCAATGCCTTGTACAATTTTAACATTACATCCCAGCTTCTATACTCATGTGACTCTTGATCTCTGCAGCCAACTTCCCTCCTGATCAGCTGTTCAATGTGTTTTTGCTCTTTTACTCTCCCTGTCCCTCCTCCTCTCTCTTCTTCCAGTTCCATCGTTGTACACAACTTTGGAACCCCAGGGAGCAGGGACTGGAGACTCTGGACCGGGTTTAACTAGTGACCCAGCAGGGTCTGCAAGCTCAGGTATCAGTGGTGGGGAGCATGGAACATAGAAAAAGGCAGCACGGTGGTGCAGCGGTAGAGTTGCTGGCTTACAGCGCCAGAGACCCGGGTTTGATCCTGACTATGGGTGCTGTCTGTACGGAGTTTGTACGTTCTCCCAGTGACCTGCGTGGGTTTTCTCTGGGGGCTTCGGTTTCCTTCCACACTCCAAAGATGTACAGGTGGATAGGTTTGTCCTGCCTCACCTCTCATCCAGCTTTTCCCCATCCTGCAATTGGTCTGACGAAGGCTCCCGACCTGAAACGTCACCTATCTATGTTCCCCAGAACTACTGCCTGACCCACTGAGTTACTCCAGTAAATTGTAAATTGTCCCTGGTGTGTAGTATAGTGTGTAGTTTAGTGTTAGTGTGCGGGGATCGCTGGTCAGTGCGGACACGGTGGGCTGAAGGGCCTTGTTTCCACGCTGTATCTCCAAACTAAACTAAACAGGACATTACAGGAACAGGCCCATCACCCCACAAAGTCCGTGCCGAACATGATGCCAATTTGAACCTCTGCCTGCACGTGATCCATATCCCTACATTTCCTGCATACAAACATGCCTCACCAAAAAACGTAATATCCACTATCGTATCAGCCTCCACCACCACTTCTGGCAGCACGTTCCAGGCCCCCACCACTGTGTAAAAGACTTGCCCCCCACATCTCTTAAACTTTGCACCTTGTATCTTAAAGCTGTGCTTTCTAATCTTTGACATTTCCACCCTGGGGGACTCATCATTGCTTCATAATTTTATATACTTCTGTCTGATCTATACTTAGCCTCGACAACCCAGAGAAAACACCTCCTGAATACCTCCGCACAGTCCACCAAGGCCAACGAGATCTCCCGGTTGCTAAACACTTTAACTCCTCCTCCTATTCCCATACTGACCTTTCTGTCCTGGGCCTCCTCCACTGTCAGAGTGAGGCCCAACACAAAATGGATAAATAGCACCTCATATTTCGTTAGGGCAGCTTACAACACAGTGGTTTGATAATAGATTTCTCTAATTTCTAATAACCCTTTGCTTTTCCTCTCCCTCCGTCCCTCCCCCACCCTCATTCTCTGACTCGTTTCACTGTCCTCCTGATTAATAATACTGATATTATGCCTTGTCATCATCTCCCCCGCCCCCTCCCCCTGCTAACAATGAACCATTCAACATTTGCTTGACCATTTCTTCCCTCCAGAGATGCTGCCTGGCCCGCTGAGGTACTCCAGCATTTTGTGTCTACATTTGCTTTCCACAGTCTGCTTTGATCTGTTGTTTTCACACCCTACCCTTCCATATCTCCAGTCTCCCTGTTCCCTGACTCAGTCTGAAGAAGGGTCTCGACTCAAAATGTCACCCATTCCTTCTCTCCAGAGATGCTGCCTGTCTCACTGAGTTACTCCAGCTTTTTGTGTCCATCTCCAGAGAAAACAATCCAGGGTAGTCCAATGTCTCCTTAAAGCTAATGCCCTGTAATCCAGGCAGCATTCTGGTAAACTCCTTCTGCTCCTTGTCCAAAGCCTCCACATCACTCCTGTAATGGGGCAACCACAACGGCTATAACAATACTCCAAATGCAGCCCAACCAATGTGCTATGTAACTGCAACATAACTTCCTGACTTCCCGACCTATTCAGAACTTTGTGTCCACTTTATCTGGCTGCTCGTTCCATACACCCACCACACTCTGAATAAAAATAGTTGCTCCACTGGTTCCTGTTAAATCTATCCCCTCTCATCTTAAACTTATGTCCAACACAGAGTGTCCATTATGTTACAACAACTTTTTGGCACTTTGTATTTTTTTGTAAACGACCATATTTATATATGTATGCAAAGTGTTGGAGTAACAGTGAATGATGCAGAATCTCTGGAGAAAATGGATAGTTCATGTCCTCCAGAGATACTGCCTGACCCGCTGAGTTACGCCAGCACTTTGTGGCATTTTTTGGACATAAATATAAGTGGGTTGGTTAGTATGTTTTCAGATTACACCAATATACTGTAGGTGGAGGTGCGGACTGTGAGGAAGGCTGTCAAAGTATACAGTGGGATATAGATCAGTTACTGAAGTGGGTAGAGAAGTGGCAGATGAAGTTTAATCCAAACAAATGTGAGGTGTTGCACTCTGGGAGGTCAAATGCAAGGGGGAATTATACAGTTAATGTCAAGAAGAACATTGATACCTGTCATAGTCTGCTTTGATCTGTTGTTTTCACACCTTAGTCTTCCATATCTCCAGTCTCCCTCTTCCCTAACTCTCAGTCTGAAGAAGGGTCTCGACCCAAATTGTCACCCATTCCTTCGCTCCAGAGACGCTGCCTGCCTCACTGAGTTACTCCTGCTTTTTGCGTCTTTCTCCAGAGAATCTGCCTGGATTAGAGCGCATTAGCTTTAAGGAGGGATTGGACAACCCTGGATTGTTTTCTCTGGAGATGGACACAAAAAGCTGGAGTAACTCAACGGGTCAGACAGCATCTTTGGAGAAAGGATGGGTGACGTTCCGGGTCGGGTCACTTCTTCCGACTGAAGAGCAGTAGCGACACGAAATGACACCCATCCTTTTTCTCCACAGATGCTGTCTGACCCGCTAGGTTCTTTGTGTCTATGTTTGGTATAAACCAGCATCTGCAGTCTTTGTTTCTACATGTTTCAGAGAAGATAGTGGAGGCAGGTATAATAACAACATTTACAAGGACGGGAAAGGTTTAGAGGAATTTGGGCCAATATGTGGGCAAATGGAACTAGCTGAGATGTGTCGGCATGGATGAGTTGGGCTGATGGGCCTGTTTCCGTGCTCTGTAATCTGTGACTGTGGCAAGCCCCTCAAATTCACCCCGACTCGGAATGAGGGGAGTGACGTGGAGTGACAGACATTTCAGAAGGAGAGTGGGTGAAATGAGACTGGATGATGCTGCTCTCTCCACAGACCCAGTCCTCCAATTCCCAAACTCCACTGACTGTCTGATGACCTGTTGTAGTGTTGCCACACTCCCGTGTCTCTGTTCCTTTATTCCAGATCCCCAGATGTCCACAGTGGAACAGACCCAGGGATCATCGACTGGAGAATCCGTCCAGGAATCGGCTTCTATCCTAGTGGGAGACAAATCCTCAGGTACCAAAGCCTCTCACACATTTTCACTTGTCCTCATTAACCCTGTCATGGGGTCATAGAGTGATACAGTGTGGAAACAACTCACCCACTGGCCAACATGTTCCAGCTACACTAGTCCGTCCTGCCAGCATTTGGTCCATATCCCTCCAAACTTGTCCTATCCATGTGCCTATATAACTATTTCTTAAATGTTGGGATGGTCCCTGCCATAATTGCCACCTCTCACAGCTTGTTGTATACATCCACCATCCATTGTGAGAAAAAGTTACCCCTCAGATTTCTATTAAATCTTTTCCCCTTCACCTTGAACCTTGTCCTCTGGCCCTCAATTCACCTACTTTCGGCAAGAGACTGCATCTACCCGATTAATTCCTCCCATAATCTCAGACACCTCTAGAAGATCACCCCTCATCCTCCTGTGCTCCAAAGAATAAAGTTCTCTCGCCCTGGCAACATCCTTGTAAATATCCTCTCAACATTTTCCAGCTTGACAACATCTTTCCTATAACACGGTGTCCAGAAACGAACACAATACTCTAATTGTGGCCTCACCAACGTCGTAAACAACTGCAACACGACCTCCCAACTTATATCCTCGATACTCTGGCTGATAAAGGCCAATGTGCTAAAAGCCTTTTTGACCACCCGATTTACCTGTAACTCCACCTTCAGGGAACTATGCACCTACACTCCTAGATCCCACTGCTCCACAACACTCCCTGGAGCACTACCATTCAATGTGTAGGTTCTGCTCATATTAGACTTCCCAAAATTCAACATCTCACATTACTGTATTCAATTTAATCCACGTCAGCCCACCCGCCCAATCGATCAAGATCCTGCTGCAATTTTTCACAACCATCTTCACTATCGGTAAAACCACTCACTTATGTATCATCTGCAAACTTGCTAATCTTGCCATGTATGTTCCCATCCAAATCATTGATATAGATGACAAACAGTAACGGGCCCAGCACTGAACCCTGAGGCACACCACTAGTTACAGGCCTCCAGTCCGAGAAGCAAACTTCCACCATCACCCTCTGCTTCCTTCCATGAAGTCAGTTTTCTATCCATTCAGCTATCTCTCCTTGGATCCCATTCCATCTAACCTTCCAGAGCAGCCTACCATGAGGATACTTGTCGAATGCTTTACTGAATTCCATTCATACAACATCTAAAGCTCTGCCCTCATCGACCTTTCTAGTCACAACATTTGCCACCATTCAGTCTTCCAGCCCCTCTCCTGTATTTAAAGACTCCTCGTGAATATTAACCAGGGCTGACGCAATTTCCTCTCTGGTTTCCCACAATTTCTACGGATATATCTGATCAGGCCCTGGAGATTTGTCTATCTTCATACACGATAGTACCTTCAGCATCACTTGGACCACAACACTGACTGGTCTCAAGATACTTCCATTGACTGCTCCAAGTTCCTCAATCCTCCTGTCTTTCTCCTCGGTAAATACAGAGGAGAAATACTGGTTGACGACCTTGCCCATCTCCTGTGGCTCTACACAGAGTTGACCGCATTGATTCCTGAGGGGTCCCACTCTCTCTCTAGTTAGCCTTTTCCCCATTATCTATTTATTACATCTCTTGGGGTTGTCCTTAAATGTCACCTATCTATGTTCCCCAGAACTACTGCCTGACCCACTGAGTTACTGTGATGTGTAAGAGTGTTAAAGGAATACGGTCCGAGACTCTTGAAAGGCTGGCACCACCATTGTACCGAGCGTGCTGGATCAGTGGGGTATTACTGGAGTAACAGACATGTGGTGAAATAATCTGAGGATTGAGCAGAGACACTGTTGTCCCTGGAGCACATTGAGGACACGTCCAGTAGAACAGATGAGGGAACCAGTGACTGGGCTGTGGGGGATTTTCAGAAAGCATTTAGTACGTTCCTGCACAAGAGGCTGGTCAACAAGGTCAGAGCACATGGAATTGTTCACACACTGACATGGATTGAGAATTGGCTTTTGGACAGAGAGCAACAGGTGGGATTAAGCAGATCATTCTCAGGTTGGCAGCAGTGACGTGTGGGTACAAGAGGGCTCAGTGCTTGGGCCCCGGTGAGTCACAGTCTGTATCAATAACTTGGCTGGGATGATCATCTGTGGACTGAGATACACCGTGATATCTCCCACTGACCCGCAGTGTCCCTCACTGTGCCCCCTGGGACTGAGCCTGGGACCCCCTCCCTGGGACAGAGATATCCTCTATACTCCCGCCCCCCTCAAGGGACCCAAACTGACCCACAACCCCTCCCCAATGACCGAGTCTTCACCTCTCCTCCCCCCGGACCAAGACCACCCCTCGAACCCCAACCTGAGCCGTCCCCTATCCCCTCCCCCAGGGGTCTCCCCTCCATGAGACCAGGCCGTTCCCTCCCCTCACTCGCCTCAGGACCGACCCGTCCCCTCCCCTCGCCCGAAACCGAGTGAGCCGGGATGTGAGGGGGAAGCAGGGAGAGGGTGGAGTGGGACAGAGGGGGTGAGAGAGAGGGAAAGGGTGGGTGAGGGAGAGGCAGGGTGGAGGAGGAGGTGAGAGGGCAGGGAGGGGCGAGCGGAGGGGAATGAGGGCAGAGTGACGACGGGAATGATGGGGGTGAGGAGCAGAGGGAGTGGGGAGCAGAGCGGAGTGATGCAGGGACGGGTCCCAATGTGTGAGGTGTGTGGGGTGGAGGAGCTGGGAGGCAGTAACGGTCACTCCACTGTGGAGTGGGATGTACTGGGGGTGTCAGGATACACGGTGCAGGAGAGGGCTGGACCGTTGGTGTCACCAGAGACTGGTGTCGGCCGTGCACTTCCCTCTGCTCCCATCCCGCAGAGATGCTGGATTATTTCCACACTACACCCACTGTCTGTCCACACTTTATTACAGATCCAGCCTCCGTACCAACTGGGGAACCCCAGGAAACAACAGCTGAACCCCAGGAAACAACAGCTGAACCCCGGAAGGATGTGTCCACCGTCCCAGAACCAGATACAACCTCAGGTATTGATGGTTTTTATCTGACATCAGGTATTGATATTTCTGACCCCAAACGTCCGTGCTGGTGGGGAAAGGGCAGGGGAGGGTGACTTGTGGGATATTGTCATCGAGGAGATGGAGGAGAGAGGCTGGGGTGTGGGTAAGGAAATCTGGAGAGAGAGAGGGGAGGAGGGGGTCTGTAATGGACGGGAGGGTGTGTGGAGTGGGGAGGGGGATCAGAAGGGGTTTGTGGGAGGAGGCATGGAATTGGGGGGTGGAGGGAGGTTGGGAAAAGGTGAGGCGGATTTCTGGAGTGAGCAGAGGCTGATGTTGGGGAGTGGGGAGGGGGAGGTCTGGAGTGAGGTGAGGTGGGAGTGGGGAGGGGGAGGTCTGGAATGTTGGTGCTGGGGAGTATGGAGGGGGAGAGGGAGGTCTGGTATCGGGGTGGAGGTGGCAGGAAGGAGTCTGGGGAGATGTGACAGGAATCCATTGGTGGGAGCGGACCCCAGGGGAGGGTGAATGTGGGACAGTGTGGAGAGGGGAGGAGGGCAAGTAGAAATGTGAGTATAGTGGAAGAGAAGGGCAGGTATAGCACGGGAACAGGCCCTTCGTCCTTTGACCCTGATTCCGCGCTGACCAGTGATCCCCGTACACTTGCACTATCCTGTACACTGGGGACAATTACAATTTATACCAAAGACAATTAACCTACAAACCTGTACGTCTTTGGAGTGTGAGAGGACACCGGAGCACCCGGGGAAAACCCACGCCGACACATGGGGAACGTGCAAACTCTGCACAGACAGCAGCCGTAGTCAGGATCTAACTCGGGTCTCTGGCGCAGTGAGGCAGCAACTCTACTGCTGCCCCTTGTGCTGCCCTAAGGAGTGAATGGGTGACTGGAGATTGCGGGAGGAGGGGGAAAGTCAGTGGAGAGCTTGTGGAGAATGTATTTTGGTGACTGACTGACACTCGGGGGCGGGGGCTGAATGGTGAAGCGAGTGAGCGTGTGCGGGGATTGGGTGAGGGGTGTGAGTGAGTCGAGAAAAGGATGGATTTAGTCAGGATTCAGGGATAGAGCTCTGTAGGAGAGTCGAGGAGGAACAAGGAAGCGTGGCGTGGAGCGTGTTGGAGGAGTGTGTAATGTTCCAGGTGAGATGTGGGACCTGTGAGATTTGGTGTGTGTTGCTGTCAGCACGGACTGGTGACTCTTGGTCTCTGCAGCCGACTTCCCTCCTGATCAGCTGTTCAATGTGTTTTTACTCTTTTACCCTCCCTGTCCCTCCTCCTCTCTCTTCTTCCAGATCCACCGTTGGACACAACTCTGGAACCCCAGGGAGCAGGGACTGGAGACTCTGGTCCGGGTTTAACTAGTGACCCATCAGGGTCTGCAAACTTAAGTGTCAGTGGTGGGGAGCATGGAACATAGAAAAAGGCAGGCCAAGATATCCCCTATACCCGCCCCCCCCTCATGGGACCCAAACTGACCCACAACCCCTCCCCAATGACGGAGTATTCACCTCTCCTCCCCCCGGACCAAGACCACCCCTCGAACCCCAATCTGAGCCGTCCCCTATCCCCTCCCACTGGGGTCTCCCCTCCCTGAGACCAGACCGTTCCCTCCCTTCACTCGCCCCAGGACCGACCGTCCCCTCCACTCCCCTCGCCCGAGACCGAGTGAGCCGGAGGGGTGAGGGGGAAGCAGGGAGAGGGTGGAGTGGGACAGAGGGGGTGGGAGAGAGGGAAAGGGTGGGTGAGGGAGAGGCAGGGTCGAGGAGGAGGTGAGAGTTCAGGGAGGGGCGAGCAGAGGGGAATGAGGGCAGAGTGACGACGGGAATGATGGGGGTGAGGAGCAGAGGGAGTGGGGAGCAGAGCGGAGTGATGCAGGGATGGGTCCCAATGTGTGAGGTGTGTGGGGTGGAGGAGCTGGGAGGCAGTAACGGTCACTCCACTGTGGAGTGGGATGTACTGGGGGTGTCAGGATACACGGTGCAGGAGAGGGCTGGACCGTTGGTGTCACCAGAGACTGGTGTCGGCCGTGCACTTCCCTCTGCTCCCATCCCGCAGAGATGCTGGATTATTTCCACACTACACCCACTGTCTGTCCACACTTTATTACAGATCCAGCCTCCGTACCAACTGGGGAACCCCAGGAAACAACAGCTGAACCCCAGGAAACAACACCCGAACCCCAGGAAACAACACCCCAGGAAACTGCACCCCAGGAAACACCCAAACTCCAGGAAACAACAGCTGAACCCCAGGAAACAACAGCTGAACCCCAGGAAACAACAGCTGAACCCCAGGAAACAACAGCTGAACCCCAGGAAACAACAGCTGAACCCCAAGAAACAACAGCTGACGCCCAGGAAACAACAGCTGAACTCCAGGAAACAACAGCCACACCCGAGGAATCAGCAGCCGAACCCCAGGAAACAGCAGCTGAACCCCAGGAAACAATGGCTGAACCCCAGGAAACAGCAGCTGAACCCCAGCAAACAACCGGACCTCAGGAAACAACACACGAACCCCAGGAAACAGCAGCTGAACCTCAGGAAACAACATCCGAATCCCAGGAAACAACAGCTGAACCCCGGAGGGATGTGTCCACCGTCCCAGAACCAGATACAACCTCAGGTATTGATGGTTTTTACCTGACATCAGGTATTGATATTTCTGATGCCAAACGTCCGTGCTGGTGGGGAAAGGGCAAGGGAGGGTGACTTGAGGAATGTTGGCATCAAGGAGATGGAGGAGAGAGGCTGGGGTGTGGGGTGAGGAAATCTGGACAGAGAGAGGGGAGGAGGGGGTCTGTAATGGACGGGAGGACATTTGGAGTGGGGTGGGGGATCAGAAGGGGAGTAGGGTGTTTGTGGGAGGAGGCTTGTAATTGCGGGGTGGAGGGAGGTTGGGAAAAGATGATGTGGATTTCTGGAGTGAGCGGAGGCTAATGTTGGGGAGTGGGGAGGGGGAGGTCTGAAGTGAAGGGAGGTGGGGGTGAGTGAGTGGGGACGGGGAGGTCTGGAAGGTTGGTGCTGGCGAGCGTGGAGAGGGGAGAGGGAGGTCTGGTATTGGGGTGGAGGTGGCTGGAGGGAGTCTGGGGAGATGGGCAAGTAACCCATTGGTGGGAGCGGACCCCAGGGGAGGGTGGATGTGAGACAGTGCGGAGAGGGGAGGAGGGCAAGTAGAAATGTGAGTATCGTGGAAGACAAGGGCAGGTATAGCACGGGAACAGGCCCTTCGTCCTTCGACCCAGATTCTGCGCTGACCAGTGATCCCCGTACACTTGCACTATCCTGTACACTGGGGACAATTACAATTTATACCAAAGCCGAGGAGGAGGTGAGAGGGCAGGGAGGGGCGAACGGAGGGGAATGAGGGCAGAGTGACGATGTGAATGATGGGGGTGAGGAGGAGAGGTAGTGGGGAGCCGAGCGGAGTGACGCAGGGACGGGTCCCAATGTGTGAGATGTCCATTCACGGGTCCAGGCAGCGGGCAGTCGATGGCCGCACAGCGGTCGGTTGCCTGCCACTTTTCCGGGGTTACGTCCGTGCCCGTGTGTCCCTAGAGAGGGAACATGCGGTGTCCATGGGGACTGTGGAGGCCTTCTGTGAACGCTAGTCACCGCAGTAGGTTGAATATATTATAGATTAAAATGTTAATATTTTAAATTGATAATTTTGTTTAAGTGTTTTCTAAATTGGTTGAGCTTTCTACCTTCCCTTGTAAATTGTACATTTCTTTAAAAATCTAATAAAAAACATTTACGGAAAAAAAAAAATATTGTTTTAAATGTGTGAGGTGTGTGGGGTGGAGGAGCTGGGAGGCAGTAACGGTCACTCCACTGTGGAGTGGGATGTACTGGGGGTGTCAGGATACACGGTGCAGGAGAGGGCTGGACCGTTGGTGTCACCAGAGACTGGTGTCGGCCGTGCACTTCCCTCTGCTCCCATCCCGCAGAGATGCTGGATTATTTCCACACTACACCCACTGTCTGTCCACACTTTATTACAGATCCAGCCTCCGTACCAACTGGGGAACCCCAGGAAACAGCAGCTGAACCCCAGGAAACACCCGAACCCCAGGAAACAGCAGCTGAACCCCAGGAAACAACACACAAACCCCAGGAAACAACACACAAACCCCAGGAAACAAGACCCGAACCCCAGGAAACAACAGCTGAACCCCGGAAGGATGTGTCTACCGTCCCAGAACCAGATACAACCTCAGGTATTGATGGTTTTTATCTGACATCAGGTATTGATATTTCTGACCACAAACGTCCGTGCTGGTGGGGAAAGGGCAGGGGAGGGTGACTTGAGGAATATTGACATCGAGGAGATGGAGGAGAGAAGCTGGGGTGTGGGGTGAGGAAATCTGGAGAGAGAGAGGGGAGGAGGGGTCTGTAATGGATGGGAGGGTGTGTGGAGTGGGGAGGGGGATCAGAAGGGTAGTAGGGGGTTTGTGGGAGGAGGCGTGGAATTGGGGGGTGGAGGAAGGTTGGGAAAAGGTGAGGCGGATTTCTGGAGTGTGTGGAGGCTGATGGTGGGGAGTGGGGAAGGGGGAAGGGGAGGTCTGGAGTGAGGGGAGGTGGGTGTAGGGAGGGGGAGGACTGGAAGGGTGATGCTGGGGTGTGTGGAGGGGGGAGAGGGAGGTCTGGTATTGGGGTGGAGGTGGCAGGAGGGAGTCTGGGGAGAAGAGCCAGGAATCCATTGGAGGGAGCAGACCCCTGGTGAGGGTGGATGTGGGACAGTATGGAGAGGGGAGGAGGGCAAGTAGAAATGTGAGTATCGTGGAAGAGAAGGGCAGGTATAGCACGGGAACAGGCCATTCGTCCTTCGACCCTGATTCCGCGCTGACCAGTGATACCTGTACACTTGCACTATCCTGTATACTGGGGACAATTACAATTTATACCAAAGCCGAGGAGGAGGTGAGAGGACAGGGAGGGGCGAGCGGAGGGGAATGAGGGCAGAGTGACGATGGGAATGATGGGGGTGAGGAGTAGCAATCTTACAACATTTTGAGATTTTAAAAATCAAGTCTGCAATTTATCCTATCAGATATAGCATTAAAATAAGTTTAATTTGACACCTAATTCACTTTCATATCTTCAGTATTAAAAAAGCTATGGCCATTTTCATACTCTGAATTAGCATCTTGTTCCCTATTGCTTCTCCAGTGAATTAACTCAAAAGCTGTGATCGAGGACAGTCAAAAGCCCATAACTTTCTTAAAGTTCTTAAGAGAACTGAATGAAATGTTCTGTTAATTTAGATTGAAGCATTCTGAAACAAATATGAAACAATCTTACTTGGATGACCTGAAATTAAAGCATATAATTAGTTACTTACCTAATTGTAGCTAATTACAAAATTAAATTACTAGATCTAATCATCTATCCATTTCTTAAGAAAAGGTTAACATTTTTAAATACCCTAAGTGTCCAAATAACATTCTCACAAGAATCACAAAATAGCATGATTTTTAAATCTCATTGTCATTAATTTATAGGCCAAATGGAAGGAATTTAATGTTTAATTGCCGTAAATTAATTGCCATTTAAATCATCTTGCTAGTGAGATTTTGGGGAATGCGATCATTTGGAACGTTGTGGTTTGCGGTGAATTTAAACCACATATCGGCAGGAAAAACACTGCCGGTTTATATGGGGCCTAAATCCCCTTTTCGCAACGTAAAATTTGGATTAAAGTAATTCTAAGAAGTAAGTTTATATGTAAAATAAACGGCTTACCTTTATTTGTCCCGTACACGAGATCCGACCCGTTGTCGGCGTTGACGGCGTTAGAAGACGATTTTTATTTTACTTCTGCTATTAAATTGTCCAGCGATGTTTATAAAAACTTCAGAGAGCGCAAGTCGGATCAATTATTCTTCAGCAGTTTAACAGCCTGAGAAAGATCGATTCCCAACAGGCAGGAGTAAATGGCATTTTAATCCCACCCCCCTCTCAAAGGCACCAAAGTTGCACACACGGCCAGTGGCAGAACTGCAGCACCGCTGAAGGTAAGTTTTGTAACACACTTATGAGGAGCAGAGGGTGTGGGGAGCAGAGCGGAGTGATGCAGGGACAGGTCCCAATGTGTGAGGTGTGTGGGGTGGAGGAGCTGGGAGGCAGTAACGGTCACTCCACTGTGGAGTGGGATGTACTGGGGGTGTCAGGATACACGGTGCAGGAGAGGGCTGGACCGTTGGTGTCACCAGAGACTGGTGTCGGCCGTGCACTTCCCTCTGCTCCCATCCTGCAGAGCTGCTGGATTATTTCCACACTACACCCACTATCTGTTCACACTTTGTTACAGATCCAGCCTCCGTACCAACTGGGGAACCCCAGGAAACAACAGCTGAACCCCAGAAAACACCCAAACCTCAGGAAACAACAGCTGAACCCCAGGAAACAAAAGCTGAGCCCCGGAAGGATGTGTCCACTGTCCCAGAACCAGATACAACCTCAGGTATTGATGGGTTTTTATCTGACATCAGGTATTGACATTTCTGACCCCAAACGTCCGTGCTGGTGGGAAAAGGCAGGGGAGGGTGACTTGAGGAATGTTGGCATCGAGGAGATGGAGGAGAGAGGCTGGGGTGTGGGGTGAGGAAATCTGGACAGAGAGAGGGGAGGAGGGGGTCTGTAATGGACAGGAGGGTGTGGAGTGGGGACGGGGATCAGATGGGGAGGCTTGGAATTGGGTGGTGTAGGGAGGTTGGGAAAAGGCGAGGCGGATTTCTGGAGTGAGCGAAGGCTGATGTTGGGGAGTCGTGAGGGGGAGGCCTGGAGTGAGGGGAGGTGCGTGTGGGGGAGTGGGGAGAGGGAAGTCTGGAGTGGGGGAATGGGGAGGGGGTGGTCTCGAAAGTTTGTGCTGGGGAGTTTGGAGGGTGAGAGGGAGGTCTGGTATTGGGGTGGACGTGGCAGGAGGGAGTCTGGGGAGATGAGCCAGGAATCCATTGGTGGGAATGGACCCCAGGGGAGGGTGGATGTGGGACAGGGTGGAGAGGGGAGGAGGGCAAGTAGAAATGTGAGTATCGTGGAAGAGAAGGGCAGGTATCGCACGGGAACAGGCCCTTCGTCCTTCGACCCTGATTCCGCTCTGACCAGTGATCCCCGTACACTTGCACTATCCTGTACACTGGGGACATTTACAATTTATACCAAAGCCAATTAACCTACAAACCTGTACGTCTTTGGAGTGTGAGAGGACACCGGAGCACCCGGGGAAAACCCACGCTGTCACATGGAGAACGTGCAAACTCCGCACAGACAGCAGCCCTAGTCAGGATCTAACTCGGGTCTCTGGCGCAGTGAGGCAGCAACTCTACCGCTGCCCCTTGTGCTGCCCTAAGGAGTGAATGGGTGACTGGAGATTGCGGGAGGAGGGGGAAAGTCAGTGGAGAGCTTGTGGAGAATGTATTTTGGTGACTGACTGACACTCGGGGGCGGGGGCTGAATGGTGAAGCGAGTGAGCGTGTGCACGGATTGGGTGAGGGGTGTGAGTGAGTCGGGAAAAGGATGGATTTAGTCAGGATCCAGGGATAGAGCTCTGTAGGAGAGTCGAGGAGGAACAAGGAAGCGTGGCGTGGAGCGTGTTGGAGGAGTGTGTAATGTTCCAGGTGAGATGTGGGACCTGTGAGATTTGGTGTGTGTTGCTGTCAGCACGGACTGGTGACTCTTGGTCTCTGCAGCCGACTTCCCTCCTGATCAGCTGTTCAATGTGTTTTTACTCTTTTACCCTCCCTGTCCCTCCTCCTCTCTCTTCTTCCAGATCCACCGTTGGACACAACTCTGGAACCCCAGGGAGCAGGGACTGGAGACTCTGGTCCGGGTTTAACTAGTGACCCAGCAGGGTCTGCAAGCTCAGGTATCAGTGGTGGGGAGCATGGAACATAGAAAAAGGCAGCACGGTGGTGCAGCGGTAGAGTTGCTGGCTTACAGCGCCAGAGACACGGGTTGGATCCTGACTATGGGTGCTGTCTGCACGGAGTTTGTATGTTCTCCCCGTGACCTGCGTGGGTTTTCTCTGGGGGCTTCGGTTTCCTCCCACACTCCAAAGATGTTCAGGCTTGTGTGAGGAAGGCTCCCGACCTGAAACGTCACCTATCTATGTTCCCCAGAACTACTGCCTGACCCACTGAGTTATTCCACCACTTTGTGTCCTTCACATTAAACCAGTCGGGTTCAGTGGAAATGGATGATTCTGTTGTGTGATGTGTAAGAGTGTTAAAGGAATACGGTCCGAGACTCTTGAAAGGCTGGCACCACCATTGTACCGAGCGTGCTGGATCAGTGGGGTATTACTGGAGTAACAGACATGTGGTGAAATAATCTGAGGATTGAGCAGAGACACTGTTGTCCCTGGAGCACATTGAGGACACGTCCAGTAGAACAGATGAGGGAACCAGTGACTGGGCTGTGGGGGATTTTCAGAAAGCATTTAGTACGTTCCTGCACAAGAGGCTGGTCAACAAGGTCAGAGCACATGGAATTGTTCACACACTGACATGGATTGAGAATTGGCTTTTGGACAGAGAGCAACAGGTGGGAATAAGCAGATCATTCTCAGGTTGGCAGCAGTGACGTGTGGGTACAAGAGGGCTCAGTGCTTGGGCCCCGGTGAGTCACAGTCTGTATCAATAACTTGGCTGGGATGATCATCTGTGGACTGAGATGCACCGTGATATCTCCCACTGACCCGCAGTGTCCCTCACTGTGCCCCCTGGGACCGAGCATGGGACCCCCTCCCTGGGACCGAGATATCCTCTATACTCCCCCCACCCCCCTCAAGGGACCCAAACTGACCCACAACCCCTCCCCAATGACCGAGTCTTCACCTCTCCTCCCTCCGGACCAAGACCACTCCTCGAACCCCAACCTCAGCCGTCCCCTATCCCCTCCCCCAAGGATCTCCCCTCTCCGAGACCAGGCCGTTCCCTCCCCTCACTCGCCCCAGGACCGAACCGTCCCCTCCCCTCCCCTCGCCTGAGACCGAGTGAGTCGGGGGGTGAGGGGGAAGCAGGGAGCGGGTGGAGTGGGACAGAGGGGGTGGGAGAGAGGGAAAGGGTGGGTGAGAGAGAGGCAGGGTAGAGGAGGAGGTGAGAGGGCAGGGAGGGGCGAGCGGAGGGACCCAATGTGTGAGGTGTGTGGGGTGGAGGAGCTTGGAGGCAGTAACGGTCACTCCACTGTGGAGTGGGATGTACTGGGGGTGTCAGGATACACGGTGCAGGAGAGGGCTGGACCGTTGGTGTCACCAGAGACTGGTGTCGGCCGTGCACTTCCCTCTGCTCCCATCCCGCAGAGATGCTGGATTATTTCCACTCTACACCCACTGTCTGTCCACACTTTATTACAGATCCAGCCTCCATGCCAACTGGCGAACCCCAGGAAACAGCAGCTGAACCCCAGGAAACAGCAGCTGAACCCCAGGAAACAACAGCTGAACCCCGGAAGGATGTGTCCACCGTCCCAGAACCAGATACAACCTCAAGTATTGATGGTTTTTATCTGACATCAGGTATTGATATTTCTGACCCCAAACGTCCGTGCTGGTGGGGAAAGGGCAGGGGAGGGTGACTTGAGGAATATTGGCATCGAGGAGATGGAGGAGAGAGGCTGGGGTGTGGGGTGAGGAAATCGGGAGAGAGAGAGGGGAAGAGGGGGTCTGTAATGGACAGGAAGGCGTTTGGAGTGGAGTGGGGGATCAGATGGGGAGTAGGGTGTTTGTGGGAGGAGGCTTGGAATTGGGGTGTGGAGGGAGGTTGGGAAAAGGTGAGGCGGATTTCTGGAGTGAGCGGAGGCTGATGTTGGGGAGTGGGGAGGGGGAGGTCTGGAAGATTGGTGCTGGGGAGTGTGGAGGGGGAGTGGGAGGTCTGGTATTGGCGTGGAGGTGGCCGGAGGGAGTCTGGGGAGATGGGCCAGGAATCCATTGAGTTGCTGGCTTACAGCGCCAGAGACCCGGGTTTGATCCTGACTATGGGTGCTGTCTGTTTGTACGTTCTCCCCGTGACCTGCGTGGGTTTTCTCTGGGTGCTTCGGTTTCATCCCACACACCAAAGACGTTCAGGTTTGTAGGTTAATTGTCCCTGCTGTGTAGTATAGTGTGTAGTTTAGTGTTAGTGTGCGGTGATCGCTGGTCAGTGCCGACACGGTGGGCTGAAGGGCCTTGTTTTCACGCTGTATCTCCAAACTAAACTAAACAGGACATTACAGGAACAGGCCCATCACCCCACAAAGTCCGTGCCGAACATGATGCCAATTTAAACCTCTGCCTGCACGTGATCCATATCCCTACATTTCCTGCATACAAACATGCCTCACCAAAAAACGTCATATCCACTATCGTATCAGCCTCCACCACCACTTCTGGCAGCACGTTCCAGGCCCCCACCTCTGTGTAAAAGACTTGCCCCCCACATCTGTTAAACTTTGCACCTTGTATCTTAAACCTGTGCCTTCTAATATTTGACATTTCCACCCTGGGGGAAAAGTTTTAAATGACTACCCCATCATTGCTTCATAATTTTATATATTTCTGTCTGCTCTATACTTAGCCTCGACAACCCAGAGAAAACACCTCCTGAATACCTCCGCACAGTCCGCCAAAGTCCAACGAGATCTCCCGGTTGCTAAACACTTTAACTCCTCCTCCCATTCCCATACTGACCTTTCTGTCCTGGGCCTCCTCCACTGTCAGAGTGAGGCCCAACACAAATTGGAGAAACAACACCTCATAGAAACATAGAAACATAGAAAGTAGGTGCGAGAGTAGACCACCAGGTCCGTCGAGCCCGCACCGCCATTCGCTCATGGCTGAACACTAAACAGACACACTTACCCACAAACAGTAGACACAAGACACAGAACACAAGACACTACCCTCCCCTTTATACCGCTATCACCCCTCTCCACACCAAGAACCTCGTGATCTCCTGGGGGAGGCAAAAAACCGGATAAAAATCCAGGTCCAATTCGGGAAAAAAATCCGGGAAATTCCTCTCCGACCCCAATCCAGGCGATCGACACTTGTCCAGGAGATCACTCAGGTCTTACTATACTAACCATACCTAGGTCCATATCCCTGCCCTCTCCCCGTAGCCCCTTATCCCCTTGGCAGCTAAAAAAACATCTATTTTAGTCTTAAATATATTTAAAGTTTCTGCTTCCACTGCTCCCTGGGGCAGTGAATTCCATAAATTAACCACCCTCTGGGTGAAGAAGTTCTTCCTCATCTCAGTTTTAAAAGAGCCCCCCCTTATTCTGCAACTATGTCCCCTAGTTCTAGTTTCCCCGATCATTGGGAACATCCTCGGTGCATCCACCCGATCAAGGCCCCTCACGATCTTATATGTTTCAATGAGATCGCCTCTCATTCTTCTAAACTCCAAAGAGTAGAGTTCCAGCCTACTTAACCTTTCCTCATATGTCAATCCCCTCATTGCAGGAATTAATCATATTTCATTAGGGCAGCTTACAACCCAGTGGTTTAATAATAGATTTCTCTAACTTCTAATAACCCTTTGCTTTTCCTCTCTCTCCGTCCCTCCCCCACCCTCGTTCCCTGACTCGTTTCACTGTCCTCCAGATTAATTTTACTGATATTAAGCCTTGTTGTCACCTTCCCTCCCCCTCCCCAGCTAACAATGAACCGTTCAACATTTGCTTGACCATGTCTTCTCTCCAGTGATGCTGCCTGTCTCGCTGAGTTACTCCAGCATTTTGTGTCTACATTTGCTTGTCATAGTCTGCTTTGATCTGTTGTTTTCACACCGTACCCTTCCATATCTCTAGTCTCCCTCTTCCCTGACTCTCAGTCTGAAGAAGGGTCTCGACCCAAATCGTCACCCATTCCTTCTCTCCTGAGATGCTGCCTGTCTCACTGAGTTACTCCAGCTTTTTGTGTCCATCTCCAGAGAAAACAATCCAGGGTAGTCCAATGTCTCCTTAAAGCTAATGCCCTCTAATCCAGGCAGCATTCTGGTAAACTCCTTCTGCTCCTTGTCCAAAGCCTCCACATCACTCCTGTAATGGGGCAACCACAACGGCTATAACAATACTCCAAATGCAGCCCAACCAATGTGCTATGTAACTGCAACATAACTTCCTGACTTCCCGACCTATTCAGAACTTTGTGTCCACTTTCTCTGGCTGCTCGTTCCATACACCCACCACGCTCTGAATGAAAATAGTTGCCCCACTGGTTCCTGTTAAATCTATCCCCTCTCATCTTAAACTTATGTCCAACACAGAGTGTCCATTATGTTACTACAACTTTGTGGCACTTGTTTTTTTTGTAAATTACCATATTTATATATATATGCAAAGTGTTGGAGTAACAGTGGATGATGCAGAATCTCTGGAGAAAATGGATAGTTCATGTCCTCCAGAGATACTGCCTGACCCACTGAGTTACGCCAGCACGTTGTGGCATTTTTTTGGACATAAGTATAAGTGAGTTGGTTAGTACGTTTGCAGATGACACCAATATACTGTAGGTGGAGGTGCGGACTGTGAGGAAGGCTGTCAAAGTATACAGTGGGATATAGATCAGTTACTGAAGTGGGTAGAGAAGTGGCAGATGAAGTTTAATCCAAACAGGTTGTGAGGTGTTGCACTCTGGGAGGTCAAATGCAAGGGGAAATTATACAGTTAATGTCAAGAAGAACATTGATGAACAGAGGGGTCTTGGTGTGCACGTCCTTAACAATCTCAACGTGGCAACACAAGTAGGTACAGTAATAAAGTCGCATATGGCTATGCTTGCAGTCAGCGGTCGGGAAGTTATGTTGCATTTACATGGGACTTTGGTTGGGCTGCATTTGGAGTATTGTTATAGGGAGGTTGCACGGCAGTCGGGTCACGACCCGTGACCCGTGCTGTTGCCACGCTACGCCAACTGGAGTACACGCGATGAACTGCAGGTAAGCATTTACCATTGTTTCCAGCGTAGTGGGCCCGTTAAAAACTGCCAAAGTGGTCAATTTTTGTGCTGTAAATAATTATGGAAATCGGGGTAAGCGTGAAAGACATTTATCCTACTTCAGAATTCCAAAAGTGAGGAGAAATGACGGTAGAGAGAAGCGGCAGCTGAAGGGACAACAACAGCTAAAGTGGTTGGCGAGCATTGGTCGTGTAGATATCAAGATTGAAAATATTGGGAATTATCGCATTTGCTCACTGCATTTCATCAACTAAGGCATTATTTGTGGTTTTTCTTGATTCCTTTGGTATCTAAAAAGTTTCAGATGTGATAAATCTGGCTGTAAAATTTTTAAATCGCCCATGGTTCTCAAGTAGGTTTTTACATGCAAAAAGAAAACGCTTCTGAAGCTAAATTTATCATTAAAAAAATTTCAAGCATACGTGTGTTTCGAATTACATTTTACTCAGATGCAAGCCAACGAATGGCATAATTGTTAGCTGTTAATTGGACATAATCAACTTCAGCAAATTTACAATATCCTATTGAAAGGGAGTGGGTGTTTAAGCTGTCTGGACATTTTATTATTTGCCAAAATATACATCTCAATAGCATAATGATAGAAAACTTACTTTTCCACACACCACTCGTTTTTAATGATAAATTTAGCTTCAGTAGAGTTTTCATTTTGCATGTAAAAACCCACATGAGAACCCTGGGCAATTTTAAAATTTTACAGCCAGATTTATCACATGAAAGTTTTTGGATACCAAAGGAATCAAGAAAAAACACAAATAATGCCTTACTGTTGATGAAATGCAGTGAGCAAACTCGATAATTCCCAATATTTTCAATCTCGATATCTGCACGGCCAATGTTCGCCAAGCACTTTAGCTGTTGTTGTCCCTTCAGCTCTCGCTTCTCTCTACCATCATTTCTCCTCACTTTTGCAATTCTGAAGTAGAATAAATGTCTCTCACGCTTACCCCGATTTCCACAATTATTTACAGCGCAAAAAATGACCTTATCATCGGTTTTTAACGGGTAAGAAAGTACGTGTTCTGTGTATTAACAGTATATGCCGGAAGCTGCCATGTCCTCCACATGGATTGTGCTGGTCCGTGTATCACGCCCTTTGACCTGATGACCTTACGTGCAACACGATGCTCGAGCCTACAGTTCAGCCAGGGCTAACCTGAAGAGGGGCATCAAGAAGGCCAAGCACTGCCATAAGCTCAGGATTGAGGAGCACTTCAACAACAACTCCGACCCCCGACGCATGTGGCAAGGCATCCAGGCCATCACGGACTACAGACCCTCCAACACCACCCCCACATCCAGCGACGCCTCCTTCCTTGAGGAGCTTAACCACTTCTATGGCCGCTTCGACAGGGACAATCTAGAGACAGCCATCAAGGCTGTGCTACCTGCCGATCACCAACCCCTCACACTCACCCCCTACGACGTATTTGTGGCACTGAGTAGGACTAATACACGTAAAGCTGCTGGCCCTGACGGCATCCCCGGGCGCGTGCTCAGGGCCTGTGCTGCGCAGCTGACAGACACGTCTGGACTGACATCTTCAACCTGTCACTTGCCCAAGCAGTTGGCCCCACGTGCCTTAAAACCACCTCCATCGGGCCGGTGCCAAAACACTCCACTGCGGCAAGCCTCAACGACTTCCGCCCAGTTGCACTTACTCCCATCATCACCAAGTGCTTCGAGAGGCTCGTCCTGGCACACCTCAAAAGCTGCCTACCCCCCACACTGGATCCC
The DNA here is from genome assembly GCF_010909765.2 of Amblyraja radiata. Classification (NCBI taxonomy): domain Eukaryota; kingdom Metazoa; phylum Chordata; class Chondrichthyes; order Rajiformes; family Rajidae; genus Amblyraja; species Amblyraja radiata. The sequence goes on from NC_045962.1 coordinate 2,242,980, forward strand.
TATCAGTTTGCCTACCGCAAGAACAGGAGTACGGAGGATGCCATCTCAACGGCACTTCACTCCGCCCTCTCCCACCTCGACAACAGAGACACTTACGTAAGAATGCTGTTCATCGATTACAGCTCAGCATTCTACACCATTATATCATCAAAACTGATCACCAAACTCGGTAACCTGGGCATCGACCCCTCCCTCTGCAACTGGATACTGGACTTTCTAACCAACAGACCCCAGTCTGTTAGGTTAGACAAGCACACCTCTTCAACCCTCACCCTGAACACCGGCGTTCCACAGGGCTGTGTGCTGAGCCCCCTCCTCTACTCCCTCTTCACCTATGACTGCACACCTGTACATGGTACTAACACCATCATCAAGTATGCAGATGATACAACGGTGATTGGCCTCATCAGCAACAACGATGAGTCGGCCTACAGGGAGGAGGTCCAGCACTTAGCAGCATGGTGCGCTGACAACAAACTGGCCCTTAACTCCAAGAAGACCAAGGAGCTCATTGTAGACTTCAGGAAGTCCAGGGGCGGCACGCACACCCCCATCCACATTAACGGGACGGAGGTGGAACGTGTTTCTAGCTTCAGGTTCCTGGGAGTCAACATCTCCGATGACCTCTCTTGGACCCACAATACCTCAACTTTGATCAAGAAGGCTCACCAGCGTCTCTTCTTCCTGAGGAGACTGAAGAAGGTCCATCTGTCTCCTCAGATCCTAGTGAACTTCTACCGCTGCACCATCGAGAGCATCCTTACCAACTGCATCACAGTATGGTATGGCAACTGCTCTGTCTCCGACCGGAAGGCATTGCAGAGGGTGGTGAAAATTGCCCAACGCATCACCGGTTCCTCGCTCCCCTCCATTGAGTCTGTCCAAAGCAAGCGTTGTCTGCGGAGGGGCACTCAGCATCGCCAAGGACTGCTCTCTCACCCCAACCATGGACTGTTTACCCTCCTACCATCCGGGAGGCGCTACAGGTCTCTCCGTTGCCGAACCAGCAGGTCCAGGAACAGCTTCTTCGCGGCGGCTGTCACTCTACTCAACAACGTACCTCGGTGACTGCCAATCACCCCCCCACCCCCCGGACACTTATTATCACTTATTATTATTTATTCAAATCATTTGCTATGTCGCTCTTCCAGGGAGATGCTAAATGCATTTTGTTGTCTCTGTACTGTACACTGACAATGACAATTAAAATTGAATCTGAATCTGAATCTGAATCTGAACACCCCCCCTATAGCCGTTCTGGTTGCCCAGTTACAGGAGTGATGTGGAGGCTTTGGACAAGGAGCAGAAGGAGTTTACCAGAATGCTGCCTGGATTAGAGGGCATTAGCTTTAAGGAGAGATTGGATTACCCTGGATTGTTTTCTCTGGAGATGGACACAAAAAGCTGAAGTAACTCAGTGAGAACAGACCCACAGATATTGCCTGACCCTCTAGGTTACTCCAGCAATATCTATCTTTAGTATAAACCAGCATCTGCAGTCTTTGTTTCTACATTTTACAGAGCAGATAGTTGAGGCAGGTATAACAAGTCATTTTGACATGTACATGGACAGGAAAGGTTTAGAGGAATTTGGGTCAATATGTGGGCAAATGGAACTAGCTGAGATGTGTCAGCATGGATGAGTTGGGCTGATGGACCTGTTTCCGTGCTCTATAATCTGTGACTGTGGCCGATCCCTCAAATTCACCCCGACTCGGACTGAGGGGAGTGACGTGGAGTGACAGACATTTCAGAAGGAGAGTGGGTGAAAGGAGACTGGGTGATGCAACTCTCTCCACAGACCCAGTCCTCCAATTCCCAAACTCCGCTGACGGTCTGATGGCCTGTTGTAGTGTTGCCACACTCCCGTGCCTCTGTTCCTTTATTCCAGATCCCCAGATGTCCACAGTGGAACACACCCAGGGATCATCGACTGGAGAATCCGTCCAGGAATCGGCTTCTGTCCCAGTGGGAGACACATCCTCAGGTACCAAACCCTCTCACACATTTTCACTTGTCCTCATTAACCCTGTCATGGGGTCATAGAGTGATACAGTGTGGAAACAACTCACCCACTGGCCAACATGTTCCAGCCACACGTCCCACCTGCCAGCATTTGGTCCATATCCCTCCAAACCTGTATTATCCATCTACCTATCTAACTGTTTCTTAAATGTTGGGATGGTCCCTGCCATAATTTCCTCCTCTGGCAGCTTGTTGCGTACATCCACCACCCATTGTGAGAAAACGTTATCTCTCATCGACAAAACATATCAACAATGGGATAGACTGGGGATTAGGCAAGTAGGGGATATGTAGGAATTGGGCAAACTGTTATCGTTTCAACATTTAAAATTAAAATTTAAACTGAAGAATAATCAATATTTTAAACTGAAGAATAATCAATATTTTAAATATATACAGATATGTGACTTTATGAAGAAATATATACATAGATTTCAAACTATATTCTTAGACCCTTTAGAAGAAGCAATGAATATTAAGGCTGATTCACAAAAACTAATATCATACTTTTATAATAATACTAGACCTAGTGCAGACCCGTTGGATCTGTTTCCCCAACGGCGTTTGCGGGGGGGGGGGGGGGGGGGTCTGCGGCATCACACTCACATTAACCACCCCCCAAACACACATGTGGGGGGAGGAGGGGTGAGAAGAGAGGGGAGAGGAGGAGGAGGAAACGGGACAGATTTGGGAGGGAAAGGAGAGCGGGGTAGGGGGTGAGAGAGGGGGATGGGGAGAGAAGTGGGGGAGGGGGAGGGAGGGAAGGAGGGAGGGAAGGGGAGAGGGGTGGGTGGAATGAGGGGAAAGAGTGGGGAGGGAGTGTGGTGGGGAAGGGGGGAGAGAAGTGGAAGAGTGGGGAGGAAGGGGGAGAGGGGTAGGGGGAGTGATGGAAGAAGGACAGAGGGGTGCGGGGAGGGACGGGGAGAGTGAGGGGTGGGGCAGTGGGAGAGGGGTGGGGTAAGGGGGAGTGGTGGAAGAGGTACAGAGGGGAAGGGGGCAGGTGAAGAGAGGTAAGGGGTGGGATAGAGAGGGAAGGGAGTGGGATAGAGAGGGATGGCGTGGGAGGAGGAGGGGATAAGGTTGAGGGGGAGGAGGGAGGGGCGGGGGAGAGATGTGTGGGGGTAGGGGAGAGAGGAGGAAGAGTGTGGAGGGAGGGGAAAGAGTGTGGAGGGGGAAGGGGGTGGGGAGAGAGGGAAGGGGTGGGAGAGAGGGAATGGGGGTGGGGAAGAAAGGGATGGGGTTGGGAGGAGGAGAGGGGTGAGGAGAGGGAGAGCAGAGAGGGGTGGGGGAGGGGGAGGAGAGAGGGATGGGGAGGGGAGGGGAGAGAGGTGTGGGGGGGGGAGGGATGGGGACGGAGAGGAGGAGGGAGTGGTTGGGGGAGGGTGGGGGTAGAGTGTGGAGGGAGGGGGAGAGTGGTGGGGGAGAGGGGGGAAAGAGTGGGGAGGGATAGTGGAGGGGGGGAGAGGTGGAAGAGTGGGGAGGGTCAGAGGGGTAGGGGGAAGGGGTGGGGGGAGAGTGGGGAAGAAGGGGGAAGGGAGGGGGAGAGAGAGGGGTGGGTGATGGAAACGGGTGGAGTGAGAAGTGGAAGAGTGGGGAGGGAGGGGTAGGGGGAGTGGTGGAAGAGGGACCGAGGGGTAGGGGAAGGGGGCGGGGGAGAGAAGGAAGGTGGAGGGGTAGAGAGTGAAGGGGGGTGGGGGAGAGAGGGATGGGTGGGAGAGGGAGAGGGGTGACGAGAGGGGAACTTAGAAACATAGAAATTAGGTGCAGGAGTAGCCCATTCGGCCCTTCGAGCCAGCACCTCCAGTCAATATGATCATGGCTGATCATCCAACTCAGTATCCTGTACCTGCCTTCTCTCCACACCCTCTAGCCTGTCCAACCCCTTAAAAATGTTGTAAGTTTCTATAAGATCCCCCCTCAATCTTCTAAATTCTAGCGAGTCCAAGCCGAGTCTATCCAGTCTTTCTTCATTTGAAAGTCCTGACATCCCAGTAATCCGTCTGGTGAACCTTCTCTGTACTCCCTCTATGGCAAGAATGTCTTTGAGCATTGGGCATTGTGACATCACACGATGGAACGTTCACCAGGGGCTGGGGCTGCTTCTATGGGTGAGAAGCAGTTTTCTTTTGAAATTGGGGGGGGGGGAAGGATTTGATTAAAAATGTGTACATAAACACGAAGAAATGTAATCAGGGGCGGATACTTTGAAAGAAAAGTGAAATCTCTACCGTAATGGAAAAGATCTTGGCGATTCTGCGTCTGGTTTCGGAGTAGCAAGGAGTCAAAGGAAGAAAGGCGGACGGCAGCCGGACGGACGGACGGCGGACGCTGGACGGCGGCAGCAACACAGTTTTAAAGATAGATAGATAGATATTAAATAGAGAATTACCCTCAACAGAAGCACTAAGGGAAGATTGGGAACATGAGCTAATGATAAAAATCTCGAAGGATAGATTGGAAAAGTATCTGATGAACACACATAATTGTTCTATTAATGCAAGACATAATTTAATTCAATTCAAATTATTACATAGACTATATTATTCAAAAACAAGGTTGAATACATTTTATCCAAACGTCTCTCCCAGATGCGATAAATGTTTGTTTCAAAACGCTAATATAACACATTCATTTGTAGGATGTACAAAGTTGAATAAATTTTGGAGCGATATATTTGATATATTTACAAAGCTTTTCAAGTCCACAATAGAACCTAAAACGGAATGGATTATATTTGGAATAATAGTAGAAGATATCAATTTAAATAAAGACCAAAATTTTTTTTTAAATTATGGGTTAATAATTGGAAAGAAATTGACACTTAAATTTTGGAAAAATACAACCATACCAACTGTTAAAATGTGGATTAGGAATATGATAGACATAGCATGCCTTGAAGAAATGAGACTCCGACTAATAGATAAATATGACCAATTCTTAAGGAGTTGGTCTCCTTTCATCGACTTTTTGGAATCATGTGATGCAGCGGTACCGTAAAGATTGCTGATTTCAGTTCATGCCGCTCGATAGTTCATGTTCGATAGATCTACATCTCCGAATAAAGATTTGAACATTTCTCTATTAAGGGGCCTTCTCTCCTATTTCTACTTTCCACTTTTTCTTTTTTTTATATACACACTTCACATTTTTCTATTCTCTACCATCTATTTTTCCTCTTTTTCCCCTTTCTATTGTTTTCTATTTCTTGTCTTGCTTACTTCCTTCTCAAAACATAAAACTAGAGGTTGTACATAGAATGGATTACGGTATGACATAGTTGGCACCTAAAATTATGTTCAACTGTACTGTTTTGTACTGTATTAACGTCTAATAAAATAAACAAAAACAAAAAACAAAAAACAAAAACAAATATTTTCCCCTTCACCTTAAACCTCAGACCACTGGCCTCAATTCACCTACTCTGAGCAAGAGACTGCATCTACCCGATCAATTCCTCTCATGATCTCATACACCTCTAGAAGATCACCCCTCATCCTCCTGTGCTCCAAAGCATAGAGTTCCAGCCTACTCAACCTCTGCCAAGAGATCAGACTCTCTAGCCCTGGCAACATCCTTGTAAATCTTCTCTCTATCTTTTCCAGCTTGACAACATCTTTCCTATAACACGGTGTCCAGAACTGGACACAATACTGTAATTGTGGCCTCACCAACGTCGTAAACAACTGCAACATGACCTCCCAACTTATATACTCGATACTCTGGCTGATAAAGGCCAATGTGCTAAAAGCCTTTTTGACCACCCGTTTTACCTGTAATTCCACCTTTAGGGAACTATGCACCTACAGTCTTAGATCCCACTGCTACACAACACTCCCTAGAGCACTACCATTCACTGCGTAGGTCCTGCTCATATTAGACTTCCCAAAATTCAACATCTCACATTTCTGTATTGAATTCCATCCACCTCGGCCTACCTGCCCAATCGATCAAGATCCTGCTGCAATTTTTCACAACCATCTTCACTATCGGTAAAACCACCCACTTTTGTATCATCTGCAAACTTACTAATCTTGCCATGTATGTTCTCATCCAAATCATTGATATAGATGACAAACAGTAACGGGCCAAGCACTGAACCCTGAGTCACGCCACTTGTTACAGGCCTCCAGTCCGAGAAGCAACCTTCCACCATCACCCTCTGCTTCCTTCCATGAAGCCAATTTTCTCTCCATTCAGCTATCTCTCCTTGGATCCCATTCCATCTAACCTTCCAGAGCAACCGACCATGAGGATACTTGTCGAATGCTTTACTGAATTCCATTCATACAACATCTAAAGCTCTGCCCTCATCGACCTTTCTAGTCACAACATTTGCCACCATTCAGTCTTCCGGCCCCTCTCCTGTATTTAAAGACTCCTCGTGAATATTAACCAGGACTGACGCAATTTCCTCTCTGGTTTCCCACAATTTCTACGGATATATCTGATCAGGCCCTGGAGATTTGTCTATCTTCAAACACGATTATACCTTCAACATCACTTGGACCACAACACTGACTGGTCTCAAGACACTTCCATTGACTGCTCCAAGTTCCTCAATCCTCCTGTCTTTCTCCTCAGTAAATACAGAGGAGAAATACTGGTTGACGACCTTGCCCATCTACTGTGGCTCTACACAGAGTTGACCGCATTGATTCCTGAGGGGTCCCACTCTCTCTCTAGTTAGCCTTTTCCCCCTTATCTATTCATAAAATATCTTGGGGTTGTCCTTAATGCTATCGGCCTGAGCGATTTCCTGGCCCTGTTTTACCCTGCTCTAATACATTTCCAGTTCAGCACCATTGATGCTGATTGAGGCATAAACTCCACCACCCTTTGTGATGTCGGTAACTAGATCCCTCAACTTGCTGACATTGAGTGAGAAATGTTGTTGTCGTGCCACCATTTTATTAAGCTCTTTATCTTCTTCGTACGTTCCATCCCATCATTGTTCATGTTCCATCCGGCCACCACCTTGCTGTCATCTGCAAACCTGTGGATGGAGTTAGTGCAGAATTTGGCCCCACAGTTGTCATTGTATAGGGAATTTATTTAGGGACTGGGAACACATTCATGTGGGTCACCAGTGTTGAGAATTATTTTGGATGATGTGTTGTTGCTTAATCTCACTGTTTGTGATCCATGGGGCAGAAGGTTGAAAGGGGTCAGAGAATCCAAAAATATTTTATACGTACGTACTTTGAGAGAAAGACTTCTGCTCAACTATAGAGATAATAAGGTCCCTCAGAAACCAAAGTGGTAAACAATGTGTGGAAATACAGGAGATGGACAAGGTCCTCCTGGAGTATTTCTCTTCTGTTTTTATCATTGAGAAAGACATGGAGGACCTGGGACATGTAATGCTGATGTCTTGAGGACAGTCTGTATTATGGTCAAGGATGTCTTGAGCATCTTATGGCATATGAAGGTGGATACATCTCCCAGGCCTGATCAAATATATCTGTGGACAGTGTGGGAAACGAGAGAAGTTCATAAGTCATGAGCAGAATTAGGCCATTCGGCCCATCGAGTCTACTCCACCATTCAATCATGGATAATCTATCTTTTCCTCTCAACACCATTGTCTTGCCTTCTCCCCATAACCTTTGACACCTGAACTAATCAAGAATTTGTCAATCTCCACTTTACAAATACCCACTGACTTGCCCTCCACTTCATTTCACTCCAATAGAGAAGAAATTGTGGGATCCCGAGCTGAGATAACTGAATCATTAGACAGACACGAGAAAAGCCTGGAAATTATAGACCAGTGCGTATATGATCTGTGCGAGGTAAGTTAGATCATCTGTGGGAGGTAAGAGAGGATTCTGAGGGATAAGATATATATGCATTTTGATAAGCAGAGGCTAATTAGGGATAGTCAGCATGGTTTTGTACGTGGGAGGTCGAGTCTCACTAAATTGATTGATATTTGAAGAAGTAACCAAATGGGTGACATATGTACCTATGGTTGTAGACGTTGTTTATATAGACTTCAGGAAACCCTTTGATAAGGTTCTGCATGGTAAGCTGCTCTGGAAGATTAGATCACATGGGATCAAGTGAGAGCTAGCTGACTGGATACGGAATTGGCTTCATGGAAGGAAGGTTGTTTTACAGACTGGAGTCCTGTGACTTGTGATTACTAGACTTGTATTAAACATTGTATCCTTTACCTGTGGACAGCTTGATTGTAATTATCCTTTCTTTCACTGGATAGCACACAAACAAAAGCTTTTCACTTTACCCCGGAACATGTGACAATAATAAACTAGACTAAACTAAGGGAAATGGGTAACCAGAGAGACAGTGGGGCCCATCAGGAAACAAAACATCAACTCTGTGTGGTGCCACAGGACATGGGCAAGGTCATCAATTAGTATATCTCCTCTGTTTTAAAATAGCGAGAAATAGGAGGATTGAGGAACTTGGGGCAGTCAATGGAAGTGTCGTGAGAACAGTCAGTATTACGGTCGAAGAGGTGCTGAAGGTCCTAACATCAGGGTTCGGTGCTGGGCCCGTTACAGTTTGTCATCTATATCAACAATTTGGATGAGAATGTACATGGCAAGATTAGCAACATTGCACATGATGCAAAAGTGGATGGGATTGCAGATAGTGAAGATTGTTGTCAAAACTTGCAGCAGGATCTTGATCGGTTGGCTAGGTGGGCCGAGGAATGGTTGATGGAATTTAATACAGAGAAATATGAGGTGTTGCATTTTGGGAAGTCTAACATGGGCAGGACCTAGACAGTGAATGGTAGATCTCTGGGAAGAGCAGAGGCATCTTGGAGAGCAGGTACATAGTTCCTTGAAGGTCACGGGTAGATGGAGTGGTCAAAAAGTATTTTGGCACATTGGCCTTCATCAGTCAGAGTATTGTGTATGAAGTTGGTAAGTCATGTTGCAGTTGTACAAGAAGTTGGTGAGGCTGCATTTAGTGTATTCTGTTCAGATTTGGGCACCATGTTATAGGTAAGATGTTGTCAAGCTGGAAAGGATGCAAAGAAGATTTGCCTGGACTCAAGGGCCTGGGCTATAGGGAGAGGTTAAGCAGGCTGGGACATTATTACCTGGACCCACAGTCTCTTGCCCAGAGTGGGGGAATTCGAAAACCAGGGGCCATAGGTTTAAGGTGGAGGGAGAAAGATTTTATAGGAACCTGAGAGGGATATTTTCCACACAAAGGGTGGTGGGTGTAAGGAGCAAGCTGCCGGAGGAGGTAGTTGAGGCAGGGACTATCACAACGTTTAAGAAGCAATTAAACAGGTACATGGATCGGACAGGTTTAGAGGGATATGTTCCAATTAATGGGGTGAATGTACAATCTTTTACCAGGGTAGTGGAATCAGGAACCAGAGAACATGGGTTTAAGGTGAGGGGGGGGGGGGGGTGAGAGCGAATAAAAGCTGGGGGGCAGAGTGAGAGCGGGGAGGGAATGAGAGCGAGAAGGGGGGAGTGGGAGCTGGAGGAGAGGAGTGAGAGCAGGAAGGGAGTGAGTGATGAGGGAGTGAGCGTGGGGCGAGGGTAACGGTGACTGTGTGTGTGTGTGTGTGTGGGGTACTGATGGTGGGGCATTGGAGGAATGAGGGACAGCTGGGACGGAGTGGGGGCAGAGGGGAGGCTGGGATGAGTGAGGGCTGCAGGAAGACTGTGAGATTGAAGATTGAACAGTTTCAGACGGTCGGCCCTCCCCGACCCTCAGGATCAGTGATCCCGCAGGGACCCGAGTCTGGAGTGAGATCCTGACTCGCCCTGAGTCAACAGAGACACAGCATCATTGCCCTGTGTAGCTGCCCAGTCAACACACACTGCTGGCCCGTCCCGTCCCCACCCCGTTCCTCTCACATTCCGGAGACTTCTGGGTTTGTAATAAATTCCTGCACAAGAGGCTGGTCAACAAGGTCAGAGCACATGGAATTGTTCACACACTGTCATGGATTGAGAATTGGCTTTTGGACAGAGAGCAACAGGTGGGAATAAGCAGATCATTCTCAGGTTGGCAGCAGTGACGTGTGGGTACAAGAGGGCTCAGTGCTTGGGCCCCGGTGAGTCACAGTCTGTATCAATAACTTGGCTGGGACGATCATCTGTGGACTGAGATTCACCGTGATATCTCCCACTGACCCGCAGTGTCCCTCATTCAGTATCCCCCGGCTCTATATTCCCCAGACCCCTGTCCCAGTCTGATGCCCTGTTTCTCCACACACTCGGCATCTATTCCCCAGACCCCTGTCCCAGTCTGATGCCCTGTTTCTCCACACACCCGGCATCTATTCCCCAGACCCCTGTCCCAGTCTGATGCCCTGTTTCTCCAATGATGATACCAAGATAGGGGGTGTTGTGGATAATGAAGAGGATTTCCAAAGTCTACAGAGTGATTTAGGCCATTTGGAAAAATGGGCTGAAAGATGGCAGATGGAGTTTAATGCTGATAAATGTGAGGTGTTACACCTTGGCAGGACAAATCAAAATAGGACGTACATGATAAATAGATAGATAGATAGATAAATACTTTATTAATGGTAGGGAATTGAAGAATACAGTTGAACAGAGGGATCTGGGAATAACCGTGCATAGTTCCTTGAAGGTGGAATCTCATGTAGATAGGGTGGTAAAGAAAGCTTTTGGTATGCTAGCCTTTATAAATCAGAGCATTGAGTATAGAAGCTGGGATGTAATGTTAAAATTATACAAGGCATTGGTGAGACCAAATCTGGAGTATGGTGTACAATTTTGGTCGCCCAATTATAGGAAGGATGTCAACAAAATAGAGAGAGTACAGAGGAGATTTACTAGAATGTTGCCAGGGTTTCAACAACTAAGTTACAGAGATAGGTTGAATAAGTTAGGTCTTTATTCTCTGGAGCGCAGAAGGTTAAGCGGGGACTTGATAGAGGTCTTTAAAATGATGAGAGGGATAGACAGAGTTGACGTGATCAAGCTTTTCCCTTTGAGTAGGGAAGATTCAAACAAGAGGACATGACTTCAGAATTAAGGGACAGAAGTTTAGGGGTAACATGAGGGGGAACTTCTTTACTCAGAGAGTGGTAGCGGTGTGGAATGAGCTTCCAGTGGAAGTGGTGGCGGCAGGTTCGTTGGTATCATTTAAAAATAAATTGGATAGGCATATGGATGAGAAGGGAATGGAAGGTTATGGTATGAGTGCTGGCAGGTGGGACTAAGGGAAAAAAGTTGTTCGGCACGGACTTGTAGGGCCGAGATGGCCTGTTTCCGTGCTGTAATTGTTATATGTTATATGTTATACCCGGCATCTATTTCCCAGACCCCTGTCCCAGTCTGATGCCCTGTTTCTCCACACACCCGGCTCTATATTCCCCAGACCCCTGTCCCAGTGTGACTCCCTGTTTCTCCACACACCCGGCATCTATTCCCCAGACCCCTGTCCCAGTCTGATGCCCTGTTTCTGTTTTCCACTTCCACCGTCTCTATTCCTTTATTCCAGACCCGGAGACGTCCACAAAGGAAGAGACGGGAGGACCAGCCGCTGGAGAGACCACCCAGGAACCGTCTTCTGTCCCAGAGGGAGACACATCCTCAGGTACCAGGTCTTGTGTCAGTGGGGACATTCAATCTCTCACTCTGTGCCCTGGACCCTCTCGTCGACCTGTTCACCTGCTGGACGCACAGTGCAGCGGGCGGGTGAATGACGGCCTCAGGTCTTCCTCCCTCCCCTCTGCCAAAGTGTCCCCATCTCTGGAACGTTTCATGCCCTTTTCCACCGTGAACCATAAGCCCCTGGGTCTGATGGCGGGACATGTGGCCGCGTGAGGTGGGTTGGCAGCCGGAGCACAGGGTGTGAGTGAGGCCTGGGGTTTGGTGGGTGACGGAATGGAGAGGGGGAGAGGAGAGGAGGGAGATGGGGGAGAGGGGAGGTGAAGGGTGAGAGTGGGGGAGGGTTGAGAGTGGGGGTGAGGGTGAGAGTGGGGGAGAGGGGTGAGAGGGGGGGGAAGGGAGAGTGTGGGGGAGGGGTGAGAGTGGGGGGAAGGGGTGAGTGTGGGGGAGGGGTGAGAGTGGGGGGAAGGGGTGGAAGGGGGGTGAGATTGGGGGTGAGAGTAGGGTGTGGGGAGATCAGTGGTCACTGGGGATGTTTGGGTCAGTGTTGTGCTGGGGTGTGGACCAGGGATGTGGACGGGGACATCACTGAGGATTACAGCCGGGACTGACCACCAGCGCAGGGTGCTGGGCACGGGGAGGCCGGTGGTCTGAGATCACAGTCCGTGACTCAGGGGGAGGTGGGGGAGTGTGTGGCTTCAGGATGACTGGGGGAGTGTGTGCAGCAAATAGCTGGAGCTGGGACTGAAGGTCTTTAACCAGAAGGCGGTGAGTCTGTGGGTTTCATTACCACAGACGGCGGTGGAGGCCGACATTGGGTATTTTTAGAGCAGAATTTGACAGGCTCTGTATGTGTAAGGGGGTCAAAGGTTACGGGCAGAAAGCAGAAAATGGGGTTCAGAGGGGAAAATCGATCAGCCACAATTGAATGGCAGAGCTAACTCGATGGGCCGAATGGTATAATTCCTCTTACACACACCTGATCCTCTGTCTCACTCTCTGACTTCCTTGCCTCATTTACAATTCTCTCTTCTGTTCACTCTCGGCACCACTCACCATTTCTCCCACAGTCCTTTGCTCTGTTTCTCAGGAGGAAGCTGCATGTTACACATCATGGCTAGTTTAATTGCCTGAATCATTGTTTCTATTTCTGCCTCCACAGATGCTGCCTGACTTGTTGAGTACTCCAGAACTCTGTGTTCTTCAGCCTTTCACCATCCACAGTCTATCTCAGTGGTTTTCTGTATCTGTTGATCAGTCCATCACCCAGCCTGGTCCCGGAGGCACTGGGGTGAAACAGGCAGGTCTCATCCCGGCCCAGGGCCATTTCCACTGCTCCAGGTCTCACTCAGCTCTTCTCTCCTTCCAGATGCGGGCAGAGGGACAAGTGCAGAAGGCAGGGAAGACAAGCCGTCGGATGCCGAGTGCAAACCGCACATTGGACCAGGTACCTGCTGAGATCTCGCAGGAACCATCGGGACAGCTGTTCACAGATTCCCTTTCTGCCCGGAGCCCAAACATCAGGCCGGCTGATGGTCTGCTTAATAATCCCATTGGTTGGAGTTTGCAGGAGAAGTCTCCTGGAGCACGGGGGGGATCCCCTTCCTCCAGCCCTTCTGCTCATAGCACCAGGGTAGGGTCAGTGGGTCAGGGGAGAGATTGTTCCTCGCCACTCGCCTGGGTTACTTGTAGTCCAAGTGTGAGTCGTGGAGCCACACAGCACAGAAACAGCCCCTTCGGCCCAACTTGTCCATGCCCACCAAGATGCTCAATCCAAGCTGCTGCCATTTACCTCTGTCTGGCCACAACCTTCTGAATCTTTCCCATTCATGTACCTGCACAAATGTCTTTTAAACATCTTTTACTAATCTTTTCTTTCTCAGGGGAGGTGGTGGGAGGCAGTGAGTGTTCACTACAAGCATTGATTGTTCCTGGAGCAGAGGGGCCGGGGTAGACTGGGATGTGATCTTGTCCCCACCTCCCCCACACTGTGCGTGTTGCCCCCACTGGAGTAGAGGGGCCGGGGTAGACTGGGATGTGATCTTGTCCCAGTGACATTCCCATCCACTTCCCCCACTGGTGTAGAGGGGCCGGGGTAGACTGGGATGTGATCTTGTCCCAGTGACATTCCCATCCACTTCCCCCACTGGAGTAGAGGGGCCGGGGTAGACTGGGATGTGATCTTGTCCCCATCTCCCCCCCACTGTCCGTGTTGCTGCCTGTGGGCCTTGCTCAGACAGCGGAGTGACTGAAGACTCTTGATCTTCCAGACTGGTGGGACGAGGAGTGTGAGAAGATGATCGACCAAGTCCAAGTGTTGTACATTGGGCAGAGTGAGCTGGACACGGCTGAGCAGAAGGAGGCCTATCTCCAGGAGGTGAGAGCTTCACTCCACGGTTGTTCTCATGTTGGTGTTTCTCGTTAATGTGACCCCCACCCAGCCCGGCCAGCAGTGTTTGTTCATCCTTTATTCACACTGACTTTTCCTCCCCAGTTAGTACCGATTGACCATTCACAGTCAACCTCATTCCTACTGTGGTCAATGTTGCTTCAACAAGCGACTCATAGAAAGTCAGAGTCATACAGCACTGAATCAGGCCCTTCTGCCCAACTCATCCATGCTGACCAAGATGTCTTATCTAAGATGTCCCATTTGGCCCATACACCACTAAACCTTTCCTGTCCATGTACTGTAACTGTCTATATGTTTCCTACCAGCTGTTATTGTATCAACCTCAACTACCTTCTCTGGCAGCTCATTCTGTAAACCCACAATCCTCTGTGTGAAAACATTTGCCCCTTAGGGTGCTATTAAATCTTTCCCCTCTCACCATAAATGTATTCCCTCTAATTCTTGCTTCCCTTATCCTGGGAAAATGCCTCTGTGTATTCACTCTAGCTATTCCCCCATGATTTTATACACTTCTATAAGAAACAAAGATCCTATAGCTCTGCTATAAGATCTTTGATAAGAACAAGCCACAACCTGCTGGTGCGCTCCAAGGAATCTAGTCTGTCCAATCCCTCTCTACACCTCAGGCTATTGAGGCTGGGTTACAGCCTCATTAACATTCTCTGCATTTTTTCCAGCTGTATGACATCCTCCCTATAGCAGGATGACCAAAACAGAACATGTTTCAGATTCATGGACTGCAGTGTAGATTCACGAGGTTATGTCAGGAATACCGGGATGTCGGGACTGACATATGATGAAAGAATCGGTCGACTGGGCTTGTATTCACTGGAATTTAGAAGGATGAGAGGACATTATAGAAACATACAAAATTCTTAAAGGATTGGACAGGCTAGATGCAGGAAAACTGTTCCTGACGTTGGGGGAGTCCAGAACCAGGGGTCACAGTTTAAGAATAAGGGGTAGGCCATTTAGGACTGAGATGAGGAAAAAATTCTTCACCCAGAGAGTTGTGAATCTGTGGAATTCTCTGCCACAGAAGGCAGTGGAGGCCAATTCACTGGATGGTTTAAATAGAGAGTTAGAGGTAGCTCTTCGGTCTCTGCTGTACAACACTCCCCAGAGCCCTACCATTCACCATCAAAGTCCTGCCCTGGTTTGACTTCCCAATATCCAACACCTGCCACTTATCTGAATGAAACGCCATCTGCCTTTCCTCAGCTCGCTGGTCCAGATGATGAAGATTCCACTGTCATCCTTGATAACAATCTTCACTGTCTACAATACCATATATTTAGTGTCATCTGCAAACTTACTCATCATGCCTTGTACATTCTCTTCCAAGTCGTTGATATAGGTGACAAACAGCAATGGGCCCTGCACAGCACTACTCACAGGCCTCAGTGTCGAAGGGTCTATGAGCTAAACACAGTTATCATTGTTTCCCCAGCAATCCTTCTCCTTGAATCTCCATCCACAATTAGCATTAATGGGCCAGCCCCAGTTAACGTACTTTGCCTTCTGTAGTTGTTTGACCGTCACCAGATATCATTGATATTCCCTCATTGACACACTGGCGATCTCCGATCAGCATCCGTCGACATTTTCCAATGGATCATTTGGGGGAGATGATCACCGTTTGATTTTACCATGTTTGGTGATACGGGATTGCTAATGTTTTGAGCAGAAAAGATTTGCCTGTTTGTAAAGGAGAGGTTTTTCCCACGTGTAATCAGGGAAGGATATCTTTGAGTTCGGCAGGAAAGAATCTCCTGGTTTATGGATAGGACTAGAGAATTACCAATGTTTTTGAGAAACAAACTTACTGTTGTATGGGTAGAGAATTCCACAGGTTTGAGGTTTGGATGTTCCAATGGTGAGTAAAAGGGGTGTACACAATGCTGGAGACACCAAGCAGGTCAGGCAACATTGTAGAAGGAGAATCATGATGCAAGTGTACAAGTTGTTGGTGAAACCACACGTGGAGTACTGTGTACAGTTCTGGTCACACAGCTACAGGAAGGATGTCCTTAAACTGGAAAGGGCACATCGGAGATTCACCTGGATGTTACCTGGGTTTGGAGTTTGCATTATGGGGAGAGACTGGATGGGCTGGGACTTTTTCTTTGGAGCGTAAGAGACTGAGAGGTGACTTTATTGAGGTGTACACGATCATGAGTGGCCTGGATAGAGTGAACACTCAGTCTTTTTCTCAGGGTAGAGGATTCAAAATCTAGAGGGCAAAGGTTTAAGATGAGGCCTCAGGGACAACATTTCCCATTCAACGTGTAGTCCGTATCTGGAATGAGCTGCTAGAGGAAGCTTCAGAAGCAGATGCAATTACAACATCCAAAACAAATTTGGACAAATATATTGATAGGAACTGTTTAGAGCACTATGGGTTAAATGCAGGCAAATAGCCAGAGGGTGGTGAATCTGTGGAATTCATTGCCACAGACCACGTCTCTGGGTATTTCTAAAGCGGAGATTGACAGGTTCTGACAAGTTGCCGAACGTTACAGGATGAAGCAGGAGAATGGGATTGAAAGGGAAAGATAGATCAGCCATGATTGAATGATGGAGTAGACATGATGGGCCGAATGGCCTGATTCTTCTACTATGCTTTAAGAAATAAGGCTATCCCAGAATGCTGCATTGGTCGGCATGGAAATGAAAGCAGGGGGGGCATGTTTCCATGTTGTACAGTTCTACGACTGTGAGAAACAGTAATGTCTTAACTCAACGATCCTTTGTCAGAATTTTGTCGGTAAGAGAGAAGACAAGGAGACATTGGGGTGGTGCAGCATGTGGAGCCGCAGGCGGCAGAGACCAGGGATCAATCCTGACCTTGGATGCTGTCTGTGTGGAGTTTGCACATTTTCCCTGTGACCGCGTGGTCCTGGTGCTCCTCCCATATTCCAAAGACAGGCAGGTTTGTTGGTTAATTGGCCTTTGTAGATTGCCACATGTGTGTAGGGAGTGACTGAGAAAGGCGGGTAACATGGAACTAGTGTGAACATGGTTGACGTGGACACTGACCGAGTTTCCATGCTGTATGTTTAAACTAAACTCAACTACTCCAGCCTGTTCTGGAGATGTGAATCCACTGCATTCATTTGCGGGCAGGGGTTGGTTCCATGGGTCTGCATGGAAGTGAGTTGCCCTGTTGTAACAGAAAGTAATTGTCCTGGTTTGAGGAGATGGGGGACAAACCAGGATGAGGGGAATCTCATGGTTTGAAGGGGTCAGAATCATTGGAATGAGCTGAAGGGGCTGAGAGGAAAGCACTTTGCCCTCGTTTGAGGGAATGAAGTACAGGATTTTGAAGAGGAGATCTCCCTGGTACAGGAGGAGAGGATGTAGGATTCCCTGTGGGGTGGGGTGGGAATACCCGTGGCAGGTGGGGAGGGGGGCACGGTGACGTTTCCTAGTTTGTGAGGAATGGGACGTCTGATTTGGAAGGAAGGAATGGAATTCACGTCGTGTTTGTGGGGGTTGTTCCTGGTTTAAGGGAAACAAATCTTCTGGAGCTAAGCCAGACATTCTGTGGGTGATGAGGGGAGGGGTTTCTGCTGTCCTGCTCTTGGCCACGATCCTCACACAGTGCGGTCCCACTCTGGTTCTTCACCGCTACACCTGTCCCCTTCCACTGGTCCACAGGTGCGTCAGATGCTGAGAGAGCAATTCCCCTGCAAGTACTTCCTGCCCAAGGACATTGATCAACAGACCAGGAAACGCAGCAAGAGAGAAGGGAATTGAGCGGGAAGATCGTGGATTGTGATCATCTGATGAATGACAGGATGGTGGTGGGAGGAATGTATCTCTATTTTACTTCATCAGATATTATGTTCATTCATTTCTGTTTTGGTGAGTGGTGGTGGGGAAGCCAAGAGAAAAATGTTGTCTAAATTAGCTTCCAGCTGATAGTTATTCTGCAATCTCTGGATGTTCACATTATTCTGTAATTCTGTCAATTACAGCTTTGATAATTTCTCAATGTTGATTAAATGTAATAATGTAATAATGTGTTTAATTCAAGCAGCAATATTATTTCTGTATGCTGTTACATGTAAAGGCCGTCTGCCAATCAAGAATGTCTTTCTATTTTATTTTAACTAATGTTACACACTATGTAACTAAAAGAAATGTAACTAAAAAATAAATGCACAAATATTCCCAACAAACGTGGAGAAAGACTAATATAAAGAGTTTATTGACTCACAACTTGGTGTTGCTGTTGAAAGTGAGGACGACAGTCTTGGTTTACAGGATAATATCTTGTCAGTAAAATGCCAGTGATTGGAGTTTAATCCTGATTCATGCGGTATGATGCACTTTGTTTAGGTTTATTATCGTCACCTGTACCGAGGTACAGTGAAAAGCTTTGGTTTGCCTGCTATCTGATCAAATCACTTAATACTATACAAGGATGCAAATCATTTACTGGTTTATTACTTATTACTATACATGGAATACTATAATACCTATACTATACATCAATATATACACACACACACACACATATATATATATACACTAGACCAAGTGCAGACCCGTTGGGTATGTTTCCCCAACGCGCGTTTGCGGGGGTGGGGGGGGGTGGGATAGACGGGGTGGGGAGAGGGGAGGTTGAGAAGAGGGGAGGGAGGGGAGAGGGGGAGGAGGAAACGGGAGAGATTTGGGAGGGAGAGAAGAGCGGGCTAGGGGGAGGGGGTGGGGGAGCAGAGTGGGGAGTGGGAGGGGAGCGGGGAGGGCAGGAAGGGGGGGAGAGCGGTAGGGGGGTGCGAGAGGGGTAGCGGGGAGTGGTGCAAGTGAGAGGGGGCGGGGGGGAGATGGGGGTGAAGAGGGGTGGGTGAGGGGGGAGAGAGAGGATGGGAGAATTGAATTTCAAGGAATGGCCGTGAGTCAACTGCCAGCCCACCAGCCATGAGTAAGTTGCCAGCACATCAGGCTTGAGGGACTGAGCTGCCACCCCAATAATCCATTTGGCCCACAATGTCAATACCAGCCCTCTGGAGACCAGTCCCTTCAGCCCACAACACCCATACCAGCACAACAGAAACCCCCCCCCCCCCCCCTCTCCCACTGGCCACCAATATTGGAATTGGTGGAGAGGTGGAATATTGTGTTGGGGGACCAGCCCTCACGTGTGAACATGGGATCCAACGGGTCGCACTTAGTCTAGCTTCGCCGGCCGCTAGGAGAAGGTTCTTCAGCACATGACTGCCGTGACCTCCATTGACCTCTGGATCTGCTGAACTTGCTCGTTCTTTCTGCGCCTTTTGAAGAACGGAGGGGGGGAAGGGTGGTGACGTAACTCGTGGAAAAAAATGCGCCTGCGCGTTGACAGCAGCTGCTTCAATCCAGAGGAGGGGGTGGGGCTGGGCCTCGAGCAAAGGCATTGTGACGTCAGCAGCAGTTTGATTTGAAAAATGTGTCAGTTTGGGTCCTGGGGGGAGAGGGGGAGAGGGGGAGAGGGGGAGAGGGGGAGAGGGGGAGAGGGGGAGAGGGGGAGAGGGGGAGAGGGGGAGAGGGGGAGAGGGGGGGGGGGAGAGGGGGAGAGGGGGAGGGGGAGGGGGAGGGGGAGGGGGAGGGGGAGAGGGAGAGGGAGAGGGAGAGGGAGAGGGAGAGAGAGAGGAGAGAAAGTTCTTCAGCGCCTGAGTGCCGGCGACCTCCGGATCCGCAGAACTTGCTTGTAGTTTCTGCGCCTTTTGAAGAACGGGAGGGAGGGTGGTGACGTAACTCGTGGAAAACAAGTGTGGCTGCGCATTGACAGCAACCGCTTTAAACCAGAGGGGGCGGGGCCAGGAGGCAGGTGGCAGGTGGGCCTCCAGCAAGGGCATTGTGACATCATACAGCTGGGCAGCGGTTTGATTTGAAAGAATTGTCAGTTGGTGGTGAATTTTGGTAAAAACCTCGGGAAATAATTAACCAAATTTACAGAGGAGTGGGTTTCTAAAACCATACGGTAAATTGCTACTGAAATATGTAAAAGCTCCCCGTTTCGGCGTCTGGTTTTCGAGGAGATACATTTCAATAGCGAAATGACACCCACACACACACACACACACTAGGCCAAGGGGTCCCGTCTCCTCAACACACAGTTGCGGGGGGGGGGGGCTGTGGCGTCACTCACACACTAACCTCGCCTCACACATACAGGGGGGAGTGGGGGGAGGGGAGTGGGGGAGAGAGAGAGGGGTGAGAGTGGGGAGTGGAGGGAGAGGGAGAATGGATGGGAGGGGAGAGGGGGGGAGATGTAGGGGTGAGGGGCAGAGGAGAGGGAGAGCGAGGAGGGGGAGAGAGATGGAGGGGGGAGAGTAGGCGAAGAGAGGGGGAGGGAGGTGGAGGGGAATGAGGGAGGGCAGAGGGGTGGGGGGGTAGAGAGAGAAGGGGAGAGATTGGGGGAGGGGGGCAAAGGGAGGTGGCGGGGAGGGGAATGGGGAGAGGGGCTGGAGGGGGGGGCAGAGGAGAGAGGAGGAGAGAGCGGAAGTGGGGAGAGAGGGGAAGTGGTGGGAGAGGGGGGAAAAGGTAGGGGGAGGGAGGGAGGTGGAGGGGTGGGGGGCTGGAGAGGGGCAGAGGGTGAGAGAGGAGGGGGAGCGAGAGGGGGTTGGAGGAGAGGAGATGGGGAGGTGGAGGGGGAAAGAGGGGGAGAGTAGGGTGAAGGGAGGGAGATGGTGAGAGATGGGGAGAGAGACAGAGAGCGCGAAATGCAACCGTGCGTCATGCGTTCAGAATGTTCTGGAAATGAAGCGTGCATGTCTCATTCACGAAAAGCTGTCGGCAGGGAAATCAGGGGAGGAACCTGCCGCGTCACACACACACACACTAACCAGGGGGGTGGAGGGGAGGAGAGGGAGGGTGGTAAAGCGAGCTGCCTTGCCTAATTAGAGCTGCCTTGCCTTCTAAATAATTAAAAGTCTAAACTTGTCCACTTCCTGTTTGCGCTTTATATTGATTTAAAAAAAAACGCTACCACGTACGGCTGTGATTTTTGGCCATCTTACTCAGTCCCATTCTGCACATCAGATGCCGAGGATTTTTCCCATTGATGAAAAATAAAAGAGTTATTAGTGTTTAAATAATGTTGAGATTCTCTCTCCTGTCAATCACACCATGAAGGCCACACCCTTCTCGTGGGAGGGGGACTATAAAACCCAGAAGTGTGGGCGTGCCTCAGTGTCTGCAAGATGGGGGAGGGAGAGGGCACGACTCGCTGTCTTTAGTGGCCTTGCACCCTACTTGAAATGGAATTTCAAGGTATATCCGTGAGTCAACTGCGAGTCCACTATCTGTGAGTGAGTGAGCTGCTAGCACAACAGGCTTGAGTCACTGAGCCGCCAGCCCAAGAATCCATTCGGCCCACAATATCCATACTAGCCCTCTGGAAACCAGTCCCTTCAGCGCACAATACCCATAATAGCGCTCCAGAAGCGTGCATGTCTCCCCACGCTCCAGCCCCCCCACTGGCCACCATTATTGGAATTGGTGGAGAGGTGGAATGTTGCATTGTCGGACCAGCCCTCCCGTGTGATGCTGGGACCCAACAGGTCCCACTTAGTCGAGTCTGCTATTAACAATCTAGAACACAGAGTGCTGGAGGAACAAAGTGGGTCAGGCAGCGTCTCTGGAGAACATGGACAGGCAACATTTCAGGTCTGGACCTCTTCTTCAGACTGATTGTAGTGGAGGAGAGAAAGTTGAAAAGTAAGGGGGGTGCGGGGGGTATTGGTCAGGGTCAAGGTGGACATGGGAGGAAAAAAGAAAAATAATGGGCTGGGTTTGTTACCTAAAATTGGAGAAATCAATGTTCATACTGATGCCTGTGCACATCTGGAACAAGGGCAGTTCAATGTAAGCAACATAAAGACTGGCTGAGGAAGTGCCTTTAGTTACACCTTTGATTTGCAGAAAATGATAGGTCTAAAGGAAAGTTGTTGAGGGCGAGGACAAGTACCGGCATGTGGCAGTGAGAGATCGTAGACGGTAACTGATTCAAGGAAGAACCAAAGGGCCTTGAGACCTTTCTGGTGGGGAATGGAGGTGCAAAGGGACCAGCCGTCCAATGATTCAATTAAACTTTATTGTAACATGTACCTGGATACAGTGAAATGCTGGTTTTGTAAACATCCCGGTAAAATCATACCGCAGACCTCACCTGGACAGTGCACAAGTGTCGCCACGTTTTGTGCCAATGTGGATCTAGGAATTGAAGGTTATTGAAGTGTTGAACGGCATGTGAGGTTTGGGTTGGGAAGGACTGGACGAGAGGGGACAAGATGGAATCAAGGTATTTGGAGATAAGATTGGTGGGGCTGGAGGCAGAAACTATGGGCCTGTCAGGAGAGCCCTGCTTGTGGACATTTGGGAAGGAGATAGACATGGGGAACTATATGGATGGATGCTGTCAGGGACGTTTGCATGGGTCCCAGCTTTGCCTTCCTTTCTGTTGGCAATATTTAACAATTCTTGTTCCAATGTACACCTGCATCATCACCCTGTGGACTCTATCTCCGCTACATTGACGACTGCATCGGAGCTGCCTTCTACACCTGTGCAGAACTCGTTGATGGCATCAACTTTATCATGAGCCCATTTGCCCTCAAATTCAGTTAGACCATTCTTAGGGGGTTGGACAGACTAGATGCAGGAAGATTGTTCCCGATGTTGGGGAAGTCCAGGACAAGGGGTCACAGCTTAAGGATAAGGGGGAAATCCTTTAAGACCGAGATGAGAAAAACATTTTTCACGCGGAGAGTGGTGAATCTCTGGAACTCTCTGCCACAGAAGGTAGTTGAGGCAAGTTCATTGGCTATATTTAAGAGGGAGTTAGATGTGGCCCTTGGGGCTAAAGGGATCAGGGGGTATGGAGAGAAGGCAGGTACGGGATACTGAGTTGGATGATCAGCCATGATCATATTGAATGGCGGTGCAGGCTCGAAGGGCTGAATGGCCTACTCCTGCACCTATTGTCTATGTATCTATGACCATCTCCAACACCTCTCTCCCCTTTCTCGCTCTCTCTTGTCTCTGTCGCAGGGGACAGACCATGGAATACCTATAGTAAACCCAGTGAGCCACCCAGTTATCTTGACTCTTGTTCCTCCAGTCCTGCCTCAAGCAAGGTCATTAACTCCTACTTCCAGTTTCTCCATCTTCACTACATCAGATCCCTTCCGCTCCAGGACATTCAACATCCTATTTATTTAGTAAACATGGTTTAACCCCCACCCCCACCTCTCTTCACCAACATTTCCTCACTGTCCAGCAGTCCTGCTCTCACTCCGCCCCACCCCCCCTCTCCCCAGACGGAACAAGATACTGTTCCCTGGTCCTTACTTTAGAGTTCCAACAAGGGGGCGAGGCAGTGACTAGCATGTGTTCAGCGAGGTCATCTAGCTTGCATTCCCTCTACTAAATCTACAACTGCATTAGGCAGCCTCTCGCAACCATGCAGAACTTCCACCCTGCCCTCACATCCACTGCTATACCTCCGACACCTCTCTCCCCTTTCACAATCTCTGTCTCAATGACACGGTACAGACATTAGACCGACGGCTGTTATAAACCAAAGTTAGACACAAAAAGCTGGAGAAACTCAGCGGGTCAGACAGCATCTCTGGAAAAAAGTAATAGGTGGCGTTTCGGATCAAGACCCTTCTTCAGACTGAGTATCAGGGGAAAGGGAAATGAGAGATATAGACGGTGATGTAGAGGGATATAGAACAAATGAA
Organism: Amblyraja radiata; assembly: GCF_010909765.2. Lineage (NCBI taxonomy): Eukaryota > Metazoa > Chordata > Chondrichthyes > Rajiformes > Rajidae > Amblyraja > Amblyraja radiata. The sequence continues at coordinate 2,266,730 of NC_045962.1, forward strand.
TGAAAGATTTGCAACAAAGTTACATTGATTGTTAGCTGTGGGCAAGAAAATGAGTTTCAGACAATGACTCAACAAGATGACTGTTGATTGACAGAAAGCTGTCATCTGTTTTGCTGGGTACCATTGGAGTAGGTTGCGATGGATTGCCCACTTGGTAGCAATGTTACAACATTTTGAGATTTAAAAAATCAAGTCTGCAATTTATCCCATCAGATAAAGCACAAAAATAAGTTTAATTTGACACTTTCATATCTTCAGTATTAAAAAAGTTATGGCCATTTTCAGACTCGGAAATTAGCATCTTGTTAATCCCTATTGACTTTCCTTTGACTTAACACAAAAGCTGTGATCGAGGACAATGAAATGGCCATAACTTTCTTAAAAATTAAGGGAACTGAAAGACATTTTCAGTTATTATAGATTGAAGCATTCTGAAACAAATATGAAACAATCTTACTTGGATGACCTGAAATTAAAGCATATAATTAGTTAGTTACCTAATTGTAGCTAATTACAAAATTCAATTACTAGATCTAAACATCTATCCATTTCTTAAGAAAATATTAAAATTTTTAAATAGCCTAAGTGTCCAAATAACACTCACAAAGAATTCACAATAAAACATGATTTTAAAATCTCATTTACATTAATTTATAGGCCAAATGGAAGGAATTTAGTGTTCAATTGCTGTAAATTAATGGCCATTTAAATCAGCTTTCGAGTGGGATCCTGTGGAACTCTGTGGAACGTGCTGGTTTAGAACGTTCCCATTGCGGTGATTTTGTACTCCAAATGCCCAGAAAAATACTGCGGGATTTAATGGGGCTACTCACAACATAAAACTTTGTATAAAGGGATCTTAAGAAGCGCTTTTCAATGTAAAAATAAACAACCTACCTTCCGTTGTCCCCTGTATGAGATCCGTCCCGTTGTCGGCGGTCGCGGGTTTAGAGGATAATTATTAACCTACTATAATTAAATTAACCAATTAAATTAAAAAATAGCTCCAGCGAACGAACCTCCAAGCGATTTCCCGTCAGCAACTAAGTATGCTGAACAACCTCGATTTGAATAGCCTAGGGAAAATCGCGTTTTAAACCCGCCCCCCTCTCAACGGCGCCAAAATCGCACACACGGGCTTCGACAGATCTGCAGCTACGCTTAAGGTAGGTTTTGCAACATACCTACTTTGTCAGTGGTAGATGAGAAGCTAGCTACAAGTTTACAGCCAAACCCTAATCTTGATGGAGGTTGCGGCAGCTCTCAAGTAACATTTGTGATCTCTTTTGTGAACCAGTAGTTCTGGGTGAAGCAGTGCCAACTATTGTTTCCTTTCAACCCCCAGGATATGCCCTCTTACTCAGGTACGGGATCCTGAGTTGGATGATCAGCCATGATCATATTGAATGGCGGTGCAGGCTCGAAGGGCCGAATGGCCTACTCCTGCACCTAATTTCTATGTTTCTATGCCCTTCCCGCACCAGCTTGTCCCAACATCTTTTGTTCTACCTGTATTCACCAGTCAAACTGAATTCCAAAAGGAAACCCATAATGGCACGCAAACGCATACATGAGTATGTTAACAAGGGTAACCGAATGTACAGCAGCCAGTTCACCTACTGTGAAGCACAGAAATATAGGTGGATATAAAGACCTTACAGGCAACCATATGAAATATGAAAACGAAATGAAAGTCTCTTCAGCTTTGCAGATAAAAAAAAAACTTCATAATCTGCCTGCTGTTATTATCGTTTAAGAAAGAACTGCAAATGCTGGAAAAACAGAAGGTAGCCAAAAAATGCTGGAGAAACTCAGCGGGTGAAGCAGTATCTATGGAGAGAATGAATTTGCGACGTTTTGGGTCGAAACCCTTCTTCAGACTGATGTCAGGGGGGAGGGGGGGGGGGCAGGAAAAAGAAAGGAAGTAGGTGGGGACAGTAGGACTTGTGGGAGAACTGGGAAGGGGGAGGGGAAGGAGGGAGAAAGCAAGGGCTATCTAAAATTAGAGGTGTATGAACATTGACTTCTTTAATTTTAGATAGCCCTTGCTTTCTTCCTCCTTCCCAATTCTCCCACAAGTCCTACTGTCTCCAACTCCAACTGTGAAACCACGACCGTCTGGTCATTGCAAGGGCTAGTCTAATGGAAGCAAAGATTACTGCCGTGTAATCAAAGCTTTGTTTTAAAGTTCAATAAATAGCAATGCAGTCAGTAGTTCACGGGTGCTTTTGTTACTTTAAATGTTTTATGCGATGCAGAAGGAACTCTTGCCGGATGGAGAAATCGAGGCTTTGGAATCTTCACAACAGGTTAACCGAAAAATTTTTTAATAAGAAAATATATATTTCCTGCACAGACACCATGAATGTGAGTACATTATACTGTTATCACAATATACCCTTGTTAATACAGGACATAACTAAAGTTTCATAACCAGTGTTATAAAACACTCTAAGAAGCCACACTTTATTGAATTGACTTCTGTCAATTGAGCTTGAAATGACATCATATAAATGTGATAGTCTCTTCGCAATATATTACATAGACTGTGCCACTAAAACACCTGGGTGTAAAGGCTGAAACCTATTCAAATCAGCTGCAGGTATATACAAAAATTGAAAGAGATCAGTTTAAAATGTAATGAAATAAAACAATCCATTGGGAGTGTACTTACAATGTAGTGGTCACAACTTGCTTATAAAAAAGTGTTCTTAGGATTCTTTTTAAAGTGTTGCGTATTCAAATCATTCATGCATGAAGAAAATATTTCAACCTTTGATTTGCATTTTTCCATCCATATTTTTCGATACACTATCCTCAAATTACCTGCTGAGATTTGGAAATTAGCTGCAAGTAGCCAGGCATTAACACATGCAGCAACCATGGCGACGCTTGTATCAACAAGCACTGGAAATTTCAATGCAAATCCTCACTAAGCTTTCTATTTTATTTGCTGAGAACCGGAAGGGAAACCTCTTTTTGTACTTCTGCATTGAGGGCAGTAGTTTACAAATGCTAATAAAACCTGCATGGCGGCAAAAGGCCAGACAGGTGTTAAAATCCAAATGGCAACATTCAGAGAAAAGGGGTCAAGAACTAAAAGTGACGGAACAAAATGAGGGAGAACTGGGAAATTTCAATGAAAACACAACAAAAAATTAAAAAACTGCATTTGTTTCAAATGGCCTACACAGGTATCACTTCAATATCATACTCTGAAAATATTCTCCAAAGCATAACTTCCATCTAACAATGTGTGTGTTTTTATTTTTACCGTTGTCCAAGAAAACCGGGTGCCAATATTGGGCAGCAATTTAGAAACAAGGAACCGCAGATGCTGGTTTATAAAAATATTTCCTTGCATTCATGAACTAGAAGAGACAATAGCACGAGGTGAATATTTCATTCTGCCATCTGGCATTTTTAGTGCTTTGTCAAGGCAATAGTGAACACTGTAAAAATGCCAATATTCGGGTAAGTGGATGCACAAGCCAATTATGCAGCAATGCCCATTTGTGGGTACAGGTTTATACACCTGCAATACCAGCAATACCAAGTAAACATCAACATTACAGCGTGTCATGTTTCAGGATATAGAGCTGATCTATAGATGCGACTGTCAGGAGAGCATGGTTTTCCTAAATTGATCCGTTAATATTGCTCAGCTTTCAAAATCTTCCTTCTTTCACACAACCTATGATTCTCCACCGAGATCAGGTTTTATTGTGCACTGGACAAAACCATCACAATCAATAAGTCCAGTCTCTGTATAAGCACAATGTCCAAACGTTGAAAGAGAAAGAAGGCAACGCTACTGCAAATAGCCAATGAAAATGGGTGGCAGAATTCCTTCATTACCTGTCCCTGAGTTGGATTTATACCTGGATCTTGATGTGAAGGCTGGTGTTCCCCTTCCCTGAGGAAAATCTTTTTGGAGTATGAAAAGTTAGACTGCATTACATCTACCTGTGTCGGCCTATTAACAGATGCAGTTCCAAATGAAACAGATAGTTGTGGTTCATCAAATTCTTATCATATTTAACATTCTCTACAGAGCTTAAAAACAAAATCATATATTTTATTTCACACTTTTTAAATATTACATTCTCTTTAGGGTGTTATGTGGAGGTAAATTCTTTACACCAGGTATAGCCTTCATTCAGCAAACAATACACTACCCAGAAAAATCTGTGGAAAACACTATTTAAAAAAACAAAATTCAGAAAAGTAACCAATCACACACTAAACAGCTGCAGCAGGAGTAGATTTTTCTTCCAATTCAATAAGGAGGGGAGTCAAACATTCTGTTTTTGTTTTGTATAAGCAGTCATATTGAGATGGGACTTTGCTCTCCGCTGCATTATTTCTTACTTGCTTCCTGAACGACTAATATTTCTTCATGAATCACTGCACACAAAAACTGCAGTCCAAGGTGACTTGTGCAAAAATGGATCAGGGCCGAGCTCTCCACTGAACTTCCCACCTGCTGTCCATTTAGAGCTGCTGACTGGACCCCAACAGGTTGTCTACTCATGACAGAAATTGCTGCAGCGCTGTTTTTGCCCTGTAATAGATTGAGAATTAGTTTTTGGCAATGCCGTTTCTACTGTAGTCATGCAAGATTCCAACAAAGCATTATTGTGGTTAGGCAGTAAAATAAGATCACATTTTCTACAGTGACTCAATGAATCTCTGCATGGATATCCATCTCACTGCAGTTTGTGCGAAATACTGAATATACAAGTCTTAATTTTAGTTTAGTTCAGTGAGACAGCACAGAAACAGGCCCTTCGGCCCACCGAGTCCGTACCGACCAGCGATCCCCGCACATTAACACTATTCTACACACATTAGGGATAATTTACACTTAATCCAAGCCAATTAACCAACAAACCTGTACGTCTTTGGAGTGTGGGAGAAAACCAAAGATCTCGGAGAAAATAGGATTTCTTAAGTAAAGGGGAGGCCATTTAAAATTGAGATGAGAAAAAACTTTTTCAGAGTTGTGAATTTGAGGAATTCTCTGCCAGAAGGCAGTAGAGGCCAATTCACTGGATTAATTAAAAAAAGAGTTGGATAGAGCTCTGGCAGAATCAAGGGGTGTGGGGAGAAGTCAGGCATGGGTTACTGATTGTGGATGATCAGCCATGATCACAATGAATGGCGGTGCAGGCTCGAAGGGCCAAATGGTCTCCTCCTGCACCTATTTTCTATTTTTCTATGTTTCTAAAACCCATGCGGTCATGGGGAGAACGTACAAACTCCGTACAGACAGCACCTGTAGTCTACTGCTGCGCCACCCTGTTGTGCTTGCCAATGAATGTAATGCCAAATATGAAAATGGCAGCATGGATTCTTGAATTTGTTAAATATTCTTAACTTTGTTTTATTCAAAGAGTTATTCAAAGCTAAATTATTGTTCCAATAAAATGAAAATCATCTTGCACCTATGATTAACAATAATAATTTCAAAACATTAACCATAGAGACAATACATATAAATAAATACTTCAAGACAAGCTCAAGTCAATTTTACGTTTCAAACAGAAACTGAGAAGAAATTACCAAACAGGCTACAGTAGAGCAGAATTCAATACTGTTGGTTGCAAGTTCAATGAGATTGTATTCTCTCATCTGCCCTTAAAATGTAAGATGACCAGAAAATCAAATTTGTGCAGAACATAGTTTATATTCCAATCTTAAATTTGTTTTACCTTCTACTGATTGCCCTAGCGAGGTCCCCAATGTAGCATACATAAGATTTCAAAAGTAAGCACATTTGACATAGTTGGGGTCAGCTAGCACATGCTGCTTGATAATATTTATGACATTAGCCAATGATTAAAAATGATTAAAGTCAACGCAAGATACAACAAATGTTGTCAATGCTTACTTGTCAGAAAGGTTGAGATCTGTAGTTTGAACCAATTTATGTAAAATATCTACTACTCCTAATTCTCTCAGCTTATCTTGTCGTTCATGGGAACCTAATAAAATTAAATACAAGTTATTCCTTCATAATCACCTGTCACTGTCATAAATCTAGCATCTGCAGATTGAAAGCACTTTATTGACATTCCCTTTGTGTATAATAACAAACTATGTAATACATTTCTTTCAAAAACAATTCATTTCAGAATTATTGGGATGTGTGGTCCATTTGGAACGTTAATGAGATTTTCTTAATCAAGGACTTTTAATTGGTCCTTTTTGTTTTTTTTAAAGAAAAGCCATCTAACTGAAAGAGTAAATAATTCATGTTCAGTACGGTGTCTGCTACAGTACAGGTATGATAGATAAGATTACATTGTGCTACAGTCATTGAAATCGAGCAAGAAAGGAAGAGGACAGACACAAAATGCTGGAGTAACAGCGGGACAGGCAGCATCTCTGGAGAGAAGGAATGGGTAACGTTTCTGAGTCAAAACCTTTCTTCAGAAAGGAAGAGAGACATATTTAAAAGGAAAGGAAAGGGAAGGGATCTGAAAGGGAGCAAAAGCAAGGAGGAGATCATTAGGGAAAGGTTTGTGAAGATGGGTGGAGCTTTGTTTCCATGTCCATGTCTGTGCAGCAAAGTCTGTTTCCAGGATCAAGGTGATGAATCCGTGCGTTTCACATATATTTTAGTCTGTAGAATAATGTGATGAGGTGGGGTCGATACAGTAGGGGAGGGCTTCGAGGTAGCTTGTGTGTTAATAATTGAATCAGGTCGGGAAAGATAACCATGGTTGTATGTGCATCTATATCGTATTGTGCACAGCTACACCTGTTTCTTCCAGGCATTGTCACAAAAGGACACAAAGTGCAGGAGTAGGTCAGGCAGCATATCTGGAGAGCGTGGATTGGTGACGAATCGGGTTGAGACCCTTCTTCAGACTGAGGAGGTGTCCTGACACAAAGTGTCATGTTCTCCAGAGATGCTGCCTGAACTGTTGAGTTGCTCCAGCATTTTGTGCTTTTTGTGTAAACCAGCATCTGTAGTTCAGTGTTTCTACATTATCAGACTGAATTAATTACAGAGCTATACCCTTGAGGATCAATGCCAGACTTTGGGTGGATCAACAGTATTACTCCCCTTTCTTCCTACTTTTAATCATAATAAATGGGCACTTCCCTCAACTGAAGAAACAGTTGGACAGGTACATGGATAGGACAGGATTGGAGGGATATGGACCAAATGCAGGTAGTGGAACTAGTGTACATGGGACACAAAGTGCTGCAGTAACTCAGCGGGACAGGCAGAATATCAGGAGAGAAGGAATGGGCGACATTTCGAGTCGAGACCCTTCTTCAGACTGATGTTGGCCAGTGTGGGCAAGTTTGGCCAAAGGGCCTTTTACCACGCTGTAAGACTCTGACTCTACAAGACCATTGAGCATTGGTGTACAACAACCATTCCAGGTTTAAAGAGATCGTGCAGAGGTATCTCCCACCCTTCAGAAACAACTGGTAGCGTCATTCTGCCCAAGAGAAAGGAGGAGAAGAACCAACTGGCCCACTAACCTGAGGCTTGGAGATCGATAAAAAGATCACTTCCATGTCTCACCACAGCAACTGAGAATTTTAATTTCAAGTTATTAAATAAACTTGGCTGCTGCTACTATGAGTAATGAAATTACATGTGAATTGGATGGGGTTTTATGATTATCTGGTAGTTACTGATAATAACTTTTGATTCCAAATTTATTATTCCAGTTTAAATTCCCCAGCTCCATAGTGGAATCAAAACTCCAGCCTCCAGATGTATACTTCAGGCTTCTTGATAATGATCCATTAACAACCACTTCAACTTATTCTGAGTGTGAAACCCATGTGAAAACTACACAATGCAAACAATTAGTCTTTTAATATTCCAGAAAGAACATTTTTTAGGTTAAAAAAAACTGACAACGAGACAAGTTTTTTTATGGATCAAAATAATTTTTAGTTTAGTTTAGAGATACAGCGCGGAAACAGGCCCTTCAACCCACCGTGTCCGCGATAACTAACAATCCCCGCACATTAACACTATCCTACACACACTAGGGACAATTTACATTTATACAAATCCAATTAACCTACAAACCTGTACGTCTTTGGAGTGTGGGAGGAAACCGAAGATCTCGGAGAAAACCCAAGCGATCACAGGGAGAACGTACAAACTCCGTACAGACAGCACCCATAGTCGGGATCAAACCCGGGTCTCTGGCGCTGGAGATGGCTGTAGAGAAAGGACAAAGAAAGATTTAAAATGAAGGGCATGTTGATCCAAGTACTAACAAATCAGAAAGGACTTGCCACAGAGTAGAAATGAGCTGTGCAATAGTATACATATCATGATAAAGAAATCAAACAATGAACGACTTTGTCGACTTTTTACCAGCGGAAACACTAAATAAGTAGACCTTCCTAATACAAGGCAAATTCGAAATTAAAAAAATATCTGGCAAGCATCAGACAGTGGGTGAGCAGTGGTTCTTGGTACTGTATTTTAAGACCAGCATAATACCTAAGCACCACTAATGTTCCTCTCCAAAAACACCATTTAAAGAGTTATAATGGTTAACCATATATAACCATATAACAATTACAGCGCGGAAACAGGCCATCTCGGCCCTACAAGTCCGTGTCGAACAATTATTTTCCCCTAGTCCCAACTACCTGCACTCAGACCATAACCCTCCATTCCTTTCCCATCCATATACCTATCCAATTTATTTTTAAATGATAAAATCGAACCTGCCTCCACCACTTCCACTGGAAGCTCATTCCACACAGCTACCACTATCTGAGTAAAGAAGTTCCTCCTCCTGTTACCCCTAAACTTCTGTCCCTTAATTCTGAAGTCATGTCCTCTTGTTTGAAACTTCCCTACTCTCAATGGGAAAAGCTTGTCCACATCAACTCGGTCTATCCCTCTCATCATTTTAAAGACCTCTATCAAGTCCCCCCTTAACCTTCTGCGCTCCAGAGAATAAAGACCTAACTTATTCAACCTTTCTCTGTAACTTTGTTGCTGAAACCCAGGCAACATTAAAGTAAATCTCCTCTGTACTCTCTCTATTTTGTTGACATCCTTCGTATAATTGGGCGACCAAAATTGTACACCATACTCCAGAATTGGTCTCACCAATGCCTTGTACGATTTTAACATTACAACCCAACTTCTATACTCAATGCTCTGATTTATAAAGGACAACACACCAAAAGCTTTCTTACCACCCTATCTACATGATATTACACTTTCAGGGAATTATGCACAGTTATTCCTAGATCCCTCTGTTCAACTGCATTCCTCAATTCGCTACCATTTACCATGTACGTCCTATTTTGATTTGTCCTGACAAGATTTAACTTATCAGCATTAAACTCCATCTGCCATCTTTCAGCCCATTTTTCAAAATGGCCTAAATCTCTCTGTAGACTTTGGAAATCTACTTCATTATCCACAACACCACCTATCTTAGTATCATCTGCATACTTACTAATCCAATTTACCACACCTTCATCCAGATCATTGATGTACATGACAAACAACAGTGGACCCAACACAGACCCCTGAGGCATCCCATTAGTCACCTGCCTCCAACCTGACAAACAGCCCTTCACCATTACTCTCTGGCGTCTCCCATTCAGCCACTGTTGAATCCATCTTGCTACTCCTGCATTTATACCCAACAATTGAACCTTCTTAACCAACCTTCCATGAGGAAACTTGTCAAAGGCCTTACTAAAGTCCATATAGACAACATCCACTGTTTTACCCTCATCAATTTCCCTAGTAACCTCTTCAAAAAATTCAAGAGGATTAGTCAAACATGACCTTCTAGGCACAAATCCATGTTGACTGTTCCTAATCAGACCCTGTTTATCCAGATGCTTATATATATTATCTCTAAGTATCTTTCCCATTAATTTGCCCACCACTGAAGTCAAACTAACAGGTATATAATTGCTAGGTTTACTCTTGGAACCCTTTTTAAACAATGGAACAACATGCGCAGTACGTCAATCCTCGGGCACTATTCCCGTTTCTAATGACATTTGAAATATTTCTGTCATAGCCCCTGCTATTTCTACACTAACTTCCCTCAATGTCCTAGGGAATATCCTGTCAGGACCTGGAGACTTATCCACCTTTATATTTTTCAAAAGTGTCAGTACTTCTTTTTCTTCGAATCTCATAGTATCCATAGCTACTCTACTTGTTTCCCTTACCTCACATAATTCAATATCCTTCTCCTTGGTGAATACCAAAGAAAAGAAATTGTTCAATATCTCTCCCATCTCTTTTGGCTCTGCAGATAGCTGTCCGCTCTGTCTCTCTAATGGACCAATTTTATCCCTCGTTATCCTTTTGCTATTAATATAGCTGTAGAAACCCTTTGGATTTACTTTCACCTTACTTGCCAAAGCAACCTCATATCTTCTTTTAGCTTTTCTAATTTCTTTCTTAAGATTCTTTTTACATTCTTTATACTCCCCAAGCACCTCATTCACTCCATGCTGCCTATAATTATTGTAGATCTCTCTCTTTTTCCAAACCAAGTGTCCAATTTCCCTTGAAAACCATGGCTCTTTCCAATTTTTACTATTTCCTTTCAACCGAACAGGGATATGACACCTGTTTCTTGTGGTGAGGCAAGTGTTCATGTGCACACTCATTAAAATAGGCCCAACAGTCTTGAAAGTTGCCACAAAGTGTCTCAATGCTGATTCACTTTCCCCCGGTTGTTTCTGTTTTAATTTCAGATTTCAGGCATCTGGAGTTTTTATTCTGACCAATGCTAAGAGTTGCGGGCAGATGCAACCTAAATTAATCAACACACGCTTCCTTTCACTTCAAAGCGAGTTATTGAACTTCTATTGAGCCAGAAAAGCATCAAATGATTTCTTGAACGTCCACCATTCCTGTCCACACTAATCATCAGTAGTGGGTAGAAGAAATATGAGGGCAGGAGGAATGATATGTGATTATAATAAAGATTTTTGCACCATGAATATTACTAGGGTTTTTTATTCTGGGATTTATTCTGCTATCATGCCTTAATGCTTGTAATGAATGGGAAAACAACGGCACCAGATTGCTGTGATTGTAGCTCGTGCAAAGCAAAAATGCATTGTGCCCCAAATAGCCACTCACAGGATGAGATTGTGAAGCTTTTGGTGAAACAAGGTTTAAGAAGCAGGAAAGGAAGAAAGGTTTTAGTAATTCAGAAATGTCTGGCTAAAATCTTGGCTGCTATTAAAATCAGGAAGTAAAAATCAAAAATTTGCAGATCTAGGGGCTTGTAGATCTAGAAGATGTGTTGAGGAATAGGAAGAAAATGGTGGGATCTGAAAGTGAAGAGGAGAATTATAAAACAGAGGACTATCAGATCAGGAACCATGCAAGTCAATAAGTTAATGGGTAATAGGAAGTACAGAAAGTTCAGATACAGGCAGAAAGTTTGAATAAGCACAAGTTTACACAGGGTGGAGTATGAAAGATTGAAAGTTTGGCTAAGGAATATTAAAGCTAACAAAGGTAAAGGTTGATGGCTTCAGCAAGAATCAGGAAATTGCCACTTGGTAATGAAGTGGATGCAAGCTTGAAACCTTATCTCAAACTTAAACATAAAAGTTAACGTGGTTAACTTTCCAAGTTTTAATAAAGATCAGCAATTTTCCTGCAAAATGTCCCTTTGACTTATTTTGATACATTGACACATACAACACAGTTCCTGTTAAAGTGAAATACAATACCAGCTGGAATAAGGAACTCTGGATGACAAAGGATCTTGAGGTTCTGGTCCAAAGACAGGAAAAGGCATGAGACAGGACCAAACAGATGGGATCAAGTGAATCCTTAGAGGAGTATAAGGGATGTAGGAGTGTACTTAAGAAGGATATCAGGAGGACAACATATGAGCATGAGATAACTTCGGCTGAGAAAATCTGAGTGGGTTTTAAGTGGGTTGTGGAATGGCCAACAAAGTTTAATTTGGATAAGTGGGAGGTTTGAGATTTCAAACTAGGATAGACCTTTCACAGTGAATGGTAGGACACTTGGGAGTACTGTAGAACAGAAGGTCCTCTGAAAGTGGTGTCACAGATGGACAGGCTGATCAAGTCTTCTTTTGGCATGCTAGCCTTCATCAGTAAGGGTTTTCTCCGGGTGCTCCGGTTTCCTCCCACATTCCAAAGACATGCAGGCTTGTAGGTTAATTGGCTTCCGTAAATTGCTCAGCGTTTGTAGGATAGAATTAGTGTGATCACTGGTCGTCGTGGACTCGGTGGGCCAAAGGGCCTATTGTCACGCTGTATCTCTAAACTAAACTAGATCTGATCTCAGAAATCAACTCATACAGGAATGATGAAATAAAAATACAATAAAATACCTACAAGATACATCAATATCAAGTATGATTGAGAAAGTGCTTGATTTATAAAAAACATTATGCATGGTTAGTTTCATGTGTGTCAAAATACATTGAGTCATCAATAAATTTAAACACCAATAACATTAAAGCCCACATATCCAATAACAAAAAGATAGATTTGCTAGTGTGCAAAGCACATAAACCTCCCTTACATAGCGGCTCCTGCAACATAACAGCACAGCACCTGCAACTTGATTGCAACAATGAACGTGATAGAATTCGTCCACTATAGTCAAACATTGAACTACTCTCCAAAATGAAAACCAATACCAAAATAAAAAATATGTACTTCTCCAGATATTTTTAAAAAATCAATTACTTACCATGTAGTATTTAATTTTTTGTAAAATGTCATCATTTGTCATGATGAGATCCTTTGCAGTTGTTCCATCTGCTATATTACCAAGTATACATAATGTCTAAAGGATATTAAAAAAAATAGTATTTCTCAGTATATCACAGGTTTAGAATATAGTGTGGGAGATCACAGAACCACCAATTAATTCAAAACTTTGGAAATCTTTTTTTATTAGTAATAACCTCAATTAAACTAGCCATTTTTTATAAAGGCTACAAAATATACTTTTGATGTTGGAACAATCTTATTTGAGACAGACTCACCACAATGTCAGGCTTGTTTTTATTCTATCTAATTAACAGCAAAATGTGAAAATGGATATTTACTAATAATTTTGAAACAAAGCAATTTTCTGTAAACATTCTCCCATGTCCGGAGCCAAGTTAAATTCCTGCACCATTTAGTCGGCATTTGAAAAGCACATTTATCGCAGAAAACAATTCTAGTATAACGGAAGAATTTATGTGGAATGATTAAAACGTCAGTGAAAATATATTTACAACACCACAATCCCGAACAACAAGAAAAACAAGGACAACAGGGTAATAACAAGGAACTACAGATGCTGATTTACCAAAGACATACACAATATCTTTGAGTAAGTCAGCAGGTCAGGCAGTATCTCTGGAAATCATGGATAGGTGACCTATCAGGTTGGGACCCTTCTTCAGACATCTTTTAGACAATTAAGTTTGAACAAGGGTCCTTATCCGAAACATCACCTATCCATGTTCTCCAAAGATGCTGTCTGACCCACTGAATTACTCCAGCATTTTGTGTCTTTTACGGGCTACAGGATTATGCGAATACCTCCACCAGAAGGCTCCTCACAAATTCACAAGTTATCAATGTGATATTTTTACATACATTCACACACAATCAAGTCACGGCCCCTTGAGTAAGTGACAACACTTTCCTTGTGTGGTCCGCACATGGCTAACACGTTAAAAGTGCTCCAACTTCAACAACGAGGTCTCGCTGTGCACATACATTCCACCACATTGGTAGCGCAGAGAATGCTTTAAATATATGGCAACCTCTGAAGTCATACTCCAGCTTAGCCAGCTCACAACATGTGTGATAGATTAAGAACCCTCCCAGTATGTGTCGACATTCAAAAACATTACCAAACTATTCTGAATTGATCAAACGTTTTTTTTAAACTACATTTTTCAAACAAATCTAATTCGATGCAGGTTTCCCCAAAATAGGTGCTGAGAATTGAAATAAATACACATTCCTCATCTACTATTAATTGAGGATCTCCAGGTTTATGTTACCAAAATATCCATCTGATTAGGATTTAATATCTGTTCTGATACAGAAATTGGAAATAGACACAAAATGCTGGAGTAAATTTTTGGTGACCTGCTGCGACTATGACGGGTGCCGGCAAGTCGCCCAAAAAATCGCGTAAGTGGGACAGGCCCTTAAGAAATTGCAGAGAGTTGTAGATTAGCTCAGTCCATCACAGACCAGACTTCCCACTTTCCACCACTGACAGCATCTACACTTTATGCTGCCTCAGAAAAAGCGACCAACATAAACAAAGTCTTGTCCCACCCTGGTCATTCCTTCTTCTCCCTGTTCCCATCAGGCATAAGTTATCGAGGCTTGAAAGCATGCACCAAACTATCTGTATCAGGCTTCTGAATGGTCCTTCCATGAACTAGGGTACTGTCTGATTCATCCCAACCCTGCTGTGGACTTGGAACTGGTGCGCTACAATGCTGAGAACAATATTCTGCACTCTGTGTCTTCCCCTTTGCTCTACCTATTGCACTTGAGATTGGCTTAATTGTATTTATGCATGATGTTATCAGATCTGATTGGCTTGCATGCAAAATAAAGCTTTTCACTGTACATGACAACCTAAATAATAAATGCTGGTTGATGCAGGATTGCTATTTAGATATCAGGAAGATTTAAAACTAAAATCAAAATTCTTGCACTGAAAATGTAATGTGATTATAAGAATCACAAATTATTAACATTAACACAATCCATCAAAACAACACCGGGCTGTGTCTGAAACATTGGTCTCCTTGTATAAAAAAACAAACTCAGTGGGTTGGGGATGTCTTGGGTCCAGATTCGTCTTCAGAACTTAAAGGTCATCTGACGAGCAGTCTGAAGGTACCCGACCCGAAACACTGTCTGTTCATTTCCCTCCACAGATGCCACCTGACCCACTGAATTCATCCAGCATTTTGTTTTTCGTGCAAAATTGCAGCATCTATAGTCTCTCGTGATAGACAAAAAGCTGGAGTAACTCAGCGGGTCAGACAGCATCTCTGGAGAAAAGGAATAGGTGACGTTTCGGGTCGAGACCCTTCTTCAGTCTCCTGTGCCTACATACATCTCTTTTCTCCTTGAATCACTGTGTTTCCAACTTTTACAGTTGTAGCATTGGATTGGCAACATTTTAAAGCACAATTAAAACACAGGGTACGTGTGCTGTAACACCAGGATAAGCTCTCAACATGGAAAACCAAGCCCAAAGTACTATGTAACTGAATATACCAACTTATGCTAAGGACAATAACTAACTCCATATGCAAACAAAAGCTACCTACATGTTAACAAGCTCATTTTATTTTTAAACTGATCATGTAGATGCAAGTATATCATTGGGGTTATCAGTGGGCACCTCCCTTCACTGGTGTTTCGTAGAGTTAGGCCCACAACACCTCGGGAAGGCCCAACAGTTGGTTCTGGCGTCTCAGAACAACCCCCTCAATACCTGCTCTCACCACCTGTGCCACCAATATCTACTAAATAAAGGGAACTACAGACGATTAGCTCACTCTAACAAACATATAGGCCCTGATAGGAGGGTGGTGCATCCCGTCCTGCCGTCACTCCCTGCCGACGACCCACTCTGATGCTCTAATCATTAGCTCCATCGCCATTGTAAACGCTAACAGGGAAATAGTACACCCGACCATAATAGCTGTCTCTAGTCTTTACCATGCTGTCGTGTCGGACATCTTGGAAATATGCTTTCACTAAATTTACTATCAATACTGGAACTCTAAAGAAATTAAAAACACTCCAAATTATACATCTAATTGCTCTTCATAGAGTTGTTTCACATCTTACAGCTAGATCAACTTGACACTTTAAATAATTGTCTTGATTTCCTTTAATGTTACAAGACATTAAACATTGATGCGTGAACACTTAAACTGTTTGAATAAAATAGCTAGTGTTGACAGCTGTAGTTGGATAAATGTGAATGGACCACTCTTTCGCAATGAAAGGATGCAGACTACAGTATAATTCCAATCATATGTCCTCACCTCCATCCTGTATATGTACCAGTCACAGGGTGGAGCCAAGGAATTGTAGTAGATTGAAAGATATAACCTGCGCTTTAAAAAACATTCATACCTATTGTCATTGTCTTTGAGCACTATAATCCTCATGCCAAGAATTCTTATCTAGCACTATTAATCATCACTCCTTGGTTCATTACATTCTCTTTGAATATTGGGATAACAGAAGTCAGCATGATAGATAGAAACACTGAAATCCCCAAAACTGAGCTATTTCCTCTTAACATGATTTCCACCAGTATTTATAGACTTCTGCATTAAAGTTAACAGCTATGTAACCCCTTGAATTTGTTCCTCATGATGAATGAAGTAAATTAATTTTGCACAGCAGGTTTCCTCCTCAACATTTTATACATTTTTTTTTAAGTAGACGGTCTGCTATTTAATAGTTTTTATACTCACCTAAAATTAGTTTTCATTTATCACATGCTTATCAATTTCCTCCATCAGCACATCAGAAACACGATATCCTACAGCAGCCTACTTCCTGATTCCGTAAAGACATTCCACCGTCTCAGGAGCCATGCCCGAGGTATGATGGAATGCTGTTCAAAAGGGAACTGCAGGTGCTGGAATATCGAAGGTACACAAAATTGCTGGGGAAACTCAGCAATTTCAGGAAGAGCGAAGGAAATGGGCGACGTTTCGGGCCGAAACCCTTCTCACCCATTTCCTTCGCTCCATAGATGCTGCTGCACCCGCTGAGTTTCCCCAGCAATTTTGTGTACCTATGATGGAATGCTCTTCATTTGTTTAGATGAATACATCTCCTAAGAACACTCTAAAGGTTGATACCATCTGCGACAATGCAGCCTACTTGTTTGGCACCTCATCCATCACCTTATATAATCAGTCCCTTCACCACACTGCTTCAATGTGTCCACAGTTGCTCAAAGATTCTTAAACGGCACATTCCAAAATGTCAGCCTCTGGTAGGTTTGACAAGGACAGCAAGCAGGCACCACCTCCACCGCCATCAAATACGCCAGATTTTTATGCAAATACAGAGTCTTTTCTTTGGTGTTTCTGGATAAATCAGGCAACTGAATCATCCTACCATGGCTTTACCTTGCACTAAATGTTATTCCCTCATGCATCTATGCACTGTAAATGGCTTGATTGTAATCATGTATTGTCTTTAGGTATGTTGCAAAGCGTACCTGAAGCGTCGCTGAAAATCTGTCGCTGCGGGTGTGCGCGATTTTGGCACCGTTTAGAGGGGGGCGGGTTAAAAACGCGATTTTCTCTAGGCTGTTCAAATCGAAGATGTTCAGCCTAGTTAATTATTAACGAAAAATCGCTGGAAGACCCCGTCGCAAAAGCTATTATTAGTTTTAAAGGCCTCGTAAAATAGTTATAGTAGTTTAAAAATCAATCTCTAAATCCGCGACCGCCAGCAACCGCAGGGTCTCATAAAGCAAATAATTGAAGGTAGGCTGTATATTTTTACATTAAAAAGGGCTTCTAAAGATCCCTTTATACAAAGTTTAATATTGCGAGCAGCTCATTTTGGGCCCATTATATCCTGCAGTATTTTTCTGGGCATTTGAGGGCACAAATCTACCGCAATGGGAACGTTCTAAACCAGCGCGTTCACAGGATCCCACTAGAAAGCTGATTTAAATGGGCATTTATTTACAGCAATTGAACACTAAATTCCTTCCATTTGGTCTATAAATTAATGTAAATGAGATTTTAAAATCATGTTTTATTGTGAATTATTTGTGAATATTATTTGGACATTTAGGCTATTTAAAAATGTTAATCATTTATTAAGAAATGGATAGATGTTTAGATCTAGTAATTGAAGTCTGAAATTAGCTACAATTAGGTAACTAACTAATTATATGCTTTAATTTCAGGTCATCCAAGTAAGATTATTTTATATTTGTTTCAGAATGCTTCAATCTATGATAACTGAAAATTTCATTCAGTTCTCTTAATTTTTAAGAAAGTTATGGGCTTTTGACTGTTCACGATCACAGCTTTTTTGTTATGTCCATAGAAAATCAATAGGGAACAAGATGCTCATTTCCCAGTATGTAAATGGCCATAACTTTTTAAATACTTGAGATATGAAAGTGAATTAGGTGTCAAATTAAACTTATTTTTATGCTTTATCTGATGGGATAAATTGCAGACTTGATTTATAAAATGTCAAAATTTTGTAACATTGGTAGTCTTTCTGCTGACTGGTTAGCACTGTACCTTGGTACACGTGACGACAAACTAAGCTGAACGGAACTGAAATATCCAGGAACTCCAAACCAAAAAACACTATTGTTGACCTTTGACACAAACTGCAGCAGTTTGAGACACGAGTTCTTTTGGCCTTATCAGACAGCCCATCGACCATCAACTAACAAAGACATCCTCCACAGTCCTTGCAATTCAGCCTTCTATAGTGCCCTCCATTATATTCGAGACAAAGACCCATCATTTATTTATTTGCCTCTGTACTCCACAATTTGAGATTTGTAATAGAAAAAAATCACATGTGGTTAAAGTGCACATTGTCAGATTTTATTAAAGGCCATTTTTATACATTTTGGTTTCACCATGTAGAAATTACAGCTGTGTTTATACATAATCCAGGGCACCATAATGTTTGGGACGCATGGCTTCACGGGTATTTGTAATTGCTCAGGTGTGTTTAATTGCCTCCTTAATGCAGGTACAAGTGAGCTCGCAGCACCTAGTCTTTCCTCCAGTCTTTCCATCACTTTTGGAAACTTTTATTGCTGTTGGATTCTCAGGTCCTATGGACCTCAGGGCTGCCAACTCTCACGCTTTGAGCATGAGAATCACGCCCTCAAGCAAACTCTCCCACCCTCACGCTGATCAGAAAGTTCTCACGCTCTGTGGTGAGAAATTCTGTGATCAACAAAAATTTCAAAACTCGGATAAACTGCATGGTCCGCGGGTGTTGGAGAGCCGGGGCTGAGGGAGGGATGGGAGCAGAACCAGCGGCGGGAACAGATGCGGGGAGCCGGGACTGGCGAGTGTTTGCGCGGCTGACAAGTGTTTCCGGGGCTGACGAGTCGCTCGCTACAGCTCCGGCCATGGAGCACTCCGGACAGTGCGAGTGTCCCGGGCCGTCAGAGGCGTCGGAAGCGTTGCGCCGCTGCCGCGATAGTCTCTGTGTCGAAGGGACAGTGATCAGTGATCGCACAGCCTCCCCCCTTTCAAAAACGCTCCAATCCAATTTAAAGAATATATATTGCATTCAAGTGTAAGTTAAAAGACTCACTACAGTATGCACCATATTGTACGATTTCAAGCTGAAAAATGCAAATGTTCCATACCAATGGGAGGGGGAACCCCTCCTCCCTCCTCTTCCCCTCCTCTGCTTCCTCGGGCTTGGTCTCTCGCAATTTCTCACTCCCAACTCTCACCCAATGTTGGCAGCCCTGGGATTTTCATCCCCCATCAATAAGACAGAATTCCTCCTCATAGGCTCCAAAGCCACACTCAGCAAAATCAATAACCCCACTCTCACCATCGACGGCACCACTGTCTCCCCATCTCCCCAGGACCGCAACCTTGGCGTGATCTTTGATTCCACCCTCTCCCTTGAGCCTCACATCCGCCATGTCATCTCCGCAACATCGCCAAACTCAAACCCTCTCTCACACCGCCCGCTGCTGAAAGACTCATCCATGCCTTCATCTCCTCCCGACTGGACTATTGCAACTCACTTCTCCTTGGCATCAGCTCCACCTACATCAACCGACTCCAACTGGTCCAGAACGCAGCCGCCCGACTCATCACCCACACCAAATCCTGGCATCACATCACTCCAGTCCTCAAACAACTTCACTGGCTTCCCATCTCCCACCGGATCACCTACAAAATCCTGGTCCTCACCTACAAAGCCCTCCACCATCTGGCCCCCCCATATCTCACTGACCTCCTCTCCCCCTACCAACCCTCACGGTCCCTCAGATCCACATCAGCCGGTCTCCTCTCCATCCACAAGTCCAACCTCCGCAGTTTTGGGGACAGAGCCTTCTCCAGGGCAGCTCCCAGGCTCTGGAACTCCCTCCCCCAACTGATCCGCAATTCCGTGTCCCTCACCATCTTCCAGTCCCGCCTCAAGACCCATCTCTTCACCTCTGCCTATCCTTAGCCCCACGTCCCAGTCCCTTTTCATCTGTGCATTAATTGCCTCATACTGTGTTTTGTATTGAATTCTGTCTTTACTTTGTGTACTAGTCATGTCTCTACTATTTATTTCATTCCCCTTACATGTTTTTCCTCTACATGCTCAATTTTTGTAAGGTGTCCTTGAGACTCTTGAAAGGCGCCCATAAATAAAATTTATTATTATTATTATTACTATTATTATTATTATCAAGAAGGTCTTGTGGCCACCGTTTCATTCCAGTACAAAGATCAAACCAGCTCCCCTCCACAAACACTCTCAGCTGCCTGGCAGGACTTGTTCTTACCCTGAACAACTTCTCTTTTGATTCCTCTCACTTTCGACAAATTAATGGCATAGCCATGGATATTCACATGGGCCCCAGCTATGCCTGCTTTGTTGTTGGTTTAGTGTTGCAAACGTACTTTGACAACACTCCCCAACTATTTCGCCACAACATCAACGACTGCCCACTACACTTATACAGACTCATCAATTTTATCAATATCGCTACTAACTTGCACTACTCACATACATCTCTCTCCCCTTCCTTGATCTTTCTGTTGCCATCTCAACTGATATTTACTATAAACCCATTGATTCCAAAAGCTACCTTGACTACACTCTCTCCCATCCAGTGTCTTGTAACAATTCCTTCCTCCTGGTTTCTCTGTCTCCTCTGCATCTGCTCTCAAGATGAGGCCTTCCAATCCAGGATATCCATCTCACCACCAGGGCTCGCAACATTGAGTGAGAGTTGGGAGTGAGAAATTGCGAGGGAGCGAAGCGACAGAGGCTGGGGGGAAGGGTGTGGGGAGGGGGGTGTCCCCCCTCATACAGTAGGGAGCTTTTGCATTTTTCAGCTTGAAATTATACAATCTGGTGCATATTGTAGCGAGTCTTTTGACTTACACTTGAATGCAACATTTATGTTTTTGTTCTGCACAAATAGATTAATCAACCTTGCCCTTTGACTATAGAAACAAGACGAAAATAATGCCACATATTCAACCAAGTATATGGTTCAATGAAATTAATATATATATGTAAAACATCTATATGTAAACAGGTCCTTCGGCCCACCAAGTCCACACTGATCAGCAATCTGCCATACACCAGTTGTATTCTACACGCCAGGGACAATTTACAGAAGCCAATTAACCTACAAATCTGCACTTCTTTCGGCTGTGGGAGAAACCGAATATCCGGAGAAAACCCATGTGGTCATAGGCAGAATGTACAAATATTGTACAGACAGCACCCGCAATCAGGATCAAATCTGGGTCTTCGGTGCTGTAAGGCAGCAACTCTACTGCTGCGCCACCGTGCTACCCCATTTTTTCTGTAATATATATATTATGGTTTCACGTCAATAAAGATGAACACATGATTCTGTTTTCTACCTTTAGTTGGATAACACACATCTCCAGTCATTGTGTTTTACATCTATATGGTTTTCAACCTCTTTAGTCTGAAGGTCTCAACCTGAAACATCACCTATTCTTTCTCTCCAGAGATAATGCCTGTCCAGAGATGATGCCTGTCATTCCAGTTTTTTGTGTCTATCTTCAGTTTAAACCAGCACCTGCAGTTCCTTCCTACCCTCTTTGTTAAGCGAAACAGGTCCCATTCTCATAATATTATTCACCTCAACTAAGTTTTTTCTTCACCTAGGTGCTGCAGATAATACAATCCCAGTTATCAAATCTTTCTTCAAAGTGAAAAAAAAAAAATCCAGCCCTGCCAACTTCATAAATCGCCCCTGGATCCTCTCCAGAGCAATTGCACCCTTTCTACAATGTGTCATAGTCTTACAGCATGGAAACAGGCCCTTCATCCAAACTTGGCCATGCAGATAAAGATGCCCCATCTAAACTAGTCCCATTTATCCGCATTTGGCCCACATCCCTTTAAACCTTGTGTGTGCCAGCGTGTGTGTAAGAGTGTGTGTCAGTGAAGCGGCGACAACACCCGGAGTGAGCGGACATTCGGAGACTTGGCGATGTCCGGGGAGCGTTTCCCTTCCCCTCCCCCCTCACCTCCAGGAAGGCGGGCCGGCCCAGGTGCTCTGTGTCCAGCTGGGGTCCGGGGGAGGTGAGGGTCGGCGACCCGGGGGTCGGGCATCGGAGTGGAGCCTAGCCCGAGATTCATCCCCGCGGCTCCGGAGGAGGCACCGAAGCCCCCACTCACCCAGTCCACTCCTGGCTCCGGGCCGGGGTTAAAACTACATGGGGTGTGGACAGAGCGGCTGACGGACACAGAGCTGCTGGAGGTGAGGATGGGAGGTGTGAGCAATGCCTCAGGGGTGGGTGCTGGGACCCACCACCGTGTCTCACCTTTAGACTCTAAACTAAACTCCTTTTTTCCCCAAATCACCCCGCAGGCCAGATTGGAAGCTTTCACGGGCCTGTAGTTTGAAAGCCCTGCTTTAAACCAATGCCCTCTAGTTCTTGAATCACATATCCTGGGAAAAACACAATGCATTCACCTTATATATTCCCCTCATGGTTTTTACTCACCTCTAAAACAATTTTTGCTTTAATTTGAATTTCCAGCAGCTGAGTGTCAAATGGAATCATTAGTACTGCAGAATTTGCCATTTTAAATAGTGTGCGATGGGCTTAAGCCAATCAAATTGCTCGTTCTTTACGGGAAACCTGCCGACAGAAAGCTATTCTCATTGGTGAGTGTGGAGGAGTGTGGAAGCCATGGGCAAATTGAATTTTTCGTGACTTTCTTAATTTTTTTTTTTTTTTAAAGTGTTGAGCGTGAGAAATACTCTGATCAGAGTGAGAGCGTGAGAATCGTGTGAAATGCGTAATTCTCACGCTCAATGCGTGAGAGTTGGCAGCCCTGCAGTCCCATCTACTCCTCCCTACCGATTCCTGCTGGGACCACTCTCTCCATGGTTTATTCACCCGACCCACCCTCTCCTCGGCACTTCCTTTTGAAACTGTGGGAGGTGTAACACATTTCCCTATATCTCCTTCCTCACCACCGTGTGGGGACCTAAACAACCCTTCCAAGTGAGGCAGAGGTTCACATACGCCACTTCCAACCTTGCCCATGACGTTTGGTGCTCACAATGGGGTCTACTCTACATCAGCAGCACTGTTTTGCTGAGCACTTTTGCTCTGTGCACAATGGCCATCGTCAGCTTCCAGTTGCATGCCATTTCAGCATCCCTTCCCATACCCATACCCACCTGTTTATCCTTGGCCTCTCCACTGCCTGGGTGAGGTCAAACCCAAACTAGGACAGTATCCCATATTATACTTGGGTAGTCTACTGCCCAATGGTATGTAATCTGAAATCTGGTAATCCGCATACAAATTCACATCTTTATTTCTCCCTCCTTCTGATCCACCCCCGTCTTTAATCCCCTCTCCTCATTATCCAGTTTCTTTCCCCTCTCCCACCCACTTCCATCTACCCGTCACGCGCACACTCAACTCACTGGGCCTCCTATCGCCTTCCCTCAGTAATTCCATATGTCGATCATCCCTCCCTTATCAGCAGCCTCTTGAGTTTCCACGTGTGACCCTTACAACCTCTACCTCCATTCTCCCCTTCTACCTGGCTCCATCTGCCAATCATCCCAGTGCTTCCACACCTCAAAACAACAATTCCATAAATAGAATCCCAAATTTCCTGGAATTTGATGGTATTTCCTGAAATTTTCATAAATGCTTCCTGCATGCTATTTGTTGTTTGTTTTTTTTCGCGGGCACAAGTTAACAACACAAAGAAGAACAAGGCAAAACAGATCTATGTGACTACACTGTAGCTGCCTGCTTCTGTTACTCACTTGTACAGTGTTATGCAAGGCTCCTTTTGTTGCCTCCAACAGCTTTCTTAACTTCGTTTTTTCAACCTGCTCTCACGTGTCTCAGTCTCTGACCTCTCTCCTCCCATCTCCCACCCTCCCCCCCTCCCTCTCTTCGTCCCACCCTCCCTCTCCTCCGCTTCCACCTATAATCCATCCTCTGGCTTCCCCATTCGCAACTCTTCAACTTTTTGTCTTTTCATCTCTCGCCTTTGCCCAACTGCCTATCAAATGTCCCTCACCTGTATCCTCCTAAGACTCACCCAGGCTTTGTCCTGCCCCTCCTCTCTTCCAGCTTCTTCCATCCAACCACAATCAGTCTCAAGAAGGGCCCCGACCCAAAACGTCACCTATCCATGTTCTGATATACTCCCACATTTTGTGTTTTTTTTTAAATTGTAAACCGGCATCTGTGGTTCCTTGTTTCTCCATAAACATTTCCCATCTCACTACATGGCAATTCCAACGCACAGGAATGTAAGAGGCGACAAAGAGCATTTAGATTTAGGTTTTGTTATTGTCATGCTAAAAGCTTTGTTTTGCATGCTATCTGGGCACAGCCCTCCCTTTCATTGATAGCATCCACATGAGGTGCTGCCTCAAGATGACAACATCGATCATAAAGTTGCGTCTGTCTACATACCCTCCCAGACCAATGTCAAGGTAGCAGAGGATGAATTAACATGTGGGGTTTGCAGTGGCACCATCGGGTGGCACCGAGAGCCGGCAGCCTCACCAGCAGCTGCTCGTCCTTTCGACTTTTTTTGTTTTTAGTATGTCTAAAAGTGTGTTTTAGTGTGGGGTGGGAGCGGGGATTAGGGGGGGAAACTGTTTTTTAGTCATTTACCTCGGTGGAATGCGACTTTTCTCTTAGTCGCATTTTCGCCCTCCCTCGCGGCCTAACAGCTTGGATTGGTGCGGCCTCTCCCGGAGTCGGGCCAGAGCTTCAGCACGGACTTTCCATGGTGGAGCCAGGCGATCCCATGTCGGGGGTCGCCAGAAGAAGTGATCCGATCGCTGGCACGCAGACTATAACACCCTGAAGCCGCGGAGTCGAGCGAGCCCTTGCCGGGGATCGCCAGAGAAGAGCTCCGACAGCCGGCCTGCGGCCTATAACATCGTGACGTCGCGGTCTCCGGTAGGAAGCGGACGATTCGGGACCTCCAAGCCGCGGAGTGTACGTCCGTCCTGACGTCGGAGTTTCGAGCATCCTGACGAGAGGGCCTGCACATCGGGCCATCCGTAGCGGCGGCGGCGACATGGCCCCGACCACGGATGAACAAAGGAGGACGACTGACTGAACGTTAATGCCTTCCACCACAGTGAAGAATGTTGATTCCACTGTGATGGATGTTCATGTTATATTCTATTGTGTATTGTGTGGCTGCATGGTAAATCAAATTACATTGTACTAATTGATGCATGTGGCAATAAATGTGAACTCGAACTTGAACTTGGGTGTAACTGACCTAAGTCAGTTGGAAATGTTCGCTGCTCTAGATGACAGTTGCTCTACATTGGTGAGACCAAGCGTAGGCTTGGCGATCGCTTTGCCGAACACCTCCGCTCGGTTCGCAATAACCAACCTGATCTCCCGGTGGCTCAGCACTTCAACTCCCCCTCCCATTCCGAATCCGACCTTTCTGTCCTGGGCCTCCTCCACGGCCAGAGTGAGGACCACCGGAAATTGGAGGAGCAGCACCTCATATGCACCTTGGGCAGTTTGCACCCCAGCGATATGAACATTGTCTTCTCTAATTTCAGGTAGTCCTCTCCTTCTCAGCTCTCCCTCAGCCCTCTGGCTCCACCTCTTCCTTTCATCCTCCCACTCCCCCCACCGTCACATCAATCTGAAGAAGGGTTTCAACCCGAAACGTTGCCTATTTCCTTTGCTCCAGAGATGCTGCCTCACCCGCTGAGTTTCTCCAGCATTTTTGTCTACCTTCGATTTTCCAGCATCTGCAGTTCCTTCTTAAACAAGCAAAATGTCCATTGGAAAGCTGAACACAACCAGAAAATACAATTGCAGAGATGAAATTAGTACTTCCTGCTCTTGTCCTGCCCCAGAGGTTAACCCAATGATGCAAAATCCGGACTATTCCTGTCCGTTACACCCGCTCCTCAGCCACACAATCATCTGGCCTTGTATACCTGCCTGTACCAACAAGTACTTGAAGTAGCTGACAATGCAGAAATCAACAACAAAAGGAATTGGATAATGATCTTAAATACAATACAAAACCATATGTGAAATGATACTGAAAGGAGATTCCAGTCAGCAACCTGAAATG
The DNA here is from genome assembly GCF_010909765.2 of Amblyraja radiata. Lineage (NCBI taxonomy): Eukaryota > Metazoa > Chordata > Chondrichthyes > Rajiformes > Rajidae > Amblyraja > Amblyraja radiata. Next base: position 2,293,088 of record NC_045962.1, read on the forward strand.
AAGATCATTGAATTATTGGACTCCTGCTCAATGTATGATTCGCAATGTCCCCAATCTTGCCATGATCGAATTATTAAGTCCTACCATTATTAATTTTATGAATGGAGATTATAGCAATTTGTATATAACACAAAATTGGAAAGGACGCAGTAAAGATTCTCTACAAGTTTCAGCTATGCTGGGTTTGGGGGTGGAGGCCATTTTTAAATCAACGTAGTCATTTCAGAAAAAATGATGCCCATTCTCGTAGCTGCAATAACATGCAAAACAACAAAGTCCAAATGTGTATGGGAAGAACGGTAAAATAACAGGAACCAGTTTAGAGGGACATTCATATATAACATTTTTCCACACAATTCACTGAAACAAAAAATAGAATTCCTATCAGAAACAAAAATTACAGCTACATATACTTTCCTACAAATACATTGGTTACTTATTGTGGATGATCAGCCATGATCACAATGAATGGTGGTGCAGGCTCGAAGGGCCAAATGGCCTACTCCTGCACCTATTGTCTATGTTTCTATGTTTCTACATGAAATATAAAGCCTCGGCAAGAAAATTCTTACTCTTCATAGCTGAAAAGCAAAGCAGGTGCCACTTGCAAAGAACAGATTCGTTAGCTTAGTAACACTATACAACACAAAAAACCGTTATAGAGAAACAAGAGGTCTATTAAAATGTCACCAAACATGAGCTGAAATCTAGCAACAGATACCATTATTTAGTAATTGGTTCCAGCATCTTACACTTTCTATAGCAATCTAAATTTGCCCACTTAGACCCATGGTCTTCAAAGGACAGCCCAGGCAGCCAGCTGGATATTAGGAATAAAGAAAGATTGGTTGGAATGTGAAAATGTTGACATTCAAATTACAAATACATACAGGCCTAGTGGATACGAGATTCCTGAGGAGCCCCAGAGTCTTCATTAGTACATTCACGTCTGAATCTGAGAGCAATCTGAAGAGTTGTTCTGTACTCAGCCCTCGTAAAATGTCTGTCTTTATCTTCTGGTCAGCTTGAAAAGCCATATTCTAAAAAGATTAAATTGGATGATTTAAATTGGCATTTTGCCGACATTTAATTGCGGACGGAATAATCTGCAGTACTGTAAATATCAAGATTCTTAAAATTGTGAAATTTTCTTCAACAAAGCTGGCATACTTTAAAAGGTTGAACTATTGAAAAACACAGAAGTAAGAGAGGTCATAGTTTTTTTTAAAGTAAGAAAGCAACACAGGAAAGTAATTGTATATTTCCTCATCTATTTTAAGAACGAAGCCAAAACAGTAAAACAGTATGTAAATAACACAAAATAAAATACATGCTTAATTCCTTTACTTACAGCTGGGAAAGGGAGCAAAAGACTAAAAGAGACAAACCAAGTGCACAAAAATAAACGCAAAGGCAATGCATGAATCCCATCTCCTTATTCTACTAAATCAGAATAAAGTCACGTGTAGGAAGGAACTTCAGATGCTAGATTTAAACTGGATAGACACAAAAAGCTGGTGTAACCCAGCAGGTCAGACAGCATCTCTGGAAAAAAGGAACAGGTGACGTTTGGGTCGAGACCCTTCTTCAGTCTGCAGAATCACCTTCTATATCTCGTTTTGTGTTTATCTTCATAATAAAGTTGTGTTTTGCAGTCTAACTAAGAACAATAGCCCCAGTTTAAGAGAATGGCCACAATTCCCTTAGTGTTAGTGGTGTTCAATTAGAATATCTGTTTACTGAATGCATAATCAACAACCATCAACGTATTTCACTTGATTCCATCTTCCAAATAATGAATATGGATTGTGAACAATTCATTAGCAATCCCTATGAAAAAGGCATCCAACCCGAAACAAAAAAATATAGAAAATAGTTGCAGGAGTAGGCCATTCAGCCCTTCAAGCTAGAACCGCCATTCAATATGATCATGCTGATCATCCTAAATCAGTACCCCGTCCTTACTTTCTCCCCGCATCCCTCGATTCTGTTAGCCCCAAGAGCTATATCTAACACTCTTGAAAAAAATCCAGTGAATTGGCCTCCACTACCTTCTGAGGCAGAGAATTCCAGATTCATAACTCTCTGGGTGAAAAAGGTTTTTCCTTCTCAGTCCCTTATTCTTAATCTGGCTGCAGCGGCTCTCCGGCAGTCCTGTTTGTTTTGTGTTTTTTGGGTTGTTTATTTTCGTTTTGGTTAGTCTAGTTTTGGTTTTTAGTTGTGTTTTGGGGGGGGGGGGGGGGTTGAAACGGGGCTTGCTGTCTCTCCCTGCGGGGGAATGCGACTTTTTTGTCGTATTCCCCTTCTCTGCCTCCGTCTGCGCTGAGGCCTAATGGCGGAGCTGGCGACCTCGAGGCTCAGGAGGCAGAGCCCGCCAGGACTCACACTGAGCTCGCTCCCGTGAGGACGGCCCGGCTCGGGGCTGGAACAGGGCTTTCGTGAGGGGCTGTGACGGCCGGCCCGAGGAAGGAACGGTGCTCCCGTCGGAGTAGCCGAGCTCGGGGAGGTACGGCGTTCCCAGCCTGAGGGAGGAGCGGTGCCCGGTCGGGGCGGCCCAGCCTGAGGGAGGACGGTGCCCGGTCGGGGCGGCCCAGCCTGAGGGAGGAGCGGTTGCCTGTCGGGGCGGCCAGCCTGAGGGAGGAGCGGCGCCCAGTCGGGGCGGCCCAGCCTGAGGAGGAGCGGTGCCCGGTCGGGGCGGCCCGGCCTGAGGGAGGAGCGGTGCCCGGTCGGGGCGGCCTGGCGCGAGGAGGAGCGGCGCCCAGGCGGGCAGCCCAGCCTGAGGGAGGAGCGGTGCCCGTCGGGGCGGCCCAGCCTGAAGGAGGAGCGGTGCCCGGTCGGGGCGGCCTGGCGAGAGGGAGGAGCGGTGCCGGTAGGGGCGGGCTGGCGCGAGGGAGGAGCGGTGCCCGGTCGGGGCGGCCTGGCCCGAGGGAGGAGCGGCGGCCTGGCGCGAGGCTGAGACGGTGCCGTACTCACGTGAGGGCGATCCGGCTCGGGGCTGGAACGATGCTCCGGGGGCTGGGACGGCAGTTCTGGTGGCGGTGGCCTGAGACCGGGGGTTCGGCCGCGGGCCAGCGGCTGCGTCAGCAGGTCTGGTGAGCGGCAGCTTCGACTACCCCGGGCCGCGGTGTTTGAGCCGCGAGGACAGGTTTTAACATCGCCCGGGGGGTATCGCCTCAGCGCAGAAGGAGAAGAGGAGGGAAGAGACTGCAGCCCTAAGACTTTTGCCTCCATCACAGTGAGGAGATGTTGGGTGGACTCACTGTGGTGGATGTTAATATGTGTTTATTGTTGTTTTTTATTGTATTGTATTATATGTATGACTGCTTAAATTTCGTTCAGACTTCGGTCTGGATGACAATAAAAGGCTATTCTATTCTATTCTATTCTCTATTCTTAATCATCTGTTCATTTCCCTCCACAGATGCTGCCTGACCCACCGAGTCTCTCCGGCCGGTCCAGATGCCAGAATTGATTTAGGCCATTACTATTTAAAAATTCTCAAAGCTCCTTGCTTATTAAAAAGTGATTCCAGCATTTTCTCTACTACAGACGTCAAATTATCTGTATTCTACTGCCTTCTCCCTCTCCTTTCATAATAATGAGATCATATATGTTAGCCAGATATATGGGATTCCAGAACAATTTCAGAATCTATGGCAGAATAACCCACTGTGTGCCTCTTTTATCAGCTTTTAGCTCCATTAATGTGAGTTTATTTTACTTATGCTAATTTCATTCAGCTCAACACTTCCAAGACCTGATCTACATCATTTCTGGGAGGTTTTGTTCATTTATTTTTCACTCTGTATTCCATTCATTCTTTGTTGTTTGTTTGTATGTGTTAAATGTATGTTTTTAGTGTCTTTGGGTTGTTTTATGTGGGGGGTTGGGGAGGGGGGTATTGGGGGAAATTTTTTCTAATCTCTTACCTCGACGGAGATGCGATTTTTTTCCCTATCGTATCTCCGTCCGCACTGCGGCCTAACATCGAGGAGTGGGCGGCCTTTGCTGGAGACCGATTTTGGGAGATCCACTGCGGGAGACTGTGGACTTACCATCACGGAGCTGGCGATCCCTTTGCCATGGATCAACCTCTGGGCTCCAACCGTGGGAGACTGCGGACTTTAACATCGTGGAGCTCGCAGTCTCTGGTCACAGACCGACTTCGGGAACTCCAAGCCGCAGGAGCATCGACCGCCCCGACGCGAGAGCTTCGACCACCAGCTGCAGGAGCTTCGATCGCTCCGACTGCAGATGGTTTGACTCCCCTGACCACGGAAGAATAAAGAGGCAGATTGTACTTTATTGCCTTCCATCACATTTTGTGTCTATCTTCGGTTTAAACCAGCATCTGCAGTTCCTCCATACTCACTTAGAATCTATATGCCAGTCCACAAACAGCTTAATTAAATCAAGGACATTTAAATCACTCATTTGCTCATCATTGGACAGAAGTCTATTCAAGCTTACACATCGGAGCTCAAATTGGAATCATGTCTTGACTAATACACTCACTCATATGTGCCTTAACCCAAAATTATTATTTTTTTAAATGGGATATCTTCAAAAATAACATGTTGATTTGAAGACACTTTGTGCACCATTTATTCAAAGTCAACCAGAATGCAATACTGACTGGGTTCAAAGTAAATCCTGTGGAATGGGCTATCACATGCCAAGCACCATAAAAAAAAGTGCCAGTGCAGCGGGAGAAATCAGAAAAAAAGGTTTATTTAACGTTCTGATGAGTTTATTATGTAAGAACTGCAGATGATGGAGAAATCGAAGGTAGACAAAAAAGCTGGAGAAACTCAGCGGGTGAGGCAGCATCTATGGACTGAAGGAATAGGCGACGTTTTGGGTCGAGACCCTTCTTCAGATTGTTATGTAAAGTTATTTTGCCTAACTTATGAAGCTTTTGCAACCATCACATCTGATTTATCACGTATATTTATATTAGGCCATTTTGCAAGAATACAATGGTTCCTGTACAGAAACATCAGGTGCTGTATGGATAAGGGATACAATCTTAAAGGGTACCATGTAAAACACTTCAGTGGTTGGAATCCTACCTTGTAGGAAGGAAGATGTTAGAGGTCAGCCATCCCACCCCTTGGAAATCACAGGAGGAATGTCTCAGGGCCACATCCTAAGCCCAACATTAATTCAAATGTATGATTGCTCACTCATAATACTATGATGTTTAAATATATTCATAACTTTTCTAAACATGATCCATTCCAGGCCTTTTGCAGTACAACCAAAACATTTTGGTATGGGCTGATAGTAGGAAAATAACATTCACACAACAGAAGTGCCAGGCAGTTATTGTCTCAAATTAGAGAGAGCCTAACCACTCACCATTAATACTGAATGGCATTACCGTTATCTAGTTCCCCACTGCCACCATTCTGGGTATCGCCAGTGGCCAACATCTCAACTGTGCCAGCCACAATAATGATACAGGTCAAAGCCTGTATATCCAGCAGTGACATCGAACAGTGCTGCACAAGGACAAAATGTCTGTGCTGAGCATGATGCCAAGACCAAGACGTCCCAACGCATTTCCAGCAACTTTACAAGACATGTCGGTGGCTGGCTTGATGTAATTTGCTTGGAGCAAACCTTCAATAACCCCCAAGGAAAACTCAACACCACCAAGAAATATACTTAACCCACACGCTATTCACAGTCCATGCCTCCAGCACTGCCTGGAGTATTGTCATCTACAAAATGCAAAGCAATCGCTTACTTAGGCTCTTCTAAAAATACCTCCCAATTCCATGACCTCTAGCTGTGTGGATAGGGGCAATAGGTGAATGGGAGCTCCAACAATCATGCTGGCTTGGAACAATATCACTGGCTTGGAATTATATCACTGGCTTGGAACTATAGCACTGTTTATTGTTCAAAGTCCTCGAACTCTGCACCAAACAGCAATGTTTTATTCATTCAAAATGAAGTTTCATTTCTCTAACGTCAAGTAACACCTGCATTCCCTCACTCTCAATTCCTCCCCCATCCAACCAGCTTCTCGTTCTCACCTAGTAAACAGCTAACAATGACCTGTTTCTTTTCTGCATATCTTTCATTCGTTTGTTCTATATCTCTCTACTTCACCGTCTATATCTCTCGTTTCCCTTTCCCCTGTCTGAAGGGTCTCGACCCGAAATGTCATCAGTTCCTTCTCTCCAGGGATGCTGCGTCCCGCTGAGTTACTCCAGCATTTTGTGTACATCTTAGGTTTAAAACGAGCATCTGCAGTTCCCTCCTACATAAAGTTCCATTCATTCATATTTAAGTGTATTCACAAAGAACTACAGCAATTTAAGGTATTGCATCACCATTATCTTCAAATGGGCAGTCATGGATGAATAAACATTAGCCTCAAGAGTTGCATCGTGGCTTGGTTCGGCAATTTGAGCACCCAGGAACATAAAAGACTACAGAAAGTAGTAAACACTGCTCAGTCCATCATCAGCTCTGACCTCCCTACCATCGAGGGGATCTATTGCAGTCGCTGCCTCAAAAAGGCTGACAGCATCATCAAGGACCCACACCATCCTGGCCACACACTCATCTCCCCGCTACCTTCAGGTAGAAGGTACTGGAGCGTGAAGACTGCAACGTCCAGGTTCAGGAATAGCTACTTCCCCACAGCCATCAGGCTATTAAACTCAACTGAAACAAATCTCTGAACACTAATAGACCATTATCTGTTTTTTTGCACTTTATCTGCTAATTTATTGATGTGTGGATATATTTCTATAATGGTGTATGGACACACTGATATGATATGTTCTGTATTTGTGCCTACTATATTCCGTTGTGCTGATGCAAAGCAAGAATTTCATTGTCCTATCTGGGACATATGACAATAAACTCCCTTGACTTGACATCGCAATATATAAACAGAAAGTCTACATTTCCTAAGTGTGGTCTGGCATGAATCTTTGGGCAGGTTTTTGGTCACTCTTTCTTATTAATACCGTTGTGTCGATGCTCATTTTCCTCATCATAGAATAATATTAGGGAATAGGGAAAGCTGATTAAAGCGAATGGTCTGATTGGTGATAAAAGACAAAGCCTAATAATAATCAGCTGGATTTGTCATATGAACCAACAGCAATTAGCCACTCCAATGAAAGGAAGTTACAAATTCATGTTATCCTACAGAGAGTCCAGAATTTAATGGAAAATTCAGGGGCCTTATCTTGTCACTTTGCTCTGCTCATGGACTTTCCCAAAAGTTGAATGGAAGAGCCCAATCTTACCTGAACCCATCAGCATTATCCTAGAATTCATCACTAAGATCCTATGTCAGACCAGACACCATAGGGCGACACAGCGGTAGAGCTGCTGCCTTACAGCATTTGCAGCGCTGAAGACCCGGGTTCTATCTAGACTACGTGTGCTGTCTAAACTGTATGGAGTTTGTACGTTCTTCCCATGACTGTGTGGGTTTTATCTGAGAACTTCGGTTTCCACCCAGACTCAAAGACGTACAGGTTTGTAGGATAATTGGCTTGGTAGAATTGTCCCCAGTGTGTGTAGAATAGTGTTTATGTGCAGGGATTGCGGGTTGGTGTGGACTCGGTGTACCAAAGGGTCTGTTTCTGTGCTGTTTCTCTAAACTAAACTAAAATACTATAGGCCTCTTGCAGATTGTTATAAGCAGCAGAAGCATTACATTAAACTCTCTAGTTGACAAAAGTGACAAAAGTTTCCACCCTGTGTCTCTAAAACTTTAAAAAAACATTGATTTTAATGGGGATTCTAAGCAAATCAAGGCAACCTTTTTTAAAAGCTTAATATTGCGATTAATGAAAAGTTTTAAATTATGTTCTTAGTATTATATATATATTTATTTATTTTCATTTTAATGCATTTTTTTAATATCTCACATGCATGTAAAAATTCTTGTTAAATTCAATGATAGCTTTGACTAAAGGAAAAGTTTGACCCACACATTTATTTTCTGTCAGGTTACTAGTTAGACTCAAAATTGGCTTGGCCACAGAAGACACAACGGTAATCGTAGTGTTTAAGAAAGAACTGCAGATGCTGGAAAAATCGATGCTAGACAAAAATGCTGGAGAAACTCAGCGGGTGAGGCAGCATCTATGGAGCGAAGGAATAGACGACGTTTCGGATCAAGACCCTTCTTCAGACTGGTGTCGGGGGGGGGGGGGTGAAGAAAGGAAGAGGCAGAGACAGTGGGTGGTGGGAGAGCTGGGAAGGGGAGGGGAAGGAGGGAGAAAGCAAGGACTACCAGAAATTGGAGAAGTCAATGTTCATACTGCTGGGGTGTAAACTGCCCAAGCAAAATATGAGGTGTTGGAGGAGGCCCAGGACAGAATGGTCAGATTCGGAATGGGGGGGGGGAGTTGAAGTGTTGAGCCACCGGGAGATCAGGTTGGCTATTGCAAACTGAGCGGAGGTGTTGAGAGAAGCAATCGCCAAGCCTGCGCTTGGTCTCACCAATGTAGAGCAGCTGAAACCTGGAACAGCGGAGGATGTATTAGATGAGGTTAGAGGAGGTGCAGGTGAACCTCTGCCTCACCTGGAGAGATTGCTTGGGTCCTTGGATGGAGTCGAGGGGGGAGGTAAAGTGACAAATGTTGCATTTCCTGCGGTGGCAAGGGAAAGTACCAAGGGAGGGGGTGGTTTTGGTAGAAAGGAACAAATTGACCAGGGAGTTACGGTGGGAAGCGGTCTCTGCGGAAAGCAGAAAGGGGTGGAGATGGGAAGATGTGGCCAGTGGTGGGATCCCATTGGAGGTGGTGTAAATGTTGGATGATTACCTGTTGTATGCGACGGCTGGTATGGTGGATGGTGAGGACAAGGGGGACTCTGTCCTTGTTACGAGTGGGGGGATGGGGAGTGGGAGCAGAGTTACGGGGTATAGAAGAGACCCTGGTGAGAACCTCATCTATGGTAGAAGAGGGGGAATCCCCGTTCCCTAAAGAATGAGGACATCTCCGATGCCCTGGTCTGGAACACCTCATCCTGGGTAATGGTAGAGGAGTATTATTCTGACTGAAGGTCTATGACCAGTGCTATTCCATAAGGATCACTACCAGGTTCTCTGCTGTTTGTGATATATATAATTTGTAGGTGAGCTGATTTGATAGTTTGCAGACAACACAACAATTGTGGATAGTGAAGAAGGATGTCAAAGGATACAGTAGGATATAGATCAGTTGGAAATATGTGTGGAGAAATGGTAGATGGAATTCAACCCGGCCAGGTGTGAGTTGTAGCATTTCCAGAGTTCAAAATGCAAGAGGAATGTGTACAATAAATGGTAGATTCCTGATGTACAGAGGGATCTTGGGGTTCAAGTCCATAGCTCCTTGAAAGTGGCAACACAAGTAGATCAATGATAAGGAAGGTGGATGCTATATTTGCTTTTATTGCGGCATTGAATATAAAAGGTGGGGATTATTGTTGCAATAGACATTCGGCCTTTCGAGCCAGCACCGCCATTCAATGTGATCATGGCTGATCATCCCCAATCAGTACTCCGTTCCTGCCTTCTCCCCATATCCCCTGACTCCGCTATCTTTAAGAGCCCTATCTAGCTCTCTTTTGAAAGGATCCAGAGAACGGGCTCCACCGTCCTCTGAGGCAGAGAATTCCACATACTCACAACTCTCTGTGTGCAGCTCAATAAAACTTTGATTAGGCCACATTTGAAGTTATGCATACAATAGGGGCACCACATTACAGTAACGATGTTGAGGCTTTGGACATGTGCAAAGGAGGTTCACCAGGATGCTTCCTAGATTGGAGTGCATTGGCTACAAGGAGAGGTTGCACAAACTTGGATGTTTTCTCTGGAAGGTCGTAGACTGAGAGATGACCCGATAGAAGTATATAAATTATGAAAGGCATAGATCGGGTAGTTAACAAGAACGTTTCTCCCAGAGTGGAAATGCCAAATACAGGAGGCATAGCTTTAAGGTGAGATGAGGAAAGTTAAAATGTGCTATGAGGCAAGTTTTTTGTTTTACACAGTGTCAAGCAGGGTTGGTATTTGCGGTAGGTGTCTGGAACACACTGTCTGGGGAAATCAGAATGCAGATATGACAGAAACATTTTAGAGGTATTTAGACGCACATCAACTGGCAGGGGTTGGAGGACATAGACCATATGCAGGCAGATGGGATTCATTTATATTGATATAATTGTCGGCACAGCAATCATACGTTGAAGTGCCTGTTCCTTTGTTATATTGTTCCATGCTCAGAAACTGGGTATGCATCTGCATCTAATGAACATTATAAATATGCTATATTTGCTATATATATATTAAGTACAATACTTAACATAACTAAATGAAACAACAATGTCTTGTATTTAAAGTGACTACAGTAGTAGACATGAAAACTCTAGTATCGCTACATATAATAGCCAAAGTTTGTTTTTAATAATAAATAATATAAATTTCTCCAACTGACTTCTCATATTAACTTACCATTAATGCCCAAATCCCATTGACTCTGAGAGCTGGATTTTCACTCTGGGTCAAGTTGCATAACAGTTCCACAGCACCCGATTCCAAGATAGGCTGCAACATAAAATGCAAAACTGATCTTTTATAAATATCAATGGAATGTTCTAGTTTGCCTACTCCTAAAAGATTCAATTGGAATTTTTATAAATTATTAAATCAAATCTTAACAATTTTCTCCAATCAGGATCTCTTGCAACTTGGGTGTGGTGAAAGATCACAAAGGCAAATGAGTAGCTTCTTGTGCACAGTTCTACATTATTCTAAAGGAATTCTTAAGGCAGAGATAGATAGATTCTTGATTAGTATGGGTGGCAAGGGTTATGGGGAAAAGCAGGAGAATGGGGTTCGGAGGGAGAGATAGATCAGCCATGATCAAATTTGGAGTAGACTTGATGGGCCGAATGCCCTAATTCTGCTCCTAGCACTTATGAAAGCAGAAATGAAGCTAATATACCCATATTGTTCCAATATTGTAGACATCCAATGGTTCACGTTCAACAGGGTTTAACCACACAATATAATGGTGTCCCCTGATGAGGACAGATGGAATTGCAGTGTAAATGAAACCTATTTCAGGAATGCCAGCTGTGGATAATGTACACAAATCGGAGATACATTTTCGGTATCACAAAAAAAGCTTCAATTTGACTGGCATTTTTTTTCAATAACCAAACTAATGATCATTTCAGTCCACTGGTTACTCTGACTTTTGATTTATCTCAAATTATGTGTTTTATTTGAATTTTATAATGGAGCAACCAGAAAATATAAAGGGATTGGAATTAGTGACAAAATATAATTGTAAATGTTGAAACTAGTGGGCCTCCTCCAGTGCCAGAGTGAGGCCCAGCACAAATTGGAGGAACAGCACCGCATATTTCGCTTGGGTAGTTTACACCCCAGCGGTATGAACATTGACTTCTTCAATTTAAGAAATTTAAGATAGTCCTTGCCTTCTCCCTCCTTCCCCTCCCCTTTCCAGCTCTCCCACAAGTCTACTGTCTTCGCCTCTTCCTTTATTTTTCCCGGCCCCCCAACCCCGACATCAGTCTCGACCCGAAACGTCGCCTATTCCTTCTCTCCATAGATGCTGCCTCACTCGCTGAGTTTCTCCAGCATTTTTATCTACCTTCGATTTTTCCAGCATCTGCAGTTCTTTCTTAAACATATAATATTAAAATGTAGTTTGTTAATCACGAGAATTTTCTGATATCTTTAATAACTAATTCCAACTGAAAGAACTGACAAGTCTGCAAGTCAATGCTCCGAATACCCTTTTCATTTGCTAGAGACCAACCTCCTTGCTTGGGGAGAACTCAAGGAGAAGATTGCATAGTGTTGATGATGCCACCACAAGGACTTCGTCAGGAGCATTTTGTAACAACTGAAAGATAAAATGGGGAGAACCAAGGTACTTTGTATTTACATTCACCGTGATTTTAGCACAACAAAATGTTCCTTTACAAACCATCTGCTGCATTTTCTACCTTACCGCCGCGGTTACATTTCACAAGTAGTTCACCGGCTGTAAAGTACTTTTGGGCATTTTATGAATCACTTTATATGTACTTTCTTTTTTTCCAGCAATTTTTCTTACAGGGATACATCAAAATGCAAGCAATATCTTGCACATCCAGTCTCGAGTTATTATGGCAATTGGAACTCATTGGCCCACAGCATAAATTTACAGAAATAAAATAATCCATCAACTAAGAAAAACATAAATAGCTAATAATCTCTGTAGTCATGGTAATAGCTTTGGATCGCAAGAAGCCAAAAGGTCAAAGTGTAAAACATCAAACCTATTATCCAAAATTAATCATCTTAATAACTAAATGATATAAAATGTAATATGCTTTCTACTTAAATCCAAGATGAAAGCTCATCAGGAGAAAAGGATAAAAGAAACAAAATCTCCATATAACGTGTGAGGCATTGCCTGACTCTTGCCCCTCTGACATAGTCTTGGCCATTTGACGTTCTCGAAGCTGAGCAAAGACCCATCTTCTCAGTTTCATTGCTGAGAATGAGGTGAAGCCACAGCACTGAGGAAGAGACTCAGGAAATCAACTGATCAAGCAGATGTATTGGTAGAGATTTTAATGTTCTTAGCAACAAACTGACGCAGCAGAAAGCTACGGTGGGTATGACTGCTTATGTATGTAGTCTTTCATTCCTTTGAAAGAAAAATCTATCCCTCCAATATTTCTGCTCCTAAGACATTCAGTTGAGCGAGTGATTTTTTTCCAACAATGCAAAACTTACTCAGTTTTGGTGCAAAATATAATAATAATTTGCTTTCTAAATATTTACTTGAGATCATGTATAAGTAACATCAAGTTGATTTTTTGCTGTAAGATTTAAAATAAAAATCACCTAATATCAATTAATATCCTGTGAATAAATAAATATATTTCCCTGGTTTACGAACTATATTTTCTCTGCATTCTAGCTCATTTGAAGCACTTAACAGATTTGATGGATCACTTAATAGATTTGATTAATGTAGCACTCATTTGAAAAATCTACTTCAGAGATTCTGCTTCTACTACCAGGGAGATTATGGACAGTGAAATCTCGAACAAAAAGGGGAAAGCTGCCAGAGAAAATTAGTGGGTGAAGGCAAATGAACGGTCAACATTCTGGGCCGAGACATTTCATCTGGACTAGTGAAGTACAAATGAAGAGTTTTAACCCTAAACATCAACTGTCCAATTCCCTCTGCAAATGCTGCTTGATCTACTGTTCCTCCAGCTCTCTTTTTTAAAACTAATGTTAAGATAAGGGTTATTCTAATCTAGAGTCTAAAAATAATAGCCACAATTAAAATAGGGTTTTCAACTAAAATATTCTGATTCGCAAATTACAAGCAAATACTAATGAGAAAATTGTACAAAATTTGTTTGACATATTTTTGTACTTAACAAAGCAGTGGCATAAGCTAGTATCATGTCAAATCATGGATACAACAGGTTTGGAGGCATAGGGACCAAACACAGGAAGGTGGCATTAGTGTAGCTGGGACATGTTGGCCGGTGTGGGCAAGTTGGGCTGAAGGACCTGTTTCCACACTGTATCACTCTATGACTCTACGTATGTCAATCTGGAGCCCTCAGTGAAGGAGAGATTCAGTATTGTTCTAAAGGACTGATGTAAATATTCAGTAAGATAAAGATTCACAGTCACTGATAACATCAGCAAGCTAAATTAATGTCACACAGCATTTAGGCAAAACTGCAAAGACTTGACATCATTAGTGTGCAAAACTGACAACACCTCATGACCACACATACACAGTACTATCCTGAAGCAGTCATCGGTAATGAAAAGGTTAAATGCTTTTAAATATATAAAAGACATATAATGGAATCCTGGAACAGGTTATAGCTTATATTTCATCTCAAGCAGGCCTTTTTCAGTGGATTGATAAGAGAGAGAGAGACAAGCCAGGCTTGCTCAGGTTGCTGTGTACTGAGACAATGACCGATGCCTTTGACATGCGTCTACCAATTGATGAGAGAGAGAAGCCCAGACTTGTCTCAGTGATGTATATTGAGACAATGACCGATGCCTTTGAAATGTCTTGTCTTGAAATTACCAACTGATAAGATGCCTTTGAAATGTGTCTACTAATTGACAAGAGACAAGCTCAGATGCATCCTGTGGTAATGTGTATTGACTGTATCTCTGACCATGATTAACATCTTTGGAATGTGACTGTGACAAACACAATATAAAATATCATGCAATTCTTTGTTAATTGAAGTGGTGACAGGAGAGTCAAGTGTCTGTGTTGCTTACTTGACTGGAGTATCCCCGTCACTTCGATCGGCCGATGATCAGTAAAGTTTGGGTTGGTCTACCTAACCTTTTTGTGAGTTGCCTGTTTATTAAGAAGTGAACCTTAACAGTGAACTATGCCACACAAATACGATCAATGAATTAACCTGAATACCAAATACATACCATTCTTGCTGTATGAACTAATGAAAATACTAAGGCTGACTGAATAAAGTGCACCCTGGTTTTAATGGCATAAAAGGTCAACATCTCCTGCTCAGAAAAGTTCATTTCTTCACAATGCCATGGGTGTTAAGTGTTTAAGTGTTAAAGATATTTAATTTCCGCTTGTTCTGTCATGTTATTTTTCTAAAATGATTACCACTAATTGGTTTGCCCTATGAATCATTCAATCTGACTCTCAGGCTGAAGAAAGATCTCGACCAGAAACGTCACCATTCTTTCTCTCCAGAGATGCTGCCTGTCTCGCTGAGTTACTCCAGCATTTTGTATCTATCTTCGGTGTATAACCAGCTTCTGCAGTTCCTTCCTACATTGCTCAAATTAATTGATGACTTAACTACTCATGGATACCACACGGACATTGAGCTGACTTGTGATTACTGTTTACTATCGGTTCATTATCAGTGGTATCCTACTTGAAACTTGCCTTGACGCCAACTCGTACAAACTGCACAGAAGATAGATACAAAATGCTGGAGTAACTCAGTGGGATGGGCAGCATCTCTGGAGAGAAGGAATGGGCGATGTTTCGGGACAAAGAAGGGTCTTCGTCCCCAGTCTGAAGAAGGGTCTTGACCTGAAACTTCACCCATTTCTTCTCTCCAGAGATGCTGCCTGTCCCACTGAGTTACTCCAGTAATTTGTGTCCATCTTCAGTTTAAACCAGCATCTGCAGTTCCTTCCTATACATTTCGTATAACTGCACTCTGAGACAAGTTGGAGGTTCAGTTGCCTCAAGTGAGTTCAACAAGGAAGCAAAAATGCAATGACCTTTATTTATTCAGTTGGGAAAAAAAAGCACAATTTCAAGCTTTGTTATCTGGCAAGCAGAAATGTAAAGCAGCAGTTTCTAGTGCAGTGTACAAGGTGAAAATGGAGGGAAACCATAGCTCCGTGGTCAATCAAAGAGTATAAAATGAAGCTGAAAAAGGGTGCAAGTGATAAAGGTAGTAATAATAACAGAGGAGAGAGACAAGCTAAATTATATTTGAGTCTGAAGAAGGGTCTTGACCCAAAACGTCCCATTCCTTCTCTCCAGAGATTCTGCCTGTCCTGCATTTTGTGTCTATCTTCGGTTTAAACCAGCATCTGCAGTTCCTTCCTACATACTAAATTTTACCATCTGGGTCAGAAAAAAAAAACAGCGTGACCAAAAACATAGAATAAAAATTTGACAACTGGCAAAAAAGTGAATCCAAAAGTTTTTGGCAGGCAAATTAATCCTAAAAGCGTTGCTGGAGCAGTAGAAAGGCTGATTTAAGAACTTAAATGAAATCTACCACTGAAGGCAGAAAGCATGCCTGCATCACCAGAGCAGCATGTGGATGGGTGTTTACTAAGCAAGAGGGCATTACTAAAACTGCAGGAGACCAGTTCAGGATATTGGATACAACAAAATTAAAGGAGAGGTGCCAGAATGCTGACAGCATTTGAAGTACTGAATCAGATGCATTCTACATTATGAAACAAGAATATAATTTCAGAAGAGGATAAAGCTGCTGCCTGAAGATCAGTCGGCTTAATCCCAATGACAGAAAAGCTTTACAATTCAATAAAGGAGAAAATTAATAGCCAAATTTATTTGCAGGCCAAAAAACCCCATTAAAACCAATTGTCACTGGCATACTTGGAAGACTGAATTCACAAGTGAATTTCACCTATGAACTTTATTAGTACAAAATATGTAATTACATTCAACTTCATTGTCTGCACCACACTTTTCAGATGAGTGGCAGAAACAAAACTGATTTACTAAAAACTCAAACTCCACTGAGAAACAAAATGTTTATGATTTATTCTGGTATAATATAAGCTTCAATAAATGTATGTTACTTCTACCTTCATTAGTGGCTTCCATACTGTATGGTCCTGAAAACTAGTCCGAAGCTGTTGTACCGACCTGGACAGACTGTGCAAACATCTAGAAATGGAAATTGGGAAAATATACAAATCTTCGTAAAAATACAGATGTGATCGTCCTTCTGTACAGGAACAAAGATGATCAAATGTTCAAAACCAGTGATTAAAGGGAGACAAAAATGCTGGAGAAACTCAGCGGGTGAGGCAGCATCAATGGAGCGAAGGATAGATAAAGCGCTCCATAGATGCTGCCTCACCCGCTGAGTTTCTCCAGCATTTTTGTCTACCTTCGATTTTTTCCAGCATCTGCAGTTCCTTCTTAAACAAAACCAGTGATTAAGTCAGTTATAGAAGACGTACTTCTGATAATATTTGAAGTAGCCAAACCAAACTATTTATTAAAAACGATGATGGTCCTCAGTAGGAGGTCTGGTTTGGCAGACAAGTCAAACAGACATTTGCATTCTTCATTTATGAAGAAGGATATATTTTTAAATTGTTCAGAGAAAACTAAATATTAATGAAGAGGGGAAAACATAATAATTTAGAAACATTTACAGGGATGAATTGACACAAATCATCATATCTAGATGAAACAAGAACTGTGGGAAGCATTTATTTCAATTACCTAAATCACCTGCATTTGGAGACAGAATGAGAGGACGGGGAGTAGAAACAAATCTTACTACTTAATTAAAGAGTTATGAAAACATCGAAGTGCAGAAAAGCAAGGGTAACAGCAGACTGCAAATAATACACCAAGGATGGAGCAAATGTGCTATATTTTATGTGTTAATAATTAATCATTATTTCTAAAATCTACTTAATCATCTTTTAATAATTTATTTCAATTTTAATATTTTCTTAAATGACACGGTTGAGATGTCAGCACCTGAAGTTTGGCTGCAGAGAGTCATTAAGGTATGTCCTTTCCTGGACCAAATGAGTGAATGCAAGCAGAGAGCACAAAGGGTCGCATTGAGCAGTCACCGGGTCCAGCAAGATCAGCCCAATATTGCATTAAAGTAGGACATTGTTTGGGAATCTAAATGAAAGGACATATTTCCAAACTGCCAGTTGATATCCAGAAGATTATTTTCCAAAGATGATGCAAAAAAAATGGGAAAGAATCAAAACAAAGTCATCCACTCATCAAAAAAACATACATGACTTTGGGAAGTAAGGAATAAGAAGTGGAGGATAGAAAATGGTCAATTGAAATTAAAAGGAGAGTAGATGTGCAACCAGAACCAGCAGAGAAAATAAATGAAGACGAATGATCTCCATCCCAAAATAAAATTGTCCATTGAACATTTATGGTACTAATCATGAGAGAGAGTTACAGCACTGAAAGATCACAAGGTCACAAGGAAAATTAAGGCTCTTCTGTCAAGCCAATCTACAAGTCTACATATAAACTCAACAATAGCCCTCCTCATAGTGAACAAATTGAAAGCATGACCACAGAGTTGTCAAACTTTCATTCTAATCATTTTTTGATTAATTATTCAATCACAAAACAATAATTTGCTTCATATTTCCCAATCAAATAAAAGTAATATCAACATTTACATTGTAGGACAGTATACAAGGACATAACAAGTGTTATGGTTAACAGACCTTCAATCAATTCTTCAATGTTGTAAATGCAAATGCTTAAAATGCAAATTCATGATCAACTACATGCTAATCAACTAACTGTATCACAAATTTGTTTTTGTTTTTAAATTAATTCCACGTTTATCATTCATCCACATTATCATAGGTTGATTATTAAAAGTTCAGTATCTAATGATGCATTTAAACTTTTGGACAGGTGAGTTTCAATATTCCATACCTGACAGCAGCTAACCGCACTTTGATACTAGACTCAGCTAAGCCAGTCACAATTCGGTCCATCATATTCTCAGTCTCAATTATCTAGAACAAAAAGTTAATAGCAACATAAATAACCAACAGGATATGTGACTGGAGAAATCCACTGAGGCAAAATTAAATTTAGCCATTGTACTTTACTAGAAGTTAAATTATTGTAATTGTGGTTAAGCAAAAAGTGACCAAAATTATTCCAAGTGTTTTCATCAATAGATGAAATTATTTCATTTTATACATTGATAACAGAAACTCACATGGCCTAAAGAAGAAAAAGAAAAGAGGTAATCTGTGCCAATCCTTTAACCACACGTTGGGGTCCATTTTATTGTGTTTAACATCACTTGGGACCATCGATTGCAACATTATTTTCTGCACCACCCTAAAGTTTTGCTCTCCATTTAAAAGATCACAAATGAGTGATGGTATATGAACACATTGATATGTTCTGTATTCATGCCTACTATATTCTGTTGTGCCGAAGCAAAGCAAGAATTTCATTGTCCTATCTGGGACACATGACAATAAATTCTCTTGACTTGACTTGACTTAAATCTTTCGGCACCCAAAAGTCAAGACATGATTTTTCTTCATCAGCAGCAGTAGCTGTTTTTACAATGATCTGTGTTTGTGAGAGGCTCTCGTGCAATGACAACATTGCCTGCTCCTGGGTTTGGTCATTTGATAAACAAAGTAGAGATTGCATTATTCTGATTAGCAATTTATTGCAAATCCTTTTTATAACAGCTCAAGGAAATGATTTAAAAATGGATTAAAAAAATTATAGTATTTTTGATTTCATAACCAACATATTTATTCTCAAAATGAGATCAAAGTGAAGCATCTCTGGATTAAAACACCTTTCTGCAAACCCTTTTGTACCTGGGGAGGGGTGGACTCACAAAACAATCAAATAAAGATAGAATTATTGGGTGACTTGCAAAGTTTTTAGGTTAGTTTAGTTTAGAGATACAGCACGAAAACAGGCACTTCGACCCACCGAGTCCGCATCGACCAGCGATCCCCGCACATTAACACTATCCTACACACACTAGGGACAATTTTTACATTTACCAAGCCAATTAACCTACAAACCTGTATGTCTTTGGCATGTGGGAGGAAACCGAAGATCTCGGAGAAAACCCACGCAGGTCGCAGGGAGAATGTACAAACTCCGTACAGACACCACCCATAGTCGGGATCGAACTCCGATGCTGCATTCGCTGTAAGGCAGCAACTCTACCGCTGCGCCACCGTGTCGCACTAGTTAAGTTACAAACGTTAGGCAACCTTACATAGAAAATGGGTGCAGGAGTAGGCCATACGGCCCTTCAAGCCAGCACCGCCATTCAATATGATAATGTCTGATCATCCAAAACCCGTTCCAGCTTTCTCCCCTTACCCCTTGATTCCGCTAGCCGTAAGAGCTCTATCTAAATCTCTTTTGAATGCATCCAGTGAATCGGCCTCCACAGCCTCCACTACCTTATGAGGCAGAGAATTCCACAAATTCACAACTCTCTATGTGAAAAAGCTTTTCCTCATCTCAGTTGTAAATGGCCTACCCCTTATTCTTAAACTGTGGCCCCTGGTTCTGGACTCCCCCAGCATCAGGAACATGTTTCCTGCATCCAGCGTGTTCAATCCCTTAAGAATTTTATATGTTTCTATAAGATCCACTCTCATCCTTCTAACCCAGGTTCACAAAATCCATCCCAGGTTTACAAAAAGCCAGATTCTGTGTAATCTTGATGTGTGAGCTGAGTTATTCTCTCAATTATTCCACAGCTTTCTCAGCACATGCTATTTGAGATGCATAACTCTGCCCCCTCTCCTGACCTGCCTGAATCGTTGTGTGGGAAGGAACTGCAGATGCTGGTTCACACCGAAGATAGACACAAAATGCTGGAGTAACTCATCAGGACAGGCAGCATCTCTGGATAGAAAGAATGGATGAGTTTTCGGATCGAGACCCTTCTTCAGACTGAGACTTCAGACTCTCAGTCTGAAGAAGGGTCTCGACCCAAAACGTCACTTATTCCTTCTCGCCAGAGATGCTGCCTGTCCCACTGAGTTACACCAGCATTTTGTGTCTGTCTGATTCATTGTTACCCATGTGCACAGTGGCCTATACTGACCTGGCAGCACAACCACATCTTGAAATTTTTAAAATAATTTGCATTTAACTCACTGCATGAACTTTCCTGATCCTATCCTCCACAAGTCCAGACTCTACAACCCTTCAACAACTCTTTTCATCCAATGCTCCCCCCACATCCCCAATTAACATCACTTCACACATGCTGCCTGTGCTTTAGCTGGGAGCATCTACCATCTATAGCCCCTTCTGTTCCTACGTCCTGCAAAACCATGCTGAAAGCTTACTTCACCTGCCCCAACATCTCTTGCATAACTCAATGTCAAATCCATCACATGGAGATCCTGAGGAAACAAATACTTTATTTTTTTTTTTTTTTTTTTTTAAAGAGGCAAAATTAAATCCTGAAATTAAGATTTTATATAACTTGTCTAATATTATCTAATTTATCAATTATCCTTCTCAAAATATAACAATTTTTTCTTATTCTAAGTTCAGCACAAAAATGTGAATTCCCATTTAGGAATACAATTTCCAATACTGCCCATCTCTTGAGAATCAGAGACACTGACACCTGGATTTCACCATCTCATTACAATCTCCAACATCTCTTTCCAGAAATTGGCAGCACATCAGCTTTCAATACATTGTCTCAGGACAATTCTCGCAAGCCCTCCACACTCCATTCCCAATCAAGACTTCAAATAGAATTTTCTTTTCAATACGATTGGAATCTTGAGTATAAAGATAAGGATAAAGTTACGGATCAACCATCTAACCATTAACAACAGGTGGAAGCAGAATCCATTCCTTGAATGGGATTAGAGAAGCACTGGGTTTTTACAATAACCCCGCAGCTTTCATGGTTCTTTGCTGGAGCTAGCTCAGCCACAAGCCAAATTTAAATTCACAGAGAATGGAGAAACAAGGAACTGCAGGTGCAGGTGTACAAAAAGGCAAAAAGTGCCGGAGCATCTCTGCAGGTTAGGCATCATCTCTGGAGAACATAGATAGGTGATGTTTCTGGTTGCGACCCTTCTTCAAACTGTGAATCAACTCTGTGTGACAATCAGTCTTAAAAAGGATCCCAACCGAAAATATCACCTCTCCAAGTTCTCCAGAGAAGCTGCCTGACCCTCCGAGGTACTCCAGCGCTGTGTATCTTAACAAAAAAAATTACTATTTATCAAGCATTGACCTCTGGTTTGCCAGTCGAAAAACAATCACAAGGCTAGTCTATCATTTTAAACCAAGGCAGCAGTATTTTACCCCCAAATATTTCTTCCACCATGTGATTTTAAAAAGAGAATTAATTAATTGCAGGATGTATTCAGCAGTGTTTGTTGCTAAACTTTGCATGTTGTATCTTTCAGGACAGGCCCCTGTTATGCAGAGGAGTGATGAGAATCACTGGAAATTTTTGATTCTTAGGTAGAACAGATTAAACCCAATCCTCAGAGGTATCCTTGACAAAATCAAGGGATATGGGGTTAGTGCAGGCCCTTGGCATTGAAGGAAATAATCAACCATGATCGTATCAAATGATTTGTCAGGCATGGGGCACTTGATTCTATTCCTTTCAATAAAAGTACCAGTTTCAACTCAAATAGTACCACCACTTGAAAAGATTTTATGGACATAGCAGAAAAAGTGCAAAAGCAAACTTCATATTTAGTAATATGTACATCCCTGAAAAGCTGAATGAAAATCCATAAATTATAACAAATATGGATTCATCAAGTTGTTGGTTAGATTTGTAGTTATGCACAAATTTTATCATTAGCATTGTTTTTTGTTTAAATTTTAAGAGTTATTTTTTAGTAACTAATAGTCTTTATAGTCTTTCTAAATATACACGTTTTTTCAGTGCTCAAAGAAACATACGTTAACATGTCTACATCTTAAAGGTTAAAATGTCTCTTCAAATGCTTGAGACTCACAGTATTTCCATAGTTCAAGCTATTTTTAGTTCTAATTTCCATCAGTTGTATTTTAATTTATCTAATTTCAACATTAAATTAACACCCTTAAACAATCAATTTCATTATAACTAGAAATTCAGTTCAATGGAAACGAGAATGACAGAAAATTATAGTGCTAAATGTGCTGAAGAATGACAACAATAGCTGTAGGAGAATACTCTTAACAAATTCGCACAATGCACTGTTTTCTCGCTAGATAAATTGGAAGGTAAGTTTTTGTTTGCGTGTTTCTCCTTTTCAAAATTGTCTGGAGTCATGATGAGTGAGGAAAGGCCGCATTAATCTACATCTAAATGAGCTCACGTTCTGCGGCAAATTGACTCAAATATTAAAAACTTTGGTGGATATCTCAGATTTCAATATGAAGACAGACAGAAAGTGCAAACTGCATATCTTCACCGAAAAGTGTGTGTACATGTGATTATTAGAAATCCTCCATATTTTGTAGTGGCAAACAGCTTTCAACACTTAATGCTACCATGCTCATGAAAGTGCAATTTGTCTATTATATGCAAGAGCTAATAAAATATAGCAGTGATATAAAAATGGTGTTACAATCCTTATGCTTCTTTTATATGATGACTACTGCTAGGAAGTTCCACAATCTATCAATAACCAGGGCCAGATATGACTCAAGTATTTCCTCTCCCAAAAAAAATCTAAGACTGATTTGCTCCAGTCAGCCTGCATACTGACTGGGTTTAATTACAACATTAGCTTTGATCGAAAGTGAAATTGTCTTACACCGCTGGCATAGTGGCAATATAACTGTAACTTTAAAACACCCTCCACTCAAAGCAGAACTCATTCTCACATTATGTGTAGGAAGGAACTGCAGATGCTGGTTTAAACCAAAGATAGGCACACAAAATGCATCCAGAGCTGCTGCCTGTGATTCCAGCTTTGTGTGTTATTCTCACATTATGATGTGCAGCAGGAGAGAATTATTATGAGCCCTACAGACCTGGAGATGATTTTATTTGTCCCTCAGCTCACAAACATTAGATAGTTTCTCAGTGAACAATCGTTGAAATAACCCAAACATAAGCAGGGCACAAAATTGCAGCTGCTGGGATTATTGTGTAGAAGTGGTATTTGTATTAATTATATTTTATGAATCAAGCATCATCATCGTGTGTGTACTTGACAGCCAAGTAAAGGCACCTGCACCGACAAAGTAATCAAATACTGCAACGACCAACTTTAAATCTGCCAATACAAACGGCTAATAATCACCAATAGTTTCCTGAAATAAACAATCCGTTGTGCTAAATGTGAAAGTTTTTAGTGGAGGATGCCGTACATAACAAGATAAGACAGAACTATTTCTTATTATTGAACTAAGGTTATTTCAAGAGAACCATTTCTTACTGAACTGAGAATAGACTACTGAGCAATTTTGTAATTTTCTGTTGATTTATTGTGCTCTCCATAACCAAATCATTTTGTATTCAATCATTTTTCTGAAAGAATTGCCAAAAACTGGACATTGGCATATCAAAAAGGTATGCCATGCACAGCAAGATGCAACACTGCATAGAAATTTAGTGGCATTTGCTGTAAAAAGAATGTTTTGCAAACAGGTAGAGCTGTGTAATTATTTGAACAATGACGAGTGATCTTTAATATGCACAGTGACATGCATTTGTCCACGTCCATTGGAATCAACTCCAATAATCCTGCCATGTTTCATTAGGCTGCCATTTTGAATTGGGAGTTCAAATGGTTGACATGATGCTGGATTTCTCAGCCCTGTGTAAATGAAAATGGGACCAGTGGCCAAAATCTGGCGAATTAGAACCATCAAAAAATAGCTCTAATCAATAGCTAATTTTTGGAGCTCCAACAGAGGAAATACGACGGAACTGCAACTCATTTAAATACAATCAAAGGATTATTTTAATGATGCATATACGTCACTTGTGTCTATGTTACAATAATTGTTTTCTATTGTTAATCTTGCTCTGCTGTCATAGTTCTCTGCAAAATATATTATTATTGCACTATATTTGTTATTGATTGAACTTTTTCTTTTTTTTCTCTTCCCTAGTTATGTACAATGTTTACATATTCACATATTCTGTTGTACTGCAGCAAGTAAGAATATCATTGTCCCATCCGGGACATATGACAATAAGACACTCTTGACTTGACTCTTAACCCCTGTTTACTATTCTCCATACTTACCTTAGCCAAATCCAGAAAGCCAATCCCATTTGCCAAGTTGGTCCAGGAGCTGAGTGGCAGCAAGACCTCAAAAGGAGTGGTGTGATGGGTCAGAGCAAGCACTCATACAATTCTTCTGGACCTTCTGACAGTGAGCCATGTCAGGGATGGGGCTTTGCTGGCTGTCAAAATGGTCAATTTTCTTTACAATGTTTCTGAATGTCAAACATTCAAAAACATTTGCAAACTATTAAAAATGAAATTTCCAAAACAAAGCAACCAAAACAAAATTATAAATAATAAAACATGCAGCAAAGCATAATAAAGTCTTAGTTTTCATTTTCTTCCCCATACCCAAAAATCTCCAATCAAATGGATGTCCTCCAATATAATTTAGTTTTGTTTAGAGATACAGCAAGGAAAGAGGCCCTTTGACCCATCGAGTCCATGCCAATCATCGATCACATGTACATTGGTTGCATGTTATCCCAGTTTTGCAACCTACATACCAGGGGCTATCAACAGAAGCCAAATAACCTACAAACCTGCACGTCCATGGAA
This sequence comes from Amblyraja radiata, assembly GCF_010909765.2. Classification (NCBI taxonomy): domain Eukaryota; kingdom Metazoa; phylum Chordata; class Chondrichthyes; order Rajiformes; family Rajidae; genus Amblyraja; species Amblyraja radiata. The sequence continues at coordinate 2,318,169 of NC_045962.1, forward strand.
TGTGGGAGGAAACCAGAGCACACGGAGAAAACCCACCTGGTCACAGGGAGAACGTGCAAACTCTGCACAGACAGCACCCGTAGTCAAGTTCGAACCTAGGTCTCTGGCGCTGTGTGGCAGCAGCTCTACTGCACCACTGGGCCGCCTCTAAATCTACAAATAAACGCAGAGAAAGCTCAATGAGCATCTGGCCCTTTGCTGTACTCCATGGGAACTTGAGGAATGAAGAGCATATGGGTAGCGGGTGTCGTAAAATGTACCAGTACTGGGAAGTGGATGGCCACATGACAGCCCTGAAATATACTAGTACTGACACCCAAAGTTCAGGGCGGCGTAAATATTTGTAGTGATTCAATTATGTACAAAATAATTTGAGGTGCCTTAACATTCGGAAGGACAAAGAATACTATTAAAGTTGACTATGAGGACAAATAAATATCCCAGTTTTAGTGGTTAATGAGAGTACAGCAGACAAAAAGAAAATCAGACCCACGGTAAATTAAAAAAAATTCAGATTGGTAAATGAATGCTTCTTAAAAGGATGGTTAACCCTGTGTAGAAAAGCATAATCTTGACGTGTGTGTGCGTGTGCGCGTGTGTTTACAATATTATATATATCATTACATTTATAGTTAAGGAATTGATAGTAATAAACGTCCTGTTACTCAATGGTCAATAGCCCAACAATCCTATTGGCGGATATTCTGAATAAAGGTTATAAATATTTAATGATGTAGAACACGTATTATCTTTTTGATTTTTAATTTCTGTACTTCAAAACATTGAGATTATAGTGTGTTGGCTCTTGGTCTAAACAGAGAGAGCAGATGGCAGCTCTATTTAACATCTCATTTGAAACTCAGCTCCTCTATCAATACAGAAATTCCTCACCATTGCACTAGAGCAGTGCTTCTTAAACTGGTGAATGGTTCACCCAAGCGCGAATGAAATTATTTTGGGGTGATTGAAACTAGAGGAGTGAATGAAGGGCGAATGACTTAATTTATTCAGATATTTTTTTTTCTATACGTAAAAAAGGCATTGCCATTAAAGTGGTTAGTGAGCTCTTATTGTTTTTTAATGGCAGTGGAGCTGGAAATTTGATGTTTTTCTCTCTACCTATGGTTTTCTAATTTCAAAATAGCAGGATATTTCCCAAATTTACTGTAATATGACCTTTTAGGGAAGACCATGGTATTTTGAGCTAGTTTTCCAAGAAACAATGCAGTAATCAAAGCCAAAAAGGGTAGGATTAGGCTGAAGCCCAGTGTTTAGACATTGGAATGGTTTTGTATCATTCTAATAGAATGATTTTCCAACTCCAGTGGTAATTAAACTTTTTTTTTCACTCCTAGTTTTCTTCACATATTTTTAGGATGTTCAACAAGTTGAATTAAATAAACACTTAAGAAATTAGTTAATTTATGTTTTTTGCTCAAGTGGCAAAATAAATTATATATAAAATTATACACAAGATGAAAATTACCAAAAAAACATCAGAACATTTGATGGAGGGTGAATGAAATGTTGTGATAAAGACTCAAGGGTGAATGACACTGAAATAGTTTAAGAAGCACTTGCACTAGAGAATCAACCTTGAGTTTTCAGCTTATGATTCTGGAACAGGGACTTGAAACAACAAACCTCTGGCTTAACGGCAAGAATGCTAATGGTTCAGCCATGGTTGTTATTGATGACAACAGCAATTTACCTATGACCCATAGCTTCTCAAATTACCATAGGCCATCTCTAAAATAAATGTAATGTATTTTTACCATTTTCTCAAGCAAGCATAAGACTGCTCACACAAAATTCCAATACATATTTCTTATGAAAACATCCTGAAATAATTTGCCACGTTAGTTGATTTTGGATTCATATATTCATCATAAACCATGTTAAGTTTATTGAGAATATCAATAAATAATTAAATTAACTACAGTGATTTTAAAAGCATAAAAAAATCATGTATTTTTTGTTTGTAGGGGATATGGTCTTTTAATGTGGGGGGGTAGGTGTTACTTTATTTATAGGTCCCTACCTGGTCGGTGTGGCAGCCTTTTTTCCGGGCTGCCCGTCGACCCGTCGTCGTGGCCTACCAGTGGGCTTGGAGCGCCGTTTCTTGGCGGGAACCACCCAGCACCTCGGCCTGCGTGGCGGCACTGCATTGGAGCGCTGGAGCGCTGGAGCGGAGCGGAGCGGAGCGGGCGATGCCTTGCCTGGGTCGCCGCGCTGGAGCTCTGGCGAGCTGGACCGCCGTGAGCAACATCTCCGGGCTGCGGGTTTGCGGAGCGGAGAGACGGCGTGCGGAGAGGCGGCGTGCGTAGAGGCGGCAAGGCGGCAGTGAGGAGAGCGGGCGCCGACTTTTTCATCGGGAGCCTGGGAGCGCCAAACCGGCGCGGCCTTGTCGGCTTCGGCAGCCGCGGGCTCCAACCAAGAAGCGGCCGTTCCAAGTGGCCCAGCCGCCGAAAGGACTCTCCCGACGCCGGGTCAAGACCACCCGGTGAGAACGGCCAGGGACATCGGGCCTCCGTAGAGGCAACTGCGGTGGCCCCAATAGGCCTGACTTTGGGGTGAACATGGGGTGGGGACTGGACATTGTGCCTTCCTCCACAGTGCTATCCACTGTGGGGGGATGATTTTTTCTGTCTAACTGTAGTCTTGTAGGTCTGTGTCCAAGATGGCTGCCGTGAAGAGAGAGTGGACGCTGGCACGATTTGGTTGCCGCTGCTCTCTCTTCACACTGTGTTTTTGATTTTCTGTTTTTGGATTGAATTCTGTTTTTAATTTGTGTCATTGTGATGTCTTTAATTACTTGTTTTACTCCGATTATATGTTTTTATTCCGATTACTATGTAAGGTGTCCTTGAGATTTTGTATGAAAGGCGCCCATTAAATAAAATTTATTATTATTATTATGTATTCATAGTTATTAGTGGGAAGTCCATCTATAATGTATTGTATCCACAGTATGTAATATGTGGTCATCCCTTAAATCTAAACTATTTTATTTTAGAAAATTTCAAAGTATCCCTGGAGACAAATAGACTAGTGAAACTTTAAAAAAAATTTAAAGTATTAACTTTCATACCCAGAACACCAATTATGACATACACTTGTATTTTGCTGTTGCTTTGATTTACATTGAACTGGTGTGAGATTTTCAATGCTAAACGAGGAAGTGAATGATTGCAATAGTTGTAACCAACCGTCACTGCAACTGTACATTAATTAACTCTGAGAAACTGTTGCGTTCAATAGTCCCAGTCCAGGTTTGCTCTGGACATCAGTTCAGATGATGATACTGCCCTGAAATGTTACGTCAGCTTCTTACTTCACCGATGTTTGGCTGAGCATTTCCAACATTTACTTCCTTGTAAGGGTATGAACATTAAAACCCCAAAAATACAAAAAAAAAGTAATGTTAAATTTTTGTTGTTACTGAAATGAGTTATTGATAAAGTATTTCAGCTTTGTGGTTATTGTTTTGATACTCATCATGATCAAGAATCCATACTGTAGTTGAAATATTTATTTATTCAGGAAATCTTCGGAATAGTGCACTCCCTAGTGAATATATTAATTCCAGACATCTTAATCTCTTCTTGTGTCTCATTCGTTAAAAGGAGTAAAATTATGTAAAGCAGACAATTTTCACAAGTAACACTTTAGAGTAAAATACGATACAAAGGAGTCCCGGAGGTTTCCCATTGCTACCATTGTGTACCCGATGCAGCATGCGACAGCCTGAACTGAAAGCTCAGACACGATTTGCTGCAGCTGCTCTCGAAAATACAAAAGAAACCCAGCATGTGCAAAGAAGCAAAGGGAGTTCCTCTGAATTTACAGCACAGCAAAAATTAAGGCCGTCTTTATAGAAACATAAATAAAATGGAATGGCTATAATCATATAAAGCTGTAGATCCAATTAAGGAAATAATCAACAAAATACCATTCCAAACAGCAGTTCTGAGTGGGGATGAAAGGCCAGAGAGATATGCAATGTCAAGCTACAGAAGGTTTTCACCATCCAAACTAAAAGAATCTTTGTACTTTATCATAACAGCAATTGATTTAATTCTGACGATCTTACGTGCATTTAACTGGACATTTTCACTAAGAATTTTGAATAAGGGGGTGGGAATTCATTTTAAACAATTCTTGATGGTAAAGATCACTGCATGCAGTAAATATCTGATTGGAGACCTGGAGAAAAATAGCTCTCCATTTACCAGCAGTGATAAACAGGCCCAAGGTAAAAGATCTCTCACCTCCTGGCAATTATAACTAACAAGCAGAAAGGTTTTATGTCCATTTCAAAATTAAGCTTCAATAGCCCCAGATAGTGGACACTTTATACCTTCATCCATCCCTTTACAATTCATAAATTATAATTTAGTATGACAGATTTCTTTGACTGAGAATATCACAAATGGTTAATCATGCATGAATAACAGGCATGTGCAAATCCATACTGATCATTCATGAATAACAGCAAATGGCACCTCATATTTTAGAGCAATGTAACTGGACAGCAATGGGTATGAGATATAAGTGACCCGAGAAGTATGCAGCTACACATGTATGGTGCAAGAGTGCATTTCTTGGCTCCAAATACCCAGGTATTTGGGAGTACATCATTAAACTGTGCAATGTTCTCCAAAGATCCTGTATCTGTTACATAGTTACATAGAGTATTCAAATGTCTGATCAACTTCCATAATGCACAAAATGTTGTGTGAAATCAACCGACTGAATTTATCTTGAATATACTCATTTTGGTGCGTATTTCGGTAGTGTGCTAGGCATAATATCTAAGCTGGGACAATAAGACAAACTAACTGAGGGCTCAGTTTTACAACTACTCTCCATTTAGCAGGCACACAACACTGTTCAAAAGGCTGAAGGCACACGTCTTAAATTCTATAGAAATCTTCAATGAGGTAGTTGGACTTGAGAAACAGTTTGCTATGAAAATACATCTTCATTTCTCAATCTATAACATACACAATGGAATAACTGCCTCTTGGTTCAACTGAATAATGGAATGGATCAATATAAAATAACATATGGAAATAAGTGAATGTGGTCCATATTCATGCATATAGTCCAGAATCGTAGGCGGCCTAAAAATGTACAATTCAACTACAACAAATTTGCTACATTAATACTGTATATGAGCTCATTGTATTATTTTTCCACTGAACTAACAAAGGAGTCTGAACTATGGTCAAATGTAAATTATTACCAACAGCTTGTACACCAAGAACGGAAAAATGAGCACTTATAAATGACCCTAAATGTAGTGGCGTTTTCAGAATGCATGTTTCAGTAGAGATTCACATTCAATATAGGAAAGAGGTTCTTTAAATGTTTAATCAATTGATTTTTGGAACTGCTATCACCGATTTGGATAGGCAGTGTTCAAAAGCTATTTGGGAACATTTAGGGATTCATTGCACTGAAAAATATTTGCATACGAGTAGTTGTCCAGTCTCTCATACTAAAATATCAAAACTAAGTTATTATCCTTTGATTGCTGGTACAAATATACCCAGGCAATGTTTTTTCCTACCTTTGTAAATTGGACCACCAGAAAATGCATCCTAGAGGCTTTCTTAAATGATTATAAACCACGAGTTGGGCATGATTGGAATAATGTGTCTAATTCATTCATCACAATTAAAGGAAATTAATATGTAGATTACAGAAGGTGCAGAAATTTACCAGAAATGTAAAAGAAAAGAGGGGTTTCAATTATCTGCAAATAAATTAGAAGATGTGATTATTCTCATTGGGGTAAATTAATTGAGGAATTCCACATTAAAGGTCTTGATATAGTCTCCTCTAAGTTTAGAAAAGTTATGAAAGAGGTCAAGGTTAAAAACAGCCGTGAAAATCCTTAACTAGAGGGGGGCTAATTCTGGTAAATTGAAAGGGGACTTGGCCTGGTCGCGGGGAAGCCAAAGATTGTCAGATAAAACAGTACTTGATCAATGAGCGGCAATCAAAGAGATGCATTCTGGTTCTAGAGAAAAATATTGGCGAAACTACACTCAGTGTAACTAAAATATTTTTAAAGTATTGGATAGATATGATCACGCCATGAGTATTATTACTATGCAACTGTAAATGGGGCATAATAGGCACAAAGCAAAAACAAATGAATAGCTGCTTTTCATACTGGTCCGGTGCTTGAATCAACATTCAAAAGTCTTCCTAATATATATTTAGAAAATGGAATTGAGTGGATAATTTATCATTTTAAAGGTAACAGACGAGACAAAATTGGGGAGTGCCTTAAAGTGGGAATTTGGGGATTGGAGAAGAAAAAGAGTAACAGAAATGAGGACATAGATAACTGGCAATAGGGCACACTAAATTTAATTCACGCCTGTGAAATTATTCATTTTATTTCGATGAAAAAGGAGAATTAAAATGAAACACATTCTTGACAGTAAAATTGAGAGAGAAATGAGAGTACCTGGACTTCAGCCACTCACTGGAGGTGGTTGTCCTGGTTGAGAACATTTAGAGGTCAAACAGGAATTTTCAATTGGAAGCAATGTACAAATGAAATCTAGAAGTTTATAAAAGCACTAATTAAACTTGAGTGTAGACAAAAATGCTGGAGAAACTCAGCGGGTAAGGCAGCATCTATGGAGTGAAGGAAATAGACGACGTTTCGGGTCGAGACCCTTCTTCAGACTGACGTGGGGGTGGGGGGGAGCGGACAGAAGGAAGGAAGAGGCGGAGACAGTGGGCTGTGGGAGAGCTGGGAAGGGGAAGGGAAAGAAGGAGAAACCAAGGACTACCTAAAATTGGAGAAGTCAATGTTCATACCGCTGGTGCGCAAACTACACAAGCGAAAAATTAGGTGCTGCTCCTCCAATTTACGGTGGGCCTCATTCTGGCCACGGAGGAGGCCCAGGACAGAAAGGTCAGATTCGGAATCGGAGGGGGAAGGGGAGTTGAAGTGCTGAGCTACCAGGAGATCAGGTTGGTTATTGCGAACCGAGCGGAGGTGTTGGGCGAAGCGATCATCAAGCCTAAGTTTGGTCTCACTGATGTAGAGCAGCTGACATCTAGAGCAGCAGATGCAATAGATGAGTTTGGAGGAGATGCAAGTGAACCTCTGCTGCACCCGGAAAGACTGCTTGGGTCGGATGGAGTCAAGGGGGGAGGTAAAGCGACAAGTGTAGTATTCCCTGCGGTTGCAAGGGAAAGTACCAGGGGAGGGGGTGGGAAGGGTGGGAAGGGACGAATTGACCAGGGAGTTACAGAGGGAGCAGTCTCTGCGGGAAGCCAAAAGGGGAGGAGATGGGAAGATGTGGCCAGTGGTGGGGTCCCGTTGGAGCTGGCGTAAATGTCGGAGGATTATATGTTGTATGTGACGGCTGGTAGGGTGGAAGGTGAGGACAAGGGGGACTCTGTCCTTGTTACGAGTGGGGGGGTGGGGAGTGAGAGCAGAGTTACGGGGTATAGAATTAGACCCTGGTGAGAACCTCATCTATAGTAGAAGAGGGGAATCCCCATTCCCTAAAGAATGAGGACATCTCCGATGCCCTAGTGTGGAACACCTCATCCTGGGTGCAGAAGCGGCGTCAATGGAAGAATTGGGAGTACGGGATGGAGTCCTTACAGGAAGCAGGGTGGGAAGAAGTGTAGTCCAGATAGCCATGGGAGTCAGTGGGTTTGTAGTAGGTGTCGGTCAGTAGTTTGTCACCTGCGATGGGGATAGTGAGGTCTAGAAACAGTAGAGAGATGTCGGAAATGGTCCAGGTGTATTTGAGTGTTGGATGGAAATTAGTGGTGAAATGGATGAAGTCAGTGAGTTCTGTATGGGTGCAGGAGGTAACACCAATGCAGTCGTCGATGTAGCGGAGGTAGAGTTTGGGGATAGGGCCATGGTATGCCTCGAACAAAGAGTGTTCGACGTACCCTACAAATAGGTTAGCTTGGGCCCATAGCTACACCTTGGATTTGGAGGAAATGGGAGGAGTTAAACGAAAGGTTGTTAAGGGTAAGGACCAGCTCCGCTAGGCGGAGGAGAGTATCAGTAGATGGGGATTGGTTGGTTCTGCAGTCGAGGAAGAAACAGAGGGCTTTAAGATCCTCCTGGTGGGGGATGGAGTTGTAGACTGACTGGACATCCATGGTGAAGATGAGGGAATGGGGGCCTAGAGAACGGAAGTCATGGAGGAGACGAAGAGTATGTGAGGTGTCTTGAACATAGGTAGGGAGAAATTTAACCAGGATGGAGTCGTGGTATGTGGAAATAAGTTCGGTGGGGCACGCACAGGCAGAAACAATGGGTTTGCCAGGACAGTCAGGTTTGTAGATTTTGGGGAGAAGGTAAAAGCGGGCCATGTTAGGTTGGGGAACGATGAGGTTGGAGGCTTGGGAGGGCAGGGAGCTGGAAGTGATGAAGTCAGTGATAGTGTTAGAGATAGTGGGTTGAGTGGACATTTTGCAACCAATTAACATAGCAGATTTAGAAAAACTGCCAATGCTTTACAGGGGTGCAATGTTGATTCATCAGAAAGGTGCTGGAATAAAAGGCTTCATTTGTATGTGAAACTAAAAATCACCCCTTAAGACATGGGTAAATTTGAAAAAGGTGTTCAAAATAATTGGCTTTGAAAGGGTAGATGAGGAGAAATTGCATTCAGCTGCCAAAGGATTAGTGAACAGGTTTATTTTCCAGCAAAGGACCCAAAGGGTACTTCACAGAAGCAAAAGGAAGTGGTTTATTATCTGGAATACAAGCCTGAAAATGTGCAAGAGATTCAATCGTACCTTTCAAAAGAAAACTGTAACCTTTAAAAAAGGAAATATTTGCATGGCCACACAAAAGGGAAGTGGGACTATTAAACATATTTTTTTCTGTAGAAATGACTAAATAGCCTCTGCCTGTGTTTCTTAGTTCCACAGTTAATTCAAATCCTTTTGCACTAATTTCATGAAAATCGTCATTGCGTATTCTAAGCAGAACATTGATTTCTCCACAATTGGGAGAGCTATCTAATGTGGATTAAAAAAAAACCTTTTAAAGGTAATGTCTTTCTGAATTTTCTTTCACCTACCCTCAGCAACCAACCTTCTGCCCAGTTACATTGAAATTGGCACTTAGCATAATCCCACACTGAAAACCACATTAGAATGAGGCATTTCGAGTGTCCATTCTGAAATAAAGGTGAATAATGCTAAAGTTATTCACAACCACATGAAAAATACAATGCCTACAACATGGAGGACAGCACAAATGCAAAAATCAGATATTGAAAATCAAGTTTACCCCACCCAATCCCTCATTCCATTGCTCCAAGGATAGCACCCTTGATTGGAAACTTGTAATGTTATGGTGAAAATGCTTTGCCATTTTAAACTTAAAACGAAACAAGAAATGAAGTGATTTTAACAATCATTCAGGTTCCCCCCACACTTTATGAGCTAAAGATTGCTTGGAGAAATCCATGTGGACAGGCTCTATTCAAAATCCACATCATTATTTTAATGAGGTTGTCACTCTAATTATACATGAAAACATTGATGCCACATTACTGCAGCAAAGGGATAGGAAGAATGAGACTTCAGTCACATTACAAGAGCAATATGGAAGTATGTACAGTTTCCAACACTGTTGATTCTCAAAAGGGTATATTTGCATGCAGAACACAGTACTACCTTTTTTAGGATAAGCCAAAGACAAATTGCCATTTTACAGGCATCATTCACTGTGTAAGAACAAAATATATATATTTTAAATGCTGTTATTCAAAAGTGCCCTGGAAATCGTGTTTTGCTTTACTGTAGATTCAGAAAACAAGCTACCAGCACTGTCATTGCACAAAGCTTTATTTACAATTAAACTTGCACATCAGCAACACAAATGAACACATCGGCAGGCCACAAATTAAAAGTGATACAGAAAAACAGAAGCTGAGTACTTCCGGTTTGCAGCAGGTAGGTAGGCAAGCATTTATATAACTGCATTACAGAACTACTGCATTATGTGAGTCAGTACTATACACTATACTTCACAGTGCTCATTTTGTTACTACTGTTACGAACTCATGCAAAGAAGGTAACTTAAGGATCTGGTGCAGGTTCAACACAAGAAACACCAGTACTTGTCATTCCAACATGAACATGTCACAACTCATTTCTCTAGACAAACGAGTCTCAATCCCATTCATTCTTCAGATCTGATTATGCTCTTTCGCAAAGTCACTGTTAATTCTCTTCACCTTGTTGTCAGGTTGACGTCACTCCCTGCCTGTTGGTTGCCAGGACCGGGGGACGCCCCTCTCCTAGACTCACCTTCTTCCGGATGTCTTCGTCATTCGCTCCAAGGGAGGCGTACAACTTGAATGCAGCTTGCCGGAGTTCGTGAGCATGTTTGAGGTCGTGGTCAAGCTGAAGAAAATTAGAAAATAAGAAATAATGTACAACTGCCTTTGAACATCCGTATAATGAATTACTCAGCCGTTGGGAGATAAATTGTGAGCTGTGTTAATTTATATTTGACAAATATACTAATATTAAGATTGAATACTGAACAACGTGAATACTAAAATGAGATGACTATTCAGCATTTTAATTCTTCATAGAAGTTAGAGGTCTCAACCATTTTAGAAAAATTGGTTTTCAAATTAAACAGAAGTATTGGCAACAAAAAGTGCTGGAGGATTTCAGCGTTTTAGGCAGGATCAGCGGGGGGGAATGACGTATCGGGTCAGGACTCTCTTTTAGACTGGGGGGGGAAAGAGGTGGGAGGGAGACAAAACTTGGCAAATAATAGATGGATACAGGTGAGGGAGGTTTAATTGCAGATGGGGTCATGACAAAGGCTAGAGGTAAAAAGGAGATAAAAGGGTGTCAAATAAGACAAAAGAAGTAAAGCCAGAGGTATCCCAAGATGCTGCCTGAGCTGCTGAGTTTCTCCAGCCCTTTGTGTGTTTTTCAACATCAGCAGTTTCTAGTGTCTATAGAAGTAATAACTACATATAAGTTACTATACATAAACTAAAAGCCAACCTCACTATCATTATTGCAGGTAACACGGTAAACTAATTTAATTAAATAAATGGCAGCTATAAAGATGTAATAGTATGATCTTTTGCTTCATGAATGCAAGTTACAAATGAATCAAACAACTGATTTTGCTGAAGATTTGCCAGCCCTCTGCGATTGTTAAGGGATTTATTATCTTTAAAGTGGAGGGCTCCACCTTTTGAAAAAAGGAGGAAAATCAACCCCTATCCTGGAGACAAAGTTTGACATTAAAGCTGAACAATAAATTCACAGGCTTTTATCTTCCAGTTCATTTGGATGAACATAAGACTAAAAACAAAAGAGACTAAAATACAAAATAAAAGTTAATTTTCCACAGGCTCTGGTTTGAGGTTAGAAACTTCAACACAATAAAGTGAATCACCTTTTAGTTTAGTTTAGAGATACAACGCAGAAACAGGCCCTTCGGTCCACCGAATCCGCACCAACCAGCGATCCCTGCACATTAACACTATCCAACACACACTGGAGACAATTTATATTTATACCAAGCCAATTCACCTGCAAACCTGTACGTCTTTGGAGCGTGGGAGGAAACCGAAGATCTTGAAGAAAACCCACATGGTGACGGGGAGAACGTACAAACTAAGTACAGACAGCACCCGTGGTCGGGATCGAACCCGGGTTTCCGGCGCCGATAGCGCTGTAAGGCAGCAACTCAACCGCCTCAACACCGCGTCGCACATAAAATTAATATATCCATTGATATACCTCAATTATAGCAAAAGTTTGTCCAAAAGCGTACATGCGTTGTAACTAAAGTTAGGAAACTTACCCTTTTGATATCTGTGATTGCGCTGACTGAACTAGGATACTTGAAATAATCAGCAAGCATTGCAATAAGATGATCTGTGATGCTGGCAATCCTCTGTAGCTCCACATCAGGTTCTATCAAGTATGCCAAGGTTTCAGCACCTTCCACCCGTTCCTCCAGCAGTCTCTCTTTACTGCACATCCTAACCAGGCATGGGAGCGTCTGAATCAAAAGCAATTATGCAAGGTTAATCAAGCGACACAAACAATATTCTAATTTCCTAAACATAGGCATAAGGCCCAAAGGATCAAAGGGAATCAGGAGTTTCAGTGGTCTGCCCTCTAGCAATATGCCTGTAAATCAACATCGCCAATACACAATGCAGTGGTTCACTCAAATGAATAGTATTCTCAACAGTATTTCCTATATTGTTTCAAGTAAACTCACGTAATCATTGTAATTCCATTAACTGAACCCACAAAAAGTTCTGCAATATGACAAGCTTGAATACGAAGAATTATAATTTATAAATGTATTTCTACAATATGCCACATTTGATATTACAATAAACTGTCCTCAGTAACATTATGCAACTTTATATGGATTCACTGCTTCTCAGGCCCAATGTGTAAGGTCATGATTTTGCAGGGATTTTTACAGCTCTCCAATCGGCAGCATTTTTTTGCAAAAATTAGACACCACAAAAGAATCCTGAAGTGTTGTTACAGAAATATGTACTGGCACTGGGTATCCCAGACTTATGTTGTCAATCCTGTGACTTGAACTTGACTTGTGCAAGTCCAGAGAGCAGTTTTGAAATGCCAGGCATGAGACAGGAAAGAAATGAGAAAAGAAGAAGAGGGTTGGGGGTGCAGGGGGGGCATTGTCCCTTGGTAGGGTTCCAAGGGGCAACACCCCCTGGCGGGGGTAAAAGGGGGCAGCACCCCCTTTATGCAGAAATGTTTTGATAATTGTACCTTGAAATTACACTGTTTTCCTGCCCGTTTACCCTTAATTTATACTGTAATTTTTTTCAATTATACCTTACATTAACACATTTTACCTGATTGAATCGGGTAAAAAAAAGAATATTGTAGTGTCTATGACACAGACTCTTGAATGCTTTTGTTTTTCAAATGAAACAGTTCTTAAACCGAATTTCAAAATCCGCTGAAAAATCTCATGCCTGAATGCTGAGCTGCATTGTATTTACATAGAAACTACAAACACGCTGCCCTTTGCATAATATTTTAATTTGTTTAAGGTTAAATGAAAGTACAGAATGTCCATGGCAAAACAAATTGTGTGGTACATCATTATATACAAAACATTATGAAATAGGATTAGTGGTTTTTCAGCCCCTCAAGTCTGCCTACCCATTCGTTAAGACAAGGCTATTCTGATTGTAACTTCAACTTCCCATCCCCACCTACTCCATCAAACTCTCACCAATTTGTATCCAAGTATCTACCTTTATTAGATTCTATTTGGACTCTCTTTTGAGAAAGATACTTTGATAGACTCACAAATTTCAGAATAATATTTGCTTCATCTCCCATCATAAATCACTGAACCTTATTTTTAACTAGTAACCTTAGTTTTAAAATCTGTCCTCTCACATTCACTTGGTCAGAAAACCTCAGGATTTTATACTTTTCAATGAAGTCCTTTCTCCTTCTTAACTCACAGATACAAACCTGGTCTTTCCAACCTATCTTCATTTGACAATACACATCAGTCCACTAAGCCTTCTCAGGTGCTCCCAATGCATTTACATCAATCTTTAAAACAAGGAATCCAGTACATTGAACAATACAGATATGATCTCACCAATGTCCTATAAAATGAAACATAACCTTTGTATTCAATTAACAATAACATTCCTAGTTACTAGTATATAGTTTATTGTGACACATATTAGGGACACCCAGAACCATCTGCATCTCAGAACTCTGCAATCTAGAACAAAATTCATGATAAAGTATATGAGGAAGGACATCCTTGTGATTGAGGCAGTGCAGCGTAGGTTCACCAGATTGATCCCTGGGATGGCGGGACTGTCATATGAGGAAAGATTGAAAAGACTAGGCTTGTATTCACTGGAGTTTAGAAGGGTGAGGGGGGCTCTTATAGAAACATATACAATTATAAAAGGACTGGACAAGCGAGATGCAGGAAAAATGTTCCCAATGTTGGGTGAGTCCAGAACCGGGAGCCACAGTCCTAGAGGCTAGGGGCTAGTGGAGTTAGGGGATATGGGGAGAAGGCAGGCACGGATTATTGATAGAGGATGATCAGCCATGATCACAATGAATGGCGGTGCTGGCTCGAAGGGCCGAATGGCCTCTTCCTGCACCTATTTTCTATGTTTCTATGATACCCTAACGCAATTATGTGTTTTAATGACATTTGTAATATTGCTAAATTGTTATTTTTGTTAACAAACAGAGAGAAATGAACCTCAGCAATTTTACATAATCCTTAAAAGGAAAAATTTTCTCTCCGTTGCATTGGCACACCCCATGACAATTTTCTAGTTTTCATAGTCCATATCTGCCTACAGTTCTAGTAACAATGTGTTTGAAAAGTCTGAGAGAAGATGTGATACGATAAAAGAATTGACTGTGCATTCTTTTACGTCAATGGAATTATTTCTAGTTTGTCTAAATATGACAATGAGCAGAAAATCATACTATTTCACCTGCCAACATCTGGGATAACGGCTAACTTAAACCAAGTTAAAACAAGCAGCTTAAAGTGTCTAATATAATTTGCATTAATATATATTTAACTTGAAAGTTTGCAGCTCCCAATGCAGCAATAGGGGTACTGATAGGGGATGTCACATTGAGTTGCTCGAAGGGCCGAATGGCCTACTCCTGCACCTATTGTCTAATAGATTGATAATATCTTTCAAGAGGTAAAGCCAAGATACAGTATAATTAAAACTACTGTGTGTTCAACTAAACTAAGCTTGGGAGATGATTGTTTGCATAATGATGGATTAATTTTTATCAGTTACTCTCTCTCCCAGCTATTTAATTGGTCCATTTACTGTCATACTAACTACAAATCTAGATTCATACTTCTGTATAAATATCCAATAAAAGCTTTGGGGAATTCATTCATCAAATAAAACTCCATATGTTGCCAAATACACACAAAACATAATTTACAAATATGTGGAGTGTGTTCTGCCGATACGAGTTCCTGTAAAACTAATTCTAATTTACTAATAATTCCAAGATTTAAAATGCAGATCGCGAGATTGAATATTGTCAATCTTTTTGTGGTGCAAACAGAAGGAATGGAAACAAGTGCAGATTAGTGAAATAAAGTAAAAATAGACCAGGCCACGTGGGCGTAATTCTGTTAGCATGTTTCCTTCATTTTTATATGCAGGACAATATGATAATTTGAGACGCACAAGGAATTATGGCAACGTTCCCTGCAATGCAACACTCCCAGTAAAGACTATGAGGATGTACCTACAGTCAAATGTACCTTCGTGTACACGACAGGAACTATTATAGAAGAATGTCAACAGGCAGTGCAAATAGAGGGAAGCGACAGTGCCCTCCATAATGTTCGGGACAAAGACCTGTCACTTGTTTATTTGCCTCTCTACTCCACAATTTGAGATTAGTAATTTAAAAAATCACATGTGGTTAAAGTACACATTGTCATATTTTATTAAAGGGTCATTCTATGCATTTTGGTTTCACCATGTAGAAATTACAGCTGTGTTTATATATAGTCCCCCCCCATTTCAGGGCGCCATACTGTCCGACAGATCAGAAACAATCTTCAGGAGTCAGGTGTGGATTTGTCAATAACCACTGTCCTCAGAAGACTTCATAAACAGAAATACAGAGGCTACACTGCAAGATGCAAACTACTGGTTAGCCGCAAAAATAGGATAGCCAGGTTACAGTTTGCCAAGAAGTACTTAAAAGATCAACCACATTTCTGGAAAAAGGTCTTGTGGACAGATGAGACGAAGATTAACTTATATCAGAGTGATGGCAAGAGCAAAGTATGGAGGAGAGAAGGAACTGCCCAAGATCCCAATCATACCATATCATCTGCGAAACACTGTGTGGGGTGTTATGGCCTGGGGATGTATGGCTGCTGAAGGTATCTTCACTTATCTTCATTGATGATCAACTGCTGATGGTAGCAGCATAATGAATTCTGAAGTGTATACGATACGAGACGATGGCACTTTATTGTCAGACCGAGGTCTGAAATTTGTTTATGCATACAGTCATACAATAAAATAAAGAACACAACACACAATAGAGTCCAACATAAAACATCCCCACACAGCTGAATCAAAAAGTTTCCCACTGTGAGGGAAGGCACCAAAGTCAGTCATCTTCCTCGATGTTCCTGATGTTCACCGGTGGTCAGGGCCTCCAGAGGCCTCCGCAGCCGCTCAGGCCCACTCGCCGGGATGAAGGAACTCCGACGTCGGAACGGGAGGCCAACCTCAATGGCCTGGACCTCCGAATAGGCCGCTACCCACCGGAGTCATCGGCTCCCGACGTGCCCGGGCTGAGATTCACGCTGGCGGCCCTCGACAAAGGGCCCCGGGGACCCCGCGCTGAGAGCTCCGCGAACCACAGCTCTGCGATGTTGGAGCAGTGGGCTCAACGCTCCGGAGCTTCAAACGGCGATCCAGGTAGGTATCGCCCGCTCCGCAGTGAATCCAGCGCCGCGCCGCCACTGCCAAAGCTCTGGTCCAGTCCCCGGTCTCAGGTAGGAAAGGACGCTCCGATCCAGTTGGTAGGCCTCGAGGAGGGGGGGGCGAGGATGCGACTCGGAGAAATAGTCGCATCCACGCCAGGAAGTGACTTGGAAGCGGTGTCCCCCTTACCTCTCCACCCTCCCCCACATAAAACACGAAATAAATCTCCCAAACAAACTATTTAGACAAACTTATTTTTTTTAAAAAGGTATAAAAAACAGACAGGCTGCAGGCAGAAGCTGTTAGCAGTGCAGCGCCCCCTTCTGCTTGACACATCCTATCTGCTCAAGTTCAAACAAATGTCTCAAAACTCATTGGCCGACGGTTCATTCTACAGCAAGACAATGATCCCAAACCTACTGCTAAAGCAACAAAGGAGTTTTTCAAAGCTTAAAAAATGATTAATTCTTGAGTGGCCAAGTCAATCAACCGATCTAAACCCAATTGATTTGCTGAACCCCTTTTATATGCTGAAGGGAAAACTGAAGGGGACTAGCCCCCAAAACAAGCATAAGCTAAAGATGGCTGCAATACAGGCCTGGCAGAGAATCACCAGAGAAGACACCCAGCAACTGGTGATGTCCATGAATCGCAGACTTCAAACAGTCATTGCATGCAAAGGATATGCTACAAAATACTAAACATGACTACTTTCAATTACATGACATTTCTGTGTCCCAAACATTATGGTGCCATGAAACGGGGGACTATGTATGAACACTGCTGTAATTTCTACATGGTGAAAAATGTATAAAAATGGCCTTTATTAAAATGTGACAATGTGCACTTTAACCACATGTGATTTTTTTCTATAACATATGTCAAATTGTGGTGTACAGAGGCAAATAAATAAATGATGGGTCTTTGTCCCAAACATAATGGAGCGCCCTGTATCTATCAAACAAAGGACAGTCCTCTGTTGTAGGATAAATTAGTCTTGAAGGTATGTGGAATATTATGGAATAAAGAGACCATCAATTGTTGAACTCAAGACAAACAAATAACTATCCCTGTATTTGTTCAAAAGACAGAAGTGTGTGTGTGTGTGTGTGTGTGTGTGTGTGTGTGTGTGTGTGTGTGTGTGTGTGTGTGTGTGTGTGTGTGTGTGTGTGTGTGTGTGTGTGTGTGTGTGTGTGTGTGTGTGTGTGTGTGTGTGTGTGTGTGTGTGTGTGTGTGCGTGTGAGTGTGTGAGTGTGTGAGTATGTGTGCCTGTGTACCACAAGAACTTGATCTGATAGTATAGAAGCTGGGATGTAATGTTAAAATTGTACAAGACATTGGTGAGACCAAATCTGGAGTATGGTGTACAATTTTGGTCGCCCAATTATTGGAAGGATGTCAACAGAATAGAGAGAGTACAGAGGAGATTTACTAGAATGTTGCCTGGGTTTCAACAAATAAGTTACAGAGAAAGGTTGAATAAGTTAGGTCTTTATTCTCTGGAGCGCAGAAGGTTAAGAGGGGACTTGATAGAGGTCTTTAAAATGATGAGAGGGATAGACAGAGTTGATGTGGACAAGCTTTTCCCTTTGAGAATAGGGAAGATTCAAACAAGAGGACATGACTTCAGAATTAAGGGACAGAAGTTTAGGGGTAACATGAGGGGGAACTTCTTTACTCAGAGAGTGGTAGCGGTGTGGAATGAGCTTCCAGTGGAAGTGGTGGAGGCAGGTTCGTTGGTATCATTTAAAAATAAATTGGATAGGCATATGGATGAGAAGGGAATGGAGGGTTATGGTATGAGTGCAGGCAGGTGGGACTAAGGGAAAATAATTGTTCGGCACGGACTTGTAGGGCCGAGATGGCCTGTTTCCGTGCTGTAATTGTTATATGGTTATTATATGGTAAGGGGGCTGAGCAATGGTTTACGGAGCTTAATGTCGATGAGTAAGAGGTGTTGGGAAGTCATAACCTGGGAGAGACTTTCACAGTGAATGGCAGGGCTCTGGGGAGTGTTGTAGAGCAGAGGGATCTAAGAGTGCAAGTGCATAGTTCCTCGAAAGTGGTGTCACAGGTAGATTGGATTCGTAGGCGTTTAGTACATTGGTCTTCACATTGGATATGAAACGATCTGTCCTCAACAGAGGCCTCACTTTTGCTGTCCTCTCTCTCTCTCTCTGCTTCCTCTCTCTCTGCCTCCTCTCTGTCTCTCCCCTCTCTCTCACTGCCCTCTCTCTCTTTGCCCTTTCTCTCCTCTCTCTCTCTCCCCTCCCTGACCTCTCTCTCTCTCCCCTCCCTGCCCTCTCTCTCTCTCCCCTCTCTGCCCTTTCTCTCTGCCTGCCTACCATCTCTCTCCTCTCTGCCCCGCACTCTCTCTCTGCCCCGCACTCTCTCTCTGCCCCCTCTGTGCTGGAGTGGTGAGTATTGGGACCTATGTGTGAGTGGTGGAGTATTGTGTTCATGGACCAGTTCTCCCATGTGATGCCGCACGCCCCCCCCTACCCATCAATCTCTACTCCCCTCCCTCTCCCTCTCTACCCTCATCCCCCTCTCTCTACCCCACTCACCCTCTCCCTCTCCCTCTCTACCCCCTCCCTCTCCCTCCCTAGTCGCACTGGCGCAGTTGGGGGTATGCGGAGTTGATAGGCCGGGAATGGGGGAAAAGGAACGAATATAATATCAAGGGGGGTTAGTGTGTGTGTGTGTGTGTGTGTGTGTGTGTGTGTGTGTGTGTGTGTGTGTGTGTGTGTGTGTGTGTGTGTGTGTGTGTGTGTGTGTGTGTGTGTGTGTGTGTGCGTGTGTGTGGTCTAGGTGCCAATATAACACTCGACGACCAGCTGCAGATATGGTCATGAGTAACCACACTGGGGTCCACCAGCTCCCATATCATGCAGCTACAGCACACCCACGTCATCCTGTGCCCCCCCCTTGAATGGCTCCCTGATCCATGGTGCCATGGTTCAGTTGCTCATCCTTCCTAAGGCCCTCATGCTCATTCACACAGGGAGCAAACTCTCAGACCTGTTAGACAAGCTCAAGGACTACGGCTCATTCAGCACTCCCTCTTGAACCCCACCTGCCTCAGACCATCTTCCTCCTGAACACAGACCGAGTTGGATGTAGTTAACCTAACGGGTGTGACTGCCTCCAGGTACACAGCATACAGGAAATTCTCCCCATCCCTGATGTGCCGCAGTTTTTGAAGCTCAGATTCCAGGTTGTCAATTTTGAGCTTGAATTCCTCAAACAACCAACACATCCTCATCAAGAGACCACAATCTGTAAGAGTTGGCAGCAACACTTCCTCCTCGATAACCATCACAACAGGAGTACCTCAAGGCAGTGTGCTCAGCCCCCTGCTCTACTCACTCTATACTCATGACTATGTAGCTGGACACAGTTCCAACTCCATCTTCAAATTGCCATCGACACCACCGTTGTTGGTCGAATTACAGATGATGATGAGTGTGAGTATCGGAGGGAGATTAATCGACTGACTAAATGGTGTCAGAACAACAACCTTGCTCTCAACGCCTTTGGAAGAGGAAGGCGAGGATCCACACACCTGTCTTCATCGACGGGACGGTGATGGAGAGAGTCAAACACTTCTAAATCCTGGACGTGCATATCTGTGAAAATCGGTACTGGAACCAGCACACTGATGCAATCATAAAGAAAGCCCATCAACACCTCTATTTCCTTACAGGTTTGGTACGCTAACGAATACTCTCTTGAACTTCTCCAGGTGTACAGTATTAGTTGCATCACAGCCTGGTTCGGCAACTCAAACACCCAAGAACCAAGAAGAGAGCAAAAGGTGGTGAACATTGCCTGGTTCACCAGGGTACTGACGTGCCCATCCAGGACCTACAGGGCTCACTGCCTCAAAAAGGCAACCAGCATCATCAGAGACCCACACCACCCTGGCCACACTCTCATTTCACTCCTGTCATCGGGAAGAAGGTATAAGAACCTGAAAAGTGTAATATTCAGATTCAGGAACAGATTCTTTACAACCATCCACAACCATCAGGGTGTTAAACACTACAAATGCCAAATAAGCTCAGAACTACATCAACTTGGAGGCATTGATTTTGTGTTTGTACTATTATTAAACAGATAAGAATTAAATACACAGGACAAGATGTTAAGAAGTCCCTTGTGCCAATAGGTGGGGAGCATTTCACGACATTCGTTGATTGTTGAGAGTGGTAGACGCTCAACATCGGTGGGGGGGCGGGGGGGGGGGGGGGGGGGAGTGGATACGTATATCTTGGCCTGGGTAACCTTCAGGACAGTTGGGCACAGGACACATCATCAGTAGTGTACCCTTGCATCACTGGGTGTTTCGGCCTTTTAACACTATACACCCTCCACAAGGGCGGCCCGCTGCAGGATGATCAGCCCTCAGCGCGTGTCCCGTGTCAAACCGTCCCAAAGATTCACCCTGAAATACTTGGGGCCCAGCATGGGTCTTTCCGCTTGAGCCAAATCCACCGGCTGCTTCTTTCAGCCGCCTCTGAGAGTGATCTTATGGTCTTCCGCAGAGCCTGACCGTGGATTCCAAGCTCCTTCAGCAGTCTGATGGTAGATGACGCAACAAATCCTCTGCATCCCACTTCAACTGGATAGACTTTGGTGTTCCAGCCACGGTGCGTTGCCTCTGCTGCAAGCTCTGCGTAACGCAGCTTCTTACGCTCATAGGCCTCCTCAACAGAGTTCTCCCATGGAACTGTGAGCTCTATGATGTAAGCAGTCTTCTGTGAAGGGGACCAGAACACCAAGTCTGGCCTGAGGTTGGTGGAAGCAATTTCAGGTGGAAAAACTAGTTGTCGGCCGATGTCCGCCAGCATCCTCCAGTCGCGGGCCCTGCATAGGTTTCCTTCTTCTGATCTGGTGGAAGGATGTTTAGATGTTTTCTGTCCTTCTCGGACAAAGGTTGTTGCCCTTAGGGGGGGGGGGGTTGCTTGCTCTCGGAGGCAAGGAGTTGGTCGCACACCGCCTGTTCTCAAGGGCTGATGCCAGGCTTTTTAGTACCTGATTATGCCGCTACGTGTATCTCCCTTGCGTGAGGCTGGTCTTGCAGCCTACCATGATGTGTTTGAGGGTTGCTGGAGCTGGGCAGAGGGCACAGGTTGGATCCTCGCCGTACCACTGATGGAGGTTCTTTGGTGATGGAAGCACGTCATAAGTCGCTCTGATGATGAAGCTGATCTTGCTTGCTTCCATTTCCCATAGTTCTTTCCAGCTGATCTTCCTCCGCTCCACACCTTCCCACTGCAT
The DNA here is from genome assembly GCF_010909765.2 of Amblyraja radiata. Classification (NCBI taxonomy): domain Eukaryota; kingdom Metazoa; phylum Chordata; class Chondrichthyes; order Rajiformes; family Rajidae; genus Amblyraja; species Amblyraja radiata. The sequence goes on from NC_045962.1 coordinate 2,339,972, forward strand.
CCATTGCCCCTGTTTGGCAAGAGAGACCGCCTTTGCACTTCTTGCGGCCTCCTCTTGTCGCCGCACCTCCTCGACCACCAATGTCCTCCGCTCTGATGTTGTGGCCTTTCGCCAAGTTGGTTTACTTGTCGTAAGGCCAAAGCCTCCTCTTCCCTGCTGGACTTGCCCCATGATGTCTTTGTGTCTCAGGGCTGATGAAGCTTGCTGTACTGCATCAGATGGTGTCCACTTCCGGCCAGTTACTAGGGGCGGCGCAACAGCACTGATGGTCTAGTCTCTAGAGTCCCTCAGTGTCATCTGAAGTCTTACTTTAGAACACTTGTATTCCTCTGTTAGACTAGTGACAGGTAGTTCCAGGACCCCTTTGCCATATAGGCCGATGTTAGTTAGACATCGTGGGACCCCGAGCCATTTCTTCGCGTATGAAGTTATGGTTCGCTCCATCTTCTCCACAGTTGTTATTGGGGCTTCATAAATGGTCAGTGGCCACATTGTCCGAGGAAGGAGTCCAAACTGTAGGCACCAGAGCTTCAGTTTCCCAGGCAGTAGGGTCTGATTGATGTTCTCCAGGCCATTGACAATTTCTTGCCTTAGTTGTTGCACCTGCTCTTTGTCCTTGAGACTTGCGTTGTACCATCTGCCCAGGCTTTTAACTGGCTGTTCAGACACTGTTGGTATTGGGTCGTCACCGATACAGAACCTTGTGTCTCTAAGCACCCCCTTGACTATGGAGATGCTTCGAGATTTACTTGGTTTGATCTTCATTCGGGCCCACTTGATGTTCTCCTGCAGCTTTCCAAGTAGCCACTTGGTGCATGCTGCAGTAGTGGTTAGTGTGGTCATGTCGTCCATGTATGCCCTGATGGGTGGCAGACGGAGCCCAGCCCTGGTTCGTTCACCGCCCACCACCCATTTTGAGGCCCTGATGATGACTTCCATGGCCATTGTAAAGGCCAAGGGTGAGACTGTGCAGCCTGCCATGATGCCTACTTCCAAGCGCTGCCATGTTGTACTGAAGTCAGCTGTTGTGAAGCACAGCTGCAGGTCTTGGAAATAGCTCTTGACCAGTGTGGTGATGAGCTCTGGTACATGGAAAAAGGCAAAAGATTCCCAAAGGAGTTCATGGGGAACTGAACCAAATGCATTGGCCAGATCGAGGAAGATCACATGTAGGTCTCTCTTCTCCTTCTTAGCTGCTTGGATCTGGTGCCAGATCATGCTTGTATGCTCCAAGCAGCCCGAAAATCCTGGAATTCCTGCTTTCTGTACAGATGTATCAATGTACTTGTTTGTTACCAGATAGGTGGACAGCCTTTGTGATACAATGCTGAAAAAGATTTTTCCCTCGACGTTGAGGAGACATATTGGCCGGAATTGGCTGATGTCTGACGCATCCTTTTCTTTAGGTATTAGCACGCCGCCGGCCCTTCGCCACGCCTTAGGTATTGTTTGCTTCTTCCACACCACCCTCATGAGCTTCCATAGAAAGCGTAACACATCCGGTGCGTTCTTGTAGAGCTTGTATGGTACTCCGTTTGGCCCCGGAGCTGATGCTGCTCTTGCTCGCCGGACAGTGTTCTCTACCTCTTTCCATCTTGGAGGGCTGGTGTCCAGGTTGAATTCAGGTGGTTGAATAGGCGGGATGTCATGTGGGATGACTAACTGCTCATGCCTTTTCGTGTCTTGGTGGGCCTTTTCCAGGTGTTCCTCCAATTCCCGTTTTGATGTTTTCAAAGTTCCACTTTTTTCCTTTGCGAAGAGGTCTTTGATGAACTTGAAAGGGTCTTTGTAGAACCGTGTTCTTGTGTGTTCTTTCTTCTTGCGAAGTTTCCTCAAGTTCTCTGCTTTTCGCAAGGTTGCCAATCGGCTCTTGATGTCCTCTTGGAGTAGCATGAGACCTTCTCTCGCTGCCTCAGTTGCTTTTTTCCATTGCTTTTTCAACTGTCTCCTCTCTCTGATTAGCCTCTCGATCTCCTGCTGCCTCCTGGACTTGATTGGTGTTGGTAATTTCTTTCCACCTCTCCCTTTACTCACCCCAAACCGTTCTTCTCCATAGCTGTAGATTGTGTTGCCCATCCTTTCAAGCTTTTCCACTGCTGTGCCCGCTTGTTGCTCCAAGATATGTATAAGGTCACTGTTGACCGTCTCCCACTCTTTCTTTTCAACAGCTTTGGGCCATTTCACTCCAGGTTTGTGCCCTTTGATCTTTCCCTCCAATGGAGGTCTTTGTCGTTGTTGCGTGGGCTCCTCCACCGGCATTTCTGTGCTTGTATCACCCTCTTCAGTGACATGGGTGCTGATGCTCTGCGAACTTTGGTTTGAGTCCTGTCGCTGTGCTTCACTCGACTGATTTGACTGGTTGCTTCGTAAGAAGTACTGGTCAATGCGAGGCCCATGTCTCTGCTCTCTCAAGCACCTTTTCCTCCCTTGGTGGATCTTCAAGCCCTTCACTGATGTAATTTTCTCCCAACCACAAATGCACACCTGACGTTTGTGTCCCGCAGCTGTTGTGGATGTCTCATGTGCCATGCTCTCCTTGTCCGTAGTCGTTTCCGTTCCTGGGTCTGTAACCGTGTTATCAATCGGTGAGCCATCTTCCGCCCCCGCTCTCGCAGGCTCTAGGGGTATTCTCTTTAATTTACTTTTAGTAGCATTTAGCGGGTGTCTCCAACTAACTGAAACAGCGTTGGGGACTGCTATCATGGGTAGCTAGCCCATGACGGCCCCAGTGGGGTCTGTTCCTTCCTGTCAGCTGTCTCTCCAAGCTGTCACGTGGACTTTCCCATGTTGTCAGCTGTCCTTTCACAGCAGTCACTGGACGAGTCCAGATTATCAGAATCAAATACACAGGACAAGATGTTAAGAAGTCCCTTGTGCCAATAGGTGGGGAGCATTTCACGACATTCGTTGATTGTTGAGAGTGGTAGACGCTCAACATCGGTGGGGGGGGCGGGGGGGGGAGTGGATACGTATATCTTGGCCTGGGTAACCTTCAGGACAGTTGGGCACAGGACACATCATCAGTAGATATATATATAAACATCATAATAAATAGTTCCATATATATCCATGTATATAGCTTCATATATATACATGTACATACATTGACATATCTGTTGTGCTGCTGTAAGTAAGAATTTCATTGTTTGGTATCAGGACAATAAAACACTCTTGACTTGACGAGCTGCAGATGTGGTCATGAGTAACCACACTGGGGTCCACCAGCTCCCACATCACGCAGCTACAGCACACCCACATCATCCTGCATCCTTACTGTATTCCCAATGGCTCCTCTTTAAACTCCCCGCTGCTGCTGCTGTTGCTCCACTGGGCTTGAACCTGACTCGCCCGCTAGTTCAACACTCCTTTCCTCACCTCTTCTCGCCGAAGCCTCTCAGATTCAGATTCAGATTCAGATTCAATTTTAATTGTCATTGTCAGTGTACAGTACAGAGACAACGAAATGCATTTAGCATCTCCCTGGAAGAGCGACATAGCAAATGATTTGAATAAATAATAATAAGTGATAATAAGTTTCCGGGGGGTGGGGGGGTGATTGGCAGTCACCGAGGTACGTTGTTGAGTAGAGTGACAGCCGCCGGGAAGAAGCTGTTCCTGGACCTGCTGGTTCGGCAACGGAGAGACCTGTAGCGCCTCCCGGATGGTAGGAGGGTAAACAGTCCATGGTTGGGGTGAGAGCAGTCCTTGGCGATGCTGAGCGCCCTCCGCAGACAACGCTTGCTTTGGACAGACTCAATGGAGGGGAGCGAGGAACCGGTGATGCGTTGGGCAATTTTCACCACCCTCTGCAATGCCTTCCGGTCGGAGACAGAGCAGTTGCCATACCATACTGTGATGCAGCTGGTAAGGATGCTCTCGATAGTGCAGCGGTAGAAGTTCACCAGGATCTGAGGAGACAGATGGACCTTCTTCAGTCTCCTCAGGAAGAAGAGATGCTGGTGAGCCTTCTTGATCAGAGTTGAGGTATTGTGGGTCCAAGAGAGGTCATCGGAGATGTTGACTCCCAGGAACCTGAAGCTAGAAACACGTTCCACCTCCGTCCCGTTAATGTGGATGGGGGTGTGCGTGCCGCCCCTGGACTTCCTGAAGTCTACAATGAGCTCCTTGGTCTTCTTGGAGTTAAGGGCCAGGTTGTTGTCAGCGCACCATGCTGCTAAGTGCTGGACCTCCTCCCTGTAGGCCGACTCATCGTTGTTGCTGATGAGGCCAATCACCGTTGTATCATCTGCATACTTGATGATGGTGTTAGTACCATGTACAGGTGTGCAGTCATAGGTGAAGAGGGAGTAGAGGAGGGGGCTCAGCACACAGCCCTGTGGAACGCCGGTGTTCAGGGTGAGGGTTGAAGAGGTGTGCTTGTCTAACCTAACAGACTGGGGTCTGTTGGTTAGAAAGTCCAGTATCCAGTTGCAGAGGGAGGGGTCGATGCCCAGGTTACCGGGTTTGGTGATCAGTTTTGATGGTATAATGGTGTTGAATGCTGAGCTGTAATCGATGAACAGCATTCTTACGTAAGTGTCTCTGTTGTCGAGGTGGGAGAGGGCGGAGTGAAGTGCCGTTGAGATGGCATCCTCCGTACTCCTGTTCTTGCGGTAGGCAAACTGATAGGGATCCAGTGTGGGGGGTAGGCAGCTTTTGAGGTGTGCCAGGACCAGCTTCTCGAAGCACTTGGTGATGATGGGGGTAAGTGCAACTGGGCGGAAGTCGTTGAGGCTTGCCGCAGTGGAGTGTTTTGGCACTGGCACGATGGAGGTGGTTTTAAGGCACGTGGGGACAACTGCTTGGGCAAGTGACAGGTTGAAGATGTCAGTCCAGATGTCTGTCAGCTGCGCAGCACAGGCCCTGAGCACGCGCCCGGGGATGCCGTCAGGGCCAGCAGCTTTACGTGCATTAGTCCTACTCAGTGCCACGAATACGTCGTAGGGGGTGAGTGTGAGGGGTTGGTGATCGGCAGGTAGCACAGCCTTGATGGCTGTCTCTAGATTGTCCCTGTCGAAGCGGCCATAGAAGTGGTTAAGCTCCTCAAGGAAGGAGGCGTCGCTGGATGTGGGGGTGGTGTTGGAGGGTCTGTAGTCCGTGATGGCCTGGATGCCTTGCCACATGCGTCGGGGGTCGGAGTTGTTGTTCAAGTGCTCCTCAATCCTGAGCTTATGGCAGTGCTTGGCCTTCTTGATGCCCCTCTTCAGGTTAGCCCTGGCAGAACTGTAGGCTCGAGCATCGCCTGACCTGAAAGCGGTGTCCCGTGCTTTCAGCAGTAGCCTGACCTCGCTGTTCATCCATGGCTTCTGATTCGGGAATATGGTCACCTGTTTGAGGGAGGTGACACTATTGATGGTGGAGTTTATAAAGTCCAGAACAGAGGATGTGTAGGAATCAATGTCCGTGTGGGAGTCAAGGGTGGCCTGGGCTGCAAACGCCTTCCAGTCAGTGTTTCCAAAACACTGCTGAAGTGTGAAGTCCGATTCCTCTGACCAGACTTTAACTGTCCTCACAGTTGGTTTAACCCGTCTGATGAGTGGGGAGTACTTAGTGAACAGGAACAATGAGACGTGATCAGACTGACCAAGGTGGGGGAGGGGGATGGCTTTGTAAGCTTCAGCCATGTTGGTGTAGACTTTGTCCAGTGTCTTGTCTACTCTAGTGGGGAAGGAGACATGTTGGTGGAATTTGGGGAGTACAGTCTTCAGGTTAGAGTGATTGAAGTCACCCGCAACAATGAAGGCTGCCTCGGGGTTGTGCGTCTGTTGATTGCTAATGGCAGTATGCAGCTCTTTCATTGCAAGCTTGGCATTAGCATCAGGAGGGATATAGGCTGCAGTCACAACAGTGGAGGTGAACTCTCTGGGCAGATAGAACGGTCTGCATCTAACCAAGAGGAACTCAAGGTTAGCTGAGCAGTGACTCTCGATGATGGTGGAGTCCGTGCACCATGCTTTATTTACATAAATGCACAGACCCCCACCTCTGGTCTTACCGGAGTCTGATGTCCTGTCCGCTCGGAGTAAATGACGCCCCGATAGCTGGATGGCGCTGTCAGGAACGTCATTGTTGAGCCAAGTTTCCGTGAAGATCAGGATGTTACAGTCCTTGATCCAGCTCTCGAGCCTCAGCCTCAGTTCTGCACTTGGCCTCAACACGGCACTTAGCCTCGGTTAGGAAGGGTTTAGAGGGCTTGGGGCCAAATGCAGGGAAAAAAGACTAGCCTAGTATGCCAACTTGTATGACATAGACAATGTCGACAGAAGGGCCAGTTTTGATGCTGGATGACCATAGTTAGTTGGCAGGGATATATACAGGACCTACATTCCCACTCATACATTTGTCCATCACCATTACAGCTCCTGCTCAATGTTGCCCGTCTCTGCGGTTGTTAGAGGAAGCTCACCGACTGGGAACAATGAGCTCTTCATTCCAGAAACCCAGAATAGGTGTGGGCTTGCTTGTTTTACATGTTTATGTAAAACATACATCAACTACACTGCCATCCTGCTCTGTAGTTTATTCACTTGGAAGCAGACGTGGAAAGTAGTTGGTGAGCTGTCACTGAACACAACACCACTCGGGGAAGATTGTCGCCAAGACTGAGGAGGTTGTAGGTGGTCACATCTCTCTCCATCTCAGACAGCAACATCACTACACATCCAGGTAAGGAGACAGTTCCTTCGTTCATCAGGCTCAGAATTTTACCTTTGGTTGTTAACTGATTGTGTGCGTATGTGAGTGAGTGTGTAAGCGAGTGTATGTGCTTCTGTGTGTTAACTCACTGTAGTGCCGTAAGATAAAGAGGGGTGGATCACACCTCTGTGTGGGGGGGTCCCAGTGAGGGAGAGAGGAAGATTTCACCTGTGTGCGGGTCGTCACAGTGTGGGAAAGAGAGAGAAGTATCCGATCTTTGTGTGGGGGTGGGGGGTGTCCAATGATGAGTGTTTAGTTTAGCTTAGAGATACAGCGCGGAAACTTGTCCTTCAGCCCACAGTCTGCACTGACCAGCGATCCCCGCACATTAACACTATCCTACACGCACCAGGGACAATTTTACATTTATACCAAGCCAATTAACCTACAAACCTGTACGTCTTTGGAGTGTGGGAGGAAACCAAAGATCTTGGAGAAAACCCACGCAGATCACGGGGAGAACGTACAAAATCTGTACAGACAGCAACCGTTGTCAGTATCGAACCCGGGTCTCTGGCAGCAACTCTACCGCTGCGCCACCATGGGGGAGATCACACCTTTTTGTGGGGAGGAGGGGTTCCAGTGAGGCAGTGAGAGGGAGAAAGAGATCTCACCTCTGTGGGAGGTCCCAGTGAGGGAGAGGGAGGGAGATCACACCTCTGTATGGTGGGGGGGGATCACACCACTGTGTAGGGGGTGTGGGGGGGGGGGAGCCCAGTGAGGGAGAGAGGGATATCACCTCTGTGTGTGGGGTCACAGTCTGGGGAAGAGTGCGATCTCACCTCCATGTGAGGAAGTGAGCTACTTTGTGTACTGTACATTCTGTCCGAGAATACAGTTTACCTTCTGATCCGAGGTGATCAATTAAAGTGACTATTGGGGGCTAAACCCTTGAGACGTTGTAGAGACGGTCACTACAGCCTAGTATCTCTTTTATCTGATTTTAATTCCCTGCTTACATTTCCAGAATGCCACCTGGTGAAGTGAGGCTTCTGCTGCTGATTCTGGGCTCTCTGGGTGAGTAGTTATTAACGAGAGTGGTGGGGGGTGCACTGTGCACTGTGTACAATTACTAGATGTTGGTTATGTATTGTCTGTGTGTTAAAACATCATCTGAATCCTCCTCAAATACCTCGAATGATCTAGTGTCCACCATCCTCCAGAGTAGAGAATTCCAGCGATTCACCGACCTCTGTGAGAGGAAGTTCCTGTGCAGTTTTAAATGACCACTCTCTTATCTTGTAACTATGTCCCCTCATTGGAGCCTCTGCCTCTGCACATAGTTACACAGATCTCCGGCACAGAAACAGGCTCCCTGGTCCACCGCACTTATACCGGCCATCATGCTGAGTGACACTAATCCAACTTCCCAACATTAATTGCCTATCCCTCTGTGCCTTGTTCATTCAAATACATCAACATACCTCTTAAAGATTGTTACTGTTCCTGCCTCCACCACCTCATCTAGCATCTACGAATGATAATGTTTGGACAAATTACCACTCTGATCTCCTTAAACCACACCCTTCCCATCTTCAACTGATACACTTTGATCTTGGACAACTCTACGGTGGGAAATGGCCATTGACTCTGTCTGCAACTCGCATCATTTTATATAACTTCGAGAAAGTGCAGAAACGTTGGGTCTGCTCCCCCAACAGTGTGCGTTGCGGAGCTGATGAAGCTGTTTTTGAAATGAGTCCCTCCCCCTGACTTCACTGTGGTGAAATATTCTGTTTCACTGTACCATTGGGGTGGGGGGGCACATTGTGACGTCACTGGAAGCTGGTGTTTTAAAATGTGGTTTTGGCTTATTTTAAAAATTTAATCATGAATAACCTGGGGGGGAGGGAGAAGGGGGTGTGAATAACCTGGGAGGGGGTGAGGGGGCAGGGGGTGTGGCACTCGGCATCTTGAGAGCCCTTTGTGATTATCGTCAGTGGAAGCTCCTGGAAAATAGACTGCATGTGAGAAGCTGCCGTTACCGTTGGCAACATCCCATTGTGACGTAATCGCGGCACTCGGCAGCTTGAGATCCCATTGTAATTGGTGCACTGTGAGTGTCATTGTGACATCATCAGTGGAAACTCCTGGAAAAAGGCTGTGTGTGAGAACGGTTTTTTGCATTTTTTTAAACTTGAATCGTCAATAACTTGTGACTTGTGAGGGGGGGCGTTTTAAAACCCGAGGTTTTTTTAAATAAACAGGATAAAAGGAAAGTCAATCTTTTTAAAATATTATATTGCAGGAATCAGTTGGACCAAGTTAAAAATGGAATCAGTGCAATAAAGTTAAAAACGGCGAGGTGTTTTTAAATAAATCTCAATGTTCACTTGACCTCAAGCAGGGCCGTTAACTGGACCGTTGGCGAGGTGGTGAAGGTGTTTTTGAAATGCGGCCCCTCCCCCTGACATCATTGCAATGGCGGCGACGCCTTCCCCTTGCGGGGGCAGTGTGACGTCAGTGGAAGCTGCTTAAAGAATCTGTGTGTGTTTACAAGGGTGATGTTTTGGCTTTTATTGGCTTTTAAATTAATGATGAATAACGTGAAAAATATAGCATGAATGTGAAGGAAACCTGTTTATTGCATCGACCGGGTTAATCTGTCACAATTTCAACTCTAGCGCGTAGCAATTTGACAAAAGTAGAAAAACACATATGGAAACAGGCACGCACACGCACACATACATACAAGATGAGACTTTTATAAATGTACTAGACTAAGTGGGACCCATTGGGTCCCAGTCACATGGGAGGCCTGGCTCCCCAATGCAACCCATTCCCCAACGCAATATTCCACCACACAGGCGCAACTGACGGGTTTGTGTTGTGACTCCCCTGATCCCCCCTCCTCCCCTCACGTCCCCACTCTGCCTCTTCCCCATCCCCGTGGGCCGTTTCTAGTCCCTCCAAAAATTGTGTCTGGTTGGAAACCTCCGCTGGCCATCCTCAGATCCAGTAAGGATGTGTTGGAAACCTCCGCTGGCCATCCTCAGATCCAGTAAAGATGCGATGGAAAGCTCCGCTGGCCATCCTCAGATCCAGTAAAGATGCGATGGCGCAGTAAGGGGCAGACCGTCCCACAGAGTGACAGGAGATAAGACCAATCCATGCGGCGCCAAATGGCAGGAAAGGAGATCGATCTGCGCACACGCGACTTTTAAACCTCGCCAAATTTTACATTGGACCACCGATCGGTGAGTAAGCTGGCGAAAAATCGTAGCACTATCACGTACTGTTTTTGCGCAAATAGAAAGACCGCGCAAGGTCGAGTGAACATCTGCTTCTGCACTGCTTTCTCACTTTGTCATCTTTAAAGAAAAGATTTATTTTAAAACACCTCGCCGTTTTTAACTTTATTGCACTAAATCTGTTTTTAACTTGATCCCACTGATTCCTTCAATATAACATTTTAAAAAGATGAACTTGATCCCACTTCAATATAACATTTAAAAAAGATTGAATTTCCTTTTATCCCGTTTATTTTAAAAATCCTCGTCTTATAAAAGCACCTCACGGTTTTACCTCGACACCCGACACAAACGCAATACAAGATCAGACGTAATAATGACGACCAAGTAGACCCGTTGGGTCTAATAACTAGCCAACCCCCCCCCCCACCCCAAACACACACACACACTAACCAGCCCCCTTGATATTATATTAGAATGGGAGGGAGAGGGAGAGGGAGGGGGCGGGGGAGGGGCGAGGGAGGGGAGGGGGGGGGGGACGGGGGGGACAGAGAGGGGGGGATGGGGAGAGAAGGGGGGAACAGAGAGGGGGGGGGCAGGGAGGGGGGAGGATCAGGGAGAGGGGGAACAGGAAGGGGGGAGGAGGGGGGAGGATCAGGGAGGGGGGAGGATCAGGGAGGGGGGAGGATCAGGGGGAGGGGGAGGATCAGGGAGAGGGGGAACAGGAAGGGGGAACAGGAAGGGGGGAACGGCCTCGCGGGGTTGGTCCCAACAGCGCGCGGGGCTCCAGAAATCTTGCACTGTCCGAAAATACCGCGCGCCAACGGCCTGTCAGCCCGCAGGCGCATTGAGGGCGTAGGCAGCGTCTCGTGGGCTTACGCAGCGTCTTGATGTCGTACACCTAGATGGCATTGCGCGATGACATCTCCGCCCGGCGTGCCGTAGCGTGATGACGTCACCGCCCGACGCCGTGCGACGTCCAAATTGAGTCGGCCCGCCTCCCGCCCAGCTGATTGGTGAGTATGTTGTCGGGACCATCTGCCTCCACGGGTCGAACTGGGACTGGCCTCGTGCGGCCGTACGTCTCAAGCGACCACGTTTGGTCGCGAGGCTCTCGTTCGAGCGGGTGGGCAGGCGTGGGAGCTGCGGGAGGCGTGGAGCGAGCGTACTTCGAGCGGGGTAGTGGAGGAGCGCCGGGCTGCCAAATGAAGAGAGAGAGAGAGAGTAGCGGCTTGGATCGGTCGGCATGTGGGCATTGTAACGTCAGAGCTGGTAAGGGCCGCTCAGATCTTAAAAAATGAATTTTGTTGAGTTTTGTGATCAATTTTACTCACAATCTGGGGAAATAATTGACCAAGGAGTGGATGTGCGAATGTAAAATTAAAATCGCTAGCGAAATGGTAAAAATGTCGGCGTTTATGCATGTGGTTTGCGCGGAGCAACGAATCAAATGCAAAATGCCGGACACCCACACACACACAGAGTTTTAAAAGTATACTAGACCAAGTGTAGACCCGTTGGGTCTGTTTCACCAACACGCAGGGGCAGGGGGGGGGAGCTGCAGCATCACACTCACACTAACCACTCCCCAAACACACAGGTGGGTGGAGGGTGAGACGAGGTGGGGAGAGGGGAGGGTGAGAAGAGGGGAGGGAGGGGAGAAGGGGAGGAGGAAATGGGAGAGATTTGGTTGGGAGAGCAGAGCGGGATAGGGAAGTGAGAGGGGAATGGGAAGGGGAGGAGAATGGGGAGTGGGAGGAGAGAGAGGAGGGCAGGAAGGGGGGGAGAGGGGTAGGTGGTTGGGAGAGCGGTAGCAGAGAGTGGTGCAAGAGAGAGGGGAAGGGGTGGGGGGCGATGGGGGTGAAGAGGGGTGGAACAGGGGGGAGATGGGAGGGGAGGAGGAAGAGGGGTGGGAGTGAAAGAGGGAAGCGGGGTGAGGAGAGAGGTAGATGGAGAGGGGGAGACAGGGGGAAGGAGAGGATGAGAGGGGTGGGAGAGGGTGAGAGCGGTAGGAGAATGGGAGAGAGGAAGGAGGGAGGGGAAGGAGGAGGGGGAAGGGGAGAGAGGGGGATGAATGTGGAGGGAGGGGGAGAGTGGTGGGGGGAGTGGTGGAAGTGGGAGAGAGGGAGGGGGTGAGGGATAGAGGGAGTGGTGGTTGAGGACAGAGGGGTAGGGGAAGGGGTGGGGGAGCGAGGGGGAAGGGAGGGGGGGAGAGAGGGGTGGGGGAGGGAGAGGGGTGAGGTAAGGGGGAGAGAAGGAGAAGAGTGAGGGGGAGGGGGGAGGGGTAGGGGGTGGTGGAAGAGGGACAGGGTAGGGGGCGGGGGGAGAGATGGAGGGGGAGAGTGTGAAGGGGGGTGGGGGAGAGAGTGATGGGGGTGGGGGAAGAAGGGGCGGAGAGGGAGATGATGAGGGAGGAGGAGAAAGGGGTGGTGGATGGGGAGGGGGAGAGAGGGAGGCGGGGAGTACGGAAGGGAAGGAGGAGAGAGAGGGGGAAGAGTGGAGGGAGTGGTAGGGGGACGGGGAAGAGTGGGATGGGAGGGGGAGAGGGGTGGGGGAAGAGTGGGGAGGGAGAGTGGGAGGGGGCTGGGGGAGAGAAGTGGTAGAGTGGGGAGGGAGGAAGGGGGTGAGGGGTAGGGGGAGTGGTGGAAGTGGGACATGCGGAGTGGTGGAAGAGGGACAGAGGGGAAGGGGTGGGGGAGAGAGGGAAGGGAGGGGGGAGAGAGGGGTGGGGGAGGGAGAGAGGTGGGGTAAGGGAGTAATAAGTAGAAGAGTGGGGAGGGAGGGGTAGGGGAGTGGTGGAAGAGGGACAGGGGGTAGGGGTAGCGGGAAGGGGGTGAGGTGTGAGAGGGAAGGGGTTGGGTTAGAGAGGGATGGGGGCGGGAGGAGGAGGGGAGGAGAGGGAGAGGGGTGAAGAGAGGGAGATGGAGAGGGGAAGGAGAGAGGGGTGGGGGAGGGGAGAAGAGAGGGTAGGGGAGAAAGGTGCGGGAGAGGGGGGAGGGAGGCGAGGAGGGAGATGGGGTAGTTTGTAGAGGGGGAAGAGTGTGGATGGAGGGGGAAGGGGGTGGGGGAGGGAAGGGGGTCGGGGGAGGGGTGGTGGAAAGGGAGTGAGGAGAGGGAGGTGGAGAGGGGGAGGAGAGGGGTCGGGGACAGGAGGAGAGAGGGATGGGGGAGGGGGGGAGGTGTGGCTGAGGGGGGAGGGGTGGGAGATGGGGTAGGGGAGGGAGGGAAGGGGGTGGGAGAGGGAAGGGGGGTGGGGGAGCGAGGGATGGGTGTGGAAGGAGCAGGGGGAGAGAGGGATGGGGGTGCTGCCAAGGCATATGTAAATTGTTCCATTTCGATTGGACATCTGTGAGCATTGGGCATTGTGACATCACACGATGGAACGTTCACCAACATTTTTGGGGGGGGGGGGGGGAGAAGGATTTAATTAAAAATGTGTACATAACCACGACGAAATTTAATCAGGAGTGGATACTTGGAATGAAAAGTGAAATCTGGGTGTTTCTGCGTCTGGTGTTGGCGTGGCAACGAATCAAAGGCTGGCAGCCACAAGTCAGGCAGAAAGCTGGCAGCCACTGACTTTTATATAATAACTAGACCAAGTGCAGACCCGTTGGTTCTGTTGCCCCAACGCGTGTTTGCGGGGGGGGTGCTGCGGCATCACACTCACACTAACCACCCCCCAAACACACAGATGGGCGGAGGGGGGAGGGCAAGACGCGGTGGGGAGAGGGTAGGGTGAGAAGAGGGGAGAGGGGGAGGTGTAAATGGGAGAGATTTGGGAAGGAGAGCAGATCGGGGTAGGGGGAATGAGAGGGGGATGGGAAGGGGAGGAGAATGGGGAGTGGGGGAGAGAGGGGAAGGGAGGAAAGGGAGGAAAGGGGTAGGTGGTGAGAGAGAGGTAGCGGGGAGTGGTGCAAGAGAGAGGGTAAGGGGGTGGGGGGGAAGATGGGGGTGGGACAGGGGGGAGAGGGGGTGGGAGGGGAGGAGGAAGAGGGGTGGGAGGGAAAGAGGGGTGAGGAGAGAGGGAGATGGAGAGGGTGGAGACAGGGGGGAAGGGGAGGATGAGAGTGGGGTGGGATAAGGGGGAGAGGGATGAGAGTGAGGGATGAGAGTGAGGGGTGAGGAGAGGGGGAGGAGAGAGGGTCGGGGGAGGGGGAGAGGGAGAGAGATGGGGGAGGGGGAGAGGTGTGGGGGAGGGGAGGAGGGAGATGGGGTAGGGGACAGGGGGGAGAGGGGGTGGGAGGGGAGGAGGAAGAGCGGTGGGAGGGAAAGAGGGGTGAGGAGAGAGGGAGATGGAGAGGGGGGAGACAGGGGGGAAGGGGAGGATGAGAGTGGGGTGGGATAAGGGGGAGAGGGATGAGAGTGAGGGGTGAGGAGAGGGAGATGGAGAGGGGGAGGAGAGAGGGTTGGGGGAGGGGGAGAGAGATGGGGGAGGGGAGAGGTGGGGGAGGGGAGGAGGGAGATGGGGTAGGGGAGGGAGGGGTTAGAGTGTGGAGGGAGGGGGAGAAGGTGGGGGAAGGGGGTGGGGGAGAGAGGGAAGGGGGGTGGGAGTTGGAGGGGGAGGGTTGAGGAGAGGGAGATGGAGAGGGGTGAGGAGATGGAGAGGGGGAGAGAGGGATGGGGGAGGGGGGAGGGGGAGAGAGGAATGAGGGAGGGGGAGAGAGTTGTGGCGGGGAGGGAAGGGGAAGGGGAGGGAGGTGTAAGAGTGTGGAGGGAGGAGGAGAGGGGAAATAGTGGGGAGGGAGAGTGGAAGGGGGAGGAATAGGGACAGCCCATTTGTTCCTCATTCCCTTTCACCCCCAATCCACTTTCTCTATTCCCACACACGTGATGACGCGCTTCGAAACAGGCTGCGGGGGTGGGGGGGGGGGGGGGGGGGGGAGGGGCTGGGGCTGGGGCTGCTGCAAAGGCATATGTAAATTGATATAATAGAAATCATATTTCTAGAAATATAGATACATAGACTATAGATGCAGGAGTTGGCTATTCTGTCCTTCCAGCCAGCACCGCCATTCAATGTGAACATGGCTAATCATCCACAATCAGTACCCCTTTCGTGCCTTCTCCCCATACCCCTTGATTCCGCTAGCCCTATCTAACTCTGTTTTAAATGCAGCCAGTGAATCGTCCTCCACTGCACTCTGAGGAAGAGAATTCCACAAACTCACAACTGTCTATGTGAAAAAGTTTTCCTCATCTCCATTTTCAATGGCTTACCCCTTATTCTTAAACTGTGGCCACTGGTTCTGGACTCCCCTAACATCGGGAACATGTTTCCTGCCTCAAGCGTGTCCAAACCATTAATAATCTTATATGTTTCAATAAGATTCCCTCTCATCCTTCTAAATTCCAGAGTATACAAGCCCAGCCGCCTCATTCCATCAACATGACACTACCGCCTTCCCGGGAATTAACCCGGTGAACCTATGCTGCACTCCCTCAATAGCAAAAATATCCTTCCTCAAATTGGGAGACAAAAACTGCACACAATACTGCAGGTGTGGTCTCACCAGGGCCCTGTCCAATGGCAGAAGGACTTCTTTCCTCCTATACTCTACTCCTCTTGTTATGAAGGCCAACATGCCATTTGCTTTCTTCACTGCCTGCTGTACCTGCATGCTTAGTTTTATTGAATGATGAACAAGGACCCCCCAGATCCTGTTGTACTTCCCCTTTGTTCAAATTGACACAATTTAGATAAAAATCTGCCTTCCTGTTTTTGCAACTAAAGTGGGTAACCTCACACTTATCCACATTAAACTGCATCTGCCACGCATCTGCCACTCACCCAACCTGTCCAAGTCACCGTGCATTCTCAAAGCATCCTCTTCACAGTTTACACTGCCACCCAGCTTTGTGTCATCTGCAAATTTGCTAATGTTACTTTTAATCCCTTCATCTAAATCATTAATGTATATTGTAAATAGCTGCAGTTCCAGCACCGGGCTTTGCGGTACCCCACTAGTCACTGCCTGCCATTCTGAAAGGGACCCGTCAATCCCTACTCTTTGTTTCCTGTCTGCCAACCAATTTTCTATCCATGTCAGCACTCTACCCCCAATACCATGTGCTCCAATTTTGCCCACTAATCTCCTATGTGGGACCTTATCAAATGCTTTCTCAAAGTCCAGGTACATTACATCTACTGGCTTTCCCTTGTCCATTTTCCTAGTTACAACCTCAAAAAATTTCAGAAGATTAGTCAAGCATGATTTCCCCTTCGTAAATCCTTGCTGACTCGGACCGATCCTGTCACTGCTATCCAAATGTGCGGCTATTTCATCTTTTATAATTGACTCCAGCATCTTCCCCACCACCGATGTCAGGCTAACTGGTCTTCTTTGTTTTCTTGTTTTCGCTCTCCCGCCTTTCTTAAAAAGTGGGATAACATTAGCTACCCTCCAATCCATAGGAACTGATCCTGAATCTATAGAACGTTGGAAAATGATCACCAATGCATCCACGATTTCTAGAGCCACTTCCTTAAGTACCCTGGGACGCAGACCATCAGGCCCTGTGGATTTATCTGCCTTAAGTCCCATCAGTCTACCCAACACCATTTCCTGTCTAATGTGAATTTCCTTCAGTTCCTTCGTCACCCTAGGTACATCAGGGAGATTGTTTGTGTCTTCCTTAGTAGAGACGGATGCAAAGTACCTCTATGGAATGAAATGATCCTGCATCTTCTGGATTATTCCCTGAAATACATGTCATTGCTGTTCCACCGTCATCCCTGCCAGGGTCCCTTTCCAGTCAACTTTGGCCAGCTCCTCCCTCATGCCTCCATAGTCCAACTGCAATATTGACATTTCCGATTTTACCTTCTCCCTCTCTAATAGCTGATTAAAACTTATCATATTATGGTCACTGCCTAATGGTTCCTTTACCTTCAGTTCCCTTATCAAATCCGGTTCATTATACAACACTAAATCCACAACTCTACCTCCCTGGTAGGCTCCAGTACAAGCTGCTCTTAAATCCATTCTTAAATCCATCTCTGGAGGCACTCTACAAACTCACTTTCTTGGGGTCCAGTACCAACCTGATTTTCCCTGTCTACCTGCATATTGAAATCACCCATAACCATCATAGCATTACCTTTGTTAAATGCTAATTTTAACTCCTGATGCAACTTGCACCCTATCTCCAGGCTACTGTTTGGGGGACATGTAGATAACTCCCATTAGGGCCTTTTTACCCGTACAAATTCTCAGTTCTATCCACAATGACTCTACATCTTCTGATTCTATGTCACCCCTCGCAAGGGACTGAATTTCATTCCTTACCAACAGAGCCATCCACCCCCTCTGCCTACCTGTCTGTCTTTTCTATAGGACGTATACCCCTGAATATTCTGTTCCCAGTTCTGATCCTCTTGCAGCCATGTCTCTGTAATTCCCACAACATCATACTTACCAATTTCTAACTGAGCTTCAAGCTCATCCACTTTATAAGGGTCTGTCCCACGGCAATTTTTTTCGTCAACTGCCGGCATCATTAACTGATGTATCAGGTCACCGAAAAATATGCGGCGTGACGCGGCGTGATGACATGTGACGTGCGGTGTTTTTCAAGTGTTGCACCAATTCTTTTGTCACCACTCGATTTTGAAATGATCTAAATCTTTTGGTGACACTGATATGACGCCGGCAGTCGCCGAAAAAATCACCAATTGGGACAGGCCCTTTATACTTCTCGCATTTATTAAAAAACACCTTTATTCGGTATTCACCTCCCCTCTCACAGTGGTTCCTATTTCACCTAATCTTAGTGTTTTATCCCTTCTTGAACTTTCTGTCCCATTAATTTGGGAGTCTTTCGTAACTTTTCCTGTACCCTCTTGCCCTTTAACTCCATCCGATTTGTCAACCCCTCCTCTGTTGAGTTCTAAATTTCTCCCAGTCCTCTGGTTTGCCTCTTCCTTGGCTTTACCACTATCCTTGACTTCCCTCGTCAGCCACGATTGAGCCGCTTTCCCAGTTTTATTTTTTCGCCAGACAGGGATGAACAATTTCAGGAGTTCATCCATGCGGTCTTTAAATCTTCGCCATTGCATCTCCACTGTCAACCCTTTAAATATAATTTGCCAGTCTATCCCAGCCAATTCCCATCTCATACCTTCAAAGTCTCCCTTATTCAAGTTCAGAACCCTAGTCTCTGAATTAACCATGTCACTCTCCATCCTAATGAAGAATTCCACCATAGTACGGTCACTGTTACCCAAGGGGCCTTGCACAACAAGATCGCTAACTAATTCCTCATTACACAATATCCAGTCTAGGATTGAGTAACCCTCTAGTCGGTTCCTCTACATATTGGTTTAAAAACCCATCGTATACATTCCAGGAAATCCTCCTCCTCAGCACTGTGACCAATTTGGTTGGCCCAATCTATATGTAGATTAAAGTCACCCATGATAACTGCTGTACCTTTGCTACACGCATCCCTAATTTCCTGCTTGATGCAATCCCCAAACTGCCTTCTGCTGTTTGGTGGACTGTATACCAATCCAACAAGCGTTTTCTGCCCATGGCTATTTCACAGTTCTAGCCTTACCGATTCTGCAGCATCCAAGCTAATGTCTCTCCTTGCTATTGCATTAATCTCCTCTTTAACTACCTCCTCTTCCTTTCTGTCTATCCTTCCTGAATATCAAATGCCTCTGCATGTTTAGCTCCCAGCCTTGGTCACCCTGGAGCCATGTCTCCGTAATTCCAACTATATCATATCCCTTGATTACTAACTGTGCATTCAATTCATCCTTATTTGAATGCTCCTCGCATTAAACCACAGAGCTTTCAGGTTAGTTTTTCTTATCTCCCTTCTAGAAACATAGAAACATAGAAATTAGGTGCAGGAGTAGGCCATTCGGCCCTTCGAGCCTGCACCGCCATTCAATATGATCATGGCTGATCATCCAACTCAGTATCCCATACCTGCCTTCTCTCCATACCCTCTGATCCCCTTAGCCACAAGGGCCACATCTAACTCCCTCTTAAATATAGCCAATGAACTGGCCTCGACTACCCTCTGTGGCAGGGAGTTCCAGAGATTCACCACTCTCTGTGTGAAAAAAGTTCTTCTCATCTCGGTTTTAAAGGATTTCCCCCTTATCCTTAAGCTGTGACCCCTTGTCCTGGACTTCCCCAACATCGGGAGCAATCTTCCTGCATCTAGCCTGTCCAACCCCTTAAGAATTTTGTAAGTTTCTATAAGATCCCCTCTCAATCTCCTAAATTCTAGAGAGTATAAACCAAGTCTATCCAGTCTTTCTTCATAAGACCGTCCTGACATCCCAGGAATCAGTCTGGTGAACCTTCTCTGCACTCCCTCTATGGCAATAATGTCCTTCCTCAGATTTGGAGACCAAAACTGTACGCAATACTCCAGGTGTGGTCTCACCAAGACCCTGTACAACTGCAGTAGAACCTCCCTGCTCCTATACTCAAATCCTTTTGCTATGAAAGCTAACATGCCATTCGCTTTCTTCACTGCCTGCTGCACCTGCATGCCCACTTTCAATGACTGGTGTACCATGACACCCAGGTCTCGCTGCATCTCCCCTTTTCCTAGTCGGCCACCATTTAGATAATAGTCTGCTTTCCTGTTTTTGCCACCAAAATGGATAACCTCACATGTATCCACATTATACTGCATCTGCCAAACATTTGCCCACTCACCCAGCCTATCCAAGTCACCTTGCAGTCTCCTAGCATCCTCCTCACAGCTAACACTGCCCCCCAGCTTAGTGTCATCCGCAAACTTGGAGATATTGCCTTCAATTCCCTCATCCAGATCATTAATATATATTGTAAATAGCTGGGGTCCCAGCACTGAGCCTTGCGGTACCCCACTAGTCACTGCCTGCCATTGTGAAAAGGACCCGTTTACTCCTACTCTTTGCTTCCTGTTTGCCAGCCAGATCTCTATCCACATCAATACTGAACCCCCAATGCCGTGTGCTTTAAGTTTGTATACTAATCTCTTATGTGGGACCTTGTCGAAAGCCTTCTGGAAGTCCAGATACACCACATCCACTGGTTCTCCCCTATCC
Source organism: Amblyraja radiata (assembly GCF_010909765.2). NCBI lineage: Eukaryota > Metazoa > Chordata > Chondrichthyes > Rajiformes > Rajidae > Amblyraja > Amblyraja radiata. The sequence continues at coordinate 2,359,916 of NC_045962.1, forward strand.
ACGCTACTAGTTACATCCTCGAAAAATTCTATAAGATTCGTCAGACATGATTTACCTTTTGTAAATCCAAGCTGACTTTGTCCAATGATTTCACCACTTTCCAAATGTGCTGCTATCCCATCTTTAATAACTGACTCTAGCAGTTTCCCCACTACCGATGTTAGACTAACTGGTCTGTAGTTCCCCGTTTTCTCTCTCCCTTCCTTCTTAAAAAGTGGGGTTACGTTTGCTACCTGCCAATCCTCAGGAACTACTCCAGAATCTAAAGAGTTTTGAAAGATTATTACTAATGCATCCACTATTTCTGGAGCTACTTCCTTAAGTACTCTGGGATGCAGCCTATCTGGCCCTGGGGATTTATCGGCCTTTAATCCATTCAATTTACCCAACACCACTTCCCGGCTAACCTGGATTTCACTCAATTCCTCCAACTCCTTTGACCCGCGGTCCCCTGCTATTTCCGACAGATTATTTATGTCTTCCTTAGTGAAGACGGAACCAAAGTAGTTATTCAATTGGTCCGCCATATCCTTGTTCCCCATGATCAACTCACCCGTTTCTGACTGCAAGGGACCTACATTTGTTTTAACTAATCTCTTTCTTTTCACATACCTATAAAAACTTTTGCAGTCAGTTTTTATGTTCCCTGCCAGTTTTCTTTCATAATCTATTTTTCCTTTCCTAATTAAGCCCTTTGTCCTCCTCTGCTGGTCTCTGAATTTCTCCCAGTCCTCCGGTATGCTGCTTTTTCTGGCTAATTTGTACGCATCATCCTTCGCTTTGATACTATCCCTGATTTCCCTTGTTATCCACGGATGCACTACCTTCCCTGATTTATTCTTTTGCCAAACTGGGATGAACAATTTTTGTAGTTCGTCCATGCAGTCTTTAAATGTCTTCCATTGCATATCCACCGTCAACCCTTTTAGAATTAATTGCCAGTCAATCTTGGCCAATTCACGTCTCATACCCTCAAAGTTACCTTTCTTTAAGTTCAGAACCATTGTTTCTGAATTAACAATGTCACTCTCCATCCTAATGAAGAACTCAACCATATTATGGTCACTCTTGCCCAAGGGGGCACGTACAACAAGACTGCTAACTAACCCTTCCTCATTACTCAATACCCAGTCTAAAATAGCCTGCTCTCTCGTTGGTTCCTCTACATGTTGATTTAGATAACTATCCCGCATACATTCCAAGAAATCCTCTTTCTCAGCACCCCTGCCAATTTGATTCACCCAATCTATATGTAGATTGAAGTCACCCATTATAACGGTTTTGCCTTTGTCGCACGCATTTCTAATTCCCTGTTTGATACCATCTCCAACTTCACTACTACTGTTAGGTGGCCTGTACACAACACCCACCAGCGTTTTCTGCCCCTTAGTGTTTCGCAGCTCTACCCATACCGATTCCACATCCTGCAAACTAATGTCCTTCCTTTCCATTGCGTTAATCTCCTCTCTAATCAGCAACGCTACCCCACCTCCTTTTCCTTTCTCTCTATCCCTCCTGAATATTGAATATCCCTGGATGTTCAGCTCCCAACCTTGGTCACCCTGGAGCCATGTCTCCGTGATCCCAACTATATCATAGTCATTAATAGCTATCTGCACATTCAACTCATCCATCTTATTACAAATGCTCCTTGCATTGAGACACAAAGCCTTCAGGCTTGTTTTTACAACACTCTTACCCCTTATACAATTTTGTTGAAAAGTGGCCCTTTTTGATTTTTGCCCTGGATTTTCCAGCCTGCCACTTTTACTTTTCACCTTGCTACCTATTGCTTCTACCCTCATTTTACACCCCTCTGTCTCTACGCTCACACATTTAAGAAACCCTTTCCCTTTAACTCCATCCTCCACTAGCCCATTCGACACCCCACCCCCCTTATTCAGTTTAAAACCACCCGTGTAGCAGTGGCAAACCTGCCTGCCAGAATGCTGGTCCCACACCTGTTAAGATGCAATCCGTCCCTTTTGTACAGTTTCACTTACCCCAAAACAGATCCCAGTGATCTAAGAATCTAAATCCCTGCCCCGTGCACCAGTTCCTCAGCCACACGTTCAGGTCCCGTATCTCCCTGTTCCTGCTCTCGCCAGCACGAGGAACTGGAAGCAAACCGGAGATAACAATCCTGGAGGTCCTGCTTTTCAGCATTTTTCCGAGCTCTCTAAAGTCACGCTGCAGAATATTCATCCCCTTCTTTCCGACATCATTTGTGCCGACATGCACTACCACTTCCGGATGTTCACCTTCGCCCTTGAGGATTTTCTGCACTCTGTCCGTGACATCCTGGATCCTGGCACCAGGAAGGCAGCACACCATCCTCGCATCCCGTCTGTTGCCGCAGAAACCCCTGTCCGTACCTCTCACAATGGAGTCTCCTACTACAATGGCGTTGCCTGCCTTAGGCCTTTTTGGTTTTGGCTCAACAGCCCTATTCGCATCACAAGCCAGTCCGCCGCCCAGTGTAAACACCTCTTCTGTCCCGACAGCTTCTAAGTGAGTTCTCCCTTTTACTTTTGCCCTCCTACCTAGTCCTCCATACTCACGTTGCACAATCTCCTTCCTCTTCTTACCCATGTCATTGTGCCCACATGCACAACTACTTCCGGCTGTTCACCTTCCCTCTCGAGGATGTTTTGAATTCGGCTCGTGACATCTTGGACCCTGGCACCAGGGAGGCAACACACCATCCTCGAGTCTCGCCTGTCACCATAGAATCTACTGTCCACACATCGGACAAATGGAGTCACCCACCACTATGACTCTGCCTGACCTCCTTTCTAGGGGGGCGCCGTCCTGTGCGGTATGGCTGCCCAGCCTTGCAGCTGCCCGTTTTTTCTCTCTTTTTTTATTTTTAGTTAGTTGAGTTTTTTGTTCTGGAGTTTTGGTCTTTTTAATGTGGGGGGGGGGGGGGGGAAATGCTTTCTAGGGTCCCTACCTGGTTGGAGAGGCAGCTTTTCTCCGGGCTGCACCATCAACCCGTCCTCGCGGCCTACCAGCGGGGCCAGGAGAGGTGTTTCCTGAGGGGACCTGGCCAAAACCTCAGCTTCGGCGGCGGCACAGCGCTGGAGCGCTATTGCGGAGCGGGCGATGCCTTGCCCGGGTCGCCGCGCTGGAACTCCGGTGAGCTGAGACCGCCGATAAAAACATCATGGAGCTGCGGAACAGTGGAGCGGCCAGCTGCGGGCGGCGGCGCTGACTTTAACATCGGGAGCCTGGGATCTCTCAGCGAGATCACCAGAGGTGGAGCTCCATCCGGCGTGGCCTTGTTGGCTTCGGAAGCCACGGCCTCCAGTACGGAAGCGGCCGTTCCAGGGTTCCCAAGCCGCTGAGAGGACTCTCCTGACGCCGGAGCACCATCAACTGGCTAGAACGGCATGGAACATCGGGCCTCCGTAGAGGCAACTGTGGAGGCCTCAATAGGCCCGACTATGAGTGAACAGGGGATGGGGACTGGACACTGTGCCTTCCCTCATAATGGGAACCATTGTGGGGGGTTGTTTTTATGTTTAAATTTCTTTATTACTGTTATGTCTCTATTCTTTCTTTATGTGCTGCATTGGCAAGAAGAATTTCACTACACCTAGGTGTATGTGACTAATAAAATAACCTTTGAACCTTTCCCAGAGCTCCCTCCCTCCCAGTTGCTGGGATCCCGGTTCTCATGCTCCATTTCATATTCCGGGCCACAGTCTCCTGCTGGCTCCCACTCTCCCGACGCCGGTGTAACAATACTGATTTCCGGTGCTATCTGTGTGGAGTTTGCATGTTCTCCCTGTGACTGTGTGGGTTTCCCCGGGTGCTCCAGTTTCCCCCACATCGCTGAAACTAGCTGGGACATTAATCAGCAGCTGTAAAATGCCCCAGTGTGGGTTAATGGCGACATTTGATTGGCCGGTGTCAGAGAATGACCAAGGTGCAGAACTACATGGAAGTAAGGAGAGGGGCAATGGAACTGATGAGATCAATCCCCTAGACACTGGCATGAAGCTGATGGGCCGAATGGTCGTCCTTGTGGCAATCAGTTCATGGTGGAAGAGCGATGAAGCTGGGTTTACAGACGTGGGATTGGTGCCAGCGTTTATCCGGGAGATGGTATCATTGATCAGGGAGTGAACGGGAGATTATTGGTGCTCGGGGTTGGTGAGGGTGGAGATACAGATGAGGGAGGTGGGGAACAAGAGGCTGGGGACATGAGCTGAACTTGACATTAACACCGAACATCATTCTGTCCCTCAGCCACAGACACCGCACTCGGTGACCCGTGTGTGACCCACACCGTCCTGGATCAGCCCTGGAGGAGCACGGATTGTTCCAACACTGAGTGCAGCGCTGGGACATGGATGGGTGATGGAAATCTCACAGTGGGATGGTACAGATTTAACAGGTAACGTGAGGCGATCATAGCTGAGAAATTGGACACTGATGGAGAATGTAAAGGGGAGAATGAGGGGCGTGTGAAGGGGAGATGTAGGGAGATGGGGATCATCAGTTGCTGCAATGGGACGGGGCGTCAATACTGAGAATGGGGAGATCCCACATTGTGGAGAGAGAGACCGGGGAAGACGGAAGCGGAGGGAAAATAACATTGGATTCCGGGGAATGTTGAACGGGGACGGGGTGCGGTCAGGATGGCCCTGATTCCGGGTCTTTCTCTGGGTGAACAAACTCCCTCAGTTCAGGGGCTGACTCTCTGATTGTTGTTTCAGTTCCGGTGGATGGAAGATTCCGGAGACTGGCGTTCCATGGTTTCACTGCTCCGGGTGGTACCCAGGCTGGTTAGCCGGTAGGGTCAGAGTTTACAACAGATGGTCTCAGTTATTGTCGGGGAGGGTCAGACTGACGACCCAGATCTCTCCAGAGGGCCCCTCGCACGGACACGGAACCCAAACTCCCTGAGAGGTTCCCCCACAGTCACTCAGACCGCGCTCCGGCCCTGGATCCTCACGGAGTGCGGTGGGGAAGCTCCAGCTTCCTGGGGTTTCCCGGCAGTGGGACTACGGATCCCATCCGCCCGCTGTCCCTGCTCCAGATCAGAGCCGGAGCAGTTTCAGTGGAGGAGCAGCTCCCAGGGAGCTGGGCCCGTCTCAGGACACCCACAGTTCAGCAACGAGGCGGAGAAATTAAATACACACAACATTTAGCACAAATGTGCTCATTTTGGAAATGTTTGTCATTTGTTATGGTTACAATTAATGTAACTAGTTTAGTTGTGATATTTCTGATGAGGCTGATCTACATATTATATAATTAGTCATTAGTCACTGCCACAGAAACAGGCCCTTCGGCCCATGCCCACCATGATGTCCCATCTGAGCTACTCATTCGGCCCGTGTCTGTCTAAACTATACCTGTCCGCTCATCACCAGCTGTCAGCACCCATCAGGGGTGGGGCTTGTGTATCCAGTCTAGACCCTGGCACCCTAGGGTGTCAGCACCAGGAGCCGGTCTCAGGGAGCAGGGGCTGCTGTGGGGAGTGTGGGTGGGGTGGTTGAGGGCAGCTGCTCACCGCTGACTGAGGCTGGTCAGACCCGACCGTGGCTTGTGATCACTGCCTTACACTGACTCCACATTCACATTTTCCACCGCACTGTGGCACTGGGTACATTTTACAATGTTTATAATCCTCATTCCAGGTCCCCATCCCAGTGTGGGAGACGGGGAGGTGACCAGGACAGTCTGTTTCACTGTGCGCAGTTACATCTGCAACAGGAACCGGGAGATCAGGTTGAAGAACTGCACCGGTTACTTTGTGTATCAGCTGTGGCCGTCACCCATCTACAACGCTGTGTATTGTACAGGTAGGTCCCCGTTCCCCAGTCACATGGGCTGTTGGGGTTGTGGAGATATTCTGGGATGTCCCGAGTCACCAACACACACAGTGGGCTGAGAGTTCAGGTCCATTGCCCCCACACCCCCTCTTGTATCCCCCTCCCCCCCTGATTGACCCCACCGGTCATGAACCCATGGTCAAACCACCACATGGATCGCCCATGGAACCCACCCCTCCCCCTCAGCTCACAGAACTCTCCCCCTCACCCTGGGACCATTCCCACTCATTCCTCACCCCTAGACCCGTCCCACCCACCATTCACTCCTGGACCAATCCTTTCTCTCTCCCCCAACCCAGGACCCATCCCTGCAACCACTTCACACTTGGTCCCGTCCCACATACCCCTCATCCCTAAACCCATTCTACCCACCCCTCACCCTTGAACCCATCCTTGCAGACCCCTTACCCCAGGACTCTCCCCTCCACTCCCCCACTCATGGATCCCCTCCTCGCTCCCCTCCCCTCGACTGTGATACACTGTGATGTCCCACTGACCCCCAGTGTCCCTCCTGTCCACAGTCAGTGTCCCTGGGGACGGAGATACACCGTGATATCTCCCACTGATGATCAGGAATGGGAACACATCTACCCTGAAGTCTCATCATCTCAATTTAACCGAGTCCCACTGCTAGGTATTGTTTCATCCATAAATAACCGTATCCAATCTACTTTGGCCCAGTCCTGCCTTAGGTTATGGAAACCAGCCTTCCTCTCGTTTACAATCTGAATTAGTGGACATCCATGTAACATCGGAACTTACAGAATAACGATCACAGTCCACAAAATGTTTCCCCACTGACTCTCCCATTATCTCCCAGCCTCGCTTCCCAAGATTAAGTCCAGATCAGCACGGTATTCCCGACTCTGATCGAGGGTCCCAGCCTGAAATGTCTCCTATCCATTTCTGCCACAGATGCTGCCTGACCCGCTGAGTTACTCCAGCATTTGTGTTTTGTTCAAGATTCCAGCATCTGCCTTTCCTTGTGTCTCCAGCCCCACATCTAGTAGCACGATCCATGCATTGGTTTAGGAACCTTGTCGTGGTATTAAGACTCAAAGTTTGGATAAGATGACACAGACACTGAGAATTCTTCAAGAAGATGAAAAGCCTTTTTATTTGCAAACAAATTTGGCTTGGAACATTCAGAGCCACCACGGCCTGGCCATTCTCCAAATGTTACCTGATTTATAAATTCAAAAAGTTTTTTATTACAGCTTCAGTCTTTATCTTTGGCTGCTTGGCATGCATGTTTCACTAACTTTACTCTCTCATTGTCCTTGCCCTTTACCTCTACTCTCTGAGCCTACCATGATGTTCTTAGCTAAAGCAAAATAAACTAAACAGCAACTTGTCTGTGTGCCTTGATGTCTGATCACATAAAAATAGCTGACATTTGCGAGCTTTAATGTTTTAAACATATTGGTAAAAGTAAGAAGTAACTTGTTTATTCTATATAACTTCTATATAACTTCCATAACCTCTCTTAAGTACACTGTACAAATTTCTCCCAAACAAACCCCCTCGTACGAAGTCTCTCCAGGTCAATATTGTAGAAGTTAAATCCTCCAATACTCTAACTTGGAGACATGGGATTGGTGCCTGCGTTTATCCGGGACATGGTATCATTGATCAGGGAGTGAACGGGAGATTATTGGTGCTCGGGGTTGGTGAGGGTGGAGATACAGATGAGGGAGGTGGGGAACAAGAGGCTGGGGACATGAGCTGAACTTGACATTAACACCGAACATAATTCTGTCCCTCAGCCACAGACACCGCACTCGGTGACCCGTGTGTGACCCACACCGTCCTGGATCAGCCCTGGAGGAGCACGGATTGTTCCAACACTGAGTGCAGCGCTGGGACATGGATGGGTGATAGAAATCTCGCAGTGGGATGGTACAGATTTAACAGGTAACGTGAGGCGATCATTGCTGAGACATTGGACACTGATGGAGAATGTAAAGGGGAGAATGAGGGGCGTGTGAAGGGGAGATGTAGGGAGATGGGGATCATCAGTTGCTGCAATGGGACGGGGCGTCAATACTGAGAATGGGGAGATCCCACATTGTGGAGAGAGAGACCGGGGAAGACGGAAGCGGAGGGAAAACAACATTGGATTCCGGGGAATGTTGAACGGGGACGGGGTGCGGTCAGGATGGCCCTGATTCCGGGTCTTTCTCTGGGTGAACAAACTCCCTCAGTTCAGGGGCTGACTCTCTGATTGTTGTTTCAGTTCCGGTGGATGGAAGATTCCGGAGACTGACGTTCCAGTGAATCACTGCTCCGGGCAGTACCCAGGCTGGTTAGCCGGTAGGGTCGGAGTTTACAACAGATGGTCTCAGTTATTGTCGGGGAGGGCCAGACTGACGACCCAGATCTCTCCAGAGGGCCCCTCGCACGGACACGGAACCCAAACTCCCTGAGAGGTTCCCCCACAGTCACTCAGACCACGCTCCGGCCCTGGATCCTCACGGAGTGCGGTGGGGAAGCTCCAGCTTCCTGGGGTTTCCCGGCAGTGGGACTACGGATCACATCCGCCCGCTGTCTTTCTTTATCCAAAATATACTTTATTCAGAATTTTTAACTTTTTCAAAAAACGAACACTGCAAGAAAACTCTACCGACATTCTCAGTGTTTGTACATAAATTGGTGACAGTAGACCATAGACAATAGCCAATAGGTGCAGGAGTCGGCCATTCAGCCCTTCGAGCCAGCACCGCCATTCAATTTGATCATGTCTGATTGTCCCCAATCAATATCCCGGTCCTGCCTTCTCCCCATTTCCCCTGACTCCGCTATCATTAAGAGCCTTATCTATCTCTCTCTTGAAAGTATCCAGAGAACCAGCCTCCACCGCCCTCTGAGGCAGAGAATTCCACAGACTCACAACTCTCTGTGAGAAAAAGTGTTTCTGAAAAAGTGATATTCGGTAGTGTTTGCAAACTATCCTTACACCAAGCCCACTTGCTACACGTGGTCCCCTGAGGTGTTGGAAGGATCTGACTGGGAGGGCCCCTCTAACCGCCAGCCAAGCCGGGTGTTGGTGCTTGTTGGTGAGTTCTGGCGATGAGCCATTTCACCAGACGAGCTGGGCATTCTGCACTGGGAACCACGCCACAGGATCCATTGTGTCCTTTTCCTGCAGTGCCTGCAGGATGTTCTGTGCTGACCACTGCCTGACGGACTTATGGACAAAGGTGTTGGCCCGGAAGACCCTTTCCACTGGCGGCACAGTGGTAGAGTTGATGCCTTACAGCGCTAGAGGCCCGGGTTCGATCCTGACTACAGATGCTGTCTGTACGGAGATTATACATTCTCCCTGTGACCGTGTTAGTTTCCTCAGGGTGCTCCAGTTTCCTCACACACTCCAAAGCCGTACGTGTTTGAAGTTTAATTGGCTTTGTTAAAATTGTAAATTGTCCTTAGTGTGTGTAATGTTAGTGTACAGGGTGATCGCTGGTCGGTGCGGACTTGGTGGGCAGAAGGGCCTGTTTCCTTGCTGTTTGTCTAAAGTCTACAGACAGGTGATTTGACAAAGTCCAGTGAACTGGCACATTGTGTAGCATCGGAGCCAGGCTCATCCTTCACAACACCGGGGACGGGTAGAACCGCAGCAGGTAGTGACACTTGGTGCCCACATGCTTTGGCTCTACACACAACTTGATGCAGTCATTGACAAAGGAGGCTATCGGGATGAGGGCGTCGTTCAGTACCTTTTACCCCCGTTGTCTGCCGACTTGTGCATCGTGACCCATCAGACCCGCTCCATCATTGAACCAACTCCATCATTGAACCAACTCCATCATTAAACCAACTCCATCATTGAACCAACTCCACCATTGAACCCGCTCCATCATTGAACCAACTCCATCATTGAACCAACTCCATCATTGAACCCACTCCATCATTGAACCAACTCCATCATTGAACCCGCTCCATCATTGAACCCGCTCCATCATTGAACCAACTCCATCATTGAACCAACTCCATCATTGAACCAACTCCATCATTGAACCAACTCCATCATTGAACCCATTCCATCATTGAACCAACTCCGTCATTGAACCAACTCCATCATTGAACCAACTCCATCATTGAACCCACTCCATCATTGAACCCGCTCCATCATTGAACCAACTCCATCATTGAACCAACTCCATCATTGAACCAACTCCATCATTGAACCAACTCCATCATTGAACCCACTCCATCATTGAACCCACTCCATCATTGAACCTACTCCATCATTGAACCAGAGCCGGGGTGATCGCTGGGACGGGCCACACTAACACCAAGTCTAGCAGTCCCGGGAACACCTCATGCCTGATGAACAAACTTTTCCCCGTTATCCCCACACCCAATGTTTTTCTTGACGATGGCTGTTTGCTCCAGCCAATTCTTGTAACATGCCTTGATCAACCCCGCGGAACCAAATCCCCAGCAACTCAAGAATTCCCATCCGCCCGCTGTCGCTGCTCCAGATCAGAGCCGGAGCAGTTTCAGTGGAGGAGCAGCTCCCAGGGAGCTGGGCCCGTCTCAGGACACCCACAGTTCAGCAACGAGGCGGAGAAATTAAATACACACAACATTTAGCGCAAAGATAGATTATTGGTTTTATTTTCTGAATGTTTGTGATTAAAGTTGTACGGGTCAGTTCCAGTTCCAGTTCCAGCTTCTAGTTTCATAATTCAGCACCCATCAGGGGCGGGGCTTGTGTTTCCAGTCCAGACCCGGGCACCCTAGGGTGTCAGCACCAGGAGCCGGTCGCAGGGAGCAGGGGCTGCTGTGGGGAGTGTGGGTGGGGAGGGAGAGGGCAGCAGCTCACCGTTGACTGAGGCAGGTCAGACCCGACCGTGGCTTGTGATCACTGCCTTACACTGGCTCCACATTCACATTCCCCACCGTACTGTGCCACCGGGTACATTATACAATGTTTATCATCCTCATTCCAGGTCCCCATCCCAGTGTGGGAGACGGGAGGTGACCAGGACAGTCTGTTTCACTGCGGGCAGTTACATCTGCTTCAGGGACCAGGAGATCAGGGTCAAGAACTGCACCGGTTACTTTGTGTATCAGCTGTAGCCGTCACCCTACACCTACACTGTGTATGGTACAGGTAGGTCCCCGTTCCCCAGTCACATGAGCTCTCATCTCCCGGTCTGACCTGTGACCCCACTTGGTCCAATTGCCCCGTGGGTTCCAGCCTTGTCAGACATGTGGTGAAATATTCTGAGGATTGAGCAGAGACACCGTTGTCCCTGGAGCACATTGAGGACACGTCCAGTAGAACAGATGAGGGAACCAGTGACTGGGCTGTGGGGGATTTTCGGAAAGCATTTAGTACGTTCCTGCACAAGAGGCTGGTCAACAATGTCAGAGCACATGGAATTGTTCACACACTGACATGGATTGAGAATTGGCTTTTGGACAGAGAGCAACAGGTGGGAATAAGCAGATCATTCTCAGGTTGGCAGCAGTGACGTGTGGGTACAAGAGGGCTCAGTGCTTGGGCCCCGGTGAGTCACAGTCTGTATCAATAACTTTGCTGGGACGATCATCTGTGGACTGAGATACACCGTGATATCTCCCACTGACCCGCAGTCTCCCTCACTGTGGCCCCTGGGACCGAGATATCCTCTACACCCCCCCCCCCTCAAGGGACCCAAACTGACCCACAACCCGTCCACAATGACAGGGTCTTCTCCTCCCCTCCCCCCGGACACAGAGCACCCCTCGAACCCCAACCTGAGCCGTCCCCTATCCCTTCCCCACAGGGATCTCCCCTCCCCGAGACCAGGCCGTTCCTTCCTCTCACTCGCCCCGGAAACAACCGGACCCCTCCCCTCCTCTCGCCAGAGACCGAATGAGCCGGGGGGTGAGGGAGAAGCAGGGAGAGGGTGGAGAGGACAGAGGGGGTGAGAGAGAGGGAAAGGGTGGGTGAAGGAGAGGCAGGGTCGAGGAAGAGGTGAGAGGGCAGGGAGGGGCGAGCGGAGGGGAATGAGGGCAGAGTGACGACGGGAATGATGGGGGTGAGGAGCAGAGGGAGTGGGGAGCAGAGCGGAGTGATGCAGGGACGGGTCCCAATGTGTGAGGTGTGTGGGGTGGAGGAGCTGGGAGGCAGTAACGGTCACTCCACTGTGGAGTGGGATGTACTGGGGGTGTCAGGATACACGGTGCAGGAGAGGGCTGGACCGTTGGTGTCACCAGAGACTGGTGTCGGCCGTGCACTTCCCTCTGCTCCCATCCCGCAGAGATGCTGGATTATTTCCACACTACACACACTGTCTGTCCACACTTTATTACAGATCCAGCCTCCGTACCAACTGGGGAACCCCAGGAAACAACAGCTGAACTCCAAAAAACAACACACGAACCCCAGGAAACAACTCAGGAACTCCAGGATACAACAGCTGAACCCCAGAAGGATGTGTCCACCGTTCCAGAACCAGATACAACCTTAGGTATTGATGGTTTTTATCTGACATCAGGTAGAAACATATAAATTAGGTGCAGGATTAGGCCATTCGGCCCTTCGAGCCAGCACCGCCATTCGATGTGATCAAGCTGATCATGCAACTCAGTATCCTGTACCTGCCTTCTCTCCATACCCCCTGATCCCTTTAACCACAAGGGCCACATCTAACTCCCTCTTAAATATAGCCAATGAACTGGCCTCAACTACCTTCTGTGGCAGAGAATTCCAGAGATTCACCACTCTCTGTGTGAAAAATGTTTTTCTCATCTCGGTCCTAAAAGATTTCTCCCTTATCCTTAAACTGTGACCCCTTGTTCTGCTCTTCCCCAACATCGGGAACAATCATCCTGCATCTAGCCTGTCCAACCCCTTATGAATTTTGTAAATTTCTATAAGATCCCCCCTCAATCTTCTAAATATCCCCCTTCAATCTTTGAAATGATAGTGGTATTTCTGACCCCAAACGTCCGTGCTGGTGGGGAAAGGGCAGGGGAGGGTGACTTGAGGAATATTGGCATCGAGGAGATGGAGGGGAGAGGCTGGGGTGTGGGGTGAGGAAATCTGGAGAGAGAAAGGGGAGGAGGGGGTCTATAATGGACGGGAGGGTGTGTAGAGTGGGGAGGGGGATCAGAAGGGGAGTAGGGGGTTGTGGGAGGAGTCTTGGAATTGGAGGTTGGGAAAAGGAGAGGCGGATTCCTGGAGTGACGGAGGCTGATGTTGGGGAGTGGGGAGGGGGAGGTCTGGAGTGAGGGGAGGTGGGAGTGGGGAGGGTGAGGTCTGGAAGGTTGGTGCTGGGGAGTGTGGAGGGGGGAGAGGGAGGTCTGGTGTTGGGGTGGAGGTGGCTGCAGGGATTCTGGGGAGATGAGCCAGGAATCCATTGGTGGGAGCGGACCTCACGGGAAGGTGGATGTGGGACAGTGTGGAGAGGGGAGGAGGGCAAGTAGAAATGTGGGTATAGTGGAAGAGGAGGGCAGGTATAGCACGGGAATAGGCCCTTCGTCCTTCGACCCTAATTCCGAGCTGACCAGTGATCCCCGTACACTTGCACTATCCTGTATACTGGGGACAATTACAATTTATACCAAAGCCAATTAACCTACAAACCTGTACGCCTTTGGAGTGTGAGAGGACACCGGAGCACCCGGCGGAAACCCACGCCGTTACATGGAGAACGTGCAAACTCCGCACAGACAGCAGCCGTAGTCAGGATCTAACTCGGGTCTCTGGCGCAGTGAGGCAGCAACTCTATCTCTGCCCCTTGTGCTGCCCTAAGGAGTGAATGGGTGACTGGAGATTGTGGGAGGAGGGGGAAAGTCAGTGGAGAGCTTGTGGAGAATGTATTTTGGTGACTGACTGACACTCGGGGGCGGGGGCTGAATGGTGAAGCGAGTGAGCGTGTGCGGGATTGGGTGAGGGGTGTGAGTGAGTCGGGAAAAGGATGGATTTAGTCAGGATCCAGGGATAGAGCTCTGTAGGAGAGTCGAGGAGGAACAAGGAAGCGTGGCGTGGAGCGTGTTGGAGGAGTGTGTAATGTTCCAGGTGAGATGTGGGACCTGTGAGATTTGGTGTGTGTTGCTGTCAGCACGGACTGGTGACACTTGGTCTCTGCAGCCGACTTCCCTCCTGATCAGCTGTTCAATGTGTTTTTACTCTATTACCCTCCCTGTCCCTCCTCCTCTCTCTTCTTCCAGATCCACCGTTGGACACAACTCTGGAACCCCAGGGAGCAGGGACTGGAGACTCTGGTCCGGGTTTAACTAGTGACCCAGCAGGGTCTGCAAGCTCAGGTATCAGTGGTGGGGAGCATGGAACATAGAAAAAGGCAGCACGGTGGTGCAGCGGTAGAGTTGCTGGCTTACAGCGCCAGAGACCCGGGTTTGATCCTGACTATGGGTGGTGTCTGTACGGAGTTTGTACGTTCTCCCCGTGACCTGTGTGGGTTTTCTCTGGGTGCTTCGGTTTCCTCCCACACTCCAAAGACGTTGAGGTTTGTAGGTTAATTGGCTTGGTATCATTGTAAATTGTCCCTGGTGTGTAGTATAGTGTGTAGTTTAGTGTTAGTGTGCGGGGATCGCTGGTCAGTGCGGACTCGGTGGCCTGAAGGGCCTTGTTTCCACATTGTATCTCCAAACTAAACTAAACAGGACATTACAGGAACAGGCCCATCATCCCACAAAGTCCGTGCCGAACATGATGCCAATTTAAACCTCTGCCTGCACGTGATCCATATCCCTACATTTCCTGCATACAAACATGCCTCACCAAAAAACGTAATATCCACTATCGTATCAGCCTCTGGCAGCACGTTCCAGGCCCCCACCACTGTGTAAAAGACTTGACCCCCACATCTGTTAAACTTTGCAACTTGCATCTTAAAGCTGTGCCTTCTAGTCTTTGACATTTCCACCCTGGGGGAAAAGTTCTAAATGGCTACCTCATCATTGCTTCATAATTTTATATACTTCTGTCTTGACTATACTCAGCCTATACAACCCAGAGAAAACACCCCCTGAATACCTCCGCAGGGTCCAACAAGGCCAACGAGATCTCCCGGTTGCTAAACACTTTAACTTCTCCTCCCATTCCCATACTGACCTTTCTGTCCTGGGCCTCCTCCACTGTCAGAGTGAGGCCCAACACAAATTGGAGAAACAACACCTCATATTTCATTAGGGCAGCTTACAACCCAGTGGTTTAATAATAGATTTCTCTAACTTCTAATAATCCTTTGCTTTTCCTCCCTCTCCGTCGCTCCCCCACCCTCGTTCCCTGACTCGTTTCACTGTCCTCCTGATTAATTTACTGTTATTATGCCTTGTTGTCACCTTCCCTCCCCATCCCCAGCTAAACATGAACCATTCAACATTTGCTTGACCATTTCTTCTCTCCAGAGATGCTGCCTGTCTCGCTGAGTTACTCCGGCATTTTGTGTCTACCTTTGCTTGTCATAGTCTGCTTTGTTCTGTTGTTACCACACCTTACCCTTCCATATCTCCAGTCTCCCTCTTCCCTGACTCAGTCTGAAGAAGGGTCTCGACCCAAAACGTCACCCATTCATTCTCTCCAGAGATGCTGCCAGTCTCACTGAGTTACTCCAGCTTTTTGTGTCCATCTCCAGAGAAAACAATCCAGGGTAGTCCAATGTCTCCTTAAAGCTAATGCCCTCTAATCCAGGCAGCATTCTGGTAAACTCCTTCTGCTCCTTGTCCAAAGCCTCCACATCACTCCTGTAATGGGGCAACCAGAACGCCTATAACAATACTCCAAATGCAGCCCAACCAAAGTCCTATGTAACTGCAACATAACTTCCTGACTTCCCGACCTATTCAGAACTTTGTGTCCACTTTCTCTGGCTGCTCGTTCCATACACCCACCACACTCTGAATGAAAATAGTTGCCCCACTGGTTCCTGTTAAATCTATCCCCTCTCATCTTAAACTTATGTCCAACACAGAATGTCCATTATGTTACTACAACTTTGTGGCACTTGGTTTTTGTTGTAAACGACCATATTTATATATATATGCAACGTGTTGGAGTAACAGTGGATGATGCAGAATCTCTGGAGAAAATGGATAGTTCATGTCCTCCAGAGATACTGCCTGACCCACTGAGTTTTGGACATTTTGTGGCAATTTATTGGACATAAATATGTGGGTTGGTTAGCACGTTTGCAGATGACACTAATATACTGTAGGTGGAGGTGCGGACTGTGAGGAATGCTGTCAAAGTATACAGTGGGATATAGATCAGTTACTGAAGTGGGCAGAGATGTGGCAGATTAAGTTAATCCAAACAAGTGTGAGGTGTTGCACTCTGGGAGGTCAAATGCAAGGGGGAATTATACAGTTAATATCAAGAAGAACATTGATGAACAGAGGGGTCTTGGTGTACATGTCCTTAACAATCTCAACGTGGCAACACAAGTAGGTACAGTAATAAAGTAGGCATATGATTATGCTTCCATTCAGCGGTCGGGAAGTCAGCAAGTTATGTTGCAGTTACATAGGACTTTGGTTGGGCTGCATTTGGAATATTGTTATAGGGAGGTTGCACATTTATCCTACTTCAGAATTCCAAAAGTGAGGAGAAATGACGGTAGAGAGAAGTGGCAGTTGAAGGGACAACAACAGCTAAAGTGTTTGGCAAACATTGGCCATGCAGATATCGAGATTGAAAATATTGGGAATTATCGCACTTTGCTCACTGCATTTCATCAACAGTAAGGCATTATTTGTGTTTTTTTCTTGATTCCTTTGGTATCTAAAAAGCTTCAGATGTAATAAATCTGGCTGTAACATGTTAAAATCGCCCAGATACTTTTTAGATACCAAAGGAATCAAGAAAAAACACAAATAACACCTTACTGTTAATGAAATGCAGTGAGCAAACGCGATAATTCCTAATATTTTCAATCTTGATATCCGCACGGCCAATATTCGCCAACCACTTTAGCTGTTGTTGTCCCTTCAGCTCTCGCTTCTCTCAACCACATTTCTTATGGCATATGAAGGTGGATACATCTCCCAGGCCTGATCAGATATATCTGTGGACAGTGTGGGAAACAAGAGAAGTTCATGTCATGAGCAGAATTAGGCCATTCGGCCCATCGAGTCTACTCCACAATTCAATCATGGCTGATCTATCTTTTCCTCTCAACACCATTCTCTTGCCTTCTCCCCATAACCTTTGACACCCGAACTAATCAAGAAGCTGTCAATCTCCGCTTTACAAATACCCACTGACTTGCCCTCCACAGCCGTCTGTGACAATGAATTCCACTTCATTTCACTCCAATAGAGAAGAAATTGTGGGATCCCGAGCTGAGATATCTGAATCATTAGACACAGGAAAAGCCTGGGAATTATAGACCAGTGCGTATACGATCTGTGCGAGGTAAGTTAGGTCATCTGTGGGAGGTAAGAAAGGATTCTGAGGGATAAGATATATATGCATTTTGATAAGCAGGGGCTAATTAGGGATAGTCAGCATGGTTTTGTACGTAGGAGGTCGAGTCTTACTAAATTGATTGATATTTGAAGAAGTAACCAAACGGGTGACATACGTACCTATGGCTGTAGACGTTGTTTATATAGACTTCAGGAAACCCTTTGATAAGGTTCTGCATGGTAAGCTGCTCTGGAAGATTAGATCACATGGGATCAAGTGAGAGCTAGCTGACTGGATACGGAATTGGCTTCATGGAAGGAAGGTTGTTTTACAGACTGGAGTCCTGTGACTTATGATTACTAGACTTGTATTAAACATTGTATCCTTTACCTGTGGACAGCTTGATTGTAATTATTAGAGCCAGGATTTTGCCATAAATGCCATGTGCCTTTTCATGCCTTCTTTTGATGATTTCACCAGGATAATGCCTTTTTCACGATCGAGTGCCTAAATCAGCCTTTTTTTGCCGTTTTGCTCAAAGGTCGTGCTATTTTCTCTAGTTGTACCGTGATTTCTTGGTTCTTGGAAACTTTATTGTCATTCAGACCTTTCGGTCTGAACAAAATGTTGTTGCCTCGCAGTCATACATATAATAAAGTAACAAAACACACAATAAACACAAATTTAACATCCACCACAGTGAGTTCACCAGACACCTCCTCACTGATGGAAGGCAAAAATCTTAAGTCTTTGTCTCTTCCCTCCTTGTTCTCCCTCTGCGCTGAGGCGATCCAGGCCTCCGATGTTGTGACCCCCACCGGTTGATGGTGCTTTAGTCCCGCGGCTCAACCGTGCTTCGCGAACGGGCCGGTTCAATCTCCGCGGCCCGGGGTGGTCGAAGCAGTCGCCCTCCAGTCCAGCGGAAGAAGCTGTTGCCGCGGGAGCTCCAGAAAAACAGGTCACCAACCTGTGATCTGTGAGCTCCCGACGATGTCGTCTACTGGGCCCGCGGACGAAACTCTGAAGTCGGGTTGCTGCCGCCGTCAATTTCAATGACATTTTCTATGTTAACACATTAATATTAATGCTATTATTAACGTGTTAACATAGTATAACTTACAAGAAAATTTCCACCACCGGGGCGAAACCGTGGGCGCCACAGTCAGTCATTCATTCGTTCATGCCGCTGCCCACTGGTTCAGCCTTCTCCAAGATCTATTTCAGAAAGAACTGCAGATGCTGGAAAAATCGTAGGTAGATAAAAAATGCTGGAGAAACTCAGCAGGTGAGGGAGCATCTATGGAGAGAAGGAATAGGCGACATGTCTGGTCGAGACCCTTCTTCAGACTGATGGGTGGGGGGAGTTGGGAAAAAGAAAGGAAGAGGCAGAAACAGTAGGACTAGAAGGAGAGCTGGAAAGGGTGAGGGGGAGTAGGGAGAAGACAAGGGCTATCTAAAATTAGAGAAGTCACTGTTGATATCACTGGGGTGTAGACTACACAAGCGAAATACCCAAGCTTGTCTCCTCACTACATTTACTGATGGCTCCAGTCACAGATCTGAGTTTTCGAGTGGTCTGTGCAAGGCATTCATTGATGCTGGAATTCCATTTGGAAATTGGAAAACAAATCTCTCAGAGTTTTTTTAGAGAAATACACAGAGGAACATATACCAAGCGAGTCATAATTATGGAAAAATTATGTTGACATCACCTTCAACATTGTTGTGCAGAAAATTATAGTTGAAGTTGCATGCAACATAATATGGATCTCAATAGACGAAACAACCGATGTTGTGAGGAGATGTGTTGCCAATGTGGTCATCGGTACACTGGAGGCAGGTCAACCATCAAAGGAGTATTTGTTGACATTGGAAGTATTGGAGAAGTCAAACAGCTCAACTATTACTCAGTTGTTTACATCTTCACTTGCTGATCTTTGGCCAGAAGATATAAAACACGAGAATGTTTTTCTGTTTGAGACTGATGCATCTCCGAACATGAAAAAAGCTGCTCGTGCTCTTAAAGTTTTATTCCCCCAAAATGTTGCATTTGACCTGCTTAGCTCAAGGACTTCATAGAATTGTCAAGCACATACATAGTTTGTTTCCTAATGTCGATCACCTAGTTTCCAATGTCAAGAAAATCTTCCTCAAAGCATGTTCAAGGAAATGGCACCCGAGATTCTGCTTCCTCCTCAGCCCGTTTTGACTAGGTGGGGTACATGGCTCTCTGCTGTACTCTAC
Source organism: Amblyraja radiata (assembly GCF_010909765.2). NCBI lineage: Eukaryota > Metazoa > Chordata > Chondrichthyes > Rajiformes > Rajidae > Amblyraja > Amblyraja radiata. Next base: position 2,379,374 of record NC_045962.1, read on the forward strand.
TATGCAGCAAATTTCGAAAACATAAAATAATTCTTCAACTGTTTTGAAGAAGAATCTGCTGCAGTCAGGATCGTCGGTGAAATCATGCAGAAAAAGTTCCTCCACCGCGATCTTGTGTTTATTGCTTCCAATTGTGCAAACTTCCCCGAAGCTATCACTTCCCTTGAGAAATGTGGCAAAACATTAGTGAATAACTTGCAGGTTTTCAACAAAGTAACTGACGATATCCGTGTAATTCCGGACGATGTAGGTAAAGATATACAAGGAAAATGTGGGAGTGATTTTAGCTAACAAAGATCTTGAAGAAACACAAAACATAGCTAAAGTTCTCAAAGGTAGTAATGATGCACAAGATATCAACATGAATATAGTCTGTAGCTTGTTTTGGGTATGCACCAGTGACCTCAGCTGAGGTAGAAATAAGTTTTTCACAACTGAAGCATATTCTGTCTGAGGCGGCATAATTTAACACCAGATAATTTGAAAAAATTGCTTGTAATTATGTGCAACCAGGCAACTTTGGTCATTTAATGTAGAATACCTTTACATTATCATTTTTAACCATATTTTGAGGGTGGAAATACATGCCTTTTTGGCCTTTTTTGTCAATAAGTGCCTTTTTGATGCCTTTTTTGCAATTGTATTATGCCTTTTTGTCTGCCTATTTCAGAGTTTTTTAGCGCCTAAACATCCTGGCTCTAGTAATTATCCTTTCTTTCACTGGATAGCACACAGACAAAAGCTTTTCACTTTATCCCGGAACATGTGACAATAATAAACTAGACTAAACTAAGGGAAAATAGGTAACCAGACAGAAAGTGGGGCCCATCAGGAATCAAAACATAAACTCTGTGTGGAGCCACAGGACATGGGAAAGGTCATCAATGAGTATTTCTCCTCTGTTTTTAAATAGCGAGAAATAGGAGGATTGAGGAACTTGGGGCAGTCAATGGAAGTGTCGTGAGAACAGTCAGTATTACGTTCTAAGAGGTGCTGAAGGTCCTAACATCAGGGTTCGGTGCTGGGCCCGTTACAGTTTGTCATCTATATCAACAATTTGGATGAGAATGTACATGGCAAGATTAGCAACATTGCAGATGATGCAAAAGTGGATGGGATTGCAGATAGTGAAGATTGTTGTCAAAACTTGCAGCAGGATCTTGATCGGTTGGCTAGGTGGGCCGAGGAATGGTTGATGGAATTTAATACAGAGAAATATGAGGTGTTGCATTTTGGGAAGTCTAACATGGGCAGGACTTAGGCAGTGAATGGTAGATCTCTGGGAAGAGCAGAGGCACCTTGGAGAGCAGGTACATAGTTCCTTGAAGGTCACGGGTAGATGGAGTGATCAAAAAGTATTTTGGCACAGTGGCCTTCATCAGTCAGAGTATTGTGTATGAAGTTGGTCAGTCATGTTGCAGTTGTACAAGAAGTTGGTGAGGCTGCATTTAGTGTATTCTGTTCAGATTTGTGCACCATGTTATAAGTAAGATTTGTCAAGCTGGAAAGGGTGCAAAGAAGATTTGCCTGGACTCAAGGGTCTGGGCTATAGGGAGAGGTTAAGCAGGCTGGGACTTTATTACCTGGACCCACAGTCTCTTGCCCAGAGTGGGGAAATCTAAAACCAGGGGGCACAGGTTTAAGGTGGAGGGAGAAAGATTTTATAGGAACCTGAGAGGGATCTGTTCTACACAAAGGGTGGTGGGTGTAAGGAGCAAGCTGTAGGAGGAGGAAGCTGAGGCAGGGACTATCACAACGTTTAAGAAGCAATTAAACAGGGACATGGATCGGACAGGTTTAGAGGGATATGTTCCAATTAATGGGGTGAATGTACAATCTTTTACCAGGGTAGTGGAATCAGGAACCAGAGAACATGGGTTTAAGGTGGGGGGGGGGGGGGGGTGAGAGCGAATAAAAGCTGGGGGGCAGAGTGAGAGTGGGGAGGGAATGAGAGTTCACTGGATGAGTGTGGGGAAGGGCAGTGAGAGTGGGTAGGGAGTGAGAGTGAGGAGGAGGGGAGAGAGAGCAGGAAGGGAGTGAGTGATGCGGGAGTGAGAGTGGGGCGCGGGTAACGGTGACTGTGTGTGTGTGTGGGGTACTGATGGTGGGGCATTGGTGGAATGAGGGACAGCTGGGACGGAATGGGGGCAGAGGGGAGGCTGGGATGAGTGAGGGCTGCACGGAGACTGTGAGATTGAAGTTTGAACAGTTTCAGATGGCCGGCCCTCCCCGACCCTCAGGATCAGTGATCCCGCAGGGACCCGAGTCTGGAGTGAGATCCTGACTCACCCTGAGTCAACAGAGCCACAGCATCATTGCCCTGTTTAGCTGCCCAGTCAACACACACCCCGCTGGCCCGTCCCGTTCCCCCCCCCAGCACGGGAACCCGGTACTGGCCTGTCCCTTCCCATCCATCCCCCAGCCCTCACCACCCAACACCATCCTCTCAACCCCCCCCCCCCCCCCCCCCATCCCTGCGCTCCCACTAATACACTGTCCCTGTCCCTGCGTTCCATACAACCATATAATAATTACAGGACAGAAACAGGTCATCTCGGCCCTTCGAGTCCGTGCCGAACACTTACTCTCACCTAGTCCCATCTACCTGCACTCAGCCCATAACCCTCCAATCCTTCCCCGTCCATATACCTATCCAATTTATTTTTAAATTATAAAATCGAACCTGCCTCCACCACTTCCACTGGAAGCTCATTCCACACAGCTACCACTCTCTGAGTAAAGACGTTCCCCCTCATGTTACCCCTAAACGTTTGTCCCTTCATTCTCAAATCATGTCCTCTTGTTTGAATCTTCCCTACTCTGAATGGAAAAAGCTTATCCACGTCAACTCTGTCTATCCCTCTCATAATTTTAAAGACCTCTGTCAAGTCCCCCCTTAACCTTCTGCGCTCCAAAGAACAAAGAACTATCTTGTTCAACCTTTCTCTGTAAATTAGGTGCTGAAACACAGGCAACATTCTAGTAAATCTGTTTAAGAAGGAACTGCAGATGCTGGAAAATCGAAAGTACACAAAAATGCTGGAGAAACTCAGCGGGTGCAGCAGCATCTATGGAGCGAAGGAAATAGGCAACGTCAGAAGAAAGGTTTTGGCCCGAAACGTTGCCTATTTCCTTCAATCCATAGATGCTGCTGCACCCGCTGAGTTTCTCCAGCATTTTTATGTACATTCTAGTAAATCTCCTCTGTACTCTATTTTGTTGACATCTTTCCTATAATTTGGAAACATTATGATTATATAATTTATAATGTTCCCATTAACATTAGCTTTTCCCTTTGAGAATAGGGAAGATTTAAACAAACAAGAGGACATGACTTCAGAATTAAGGGACGGAAGTTTAGGGGTAACATGAGGGGGAACGTCTTTACTCAGGGAGTGGTAGCGGTGTGGAATGAGCTTCCAGTGGAAGTGGTGGAGGCAGGGTCATTGGTATCATTTAAAAATAAATTGGATAGGCATATGGATGAGAAGGGAATGGAGGGTTATGGTATGAGTGCAGGCAGGTGGGACTAAGGGAAAAAAGTTGTTCGGCACGGACTTGTAGGGCCGAGATAGCCTGTTTCCGTGCTGTAATTGTTATATGGTTATATGGTTAAAATTGCAGGGAAATACTTTTCCACCTTCCCACAAATCGTATGTTCCCACGTTCTATTGATACTGACCCACTTCTGTTTCCCACTTTCCCATCTAAACGGCCGGGGTCTCTGTCAGTTTGTGATGTTGCCGGGTGGTGGGTAAGTGAGTGAATGGGCGTGTGGGAGAGTGAATGGAATAAGATGTGATAACGGTGACAATGTGCTTGTCTGCATCAGTAGTGCCGAGCATGTGGGGCTGTACTGGAGTAACACAATACTGTGGCAATAATCCTTGCACTGCGCTGGGCCAGTGTGGGCCGGGACAGGAGTTTCACGTCTGTCAGTCACTGCAGGTCTCTGACGACATGACCAGTGGAACAGGAGGGGAACCAGTGCAGGTTGTGTAGTTTCACACGGCATTTAGTAAGTGGCACAGTGGTTCAGCAGGTAGAGCCACTGCCTCACAGAGCCAGAGAACCAGGGTCCATGCTGAGCTCAGCTGCTGTCTGTGTGGAGTTTGCACGTTCTCCCCATGACCATGTGGCTTTCACCAGATGCTCTGGTTTCCGCTCACATTCCAGAGACTTCTGGGTTTGTAATACATTCCTGCACAAGAGGCTGATCAACAAGGTCAGAGCACATGGAATTGTTCACACACATTGGCTTTTGGACAGAGAGCAAGAGGTGGGAATAAGCAGACCATTCTCAGGTTGGCAGCAGTGATGTGTGGGTACAAGAGGGCTCAGTGCTTGGCTGGGACGATCATCTGTGGACTGAGATACACCGTGATATCTCCCACTGACCCGCAGTGTCCCTCACTCGGTATCCCCCGGCTCTATATTCCCCTGACCCCTGTCCCAGTCTGATGCCCTGTTTCTCCACACACCCGGCTCTATATTCCCCAGACCCCTGTCCCAGTCTGATGCCCTGTTTCTCCACACACCCGGCATTTATTCCCCAGACCCCTGTCCCAGTCTGATGCCCTGTTTCTCCACACACCCGGCATCTATTCCCCAGACCCCTGTCCCAGTCTGATGCCCTGTTTCTGTTTTCCACTTCCACCGTCTCTATTCCTTTATTCCAGACCCGGAGACGTCCACAAAGGAAGAGACGGGAAGACCAGCCGCTGGAGAGACCACCCAGGAACTGTCCTCTGTCCCAGAGGGAGACACATCCTCAGGTACCAGGTCTTGTGTCAGTGGGGACATTCAATCCCTCACTCTGTGCCCTGGACCCTCTCGTCGACCTGTTCACCTGCTGGACGCACAGTGCAGCGGGCGGGTGAATGACGGCCTCAGGTCTTCCTCCCTCCCCTCTGCCAAAGTGTCCCCATCTCTGGAACGTTTGATGCCCTTTTCCACCGTGAACCATAAGCCTCTGGGTCTGATGGCGGGACATGTGGCCGCGTGAGGTGGGTTGGCAGCCGGAGCACAGGGTGTGAGTGAAGCCTGGGGTTTGGTGGGTGACGGAATGGACAGGGGGAGAGGGGTGAGTGTGGGGGGGAGAGAGGAGAGGGGAGAGGATGAATGGTGAGAGTGGAGGAAGAGAGGTGAGAGTGGGGGGAGAGGGGAGAGGATGAAGGGTGAGAGTGGGGGAGAGAGGGGTGAGAGTGGGGGGGAGAGGTGTGAGAGTGGGGGGAGAGGGGTGAGTGTGGGGGGGAGGGGTGACCGTGGGGGAGAGGGGGTGAGAGTGGGGGGGAAGGGGCGGTGGTGAGAGCGGGGGGGAGGGTAAGTGTTCGGCATGGACTAGAAGGGGCGAGATAACCTGTTTCTGTGCTGTAATTGTTATGGTTATGTGGTTATTGAGGGGGAAAATCGATCAGCCACAATTGAATGGCAGAGCAAACTCGATGGGCCGAATGGTATAATTCCTCTTACACACACCTGATCCTCTGTCTCACTCTCTGACTTCCTTGCCTCATTTACCCTTCTCTCTTCTGTTCACTCTCGGCACCACTCACCATTTCTCCCACAGTCCTTTGCTCTGTTTCTCAGGAGGAAGCTGCATTTTTACACATCATGGCTAGTTTAATTGCCTGAATCATTGGTTCTATTTCTGCCTCCACAGATGCTGCCTGACTTGTTGAGTACTCCAGAACTCTGTGTTCTTCAGCCTTTCACCATCCACAGTCTATCTCAGTAGTTTTCTGTATCTGTTGATCAGTCCATCACCCAGCCTGGTCCCGGAGGCACTGGGGTGAAACAGGAAGGTCTCATCCCGGCCCAGGGCCATTTCCACTGCTCCAGGTCTCACTCAGCTCTTCTCTCCTTCCAGATGCGGTGCAGAAGGCAGGGAAGACAAGCCGTCGGATGCCGAGTGCAAACCGCACATTGGACCAGGTACCTGCTGAGATCTCGCAGGAACCATCGGGACAGCTGTTCACAAATTCCCTTTCTGCCCGGAGCCCAAACATCAGGCCGGCTGATGGTCTGCTTAATAATCACATTGGTTGGAGTTTGCAGGAGAAGTCTCCTGGAGCACGGGGGGGGATCCCCTTCCTCCAGCCCTTCTGCTCATAGCACCAGGGTAGGGTCAGTGGGTCAGGGGAGAGATTGTTCCTCGCCACTCGCCTGGGTTACTTGTAGTCCAAGTGTGAGTCGTGGAGCCACACAGCACAGAAACAGGCCCTTCGGCCCAACTTGTCCATGCCCACCAAGATGCTCAATCCAAGCTGCTCCCATTTACCTCTGTCTGGCCACAACCTTCTGAATCTTTCCCATTCATGTACCTGCACAAATGTCTTTTAAACATCTTTTACAAATCTTTTCTTTCTCAGGGGAGGTGGTGGGAGGCAGTGAGTGTTCACTACAAGCATTGATTGTTCCTGGAGCAGAGGGGCCGGGGTAGACTGGGTGTGATCTTGTCCCCATCTCCCCCACACTGTCCGTGTTGCCCCCACTGGAGTAGAGGGGCCGGGGTAGACTGGGATGTGATCTTGTCCCCACCTCCCCCACACTGTCCGTGTTGCTGCCTGTGGGCCTTGCTCAGACAGCGGAGTGACTGAAGACTCTTGATCTTCCAGACTGGTGGGATGAGGAGTGTGAGAAGATGATCGACCAAGTCCAAGTGTTGTACATTGGGCAGAGTGAGCTGGACACGGCTGAGCAGAAGGAGGCCTATCTCCATGAGGTGAGAGCTTCACTCCACGGTTGTTCTCATGTTGGTGTTTCTCGTTAATGTGACCCCCACCCAGCCCCACCAGCAGTGTTTGTTCATCCTTTATTCACACTGACTTTTCCTCCCCAGTTAGTACCGATTGACCATTCACAGTCAACCTCATTCCTACTGTGGTCAATGTTGCTTCAACAAGCGACTCATAGAAAGTCAGAGTCATACAGCACTGAATCAGGCCCTTCTGCCCAACTCATCCATGCTGACCAAGGTGTCTTATCTAAGATGTCCCATTTGGCCCATACACCACTAAACATTTCCTGTCCATGTACTGTAACTGTCTATATGTTTCCTACCAGCTGTTATTGTATCAACCTCAACTACCTTCTCTGGCAGCTCATTCTGTAAACCCACAATCCTCTGTGTGAAAACATTTGCCCCTTAGGGTGCTATTAAATCTTTCCCCTCTCACCATAAATGTATTCCCTCTAATTCTTGCTTCCCTTATCCTGGGAAAATGCCTCTGTGTATTCACTCTAGCTATTCCCCCATGATTTTATACACTTCTATAAGAACAAGCCACAACCTGCTGCTGCGCTCCAAGGAATCTAGTCTGTCCAGTCCCTCTCTACACCTCAGGCTATTGAGGCTGGGTTACAGCCTCATTACCCTTCTCTGCATTTTTTCCAGCTGAATGACATCCTTCCTATAGCAGGATGACCAAAACAGAACATGTTTCAGATTCAGGGAGTGCAGCGTAGATTCACGAGGTTAATTCCCGGGTGTCGGGACTGACATATGATGAAAGAATGGATCGACTGGGCTTGTATTCACTGGAATCGAGAAGGATGAGAGGGCATCTTATAGAAACATACAAAATTCTTAAAGGATTGGACAGGCTAGATGCAGTAAAAATGTTCCTGATGTTGGGGGAGTCCAGCTCAGAATTAAGTTTAAGAATAAGGGGTAGGCCATTTAGGACTGAGATGAGGAAAAAAAAACTTCACCCAGAGAGTTGTGAATCTGTGGAATTCTCTGCCACAGAAGGCAGTGCAGGCCAATTCACTGGATGTTTTAAATAGAGAGTTAGAGGTAGCTCTTAGGGCTCTGCTGTACAACACTCCCCAGAGCCCTACCATTCACCATCAAAGTCCTGCCCTGGTTTGACTTCCCAATATCCAACGCCTGCCACTTATCTGAATGAAACGCCATCTGCCTTTCCTCAGCTCGCTGGTCCAGCTGATGAAGATTCCACTGTCATTCTTGATAACAATCTTCACTGTCTACAATACCATATATTTAGTGTCATCTGCAAATTTACTCATCATGCCTTGTACATTCTCGCCCAAGTCGTTGATATAGGTGACAAACAGCAATTGGCCAAGCACAGCACTACTCACAGGCCTCAGTGTCGAAGGGTCTGTGAGCTAAACACAGTTATCATTGTTTCCCCATCATCCCTTCTCCTTGAATCTCCATCCACAATTAGCATTAATGGGCCAGCCCCAGTTAACGTACTTTGCCTTCTGTAGTTGTTTGACCGTCACCAGATATCATTGATATTACCTCACTGACACATTGGCGATCTCCGATCAGCATCCGTCGACATTTTCCAATGGATCGTTTGGGGGAGATGATCACCGTTTGATTTTACCATGTTTGGTGATACGGGATTGCTAACGTTTTGAGTAGAAAAGATTTGCCTGTTTGGAAAGGAGAGGTTTTTCCCACGTGTAATATTAGCATTTAACCATATAACCATATAACAATTACAGCACGGAAACAGGCCATCTAGGCCCTACAAGTCCGTGCCGAACAACTTTTTACCCTTAGTCCCACCTGCCTGCACTCAAACCATAACCCTCCATTCCCTTTTCATCCATTTGCCTATCCAATTTATTTTTAAATGATACCAACGAACTTGCCTCCACCACTTTCCACTGGAAGCTCATTCCACACCGCTACCAGTCTCTGAGTAAAGAAGTTCCCCCTCATGTTACCTCTAAACTTCTGTCCCTTAATTCTGAAGTCATGTCCTCTTGTTTGAATCTTCCCTATTCTCAAAGGGAAAAGCTTGTCCACATCAACTCTGTCTATCCCTCTCATCATTTTAAAGACCTCTATCAAGTCCCCCCTTAACCTTCTGTGCTCCAGAGAATAAAGACCTAACTTATTCAACCTATCTCTGTAACTTAGTTGTTGAAACCCTGGCAACATTCTAGTAAATCTCCTCTGTACTCTCTATTTTGTTGACATCCTTCCTATAATTGGGCGACCAAAATTGTACACCATACTCCAGATTTGGTCTCACCAATGCCTTGTACAATTTTAACATTACATCCCAGCTTCTATACTCAATGCTCTGATTTATAAAGGCTAGCATACCAAAAGCTTTCTTTACCACCCTATCTATATGAGATTCCACCTTCAAGGAACTATGCACGGTTATTCCCAGATCCCTCTGTTCAACTGTATTCTTCAATTCCCTACCATTTACCATGTACGTCCTATTTTGATTTGTCCTGCCAAGGTGTAGCACCTCACATTTATCAGCATTAAACTCCATCTGCCATCTTTCAGCCCATTTTTCCAAATGGCCTAAATCACTCTGTAGACTTTGGAAATCCTCTTCATTATCCACAACACCCCCTATCTTGGTATCATCTGCATACTTACTAATCCAATTTACCACACCTTCATCCAGATCATTGATGTACATGACAAACAACAAAGGACCCAACACAGATCCCTGAGGCACCCCACTAGTCACCTGCCTCCAACCCGACAAACAGCCATCCACCATTACCCTCTGGCTTCTCCCATTCAGCCACTGTTGAATCCATCTTGCTATTCCTGCATTTATACCCAACAGTTGAACCTTCTTAACCAACCTTCCATGAGGAACCTTGTCAAAGGCCTTACTAAAGTCCATATAGACAACATCCACTGCTTTACCCTCGTCAATTTCCCTAGTAACCTCTTCAAAAAATTCAAGAAGATTAGTCAAACCTGACCTTCCAGGCACAAATCCATGTTGACTGTTCCTAATCAGACCCTGTTTATCCAGATGCTTATATATATTATCTCTAAGTATCTTTTCCATTAATTTGCCCACCACTGAAGTCAAACTAACAGGTCTATAATTGCTAGGTTTACTCTTAGACCCCTTTTTAAACAATGGAACAACATGCGCAGTACGCCAATCCTCGGGGACTATTCCCGTTTCGAATGACATTTGAAATATTTCTGTCATAGCCCCGGCTATTTCTACACTATCTTCCCTCAATGTCCTAGGGAATATCCTGTCAGGACCTGGAGACTTATCCACTTTCATATTTTTCAAAAGTGTCAGTACTTCTTTTACTTTGAAACTCATAGTATCCATAGCTACTCTACTAGTTTCCCTTACCTCACATAATTCAAAATCCTTCTCCTTGGTGAATACCGAAGAAAATAAATTGTTCAATATCTCCCCCATCTCTTTTGGCTCTGCAGATAGCTGTCCACTCTGTCTCTCCAATGGACCAATTTTATCCCTCGTTATCCTTTTGCTATTAATATAGCTGTAGAAACCTGTTCAACCTGAGCTTGCGTCTACAGAGGGTTCCAAGGCTGTGGAAAACATCTTGCCTGGTACCTGTCCCAAAGAAGACCCATCCCACTCTCCACAATGACTACAGACCAGTAGCGCTCACTTCACATATAATGAAGACATTTGAGAGACTTGTCCTTTCCTACATCAGGACTAGTGTGTCAAATCAAATGGATCCTTTACAGTTTGCATATCAGCCTAACATCAGTGTCGACGATGCCCTCATTTACATGCTGCAGAGGGTGTACACACATTTGGACACTACTGATGCATCTGTAAGGATTACATTTTTTGACTTCTCAAGCGCCTTCAACACAATTCAGCCCCGACTGCTAGGGGAGAAGATGGAGAAGATGAAAGTGGATCCATCACTGGTACTGTGGTGTTTGGATTACCTTTCCCTCAGACCACAGTACGTGCGCCTACAGAACAGTGTCTCGGGCACCATCTTGAGCAGCACAGGGGCTCCACAAGGAACTGTGCTGGCTCCGTTCCTGTTTACCATCTACACAGCGGATCTCCAATATAACACCAACAGCTGCTTTTTGCAGAAGTTTTCGTATGACACAGCTGTTGTCGGCCTCATTAAAGGGGGCAATGAGGAGGAGTATAGAGACATAATAAGTAACTTTGTGGAGTGGAGTGCACACAATAACCTCCATCTTAACACCAAAAAAACCAAGGAGATAGTTGTGGACTTCAGGAGGGGGAGGAGGAGGACTCAAGCAACACCAATCACCATTAAGGGCACTGAGGTGGAGGTGGTCGCTAACCACAGGTACCTTGGGGTGCAGCTTGACAGTGAGCTGGACTGGAAGTGTCATATGGAGGCGGTGTACAGGAAGGGACAAAGTCGACTGTATTTTTTAAGGAGGCTGAGGTCATTTAACATCTGCCAACCCCTACTGTGCAGTGTCTACCATTCAGTGGTGGCCAGTGCTCTGTTTTTTGCTGTGGCCTGTTGGGTAGATGGCGCCCGCATAGCGGACAAAAACAGACTGGACAAGCTAATCAGGAAGGCCGGCTCAGTGGTCGGGGCTGAGCAACGAACGGTCCAGCAGGTGGCAGAGGCCAGAACTCTGAACAAACTGGGTTCAATAATGACCAACCCCACTCACCCACTCCATGCCCTGAAGGTGATCAAGAGCAGCATCTTCAGTCAGAGGCTGATTGCACCAATGTGCAAAACTGAGAGACATAGGAAGTCCTGTTTACCAGCTGCTATAAGGTTATATAATGCGCATAAATAACTGCACTTTTTTAAAATTAATTGTATTTTAACTTGTATTTTAACTTGTATTTTAACTTGTTAAGTATGGAAGCCATTTGAGGAAATGTGTGGTGTTATGTTTGTCTTGAAGCTGTCGTGGCACTGTAATTTCCTGTAAAGGATTATTAAAGGTATAATAAAAAAATAAAAAAAATAAACCCTTTGGATTTACTTTCACCTTACTTGCCAAAGCAACCTCATATCTTCTTTTAGCTTTTCTAATTTCTTTCTTAAGATTCTTTTTACATTCCTTATACTCCTCAAGCACCTCATTTACTCCATGCTGCCTAGAATTATTGTAGATCTCCCTCTTTTTCCGAACAAGATGTCCAATTTCCTTTGAAAACCAGGGCTCTTTCCAATGTTTTACTGTTTCCTTTCAACCGAACAGGAACATAAAGATTCTGTACTCTTAAAATTTCCCCTTTAAATGTCCTCCATTTCTCTTCTACATCTTTCCCATAAAACAAAATGTCCCAGTTCACTCCTTTTAAATCATCTCGCATCTCATCAAAGATAGCCTTTCTCCAATCAAAAATCTCAACCCTAGGTCCAGTTCTGACCCTCTCCATAATTATATTGAAACTAATGGTATTGTGATCACTGGACCCGAAGTGCTCCCCAATGCATACCTCCGCCACCTGTCCCGTCTCATTTCCTAACAGGAGGTCCAGCACTGTCCCTCCTCTAGTAGGTACCTCTATGTATTGCTGCAAAAAAATATCCTGCACACATTTTACAAACTCCAAACCATCCAGCCCATTTACAGAATGTGTTTCCCAGTCTATGTGTGGAAAGTTGAAATCTCCCACAATCACTACCTTGTGCTTACTACTAATATCTGCTATCTCCTTACATATTTGCTCTTCCAATTCTCGTACCCCATTTGGCGGTCTATAATACACCCCTATAAGTGTTGCTACACCTTTCCCACTTCTCAGTTCCACCCAAATAGCCTCCCTAGATGAGCCCTCCAATCTATCCTGACAAAGCACTGCTGTAATATCTTCCCTGACATGCAATGCAACACCTCCACCTCTTGCCCCTCCAATTCTATCACACCTGAAGCAACGAAATCCTGGAATATTTAGTTTCCAATCACAGCCCTCCTGCAACCATGTTTCACTGATCGCCACAACATCATACTTCCAGGTGTCTATCCAGACTCTAAGCTCATCCACCTTTCTTACAATGCTCCTAGCATTAAAATATGCACATTTAAGAAACCCCCCGTCTCTTCTCTGTTTATTTCCATTTTTTTCTTTCTCCTCTTGTGTCCGAGTGCTTCCCTTTTCTGCTTCCTGTCTCCCATTCTGTCTACTAGCTTTCTCTATTTGAGTCCCTCGCCCCAACCATTCTAGTTTAAAGTCTCCCCGGTGACCTTTGCAAATGTCCCCGCCAGGATATTGGTCCCCCTCGGGTTCAAGTGCAACCCATCCTTTCTGTACAGGTCCCACCTTCCGCAAAAGAAGTCCCAATGATCCAGAAACTTGAATCCCTGCCCTCTGCACCAGTCTTTCAGCCACGCATTTATCCTCCACCTCGCTCCATTCCTACTCTCACTGTCGCGTGGTACAGGCAGTAATCCTGAGATTGTTACCTTTTTGGTCCTTTTCCTTAACTCTCCTCCCAACTCCCTAAATCCTCCCTTCAGGACCTCTTCACTTTTTTAACTTATGTCATTTGTACCAATATGTACCACGACCTCAGGCTCCTCTCCCTCTGATTTCAGGATATCTTGGATGCGTTGAGACACGTCCGAGACCTTGGCACCAGGGAGACAGACCACCCTCCTGGTCTCCCGACTGCGTCCACAGAAACGCCTATCCGACCCCCTAACAATAGAGTCCCCAATTACTATTGCCCTCTACTTTTTTTCCCTACCTTTCGGAGCAACAGGGCCGGTCTCTGTGCTGGAGGCCCGTCCGCTGTTGCTACCCCCGGGTGGGCTGTCATCCTCATCCGTACTCAAACAGGAGTACTTATTTGCAAGGTGTACCGAAATTGTAGTACTCCCTCGTTCCTGCCTCTGCCCCTTGCCCTTCCTTAGCGTGACCCACATGTCTCTCTCCCGTGGTTTTGGAGTGACCACCTCCCTATAACTCCCCTCTATGACCTCGTCACTCTCCCTGACCAGACAGAGGTCATCGAGTGCTGCTCCAGGAACCTAATACGGTCCCTTAGGAGCCCCATCTCTCTACACCTGGTGCAGATGTGGACGTCTGGAGGGCCATCCGACACCATGACCTCCCACATCTGACATCCAGAACAGTACACTGCTCTGTCTGTCATTCTCTCGCCTTACCCTGGATCCGATACCTGTATAATACAATAGAAACTGCTGGGAGAAATCAGCAGGTATCTGACACAAATAGCTGCTCCCTCTTTACTGTAAGCTCATGCAACATGGTTGGAGAAGGGATAGAGAGAGAGGAAAGCTCAGGTTACCTGAAGTGAGAGAAATCAACGTACATAGCACTGGGCTGTGCGCTGGCCAAGCAAAATATGAGATGCTGTTCATCCAATTTGCGTTTAGCCTCACTCTGACAATGGAGGAGACCGAGGACAGAAAGGTCTGGGTAAGAATGGGAAGGAGAATTAAAGTGTCCAGAAACAAGGTGGCACAGCGGTAGAGTTGCTGCCTTACAGCGTTTGCAGTGCCGGAGACCTGGATTCGATCCTGACTACGCGTGCTGTCTGTACGGAATTTATACGTTCTCCCTGTGACCTGCGTGGGTTTTCTCTGAGATCTTCAGTTTCCTCCCACAATCCAAAGACGTGCAGGTTTGTAGGTTAATTGGCTTGGTATAACTAAATAGTGGGATCCCGTTGGAGGTGACAGAAATTTCATAGGATTATGTGTTGTATGCGACGACTGATGGGGTGGAAGGTAAAGGCTCGGGGGACTCCATCTCTGTTGCAATGAAGGGGAGCAAGGGCGGAGCTGAGGAGTGCCGAGGAGACTTGAGTGAGGGCCTCATCTATGATAGGAGAGGGGAACCCCCATTCCCTAATATCCTAGAATGGAACACCTCATCTTGGGCACAGGTGCGGCGTAGACGGAGGAATTTGGAGTAGGGGAAAGTGTCTTTGCAGGAAGCAGGGTGGGAAGAAGTGTAGTCGAGATAGTTGAGGGAGTCATTGGATTTGTAATGGACATCAGTCAATAGTCTATTTTCAATGATGGAGACTGAGATCAAGAAAGGGACGGTGGTGTCGTAGATGGTCCAAGTAAATTTGAGTACAGGATGAAATTTGGTGGTGAAGTTGATGAAGTCCATGAGTTCTGCACGGGTGCAGGAGGTAGCTCTGATGCAGTCATCAATGTAACAGAGCTAGAGTTTGGGGATAGGGCCAGTGTACGCCTGTACAGGGATTGTTAAACGTAGCCTACAAAGAGGCAGGCATAACTGGGGCCCATGCAGGTGCCCATAACTACGGCTTAGAATTGGCGTAAAGGGATGGACTGATGAAGGATAGTCAACATGGTAAATCGTATCTCACAATTGTAATAAGCTTCTTGAAGTGCTGGGATGGCTCAGTGAAGTAGCGATAGAGCTGCTGTCTTACAGCGTCAGAGACCCGCGATCGATCCTGACTGTACCATAACTGTCTGTACGGAGTTTGTACCATCTCCCTGTGACCACATGGGTTTTCTCCGGGTACACTTGTTTCTTCACACACTCCAAAGACGTACAGGTTTGTAGGTTAATTGGCTTTGGTAAAATTGTAAATTGAACCTCGTGTGTCAGGTAGTGCGAGAGTACAGGGCGATCGCTGGTCGGCGCAGACTCAGTGGTAAAAGGGCCAGTTTCCACAATGTATCTGTAAATCTAAACATAGAAAATCTTGTTGTAACCTTCAAATCTGAAACACAACGCTAAGGCTAAAAGAAGAGGCGACCAAGACAATAACGTAGTCAGGGAAGCAGAAGTGTTCATGGACTTTAACAAGGCCTTTGTCTTGGTTCCGTATGGTAGATAGATCAGTAAGATGAGATCACATGGGATTCAGGTTAGGCTGGCCAGGTGGATATAACATTGGTTTGGTGGTCAGAGACAGAGGGTTGGAGTGGAGGGTTGTGTTTCAGATTGGAATCCAGTGACCAGTGGTGTGCTACAGGGACTGGTGCTGGGTCCCCCTGCTTGTCTTATACATTGACAATTTGGATGAGAACATAGATGGCATGAGCTTGTGGATGATATGAAAATTGTTTTTGGGATGAACAATGAAGATGTTTATTGAAGGTTACAACAATATCTAGATCAACTGGGAAAGTGAACAAAGGAATGGAAGCTGAAAGTTTACACCAACAAGTGGGAGTATTGCCTTTAGTGAAGTTAAACCAGGGCAAGGCAAACTCTCCAAGGCCCTCTCATTTACAGTGTGTTGTAGAATAGAGAGACCTTGGGGTACAAATACATACTTCCCTGAATATGATGACTCGGGTGGACAAAGTGCTGGAGACCACTCTTGTACAAGTGTGGGGACATCATGTTACATCTGTATAGAGCATTGGTGAGGCCGCATGGTGCACAGATGCTACAGGACGGATGTGACTAAGCTAGAGAGGCTACAGATGTTTCACAAGGATGTTGCTGGGACAGGAAAGTCCGAGATATAAGGGGAGCCTGGATAGGTCAGGGTTGTTTTCTCTTGAAGGAGGCTAACCGGTAACCATACAGAGGTTTATTAAATCATGAGGGGCATAGATAAGATTTGTGATCGCATTCATTTTACCAGGGTGGAGGAGTCTAATTGTTCAAAGTCTGCCTGATCTAGGTGGTATTAATGACAAGGATAGGTTGGACTGATTGGGATCATTTTCTTTGGAGTCCTGGAGGTTGAGGGGAGAACTGATAGAAGAATATAAAATTGGCATTGATAGGGTAGACATTCAGAATCTTTTTCCCAGGGTGGCAATATCAAAGACTTGGGGGCATAGCTTTAAGGTGAGAGGATGACATTTTAAATGAGGTGTGGGACTAGATTTTACAAAGAGGGTGGTGGGTGTCTGGAATGTATTACCAGGATTGGTGGTGGAGTTAGATGTGACAGTGGTGTTTAAGAATCTTGTAGACAGGCACGGGGATATGCAGGGAACGGAGGGATATAGACAACGTGCAGGCAGATGAGATTAGAAACATAGAAATTAGGTGCAGGAGTAGGCCATTCGGCCCTTCGAGCCTGCACCGCCATTCAATATGATCATGGCTGATCATCCAACTCAGTATCCCGTACCTGCCTTCTCTCCATACCCTCTGATCCCCTTAGCCACAAGGGCCACATCTAACTCCCTCTTAAATATAGCCAATGAACTGGCCTCGATTACCCTCTGTGGCAGGGAGTTCCAGAGATACACCACTCTTTGTGTGAAAAAAGTTCTTCTCATCTCGGTTTTAAAGGATTTCCCCCTTATCCTTAAGCTGTGACCCCTTGTCCTGGACTTCCCCAACATCGGGAGCAATCTTCCTGCATCTAGCATATTAGTTTGACTTGGCATCGTGTTTGGTGCAGATATTGCGGACTAAGGGACTGTTTCTGAGCTGTAATGTTAGATGTTCCAACGTGAGCAGGGAAAGAGTTAAATGGGACCTTTCATACACAGAGTGTACTGGATTCATGGAACAAACAACCAGAGGAGGTGGTCTATGGGAGTACAATTACAACAGTTAAATGTCGTTTGGACAGGTACGTGGATAGGAAAGGTGTAGATGGATGAGTAAATGGAACATGGATCACAGAGCCTGTTGGCATGCTGTATTTATGTGTACAGCAGCCAATGCCCCATTTACTGTCTGCCTGTTATAGTTCCAGAGCACAGAGACCAGTGTCCAATGTGACGTGTTTGAGTCCAACAGCAATGATGCTGTGTTTCCATTTCCAGCCCTCATTCCACCACACAGCTCAATGCTGCCACGTTGGATGATGCTGGAGTGGAGGATAAAGTCTGTCACTGAGATGTTGGGCTGAACGGCCTGTTCTTCCGTAGTAATTTCTAAATAATTCACTCTTGCTCCAGCTGACTTTACAGATTGCAATCAAAATATTTCATGGATTAATTCTGCTTAAACAGGAAGCACAAAGACTGAGAACAAAGGCCTTTTCACGTCAAGGAAACAAATGATATTTGGTGAAATGTTTCAGATGCAAATTAAGCAACAGATGCAAACTAGAAACACAAACTAGTAAACAAGGAGGGTTTGGTGAATGGGTACGAGTTGGTGGGGAGAGCGACACATTTTCCATGGCCATTAGTGTTCAAGTCATGGGGTCATATAGCACTGATAAAGGCCTGTACCTGTCCAAGTGCCTTTTAAATGTTGTTATAGTACCTGCCACAACTACCTGCTCTGGCAGATCAGTCATGTATCCACCACCTTCTGGGTGAAAATGTTGCCCCTCAGGGTTTGTGTAAAACCTTGCCCCTCTCAACTTAACCTTTTGTCCTCTGGTTTTTGATTCCCCTACGCTGAGTAAAAGTCTACACATTGATCCTAACTATTCCACTCATGATTTTATACACCTATCATTAGATCTGAAGAAGGGTCTCGACCCTGAACGTCACCGATTCCTTCTCTCCAGAGATGCTGCCTGTCCCGCTGAGTTACTCCAGCTTTGTGTGTCTATCTTCGATTTAAACAGCATCTGCATTTTTTCCTACACATATGATAAGATCACCTCTCAGCTACCTGCACATCAAGGAATAAATTCCGAGCCTGCCCAACCTTTCCCTATAGCTCAGCCCCTCAAGTCCTGGCAACATCATTGTAAACCTTCTCTGCACTCTTACCAGCTTACCAATATCCTTTTTATAGCAGGGTGGCCAAAAATGAACACAGTCCTCCAAATGTAATAAAGAGTCACTACAGATGCTGGTTTATCTGGCTTCCAGACGGGCCAGAGGCTTCCAGACGGGCCAGAGGCTTCCCGACGGGCCATGGCTGTGGGCTGGGAACGCGGCTGGGACCCGGCATGAGGGGACCGCTGTTAGTGAGGTAGGGGGAGAGCAATAAAGTGTTACATTCCATTATACCAAAGACAAAAAATGCTCGAGTAACTCTGTGGGTCAGGCAGCATCTCTGGAGAAAACGAGATAACATCACAAGTGCAGCCTCACCAATGTACAACTGTAACATAACTTCTCAACCTTCAGTATCCTGACTGACGAAGATAAATGTATCAACAACTTTCTTGACCACCCTATCTACCTACGGTGCCACTTATAGGGAACTATATTTAGGCAACTATCCAAGATCCCTGTGCTCTACAACACTCCCCAGGTCCCTACCAATCAATGTGGTTTTGCCCTACTTTGACATCTCAAAATGCAACAACTTGCACCTTTCTGCATTAATCTCCAAAGACAGACACAAAAAGCTGGAGTAACACAGCGGGAAAGGCAGCATCTCTGGAGAGAAGGTATTGGTGATATATGGGTGATATAGGTATATATGGCTCAAGACCCTTCTTCAGTCTTGTTATGAATAAGATCAAGAACAAGATACCTGTCATCTTGAGACAGGTAACATTGGCTCAAATCCTACTGATGGAAAGTGAGTGGCAGGTCAACCTGGAAATGAGAGGGATTGATGGAATGGAGGGATAGGGAGTGTGTGAGAGAGAGAAAAGATAATGGGGATGAGAGAGAGAGAGACAGTTGTCCAGCATCATACAGCACAGGAACAGGCCCTTTGGCCTATTGTGTGTCTGTGTGGGGTGTGTGTCTGTGTCTGTGTGAGTGTCTGTGTGTATCTCTATATGTCTGTCTGTGTGTCTGTATGTGTCTATGAGTGTGTGTTAGTGTGAGTGTGTCAGTCTGTGTGAGTGGGTGAGTTTGTGTACATGTTTGTGAGTGTGTGTGTCTGTATGTTTGTGTGTGAGTGTGTCTTTGTGTGTGTCTGTCTGTGTGTGAGTATGTGTGCCTGTGTACCGCAAGAACTTGATCGGCTGGGCAAGGGGGCTGAGCAATGGTTTACGGAGCTTAATGTAGATGAGTAAGAGGTGTTGGGAAGTCATAACCAGGGCAAGACTTTCACAGTGAATGGCAGGTCTCTGGGGAGTGTTGTAGAGCAGAGGGATCTAAGAGTGCAGGTGCATAGTTCCTCGAAAGTGGCATCACAGGTAGATTGGATTCGTAGGCGTTTAGTACATTGGTCTTCACATTGGATATGGAACGATCTGACCTCAACAGAGACCTCACTTGTGCAGCCATCTCTCTCTCTCTGCTTCCTCCTCTCTCTCTGCCTCCTCTCTGTCTCTCCCCTCTCTCTCACTGCCCTCTCTCTCTCTGCCCTTTCACTTATCACTCTCCTCTCTCCCCTCCCCGCCCTCTCTCTCTCCCCTCTCTGCCCATTCTCTCTGCCTGCCTGCCATCTCTCTCCTCTCTGCCCCCCACTCTCTCATTTAAAAAAAAAATGTTATCAATTTAAAAACTTTATTGGCATGATAAAAAAGAAATTGTTATATTGCCAAAGTACAAAACATGACATACATATTTAAAATGCATAAGTATAAATACAAGTATAGAGTGCATGGATAGATATGTCCCTGTACATAAACTCGCAATATGCCTATAGCCCTTTATTAGTTTAAATCTTTTTATTTGAATTTTGAATTTAACAGCAATTTGCATACATACAATGATAACAGACAGTGATAATCAGGACATAATTGTACAACAGTATGTAAACGACCCTCAAAACCCTTACCCTTACCCTTACCCACCCTCGCCACCCGGGAACAAACAACACACACATACGTACACATACGATAAAAAAAATAAAAATTTAAATTAAAAAAAAAAAAAAAAAAAAAAAAAACAAGAAATTAAATACAAAATAAAAATAAAAAATAAATAATGCTGCTGCTCCACTGGGCTTGAACCTGACTCACCCGCTAGTTCAGCACTCCTTTCCTCACCTCTTCTCACCGAAGCCTCTCGAGCCTCAGCCTCAGTTCTGCACTTGGCCTCAACACGGCACTTAGCCTCGGTTAGGAAGGGTTTAGAGGGCTTGGGGCCAAGTGCAGGGGAAAAAAAGACTAGCCTACTATGCCAACTTGTATGACATAGACAATGTGGACAGAAGGGCCAGTTTTGGTGCTGGATTACCCTAGTTAGTTGGCAGGGATATATACAGGACCTACATTCCCACTCATACATTTGCCCATCACCATTACAACTCCTGCTCAATGTTGCCCATCACTGCGGTTGTTAGAGGAAGCTCACCGACTGGGAACAATGAGCTCTTCATTCCAGAAACCCAGAATAGGTGTTGGGTTGCTTGTTTTGCATGTTTATCTAAAACATACATCAACTACACTGCCATCCTGCTCTGTAGTTTATTCACTTGGAAGCAGACGTGGAAAGTAGTCGGTGAGCTGTCACTGAACACAACAACACTCGGGGAAGATTGTCGCCAAGACTGAGGAGGTTGTAGGTGGTCACATCTCCCTCCATCTCAGACAGCAACATCACTACACATCCAGGTAAGAAGACAGTTCCATCGGTTCATCAGGCTCAGAATTTTACCTTTGGTTGTTAACTGATTGTGTGCGTATGTGAGTGAGTGTGTAAGCAAGTGTATGTGCTTCTGTGTGTTAACTCACTGTAGTGCCGTAAGATAAAGAGGGGTGGATCAGACCTCTGTGGGGGGGGGGGGGGGGGGGGCAGTGAGGGAGAGAGGAAGATTTCACCTGTGTGCGGGTGGTCACAGTGTGGGAAAGAGAGAGAAGTATCCGATCTTTGTGTGGGGGTGGGGGTGTCCAATGATGAGTGTTTAGTTTAGCTTAGAGATACAGCGCGGAAACTTGTCCTTCAGCCCACAGTCTGCACTGACCAGCGATCCCCGCACATTAACACTATCCTACACGCACCAGGGACAATTTTACATTTATACCAAGCCAATTAACCTACAAACCTGTACGTCTTTGGAGTGTGGGAGGAAACCAAAGATCTCGGAGAAAATCCACGCAGGTCACGGGGAGAACGTACAAAATCTGTACAGACAGCAACCGTTGTCAGTATCGAACCCGGGTCTCTGGCAGCAACTCTACCGCTGCGCCACCATGGGGGAGTTCACACGTTTTTGTGGGGAGGAGGGGTCCCAGTGAGGGAGTGAGAGGGAGAAAGAGAGCTCACCTCTGTGGGAGGTCCCAGTGACGGAGAGAGAGGGAGATCACACCTCTGTATGGTGGGGGGGGGGGGGGGGGGGGGGGAGATCACACCACTGTGTAGGGGGTGTGGGGGAGCCCAGTGAGGGAGAGAGGGATATCACCTCTGTGTGTGTAGGGTCACAGTCTGGGGAAGAGTGCGATCTCACCTCCATGTGAGGGAGTGAGCTACTTTGTGGACTGTACATTCTGTCCCAGAATACAGTTTACCATCTGATCCAAGGTCATCAATTAAAGTGACTATTGAGGGCTAAACCCTTGAGACTTTGTAGAGACTCTTTATTATACAAAGCCAAGCAAGCTCTGGATTACAAATCACTCCGTATTCTTTATTGTTCATTAATTTTACCCTACTTAAATTATTGTGCAGAAGTCTGGGGTAATAACTATAAAATTTCGATACACTCATTAACCATGATGCAAAAAAGAGCAATTCGTATTATCCATAATGCTAAGTATCTGGGTCATACGAATCCATTATTTTTAGAGGCAAAATTATTAAAATTAGAAGATTTGATTACATTCAAAACAGCTCAGATAATGTTTAGGGCCAAAAATAAAAATTTACCTGGAAACATTCAAAAATTATTTAACGAGCGTGTGGGGGGTTACAATTTAAGAGGACTATTTAACTTTAAGAAACAAAGAGTCCGTACGACTAGAAAAACCTTTTGTATTTCGGTTTGTGGAGTAGGAGTGTGGAATAAATTGAACGGGGAATTAAAGCAATGCACAAACATGAATCATTTTAAAATGATATATAAAAAAATAATTTTCAAGGGGTACAGGGATGGAGGGATGGTTGGCAAGTGGTGGTTAATGTTTATCTATTGCTTTACTATTGTTTACTTATGTTTGGGTACTTCAGATATGAAGTTTGTATGTGCATAATAGTTGTATGTATATATATGTCTGTAGGTATTATGGGGTAGTATTATTATTACTAATTAATTGATTTTTAAATATGGTAGAAGTGTTGGGGAAAAGGGGTGAGATTTAATAAGTTATTCTTCTTCTCACTCCTTTTCGAGCTTGTACAGACACAGAGTAGGACATTGGAACTTTGATTTTGTTCTTTTCATTGCTTTGTAAATATTGATTGTAATGTCCAATTGTTTGATAATTTCGATTTTGTTACTATTAATGTCTTTAATGTCTTTACTTGTTCGGAATAAATAAATAAATAAATAAATAAATAGATAAAGGAATAGATAAATAAATAAATAAATAAATAAATAGATAAATAAATAAATGAGACTGTCACTACAGCCTAGTATCTCTTTTATCTGATTTTAATTCCGTGCTTACATTTCCAGAATGCCACCTGGTGAAGTGAGGCTTCTGCTGCTGATTCTGGGCTCTCTGGGTGAGTAGTTATTAACAAGAGTGTGGTGGGGGGTGCACTGTGCGCTGTGTACATTTACTGGATGTTATGTATTGTCTGTGTGTTAAAACATCATCTGAATCCTCCTCAAATATCTCGAATGATCTAGTGTCCACCATCCTCCGGAGTAGAGAATTCCAGCGATTCACTGACCTCTGTGAGAGGAAGTTCCTGTGCAGTTTTAAATGACCACTCTCTTATCTTGTAACTATGTCCCCTCATTTGAGCCTCTGCCTCTGCACATAGTTACATAGATCTCCGGCACAGAAACAGGCTCCCTGGTCCACCGCACTTATACCGGCCATCATGCTGAGTGACACTAATCCAATTTCCCAACTTTAATTGCCTATCCCTCTGTGCCATGTTCATTCAAATACATCAAGATGCCTCTTAAAGATAGTTACTGTTCCTGCCTCCACCACCTCATCCAGCATCTACCAACGACAATGTGTGGACAAATTACCAATCTGATCTTCTTAAACCACACCCTTCCCATCTTCAACTGATACACTTTGATCTTGTACACCCGTACAGTGGGAAATGGCCATCGACTCTGTCTGCACCTCGCTTAATTTTATATAACTTCTAGACAGTGCAGACACGTTGGGTCTGCTACCCCAACCATGTGAGTTGCGGAGCTGATGAAGCTGTTTTTGAAATGAGGTCCTCCCCCTGACGTCACTGGAAGGTGGTGGAATATTCTGTTTCACTGTACCTTTGGGGGGGGGGGGCATTGTGACGTCACTGGAAGGTGGTGTTTACAAAAGTGGTTTTGGCTTTTTTTGAAACTTTAATCATGAATAACCCGGGGGTGGGGGAGGGGAGGGGGCAGGTTGTGTGAATAACCTGGGGGGGGGGGGGGGGGGGTGAGGGGGCAGGGGGTGTGGCACTCGGCATCTTGAGAGCCCATTGTGATGTCATTGTGACACTCGGCAGCTTGAGATTGGTGCACTGTTAGTGGCATTGTGACATCATCAGTGGAAACTCCTGTAAAAAGGCTGTGTGTGAGAGAACTGTGTTTTGCCTTTTTTTTAATTGAATCGTCAATAACTTGTGAAATATAGCATGACATGGAAAAGGAACCTATTTATTGCGTTGACTGGGTTAATGTGAGTAACAAAATGTAAAAATTTAAACTGTAGCGTATAGCGTTTTGACCAAGGTAGAACAACACATACGGAAACAGGCACGCACACACACACATGTGTACATATAATAACCATATAATATAATAACCATATAACAATTACAGCACGGAAACAGGCCATCTCGACCCCTCTAGTCCGTGCCGAACACATAATCTCCCCTAGTCCCATATACCTGCGCTCAGACCATAACCCTCCATTCCTTTCCCATCCAAATACTATCCAATTTATTTTTAAATGATAAAAACGAACCTGCCTCCACCACCTTCCCTGGAAGCTCATTCCACACAGCTACCACTCTCTGAGTAAAGAAGTTCCCCCTCATGTTACCCCTAAACTTCAGTCCCTTAATTCTCAAGTCATGTCCCCTTGTTTGAATCTTCCCTACTCTCAGTGGGAAAAGCTTTTCCACGTCAACTCTGTCTATCCCTCTCATCATTTAAAAAACCTCCATCAAGTCCCCCCTTAACCTTCTGCGCTCCAAAGAATAAAGCCCTAACTTGTTCAACCTTTCTCTGTAACTTAGTTGCTGAAACCCAGGCAACATTCTAGTAAATCTCCTCTGTACTCTCTCTATTTTGTTGACATCCTTCCTATAATTAGGCGACCAAAATTGTACACCATACTCCAGAATTGGCCTCACCAATGCCTTGTACAATTTTAACATTACATCCCAACTTCTATACTCAAATACATACATACATACAAGATGTTTACTAGTGTATACTAGACCAAATGGGACCTGTTGGGTCCAGTTCCCCAACGCAGGATGGGGGGGGGGGCGGCGTCAGCACTCATCCCGGAGACAGATGCCCCCCGGAGTCACTCACCCCCATCACTCCCCACAACGAGTGGTAGGGTGCGGGGGTGGGGGTGGGGTGATGGGGGGCGGGGGCGGCGCGGGGGAGGGGAGGGAAGGGGGGTGTGGGTGAGTGGGGATTGTGTGTGCAGGGAAGGGGGGTATGTTTGGGAGGGAAGGGGGTGTGTGTGGGCGGGAGGGGTGTGTGTAGATGGGGAGTGTGCGGGGGAAGGAGGTTGTGTGTGGGAGGGAAAGGGGGTGTGTGTGTGCGCGGGGAAGGTTTTGTGTGGGCAGGGAAGTGCGTGTGGAGCAGGGATGTGTGTGTGGGAGGGGTGTGGGTGGGGAGGAGAGGGGGGTGTGGGCAGGGAGGGGTTTGAGCGACGGTGGTGTGTGTAAGGGGGGTAGGTGAAAATGGATTAAAACCGCGAGATACTTTAAAACCCGAGTTTTAAAAAAAAATGGTGTCTTGACTGTGGAATGAAATCACTCTGCCATGGGGAGGGGGGGGGGGAGGGGGGAGAGCTGGAAAACGGAAGAGACCCTTCAAATAATTGGGAGCCTTACCTGTGGAATGAAATCACCCTACCGTTGGGGGGTGGAGTGGGTGGGGGGTCCGTGAAAAATGGATTAAAACTGCAAGGTGTTATATAACCCAAGGTTTTTTTTAATTAAACATGATAAAAGGAAAGTCAATCTTTTTAAAATGTTATATTGAAGGAGTCAGTGGGATCAAGTTAAAAACGGAATCAGTGCAATAAAGTTAAAAAACGACGAGGTGTTTTAAAATAAATCTTATCTTTAAAGATGGTGATGTGAGGAAGCAGTGCAGGTGGATTAAGAAACCTATCGCTTCTCTCTCCTATAGCTAATAATCCATCTTTTGAACCATCTATTATTGACAAAACGTTTATTCATTGGGAAAGAATAGGAATTAAAACGTTTGGAGATTTGTATGAAATGGGAAACCTTTTATCATTCCAAGAATTACAACTTAAATACAATTTGAAAAGTAATCAATATTTTAGATACCTGCAAATTCGAGATTACTTGAAAAAACATACACAAGAATATCAAACTCTGACGTCAGATCTACTAGATGAAGGCATGAACAGAAAGGCGGAATTAAATAATGTAATATCATACTTGTATAATATTATTCTAAATATAGAGATACCCTCGTCAGATGTTATAAGAAGAGAGTGGGAACAAGAACTATCGACAAAAATTTCTAAAGACAGATGGGATAAATATTTGCTATATGTACATAAATGCTCGATTAATGTTAGACACATCTTAATCCAATTTAAAATCTTGCATAGACTATATTACTCGAAAACCAAACTGAATAAAATGTTTCCCAATGTCTCCCCCATCTGTGATACATGTCTATCTCAAGAAGCAACCATAGCACACTCCTTTGTCTCTTGTATAACTTCATAAATTTTGGAAAGAAATCTTTGAAATCTTCTCAAAACTATTTAAAATAAAATTGGACCCTAACCCAGAATTGATAATTTTCGGAACAATGGAAGCCTGCTCTGAGCTAACTTCACTTCAAAATTGTTTCCTTAACTATGGTTTGATAACGGCAAAAAAACCTATACTCAAATTTTGGAAAAATGCACCCACCCCAACGCTTAAAATGTGGATCACAAGCATGTCTGAAATGTTACATCTCGAAGATATGAGATTTGGTCTAGCAGGAAAATCAGAACAATTCTTAAAGATATGGTCTCCTTTCATCGATTTATTACAAGTATAATATGGTGCAACATAACTCTGGTAATTCACCTTATCAGAACTGGGTAAGGGGTGTGGAAAGATATAAAGTAGGTATATCCCTTTTCTTTTCTGTTCTGTTTTTTCTTTTCTTTTTTTTTTCTTCTTCTCTTCCCCCTTATTTTTCTGTTTCTTTTTTTTGCTTTTCCTTTCGGGTCTTCTCCTTTTTTCTACATCTCTAGGGGCTCTTTCTCTTTATCTATTTACAAATTACCAATTGTTAACTTCTGGGGCCTACACACTACTTTCCTAATCTCTTCTTTTTTCTTCTTTTCTTGCGTTTATTATTTTTATATTGTTAAATTTAAAACAAGAAGTTGTACACAAAGTATTATGTTATATGCCATGGTTTATACGATTGTACATTGCTTCTAATAAAAATATATATTTTTTAAAAAGTCGATGTTCACTCGACCTCAAGCAGTGCCGTTAACTGGTCCATTGTGGAGGCGGTGAAAGTGTTTTTGAAATGCGGCCCCTCCCCCTGACGCCATTGAAAAGGGTGGCGACCCGTTCCCCTTGCGGGGGCAGTGTGACGTCAATGGAAGCTGCTTGCGGAATCTGTGTGTGTTTTAAAGGGTTGGCTTTTATTGTTTTTTTTTTAAATGTAATAATGAATTTGAAAAATATAGCATGAAATGTGAAGGGAACCTGTTTATTGCATCGACCGGGTTAATGTGAGTAATAATCTGTCAAAATTTCAACTCCAGCGCGTAGCATTTTGACGAAAGTAGAAAAACACATACGGAAACAGACACACACACATAGGTACAAGATGAGACTTTTATAAGTGTACTGGACTAAGTCGAACCCATTGGGTCCCAGTCACACGAGAAACCTGGTCCCTCAATGCAACCCTTACCCCAATGCAATATTCCACCACACCCATAGCCCCAAACTGCGCAGGGGCAGCTGACGTGATGCCCTGTTGTGATGCCCTGATCCCCCCTCCTCCCCTCACCCCCTACTCTGCCTCTTCCCCATCCCCCACCCACGCACTCACTCCATCCCCACTCAACCCCCCCCCCCCCCATCCACCTTAGCAGCTCCGGCGGCGTTGGGTTGCCATTGTGACGTAGAACGTGCAGGTATTACTGTGCAGGTGCAGCTGACAGGAACAGCAAGTGGAAAAAGTATTTATTAAAGATTAAAATATGAGTAACTTTTAAACTATAACAACAATTTAAACGTTAAAGGAGATTCATTCAGTCCTTTCTTTCTAGTTGTGTCTGTTGTTGCGTTCTGCAGCCGGGGGAGAGGGGCGGCTTCAGGCGGGGGCTGTCGGGGGCCGGTGTGGGGAGCGCTTCAGCCAGGGGATGCTTAAGGCAGGGGCTGTCGGGGGCCGGTGGGGAGGATAGAATGTTCTGCAGCTGAGGGAGGGGGGTGGCTCCAGGCGGGGGCCGGTGGGGGGTGGAGAGTGTTCTGCAGCCGGGGGAGGGGGGCGGCTTCAGGCGGGGGTTGTCGGGGGCCAGTGGGGGTGGGGGGAGCATCCTGTACTCTCTCCATCGCCCCTCACCCCCCCCCCCCAACCACTCTTCGTGACTCTCTGGCAACACAGCCATTCCCGCCCATTGAGTTCCCATTGTGATGTAGACCAAGCAGGTATTACTGCGCAAGCGCAGCTGATGGGCACGGCAAGTGGGAAAGGAATTTATTAAAGCTTAAAATGTGGCTAACTTAAAACATAACAATAATTTAAACGTTAAAGATGAGATTGATTCCATCCATTCTCTCTTGTTGCGTATCTTGTTGTGTCCTGCAGCCGGGGATGGCTTCAGGAGGGGGCTGTTGGGGGCAGGTGGGGAGGAGGGGGTGCGCTGCTGTGGATAACCACTGCTGTAGCCTACCGCTGGGCGGTGGGTAGGGGGGAGGGTAATACTGCCGTGGTCTACTGCTGTCATGACCTACCGCTGCCATAGCCTACCGCTGCCTACCCCAGCTGCTGCCAGGGCCAACCGTTGCCGCTGTCGACCCCTGCCGCTGCCGATCACAGTCGTGGCCTACCGCTGCCGTTGCTTACCGCTGCCATGGCCATGACTGTCGTTGCGTGGCCTACCGCTGCTGCTCGCCACCGGCTTCAGCCGGGGACCGGTGGGGAGCATCCTCCAGCTGGGGACGTGAACGCCGACAGTCGGGGGCTGGTGGGGGTTGGGAGACGGGCGGGGATGATTCTGCAGCCAGGGGAGGGCGACAACTTCAGGTAGGGCCGTTGGGGGGGGGGGGACGTTGCAATGGCCTACCGCTGCGATTGCCAACCGCTGTGTGGCAGGGTGGGTGTGTGGCAGGGTGGGTGTGTGGCAGGGTGGGTGTGTGGCAGTGTGGGTTTGTGGTGAGGTAGTGTGGGGGAGGGGTTTGTGGTGGAGGGGGGATGTGTGGGATTGGAGGGGAGGGGTGTTGCCAGGAGGCATGTGAGAGGGGAGGGTGTGTGTGGGAGGGAGAAGAGGTGTGTGGCGGATGGGAGGAGGAGGGTGTGTGGGAGAAGGGGTGTGGGGTGGGGGGAGACGTGTGTGTGCAGGAGACGTGGGGGAGGGGGAGTGTGGGAGGGGGTGGGAAGGAGTGTGTGGGAGGGGGTGGGAAGGAGTGTGTGGGAGGGGGTGGGAAGGAGTGTGTGGGAGGGGTGGGAAGGAGTGTGGGGAAGGGGGTGTATTGGGATGGCGGTTTGGGGGAGGAGGGGGGTTTGGGGAATGTGGGGTTCAGGAGGGGGATGGTGGGGGGTTTGTGGGAGGGGTGTGTGTGGGGGAGGCGTGTGTGTGGGCAGGGGGTGTGTAGAGGAGGGGTGTCTGGGACAGGGGGTGCGGTGGCTGTGTGGACGGGGGTTGTGTGGGCGGAGGGGGCAGGGGGTTGTGTGGGCTGGGGAAGGGTGTGTGTGTGGGCAGGGGGGTAGGGAGCTCGGAGTAAAGTCGGGGGTTGTTGGGGAGAAGGGGGTATCATGGGGAAGGGGGGCAGGGGGGCAGGAACCAGTGAGGGGAACCAGAAGGAAAGGGACTGGAGCAGATGGTGCGATTGGGACTCACAGCAGTCGCTGGTCGCTGGTCGTTCTCCCATGCCGGGATCAGATTCTTCTCTCCATTTGGTGATATTGCCCGCACCATTGTTGGTAGGGGGTGGTTGTGTGGGGAAGGAGGGTTGTGGGGGAAGCGGGGGTGGGGGGGTTGTTGGGGGGCCAGAGAGAGCTCAAATTGTGTCCGGTTGGAAACCTCCGCCGGCCATCCTTGACTCCAGTAAAGACGCGATGGCGCAGAAAGGGGCGGACCGTCCCGTGGAGTGACAGGAGAAAAGACCAATCCACAAGGCGCCAACTGGCAGGAAAGGAGATCGATCTGCGCATGCGTGATTCCTAAACCTCGCCAAACCTAGACCATCGATCGGAACAAAACTTGGTGCAATCGCCGCACAGGGGAACAGTGAGTAATGGGGCTTTTTCACGGGGCGAGTTGACGCAAGTTGTCACCAGAGTGAAGTGGTCGTGGTCCAACACGAGTCTCGCACGATATAACGGCAGTAGATAAAGAGTTCCCACAGTACTCGGCATTTCTGTTATTTGTGCGAGTGACTTGTCCGTCTCCCGAGCTTTCGCGTTAAATCTTGAATGAACATCGTGAACTACACGTGACACAAATGATGTAACTTTTTTTTCACACACTATAAATATCCTCCCTTGGTTGAATTGGCTCATTTGGAGACATATTTTACTGTGTATGTGGGAGACACAGATGGACTGAGCACAGTACCTCGGTCTTACTGTGTGTGGGAGAGGGGGAGAAAGAGACGTACACTCACAGAGGCAGAGTCTCTCAGCCTGTGTAAGA
Source organism: Amblyraja radiata (assembly GCF_010909765.2). Classification (NCBI taxonomy): domain Eukaryota; kingdom Metazoa; phylum Chordata; class Chondrichthyes; order Rajiformes; family Rajidae; genus Amblyraja; species Amblyraja radiata. The sequence continues at coordinate 2,410,031 of NC_045962.1, forward strand.
GGGAGGGAGAGAGAGAGAGAGGCACACACAAAGTGGATGTGAAATCTCACCTGCCTGTTTCAGTGACAGACACCCGCCGCCAGTAAATGAAGACACCCCCATCTGTCTCCCCCTCCTCTCCCTCGACTCCCCCACCTTTCCCTCCCAACTCCAGTCCCGTCCCGACCCCCTGGGAAACTGAATAGAGCAACAATATAGATATAGAAACTGAAACAATATAGAAACTGAATAGCGCAACATGGCAAAAACATCTCTGACACGCTTTACCCCCTTTCTTTGAGATTTTCTGGGAGCCATCTCTGCAAGTGTTCCTGTTAAAAAGATTATCCAACAATGACAATTAGGTGGGACGTCCTCGAAGGACACATGTTCCCTTGTCGATATTGAGACCACCTGTTTTACTCACCTTCTGTCCCCTCTGTCCAGCTTCCGGGTTTACCGTTCGCAGGAGTTCCCACGCGCTATATCTCTAAAATCTGAAGTTAGGCAATGTCTAAAGGAACTGCAGACGCTGGTTAATGCTGGTTAATACGCACAGAAGGACACAAAATGTTGGTGTAACTCAGCAGGTAAGTCAGATCTGGGAAGAAAAACATAAAAAGCTGGAGTAAGTCAGCGGGTCAGGCAGCATCTCTGGAGAAAAAGAATAGGTGACGATTCGAATCGGAGCCCTTCTTCAGACAGCCTAATCGGAATTGAGTCTGAAGATGTGTCTCGTCCCGAAACATCAGCTTTTTTTCTCCAGAGATGCTGCTTGACTCGCTGAGTTACTCCAACTTTTTGTGTCTGTCTTCGGTTTAAACCAGCATGTGCAGTTCACTCCTTACACGGGTCTCTGTACAACATTGATTGGTAGCGTTCCGGACCCTGCTTCGGAAAGGCATCGATCGCTAGTCGGCGAGGACTCCGACCTGTATCTCTCAAAGAAGTACATGTGAAAAATTTCTCACGTAACCTTTCAGTAAAGTCCCTTTTAAAGTCCCTTTTAAAGATTATAGTTATTTTCTTGAATCTCATTAACATAACTCATGAATAAGTTGATGTCCATATGCGGATGCAAATCTTTATTTTTATTTATTTTTTAAATTCAATCCCACAGAAGATAATTTTTACTCACCTTCTGTCCCCTCTGTCTAGCTTCCGGGTTCACCGTTCGCAGGAGTTCCCACGGTACCCGCAAGAGTTATTACGGATATCGCACTGGCCACTACGTTCATATAATGTTGCAATACTCAACCACAAGTGTACAAGTCAATCTTGGAGAAATTCAAACTTTCTTGAATTTTCTCCCGAGTGACCAAGTTACACGATGACCTGCCGTTAGCGCTACGGTGGTCCACGGTGGTCCACGAATGCCGTACTGTTATCGCACGAGGTTCCCACGATGTTAAACTCCGGTTAACTCTTGCGTCAAATCGCCCCGTGAAAAGGCCGCTTAAGCTGGCGAAAAATCGTAGCACTATCACATACTGTTTTAGGGCAAATAGAAAGACCGCACAAACCTGAAGACAACAAGGTCGAGTGAACATCGACTTCTGCACGGCTTCCTCACTTCGCCATCTTTAAAGAAAAGATTTATTTGAAAACACCTCGCCGTTTTTAACTTTATTGTACTAATTCTGTTTTTAACATCATCCTACTGATTCCTTCAATATAACTTTTAAAAAAGATTGACTTACCTTTTATCCCACTTATTTAAATAATCCTCGGCTTTTAAAGCACCTCGCAGTTTTACCGCGACACCCGACACAAACACACACAGACACATACAAGATCAGCCTTGGAATAATTACTAGATCAAGTGGGACCCGTCGGGGGGGGGGGCAGCTTGCAGCGTCATACACACACTAACCACACACACACTAACCACACACTAACAACAATTATTAATTCGCTCCTTTTATCCCATCCCCCGGCCTATCCACTTGGACTAGCCCCCAACTGCGCACTGCGCAGGCGCAGCTAGAGAGGAAGAGGGAGTGAGGTAGAGAATGAGGGCAGAGACAGAGAGTGCAGGGGGCAGAGAGCGGGCAGGGAGAGAGGGCAGGGGCAGCGAGAGAGCAGGGGGCAGGGAGGGAGGGCAGGGAGCAGTCAGAGAGGTCAGGGGGCAGGCAGAGAGTTCAGGGGGAAGGGATAGAGGGCAGGGGCCAAGGAAAGAGGGCAAAGACAGGGGGAGAGTTCACGGGTGGGCGGGTATCGACAAGAGCGACACGAGATAGCGACCCGAGAGAGTGACCCGAGGACCGAGAGCTCGGCCATTCCAGTACAGGGCCCGGCTTGCTTGCCCTTTCTGCATCTTTTGAATAACCGGAGGGGGCGGGAGGGGTCGGAGGGGTGTCGTCACTCGTAGCGCATGGAAGAACGGTGTGCGGAGCAGATCCATTGTGACGTTATCAGCGAAAGACAGTCGTTTTTAAATTCAACGTTTTTCATATTTTTAAACATTTCCAGTAATAAGTCGAGAAATAAAGCATGAAATTTTCCGATAAGTAACATTTGGACTCGACGGGAAAAATGTCTACCGGAATATCTAAATGTTTTATCATTACCGGGTAGATTTTTCCCGAAAATGTAAAAACACAGTAACACACACACACACAAACATCCACACAAACACGCAAGCAAACACACACATACACATACTAGATCACACTTTTAATAGTTATATGATAGATATGAGCTGATAGACTAGGCTAATAATTGTATTATTCATAAGCACTACAAATAATTAATGAAATTGAATCATTGCTGTAAATATGTTCATTTAGCTGAAGCTGTTTTTGAAATGAGGCCCTCCCCCTGATGTCACCGGACAGTGGTGAAATATTCTGCTTCACTGTACCGTTGGGGGGGGGGGGGGGGGAGGGGGCATTGTGATGTCATTGTAAGCTGTGTTATAAAAGGTGGTTTGGGCTTTTTAAAACTTTAATCATGAATAACCCGGATGGGGAGGGGGCGGGGTTGTGAATAACCCGAGGGGGGGAGGGGGCGGGGTTGTGAATAACCTGAGGGGGGGGACGGGGCGGGCGGGGTGTATGAATAACCCGGGGTTATACTTTCAGTGGTTGATGAATCATCCAATATCAGAGCCCCATTCCAGCTTTTTCTCCATATCCCTTGATTCCCTTGGCCCTTAGATTTAAATCTAACTCTCTCTTGAAAACATCCAGTGAATTGGCCTTCACTGCCTTCTGTGGCAGAGAATTCAACAGATTTTCATAGCAAAAGGATTTGAGTATAGGAGCAGGGAGGTTCTACTGCAGTTGTACAGGGTTTTGGTGAGGCCACACCTGGAGTATCGCGTACAGTTTTGGTCTCCAAATCTGAGGAAGGACATTATTGCCATAGAGGGAGTACAGAGAAGGTTCACCAGACTGATTCCTGGGATGTCAGAACATTCTTATGAAGAAAGACTGGATAGACTCGGATTGTACTCGCTAGAATTTAGGAGATTGAGGGGGGATCTTATAGAAACTTACAAAATTCTATAGGGATTGGACAGGATAGATGCAGGAAGATTGTTCCCGATGTTGGGGAAGTACAGGACAAGGGGTCACAGCTTAAGGATAGAGGGGAAATCCTTTAGGACTGAGATTAGAAAACATTTTTCACGCAGAGAGTGGTGAATGTCTGGAACTCTCTGCCACAGAAGGTAGTTGAGGCCAGTTCATTGGCTATATTTAAGAGGTAGTTAGATGTGGCCCTTGTGGCTAAAGGGATCAGGGGGTATTGAGAGAAGGCAGGTACGGGATACTGAGTTGGATGATCAGCCATGATCATATTGAATGGCGTTGCAGGCTTGAAGGGCCGACTGGCCTACTCCTGCACCTATTTTCTATGTTTCTATTCACAACTCTCTCGGTGTAAAGGTTTTTCCTCATCTCATTCATAAATGGCCTACCCCTATTCTTAAACTGTGATCCCTGGTTCTGCATTCCCTCAACATCGGGAACATTTTTCCTGCATCTACCCTGTCCAATCCTCTAAGAATTTTATATGTTTCTATAAGAGACCCTCTCATCCTTTGAAATTCCAGCGAATACAAGCCCAGTCGACCCATTCTTTCATCATATGTCAGTTCTGCCATCCCGGGAATTAACCTAGAGAACCTATGTTGCACTCCCTCAATAGTAATAACGTCCTTCCTCAAACTAGGACATCAAAACTGTACACAATATTCCAGGTGCGGTCTCATCAGGACCTCCTTGCTCCTGAACTCAAATCTTCTTGTAATGAAGGCCAATATGCCATTGGCTTTCTTCGCTGCCTGCTGAACCTGCATGCATACTTTCCATGATTGATGTACAAGAACACCCAGGTCTCGTTGCACCTCTCCTTCTCCTAATCTGACACCATTCATTTATAATAATCTGCCTTCCTGTTCTTGCCACCAAAGTGGATAACCTCACATTTATCCACACTATACTGCATCTGCCATGCTTCTGCCCACTCACCCAACCTATCCAAGTCACCCTGCAGCCTCATAGCACCCTCCTCGCAGCTCACACTGCCACCCAGCTTTGTGTCATCCGCAAACTTAGAGATGTTACATTTAATTCCCTCAGCTAAATCATTAATATATATATATATTATAAACAACTGGAGTCCCAGCACTGTGCCTTGTGGCACCCCACTAGTCACTGCCTGAAACTTTGAAAAGGACCCGTTAATTCTGACTCTTAACTTCCTGTCTGCCAACCAGTTCTCTATCTATGTCAATACACTACCCCCATTACCATGTGCTCTAATTTTGCACACAAATCTCTTGTGTGGGGGCTTGTCAAAGGCTTTTTGAAAGTCCAGATACATCACATCCACTGGCTCGACCGTATCTATTCTACTTTTTACATCCTCAAAAATTCCAAAAGATTAGTGAAGCAAGATTTCCCCTTCATAAATCTATGTTAACTTTGACCGATCCTGTCACTGCATTCCAAATGCGCTGCTATAACATCTTTAATAATCGACTCAAGCATCTTCCCCACTACTGATGTAAAACTAACTGGTCTATAATTCCCTTTTTTCTTTCTCCCTCCTTTCTTAAAAAGTGGAGTTACATTGGCTACCCTCCAGTCCACAGAATTGATCCAGAGTTGAAAAAACACTGGAAAATGATCACTAATGCATCCACGATTTCTAGGGCCACCTCCTTGAGTACTCTGGGATGCAGACCATCAGGCCCTGGAGATGTATCTGCCTTCAGTCCCAACAGTTTACCTAACATAATTTTCAGACACGTGACGCGGCGTGATGACGTATGACGCGCGGTGTTTATCCAAGAGTCGCACCATTTTTTTTGTCGACGCTCGATTTTGAAATGTTCAAAATCTTTAGGTGACACTGATATGACGCCGGCAGTCGCCGAAAAATTCGCCAGGTGGGACAGGCCCTTTATACTTCTTGCATTTATAAAAAAACACATTTATTCGCATTCACACCAGTTCCTATTTCACCTGACCTTACTCTCTTATCCCTTCTTGAACTTTCTGTCCCATTAATTTGGGAGTCTTTCGTAATTTTCCTGTACTCTCTACCCCTTTAGATTAGATTAGATTAGATATAATTTATTGCCACACAGCCAGGCTGGTGGAAATTTGGGTTGTCTGCAGCGATACAATAATAAAGAACACACAACCACAATAAAACTGTAACACAGACATCCACCACAGCATTCATCACTGTGGTGGAAGGCACAACATTTGTCCAGTCCTCCTCCATTTCCCCCCGTGGTCAGGACCAGAGTCCAGAGTCAGTCCAGGATCGGCTCTTCCTCACCGGAGACCGCGGCTTTAAGTTGTTGTAGGCCGCAGGCCGGCGGTCAAGATTTAAAGTCCCCGCCGCAGCCAGAAGCACCGCAGACTGCAGGGCCGGCGGTCGAAGCTCCCCTCCAGGGGTGATGGTAAGTCCATGCCGGACCCGCGGTAGAAGTCGGCCGCGGGCCGGCAGTGATGGCTTCTTCTTCCCCCGGGTCCCCAACGTGAGATCCCGGGCTGTAGACGCCGCACCAGCTGGAGCTCTGCAGACCGCGGCTTCAGGCTGCGACATCAGGCTGCCGGCTGCCCCGGGTCAGCGAAACGGAGCGCTCCCCTCCAGCGAGGGCTCACCCGCTCCACGCCGAGAGTCCACGCTGCGCCCGCTAACTCCATCCAATTTGTCAATCCCTCCTCTGTTGAGTTCTAAATTTCTCCCAGTCCTCTGGTTTGCCTCTTCCTTGGCTTTACCACTATCCTTGACTTCCCTCGTCAGCCACAATTGAGCCGCCTTCCCAGTTTTATTTTTTCGCCAGACAGGGATGAACAATTTCATTAAAATTAAATCTTCGCCATTGCATCTCCACTGTCAACCCTTTAAATATAATTTGCCAGTCTATCCAAGCCAATTCCCATCTCATACCTTCAAAGTCTCCCTTATTCAAGTTCAGAATCCTAGTCTCTGAATTAACCGTGTCACTCTCCATCCTAATACAGAATTCCACCATATTACGGTCACTGTTACCCAAGGGGCTTTGCGCAACAAGATCGCTAACTAATTCCTCATTACACAATATCCAGTCTGGGATTGAGTAACCCTCTAGTCGGTTCATCTACATATTGGTTTAAAAAACCATCGTATACATTCCAGGAAATCCTCCTCCTCAGCACTGTGACCAATTTGGTTGGCCTAGTATAAGGAATAAAGTGGACGAGCCTGAAGCTCAGTTAGAAACTGGCAAGTATGATGTTGTGGGAATTACTGAGACGTGGCTGCAAGAGGGCCAGGGCTGGGAACTGAATATTCAAGGGTATACCTCCTATAGAAAAGACAGACAGACAGGTGGACAGAGGAGGTGGGGTTGCCCTGTTGGTGAGGAATGAAATTCAGTCGCTTCCAAGGGGTGACATTGAAACAGGAGATGTGGAGAAAGTATGGAGGGAAATAAGGAATTGTAAGGGTAAAAAGACCCTAATGGGACTAATCTACAGGCCCCCAAACAGTAGCCTGGACACAGGGCGCAAGTTGAATCAGGAGTTAAAATTGGCATGTAGTAAAAGTAATGCTGTGGTTGTTATGGGAGGTTTCAACATGCAGGTAGTCTGTGAAAATCAGGTTGGAACTGGACCCCAAGAAAGGGACTTTGCAGAGTGCCTTCGTGATGGATTCACAGAACAGCTTGTATTGGAGCCTACTAGGGAGAAGGCAATTTTGGGGTTAGTGTTAAGTAATGAACCGGATTTGATAAAGGACCTCGAGGTTAATGAGCCATAAGGAGGCAGTGACCATAACATAACAGGTTTAATCTACAATTGCAGAGGGAGAAGAGTAGATCGGAGGTGTAAGTGTTACAGTTGAATAAAGGGGACTATGGGGCCATGAGGAGGAGCTGGCCAAAGGTGACAGGAAAGATACACTAGCAGGGATGATAGTGGAACAAAAATGGCAGGTGTTTCTAGGGATAATGCAGAAGGTGCAGGATCAGTTCATTCCTAGGAGAAAGAAAGATTCCAAGGGGAGAAAGGTACGAACATGGCTGACAAGGTAACTTGGATAGGCTGGGTGAGTGGGCAAATGCATGGCAGATGCAGTATAATGTGGATAAATGTGAGGTTATCCACTTTGGTGGTTAAAGAGGAAAGTAGACTATTATCTGAATGGTGTTCGATTAAGAAAAGGGGAGATGCAAAGAGACCTGGGTGTCATGGTACACCAGTCATTGAAAGTAGGCATGCAGATGCAGCAGGCAGTGAAGAAAGCGAATGGTATGTTAACATTCATAGCAAAAGGATTTGAGTATAGGAGCAGGGAGGTTCTACTGCAATTGTACAGGGTCTTGGTGAGACCACACCTGGAGTATTGCGTACAGTTTTGGTCTCCTAATCTGAGGAAAGACATTCTTGCCATAGAGGGAGTACAGAGAAGGTTCACCAGACTGATTACTGGGATGTCAGGACTTTCATATGAAGAAAGAATGGATAGACTCGGCTTGTACTCTCTAGAATTTAGAAGATTGAGGGGGGATCTTATAGAAACTTACAAAATTCTTAAGAGGTTGGACAGGCTAGATGCAGGAAGATTGTTCCCGATGTTGGGGAAGTCCAGAACAAGGGGTCACAGTTTAAGGATAAGGGGGAAATATTTTAGGACCGAGATGAGTAAAACATTTTTCACACAGAGAGTGGTGAATCTGTGGAATTCTCTGCCACAGAAGGTAGTTGAGGCCAGTTCATTTGCTATATTTAAGAGGGAATTAGATGTGGCCCTTGTGGCTAAAGGGATCAGGGTGTGAGATTCAAAAATCACAAATGCTCTTGAGACAAATTCAGACAAAGAAGTGTTTTTATTAATTTCATATTCTGCAGAATAGGTGCCTCTCCACTGATGTCCCCTAGAGGCACACCGAGGATCGGGATGTCTTCTATCTTTATACATTTCTTTTCACTATTTTCACACCCATTGAGCTTCTTCCAATCATAACATAAAACCCAGATTCCCACGAGAACCTCGTGGAACGTCCACCCAAACTTCTACTGAAGTATTTCTGTTGCTACTTTTTATCTAGAATTTCTCTCTGTTCTTTATATCGTTACTTTCTATTCTACTAGCAGTCTGGCTTCTGCTGACATCTTATTTCTTTCTAAGTTATATTTCTATCCCTATTCTAAATCAACCATGTCTGTTATCTCTTTCCTCACAATCCATCCTTTTCTTTTTTGCTTGATTTACACTATCTCCTCCTTTTCTAATGCTAGCAGAAGATTATTCACCTCCCTATCCTCCTCTCGTTGGTCATACTGTGTTCTGAAGGCCATTATGGTGGCAGCACTGTTCTTCGTCAGGGCTGTTTCTATCATCGCTGAGCCAACCCCCGTACGCAGGGATACAACATCTGAACAAACACAGTAACCCCACCATGACTATCACTGATGTTAGGGCTGATGTAAAGATGTGCTTCCATTTCCCAAACCAGGAGTCTAGAAACCCGGTCCAGGAGGTGTCTACTCCAGAGTTCTCAGCCAATTCGATAGACAGAGAGGTGAGACCTGCTAGGGCTCTTGACACTGACCCATCCGGAGCAGTGTTGTTGGGGATGAATGTGCAACATTGTTCGCCAAACATTACACACACCCCTCCCTTCTCAGCCAGTAGCATGTCCAAGGCCATGCGATTTTGCCAGGCCATTTGGCTGGTAGCTGTCAGTTGTTCCGCTAATCCTTCAACTGCATCTGGAGTGTAATTCATAAAGCGTTGTTGATTGTAGTATAAGTAGTTGATCCAGTCCACATTTTTATTAATTGTGGACCACCAGAAGAGTATGGACTCAAAGCCCGCAGCTATCTGATTTCTGGCTTTAAATTCATCGGGCACCCCTCTTGGCACCCCTATCGCATCTATATAGATGTGTGTGTCGAATGATCCTCTCACCTTTCTCTTTTGTCGTCGGCTTCCTTTATTGAGTTCTACAGCATGTTCTACTGCTATGGTGAAGGGCATCATCAGTTGTATGAGGGTACAGGTTCCCGTTAACCGGGGCCACAGGGTATACTCCCCGCACCACCACCAGACATCGGCTCTACTGATTATCTGCTTTTTCAGCCAGGAGCTATTGAACAGTGGTCGCTGTTCCTCAGCCGTTATGTTATACGTCTGATTGCAGTTGAGCACCTCCCCCATGTCCTGTCCCTCTGGGTTATTTCTTGTATAGCACTCAAACCCCTCCTTCCCAAAAGGAATGGTAAATGCAGGAGGTCGAGGGTCTTCCCTTCGGCCCTTCGTATTGTTGTTGCTGGCCGGAAATAGGTAATGATAACTCTGGCATATCACATTCTTTGGTAAGAGGGGATTCGTGAATAGCTGTAGTATACATGTCATAGCCCTAGGTGTTCTATCCCAATTCAGGGGAAATGGTACTGGGACCAGCTGAGGCCTAGCTCTGGTGCAGGCGTAACAATTGGTTAGTTGCATACTTCTGGCTGTGTACATCATCCAGGCAAGCCAGGTGTTGGCTCCTTTTCCCCCTGTTGGCATTCCCTTCTCATATAACTGCCTTAATCCTGTTTCTCCTGCTACTATCATTATCTTCAGATCCTTAGACTCATTTTCCCTGATGACACTGCTGACTACTGGTGGTGCTGGTGTTGCCCCGGGATCCCTATTCTGACTGTCATCTATCTTGAACACCTCTCCCCTATCCTCATATCTTCCCATCTTCCCATCTCACTTTACTTCTATCTCAAACTTCAGACATGCGTCCTTCCCTGTTTTATCTGCACATTTCCAATACCTACCACTTTCCTGTATTTGGACACTCTGTATGCTCACATATATGCGTCCTGGCAATTTCTCGTTCGGGTTTTGATATACTCTCCACCTATCAGTTTGATAGGTGGTCTGATGCCACCCATATTTTGATGAAGTAAACACCGCGTGCCAATCTTTACAGGGATGGGTGCATACATACATTCTATAGCCGCACCACCATTTTTCATTTACATACATTAAATGGGATGGTGGTGGACCTTCTATTCTGTGGTTTTGTGATTTTTATGCATGTTACATTACTTACAAGTTGGGTAACCACCCAACACACGACCCACCAACACGAAATCTTCATTTTTCCTGCGGGTTCTTGGTAAATGTTAAAGTCAATGGTTCTTCTCCTTTGCGCACAGTCCACGGGCTGATATCGTCTGGTGGGGCCTCCACAGGACCCTTAACTCGACTTGCGTGAGTCCACCCTTTCTCTTTTGTTCGTACTACTGTCTCCGTGATTAGTAATACCAAGTAGGGTCCAGTCCACTTAGCTTGCAGCTTTTCTTCTTTCCACGTTTTTATTAATACCCAGTCTCCAGCCTTGACTGAGTGAATCGGAAAGTCCAGTGGTGGGCTCTGGGCCAGCAATCCTTTAATTTTTAGTTCTGCAAGAGATTGGGACACTGCCAGTAAATAGTTCCTCAGGAACACATCGTTCCCTTGTATTGTTGGGACTCCTTCTACCTTCCCTAAGTATGGGAGCCCGAATAACATTTCATATGGTGATATCCCTATGTCTTTTCGAGGTGCCGTTCGGATTCTCAACAGGGCTATCGGGAGGCACTTAGTCCAGGGGAGTCTCGTTTCCTCTATCAACTTGGTGATTTGGGTCTTTAAGGTGCCATTCATTCTTTCCACCTTTCCTGAGCTCTGGGGATGCCATGGTGTATGCAATTTCCATTCTATTCCCAGTGCATCACATATCATTTCATGTGTTTTGGAGGCAAAATGGGTCCCTCTATCTGAGTCTATTGTTTCCACAATCCCATATCTGGGTATAATTTGTTCTAATAATATCTTGGCTACCGCCTGTGAGGTGGCAGTTGCCGTGGGGAATGCTTCTACCCATCTGGTGAAATGGTCCACTACGACTAACAGGTACTTCCATGTTTGTACCCGGGGCAGCTCGGTAAAATCTATCTGTATTCTTTGGAAGGGCCTAACTGCTGATGGTTGTCCTCCTTCTGGGACTGCTCTCATGATGTTCTTATTAATTCGCTGACATATTACACAGCCCCTTATGACTTGTTTGGCCATGCTAAACATCCCACAGCAAGCGTAGGTTCTGAGGAGGGTGTCACAGAGGGCTTGTGTTCCCCTTTGGCGTCCACCATTTCCCATTTGAAGTACGCTGAACCCCCATTTCTTTCATGTGTTCCTGTTCTTTCTCACTAAAGATAGGTATCTTTTCCTCTGGTTCCCTTAAAGGTATTAGTGACTTCATTTCTACCATCTGTTCTGTGGCTGCTCTTTTTGCAACCTCATCCACTGCCCTATTTCCTCTGGCCTCCAGGGTGTTACCCTTCTGATGCCCTGCCACATGTGCTATGGCTATTCGTTCTGGTTTTTGCAAGGCTTCCAGTGTCTGTCCTACCAATTGCTCATGCGCTAGTTCTTTACCTCGAGTTGTTATCATTCCTCGCTCTTTCCAGAGCTTCCCAAAGGTGTGTACTACTCCAAAAGCGTATTTTGAATCAGTATATACTGTTCCTTCCTTCCCCTCCAATAATTCTAAAGCTCTCATTAATGCATATAATTCACAAGATTGAGCTGACCAACTACCAGGCAGCCTGCCGCTTTCAAGTTCCTCCATCGTTTCCCCGTTCACTATACCGTACCCACTATGTCTTTTTCCATCTATGCACCTGGAGGATCCATGTATAAACCACCAACTGCCCTCAGCCAGAGGTTGCTCTTCTAAGTCTTCTCTACTTTTTGTCTGTAAATCTATTATTTCACTACAGCAGTGTACTGGGCCCTCTTCCTTGTCCCCCTGTTTCTCTGCTGGATACAGGAATTGGGACGGGTTAAGGTTCTTATCCGTAATTATCATCAAATCGTCTTTTTCCATCAGGATGGCCTCATACTTTAAAAGTCTAGAGTCTGTTAACCATCTGTTGGATTTCTGAGTGAGTATGGTTCTTACTGTGTGTGGTGTAGAAATAACCAGAGTGCCTCCAAAGGTTAATTTCCTACTCTCTTCCACCAATATTGCGGTAGCTGCTACCGCTTGTATGCATCCCGGCCATCCCCTGGAGACTGGATCTAATATTTTCGAGAGGAAGGCCACTGGCTGTCGATTTGCCCCATCTTTTCTGGGTGAGTACCCCTAGTGCCACCCCCTTGTCTGAATTTACAAACAGGTGGAAAGGTTGTTCTACTGAGGGCAGAGCCAACACGGGAGCAGTAATCAAACTGTTCTTTAATTTCCCAAATTCCAACTCCTGTTCTGGGGTCCACTGAACTTTGTCTTTTTCTTCTCACAATTTATCATACAGGAATTTTACTTGTCTGGAGTAATCATCTATCCACAGTCGACAGTATCCTATCAATCCCAGGCATTTTCAGATCTCTTTCTTATTCTTTGGTAGTGGTACTCCCGTGATCCCAGCTATCCTTTCGGGGTTTATTCGTCTCTTTCCTCCACTTATCAGATGTCCCAGATATTTTACCTCTTGTTTCACAAATTGAAGCTTGTTACGAGACACTCTTAACACCTTCCTTCCCAAGAAGTTTAACAGGCTTATTGTGGCGTCCCTTACTTCCTCTTCTCTCTCTCCTGACAAAAGGAGGTCATCCACATACTGTAATAGTTGCGTTTCCCCGTGACCTGGGAAATCCTCCAATACCTGCTCTAAAATTTGGCCGAATAAATTTGGTGATTCTGTAAAACCTTGAGGGAGCACCGCCCACCGGAATTGTTGCTTTCGCCCGGTTTTTAGGTTTTCCCACTCAAAGGCGAATAAGTCTCTACTCTCTGTTGCCAGCGGATAGCTCCAGAAGGCATCCTTTCTCTTTATCTTTCTGTCTGTGGCTGTGCCTCTCTCTCTCTCTCTGTCTCTCTCTCTCTCTCTCTCTCTCTCGACGCTGAATAGATTCAGGACTGGACATGGCCCCTGCTTGGCCAGCCTTCACAAATGGGGCAGCAGCCCAACCCCACGGTGTGTGTGTGGCACTCCCTTACAACACATCATTGAAGCATACTTTCAACAAAGACTCAAAGGAGGACTTGTCACCCTTCATACAGCAGATCAAGAGGCAACTGCTTGGCTAAAGGACTTTGCATTCGCTAAATAAATAAAATCTCTCTCTCTCTGTCTGGCTGTCTCTGTGTCTGTCTCTCTCTTTGTATCTGGCTCTCTCTGTGTCTCTGTGTCTGTCTCTCTCTCTCTCTCTCTCTCTCTCTCTGTCTGTGTTTCTCAACTTGTATGTCTACCATAAAACAACATAAAAGCTGGTCATGTTTCATCAATTAACTTATTTCCAGTTAACTTTACTGACAAGAAATCTGAAAGAACATCAAGAAACGATTTTTACAACTTCTCTTTTTCAGGTTACCAGGATGCAAAGAGTTCATTTTTGCAGCTTGTTCGCAATCCCCCACGGCCCAAACACAGTGGGAATTCCCTCCTCCGCCACGGGGCGTCTGTGTTCAATTTTACAACTTACTCATTTCAACCATTTGTTACAAACATCCCCCTTTCGCGCCCTCTGCCGTCTTATCTGCTACTTTCGGGAGTAACTCCCTTATCATCCTGTCTCAGGAATGTTCCTGTCTCTCAAGAATTGATCTAACTGTTCTTTTCAGACCTAATGAATCTTCAAGGAGGCAAACTCCCTTCTCCCTCAGGGTCCTCTCCTAGGTACCTCCCTCAGGCTTCTAATTTCTACCGAACTTCTTATCTTCCCCTTCTGCCCTTTGACTCCCCGTCCAGTTGGCCGGGTGATCTTCGGCCCCTGTCTTCTCTTTCCCTTGGGTATTTTGGCCCCCTCCGGCTCTGCATTTTCTGTGGGTATCTCCTTCCCATATGCAGCTCTGCATTTTCCCCAGCTGACTATAACTTATCATTGTTGGCTTCTCCAACCCCTGGGTATTTCCTGCCCTCCAGGGTCCAGCATTTGCCCCAACGGACTATTGGGCAGAATGCGGGGATTTGGCCCACAGCCTTTTCCCCTCCCTTTTGGGTTTGCCTTGCAGCCCCTGAATCCTTCAGGGCGTTAACCACAAGGTCTTATATTCTTAATACCGTGTTCATCGTACCGTGTTCATCGTTCTCAATAGCCCAGGAAGTACTTAATAGTAATTTTCCTACCTGGGTTCCATGCACTGGAATTGCTCGATTGATTTTTCGCGATTTCCGACTACTCCCACTTCTTTGTCGAGTCTCTGTGTGGTCCGGATACTACTGCTTAAACAGCTGACAGCAAGCAAGGAGTCTGAGACCGCTGAACTCAGCAGGGTGCACCTTCCCTTCGTCCGTCTACTCCCGTCAGCTGTCCAGAGTATTGGATCTCGGAAACGAGCCCCCAAGTTGTGAGATTCAAAAATCACAAATGCTCTTGAGACAAATTCAGGCAAAGAAGTGTTTTTATTAATTTCATATTCTGCAGAATAGGTGCCTCTCCACTGATGTCCCCTAGAGGCACACTGAGGATCGGGATGTCTTCTATCTTTATACATTTCTTCTCACTATTTTCACACCCATTGAGCTTCTTCCAATCATAACATAAAACCCAGATTCCCACGAGAACGTCGTGGAACGTCCACCCAAACTTCTACTGAAGTATTTCTGTTGCTACTTTTTATCTAGAATTTATCTCTGTTCTTTATATCGTTACTTTCTATTCTACTAGCAGTCTGGCTTCTGCTGACATCTTATTTCTTTCTAAGTTATATTTCTATCCCTAGTCTAAATCAACCATGTCTGTTAACTCTTTCCTCACAAGGGGGTATGGAGAGAAGGCAGGTACAGGATACTGAGTTGAATGATCAGCCATGATCATATTGAATGGCGGTGCAGGCTCGAAGGGCTGAATGGCCTACTCCTGCAACTATTTTCTATTTTTCTATGTCAGGGACAGTATAAAAATTAAAGCAAAGAAGTACAACATAGCAAAAATGAGCGGGAAGCAAGAGGATTGGGTAATGTTTAAAGAACAACAGAAGATAACCAAAAAGACAATACAGTGAGAAAAGATGAGATACGAAAGTAAGCTAGCCAAGAATATAAAGCAGGATAGTAAAAGCTTCTTTGGGCATGTGAAGAGGAAAACATTAGTTAAGACCAAAGTTGAACCCTTGAAGACCAAAAAAGGTGAATTTATTGTGGGGAACAAGGAAATGACAGATGAGTTGAACAGGTACTTTGGATCTGACTTCACTAAGGAGGACACAAACAATCTTCCTGATATAGTAGTGGCCAGAGAATCTGGGGTGACAGAGAAACTAAATGAAATCCACATTAGGCAGGATATAGTGTTGGATAGACTGATGGGACTGAAGGCTGATAAATCCCCAGGGCCTGATGGTCTGCATCCCAGGGTACTTAAGGAAGTGGCACTTGAAATCGTGGATGCATTGGTGATAATTTTCCAATGTTCTATAGACTCAGGATCAGTTCCTGCGGATTGGAGGGTAGCTAATGTTATCCTACTTTTTAAGAAAGGTGGGAGAGATAAAATGGGGAATTATAGACAAGTTAGCCTGACATCGGTGGTGGGGAAGGTGCTGGAGTCAATTATAAAAGATGAGATAGCAGCACATTTGGATAGCAGTAACAGGATCGGTGCAAGTCAGCATGGATTTACAAAGGGGAAATCATGCTTGACTAATCTTCTGGAATTTTTTGTAGATGTAACTAGGAATATGGACAGTGGAGAGCCAGTGGATTGCATACTGTTTTGGTCTCCTAATCTGAGGAAAGGCATTCTTGCCATAGAGGGAGCACAGAGAAGGTTCACCAGACTGATTCCTGGGATGGCAGGACTTTTATATGAAGAAAGACTGGATAGACTTACTTACTTTATTTATTTATTGAACATGTTAAAAAATACAAACACAAATAAACTTGTAAGCAATATAAAAAGAAAATAAAACACAAAGGAAAACAAACAAATAAGTAACTCAAATAATACAAATAATATCGTTCATGTTCAAAAGGGGTAAGAAGAAGTTCGAAAACTTTTCTGGTCCCACCCCCTCTTATTTTCTATACATTTTCATGGAAAAACAAAATAACGGGAACAAATGGACCCAAAATCTGTTGAACAGTCCACAAACAAGAAATAACCAAACAGAAAAGAAAATCACTGGTCCAGCTCATAACCATTAAATCTTTTGTTTCTGAAGAGTGTTTTTAGTTTGAATAGAGTCTTATATTTTTTCAGCTCATCGTGGCAGTTATTCCAGAGACTAACACCCTTTGCTGTAACACAATGGAGTTTTGCATTAGTTCTTATTGCCGGCTTTTCGAATATATAGGTTCCTCTCAGGTTGTGTTTGCTTTCCCTCCATTGGAACAACCCCTGGATATTACAAGGCAATTGCTGATTAGCTGCTTTGAACATAATTTGGATAGTTTTATAATCTGTCAGATCTTGAAATTTTAATGTATTTAGTCTGATAAATAATGATTTTGTTGATTGTCTGTAGGTGGTTTTATGTATAATTCGTATTGCTCTTTTTTGGAGGATGAAGATTGGATGTGTATTTGTTTTGTATGTGTTCCCCCATACCTCCACACAGTAGATCATGTATGGGAGTATGAGGGAGCAGTACAACATATACAGGTAGGTCTCTGGCTTCATTCAGTATTGCAATTGATTTGAATATACTGGCTTTAATATAATTTATGTGAGGTTTCCAAGTTAATTTGTTGTCAATTAATACTCCAATAAATTTTATTTCAGATACTCTGTCTATTTCTGTGCCATTTATCATGAGCTTTTTCTCCGTGTTGGTTGATCGATTTCCAAATATTATGAATTTTGTTTTACTTAAATTCAATGTGAGTTTATTTTTGTCAAACCAGATCTTCATCCTGCTCAATTCCTTTTCCATACTATCCAGGAGCTGTTCCAAGTTGTCTCCACAGCAGAGTAAGTTAGTATCATCAGCGAAGAGAATAGTTTCAAGAGTTTTTGACAATTCACATATATTATTGATATACAAAATGAATAATAATGGCCCTAACACTGAGCCCTGGGGCACCCCACACGTAACCTGCAGTAATTATGATTTATGGTTTTGTATTTCGACATATTGTTCCCGGTTCTGTAGGTAGCTGGATAGCCATGATAGTGCGATGCCTCTAATGCCATATCTTTGTAGTTTCTTTATTAAGAACTCGTGGTCTACGGTGTCAAATGCTTTTTTTAAGTCCAAAAAAATCCCTACTGCATACTCTTTATTTTCTATTGCCTTAGTAATTTTTTCTATAAATTCAATAATTGCAAATGAAGTTGTTCTGTTAGCTCTAAAACCATATTGTTGTTCGTACAGTATGTTATGTTTGGTGATAAATTCGTCCAGTCTTGTGTAAAATATTTTTTCCAGTATTTTGGAGAACTGTGGAAGCAATGAAATGGGTCTGTAATTTGAAAGTACATGTTTGTCTCCAGTTTTATATATTGGTATGACTTTAGCTGTTTTCATTTTGTTGGGAAATACACCGGTTTGAAGGGACTGATTACAAATGTGAGTCAGAGGTCTTGCTATGCATTCTATAATGGTTTTAACTGTAAACATGTCAATATCAGTCTGTGGATTTCTTACTCTTGAGTTTTTTTACAGTGTCAATAATTTCTTTTTCTTCAGTCCCTCTTATAAATATTGTATCCTTTACATATATCTCTTTACTTTCTACACCATCGCTGCTACCAGTCTTGGCAATTTTTCCGGCCAAATCAGGACCAACACCAACAAAGAATTTGTTGAATTCGTTTGCAGCTGAGGCCATAGTGATTATTGTGTTGTTTTTAGACAGGCTTGTACACGCTAGAATTTAGAAGATTGAGGGGGGATCTTATAGAAACTTACAACATTCTTAAGTGGTTGGACAGGCTAGATACAAGAATATTATTCCCGATGTTGGGGAAGTCCTGAACAAGGGGTCACAGTTTAAGGATAAGAGGGAAGTCTTTTAGGACCGAGATGAGGAAATCATTTTTTACACAGAGAGTGGTGAATCTGTGGAATTCTCTGCCACAGAAGGTAGTGGAGTCCAGTTCATTGGCTAGATTTAAGAGGGAGTTAGATGTGGCCGTTGTGGCTAAAGGGATCAGGGGGTATGGAGATAAAGGCAGGTATGGGATATTGTTTTGGATGATCAGCCATGATCATATTGAATGGTGCTGCTGGCTCGAAAGGCCAAATGGCCTATTCATGCACCTATTGTCTATTGGCCCAATATATATGTAAATTAAGGTCACCCATGATAACTGCTTACCCTTTGCTACACGCATCCCTAATTTCCTGCTTGATGCCGTCCCCAACCTCCCTACTGCTGTTTGGTGGTCTGTATACCACTCCAACAAGTGTTTTTTGCCCTTGGCTATTTCACAGTTCTAGCCATACCGATTCTGCAGCATCCAAGCTAATGTCTCTCCTTGCTATTGCATTAATCCCCTCTTTAACCAGCTCCTCTTCCTTTCTGTCTATCCTACCTGAATATCGAATACCCCTGCATGTTTAGCTCCCAGCCTTGGTCACCCTGGAGCCATGACTCCGTAATTCCAACTATATCATATCCCTTGACTACTAACTGTGCATTCAATTCATCCTTATTTGAATGCTCCTCGCATTAAAGCACAGAGCTTTCAGGTTAGTTTTTCATATCTCCCTTCTCCATTTTGCTTTTGCCCTCCATTTATGGCCCTCTATCTTCTTGCATTGGGTCCCACCCACCTGCCCTGTTAATTTAAACGTGACCTTTCCTACACTTTCCCGTTAACTGCACGGATACGTGTCCACGTTGTTGACTCCACCCCACCACTTTATAGTTTAAACCCACCCGTGTAGCACAAGCAAACCTGCCTGCCAGAATGTGGGTCCCCTTCCAATTAAGGTGCAACCCGTCCCTTTTGTATATGTCACCCTGGCCCCAGAAGAGATTCCAGTGATGTAGAAATCTAAATCCCTGCCCCCTGCACCAACTCCTCAGCTACACATTCAGATCCCCTATCTCCCTGTTCCTACCCTCACTAGCATGAGGTACTGAAAGCAACCCAGGGATAACCACCCTAGAAGTCCTGCTTTACAGCCTCCTACCTAGTTCTCTATACTCACGTTGCACAACCTCCTTCCTCTTCTTCCCCATGTCATTGTGCCCACGTGCACAACTACTTCCAGCTGTTCACCTTCCCTCTCGAGGATGTTCTGAATTCGGCTCGTGACATCTTGGACCCTGGCACCAGGGAGGCAACACACCATCCTCGAGTCTCACCTGTCACCACAGAATCTACTGTCCGCACATCGGACAAATGGAGTCACCCACCACTATGGCTCTGCCTGACCTCCTTTCCCAGAGCTCCCTCCCTCCCAGTTGCTGGGACCCCGGATCTCATGCTCCATTTCATATTCCGGGTCACAGTCTCCTGCTCGCTCCCACTCTCCCGGCGCTGGCGTAACAATACTGATTTCCGGTGCTATCTGTGTGGAGTTTGCATGTTCTCCCCGTGACTGTGTGGGTGTCCCCAGGTGCTCCAGTTTCTCCCACATCGCTGAAACTAGCTGGGACGTTAATCAGCAGCTGTAAAATGCCCCAGTGTGGGTTAATGGCCACATTTGATCGGCCGGTGTCAGACAATGTCCAAGGTGCAGGACTACATGGAAGTAAGGAGAGGGGCAATGGGAATGATGAGATCGATCCCATAGACACTGGCATGAAGCTGATGGGCCGAGTGGTCGGCCTTGTGGCAATCAGTTCATGGTGGAAGATCGATGAAGCTGGGTTTACAGACGTGGGATTGGTGCCAGCGTTTATCCGGGAGATGGTGTCATTGATCAGGGAGTGAACGGGAGATTATTGGTGCTCAGGGTTGGTGAGGGTGGAGATACAGATGAGGGAGGTGGTGAACAAGAGGCTGGGGACATGAGCTGAACTTGACATTAACACCGAACATCATTCTGTCCGTCAGCCACAGACTCCGCACTCGGTGACCCGTGTGTGACCCACACCGTCCTGGATCAGCCCTGGAGGAGCTCGGATTGTTCCCACACTGAGTGCAGCGCTGGGACATGGATGGGTGATAGAAATCTTGCAGTGGGATGGTACAGATTTAACAGGTAACGTGAGGCGATCATTGCTGAGAAATTGGACACTGATGGAGAATGTAAAGGGGAGAATGAGGGGCGTGTGAAGGGGAGATGTAGGGAGATGGGGATCATCAGTTGCTGCAATGGGACGGGGCGTCAATACTGAGAATGGGGAGATCCCACATTGTGGAGAGAGAGACCGGGGAAGACGGAAGCGGAGGGAAAACAATATTGGATTCCGGGGAATGTTGAACGGGGACGGGGTGCGGTCAGAATGGCCCTGATTCCGGGTCTTTCTCTGGGTGAACAAACTCCCTCAGTTCAGGGGCTGATTCTCTGATTGTTGTTTCAGTTCCGGTGGATGGAAGATTCCGGAGACTGACGTTCCAGGGGATCACTGCTCCGGGCAGTTCCCAGGCTGGTTAGCCGGTAGGGTCAGAGTTTACAACAGATGGTCTCAGTTATTGTCGGGGAGGGTCAGACTGACGACCCAGATATCTCCAGAGGGCCCCTCGCATGGACACGGAACCCAAACTCCCTGAGAGGTTCCCCCACAGTCACTCAGACCGCGCTCCGGCCCTGGATCCTCACGGAGTGCGGTGGGGAAGCTCCAGCTTCCTGGGGTTTCCCGGCAGTGGGACTACGGATCCCATCCGCCCGCTGTCCCTGCTCCAGATCAGAGCCGGAGCAGTTTCAGTGGAGGAGCAGCTCCCAGGGAGCTGGGCCCGTCTCAGGACACCCACAGTTCAGCAACGGGGTGGAGAAATTAAATACACACATTTAGCACCAATGTGCTCATTTTGGAAATGTTTGTCATTTGTTATGGTTACAATAAATGTAACTAAATTAGTTGTTATATTTCCTTTTTTTTAAAAATATTTCTATTAGAAGCAAACATGTTATTATAAAGTATAGTTACATATAGTAAAAAAGACTTTCCATATACATCAATCATACATTATTAAAATTTTCAATTGTCGATTAATTCTGTTTCTAGTGTTTTTTTTATATAGATAGAAAGACAGAGAGAGAAAGAGAGAATTACACATATCAAAAAAGGGAAAAGGTGGAATGAATTACTTATAATATGTCATTGGAGATAGGTTCGTAGATTATAAAGCATAACTTTTCATCTAATCCTGAGTTCAAGCTTCAGTTGGGTTTCCATGCCGGGCCAATCTATCCCTTCAAATAATTAATAAATGGAGCCCATATTTTAACAAAAAGTTCTTGTTTGTCCATTAAGACAAGTCTAATTCTTTCTCTGACATTTCCACAGTCCATATTTTAATTGTGGGGGTTATAGGGCCTTTCCAAAATTTTAATATAGTTTTTTTCCCAGTTATTATACAGTAATCGAGGAAGATTCTTTGGCTTGTTGTAAGTGTTAAACTTTGTTCTGATATTCCAAGTATTATTAATTTTGAGTGGATCCAGTTTGGTATTAACAACTTCAAAGATTATTCCAAAAATAACAGTTCAGAAACTCTTAATTTTTGTACAATTTGCAAAAGTATGTGTTAAATTGGCCTCTAGATGCAGACATTTATCACAAATAGGAGAAATATGTGGGAAGATTCTATTTAGTTTTATTTTGGAGTAATGTAATCTGTGTAAGACTTTAAATTGTATTAAAGCATGTCTGGCATTTAACGAGCATTTATGTATATGTTCTAGACTTTCGTCCCAAATATCTTTAGTTATAGATTGACTAATAACTAAAAATATCTTTAGTTATAGGTTGTTATATTTCTTATGAGGCTGGTCTAGTATATTATATAATAAATCATGTCAAACGGCCCAGAAACAGGCCCTTCGGCCCATGTCGACCATGATGTCCCATCTGAGCTACTCATTCGGCCCGAGTCCCTCCAAACTATACCTGTCCGCTCATCACCAGCTGTCAGCACCCATCAGGGGTGGGGCTTGTGTTTCCAGTCCAGACCCCGGCACCCTAGGGTGTCAGCACCAGGAGCCGGTCTCAGGGAGCAGGGGCTGCTGTGGGGAGTGTGGGTGGGGAGGGTGAGGGCAGCAGCTCATCGCTGACTGAGGCAGGTCAGACCCGACCGTGGCTTGTGATCACTGCCTTACACTGGCTCCACATTCACATTCCCCACCGCACTGTGGCACCGGGTACATTTTACAATGTTTATAATCCTCATTCCAGGTCCCCATCCCAGTGTGGGAGACGGGGAGGTGACCAGGACAGTCTGTTTCACTGTGGGCAGTAACATCTGCTACAGGAACCAGGAGATCAGGGTGAAGAACTGCACCGGTTACTTTGTGTATCAGCTGTGGCCGTTACCCTACACCTACGCTGTGTATTGTACAGGTAGGTCCCCGTTCCCCAGTCACACGGGCTGTTGGGGTTATGGAGATATTCTGGGATGTCCCGAGTCACCAACACACACAGTGGGCTGAGAGTTCAGGTCCATTGCCCCCACACCCCCTCTTGTATCCCCCTCCCCCCCTGATTGACCCCACCGGTCATGAACCCACGGTCAAACCACCACATGGATCGCCCATGGAACCCCTCACCCCTTCCCCTCAGCTCACGGAACTATCCCCCTCACCCCGGGACCATTCCCTATAATTCCTCACCCCTAGACCCGTCCCACCCACCATTCACTCCTGGACCCATCCTTTCCCTCTCCCCCAACCCTGGACCCATCCTTGCAGCCACTTCACCCTTGGACCCGTCCCACATACCCCTCATCCCTAAATCCATCCTACCCACCCCTCATCCTTGAACCCATCCTTGCAGACCCCTTACCCCAGGACATTCCCCTCCACTCCCCCACTCCTGGATCCCCTCCTCGCTCCCCTCCCCTCGACTGTGATACACTGTGATGTCCCACTGACCCCCAGTGTCCCTCCTGTCCACAGTCAGTGACCCTGGGGACTGAGATACACCGTGATATCTCCCACTGATGATCAGGAATGGGAACACATTTACCCTGAAGTCTCATCATCTCCATTTAACCGAGTCCCACTGCTAGGTATTGTTTCATCCACAAATAACCGTATCCAATCTACTTTGGCCCAGTCCTGCCTTACGTTGTGGAAACCAGCCTTCCTCTCGTTTACAATCTGAATTAGTGGACATCCATGTAACCTCGAAACTTACAGAATTACGATCACAATCCACAAAATGTTTCCCCACTGACTCTCCCATTATCTCCCAGCCTCGCTTCCCAAGATTAAGTCCAGATCAGCACGGTATTCCCGACTCTGATCGAGGGTCCCAGCCTGAAATGTCTCCTATCCATTTCTGCCACAGATGCTGCCTGACCCGCTGAGTTACTCCAGCATTTGTGTTTTGCTCAAGATTCCAGCATCTGCCTTTCCTTGTGTCTCCAGCCCCACATCTAGTAGCACGATCCACGCATTGGTTTAGGAACCTCTCTTAAGTACACTGTACACATTTCTCCCAAACAAATCCCCTCGTACGAAGTCTCTCCAGGTCAATATTGTGGAAGTTAAATCCTCCAATACTCTAACCTGGAGACGTGGGATTGGTGCCAGCGTTTATCCGGGAGATGGTGTCATTGATCAGGGAGTGAACGGGAGATTATTGGTGCTCGGGGTTGGTGAGGGTGGAGATACAGATGAGGGAGGTGGTGAACAAGAGGCTGGGGACATGAGCTGAACTTGACATTAACACCGAACATCATTCTGTCCCTCAGCCACAGACTCCGCACTCGGTGACCCGTGTGTGACCCACACCGTCCTGGATCAGCCCTGGAGGAGCACGGATTGTTCCAACACTGAGTGCAGCGCTGGGACATGGATGAGGGATAGAAATCTCGCAGTGGGATGGTACAGATTTAACAGGTAACGTGAGGCGATCATTGCTGAGAAATTGGACACTGATGGAGAATGTAAAGGGGATAATGAGGGGCGTGTGAAGGGGAGATGTAGGGAGATGGGGATCATCAGTTGCTGCAATGGGACGGGGCGTCAATACTGAGAATGGGGAGATCCCACATTGTGGAGAGAGAGACCGGGGAAGACGGAAGCGGAGGGAAAACAACATTGGATTCCGGGGAATGTTGAACGGGGACGGGGTGCGGTCAGAATGGCCCTGATTCCGGGTCTTTCTCTGGGTGAACAAACTCCCTCAGTTCAGGGGCTGACTCTCTGATTGTTGTTTCAGTTCCGGTGGATGGAAGATTCCGGAGACTGACGTTCCAGTGAATCACTGCTCCGGGAAAAGACCAGGCTGGTTAGCCGGTAGGGTCAGAGTTTACAACAGATGGTCTCAGTTATTGTCGGGGAGGGTCAGACTGACGACCCAGATCTCTCCAGAGGGCCCCTCGCACGGACACGGAACCCAAACTCCCTGAGAGGTTCCCCCACAGTCACTCAGACCGCGCTCCGGCCCTGGATCCTCATGGAGTGCGGTGGGGAAGCTCCAGCTTCCTGGGGTTTCCCAGCAGTGGGACTACGGATCCCATCCGCCCGCTGTCCCTGCTCCAGATCAGAGCCGGAGCAGTTTCAGTGGAGGAGCAGCTCCCAGGGAGCTGGGCCCGTCTCAGGACACCCACAGTTCAGCAACGGGGCGGAGAAATTAAATACACACAACATTTAGCACAAATGTGCTCATTTTGGAAATGTTTGTCATTTGTTATGGTTACAATTAATGTAACTAGTTTAGTTGTGATATTTCTGATGAGGCTGATCTATCTTCTATCTATATTACTAAAAGTCTGTTCTTGACCGGTTTTGGCCATCTGTGCTGCGATTTCCGAGAGAACGCCGCGACCTACGGCCGTCATTTTTGGCCACCTCGCTCACAGCCCCCCTCCGCTATATGTGTGCCATGGATTTTTCCCGTCGATGAAAAATGACAGAGATATTAATGTTTTTACAAAATTCCCCATTCTCTCTGCTGCCCCTGCTGGAGGGAGGGGGAGGGACTATAAAACCAGGAAGTGGTGTGCCTCAATCAGTCTCTGCAAGTGGTGTGCCTCAATCAGTCTCTGCAAGTGGTGTGCCTCAATCAGAGCTCTGAATGACACTGAACAAATGTCTCCACAGCTGTGAGTACCCATAATGTGGTTTGAAAATGAAAATATGGTTAGTTTGAGGAAAAAAGCACTGCCTGCAAATGGTTGTTTGGGGGGTTTGGGTTGAAGTAAAAAGGCACCCTCTCTCTCTCTCTCCCCTCCTCTCTCTTCCCACTTCTCTCTCTCTCCCTATCCCTCTCTCTCACCGGGTGATTCTCGCTCTCTCTCCCCCCCACTCTCTCTACCCCCTCTCTCTCCCTCCTCTCTCTCTCCCCCTCCCCCCTTCCCCCCTCTCTCCCCCTCTCCCCCCCTCCCCCCCCCCTCTCCCCCCCCCCCCTCTCCCCCCCCCCCCCCCCCCCCTCTCCCCCTCTCCCCCCTCTCCTCCCCCTCTCCCCCCCTCCCCCTCCCCTCTCCCCCCCCCCCCCCCTCCTCTCCCCCCCCCCCTCCCCCCTTCCCCCCCCCCCCTCTCTCCCCCCTCTCTCCCCCCCCCCTCCCCTCTCCCCCCTCTCCCCCCTCTCTCTCCCCCCCCTCCCCCCCCCTCTCTCCCCCTCTCTCCCCCTCCCCCCCCTCTCTCACCCCCCTCTCTCTCCCCCCCTCTCTCCCCCCCTCTCTCTCTCCCCTCTCCCCCCTCTTACCCCCCTCTTACCCCCCTCTCTCCCTCTCCCCCCTCTCTCCCCCTCCCCCTCTCTCCCCCCCCCTCTCTCCCCCCCCAACTTACGGGCAGACCAAAGAGCTTCTTTCACCGAGTTGATGATCTTACTGCTGGACTTGATGTCTATCTCCAAATGTGTCCCGGGAAACAGTCCGTAATTCACACAGTGCTCTGTTGCGGAACTATTCGGGATCAACCGTGACAAGGACCCTTGCATCACTCTCTAGATTCTCTGTGAAGAGGTGGACAACCATGTCCTCTCCTCAGCTGCCGTCCCAAAGGCAGCGCTCTTTGGGAGCAAAATTCCGATGGTGTTGGAAGGATCTGACTGGGAGAGTCCCTCCAACCGCCAGCCAAGCTGGGTGTTGGTGCTTGTTGGTGAGTTCTGGCGATGAGCCATTTCACCAGACGAGCTGGGCATTCTGCACTGGGAACCACGCCACAGAATCCATCGTGTCCTTTTCCTGCAGTGCCTGCAGGATGTTCTGTGCTGACCACTGCCTGATGGACCTATGGACAAAGGTGTTGGCCCACAAGACCCTTTCCACTTGCGGCACAGTGGCACAGTGGTAGAGTTGATGCCTTAAAGCGCTAGAGACCCGGGTTTAATCCTGACTACAGATGCTGCCTGTACGGAGTTTGTACATTCTCCCTGTGACAGTGTGAGTTTCCTCAGGGTGCTCCAGTTTCCTCACACACTCCAAAGCCGTACATGTTTGTGGGTTAATTGGCTTTGTTAAAATTGTAAATTGTCCTTGTTAGTGTACAGTTAGTTTACAGGGTGATCGCAGGTCGGTGCAGACTTGGTGGGCAGAAGGGCCTGTTTCCCTGCTGTTTGTCTAAAGTTTACAGACAGGTGATTTGGCAAAGTCCAGAGAACTGGCACATTGTGTGGCATCGGAGCCAGGCTCATCCTTCACAACACCGGGGACAGGTAGAACCGCAGCAGGTAGTGACATTTGGTGCCCAGGTGCTTTGGCCGTAGACTTAGGAGGCTACCAGCATGACGGCGACGTTGAGCACCTTTTATCCCTGTTGTCTGCTGACTCGTGCACCGTGACCCATCAGACCCGCTCCATCATTGAACCTACTCCATCATTGAACCCGCTCCATCATTGAACCCGCTCCATCATTGAACCCGCTCCATCATTGAACCAACTCCATCATTGAACCCTCTCCATCATTGAACCAACTCCATCATTGAACCAACTCCATCATTGAACCAACTCCATCATTGAACCAACTCCATCATTGAACCAACTCCATCATTGAACCAACTCCATCATTGAACCAACTCCATAATTGAACCAACTCCATCATTGAACCAACTCCATCATTGAATCAGCTCCATCATTGAACCCATTCCATCATTGAACCAACTCCATCATTGAACCAACTCCATCATTGAACCAGCTCCATCATTGAACCAACTCCATCATTGCACCAACTCCATCATTGAACCCACTCCATCATTGAACCAGCTCCATCATTGAACCAGCTCCATCATTGAACCAACTCCATCATTGAACCTGAGCCGGGGTGATCGCTGAGGCACAGGACTTTGGGACGGGCCGCACTAACACCAAGTCCACAGTCTCGGGGACACCTCATGAACAAACATTTTTCCGTTATCCCCACATCCAATGTTTTTCTTGACCATGGCTGTTTGCTCCAGCCAATTCTTGTAACATTCCTTCATCAACTCCACAGAACCAAATCCCCAGCAACTCAAGAAGTCCCATCCGCCCGCAGTCCCTGCTCCAGATCAGAGCCGGAGCAGTTTCAGTGGAGGAGCAGATCCCAGGGAGCTGGGCCCGCCTCAGGACACCCACCGTTCAGCAACGAGGTGGAGAAATTAAATATACACAACATTTAGCACAAAGATAGATTATTGGTTTTAATTTCTGATTGTTTGTGAATGAAGTTGCACGGGTCAGTTCCAGTTTCTAGTTTCATAATTCAGCAACCATCAGGGGCGGGGCTTGTGTTTCCAGTCCAGACCCGGCACCCTAGGGTGTCAGCACCAGGAGCCAGTCTCAGGGAGCAGGGGCTGCTGTGGGGAGTGTGGGTGGGGAGGGTGAGGGCAGCAGCTCGCCGCTGAATGAGGCAGGTCAGACCCGACCGTGGCTTGTGATCACTGCCTTACACTGGCTCCACATTCACATTCCCCACCGCACTGTGGCACCGGGTATGTTTTACAATGTTTATAATCCTCATTCCAGGTCCCCATCCCAGTGTGGGGGATGGGGAGGTGACCAGGACAGTCTGTTTCAACAAGGGCAGTAACATCTGCAACAGGAACCGGGAGATCAGGGTGAAGAACTGCACCGGTTACTTTGTGTATCAGCTGTGGCCGTCACCCCACGATGATGCTGTGTATTGTACAGGTAGGTCCCCGTTCCCCAGTCACATGAGCTCCCATCCCGCGGTCTGACCTGTGACCCTCCTTGGTCCCATTGCCCCGTAGGTTCCAGCCTCTCCCCCTTACCCCTGGACCTTTGCTTCCCTCCCCCTGATGGAAACATCACTCTCCCTCCTCCATCCTGGACTCTTCACTCTCTCTGGCACCGTCCACTACCCTACTCTCCCCCCGGCCAGGTCCCCTCCCCTTGGTACAGTCCCCTCTCCACTTGCCCCGTCGCCTAAACCCCCCCCCCCCCTCTTCGCACAGACCCTCTCCCCTCCCTCCCCCAACATTTCCTCTCCACAACTCCTTGGTTCACTCATCTCTTCCCACTCAAACCTTCCCTTCCACAGGTACTTTTTCATGCATTCGCAGTAGATGTAACACCTGTCCCTGTTCCTCCCCCCTCACCTTCATCCAGTGACACTGACAGTCATTCCAGTTGATACAGAGGATCACATGTACATCCTCGAAGCTCATCTACTGCGTCCAGTGTTGCTGATGCGGGCTCCTGTATATCGGCGAGACAAAGTGTGGACTCGGCAAACATTTTGCCAAACACATGTTCACGGTCCACCAAGGTCTACTAAATTCCGGTTGCTAACCATTATATCCCCTTCCCATTCCCATCCCCAACACTGTCCCCTACCACCCGCCACCTTTCTTCTTTCCTCTCTGTGCCCCTCCTAAACTCACACCTATTTACACCTAAGGTACTGGAAGAGAGAAGGTGGGAGACAGTGAGAACGGGAGGGAAGCATGGAATGCCAACGTCCCCGGGTGTTGTACCTCTTGTGAACAGGTTCACCCACTTAGAAGCTGTCGGGACAGAAGAGGTGTATACACTGGGCGACGGACTGGCTTGTGATGCGAATAGGGCTGTTGAGCCAAAACCAAAAAGGCCTAAGGCAGGCAACGCCATTGTAGTGGGAGACTCCATTGTGAGAGGTACGGACAGGGGTTTCTGCGGCAACAGACGGGATGCGAGGATGGTGTGCTGCCTTCCTGGTGCCAGGATCCAGGATGTCACGGACAGAGTGCAGAAAATCCTCAAGGGCGAAGGTGAACATCCGGAAGTGGTAGTGCATGTCGGCACAAACGATGTCGGAAAGAAGGGGATGAATATTCTGCAGCGTGACTTTAGAGAGCTCGGAAAAATGCTGAAAAGCAGGACCTCCAGGGTTGTTATCTCCGGTTTGCTTCCAGTTCCTCGTGCTGGCGAGAGCAGGAACAGGGAGATACGGGACCTGAACGTGTGGCTGAGGAACTGGTGCATGGGGCAGGGATTTAGATTCTTAGATCACTGGGATCTGTTTTGGGGTAAGGGGGAACTGTACAAAAGGGACGGATTGCATCTTAACAGGTGGGGAACAGCATACTGGCAGGCAGGTTTGCCACTGCTACACGGGTGGTTTTAAACTCAATAAGGGGGGTGGGGTGTCGAATGGGCTAGTGGAGGATGGAGTTAAAGGGAAAGAGTTTCTTAAATGTGTGAACGTAGAGACAGAGGGGTGTAAAATGAGGGTAGAAGCAATAGGTAGCAAGGTGAAAAGTAAAAGTGGCAGGCCGGAAAATCCAGGGCAAAAATCAAAAAGGGCCACTTTTCAACAAAATTGTATAAGGGGTAAGAGTGTTGTAAAAACAAGCCTGAAGGCTTTGTGTCTCAATGCAAGGAGCATTCGTAATAAGGTGGATGAGTTGAATGTGCAGATAGCTATTAATGACTATGATATGGTTGGGATCACGGAGACATGGCTCCAGGGTGACCAAGGCTGGGAGCTGAACATCCAGGGATATTCAATATTCAGGAGGGATAGAGAGAAAGGAAAAGGACGTGGGGTAGCGTTGCTGATTAGACAGGAGATTAACGCAATGGAAAGGAAGGACATTAGTTTGCAGGATGTGGAATCGGTATGGGTAGAGCTGCGAAACACTATTGGGCAGAAAACGCTGGTGGGTGTTGTGTACAGGCCACCTAACAGTAGTAGTGAAGTTGGAGATGGTATCAAACAGGAAATTAGAAATGCGTGCGACAAAGGCAAAACCGTTATAATGGGTGACTTCAATCTACATATAGATTGGGTGAATCAAATTGGCAGGGGTGCTGAGGAAGAGGATTTTTTGGAATGTATGCGGGATAGTTATCTAAATTAACATGTAGAGGAACCAACGAGAGAGCAGGCTATTATAGACTGGGTATTGAGTAATGAGGAAGGGTTAGTTAGCAGTCTTGTTGTACGTGCCCACTTGGGCAAGAGTGACCATAATATGATTGAGTTCTTCATTAGGAGAGTGACATTGTTAATTCAGAAACAATGGTTCTGAACTTAAAGAAAGGTAACTTTGAGGGTATGAGACGTGAATTGGCCAAGATTGACTGGCAATTAATTCTCAAAGAGTTGACGGTGGATATGCAATGGAAGACATTTAAAGACTGCATGGATGAACTACAAAAATTGTTCATCCCAGTTTGGCAAAAGAATAAATCAGGGAAGGTAGTGCATCCATGGATAACAAGGGAAATCAGGGATAGTATCAAAGCGAAGGATGATGCGTACAAATTAGCCAGAAAAAGCAGCATACCGGAGGACTGGGAGAAATTCAGAGACCAGCAGAGGAGGACAAAGGGCTTAATCAATACCAAGACCACTCCTCGAACCCCAACCTGAGCCGTCCCCTATCCCCTCCCCCAAGGATCTCCCCTCCACGAGACCAGGCCATTCCCTCCCCTCACTCGCCCCAGGTCCGACCCGTCCCCTCCCCTCGCCCGAAACCGAGTGAGCCAGGATGTGAGGGGGAAGCAGGGAGAGGGTGGAGTGGACAGAGGGGGTGGGAGAGAGGGAAAGGGTGGGTGAGGGAGAGGCAGGGTGGAGGAGGAGGTGAGAG
Organism: Amblyraja radiata; assembly: GCF_010909765.2. Lineage (NCBI taxonomy): Eukaryota > Metazoa > Chordata > Chondrichthyes > Rajiformes > Rajidae > Amblyraja > Amblyraja radiata. Next base: position 2,441,524 of record NC_045962.1, read on the forward strand.
TTCAGGGAGGGGCGAGCGGAGGGGAATGAGGGCAGAGTGAGGACGGGAATGATGGGGGTGAGGAGCAGAGGGAGTGGGGAGCAGAGCGGAGTGATGCAGGGACGGGTCCCAATGTGTGAGGTGTGTGGGGTGGAGGAGCTGGGAGGCAGTAACGGTCACTCCACTGTGGAGTGGGATGTACTGGGGGTGTCAGGATACACGGTGCAGGAGAGGGCTGGACCGTTGGTGTCACCAGAGACTGGTGTCGGCCGTGCACTTCCCTCTGCTCCCATCCCGCAGAGATGCTGGATTATTTCCACACTACACCCACTGTCTGTCCACACTTTATTACAGATCCAGCCTCCGTACCAACTGATGAATCCCAGGAAACAGCAGCTGAACCCCAGAAAACACCCGAACCCCAGGAAACAACACCCGAACCCCAAGAAACGGCAACTGAACCCCGGAAGGATGTGTCAACCGTCCCAGAACCAGATACAACCTCAGGTATTGATGTGGGGAGGGGGAGGTCTGGAGTGAGGGGAGGTGGGGAGGTGGGGGTGGGGAGGGGGAGGTCTGCATTATGGGGGCGGGGGCTGAATGGTGAAGCGAGTGAGCGTGTGCACGGATTGGGTGAGGGGTGTGAGTGAGTCGGGAAAAGGATGGATTTAGTCAGGATCCAGGGATAGAGCTCTGTAGGAGAGTCGAGGAGGAACAAGGAAGCGTGGCGTGGAGCGTGTTGGAGGAGTGTGTAATGTTCCAGGTGAGATGTGGGACCTGTGAGATTTGGTGTGTGTTGCTGTCAGCACGGACTGGTGACTCTTGGTCTCTGCAGCCGACTTCCCTCCTGATCAGCTGTTCAATGTGTTTTTACTCTTTTACCCTCCCTGTCCCTCCTCCTCTCTCTTCTTCCAGATCCACCATTGGACACAACTCTGGAACCCCAGGGAGCAGGGACTGGAGACTCTGGTCCGGGTTTAACTAGTGACCCAGCAGGGTCTGCAAGCTCAGGTATCAGTGGTGGGGAGCATGGAACATAGAAAAAGGCAGCACGGTGGTGCAGCGGTAGAGTTGCTGGCTTACAGCGCCAGAGACACGGGTTTGATCCTGACTATGGGTGTTGTCTGTACGGAGTTTGTACGTTCTCCCCGTGACCTGCGTGGGTTTTCTCTGGGTGCTTCGGTTTCCTCCCACACACCAAAGACGTACAGGTTTGTAGGTTAATTGGCTTGGTATAATTGTAAATTGTCCCTGGTGTGTAGTATAGTGTGTAGTTTAGTGTTAGTGTGCGGGGATCGCTGGTCAGTGCGGACTCGGTGGGCTGAAGGGTCTTGTTTCCACGCTGTATCTCCAAACTAAACTATAACCATATAACCATATAACAATTACAGCACGGAAACAGGCCATCTCGGCCCTACAAGTCCGTGCCGAACAACTTTTTTCCCTTAGTCCCACCTGCCTGCACTCATACCATAACCCTCCATTCCCTTCTCATCCATATGCCTATCCAATTTATTTTTAAATAATACCAACGAACCTGCCGCCACCACTTCCACTGGAAGCTCATTCCACACCGCTACCACTCTCTGAGTAAAGAAGTTCCCCCTCATGTTACCCCTAAACTTCTGTCCCTTAATTCTGAAGTCATGTCCTCTTGTTTGAATCTTCCCTATTCTCAAAGGGAAAAGCTTGATCACGTCAACTCTGTCTATCCCTCTCATCATTTTAAAGACCTCTATCAAGTCCCCCCTTAACCTTCTGCGCTCCAGAGAATAAAGACCTAACTTATTCAACCTATCTCTGTAACTTAGTTGTTGAAACCCAGGCAACATTCTAGTAAATCTCCTCTGTACTCTCTCTATTTTGTTGACATCCTTCCTATAATTGGGCGAGCAAAATTGTACACCATACTCCAGATTTGGTCTCACCAATGCCTTGTACAATTTTGACATTACATCCCAGCTTCTATACTCAATGCTCTGATTTATAAAGGCTAGCATACCAAAAGCTTTCTTTACCACCCTATCTATATGAGATTCCACCTTCAAGGAACTATGCACGGTTATTCCCAGATCCCTCTGTTCAACTGTATTCTTCAATTCCCTACTATTTATCATGTACGTCCTATTTTGATTTGTCCTGCCAAGGTGTAACACCTCACATTTATCAGCATAACACTCCATCTGCCATCTTTCACATTTATCAGCATTACACTCCATCTGCCGCTGTATCTCCAAACTAAACTAAACAGGACATTACAGGAACAGGCCCATCACCCCACAAAGTCCGTGCCGAACATGATGCCAATTTGAACCTCTGCCTGCACGTGATCCATATCCCTACATTTCCTGCATACAAACATGCCTCACCAAAAAACGTAATATCCACTATCGTATCAGCCTCCACCACCACTTCTGGCAGCATGTTCCAGGCCCCCACCACTGTGTAAAAGACTTGTCCCCCACATCTGTTAAACTTTGCACCTTGTATCTTAAAGCTGTGCCTTCTAGTCTTTGACATTTCCACCCTGAGGGAAAAGTTCTAAATGGCTACCTCATCATTGCTTCATAATTTTATATACTTCTGTCTGATCTATACTTAGCCTCGACAACCCAGAGAAAACATCACCTGAATACCTCCGCACAGTCCGCCAAGGCCAACGAGATCTCCCCGTTGCTAAACACATTAACTCCTCCTCCCATTCCCATACTGACCTTTCTGTCCTGGGCCTCCTCCACTGTCAGAGTGAGGCCCAACACAAATTGGAGAAACAACACCTCATATTTCGTCAGGGCAGGTTACAACCCAGTGGTTTGATAATAGATTTCTCTAACTTCTAATAACCCTTTGCTTTTCCTCTCCCTCCGTCCCACCACCATCCTCGTTCACTGACTCGTTTCACTGTCCTCCAGATTAATTTACTGATATTATGCCTTGTTGTCACCTTCCCTCCCCCTCCCCCAGCTAACAATGAACCATTCAACATTGGCTTGACCATCAGCCATGATCATATTGAATGGCGGTGCAGGCTCGAAGGGCCGAATGGCCTACTCCTGCACCTAATTTCTATGTTTCTATGTCTTCTCTCCAGAGATGCTGCCTGTCTCACTGAGTTACTCCAGCATTTTGTGTCTACCTTTGTTTGTCATAGTCTGCTTTGATCTGCTGTTACCACACCTTACCCTTCCATATCTCCAGTCTCCCTCTCCCCTGACTCTCAGTCTGAAGAAGGGTCTCGACCGAAAATGTCACCCATTCCTTCTCTCCAGAGATGCTGCCAGTCTCACTGAGTTACTCCAGCTTTTTGTGTCCATCTCCAGAGAAAACAACCCAGGGTTGTCCAATGTCTCCTTAAAGCTAATGCCCTCTAATCCAGACAGCATTCTGGTAAACTCCTTCTGCTCCTTGTCCAAAGCCTCCACATCACTCCTGTAATGGGGCAACCACAACGGCTATAACAATACTCCAAATGCAGCCCAACCAAAGTCCTATGTAACTGCAACATAACTTCCTGACTTACCGACCTATTCAGAACTGTGTGTCCACTTTCTCTGGCTGCTCGTTCCATACACCCACCACACTCTGAATAAAAATAGTTGCCCCACTGGTTCCTGTTAAATCTATCCCCTCCCATCTTAAACTTATATCCAACACAGTGTCCATTATGTTACTACAACTTTGTGGCATTTTTTTGTAAACGACCATATTTATATATGTATGCAAAGTGTTGGAGTAAGAGTGGATGATGCAGAATCTCTGGAGAAAATGGATAGTTCATGTCCTCCAGAGATACTGCCTGACCCGCTGAGTTACGCCAGCACTTTGTGGCTTTTTTTGGACATAAATATAAGTGGGTTGGTTAGTACGTTTGGAGATGACACCAATATACTGTAGGTGGAGGTGCGGACTGTGAGGATGGCTGTCAAAGTATACAGTGGGATATAGATCAGTTACTGAAGTGGGTAGAGAAGTGGCAGATGAAGTTTAATCCAAACAAGTGTGAGGTGTTGCACTCTGGGAGGTCAAATGCAAGGGGGAATTATACAGTTAATGTCAAGAAGAACATTGATGCCTGTCATAGTCTGCTTTGATCTGTTGTTTTCACACCTTAGCCTTCCATATCTCCAGTCTCCCTCTTCCCTAACTCTCAGTCTGAAGAAGGGTCTCGACCCAAATTGTCACCCATTCCTTCGCTCCAGAGAATCTGCCTGCCTCACTGAGTTACTCCTGCTTTTTGCGTCTTTCTCCAGAGAATCTGCCTGGATTAGAGTGCATTAGCTTTAAGGAGGGATTCGACAACCCTGGATTGTTTTCTCTGGAGATGGACACAAAAAGCTGGAGTAACTCAACGGGTCAGACTGCATCTTTGGAGAAAGGATGGGTGACGTTCCGGGTCAGGACACTTCTTCCGACTGAAGAGCAGTAGCGACACGAAATGACACCCATCCTTTTTCTCCACAGATGCTGTCTGACCCGTTAGGTTCTTTGTGTCTATGTTTGGTATGAACCAGCATCTGCAGTCTTTGTTTCTACATGTTTCAGAGAAGATAGTGGAGGCAGGTATAATAACAAAATTTACAAGGATGGGAAAGGTTTAGAGGAATTTGGGCCAATATGTGGGCAAATGGAACTAGCTGAGATGTGTCGGCATGGATGAGTTGGGCTGAAGGGCCTGTTTCTGTGCTTTATAATCTGTGACTGTGGCCAGCCCCTCAAATTCACCCCGACTCGGAATGAGGGGAGTGACGTGGAGTGACAGACATTTCAGAAGGAGAGTGGGTGAAAGGAGACTGGATGATGCTGCTCTCTCCACAGAGCCAGTCCTCCAATTCCCAAACTCCACTGACTGTCTGATGACCTGTTGTAGTGTTGCCACAATCCCGTGTCTCTGTTCCTTTATTCCAGATCCCCAGATGTCCACAGTGGAACAGACCCAGGGATCATCGACTGGAGAATCCGTCCAGGAATCGGCTTCTGTCCCAGTGGGAGACACATCCTCAGGTACCAAAGCCTCTCACACATTTTCACTTGTCCTCATTAACCCTGCCATGGGGTCATAGAGTGATACAGTGTGGAAACAACTCACCCACTGGCCAACATGTTCCAGCTACACTAGTCCATCCTGCCAGCATTTGGTCCATATCCCTCCAAACTTGTTCTATCCATGTGCCTATCTAACTGCTTCTTAAATGTTGGGATGGTCCCTGCCATAATTGCCACCTCTCACAGCTTGTTGTATACATCCACCACCCATTGTGAGAAAAGGTTACCCCGCAGATTCCTATTAAATCTTTTCCCCTTCACCTTGAACCTTGTCCTCTGGCCCTCAATTCACCTACTTTGGGCAAGAGACTGCATCTACCCGATCAATTCCTCCCATGATCTCATACACCTCTAGAAGATCACCCCTCAACCTCCTGTGTTCCAAAGAATAAAGTTCTCTCGCCCTGGCAACATCCTTGTAAATATCCTCTCTACATTTTCCAGCTTGACAACATCTTTCCTATAACACGGTGTCCAGAACTGAACACAATACTCTAATTGTGGCCTCACCAACGTCGTAAACAACTGCAACACGAACTCCCAACTTATATCCTCGATACTCTGGCTGATAAAGGCCAATGTGCTAAAAGCCTTTTTGACCACCCGATTTACCTGTAACTCCACCTTCAGGGAACTATGCACCTACACTCCTAGATCCCACTGCTCCACAACACTCCCTGGAGCACTACCATTCAATGTGTAGGTTCTGCTCATATTAGACTTCCCAAAATTCAACATCTCACATTACTGTATTAAATTTAGTCCACCTCAGCCCACCTGCCCAATCGATCAAGATCCTGCTGCAATTTTTCACAACCATCTTCACTATCGGTAAAACCACCCACTTTTGTATCATCTGCAAACTTGCTAATCTTGCCATGTATGTTCCCATCCAAATCATTGATATAGATGACAAACAGTAACGGGCCCAGCACTGAACCCTGAGGCACACCACTAGTTACAGGCCTCCAGTCCGAGAAGCAAACTTCCACCATCACCCTCTGCTTCCTTCCATGAAGTCAGTTTTCTATCCATTCAGCTATCTCTCCTTGGATCCCATTCCATCTAACCTTCCAGAGCAGCCTACCATGAGGATACTTGTCGAATGCTTTACTGAATTCCATTCATACAACATCTATAGCTCTGCCCTCATCGACCTTTCTAGTCACAACATTTGCCACCATTCAGTCTTCCGGCCCCTCTCCTGTATTTAAAGACTCCTCGTGAATATAAACCAGGGTTGACGCAATTTCCTCTCTGGTTTCCCACAATTTCTACGGATATATCTGATCAGGCCCTGGAGATTTGTCTATCTTCATACACGATAGTACCTTCAGTATCACTTGGACCACAACACTGACTGGTCTCATGACACTTCCATTGATTGCTCCAAGTTCCTCAATCCTCCTGTCTTTCTCCTCGGTAAATACAGAGGAGAAATACTGGTTGACGACCTTGCCCATCTCCTGTGGCTCTACACAGAGTTGACCTCATTGATTCCTGAGGGGTCCCACTCTCTCTCTAGTTACCCTTGTCCTCATTATCTATTCATAACATCTCTTGGGGTTGTCCTTAAACGTCACCTATCTATGTTCCCCAGAACTACTGCCTGACCCACTGAGTTACTCCAGCACTTTGTGTCCTTCACATTAAACCAGTCGGGTTCAGTGGAAATGGATGATTCTGTTGTGTGATGTGTAAGAGTGTTAAAGGAATACGGTCCGAGACTCTTGAAAGGCTGGCACCACCATTGTACCGAGCGTGCTGGATCAGTGGGGTATTACTGGAGTAACAGACATGTGGTGAAATAATCTGAGGATTGAGCAGAGACACTGTTGTCCCTGGAGCACATTGAGGACACGTCCAGTAGAACAGATGAGGGAACCAGTGACTGGGCTGTGGGGGATTTTCAGAAAGCATTTAGTACGTTCCTGCACAAGAGGCTGGTCAACAAGGTCAGAGCACATGGAATTGTTCACACACTGACATGGATTGAGAATTGGCTTTTGGACAGAGAGCAACAGGTGGGAATAAGCAGATCATTCTCAGGTTGGCAGCAGTGACGTGTGGGTACAAGAGGGCTCAGTGTTTGGGCCCCAGTGAGTCACAGTCTGTATCAATAACTTGGCTGGGACGATCATCTGTGGACTGAGATACACCGTGATATCTCCCACTGACCCGCAGTGTCCCCCACTGTGCCCCCTGGGACCGAGCCTGGGACCCCCTCCCTGGGACCGAGATATCCCCTATACTCCCCCCCCTGCCTCAAGGGACCCAAACTGACCCACAACCCCTCCCCAATGACCGAGTCTTCACCTCTCCTCCCCCCGGGGCCAAGACCACCCCTCGAACCACAACCTGAGCCGTCCCCTATCCCCTCCTCCTGGGATCTCCCCTCCCCAAGACCAGGCCGTTCCCTCCCCTCACTCGCCTCAGGACCGACCCGTCCCCTCCCCTCCCCGAGACCGAGACCGAGTGAGCCAGGGGGTGAGGGGGAAGCAGGGAGAGGGTGGAGTGGGACAGAGGGGGTGAGAGAGAGGGAAAGGGTGGGTGAGGGAGAGGCAGGGTGGAGGAGGAGGTGAGAGGGCAGGGAGGGGCGAGCGGAGGGGAATGAGGGCAGAGTGACGACGGGAATGATGGGGGTGAGGAGCAGAGGGAGTGGGGAGCAGAGCGGAGTGACGCAGGGACGGGTCCCAATGTGTGAGGTGTGTGGGGTGGAGGAGCTGGGAGGCAGTAACGGTCACTCCACTGTGGAGTGGGATGTACTGGGGGTGTCAGGATACACGGTGCAGGAGAGGGCTGGACCGTTGGTGTCACCAGAGACTGGTGTCGGCCGTGCACTTCCCTCTGCTCCCATCCTGCAGAGATGCTGGATTATTTCCACACTACACCCACTGTCTGTCCACACTTTATTACAGATCCAGCCTCCGTACCAACTGGGGAATCCCAGGAAACAGCAGCTGAACCCCAGGAAACACCCGAACCCCAGGAAACAGCAGCCGAACCCCAGGAAACAGCAGCTGAACCCCGGAAGGATGTGTCCACCGTCCCAGAACCAGATACAACCTCAGGTATTGATGGTTTTTATCTGACATCAGGTATTGATATTTCTGACCACAAACGTCCGTGCTGGTGGGGAAAGGGCAGGGGAGGGTGACTTGAGGAATATTGGTATCGAGGAGATGGAGGAGAGAGGCTGGGGTGTGGGGTGAGGAAATCTGGAGAGAGGGAGGGGAGGAGGGGGTCTGTAATGGACAGGAGGGTGTGTGGAGTGCGGAAGAGGATCAGAAGGGGAGTAGGGGGTTTGTGGGAGGAGGCTTGTAATTGGGGGGTGAAGGGAGGTTGGGAAAAGGTGAGGCGAATTTCTGGTGAGCAGAGGCTGATGGTGGAGAGTGGGGAGGGGGAGGTCTGGAGTGAGTGGAGGTGGGAGTGGGGACGGGGAGATACAATACAATACAATACAATACAATACAATACAATACAATACAATTTTATTGTCATTTGAGCCTCAGTGAGGCTCAAACGAAATTCTGTTTCCACAGCCATACAAAGAGGATTTGGGCTCAGCTGGGGGTGCTGTAAGTAACCCCGTGGATGAGTATTGGGTGGATGGCTGACGTAGATGAGTATAGCCAGGAACATTGACGTGGGGCGGCACGGAACGCCCTTGAAGTGGGACAGTGTGGCGACGGCAGGGCGCCCGTAAATGTGCCTATCTGGCAAGGGGAAGTTAGCACGGGATACAGACCCCATTAACTACAAACCGCGCGACCAGGAGTGTGAGAGCATATCCGGAGCCCGGGGAATACACGCTTTCACCAAACTCCACACAGACAGCAGCCATAGTCAGGATATAACTCGGGTCTCTGTCGCAGTGAGGCAGCAACTCTACCGCTGCCCCTTGTGCCGCCCTAAGAAGTGAATGCGTGACTGGAGATTGCGGGATGAGGGGGTTAGTCAGTGGAGAGCTTGTGGAAAATGTATTTTGGTGACTGACTGACTGACACTCGGGGGCGGGGGCTGAATGGTGAAGCGAGTGAGCGTGTGCGCGGATTGGGTGAGGGGTGTGAGTGAGTCGGGAAAAGGATGGATTTAGTCAGGATCCAGGGATAGAGCTCCGTAGGAGAGTCGAGGAGGAACAAGGAAGCGTGGCGTGGAGCGTGTTGGAGGAGTGTGTAATGTTCCAGGTGAGATGTGGGACCTGTGAGATTTGGTGTGTGTTGCTGTCAGCACGGACTGGTGACTCTTGGTCTCTGCAGCCGACTTCCCTCCTGATCAGCTGTTCAATGTGTTTTTACTCTTTTACCCTCCCTGTCCCTCCTCCTCTCTCTTCTTCCAGATCCACCATTGGACACAACTCTGGAACCCCAGGGAGCAGGGACTGGAGACTCTGGTCCGGGTTTAACTAGTGACCCAGCAGGGTCTGCAAGCTCAGGTATCAGTGGTGGGGAGCATGGAACATAGAAAAAGGCAGCACGGTGGTGCAGCGGTAGAGTTGCTGGCTTACAGCGCCAGAGACACGGGTTTGATCCTGACTATGGGTGCTGTCTGTACGGAGTTTGTACGTTCTCCCCGTGACCTGCGTGGGTTTTCTCTGGGTGCTTCGGTTTCCTCCCACACTCCAAAGACGTACAGGTTTGTAGGTTAATTGGCTTGGTATAATTGTAAATTGTCCCTGGTGTGTAGTATAGTGTGTAGTTTAGTGTTAGTGTGCGGGGATCGCTGGTCAGTGCGGACACGGTGGGCTGAAGGGCCTTGTTTCCACGCTGTATCTCCAAACTAAACTAAACAGGACATTACAGGAACAGGCCCATCACCCCACAAAGTCCGTGCCGAACATGATGCCAATTTGAACCTCTGCCTGCACGTGATCCATATCCCTACATTTCCTGCATACAAACATGCCTCACCAAAAAACGTAATATCCACTATCGTATCAGCCTCCACCACCACTTCTGGCAGCACGTTCCAGGCCCCCACCACTGTGTAAAAGACTTGCCCCCCACATCTGTTAAACTTTGCACCTTGTATCTTAAACCTGTGCCTTCTAGTCTTTGACATTTCCACCCTGGGGGGAAAGTTCTAAATGGCTACCCCATCATTGCTTCATAATTTTATATACTTCTGTCTGATCTATACTTAGCCTCGACAACCCAGAGAAAACATCACCTGAATACCTCCGCACAGTCCGCCAAGGCCAACGAGATCTCCCGGTTGCTAAACATTTTAACTCCTCCTCCCATTCCCATACTGACCTTTCTGTCCTGGGCCTCCTCCACTGTCAGAGTGAGGCCCAACACAAATTGGAGAAACAACACCTCATATTTCGTTAGGGCAGCTTCCAACCCAGTGGTTTGATAATAGATTTCTCTAACTTCTAATAACCCTTTGGTTTTCCTCTCTCTCCGTCCCTCCCCCACCTTCATTCTCTGACTCGTTTCACTGTCCTCCTGATTAATTTTACTGATATTAAGCCTTGTTGTCACCTTCCCTCCCCCTCCCCCTGCTAACAATGAACCGTTCAACATTTGCTTGACCATTTCTTCTCTCCAGAGATGCTGCCTGTCTCGCTGAGTTACTCCAGCATTTTGTGTCTACCTTTGCTTGTCATGGTCTGCTTTGATCTGTTGTTACCACACCTTACCCTTCCATATCTCCAGTCTCCCTCTTCCCTGACTCTCAGTCTGAAGAAGGGTCTCGACCAAAATCGTCACCCATTCCTTCTCTCCAGAGATGCTGCCGGTCTCACTGAGTTACTCCAGCTTTTTGTGTCCATCTCCAGAGAAAACAATCCAGGGTTGTCCAATGTCTCCTTAAAGCTAATGCCCTCTAATCCAGGCAGCATTCTGGTAAACTCCTTCTGCTCCTTGTCCAAAGCCTCCACATCACTCCTGTAATGGGGCAACCAGGACGCCTATAACAATACTCCAAATGCAGCCCAACCAAAGTCCTATGTAAATGCAACATAACTTCCTGACTTCCCGACCTATTCAGAACTTTGTGTCCACTTTATCTGGCTGCTCGTTCCATACACCCACCACACTCTGAATGAAAATAGTTGCCCCACTGGTTCCTGTTAAATCTATCCCCTCTCATCTTAAACTTATGTCCAACACAGAGTGTCCATTATGTTACTACAACTTTGTGGCACTTTGTATTTTTTTTCGTAAATGACCATATTTATATATATATGCAAAGTGTTGGAGTAACAGTGGATGATGCAGAATCTCTGGAGAAAATGGATAGTTCATGTCCTCCAGAGATACTGCCTGACCCGCTGAGTTACGCCAGCACTTTGTGGCTTTTTTTGGACATAAATATAAGTGGGTTGGTTAGTACGTTTGCAGGTGACACCAATATACTGTAGGTGGAGGTACGGACTGTGAGGAAGGCTGTCAAAGTATACAGTGGGATATAGATCAGTTACTGAAGTGGGTAGAGAAGTGGCAGATGAAGTTTAATCCAAACAAATGTGAGGTGTTGCACTCTGGGAGGTCAAATGCAAGAGGGAATTATACAGTTAATGTCAAGAAGAACATTGATGAACAGAGGGGTCTTGGTGTACACGTCCTTAACAATCTCAACGTGGCAACACAAGTAGGTACAGTAATACAGTAGGCATATGATTCTGCTTGCAGTCAGCGGTCGGGAAGTCAGGAAGTTATGTTGCAGTTACATAGGACTTTGGTTGGGCTGCATTTGGAGTATTGTTATAGGGAGGTTGCACGGCAGTCGGGTCACGACCGGTGACCTGTGCTGTTGCCACGCTACGCCAACTGGAGTACACGCGATGAACTGCAGGTAAGCATTTACCATTGTTTCCAGCGTAGTGGGCCCGTTAAAAACCACCGAAGTGGTCAATTTTTGTGCTGTAAATAATTATGGAAATCGGGGTAAGCGTGAAAGACATTTATCCTACTTCAGAATTCCAAAAGTGAGGAGAAATGACAGTAGAGAGAAGTGGCAGCTCAAGGGACAACAACAGCTAAAGTGGTTGGCGAGCATTGGTCGTGTAGATATCAAGATTGAAAATATTGGGAATTATCGCGTTTGCTCACTGCATTTCATCAACTAAGGCATTATTTGTGGTTTTTCTTGATTCCTTTGGTATCTAAAAAGTTTCAGATGTGATAAATCTGGCTGTAAAATTTTTAAATCGCCCATGGTTCTCAAGTAGGCTTTTACATGCAAAAAGAAAACGCTTCTGAAGCTAAATTTATCATTAAAAAAATTTCAAACATACGTGTGTTTCGAATTACATTTTACTCAGATGCAAGCCAAGGAATGGCATAATTGTTAGCTGTTAATTGGACATAATCAACTTCAGCAAATTTACAATATCCTATTGAAAGGGAGTGGGTATTTAAGCTGTCAGGACATTTTATTATTTGCCAAAATATACATCTCAATAGCATAATGATAGAAAACTTACTTTTCCACACACCACTCGTTTTTAATGATAAATTTAGCTTCAGTAGAGTTTTCATTTTGCGTGTAAAAACCCACATGAGAACCCTGGGAAATTTTAAAATTTTACAGCCAGATTTATCACCTGAAAGTTTTTGGATACCAAAGGAATCAAGAAAAAACACAAATAATGCCTTACTGTTGATGAAATGCAGTGAGCAAACTCGATAATTCCCAATATTTTCAATCTCGATATCTGTACGGCCAATGTTCGCCAAGCACTTTAGCTGTTGTTGTCCCTTCAGCTCTCGCTTCTCTCTACCATCATTTCTCCTCACTTTTGCAATTCTGAAGTAGGATAAATGTCTCTCACGCTTACCCCGATTTCCACAATTATTTACAGCGCAAAAAATGACATTATCATCGGTTTTTAACGGGTAAGAAAGTACGTGTTCTGTGTATTAACAGTATATGCCGGAAGCTGCCATGTCCTCCACATGGATTGTGCTGGTCCGTGCATCACGCCCTTTGACCTGATGACCTTACGTGCAACACGATGCTCGAGCCTACAGTTCAGCCAGGGCTAACCTGAAGAGGGGCATCAAGAAGGCCAAGCACTGCCATAAGCTCAGGATTGAGGAGCACTTCAACAACAACTCCGACCCCCGACGCATGTGACAAGGCATCCAGGCCATCACGGACTACAGACCCTCCAACACCACCCCCACATCCTTGAGGAGCTTAACCACTTCTATGGCCGCTTCGACAGGGACAATCTAGAGACAGCCATCAAGGCTGTGCTACCTGCCGATCACCAACCCCTCACACTCACCCCCTACGACGTATTCGTGGCACTGAGTAGGACTAATGCACGTAAAGCTGCTGGCCATGACGGCATCCCCGGGCGCGTGCTCAGGGCCTGTGCTGCGCAGCTGACAGATGTCTGGACTGACATCTTCAACCTGTCACTTGCCCAAGCAGTTGTCCCCACGTGCCTTAAAACCACCTCCATCGGGCCGGTGCCAAAACATTCCACTGCGGCAAGCCTCAACGACTTCCGCCCAGTTGCACTTACCCCCATCATCACCAAGTGCTTCGAGAGGCTGGTCCTGGCACACCTCAAAAGCTGCCTACCCCCCACACTGGATCCCTATCAGTTCGCCTACCGCAAGAACAGGAGTACGGAGGATGCCATCTCAACGGCACTTCACTCCGCCCTCTCCCACCTCGACAACAGAGCCACTTACGTAAGAATGCTGTTCATCGATTACAGCTCAGCATTCAACACCATTATACCATCAAAACTGATCACCAAACTCGGTAACCTGGGCATCGACCCCTCCCTCTGCAACTGGATACTGGACTTTCTAACCAACAGACCCCAGTCTGTTAGGTTAGACAAGCACACCTCTTCAACCCTCACCCTGAACACCGGCGTTCCACAGGGCTGTGTGCTGAGCCCCCTCCTCTACTCCCTCTTCACCTATGACTGCACACCTGTACATGGTACTAACACCATCATCAAGTATGCAGATGATACAACGGTGATTGGCCTCATCAGCAACAACGATGAGTCGGCCTACAGGGAGGAGGTCCAGCACTTAGCAGCATGGTGCGTTGACAACAACCTGGCCCTTAACTCCAAGAAGACCAAGGAGCTCATTGTAGACTTCAGGAAGTCCAGGGGCGGCACGCACACCCCCATCCACATTAACGGGACGGAGGTGGAACGTGTTCCCAGCTTCAGGTTCCTGGGGGTCAACATCTCCGATGACCTCTCTTGGACCCACAATACCTCAACTCTGATCAAGAAGGCTCACCAGCGTCTCTTCTTCCTGAGGAGACTAAAGAAGGTCCATCTGTCTCCTCAGATCCTGGTGAACTTCTACCGCTGCACCATCGAGAGCATCTTTACCAACTGCATCACAGTATGGTAAGGCAACTGCTCTGTCTCCGACCGGAAGGCATTGCAGAGGGTGGTGAAAATTGCCCAACGCATCACCGGTTCCTCGCTCCCCTCCATTGAGTCTGTCCAAAGCAAGCGTTGTCTGCGGAGGGTGCTCAGCATCGCCAAGGACTGCTCTCACCCCAACCATGGACTGTTTACCCTCCTACCATCCGGGAGGCGCTACAGGTCTCTCCGTTGCCGAACCAGCAGGTCCAGGAACAGCTTCTTCCCGGCGGCTGTCACTCTACTCAACAACGTACCTCGGTGACTGCCAATCACCCCCCCCCCCCCCCGGACACTTATTATCACTTATTATTATTTATTCAAATCATTTGCTATGTCGCTCTTCCAGGGAGATGCTAAATGCATTTCGTTGTCTCTGTACTGTACACTGACAATGACAATTAAAATTGAATCTGAATCTGAATCTGAACACCCCCCCTATAGCCGTTCTGGTTGCCCAGTTACAGGAGTGATGTGGAGGCTTTGGACAAGGAGCAGAAGGAGTTTACCAGAATGCTGCCTGGATTAGAGGGCATTAGCTTTAAGGAGAGATTGGACTACCCTGGATTGTTTTCTCTGGAGATGGACACAAAAAGCTGAAGTAACTCAGTGAGAACAGACCCACAGATGTTGCCTGACCCGTTAGGTTACTCCAGCACTATCTATCTTTGGTATAAACCAGCATCTGCAGTCTTTGTTTCTACATTTTACAGAGCAGATAGTTGAGGCAGGTATAACAAGTCATTTTGACATGTACATGGACAGGAAAGGTTTAGAGGAGTTTGGGCCAATATGTGGGCAAATGGAACTAGCTGAGATGTGTCAGCATGGATGAGTTGGGCAGAAGGGCCTGTTTCCGTGCTCTATAATCTGTGACTGTGGCCGATCCCTCAAATTCACCCCGACTCGGACTGAGGGGAGTGACGTGGAGTGACAGACATTTCGGAAGGAGAGTGGGTGAAAGGAGACTGGATGATGCTGCTCTCTCCACAGACCCAGTCCTCCAATTCCCAAACTCCGCTGACTATCTGATGACCTGTTGTAGTGTTGCCACACTCCCGTGTCTCTGTTCCTTTATTCCAGATTCCCAGATGTCCACAGTGGAACAGACCCAGGGATCATCGACTGGAGAATCCGTCCAGGAATCGGCTTCTGTCCCAGTGGGAGACACATCCTCAGGTACCAAACCCTCTCACACATTTCACTTGTCCTCATTAACCCTGTCATGGGGTCATAGAGTGATACAGTGTGGAAACAACTCACCCACTGGCCAACATGTTCCAGCCACACATCCCACCAGCCAGCATTTGGTCCATATCCCTCCAAACCTGTCTTATCCATGTACCTATCTAACTGTTTCTTAAATGTTGGGATGGTCCCTGCCATAATTTCCTCCTCTGGCAGCTTGTTGCATACATCCACCACCCATTGTGAGAAAAAGTTATCTCTCATCGACAAAACATATCAACAATGGGATAGACTGGGGATTAGGCAAGTAGGGGATATGTAGGATTTGGGCAAACTGTTATCGTTTCAACATTTAAAATTAAAATTTAAACTGAAGAATAATCAATATTTTAAATATATACAGATATGTGACTTTATGAAGAAATATATACATAGATTTCAAACTATATTCTTAGACCCTTTAGAAAAAGCAATGAATATCAAGGCTGATTCACAAAAACTAATATCATACTTTTATAATAATACTAGACCAAGTGCAGACCCGTTGGGTCTGTTTCCCCAACGGCGATTGCGGGGGGGGGGGGGGACTGCGGCATCACACTCACATTAACCACCCCCCAAACACACATGTGGGGGGAGGAGGGGTGAGAAGAGGGGAGAGAGGGGAGAGGGGAGAGGAGGAGGAGGAGGAAACGGGACAGATTTGGGAGGGAAAGGAGAGCGGGGTAGGGGGTGAGAGAGGGGGATGGGGGAGAGAGATGTGGGGGAGGGGTAGTGGGATGGAGGGAAGGAGGGAGGGAAGGGGAGAGGGGTGGGTGGAATGAGGGGAAAGAGTGGGGAGGGAGTGTGGAGGGGGAAGGGGGGAGAGAAGTGGAAGAGTGGGAAGGAAGGGGGAGAGGGGTTGGGGGAGTGATGGAAGAAGGACAGAGGGGTGCGGGGAGGGAGGGGGAGAGTGAGGGGTGGGGCAGTGAGATGGAGAGGGGTGGGGTAAGGGGGGGTGGTGGAAGAGGTACAGAGAGGAAGGGGGCAGGTGAAGAGAGGTAAGGGGTGGGATAGAGAGGGAAGGGAGTGGGATAGAGGGATGGCGTGGGAGGAGGAGGGGATAAGGTTGAGGGGGAGGAGAGAGGGGCGGGGGAGAGAAGTGTGGGGGTAGGGAGAGGAGAGAGGAGGAAGAGTGTGGAGGGAGGGGAAAGAGTGTGGAGGGGGAAGGGGGTGGGGAGAGGGGGAAGGGGGTGGGGAGAGAGGGATGTGGGTGGGGGAAGAAAGGGATGGGGTTGTGAGGAGGAGAGGGGTGATGAGAGGGAGAGCAGAGAGGGGAGGGGGAGGGGGAGGAGAGAGGGATGGGGAGGGGAGGGGAGAGAGGTGTGGGGGCTGGAGGGATGGGGACGGAGAGGAGGAGGGAGTGGTTGGGGGAGAGTGGGGAAGAAGGGGGAAGGCAGGGGGAGAGAGAGGGGTGGGTGATGGAAATGGGTGGGTTGAGAAGTGGAAGAGTGGGGAGGGAGGGGTAGGGGGAGTGGTGGAAGAGGGACTGAGGGGTAGGGGAAGGGGGCGGGGGAGAGAAGGAAGGTGGTGGGGTAGAGAGTGAAGGGGGGTGAGGGAGAGAGGGATGGGTGGGAGAGGGAGAGGGGTGACGAGAGGGGAACTTAGAAACATAGAAATTAGGTGCAGGAGTAGCCCATTCGGCCCATCGAGCCGGCACCTCCAGTCAATATGATCATGGCTGATCATCCAACTCAGTATCCTGTACCTGCCTTCTCTCCACACCCTCTAGCCTGTCCAACCCCTTAAAAATGTTGTAAGTTTCTATAAGATCCCCCCTCAATCTTCTAAATTCTAGCGAGTCCAAGCCGAGTCTATCCAGTCTTTCTTCATTTGAAAGTCCTGACATCCCAGTAATCCGTCTGGTGAACCTTCTCTGTACTCCCTCTATGGCAAGAATGTCTTTGAGCATTGGGCATTGTGACATCACACGATGGAACGTTCACCAGGGGCTGGGGCTGCTTCTATGGGTGAGAAGCAGTTTTCTTTTGAAATTGTGGGGGGGGGGGGGGGGGGGGGGGAGGATTTGATTAAAAATGTGTACATAAACACGAAGAAATGTAATCAGGCGCGGATACTTTGAAAGAAAAGTGAAATCTCTACCGTAATGGAAAAGATCTTGGCGATTCTGCGTCTGGTTTCGGAGTAGCAAGGAATCAAAGGAAGAAAGGCGGACGGCAGCCGGACGGACGGACGGCGGATGCTGGACGGCGGCAGCAACACAGTTTTAAAGATAGATAGATAGATATTAAATAGAGAATTACCCTCAACAGAAGCACTAAGGGAAGATTGGGAACATGAGCTAATGATAAAGATCTCGAAGGATAGATTGGAAAAGTATCTGATGAACACACATAATTGTTCTATTAATGCATGACATAATTTAATTCAATTCAAATTATTACATAGACTATATTATTCAAAAACAAGGTTGAATACATTTTATCCAAACGTCTCTCCCAGATGCGATAAATGTTCGTTTCAAAACGCTAATATAACACATTCATTTGTAGGATGTACAAAGTTAAATAAATTTTGGAGCGATATATTTGATATATTTACAAAGCTTTTCAAGTCCACAATAGAACCTAAAACGGAATGGATTATATTTGGAATAATAGTAGAAGATATCAATTTAAATAAAGACCAAAACTTTTTTTTAAATTATGGGTTAATAATTGGAAAGAAATTGACACTTAAATTTTGGAAAAATACAACCATACCAACTGTTAAAATGTGGATTAGGAATATGATGGACATAGCACGCCTTGAAGAAATGAGACTCCGACTAATAGATAAATATGACCAATTCTTAAGGAGTTGGTCTCCTTTCATCGACTTTTTGGAATCATGTGATGCAGCGGTACCGTAAAGATTGCTGATTTCAGTTCATGCCGCTCGACAGTTCATGTTCGATAGATCTACATCTCCGAATAAAGATTTGAACATTTCTCTTTTAAGGGGCCTTCTCTCCTATTTCTACTTTCCACTTTTACTTTTTTTTATATACACACTTCACATTTTTCTATTCTCTACCATCTATTTTTCCTCTTTTTCCCCTTTCTATTGTTTTCTATTTCTTGTCTTGCTTACTTCCTTCTCAAAACATAAAACTAGAGGTTGTACATAGAATGGATTACGGTATGACATAGTTGGCACCTAAAATTAGGTTCAACTGTACTGTTTTGTACTGTATTAACTTCTAATAAAATAAACAAAACAAAAAAAAAAAAGAAAACAAATATTTTCCCCTTCACCTTAAACCTCAGACCACTGGCCTCAATTCACCTACTATGAGCAAGAGACTGCATCTACCCAATCAATTCCTCTCATGATCTCATACACCTCTAGAAGATCACCCCTCATCCTCCTGTGCTCCAAAGCATAGAGTTCCAGCCTACTCAACCTCTGCCAAGAGATCAGACTCTCTAGCCCTGGCAACATCCTTGTAAATCTTCTCTCTATCTTTTCCAGCTTGACAACATCTTTCCTATAACACGGTGCCCAGAACTGAACACAATACTGTAATTGTGGCCTCACCAACGTCGTAAACAACTGCAACATGACCTCCCAACTTATATACTCGATACTCTGGCTGATAAAGGCCAATGTGCTAAAAGCATTTTTGACCACCCGATTTACCTGTAACTCCACCTTTAGGGAACTATGCACCTACACTCTTAGATCCCACTGCTCCACAACACTCCCTAGAGCACTACCATTCACTGCGTAGGTCCTGCTCATATTAGACTTCCCAAAATTCAACATCTCACATTTCTGTATTGAATTCCATCCACCTCGGCCCACCTGCCCAATCGATCAAGATCCTGCTGCAATTTTTCACAACCATCTTCACTATCGGTAAAACCACCCACTTTTGTATCATCTGCAAACTTACTAATCTTACCATGTATGTTCTCATCCAAATCATTGATATGGATGACAAACAATAACGGGCCAAGCACTGAACCCTGAGTCACGCCACTAGTTACAGGTCTCCAGTCCAAGAAGCAACCTTCCACCATCACCCTCTGCTTCCTTCCATGAAGCCAATTTTCTATCCATTCAGCTATCTCTCCTTGGATCCCATTCCATCCAACCTTCCAGAGCAACCGACCATTAGGATACTTGTCGAATGCTTTACTGAATTCCATTCATACAACATCTAAAGCTCTGCCCTCATCGACCTTTCTAGTCACAACATTTGCCACCATTCAGTCTTCCGGCCCCTCTCCTGTATTTAAAGACTCCTAGTAAATATTAACCAGGCTGACGCAATTTCCTCTCTGGTTTCCCACAATTTCTACAGATATATCTGATCAGGCCCTGGAGATTTGTCTATCTTCATACACAATAGTACCTTCAGCATCACTTGGACCACAACACTGACTGGTCTCAAGACACTTCCATTGACTGCTCCAAGTTCTTCAATCCTCCTGTCTTTCTCCTCGGTAAATACAGAGGAGAAATACTGGTTGACGACCTTGCCCATCTACTGTGGCTCTACACAGAGTTGACCGCATTGATTCCTGAGGGGTCCCACTCTCTCTCTAGTTAGCCTTTTCCCCCTTATCTATTCATAAAATATCTTGGGGTTGTCCTTAATGCTATCGGCCTGAGCTATTTCCTGGCCCTGTTTTACCCTGCTCTAATACATTTCCAGTTCAGCACCATTGATGCTGATTGAGGCATATACTCCACCACCCTTTGTGATGTCGGTAACTAGATCCCTCAACTTGCTGACATCGAGTGAGAAATGTTGTTGTCGTGCCACTATTTTATTAAGCTCTTTATCTTCTTTGTACGTTCCATCCCATCATTGTTCATGATCCATCCGGCCACCACCTTGCTGTCATCTTCAAACCTGTCGATGAACTTAGTGCAGAATTTGGCCCCACAGTTGTCATTGTATAGGGAATGTATTTAGGGACTGGGAACACATTCATGTGGGTCACCAGTGTTGAGAATTATTTTGGATGATGTGTTGTTGCTTAATCTCACTGTTTGTGATCCACGGGGCAGAAGGTTGAAAGGGGTCAGAGAATCCAAAAATATTTTATACGTACATACTTTGAGAGAAAGACTCCTGCTCAACTATAGAGATAATAAGGTCCCTCAGAAACCAAAGTGTTAAACTATGTGTGGAAACACAGGAGATGGACAAGGTCCTCCAGGAGTATTTCTCTTCTGTTTTTATAATTGAGAAAGACATGGAGGACCTGGGACATGTAATGTTGATGTCTTGAGGACAGTCTGTATTATGGTCAAGGATGTCTTGAGCATCTTATGGCATATGAAGGTGGATACATCTCCCAGGCCTGATCAAATATATCTGTGGACAGTGTGGGAAATGAGAGAAGTTCATAAGTCATGAGCAGAATTAGGCCATTCGGCCCATCGAGTCTACTCCACCATTCAATCATGGATAATCTATCTTTTCCTCGCAACACCATTGTCTTGCCTTCTCCCCATAACCTTTGACACCTGAACTAATCAAGAAGTTGTCAATCTCCACTTTACAAATACCCACTGACTTGCCCTCCACAGCCGTCTGTGACAATGAATTCCACTTCATTTCACTCCAATAGAGAAGAAATTGTGGGATCCCGAGCTGAGATATCTGAATCATTAGACAGACACGGGAAAAGCCTGGGAATTATAGATCAGTGCGTATATGATCTGTGCGAGGTAAGTTAGATCATCTGTGGGAGGTAAGAGAGGATTCTGAGGGATAAGATATATATGCATTTTGATAAGCAGGGGCTAATTAGGGATAGTCAGCATGGTTTTGTATGTGGGAGGTCGAGTCTCACTAAATTGATTGATATTTGAAGAAGTAACCAAACGGGTGACATACGTACCTATGGCTGTAGACGTTGTTTATATAGACTTCAGGAAACCCATTGATAAGGTTCTGCATGGTAAGCTGCTCTGGAAGATTAGATCACATGGGATCAAGTGAGAGCTAGCTGACTGGATACGGAATTGGCTTCATGGAAGGAAGGTTGTTTTACAGACTGGAGTCCTGTGACTTGTGATTACTAGACTTGTATTAAACATTGTATCCTTTACCTGTGGACAGCTTGATTGTAATTATCCTTTCTCTCACTGGATATCGCACAAACAAAAGCTTTTCACTTTAACCCGGAACATGTGACAATAATAAACTAGACTAAACTAAGGGAAATGGGTAACCAGAGAAAGTGGGGCCCATCAGGAATCAAAACATCAACTCTGTGTGGTGCCACAGGACATGGGCAAGGTCATCAATGAGTATTCCTCCTCTGTTTTAAAATAGCGAGAAATAGGAGGATTGAGGAACTTGGGGCAGTCAATGGAAGTGTCTTGAGAACAGTCAGTATTACGGTCGAAGAGGTGCTTAAGGCCCTAACATCAGGGTTCGGTGCTGGACCCGTTACAGTTTGTCATCTATATCAACAATTTGGATGAGAATGTACATGGCAAGATTAGCAACATTGCAGATGATGCAAAAGTGGATGGGATTGCAGATAGTGAAGATTGTTGTCAAAACTTGCAGCAGGATCTTGATCGGTTGGCTAGGTGGGCCGAGGAATGGTTGATGGAATTTAATACAGAGAAATATGAGGTGTTGCATTTTGGGAAGTCTAACATGAGCAGGACCTAGACAGTGAATGGTAGATCTCTGGGAAGAGCAGAGGCATCTTGGAGAGCAGGTACATAGTTCCTTGAAGGTCACGGGTAGATGGAGTGGTCAAAAGGTATTTTGGCACATTAGCCTTCATCAGTCAGAATATTGTGTATGAAGTAGGTCAGTCATGTTGCAGTTGTACAAGAAGTTGGTGAGGCTGCATTTAGTGTATTCTGTTCAGATTTGTGCACCATGTTATAGGTAAGATGTTGTCAAGCTGGAAAGGGTGCAAAGAAGATTTGCCTGGACTCAAGGGTCTGGGCTATAGGGAGAGGTTAAGCAGGCTGGGACTTTATTACCTGGACCCACAGTCTCTTGCCCAGAGTGGGGGAATCGAAAACCAGGGGCCATAGGTTTAAGGTGGAGGGAGGAAGATTTTATAGGAACCTGAGAGGGATATTTTCCACACAAAGGGTGGTGGGTGTAAGAAGCAATCTGCCGGAGGAGGAAGCTGAGGCAGGGACTATCACAACGTTTAAGAAGCAATTAAACAGGGACATGGATCGGACAGGTTTAGAGGGATATGTTCCAATTAATGGGGTGAATGTACAATCTTGTACCAGGGTAGTGGAATCAGGAACCAGAGAACATGGGTTTAAGGTGAGGGGGGGGGGGGTGAGAGCGAATAAAAGCTGGGGGGCAGAGTGAGAGCGGGGAGGGAATGAGAGTGAGAAGGGGGGAGTGGGAGTGAGGAGGAGGGGAGAGAGAGCAGGAAGAGAGTGAGTGATGAGGGAGTGAGCGTGGGTGAGGGTAACGGTGACTGGGTGTGTGTGTGGGGTACTGATGGTGGGGCATTGGTGGAATGAGGGACAGCTGGGACGGAGTGGTGGCAGAGGGGAGGCTGGGATGAGTGAGGGCTGCACAGAGACTGTGAGATTGAAGATTGAACAGTTTCAGACGGTCGGCCCTCCCCGACCCTCAGGATCAGTGATGCCGCAGGGACCCGAGCCTGGAGTGCGATCCTGACTCACCCTGAGGCAACAGAGACACAGCATCATTGCCCTGTGTAGCTGCCCAATCAACACACACCGCTGGCCCGTCCCGTCCCCACCCCGTTCCTCTCACATTCCGGAGACTTCTGGGTTTGTAATAAATTCCTGCACAAGAGGCTGGTCAACAAGGTCAGAGCACATGGAATTGTTCACACACTGACATGGATTGAGAATTGGCTTTTGGACAGAGAGCAACAGGTGGGAATAAGCAGATCATTCTCAGGTTGGCAGCAGTGACGTGTGGGTACAAGAGGGCTCAGTGCTTGGGCCCCGGTGAGTCACAGCCTGTATCAATAACTTGGCTGGGACGATCATCTGTGGACTGAGATACACCGTGATATCTCCCACAGACCCGCAGTGTCCCTCACTCAGTATCCCCCGGCTCTATATTCCCCAGACCCCTGTCCCAGTCTGATGCCCTGTTTCTCCACACACCCGGCATCTATTCCCCAGACCCCTGTCCCAGTCTGATGCCCTGTTTCTCCAATGATGATACCAAGATAGGGGGTGTTGTAGATAATGAAGAGGATTTCCAAAGTCTACAGAGTGATTTAGGCCATTTGGAAAAATGGGCTGAAAGATGGCAGATGGAGTTTAATGCTGATAATTGTGAGGTGTTACACCTTGGCAGGACAAATCAAAATAGGAGGTACATGATAAATGGTAGGGAATTGAAGAATACAGTTGAACAGAGGGATCTGGGAATAACCGTGCATAGTTCCTTGAAGGTGGAATCTCATATAGATAGGGTGGTAAAGAAAGCTTTTGGTATGCTAGCCTTTATAAATCAGAGCATTGAGTATAGAAGCTGGGATGTAATGTTAAAATTGTACAAGGCATTGGTGAGACCAAATCTGGAGTATGGTGTACAATTTTGGTCGCCCAATTATAGGAAGGATGTCAACAAAATAGAGAGAGTACAGAGGAGATTTACTAGAATGTTGCCAGGGTTTCAACAACTAAGTTACAGAGATAGGTTGAATAAGTTAGGTCTTTATTCTCTGGAGCGCAGAAGGTTAAGGGGGGACTTGATAGAGGTCTTTAAAATGATGAGAGGGATAGACAGAGTTGACGTGATCAAGCTTTTCCCTTTGAGAGTAGGGAAGTTTCAAACAAGAGGACATGACTTCAGAATTAAGGGACAGAAGTTTAGGGGTAACATGAGGGGGAACTTCTTTACTCAGAGAGTGGTAGCGGTGTGGAATGAGCTTCCAGTGGAAGTGGTGGCGGCAGGTTCGTTGGTATCATTTAAAAATAAATTGGATAGGCATATGGATGAGAAGGGAATGGAGGGTTATGGTATGAGTGCAGGCAGGTGGGACTAAGGGAAAATAATTGTTCGGCACGGACTTGTAGGGCCGAGATGGCCTGTTTCCGTGCTGTAATTGTTATATGTTATATGTTATACCCGGCATCTATACCCCAGACCCCTGTCCCAGTCTGATGCCCCGTTTCTCCACACACCCGGCTCTATATTCCCCAGACCCCGGTCCCAGTCTGATGCCCTGTTTCTCCACACACCCGGCATCTATTCCCCAGACCCCTGTCCCAGTCTGATGCCCTGTTTCTGTTTTCCACTTCCACCGTCTCTATTCCTTTATTCCAGACCCGGAGACGTCCACAAAGGAAGAGACGGGAGGACCAGCCGCTGGAGAGACCACCCAGGAACCGTCCCCTGTCCCAGAGGGAGACACATCCTCAGGTACCAGGTCTTGTGTCAGTGGGGACATTCAATCTCTCACTCTGTGCCCTGGACCCTCTCGTCGACCTGTTCACCTGCTGGACGCACAGTGCAGCGGGCGGGTGAATGACGGCCTCAGGGCTTCCTCCCTCCCCTCTGCCAAAGTGTCCCCATCTCTGGAACGTTTCATGCCCTTTTCCACCGTGAACCATAAGCCCCTGGGTCTGATGGCGGGACATGTGGCCATGTGAGGTGGGTTGGCAGCCGGAGCACAGGGTGTGAGTGAGGCCTGGGGTTTGGTGGGTGACGGAATGGAGAGGGGGAGAGGGGAGGTGAAGGGTGAGAGTGGGGGAGAGGGGTGAGAGTGGGGGTGAGGGTGAGAGTGGTGTGTGGGGAGATCAGTGGTCACTGGGGATGTTTGGGTCAGTGTTGTGCTGGGGTGTGGACCAGGGATGTGGACGGGGACGTCACTGAGGATTACAGCCGGGACTGACCGCCAACGCAGGGTGCTGGGCACGGGGAGGCCGGTGGTCTGAGATCACAGTCCGTGACTCAGGGGGTGGTGGGGGAGTGTGTGGCTTCAGGATGACTGGGGGAGTGTGTGCAGCAAATAGCTGGAGCTGGGACTGAAGGTCTTTAGCCAGAAGGTGGTGAGTCTGTGGGTTTCATTACCACAGACGGCGGTGGAGGCCGACATTGGGTATTTAGAGCAGAATTTGACAGCTCTGTATGTGTAAGGGGATCAAAGGTTACGGGCAGAAAGCAGAAAATGAGGTTCAGAGGGGAAAATCGATCAGCCACAATCGAATGGCAGAGCAAACTCGATGGGCCGAATGGTATAATTCCTCTTACACACACCTGATCCTCTGTCTCACTCTCTGACTTCCTTGCCTCATTTACCCTTCTCTCTTCTGTTCACTCTCGGCACCACTCACCATTTCTCCCACAGTCCTTTGCTCTGTTTCTCAGGAGGAAGCTGCATTTTTACACATCATGGCTAGTTTAATTGCCTGAATCATTGGTTCTATCTCTGCCTCCACAGATGCTGCCTGACTTGTTGAGTACTCCAGAACTCTGTGTTCTTCAGCCTTTCACCATCCACAGTCTATCTCAGTGGATTTCTGTATCTGTTGAACAGTCCATCACCCAGCCTGGTCCCGGAGGCACTGGGGTGAAACAGGAAGGTCTCATCCCGGCCCAGGGCCATTTCCACTGCTCCAGGTCTCACTCAGCTCTTCTCTCCTTCCAGATGCGGGCAGAGGGACAAGTGCAGAAGGCAGGGAAGACAAGCCGTCGGATGCCGAGTGCAAACCGCACATTGGACCAGGTACCTGCTGAGATCTCGCAGGAACCATCGGGACAGCTGTTCACAGATTCCCTTTCTGCCCGGAGCCCAAACATCAGGCCGGCTGATGGTCTGCTTAATAATCACATTGGTTGGAGTTTGCAGGAGAAGTCTCCTGGATCATGGGGGGGATCCCCTTCCTCCAGCCCTTCTGCTCATAGCACCAGGGTAGGGTCAGTGGGTCAGGGGAGAGAATGTTCCTCGCCACTCGCCTGGGTTACTTGTAGTCCAAGTGTGAGTCGTGGAGTCACACAGCACAGAAACAGGCCCTTCGGCCCAACTTGTCCATGCCCACCAAGATGCTCAATCCAAGCTGCTGCCATTTACCTCTGTCTGGCCACAACCTTCTGAATCTTTCCCATTCATGTACCTGCACAAATGTCTTTTAAACAGCTTTTACAAATATTTTCTTTCTCAGGGGAGGTGGTGGGAGGCAGTGTGTGTTCACTACAAGCATTGATTGTTCCTGGAGCAGAGGGGCCGGGGTAGACTGGGATGTGATCTTGTCCCAGTCACATTCCCATCCACTTCCCCCACTGGAGTAGAGGGGCCGGTGTAGACTGGGATGTGATCTTGTCCCCATCTCCCCCACACTGTCCGTGTTGCTGCCTGTGGGCCTTGCTCAGACAGCGGAGTGACTGAAGACTCTTGATTTTCCAGACTGGTGGGATGAGGAGTGTGAGAAGATGATCGACCAAGTCCAAGTGTTGTACATTGGGCAGAGTGAGCTGGACACGGCTGAGCAGAAGGAGGCCTATCTCCAGGAGGTGAGAGCTTCACTCCACAGTTGTTCTCATGTTGGTGTTTCTCGTTAATGTGACCCCCACCCAGCCCGGCCAGCAGTGTTTGTTCATCCTTTATTCACACTGACTTTTCCTCCCCAGTTAGTACCGATTGACCATTCACAGTCAACCTCATTCCTACTGTGGTCAATGTTGCTTCAACAAGCGACTCATAGAAAGTCAGAGTCATACAGCACTGAATCAGGCCCTTCTGCCCAACTCATCCATGCTGACCAAGATGTCTTATCTAAGATGTCCCATTTGGCCCATACACCATTAAACCTTTCCTGTCCATGTACTGTAACTGTCTATATGTTTCCTACCAGCTGTTATTGTATCAACCTCAACTACCTTCTCTGGCAGCTCATTCTGTAAACCCACAATCCTCTGTGTGAAAACATTTGCCCCTTAGGGTGCTATTAAATCTTTCCCCTCTCACCATAAATGTATTCCCTCTAATTCTTGCTTCCCTTATCCTGGGAAAATGCCTCTGTGTATTCACTCTAGCTATTCCCCCATGATTTTATACACTTCTATAAGAAACAAAGATCCTATAGCTCTGCTATAAGATCTTTGATAAGAACAAGCCACAACCTGCTAGTGCGCTCCAAGGAATCTAGTCTGTCCAATCCCTCTCTACACCTCTGGCTATTGAGGCTGGGTTACAGCCTCATTAACATTCTCTGCATTTTTTCCAGCTGTATGACATCCTCCCTATAGCAGGATGACCAAAACAGAACATGTTTCAGATTCATGGACTGCAGTGTAGATTCACGAGGTTATGTCAGGAATACCGGGATGTCGGGACTGATATATGATGAAAGAATCGGTCGACTGGGCTTGTATTCACTGGAATTTAGAAGGATGAGAGGGGACTTATAGAAACATACAAAATTCTTAAAGGATTGGACAGGCTAGATGCAGGAAAACTGTTCCTGACGTTGGGGAATCCAGAACCAGGGGTCACAGTTTAAGAATAAGGGGTAGGCCATTTAGGACTGAGATGAGGAAAAAATTCATCACCCAGAGAGTTGTGAATCTGTGGAATTCTCTGCCACAGAAGGCAGTGGAGGCCAATTCACTGGATGGTTTAAATAGAGAGTTAGAGGTAGATCTTCGGGCTCTGCTGTACAACACTCCCCAGAGCCCTACCATTCACCATCAAAGTCCTGCCCCTGTTTGACTTCCCAATATCCAACACCTGCCAGTTATCTGAATGAAACGCCATCTGCCTTTCCTCAGCTCGCTGGTCCAGCTGATGAAGATTCCACTGTCATCCTTGATAACAATCTTCACTGTCTACAATACCATATATTTAGTGTCATCTGCAAACTTACTCATCATGCCTTGTACATTCTCTTCCAAGCCGTTGATATAGGTGACAAACAGCAATGGGCCCAGCACAGCACTACTCACAGGCCTCAGTGTCGAAGGGTCTGTGAGCTAAACACAGTTATCATTGTTTCCCCATCATTCCTTCTCCTTGAATCTCCATCCACAATTAGCATTAATGGGCCAGCCCCAGTTAACGTACTTTGCCTTCTGTAGTTGTTTGACCGTCACCAGATATCATTGGTATTCCCTCATTGACACACTGGCGATCTCCGATCAGCATCCGTCGACATTTACGAATGGATCGTTTGGGGGAGATGATCACCGTTTGATTTTACCATGTTTGGTGATACGGGATTGCTAATGTTTTGAGTAGAAAAGATTTGCCTGTTTGGAAAGTAGAGGTTTTTCCCACGTGTAATCAGGGAAGGATATCTTTGAGATTATAAAAATAAAGAAGCAGGACTGTTAGACGAACTGTTTAATTTATATCCAAATACATAAAAATTAATAGCCTATATATATAACATCATTTTGGATAAGGAGAATCCAATAACGGAAATATATCGTCAAGCATGGGAAAATGAAATGGGATTGGCTATAACAAAAGAAAACTGGGAAGAAAGTCTACAACGAATACACCGGTGTTCATTAAACGCCAGACATATATTGATACAATTTAAAGTATTATATAGGTTACATTATTCGAAAACTAAATTAAATAGTATTTTTCCGAATCTCTCCGCTATTTGTGATAAGTGCAAGAAAGCAGAGGCAAATTTAATACATAGTTTCGTTACATGTCCTAAATTGAATTATTACTGGACAGAAATTTTTAAAGTTATTTCTGAAGTCATCAAAGTTAAATTGGACCCTAACCCAAAGCTAATAATATTTGGAATTCCGGATTTACATCTATCACTTACAGTAAATCAAAGAAATTTCTTTGATTACTGTTTGATAATTGGGAAAAAAATCATATTGAAATTTTGGAAGGGAACATTATCCCCCACAACCAAAATGTGGGCAGCAGAGATGATGGAGACGTTACATCTGGAAAGAATTAGATTTGTCCTATTGGACAAGTATAATTCTTTTGAACAGATATGGTCTCCATATATACAGTATTTAGAGAAGTAGCTGTTCTTGGCAACACAGCTCGGCGTGCACCCTGCGGGATTTGGTGAGAATAATTCATTTTTATATTGGAATTAACATATATGTCTTTATTGATACTATCACTTGTAGTAGTGTTATTAACAATACATATTGTGGTTTTTCATTTTTTTATTTTTTTTTTTCGTTTCTCTTTTCTTTCTTATATATAATCAAATTATTATTTAATCACTCTCTTAATGATTTATAACTGTTCTCTTCTTTTTCTATCATTATTTCTAAAAAAAAATAGTAGATAAGTATTATTAGTGTTTTACTTAATGCAAATTGAATTAATTTGATATAAAGTTGTTTGAAGCATTGTAATTGATTACCTTTAATAAAAAAAAAATATATAAAAAAAAAAAAAAAAAAAAAAAAAAGAAAAGATTTGCCTGTTTGTAAAGGAGAGGTTTTTCCCACGTGTAATCAGGGAAGGATATCTTTGAGTTCAGCAGGAAAGAATCTCCTGGTTTATAAATAGGACTAGTGAATTACCATTGTTTTTAAGAAACAAACTTACTGTTGTATGGGTAGAGAATTCCACAGGTTTGAGGTTTGGATGTTCCAATGGTGAGTAAAAGGGGTGTACACAATGCTGGAGACACCAAGCAGGTGAGGCAACATTGTAGAAGGAGAATCATGATGCAAGTGTACAAGTTGTTGGTGAAACCACACGTGGAGTACTGTGTACAGTTCTGGTCACACAGCTACAGGAAGGATGTCCTTAAACTGGAAAGGGCACATCGGAGATTCACCTGGATGTTACCTGGGTTTGGAGTTTGCATTATGGGGAGAGACTGGATGGGCTGGGACTTTTTCTTTGGAGCGTAAGAGACTGAGAGGTGACTTTATTGAGTTGTACAAGATCATGAGTGGCCTGGATAGAGTGAACACTCAGTCTTTTTCTCAGGGTAGAGGATTCAAAATCTAGAGGGCAAAGGTTTAAGATGAGGCCTCAGGGACAACATTTCCCATTCAACGTGTAGTCCGTATCTGGAATGAGCTGCTAGAGGAAGCTACAGAAGCAGATGCAATTACAACATCCAAAATAAATTTGGACAACTATATTGAAAGGAACTGTTTAGAGGACTATGGGCTAAATGCAGGCAAATAGCCAGAGGGTGGTGAATCTGTGGAATTCATTGCCACAGACAGCTGTGGAGACCACGTCTCTGGGTATTTCTAAAGCGGAGATTGACAGGTTCTGACAAGCTGCCGAACGTTACAGGATGAAGCAGGAGAATGGGATTGAAAGGGAAAGATAGATCAGCCATGATTGAATGATGGAGCAGACATGATGGGCCGAATGGCCTGATTCTTCTACTATGCTTTAAGAAATAAGGCTATCCCAGAATGCTGCATTGGTCGGCATGGAAATGAAAGCAGAGGGACATGTTTCCATGTTGTACAGTTCTACGTCTGTGAGAAACAGTAATGTCTTAACTCAACGATCCTTTGTCAGAATTTTGTGGGTAAGAGAGAAGACAAGGAGACATTGGGGTGGTGCAGCATGTGGGGCCGCAGGCGGCAGAGACCAGGGATCAATCCTGACCTCGGATGCTGTCTGTGTGGAGTTTGAACGTTTTCCCAGTGACCGCGTGGTCCTGGTGCTCCTCCCATATTCCAAAGACAGGCAGGTTTGTTGGTTAATTGGCCTTTGTAGATTACCACATGTGTGTAGGGAGTGACTGAGAAAGGCGGGTAACATGGAACTAGTGTGAACATTGTTGACGTGGACACTGACCGAGTTTCCATGCTGTATGTTTAAACTAAACTCAACTACTACAGCCTGTTCTGGAGATGTGAATCCACTGCATTCATTTGCGGGCAGGGGTTGGTTCCATGGGTCTGCATGGAAGTGAGTTGCTCTGTTGTAACAGAAAGTAATTGTCCTGGTTTGAGGAGATGGGGGACAAACCAGGATGAGGAGAATCTCATGGTTTGAAGGGGTCAGAATCACTGGAATGAGCTGAAGGGGCTGAGAGGAAAGCATTTTCCCCTCGTTTGAGGGAATGAAGTACAGGATTTTGAAGAGGAGATCTCCCTGGTACAGGGGGAGAGGGTGTAGGATTCCCCTGTGGGATGGGGTGGGAATACCCGTGGCTGGTGGGGAGGGGGGCACGGTGACATTTCCTAGTTTGTGAGGAATGGGACGTCTGATTTGGAAGGAAGGAATGGAATTCACGTCGTGTTTGTGGGAGTTGGTCCTGGTTTAAGGGAAACAAATCTTCTGGAGTTAAGCCAGACATTCTGTGGGTGATGAGGGGAGGGGGTTTCTGCTGTCCTGCTCTGGACCACGATCCTCACATAGTGCGGTCCCACTCTGGTTCTTCACCGATACACCTGTCCCCTTCCACTGGTCCACAGGTGCGTCAGATGCTGAGAGAGCAATTCCCCTGCAAGTACTTCCTGCCCAAGGACATTGATCAACAGACCAGGAAACGCAGCAAGAGAGAAGGGAATTGAGCGGGAAGATCGTGGATTGTGATCATCTGATGAATGACAGGATGGTGGTGGGAGGAATGTATCTCTATTTTACTTCATCAGATATTATGTTCATTCATTTCTGTTTTGGTGAGTGGTGGTGGGGAAGCCAAGAGAAAAATGTTGACTGAATTAGCTTCCAGCTGATAGTTATTCTGCAATCTCTGGATGTTCACATTATTCTGTAATTCTGTCAATTACAGCTTTGATAATTTCTCAATGTTGATTAAATGTAATAATGCAATAATGTGTTTAATTCAAGCAGCAATATTATTTCTGTATGCTGTTACATGTAAAGGTCGTCTGCCAATCAAGAATGTCTTTCTATTTTCTTTTAACTAATGTTACACACTATGTAACTAAAAGAAAAGTAACTAAAAAATAAATGCACACATATTCCCAACAAACGTGGAGAAAGATTAATATAAAGAGTTTATTGACTCACAACTTGGTGTTGTTGTTGAAAGTGAGGACACAGTCTTGGTTTACAGGATAATATCTGGTCAGTAAAATGGCCAGTGATTGGAGTTTAATCCTGATTCATGCAGTATGATGCACTTTGTTTAGGTTTGTTATCATCACGTGTACCGAGGTACAGTGAAAAGCTTTGGTTTGCCTGCTATCTGATCAAATCACTTATTACTATACAAGGATGCAAATCACTTACTGGTTTATTACTTATTACCATACATGGAATACTATAATAGCTATACTATACATCAATATACACACACACACACACATATATATATATATATATACACTAGACCAAGTGCAGACTATTTCCCCAACGGGGGTGGGGGGGGGGGGCGGTGGGAGACGGGGGGGGAGAGGGGAGGGAGGGGAGGGAGGGGAGAGGGGGAGGAGGAAACGGGAGAGATTTGGGAGGGAGAGAAGAGCGGGCTAGGGGGAGGGGGAGCAGAGTGGGGAGTGGGAGGAGAGCGGGGAGGGCAGGAAGGGGGGGAGAGCGGTAGGGGGGTGCGAGAGGGGTAGCGGGGAGTGGTGCAAGTGAGAGGGGGTGGGGGGGAGATGGGGGTGAAGAGGGGTGGGTGAGGGGGGAGAGAGGGATGGGAGAATTGAATATCAAGGAATGGCCGTGAGTCAACTGCCAGCCCACCAGCCATGAGTAAGCTGCCAGCACATCAGGCTTGAGTGACTGAGCTGCCACCCCAATAATCCATTTGGCCCACAATGTCAATACCAGCCCTCTGGAGACCAGTCCCTTCAGCCCACAACACCCATACCAGCACTACAGAAAGCCCCCCCCCCCTCTCCCACTGGCCACCAATATTGGAATTGGTGGAGAGGTGGAATATTGTGTTGGGGGACCAGCCCTCCCGTGTGAACATGGGATCCAACGGGTCGCACTTAGTCTAGTATATATATATATACACTAGACTATGTATGTGTGTGTGTATATATATATATATATATATACACACACAGACATAAGTGCGACCCGTTGGGTCCCATGTTCACACGGGAGGGCTGGTGTGTATATATATACACACACACACACACACACACACACACACACACATATATACATATCACATACACATCAGTCTGAAGAAGGGTTTCGGCCCGAAACGTCACCTATTTCCTTCGCTCCATAGATGCTGCTGCACCCGCTGAGTTTCTCCAGCATTTTTGTGTACCTTACATATACATATATATATACGCACATGCATATATATACACACACACATATATATATATATATACACACATATATATATACACATATATATATACACACATACATATATACACATACATATATATAGACATACATATATATAGACATATATATACACAGATATACATATATACATAC
Source organism: Amblyraja radiata (assembly GCF_010909765.2). Lineage (NCBI taxonomy): Eukaryota > Metazoa > Chordata > Chondrichthyes > Rajiformes > Rajidae > Amblyraja > Amblyraja radiata. Next base: position 2,475,412 of record NC_045962.1, read on the forward strand.
ATAGATACATATATACATACATACACATATATATACATGCATATATATACACATATACACACATATATATATACACACATATACATTTATATATACATATACATATATATATATACATATACATACATATATACACATACATATATGCATATACATAAATATATATACATACATATATACACATATATATATATACACATACACACATATATACACATAAATACATACACATGTATATATACGCATATATATATATACACACATGGGGGGGAGAGAGACGAGGAGGAGAGAGGGGAGGGGGTGCAAAGGGAGGGGGTGCAAAGGGAGGGATAGCGAGGTGGGAGGAGGAGAGTTGGGGAGGGACAGTTTGGGCGAGAGGAGGGGGGGAGAGGGGCAAAGGGGGGGGGGTTGGAGGGTGGGGGCTGGATGGGGGGGGAAGGTTGGAGGGTGAGAGAGAGGAGAGGGAGAGAGGCGGGGAGTGGGGAAAGGGGAAGGGAGGCAAAGGGTGGGGGGGATGGTTTGGTTGGCGGGGGAGATTTTTGTAGTGGGGGAGATGGGGAAGGGAGGGGGCGAGTAGGGGGAAGGGAGCAGAGGGAAGGTGGGAGTTGGAGAGGGAGTAGAGGTGGGGGGGGGGGCAGGGTGAGAGGGGAGGGAGGGAGATGGAGAGAGAGGTGGGTAGAGAGGAGAGGGGAGGGAGGACGGGTGGAGGAGAGGAGGTGAGAAGATGAGGGGGCAGGTGGAGGGGAGCCAGGCAAGTGAGTGGGCTGCGAAAAGCGGAGGGAGAGCGAGAGAGAGAGAGAGAGAACAGGGCCCGACACTCTGGAAAGCCGGGGTGTTTAGCAGCTGGAGGGAGGGGGCGGGGGAGGGGAGTGGCTTCACAAGCTTCGCCGGCCGCTAGGAGAAGGTTCTTCAGCACATGACTGCCGTGACCTCCAGTGACCTCTGGATCTGCAGAACTTGCTCGTTCTTTCTGCGCCTTTTTGTGAGGGATAAGATGATTAAACCACCATTGTGAGGGGCCGAACGGTTGTAGTCACCGACCTTGTGATGGGCCGAGTAACTGGAAACACCAACCTTGTGATTCGAACAAACAGTCAGACCTTCAGAGCTGTTGATAACATTGTCCCATAACAAGATGAGGTAAGGAATGTAGCTGACAACGCAGAAGCTATTCTTTAGGTCAAAGGCAATTAAGTAGGTTAGGGCACAGATACTGCGCATGCTTAATAAGTTAAATGAATATTAACTTTACGCCCCTCATGACAAAGAACCTAATTTAAATGTACATGCGATGTATGATGTGGGAGGAGAGGGAATGATTGATGACGCACGGAGGAGAGGGTTGGAAGATTGTGAACCTCGGTACCCTGATTGGAAGGGGTCAGAAGGGGAGGCGTCCGATCAATAAAGACTGTATACTGAATTGTATAAAACATAGACGTTTTTCCTTTGCTCGGTGTGTCTCAACTTGGAGAGGCACCCGATTCTGCAGACTCGCAAATAAAGCATTTCTTGTTTCCACGATTTAGTCTCTGAGTAGTGATTGTGAGCACAAACAATATATCTCACAAGTTGGGGGCTCGTCCGCGATCGCCACTCCGGCCGCTTGACGGAGGCACGAAAGGAAGGGAAGGTGCACCCTGCTGATTTCAGCAGTCTCTGATCTCCTTGCTTGCCGTCAGCGGTTTGAGCGAGTGATATTCGGACAAGAGACTCTGGAAACAAGAGGGAATCCGGTGAAAGGGATCAATCAATCGAGCAATTTCTGTGCACAGGACTCGGGTAAGAATATTGACTATTAAGTATTACTCGGGCGATTGGGTTCTGTTGGACGGGAAAAGGTCTGACAGGGATGGGTAACCGGAACGGGCAAAGTAAGGGCCCGGGGAAAAAGGCTCAAACTGGTGAAGAGCCGCACATTCCGCCTAATAGTCCATTGGGGCGGATGTTGCACGGATGGGGTGAGGGGGGGACTCAGGGTAAAAGTAAGAAAGTCATGATAAAGTATTGTTACTTTGAATGGCCAAAGGAACCCATAAAAGGGAGTTCAGTGTGGTGGCCAAGGTTGGGATCCAATGAGGATTGGGTAAAATAGGCCTTGAAAATATTCGTAAATGAGAAAGAACCGATAAATCAGATAGAAATAGATTACGCCCAGTGTTGGGTACCCTACAATGGGATGTACCCACTAAAAACAGAAGAAAAGAAGGATGAACCTCACCATGGTCATCCTGATGACGGTCACCTATGGCGCCTACCCCCCCCCCCCATATATGGACCCACAGCAGCAACCACCATTGGCGCAGGAGCTGCCTGTGCAAATCATCCCGTCCTCCGTACCAACCCAAGGAACCCCCGTGGTCAGGGCATCTGCTCCTCCCGTGGGGGGGGGGGGCGAGAACCAGGGACCCCAAACTTTCAAAGAAGAGGAGGGGGACGGGGACATTGAGGAGAAGGCTGGGGTGGGGGAATCGAACCCTGCATCCTACCAGGGCCCGAGTGAGGACGCTCCTCTTTCTGACAATTATCGAGTGACCAGATCAAAAACCTTGGTGCCAAAACAAGTATCAAGAAGGACATACCAGATGAAACCCCTTAGAGAAGTTCCTTTAGGAGGGAATGTGGGCGGACTGGGATATGTGAATGTGCCCCTCACAAGTTCGGAGGTGCGGAGCTTTAAAAAAGAAATGAAAAGTCTATTGGAGGATCCCTTGGGATTGGCCGAACAGTTGGATTTGTTTTTAGGACCAAATATATACACCTGGGAAGAAATAATGTCGATCATGGGAAATTTATTTACATCAGAAGAAAAGCAGATGATAAGACAGGCGGGGATGAAAATATGGGAAAGGAATCTGGTGGGCGGGGATAATGCAGATGCGGTTGGAGGGGAGGCGAAATATCCTATCACAGCACCCATTTGGAACAACCTAACAGAGGAAGGGAGGAAGAGTATGAGGGATCTTAGAGAAATCATAATTAAAGGCATTAGAGAGGCTGTTCCGAAGGGACAGAACTTCGAACGAGCCTTTGAGAGCAGCCAACAGAAAGATGAGGCCCCGACAGCGTTCTTACAGAGATTGCGGAAAAATATGCAGCAGTATTCTGGGATAGAACCTGATTCAGGAGCAGGGCAGCAGTTGTTAAGGTCTAATTTTGTAACCAAGTCATGGCCAGATATCAGAAAGAAATTGGAGAAATTGGACGACTGGAATGAAAAGCCATTGAACCAGTTGTTAACAGAGGCTCAGAAGGTATACGTACGACGAGATGAGGAACGACAGAAAGGAAAAGCAAAAATGATGTTACAAGCAGTGCAGCAGGTAGTAGAAAAGAACAACAAAGGTGACAGAAGGCTGGGCACTTATGGTGACCAAGAACGAGGTAGAGGTAGAGGACGAGGAAGAGGAAGGGGTGAATGGAGGGACCAAGGTTGGGGTCCCCCGGGAAATAAAGAACAAGGATCAGGGGGATGGCGCACCGGGCCATCCCGGTGTTATCATTGTCACAAAGAAGGACACTTTAAAAGAGAATGTCCAAAGATAAGGCATGAAGTACAATCGTACACACTGATGGAGGAATAGGGGGGTCAGGGGTTCCCCTCCTTGGGGTGTGTAGGACGTACACGGGAACCCTTGGTAAACTTAAAATTAGGTCCCCAAGGAGAAGATACGGTATTTATGGTAGATTCAGGGGCGAAAAGATCAAGTGTAACCAGGATACCGGAGGGAATGGGATTAGGGGAAAAGCAAGTCAAAATCTCTGGAGTAGGGGGAAAGGTAATGGAAGCTCCCGAGATAGAAGGAGTAATGGTAAGATATGAAAATCGAGAGGCCATGGAAGACTTAATCCTGGTGCCCCAGGCAGGAATAAATCTGATGGGAAGGGACTTACAAGTTCAATTAGGAATGGGCACAGCTCCCGTAGGTGGACAGATTATAGTACAACTATATAAATTGACGACCGAAGATGAAGAAAGAATAGTCTCACAGGTGTGGGCAAGAGAGGGAAATAGGGGAGGGCTAAGAATACCACCTCTGAGGATAGCCTTGCGAGAAGGAAGTGAAGTAGTGCAAGTAAGACAGTATCCGATTTCAATGGAAGGAAGGAAAGGGCTGCAGCCAATTATAGAAAACTTACTGAAGGATGGAGTATTGGAGAGTTGTATGTCCCCCTACAACACGCCAATACTCCCTGTAAGAAAGACTGACGGAACGTTCCGACTGGTCCAGGACCTAAGAGAATTGAATAGGGTAGTTAGGGCTCGACACCCGGTAGTCCCAAATCCTTATACCATAATGGGACGTATACCCCCTAACCATAGGTGGTTCAGTGTGGTAGATCTGAAAGACGCCTTTTGGAGCTGCCCCCTGGCTGAGGAAAGTAGAGACCTCTTTGCATTCGAGTGGGAAAACCCAGACACACTGAGGAAGCAACAGTATCGATGGACTGTGCTCCCTCAGGGATTTACTGAATCCCCGAACCTGTTCGGGCAAATATTAGAACAAGTATTAGAGGATGTTCCCAGGACCAATGGGACACAATTATTGCAGTACGTAGATGATTTGTTACTCTCAGGCGGAGAAGAAGAGCCAGTAAGGGATGCAACCATAACCCTCTTAAACTTTTTAGGGGAAAAGGGATTGAGAGTGTCCTAAAAATAAACTACAATTTGTAGAACAGGAGGTTAAATATCTAGGACACCTGATTAGTGACGGGAAAAGGAGAATAAACCCCGAAAGAATAGCTGGGATCACCGGGCTGCCGATGCCAAGGAACAAAAAAGAAATCAGGAAGTTTCTCGGGTTAATTGGATACTGTAGATTATGGATAGACAATTACACCCGACAAGTCAAGTTCTTGTATGATAAATTGTGTGAGGAGACTGATAAAGTACAATGGGATTCTGAGGACGAACAGAGATTTGGAGAAATAAAGAATAGCCTGATCACCGCACCGGTACTGACCCTCCCGTCCATCGATCAACCATTCCATCTCTTTGTTAATGCGGAGAATGGAATTGCGTTGGGGGTACTGACACAAAAGAGAGGAGGGAAGCGACAGCCAGTCGCATTCCTTTCTAAACTCTTGGATCCGGTATCACGAGGGTGGCCTGTATGTATTCAAGCGGTCGCAGCAACAGCAATATTAGTGGAAGAAAGTAGAAAATTGACATTTGGAGGTGACCTGGTAGTATCTACTCCCCACACGGTCCGGACAATACTAACTCAGAAGTCCAACCGGTGGTTGACTGACTCCAGGATCCTAAAGTACGAAGTGATACTTATGGAAAAAGACGATTTGACCATTCTGACCGATAAGAATTTAAACCCTTCCCAGTTTTTATACTCGGCGGACGACGAGCAGGAAGGGCAGAGACCAGAACACTACTGTAGCGAAGTTATAGAACTACAGACCAAGAGCAGGGAGGATTTGGAGGAGCAGCCTCTGGTAGAGGGAGAAAGGTGGTTTATAGACGGTTCTTCCCGCTGTATAAATGGAAAAAGATATAGTGGGTATGCCATAATAGGAGGAGAAGGATTTGAAGGAGTGGAGGCGGGCAGGTTGCCAGGTAGTTGGTCGGCTCAGTCGTGTGAATTGTATGCCTTAATACGGGCGTTAGAATTGTTGGAGGGGAAGGAAGGAACGGTGTACACCGACTCCAAATATGCATTTGGAGTAGTGCACACGTTTGGGAGAATATGGAAAGAAAGGGGGATGATTACAGCAAGAGGAAAGGAGTTGGCACATGAGCAATTAATTGAGAAGGCGCTGGAAGCATTACATTTGCCAGAAAGGATAGCGGTGGTCCATATGGCGGGACACCAAAAGGGGAACTCATTAGAAGCAAGGGGAAATGAAGCGGCAGACGGAGCCGCCAAAAAGGCAGCGACAGAAGGAACAGTGAGGATGTTGTCTTTAATACCATTAAGGGAAGGAGTAGGAAAGATACCTGTATTCTCACAGGAGGAGGAGGATAAAATGAATGAGTTAGGGGCTCGGCGTTCCACTGACGGGAGTTGGTGGACGCCGGATGGGAAACAAATGTTAACCAAAGGATTAACTCGGGATTTGATGACACAACTGCACTCCCAGTCACATTGGGGAGCGCAGGCCCTGTGTGACACACTACTACGGACCTACGCTTGCCGAGGTATCTATACTTTGGCTAAGCAGACAGTCTCCGGTTGTGTGTTATGTCAGAGGGTTAACAAGAAGGTAATGAGAGCTGTCCCTGGTGGAGGACAACAATTGGCTATAAGACCCTTCCAGAGAATACAGGTAGATTTTACAGAACTTCCAAGAATACAAAGGTGGAAGTACCTCCTAGTAGTTGTAGACCATTTCACCAGGTGGGTGGAAGCATTTCCCACGATAAATGCCACCGCTCAGGCAGTAACCCGGATATTATTATCATTCCCCGATACGGGGTCATCGAATCCATAGATTCCGACCGAGGAACACATTTTGCCTCTAAGGTTCACCTGTTGGTTTGCAGTACCTTGGGAATAAATTGGAAATTGCATACACCCTGGCACCCCCAGAGTTCTGGGCGAGTGGAAAGGATGAATGCAACCCTTAAAACACAGATAACTAAGTTAATGGAGGAAACCAGACTACCCTGGACTAAGTGTTTACCAATTGCATTATTAAGAATACGAACGGCACCCCGTAAAGATGTTGCGGTGTCTCCATACGAAATGTTGTTTGGGCTGCCCTATCTTGGAAAGGTAGAGGGCACGCCGACCTTCGAAGGCAGCGATGTGTTCCCGAGGAACTATTTACTGGCAGTGTCTCGTTCCCTTGCAGAATTAAAAATAAAAGGACTGTTGGCACAAAGTCCACCACTCGACTTTCCAATACACGCTATAAAGGCCGGTGACTGGGTACTGATTAAAAGTTGGAAGGAGGAGAAACTGCAGCCCCGGTGGACTGGCCCTTACCTGGCATTGCTGACAACGGAGACAGCAGTACGAACAAAATAAAAAGGGTGGACACATGCGACCCGGGTTAAAGGACCCGTTGACCAGACGTCAGTTCCTGAGAAAGACGATCAGTGGACGGTAAAACCAGGGAATAAGCCCCTGGCATTAACTTTCAGTAAGAAATAAGTGTATGAAACTAACAGCATGAAAGGAGCAGTTGTAGTATTACTAACTATGTATGTAACCATTATAAGAAGTGTTAATAACTGTGATAAGTGCTACCATCCTATCAGATATAGAGGGCGAACAACCAAATCATTTACCTATCATTCCCATGTAAGTGATGTTTGCTACGACCTAAGGACTAGAGCTGTTTGTCAGGACGGAGGGAGGGGGTATTATGTAGTAGAAAATAAGGGACATGTAGGAAGTGTTGGGCACATTAACTGCCCAAAAGGGGAGAAATGGGTCTGCATGACCAAGAGAGGACAGTTAGGCATCCCTTCCCGAGCCAGGGAGGAAACATTAGACAGAATTAAGGAGGTAGTGATAGGGAAGTTAGCAGAAGCAGTAGTCAACAAACCTCCCCCACCTTCCCAGCCTCAACTGCACCAGACTATGTATGATGAAATAAAGCAGCAGATTGAGATCCCCGAAGTGGGGAGAAACCTGTTTGTGGACTTGGCCCTCCGGATAGCCAGAACCCTGAATGTGACTAACTGTTGGGTTTGTGGAGGACCGCTGATGAGCTCACGCTGGCCATGGAGAGGATCTATCATTGAGGTATGGGACCTGATAAAGTGGAATTTGACGGTGGGAAGAGATCGAAGTCCCCAGGAATGGGTCCTGACACACACCCCGGTTGGAACTGAGTGTATCGCCAGGCCCTGGGCAAAGGATGCCATCCTAGTAGGCAGCAGCCCCTGCCAGCGCATCATCACCCAGTGGCCAAATCAATCCCGAGTGTGGTGGCCAGAGGAACCTCAATGGTATCCCACTGTAAAGGATGAAGGAAACTGTGCTATCTGGATGAAGACTGATGGAAGCGAATCGACTGGATTATGGAATTGCACCGGGAACAACCCTTACCAGGGAATCCCAGTGTTGCAGGACATATGGAACAATGTTACCTCTAGTGGACCTGCCCCTGAAGGACTGCTATGGATATGCGGACACAAGGCATACTCGGTATTGCCAGAAAAATGGAGTGGGACTTGTTTAATTGGACTGGTACAACCAGGGTTTTTTTCTGTTGACCACTGAGGAGGGGCGGTCGCTAGGCACACCCATCTTTGACGATCTACACCGAACGAAGAGAGGAATGAACATCGGAAAATGGGAAAATGATGAGTGGCCACCTGCAAGAATCATCTCATATTATGGACCAGCCACTTGGGCACAGGACGGATCCTGGGGCTACCGGACCCCAGTGTATATGTTAAATCGGATCATAAGACTACAGGCAGTGCTGGAAGTAATTACTAACCAGACTGCATCTGCACTAGAGATGTTGGCGAAGCAGCAGACACAGATGAGAACAGCGATATACCAAAACCGTTTGGCCTTAGACTACTTACTAGCCGAAGAGGGAGGAGTATGCGGAAAATTCAACCTCTCTAATTGCTGCCTAAACATTGATGACAACGGGCAAGCAGTAATGGATATATCAGAAGGAATCAGAAAAATAGCACATGTCCCGGTACAGAGATGGAACACAATCATGGGAGCAAGATGGTGTGATTACATCTTAGGAGGAGCCTGGTGGAAAGCGGTGGGACTGGTGATTTTATGGGCATTAGCTGCATTGATCATTATCCCCTGTTGTATACCATGTCTCAGGGTTCTTATAACTAGAAGTATAAGCCAAATGCAGGCAGTTGTAGTCCCCATGGGGGAGAAAGGGGGCGTCCAGAAGATAATGATAATGAGGCCGAGAGAGGACCCAGAGGAAAGAGAGATAAGAAGAATGTTATTAGCTTTGGATCAGCAGGAAGTCTAGGATTGGGGTTTAATACAGGATGCGTAGCAAAAGAAAAAGGGAGGATTGTGAGGGATAAGATGATTAAACCACCACCATTGTGAGGGGCCGAATGATTGAAATCACCGACCTTGTGATGGGCCGAGTAGCTGGAATCACCAACCTTGTGATTCGAACAAACAGTCAGACCTTCAGAGCTGTTGATAACATTGTAGAATAACAAGATGAGGTAAGGAATGTAGCTGACAACGCAGAAGCTATTCTTTAGGTCAAAGGCAATTAAGTAGGTTAGGGCACAGATACTGCGCATGCTTAATAAGTTAAATGAATATTAACTTTACGCCCCTCATGACAAAGAACCTAATTTAAATGTACATGCGATGTATGATGTGGGAGGAGAGGGAATGATTGATGACGCACGGAGGAGAGGGTTGGAAGATTGTGAACCTCGGTACCCTGATTGGAAGGGGTCAGAAGGGGAGGCGTCCGATCAATAAAGACTGTATACTGAATTGTATAAAACAAGACGTTTTTCCTTTGCTCGGTGTGTCTCAACTTGGAGAGGCACCCGATTCTGCAGACTCGCAAATAAAGCATTTCTTGTTTCCACGATTTAGTCTCTGAGTAGTGATTGTGAGCACAAACAATATATCTCACATTTTGAAGAACGGAGGGGGGGGAAGGGTGGTGACGTAACTCGTGGGAAAAAATGCGCCTGCGCGTTGACAGCAGCTGCTTCAATCCAGAGGAGGGGGTGGGGCTGGGCCTCGAGCAAAGGCATTGTGACGTCAGCAGCAGTTTGATTTGAAAAATGTGTCAGTTTGAGTCCTGGTCCCTCAACCGCGGTTGTGGGCGGGGCCTGCAGCATCACACACACACAGGGTGGGAGGGAGGCTGAGGGGGGAACAGGGGTGGAGGGGGGCCTGAGGGGAGGGAAGAGTGGCGGGGAAGGATTGGTGGGGAGGGGGAGAGAAGGATGCGGGGAGGTATTCTGGTATAGTTTCGGGTGTTGGTAGGTCTTGTTTGTTGTGTGCTCTTTTTCTCTTTCGTGGACTGCTCTATGCTCTTTTCTCTGCTCTTCTCTCTCTCTCTCTCTACTCTTCTCTCTCTCTCATGTCTCTCTCTCTCTTCTCTCCTCTCCTCTCTCTCTCTCTCTCTCGCTCTCTCTCTCTCGCCCGCTCTTCTCCTCTCTCTCTCTCTCTCTCGCTCTGCTCATCTCTCCTCTCTCTCTCTCTCTCGCTCTCTCTCTCTCTCTCTCTCTCTCTCTCTCTTCTCGCTCTCTCTTCTCTGCTCTCTCTCCTCTCTCTCTCTCTCTCTCTCTCTCTCTCTCTCTCTCTCTCTCTCTCTCTCCTTCTCTCTCTCTCGTGCTCTCTCTCGCTCTCTCCTCCTCGTCTCTCTCTCTCTCTCTCCTTCTCTCGCTTGTCTTCATTCCTCTTTCTTATCTTTTGTTTGGGTATATTTCTATCTCTCTGATTTTGCTTTCTCCTCTCTGTTCGTTCTCTGCGTCGTTGAGTCTGTGTCGGATTCATCTTTTTGGGTTGTGGTTAGGGCGATGTTGGTGAGGTGTGATTGTGATGGTTGAGATTGGCTGAAGGGCTGGAGGGGTGGTGGGGGGGAGGTTGGAGTTTGCCTGTGTGGGGTGGTTTGGGAGGGGGAGTGTATGGTGGGGGGCTGGGAGGGGCAGGGTGGATCGAGAGAGGGGTTGGAGGAGAGGAGAGGGGGAGGTGGAGGGAAGGTGCAGGGGGAGAGAGTGGAGGGGGGGAAAGGGGGAAGAAGGGCGGAGAGTAGGGTGAAGGGAGGGAGATGGTGAGAGAGACAGAGAGCGCGAAATGCAACCGTGCGTCATGCGTTCAGAATGTTCTGGAAATGAAGCGAACATGTCTCATTCACGAAAAGCTGTCGGCAGGGAATTCAGGGGAGGAACCTGCCGCATCACACACACACACTAACCAGGGGGGTGGAGGGGAGGAGAGGGAGGGTGGTAAAGTGAGCTGCCTTGCCTAATTAGAGCTGCCTTGCCTTCTATATAATTAAAAGTCTAAACTTGGCGACTTCCTGTTTGCGCTTTATATTGATTTTTTTTTAAACGCTACCACGTACGGCTGTGATTTTTGGCCATCTTACTCAGTCCCACTCTGCACATCAGATGCCGAGGATTTTTCCCATTGATGAAAAATAAAAGAGTTATTAGTGTTTAAATAATGTTGAGATTCTCTCTCCTGTCAATCACGCCATGAAGGCCACACCCTTCTCGTGGGAGGGGGACTATAAAACCCAGAAGTGTGGGCGTGCCTCAGTGTCTGCAAGATGGGGGAGGGAGAGGTCACGACTCGCTGTCTTTAGTGGCCTTGCACCCTGCTTGAAATGGAATTTCAAGGTATATCCGTGAGTCAACTGCGAGCCCACTATCTGTGAGTGAGTGAGCTGCTAGCACAACAGGCTTGAGTCACTGAGCCGCCAGCCCAAGAATCCATTCGGCCCACAATATCCATACTAGCCCTCTGGAAACCAGTCCCTTCAGCGCACAACACCCGTAATAGCGCTCCAGAAAGCGCCCCCCACCCCACTGGCCACCATTATTGGAGTTGGTGGAGAGGTGGAATGTTGCATTGTCGGACCAGCCCTCCCGTGTGATGCTGGGACCCAACAGGTCCCACTTAGTCGAGTATGCTATTAACAATCTAGAACACAGAGTGCTGGAGGAAAAAAGCGGGTCAGGCAGCGTCTCTGGAGAACATGGACAGGCAACATTTCAGGTCGGGACCTCTTCTTCAGACTGATTGTAGTGGAGGAGAGAAAGTTGAAAAGTAAGGGGGGTGCGGGGGGTATTGGTCAGGGTCAAGGTGGACATGGGAGGAAAAAAGAAAAATAATGGGCTGGGGTTGTTACCTAAAATTGGAGAAATCAATGTTTATACTGATGCCTGTGCACACCTGGAACAAGGGCAGTTCAATGTAAGCAACATAAAGACTGGCTGAGGAAGTGCCTTTAGTTACACCTTTGATTTGCAGAAAATGATCGGAGTCTAAAGATTCAGATTCAGATACAGATTCAGATTCAATTTTAATTGTCATTGTCAGTGTACAGTACAGAGACAACGAAATGCATTTAGCATCTCCCTGGAAGAGCGACATAGCAAATGATTTAAATAAATAATAATAAGTGATAATAAGTGTCCGGGGGGTGGGGGGGTGATTGGCAGTCACCGAGGTACGTTGTTGAGTAGAGTGACAGCCGCCGGGAAGAAGCTGTTCCTGGACCTGCTGGTTCGACAACGGAGAGACCTGTAGCGCCTCCCGGATGGTAGGAGGGTAAACAGTCCATGGTTGGGGTGAGAGCAGTCCTTGGCGATGCTGAGCGCCCTCCGCAGACAACGCTTGCTTTGGACAGACTCAATGGAGGGGAGCGAGGAACCGATGATGCGTTGGGCAATTTTCACCACCCTCTGCAATGCCTTCCGGTCGGAGACAGAGCAGTTGCCATACCATACTGTGATGCAGTTGGTAAGGATGCTCTCGATGGTGCAGCGGTAGAAGTTCACCAGGATCTGAGGAGACAGATGGACCTTCTTCAGTCTCCTCAGGAAGAAGAGACGCTGGTGAGCCTTCTTGATCAGAGTTGAGGTATTGTGGGTCCAAGAGAGGTCATCGGAGATGTTGACTCCCAGGAACCTGAAGCTAGAAACACGTTCCACCTCCGTCCCGTTAATGTGGATGGGGGTGTGCGTGCCGCCCCTGGACTTCCTGAAGTCTACAATGAGCTCCTTGGTCTTCTTGGAGTTAAGGGCCAGGTTGTTGTCAGCGCACCATGCTGCTAAGTGCTGGACCTCCTCCCTGTAGGCCGACTCATCGTTGTTGCTGATGAGGCCAATCACCGTTGTATCATCTGCATACTTGATGATGGTGTTAGTACCATGTACAGGTGTGCAGTCATAGGTGAAGAGGGAGTAGAGGAGGGGGCTCAGCACACAGCCCTGTGGAACGCCGGTCTTCAGGGTGAGGGTTGAAGAGGTGTGCTTGTCTAACCTAACAGACTGGGGTCTGTTGGTTAGAAAGTCCAGTATCCAGTTGCAGAGGGAGGGGTCGATGCCCAGGTTACCGAGTTTGGTGATCAGTTTTGATGGTATAATGGTGTTGAATGCTGAGCTGTAATCGATGAACAGCATTCTTACGTAAGTGTCTCTGTTGTCGAGGTGGGAGAGGGCGGAGTGAAGTGCCGTTGAGATGGCATCCTCCGTACTCCTGTTCTTGCGGTAGGCAAACTGATAGGGATCCAGTGTGGGGGGTAGGCAGCTTTTGAGGTGTGCCAGGACCAGCCTCTCGAAGCACTTGGTGATGATGGGGGTAAGTGCAACTGGGCGGAAGTCGTTGAGGCTTGCCGCAGTGGAGTGTTTTGGCACTGGCACGATGGAGGTGGTTTTAAGGCACGTGGGGACAACTGCTTGGGCAAGTGACAGGTTGAAGATGTCAGTCCAGACGTCTGTCAGCTGCGCAGCACAGGCCCTGAGCACGCGCCCGGGGATGCCGTCAGGGCCAGCAGCTTTACGTGCATTAGTCCTACTCAGTGCCACGAATACGTCGTAGGGGGTGAGTGTGAGGGGTTGGTGATCGGCAGGTAGCACAGCCTTGATGGCTGTCTCTAGATTGTCCCTGTCGAAGCGGCCATAGAAGTGGTTAAGCTCCTCAAGGAAGGAGGCGTCGCTGGATGTGGGGGTGGTGTTGGAGGGTCTGTAGTCCGTGATGGCCTGGATGCCTTGCCACATGCGTCGGGGGTCGGAGTTGTTGTTGAAGTGCTCCTCAATCCTGAGCTTATGGCAGTGCTTGGCCTTCTTGATGCCCCTCTTCAGGTTAGCCCTGGCTGAACTGTAGGCTCGAGCATCGCCTGACCTGAAAGCAGTGTCCCGTGCTTTCAGCAGTAGCCTGACCTCGCTGTTCATCCATGGCTTCTGATTCGGTAATATGGTCACCTGTTTGAGGGAGGTGACACTATTGATGGTGGAGTTTATAAAGTCCAGAACAGAGGATGTGTAGGAATCAATGTCCGTGTGGGAGTCAAGGGTGGCCTGGGCTGCAAACGCCTTCCAGTCAGTGTTTCCAAAACACTGCTGAAGTGTGAAGTCCGCTTCCTCTGACCAGACTTTAACTGTCCTCACAGTTGGTTTAACCCGTCTGATGAGTGGGGAGTACTTAGGGAGCAGGAACAATGAGACGTGATCAGACTGACCAAGGTGGGGGAGGGGGATGGCTTTGTAAGCTTCAGCCATGTTGGTGTAGACTTTGTCCAGTGTCTTGTCTACTCTAGTGGGGAAGGAGACATGTTGGTGGAATTTGGGGAGTACAGTCTTCAGGTTAGAGTGATTGAAGTCACCCGCAACAATGAAGGCTGCCTCGGGGTTGTGCGTCTGTTGATTGCTAATGGCAGTATGCAGCTCTTTCATTGCAAGCTTGGCATTAGCATCAGGAGGGATATAGGCTGCAGTCACAACAGTGGAGGTGAACTCTCTGGGCAGATAGAACGGTCTGCATCTAACCAAGAGGAACTCAAGGTTAGCTGAGCAGTGACTCTCGATGATGGTGGAGTCCGTGCACCATGCTTTATTTACATAAATGCACAGACCCCCACCTCTGGTCTTACCGGAGTCTGATGTCCTGTCCGCTCGGAGTAAATGACGCCCCGATAGCTGGATGGCGCTGTCAGGAACGTCAGTGTTGAGCCAAGTTTCCGTGAAGATCAGGATGTTGCAGTCCTTGATCCAGCTGTGGGAGGTGATCCTTAGCCGGAGTTCGTCCATTTTGTTTGCCAGTGAGCGCACGTTGGCGAGGAAAAGGCTAGGAATCGCTACCCTGTGTGGGGCTAGCTCTAACCTGGCCTTTAACCCACCTCTGCGTCCCCGGCGGTGTTTTCGTACGCGTCGCCGTCTGTTGGTGCTTCTGGTCGGCCGAGCTGGCTTGGTGCGCGCTGGTGTTCTGCCGCTCCGTTGCTCCGCGTCTGCGTTTCCGTGACTCCGCAGACGTTCTTCAGCCCCGCGGCTCTGCTGATGGTCTCCAGCCCCGGGGCTTACCTGGCGTTCTCCAGCCCAGCGGGTCGGGTGGCGGTCTCCAGCTCCGCGGTGTTCTCCAGCTCCACGGGTCGGGTGGTGTTCTCCAGCTGCGAGGGTCAGGTGAGCTCCACGGGTCGGGCAGCGTTCTCCAGCTCCACGGGTCGGGTAGCGTTCTCCAGCTCCACGGGTCGGGTAGCGTTCTCCAGCTCCACGGGTCGGGTGGCGTTCTCCAGCTCCGGGACTCACCTGGCGTTCTGCAGCTCCACGGGACGGTAAAGAAAAGTTGTTGAGGGCGAGGACAAGTACCAGCATGTGGCAGTGAGAGATCGTAGACGGTAACTGATTCAAGGAAGAACCAAAGGGCCTTGAGACCTTTCTGGTGGGGAATGGAGGTGCAAAGGGACTAGACGTCCACTGATTCAATTAAACTTTATTGTAACATGTACCTGGATACAGTGAAATGCTGGTTTTGCAAACATCCTGGTAAAATCATACCGCAGACCTCACCTGGACAGTGCACAAGTGTCGCCACGTTTTGTGCCAATGTGGATCTAGGAATTGAAGGTTATTGAAGTGTTGAAGGGAATGTGAGGTTTGGGTTGGGAAGGACTGGACAAGAGGGGACAAGATGGAATCAAGGTATTTGGAGATAAGATTGGTGGGGCTGGAGGCAGAAACTATGGGCCTGTCAGGAGAGCCCTGCTTGTGGACATTTGGGAAGGAGATAGACATGGGGAACTATATGGATGGATTCTGTCAGGGACGTTTGCATGGGTCCCAGCTTTGCCTTCCTTTCTGTTGAACAATTCTTGTTTCAATGTACACCTGCATCATCACCCTGTGGACTCTATCTCTGCTACATTGACGACTGCATCGGAGCTGCCTTCTGCACCCGTGCAGAACTCGTTGATGGCATCAACTTTACCATGAGCCCATTTGCCCTCAAATTCAGTTAGACCATTCTTAAGGGGTTGGACAGACTAGATGCAGGAAGATTGTTCCCGATGTTGGGGAAGTCCAGGACAAGGGGTCACAGCTTAAGGATAAGGGGGAAATCCTTTAAGACCGAGATGAGAAAAACATTTTTCACGCGGAGAGTGGTGAATCTCTGGAACTCTCTGCCACAGAAGGTAGTTGAGGCAAGTTCATTGGCTATATTTAAGAGGGAGTTAGATGTGGCCCTTGGGGCTAAAGGGATCAGGGGGTATGGAGAGAAGGCAGGTACGGGATACTGAGTTGGATGATCAGCCATGATCATATTGAATGGCGGTGCAGGCTCGAAGGGCCAAATGGCCTACTCCTGCACCTATTTTCTATGTATCTATGACCATCTCCAACACCTCTCTCCCCTTTCTCGTTCTCTCTTGTCTCCGTCACAGGGGACAGACCATGGAATACCTATAGTAAACCCAGTGAGCCACCCAGTTATCTTGACTCTTGTTCCTCCAGTGCTGCCTCAAGCAAGGTCATTAACTCCTACTTCCATTTTCTCCATCTTCACTACATCAGATCCCTTCCGCTCCAGGACATTCAACATCCTATTTATTTAGTAAACATGGTATAACCCACCCCCCCCCCCACCAACATTTCCTCATTGTCCAGCAGTCCTGCTCTCACTCCCCCCCCCCCTCTCCCTCTCCCCAGACGGAACAAGATACTGTTCCCTGGTCCTTACTTTAGAGTTCCAACAAGGGGGCGAGGCAGTGACTAGCATGTGTTCAGCGAGGTCATCTAGCTTGCATTCCCTCTACTAAATCTACAACTGCATCAGGCTGCCTCTCGCAACCATGCAGAACTTCCACCCTGCCCTCACATCCACTGCTATACCTCCGACACCTCTCTCCCCTTTCACAATCTCTGTCTCAATGACACGGTACAGACTTTAGACCGACGGCTGTTATAAACCAAAGTTAGACACAAAAAGCTGGAGAAGCTCAGCGGGTCAGACAGCATCTCTGGAAAAAAGGAATAGGTGGCGTTTCGGATCAAGACCCTTCTTCAGACTGAGTATCAGGGGAAAGGGAAACGAGAGATATAGACGGTGATGTAGAGGGATATAGAACAAATGAATGAAAGATTTGCAACAAAGTTACATTGATTGTTAGCTGTGGGCGAGAAAATGAGTTTCAGACAATGAGACTCAACAAGACGACTGTTGATTGACAGAAAGCTGTCATCTGTTTTGCTGGGTACCATTGGAGTAGGTTGCGATGGATTGCCCACTTGGTAGCAATGTTACAAAATTTTGAGATTTAAAAAATCAAGTCTGCAATTTATCCCATCAGATAAAGCACAAAAATAAGTTTAATTTGACACTTTCATATCTTCAGTATTAAAAAAGTTATGGCCATTTTCATACTCGGAAATTAGCATCTTGTTAATCCCTATTGATTTTCCATTGACTTAACACAAAAGCTGTGATGGAGGACAATGAAATGGCCATAACTTTCTTAAAAATTAAGGGAACTGAAAGACATTTTCAGTTATTATAGATTGAAGCATTCTGAAACAAATATGAAACAATCTTACTTGGATGACCTGAAATTAAAGCATATAATTAGTTAGTTACCTAATTGTAGCTAATTACAAAATTCAATTACTAGATCTAAACATCTATCCGTTTCTTAAGAAAAGATTAACATTTTTAAATAGCCTAAGTGTCCAAATAACACTCACAAAGAATTCACAATAAAACATGATTTTTAAATCTAATTTACATTAATTTATAGGCCAAATGGAAGGAATTTAGTGTTCAATTACTGTAAATTAATAGCCATTTAAATCAGCTTTCGAGTGGGATCCTGTGGAACTCTGTGGAACGCGCTGGTTTAGAACGTTCCCATTGCGGTGAATTTGTACTCCAAATGCCCAGAAAAATACTGCGGGATTTAATGGGGCTACTCACAACATAAAACTTTGTATAAAGGGATCTTAAGAAGCGCTTTTCAATGTAAAAATAAACAACCTACCTTCCGTTGTCCCCTGTATGAGATCCGTCCCGTTGTCAGTGGTCGTGGGTTTAGAGGATAATTATTAACCTACTATAATTAAATTAACCAATTAAATTAAAAAATAGCTCCAGCGAACGAACCTCCAAGCGATTTTTCGTCAGCAACTAAGTATGCTGAACAACCTCGATTTGAATAGCCTAGGGAAAATTGTGTTTTAAACCCGCCCCCCTCTCAACAGCGCCAAAATCGCACACACGGGCTTGGACAGATCTGCAGCGACGCTTAAGGTAGGTTTTGCAACATACCTACTTTGTCAGTGGTAGATGAGAAGCTAGCTACAAGTTTACAGCCAAACCCTAATCTTGATGGAGGTTGCGGCAGCTCTCAAGTAACATTTGTGATCTCTTTTGTGAACCAGTAGTTCTGGGTGAAGCAGTGCCAACTATTGTTTCCTTTCAACCCCCAGGATATGCCCTCTTACTCAGGTACGGGATACTGAGTTGGATGATCAGCCATGATCATATTGAATGGCGGTGCAGGCTCGAAGGGCTGAATGGCCTACTCCTGCACCTAATTTCTATGTTTCTATGCCCTTCCCGCACCAGCTTGTCCCAACATCTTTTGTTCTACCTGTATTCACCAGTCAAACTGAATTCCAAAAGGAAACCCATAATGGCACGCAAACGCATACATGAGTATGTTAACAAGGGTAACCGAATGTACAGCAGCCAGTTCACATACTGTGAAGCACAGAAATTATAGGTGGATATAAAGACCTTACAGGCAACCATATGAAATATGAAAACGAAATTAAAGTCTCTTCAGCTTTGCAGATAAAAATAAAACTTCATAATCTGCCTGCTGTTATTATAGTTTAAGAAAGAACTGCAAATGCTGGAAAAACAGAAGGTAGCCAAAAAATGCTGGAGAAACTCAGCGGGTGAAGCAGTATCTATGGAGAGAATGAATTTGCGACGTTTAGGGTCGAAACCCTTCTTCAGACTGATGTCAGGGGGGGGGGGGGGGGGGGAAGGAAAAAGAAAGGAAGTAGGTGGGGACAGTAGGACTTGTGGGTGAACTGGGAAGGGGAGGGGAAGGAGGGGGAAAGCAAGGGCTATCTAAAATTAGAGAAGTGTATGAACATTGACTTCTCTAATTTTAGATAGCCCTTGCTTTCTCCCTCCTTCCCAGTTCTCCCACAAGTCCTACTGTCTCCAACTACTTCCTTTCTTTTTCCTGCCCTCCCCTCCACCTCGACATCAGTCTGAAGAAGGATCTCAACCCAAAATGTCGCCAATTTCTTCTCTCTATAGATGCTGCCTCACCCGCTGAGTTACTCCAGCATTTTGTATCTACCTGCTGTTATTAAAGGTTTGTGTGTGCACACTTGCATCTCCAGTGACATTAAAAGACGGCATTGCTTAAAAATATAGACATTGCATATTCCAATTTGCCTCTCAACATATGGAACTCCCTCTCAGGAAATCAACTTGGAAAATGTGCTCAACCCTTGAACTCATTAATAGAGGGCAGCACCGTTTTAATGACAGAGAAACATCTAATTACAGATGGAATAACACAAGCAATCATAAAGCACAAGTACATTTAGCCCCTCCACTTTTCTCTCTATTTCAAATCAGCAATTGGAGGGGAGAAGGAGTCAGATTTTAGTTTTGAATCCTCCTCTGAAAAAGGCACTGATGTACAGTGTCCTTCTATGAGCCTCTTGATAATGATCCCACTGTCTGTAGGATATAAATAAGCCTGGCCACTGAGGATCAATAAACTATACAAAAAAAGTTCCGTTCTCCCGAGATATTCACCTCCACTGTATTTCAAATCATATAGTACTCACGCAAGAAGCTTTTCGATAGTTTATCTATACATACCCCTGGTCAAATATCAAGTAAAGCATTCCCTTGAGACTGAGAACTAGGCTATGACCTCCCGTAGTCTGTACTGTTTCCAACAACAGGCAATGCATTTACTCTTCAAGACTTTCCAAAACTCCACTATTTGATAGTAGGTACTGTGAAGAAGCACATGTGTGTCATGTGCAACTGGACGATATTGTCCTGTCCCATTACAGAAATTCTCTTTTCTGGACAGTCATAAAGCAGCTAACATTGATGTCATTGCTCGGTCTTCAGAACTCTCGGGTATTTTATATTTTATAGAATATTCTTTCTCTGAAATATTCTTTGTCGTTTGATACAACTGTGAAACCACGACCATCTGGTCATTGCAAGGGCTAGTCTAATAGAAGCAAAGATTACTGCTGTGTAATCAAAGCTTTGTTTTAAAGTTCAATAAATAGCAATGCAGTCAGTAGTTCACGGGTGCTTTTGTTACTTTAAATGTTTTATGTGATGCAGAAGGAACTCTTGCCGGATGGAGAAATCGAGTCTTTGGAATCTTCACAACAGGTTAACCGAAATTTTTTTTAATAAGAAAATATATATTTCCTGCACAGACACCATGAATGTGAGTACATTATACTGTTATCACAATATACCCTTGTTAATACAGGACATAACTAAAGTTTCATAACCAGTGTTATAAAACACTCTAAGAAGCCACACTTTATTGAATTGACTTCTGTCAATTGAGCTTGAAATGACATCATATAAATGTGATAGTCTCTTCGCAATATATTACATAGACTGTGCCACTAAAACACCTGGGTGTAAAGGCTGAAACCTATTCAAATCAGCTGCAGGTATATACAAAAACTGAAAGAGATCAGTTTAAAATGTAATGAAATAAAACAATCCATTGGGAGTGTACTTACAATGTAGTGGTCACAACTTGCTTATAAAAAAGTGTTCTTAGGATTCTTTTTAAAGTGTTGCGTATTCAAATCATTCATGCATGAAGAAAATATTTCAACCTTTGATTTGCATTTTTCCATCCATATTTTTCGATACACTATCCTCAAATTACCTGCTGAGATTTGGAAATTAGCTGCAAGTAGCCAGGCATTAACACATGCAGCAACCATGGCGACGCTTGTATCAACAAGCACTGGAAATTTCAATGCAAATCCTCACTAAGCTTTCCAGTTTTATTTGCTGAGAACCGGAAGGGAAACCTCTTTTTGTACTTCTGCATTGAGGGCAGTAGTTTACAAATGCTAATAAAACCTGCATGGCGGCAAAAGGCCAGACAGGTGTTAAAATCCAAATGGCAACATTCAGAGAAAAGGGGTCAAGAACTAAAAGTGACGGAACAAAATGAGGGAGAACTGGGAAATTTCAATGAAAACACAACAAAAAATTAAAAAACTGCATTTGTTTCAAATGGCCTACACAGGTATCACTTCAATATCATACTCTGAAAATATTCTCCAAAGCATAACTTCCATCTAACAATGTGTGCGTTTTTATTTTTACCATTGTCCAAGAAAATCCGGGTGCCAATATTGGGCAACAATTTAGAAACAAGGAACCGCAGATGCTGGTTTATAAAAATATTTCCTTGCATTCATGAACTAGAAGAGACAATAGCACGAGGTGAATATTTCATTCTGCCATCTGGCATTTTTAGTGCTTTGTCAAGGCAATAGTGAACACTGTAAAAATGCCAATATTCGGGTAAGTGGATGCACAAGCCAATTATGCAGCAATGCCCATTTGTGGGTACAGGTTTATACACCTGCAATACCAGCAATACCAAGTAAACATCAACATTACAGCGTGTCATGTTTCAGGATATAGAGCTGATCTATAGATGCGACTGTCAGGAGAGCATGGTTTTCCTAAATTGATCCGTTAATATTGCTCAGCTTTCAAAATCTTCCTTCTTTCACACAACCTATGATTCTCCACCGAGATCAGGTTTTACTGTGCACTGGACAAAACCATCACAATCTATAAGTCCAGTCTCTGTATAAGCACAATGCCCAAACGTTGAAAGAGAAAGAAGGCAAAGCTACTGCAAATAGCCAATGAAAATGGGTGGCAGAATTCCTTCATTACCTGTCCCTGAGTTAGATTTATACCTGGATCTTGATGTGAAGGCTGGTGTTCCCCTTCCCTGAGGAAAATCTTTTTGGAGTATGAAAAGTTAGACTGCATTACATCTACCTGTGTAGGCCTATTAACAGATGCAGTTCCAAATGAAACACAGATAGTTGTGGTTCATCAAATTCTTATCATATTTTACATTCTCTACAGAGCTTAAAAACAAAATCATATATTTTATTTCACACTTTTTAAATATTACATTCTCTTTAGGGTGTTATGTGGAGGTAAATTCTTTACACCAGGTATAGCCTTCATTCAGCAAACAATACACTACCCAGAAAAATCTGTAGAAAACACTATTTAAAAAAACAAAATTCAGAAAAGTAACCAATCACACACTAAACAGCTGCAGCAGGAGTAGATTTTTCTTCCGATTCAATAAGGAGGGGAGTCAAACATTCTGTTTTTGTTTTGTATAAGCAGTCATATTGAGATGGGACTTTGCTCTCCGCTGCATTATTTCTTACTTGCTTCCTGAACGACTAATATTTCTTCATGAATCACTGCACACAAAAACTGCAGTCCAAGGTGACTTGTGCAAAAATGGATCAGGGCCGAGCTCTCCACTGAACTTCCCACCTGCTGTCCATTTAGAGCTGCTGACTGGACCCCAACAGGTTGTCTACTCATGACAGAAATTGCTGCAGCGCTGTTTTTGCCCTGTAATAGATTGAGAATTAGTTTTTGGCAATGCCGTTTCTACTGTAGTCATGCAAGATTCCAACAAAGCATTATTGTGGTTAGGCAGTGAAATAAGATCACATTTTCTACAGTGACTCAATGAATCTCTGCATGGATATCCATCTCACTGCAGTTTGTGCGAAATACTGAATATACAAGTCTTAATTTTAGTTTAGTTCAGTGAGACAGCACAGAAACAGGCCCTTCGGCCCACCGAGTCCGTACCGACCAGCGATCCCCGCACATTAACACTATTCTACACACATTAGGGATAATTTACACTTAATCCAAGCCAATTAACCAACAAACCTGTACGTCTTTGGAGTATGGGAGAAAACCAAAGATCTCGGAGAAAATAGGATTTCTTAAGTAAAGGGGAGGCCATTTAAAACTGAGATGAGAAAAAACTTTTTCAGAGTTGTGAATTTGAGGAATTCTCTGCCAGAAGGCAGTAGAGGCCAATTCACTGGATGAATTAAAAAAAGAATTGGATAGAGCTCTGGCAGAATCAAGGGGTGTGGGGAGAAGTCAGGCATGGGTTACTGATTGTGGATGATCAGCCATGATCACAATGAATGGCGGTGCAGGCTCGAAGGGCCAAATGGCCTCCTCCTGCACCTATTTTCTATTTTTCTATGTTTCTAAAACCCATGCGGTCATGGGGAGAACGTACAAACTCCGTACAGACAGCACCTGTAGTCTACTGCTGCGCCACCCTGTTGTGCTTGCCAATGAATGTAATGCCAAATATGAAAATGGCAGCATGGATTCTTGAATTTGTTAAATATTCTTAACTTCGTTTTATTCAAAGAGTTATTCAAAGCTAAATTATTGTTCCAATATAATGAAAATCATCTTGCACCTATGATTAACAATAATAATTTCAAAACATTAACCATAGAGACAATACATATAAATAAATACTTCAAGACAAGCTCAAGTCAATTTTACGTTTCAAACAGAAACTGAGAAGAAATTACCAAACAGGCTACAGTAGAGCAGAATTCAATACTGTTGGTTGCAAGTTCAATGAGATTGTATTCTCTCATCTGCCCTTAAAATGTAAGATGACCAGAAAATCAAATTTGTGCAGAACATAGTTTATATTCCAATCTTAAATTTGTTTTACCTTCTACTGATTGCCCTAGCGAGGTCCCCAATGTAGCATACATAAGATTTCAAAAGTAAGCACATTTGACATAGTTGGGGTCAGCTAGCACATGCTGCTTGATAGTATTTATGACATTAGCCAATGATTAAAAATGATTAAAGTCAACGCAAGATACAACAAATGTTGTCAATGCTTACTTGTCAGAAAGGTTGAGATCTGTAGTTTGAACCAATTTATGTAAAATATCTACTACTCCTAATTCTCTCAGCTTATCTTGTCGTTCATGGGAACCTAATAAAATTAAATACAAGTTATTCCTTCATAATCACCTGTCACTGTCATAAATCTAGCATCTGCAGATTGAAAGCACTTTATTGACATTCCCTTTGTGTATAATAACAAACTATGTAATAAATTTATTTCAAAAACAATTCATTTCAGAATTATTGGGATGTGTGGTCCATTTGGAACATTAATAAGATTTTCTTAATCAAGGACTTTTAATTGGTCCTTTTTGTTTTTTTAAAGAAAAGCCATCTAACTGAAAGAGTAAATAATTCATGTTCAGTACGGTGTCTGCTACAGTACAGGTATGATAGATAAGATTACATTGTGCTACAGTCATTGAAATCGAGCAAGAAAGGAAGAGGACAGACACAAAATGCTGGAGTAACAGCGGGACAGGCAGCATCTCTGGAGAGAAGGAATGGGTAACGTTTCTGGGTCGAAACCTTTCTTCAGAAAGGAAGAGAGACATATTTAAAAGGAAAGGAAAGGGAAGGGATCTGAAATGGAGCAAAAGCAAGGAGGAGATCATTAGGGAAAGGGTTGTGAAGATGGGGTGGAGCTTTGTTTCCATGTCCATGTCTGTGCAGCAAAGTCTGTTTCCAGGATCAAGGTGATGAATCCGTGCGTTTCACATATATTTTAGTCTGTAGAATAATGTGATGAGGTGGGGTCGATACAGTAGGGGAGGGCTTCGAGGTAGCTTGTGTGTTAATAATTGAATCAGGTCGGGAAAGATGACCATGGTTGTATGTGCATCAATATCGTATTGTGCACAGCTACACCTCTGGCTCTGTTTCTTCCAGGCATTGTCACACTAAAAGGACACAAAGTGCAGGAGTAGGTCAGGCAGCATATCTGGAGAGCGTGGATTGGTGACGAATCGGGTTGAGACCCTTCTTCAGACTGAGGAGGTGTCCTGACACAAAGTGTCATGTTCTCCAGAGATGCTGCCTGAACTGTTGAGTTGCTCCAGCATTTTGTGCTTTTTGTGTAAACCAGCATCTGTAGTTCAGTGTTTCTACATTATTAGACTGAATTAATTACAGAGCTATACCCTTGAGGATCAATGCCAGACTTTGGGTGGATCAACAGTATTACTCCCCTTTCTTCCTACTTTTAATCATAATAAATGGGCACTTCCCTCAACTGAAGAAACAGTTGGACAGGTACATGGATAGGACAGGATTGGAGGGATATGGACCAAATGCAGGTAGTGGAACTAGTGTACATGGGACACAAAGTGCTGGAGTAACTCAGCGGGACAGGCAGAATCTCAGGAGAGAAGGAATGGGCAACATTTCGAGTCGAGACCCTTCTTCAGACTGATGGGACATGTTGGCCGGTGTGGGCAAGTTCGGCCAAAGGGCCTTTTACCACGCTGTAAGACTCTGACTCTACAAGACCATTGAGTATTGGTGTACAACAACCATTCCAGGTTTAAAGAGATCGTGCAGAGGTATCTCCCACCCTTCAGAAACAAATGGAAGCGTCATCCTGCCCAAGAGAAAGGAGGAGATGAACCAACTGGCCCATAAACCTGAGGCTTGGAGATCGATAAAAAGATCACTTCCATGTCTCACCACAGCAACTGAGAATTTTAATTTCAAGTTATTAAATAAACTTGGCTGCTGCTACTATGAGTAATGAAATTACATGTGAATTGGATGGGGTTTTATGATTATCTGGTAGTTACTGATAATAACTTTTGATTCCAAATTTATTATTCCAGTTTAAATTCCCCAGCTCCATAGTGGAATCAAAACTCCAGCCTCCAGATGTATACTTCAGGCTTCTTGATAATGATCCATTAACAACCACTTCAACTTATTCTGAGTGTGAAACCCATGTGAAAACTACACAATGCAAACAATTAGTCTTTTAATATTCCAGTAAGAACATTTTTTAGGTTAAAAAAACTGACAACGAGACAAGTTTTTTTATGGATCAAAATAATGTTTAGTTTAGTTTAGAGATACAGCGCGGAAACAGGCCCTTCAACCCACAGAGTCCGCAACAACTAACAATCCCCGCACATTAGCACTATCCCATACACACTAGGGACAATTTACATTTATACAAATCCAATTAACCTACAAACCTGTACGTCTTTGGAGTGTGGGAGGAAACCGAAGATCTCGGAGAAAACCCAAGCGATCACAGGGAGAACGTACAAACTCCGTACAGACAGCACCCATAGTCGGGATCAAACCCGGGTCTCTGGCGCTGTACCGCTGCGCCATCGTGCCGCACTATTCTTTGTGAGCCACATGCAACCAAAATTCGAAAGATAATTACAAATCTTACCTTCCTCTTCACTCCATATGAGATTGGATATACAAAAAGTAGCAGCCAACTGGAGCTTTACATTTGAATGGCCCTGGAAAATAATTAATTATATTAATAAACTAAAAACTGTAACATATATTTAATGCTAGTTTCCCAGTCTGCAGATCAGTCATGCACCCTCTGAGTTTGAAGATATAAATGCCATTTGCTTATTAAGAACAGCGCTGAAATCTTTAGTCAGAGGGTAGTTTAATCAGTGGAGGCCAAGCCAGTGGATATTTTTAAGGCAGAGATAGTCAACCTCTTGATTAGAACGGGTGTCATGGGTTATGGGAAGGAGGCAGGAAAATGGGATTAGGAGGCAGAGATCAGCCATGAGTGAATGGCGGAGTAGACTCGATGGACCGAATGGCCCAATTTCACTCCAATAACTTGTGAAATTGTGAACAAACACTAAATAACCTCCACTGTTCATTTTGTTCTGGAACTGGAATCAAATTTGGAGATACGTTTCATCATGCCATGGATGGAAATTCATACAGGTGATTCCGATGACTGATGGTACAAAGTCAATGGTCCATTTTTTAGTGTTTGATTACATCCACATCACATCAGTGAACTGATTGAACCATAAGGGCAGCACAGTGGACATCGCGGTGGAAAATGGACCCTTATGCAGCGGGTAGAATTGCTGCCTCTCAGCGCCAGAGACCCAGGTTTGATCCTGACTTTGGGTACTGAGTGGAATATGCACGTTTTCCCTGTGACAGCGTGGGTTTCCACCGGGTCTTTCGGTTTCCTCCCACAACCCAGAGACGTGCGAGTGTGTACATTAATTAGCCTCTGTAAATTGTCCCTAGTGTACAGCAAGTGGATGCGAAAGTGGGTTAACATAGAACTGGTGCGGACGAACGAGTGATCAATGGTCGGCGTTGACATGGTGGGCTGAAAGGCCTGCTTCCATGCTGTAACTTTCAATCAATTAATTGGAGGGCATTGCCAATGGGGTTAATATTTCTGAGAGTGCTTGCATTCGACAGAGGGAGTGAGCCAAATGCCTCTCATGGAAGCATTCTAAGTTTGCACATTACCAGTGGACAGCTGGAGTAATAGATATAGCCGGGGACATCATATTTCTAGTGGATCTATCAAGAGCCCAGCTTGTGCAAATAAGGGAGGTTTCTATCAAGAATGATCAGCAGAAGAACAGCCATTGTAACTATCGGGAGGGAATAAGAGAGTTTGTGGAGAGAGACTCAAAAGTTTGGAGTAACTCAGCGGGTCAGATAGCATCTCTGTAGAAAAGGAATAGGTGACGTTTCAGGTCAAGACACTTCTTTAGACATTGTTCAGGCTGAAGAAGGGTCCAGACCCGAATCGGCACCTATTCCTTTTCTCCAGAGATATTGTCTGACCCGCTGAGTTTCTCCAGCTTCTTGTGTCTGTCCCGAGTTGAAACCAGCATTTACAGTTTCATCCTACACGGTTTGGGGAGAGAGATGTGAAAGGCTGGAGATGGCTGTAGAGAAAGGACAAATAAAGATTTAAAATGAAGGGCATGTTGATCCAAGTACTAACAAATCAGAAAGGACTTGCCACAGAGTAGAAATGAGCTGTGCAATAGTATACATATCATGATAAAGATATCAAACAATGAACGACTTTGTCGACTTTTTACCAGCGGAAACACTAAATAAGTAGACCTTCCTAATACAAGGCACATTCGAAATTAAAAAAATATCTGGCAAGCATTATATCAGACAGTGGGTGAGCAGTGGTTCTTGGTACTGTATTTTAAGACCAGCATAATACCTAAGCACCACTAATGTTCCTCTCCAAAAACACCATTTAAAGAGTTATCATGGTTAACCATATATAACCATATAACAATTACAGCGCGGAAACAGGCCATCTCGGCCCTACAAGTCCGTGCCGAACAATTATTTTCCCCTAGTCCCAACTACCTGCACTCAGACCATAACCCTCCGTTCCTTTCCCATCCATATACCTATCCAATTTATTTTTAAATGATAAAATCGAACCTGCCTCCACCACTTCCACTGGAAGCTCATTCCACACAGCTACCACTATCTGAGTAAAGAAGTTCCTCCTCCTCCTGTTACCCCTAAACTTCTGTCCCTTAATTCTGAAGTCATGTCCTCTTGTTTGAATCTTCCCCACTCTCAATGGGAAAAGCTTGTCCACATCAACTCTGTCTATCCCTCTCATCATTTTAAAGACCTCTATCAAGTCCCCCCTTAACCTTCTGCGCTCCAGAGAATAAAGACCTAACCTATTCAACCTTTCTCTGTAACTTTGTTGCTGAAACCCAGGCAACATTCTAGTAAATCTCCTCTGTACTCTCTCTATTTTGTTGACATCCTTCCTATAATTGGGCGACCAAAATTGTACACCATACTCCAGAATTGGTCTCACCAATGCCTTGTACAATTTTAACATTACATCCCAACTTCTATACTCAATGCTCTGATTTATAAAGGCCAACACACCAAAAGCTTTCTTTACCACCCTATCTACATGAGATTCCACTTTCAGGGAATTATGCACAGTTATTCCTAGATCCCTCTGTTCAACTGCATTCCTCAATTCGCTACCATTTACCATGTACGTCCTATTTTGATTTGTCCTGCCAAGATGTAACACCTCACACTTATCAGCATTAAACTCCATCTGCCATCTTTCAGCCCATTTTTCAAAATGGCCTAAATCTCTCTGTAGACTTTGGAAATCTACTTCATTATCCACAACACCACCTATCTTAGTATCATCTGCATACTTACTAATCCAATTTACCACACCTTCATCCAGATCATTGATGTACATGACAAACAACAGTGGACCCAACACAG
This sequence comes from Amblyraja radiata, assembly GCF_010909765.2. NCBI lineage: Eukaryota > Metazoa > Chordata > Chondrichthyes > Rajiformes > Rajidae > Amblyraja > Amblyraja radiata. Next base: position 2,504,568 of record NC_045962.1, read on the forward strand.
ACCCCTGAGGCACCCCACTAGTCACCTGCCTCCAACCTGACAAACAGCCATTCACCATTACTCTCTGGCGTCTCCCATTCAGCCACTGTTGAATCCATCTTGCTACTCCTGCATTTATACCCAACAATTGAACCTTCTTAACCAACCTTCCATGAGGAAACTTGTCAAATGCCTTACTAAAGTCCATATAGACAACATCCACTGTTTTACCCTCATCAATTTCCCTAGTAACCTCTTCAAAAAATTCAAGAGGATTAGTCAAACATGACCTTCTAGGCACAAATCCATGTTGACTGGTCCTAATCAGACCCTGTTTATCCAGATGCTTACATATATTATCTCTAAGTATCTTTTCCATTAATTTGCCCACCACTGAAGTCAAACTAACAGGTATATAATTGCTATGTTTACTCTTGGAACCCTTTTTAAACAATGGAACAACATGCGCAGTACGTCAATCCTCGGGCACTATTCCCGTTTCTAATGACATTTGAAATATTTCTGTCATAGCCCCTGCTATTTCTACACTAACTTCCCTCAATGTCCTAGGGAATATCCTGTCAGGACCTGGAGACTTATCCACTTTTATATTTTTCAAAAGTGTCAGTACTTCTTTTTCTTCGAATCTCATAGTATCCATAGCTACTCTACTTGTTTCCCTTACCTCACATAATTCAATATCCTTCTCCTTGGTGAATACCAAAGAAAAGAAATTGTTCAATATCTCTCCCATCTCTTTTGGCTCTGCAGATAGCTGTCCACTCTGTCTCTCTAATGGTCCAATTTTATCCCTCATTATCCTTTTGCTATTAATATAGCTGTAGAAACCCTTTGGATTTACTTTCACCTTACTTGCCAAAGCAACCTCATATCTTCTTTTAGCTTTTCTAATTTCTTTCTTAAGATTCTTTTTACATTCTTTATACTCCCCAAGCACCTCATTCACTCCATGCTGCCTATAATTATTGTAGATCTCTCTCTTTTTCCGAACCAAGTGTCCAATTTCCCTTGAAAACCATGGCACTTTCCAATTTTTACTATTTCCTTTCAACCGAACAGGGATATGACACCTGTTTCTTGTGGTGAGGCGAGTGTTCATGTGCACTCTCATTAAAATAGGCCCAACAGTCTTGAAAGTTGCCACAAAGTGTCTCAATGCTGATTCACTTTCCCCCGGTGGTTTCTGTTTTAATTTCAGATTTCAGGCATCTGGAGTTTTTATTCTGACCAATACTAAGAGTTGCGGGCAGATGCAACCTAAATTAATCAACACACGCTTCCTTTCACTTCAAAGCGAGTTATTGAACTGTTTGAACTTCTATTGAGCCAGAAAAGCATCAAATGATTTCTTGAACGTCCACCATTCCTGTCCACACTAATCATCAGTAGTGGGTAGAAGAAATATGAGGGCAGGAGGAATGATATGTGATTATAATAAAGATTGTTGCACCATGAATATTACTAGGGTTTTTTATTCTGGGATTTATTCTGCTATCGTGCCTTAACCCTTGTAATGAATGGGAAAACAACGGCAACAGATTGCTGTGATTGTAGCTCGTGCAAAGCAAAAATGCATTGTGCCCCAAATAGCGACTCACAGGAGGAGATTGTGAAGCTTTTGGTGAAACAAGGTTTAAGAAGCAGGAAAGAAAGAAAGGTTTTAGTAATTCAGAAATGTCTGGTCAAGATGGCTAAAATCTTGGCTGCTATTAAAATCAGGAAGTAAAAGTCCAAAATTTTCAGATCTAGGGGCTTGTAGATCTAGAAGATGTGTTGAGGAATAGGAAGAAAATGGAGGGATCTGAAAGTGAAGAGGAGAATTATAAAACAGAGGACTATCAGATCAGGAACCATGCAAGTCAATAAGTTAATGGGTAATAGGAAGTACAGAAAGTTCAGATACAGGCAGAAAGTTTGAATAAGCACAAGTTTACACAGGGTGGAGTATGAAAGATTGAAAGTTTGGCTAAGGAATATTAAAGCTAACAAAGGTAAAGGTTGATGGCTTCAGCAAGAATCAGGAAATTGCCACTTGGTAATGAAGTGGATGCAAGCTTGAAACCTTATCTCAAACTTAAACATAAAAGTTAACGTGGTTAACTTTCCAAGTTTTAATAAAGATCAGCAATTTTCCTGCAAAATGTCCCTTTGACTTATTTTGATACATTGACACATACAACACAGTCCCTGTTAAAGTGAAATACAATACCAGCTGGAATAAGGAACTCTGGATGACAAAGGGTCTTGAGGTTCTGGTCCAAAGACAGGAAAAGGCATGAGACAGGACCAAACAGATGGGATCAAGTGAATACTTAGAGGAGTATAAGGGATGTAGGAGTGTACTTAAGAAGGATATCAGGAGGACAACATATGAGCATGAGATAACTTCAGCTGAGAAAATCTGAGTGGGTTTTAAGTGGGTTGTGGAATGGCCAACAAAGTTTAATTTGGATAAGTGGGAGGTTTGAGATTTCAAACTGGGATAGACCTTTCACAGTGAATGGTAGGACCCTTGGGAGTACTGTAGAACAGAAGGTCCTCTGAAAGTGGTGTCACAGATGGACAGGCTGATGAAGGCTTCTTTTGGCATGCTAGCCTTCATCAGTCAGGGTTTTCTCCGGGTGCTCCGGTTTCCTCCCACATTCCAAAGACATGCAGGTTTGTAGGTTAATTGGCTTCCGTAAATTGCTCAGCGTTTGTAGGATAGAATTAGTGTGATCACTGGTCGTCGTGGACTCGGTGGACCAAAGGGCCTATTGTCACGCTGTATCTCTAAACTAAACTAGATCTGATCTCAGAAATCAACTCATACAGGAATGATGAAATAGAAATACAATAAAATACCTACAAGATACATCAATATCAAGTATGATTGAGAAAGTGCTTGATTTAAAAAAAACATTATGCATGGTTAGTTTCATGCGAGTCAAAATACATTGAGTAATCAATAAATTTAAACACCAATAACATTAAAGCCCACATATCCAATAACAAAAAGATAGATTTGCTAGTGTGCAAAGCACATAAACCTCCCTTACATAGCGGCTCCTGCAGCATAACAGCACAGCACCTGCAACTTGATTGCAACAATGAACGTGATAGAATTCGTCCACTATAGTCAAACATTGAACTACTCTCCAAAATGAAAACCAATACCAAAATAAAAAATATGTACTTCTCCAGATATTTAAAAAAAATCAATTACTTACCATGTAGTATTTAATTTTTTGTAAAATGTCATCATTTGTCATGATGAGATCCTTTGCAGTTGTTCCATCTGCTATATTAGCAAGTATACATAATGTCTAAAGGATATTTAAAAAAATAGTATTTCTCAGTATATCACAGGTTCAGAATATAGTGTGGGAGATCACAGAACCACCAATTAATTCAAAACTTTGGAAATCTTTTTTATTAGTAATAACCTCCATTAAACTAGCCATTTTTTATAAAGGCTACAAAATATACTTTTGATATTGGAACAATCTTATTTGAGACAGACTCACCACAATGTCAGGCTTGTTTTTATTCTATCTAATTAACAGCAAAACGTGAAAATGGATATTTACTAATAATTTTGAAACAAAGCAATTTTCTGTAAACATTCTCCCATGTCCGGAGCCAAGTTAAATTCCTGCACCATTTAGTCTGCATTTGAAAAGCACATTTATCGCAGAAAACAATTCTAGTATAACGGAAGAATTTATGTGGAATGATTAAAACGTCAGTGAAAATATATTTACAACACCACAATCCCGAACAACAAGAAAAACAAGGACAACAGGGTAATAACAAGGAACTACAGATGCTGATTTACCAAAGACATACACAATATCTTTGAGTAAGTCAGCAGGTCAGGCAGTATCTCTGGAAATCATGGATAGGTGACCTATCAGGTTGGGACTCTTCTTCAGACATCTTTTAGACAATTAAGTTTGAACAAGGGTCCTTATCCGAAACATCACCTATCCATGTTCTCCAAAGATGCAGTCTGACCCACTGAATTACTCCAGCATTTTGTGTCTTTTAAGGGCTACAGGATTATGGGAATACCTGCACGAGAAGGCTCCTCACAAATTCACAAGTTATCAATGTGATATTTTTACATACATTCACACACAATCAAGTCACGGCCCCTTGAGTAAGTGACAACACTTTCTTTGTGTGGTCCGCACATGGCTAACTTGTTAAAAGTGCTCCAACTTCAACAACGAGGTCTCGCTGTGCACATACATTCCACCACATAGGTAGCTCAGAAAATGCTTTAAATAGATGGCAACCTCTGAAGTCATACTCCAGCTTAGCCAGCTCACAACATTTGTGATAGATTAAGAACCCTCCCAGTATGTGTCGACATTCAAAAACATTACCAAACTATTCTGAATTGATCAAACTTTTTTTTTAAACTACATTTTTCAAACAAATCTAATTTGATGCAGGTTTCCCCAAAATAGGTGCTGAGAATTGAAATAAATACACATTCCTCATCTACTATTAATTGAGGATCTCCAGGTTTATGTTACCAAAATATCCATCTGATTAGGATTTAATATCTGTTCTGATACAGAAATTGGAAATAGACACAAAATGCTGGAGTAAATTTTTGGTGACCTGCTGCAACTATGACGGGTGCCTGCAAGTCGCCCAAAAAATCGCGTAAGTGGGACAGGCCCTTAAGAAATTGCAGAGAGTTGTAGATTAGCTCAGTCCATCACACAGACCAGACTTCCCACTTTCCAGCACTGACAGCATCTACACTTTATGCTGCCTCAGAAAAAGCGACCAACATAAACAAAGTCTTGTCCCACCCTGGTCATTCCTTCTTCTCCCTGTTCCCATCAGGCATAAGTTATCGAGGCTTGAAAGCATGCACCAAACTATCTGTTATCAGGCTTCTGAATGGTCCTTCCATGAGCTAGGGTACTGTCTGATTCATCCCAACCCTGCTGTGGACTTGGAACTGGTGCGCTACAATGCTGAGAACAATATTCTGCACTCTGTGTCTTCCCCTTTGCTCTACCTATTGCACCTGAGATTGGCTTGATTGTATTTATGCATGATGTTATCAGATCTGATTGGCTTGCATGCAAAAGAAAGCTTTTCACTGTACATGACAACCTAAATAATAAAATGGTTGATGCAGGATTGCTATTTAGATATCAGGAAGATTTAAAACTAAAATCAAAATTCTTGCACTGAAAATGTAATGTGATTATAAGAATCACAAATGATTAACATGAACACAATCTATCAAAACACTACCGGGCTGTGCCTGAAACATTGGTCTCCTTGTATAAAAAAACAAACTCAGTGGGTCGGGGATGTCTTGGGTCCAGATTCATCTTCAGAGCTTAAAGGTCATCTGGCAAGCAGTCTGAAGGTACCCGACCCGAAACACTGTCTGTTCATTTCCCTCCACAGATGCCACCTGACCCACTGAACTCATCCAGCGTTTTGTTTTTCGCACAAAATTGCAGCATCTATAGTCTCCCGTGATAGACAAAAAGCTGGAGTAACTCAGCGGGTCAGGCAGCATCTCTGGAGAAAAGGAATAGGTGACGTTTCGGGTCGAGACCCTTCTTCAGTCTCCTGTGCCTACATTAATCTCTTTTCTACAATACAATACAATACAATACAATTCAATTTATTGTCATTTGGACCCCTTGAGGTCCAAACGAAATGTCGTTTCTGCAGCCATACATTACAAACAAATAGACCCAAGACACAACATAATTTACATAAACATCCATCACATCGCTGTGATGGAAGGCCAAAAAAACTTATCTCTCCACTGCACTCTCCCCCCGATGTCAGTCAAAGTCAAAGTCAAAGCCCCCGGCGGGCGATGGCGATTGTCCCGCAGCCATTAAAGCCACGCCGGGTGATGCAAGGCCGCACACCGGGTCTTGATGTTAGAGCCCCCGGCGCGCGCTCGCAGTCCCGCACCCAATCCAAGCCGCGCGGGGTGGTGCTGTAAGGCCCCGCTCCAGGAGCTCTTCAACCCCGCAACTCGGGCGGGAGAAGTCGCCGTTGCGGAAGCCCCGAAAAGCGGTCTCCCTCCAGGGACCCGCGGGCTCCCGGTGCCGCCGCCCGCCAAACCCGCAGTTGCAGCCACCGAAACTCCGGGGGTCGGGTCGCAGCAGCGTCCACCACCGCTCCACCCGCTCTGGACTCGGCCAGCTCCGCGACGGTGAGGTGAGTAGTCGGCCCCACAGCCCCCGGTCTTCCTGTCGGAGGCCGCTCCTCTTTGCAGCCCCAACGACAACGGAGACCCGACAAAGAAAAGGTCGGGTCTCCCGTGCAGGGAGAGATTTAAAAGTTACCCCCACCCCCACCCCCCCCCACACCACCCCCACACACATACCCCAACAAAAATAACAAAAACTACATAAAAACATAAGACATAAAATAATAAAAACGCAGACGGACTGCAGAGGCCGCAGCTGACGAAGTCGCGCCGCCCACCGAATCCTTGAATCACTGTGTTTCCAACTTTAACGGTTGTAGCATTGGATTGGCAACATTTTAAAGCACAATTAAAACACAGGGTACGTGTGCTGTAACACCAGGATAAGCTCTCAACACGGAAAACCAAGCCCAAAGTACTATGTAACTGAATATACCAACTTATGCTAAGGACAATAACTAGCTCCATATGCAAACAACAGCTACCCACATGTTAACAAGCTCATTTCATTTTTAAACTGATCATGTAGATGCAAGTATATCATTGGGGTTATCAAGTGGGCATCTCCCTTCACTGGTGTTTCGTAGAGTTACGCCCCACGACAAGTCAACAGTTGATTCTGACGTCCCAGAACAACCCCCCTCAATACCAGCTCTCACCACCTGTGCTACCAGTATCTACCAAATAAAGGGAGCTACAGATGATTAGCTCACTCTAACAAATGATAAACACCTGCATCCTATCTTCCACTAATCCTAACCCACCATTAAACTCGTAACACCACAAATATCAACCTTGCATAAGACTGGGATACACTTGCACAGACTACAATTACAAAGAAACACACATACTATATTTCATACGTTTGCTTTCTGTCCCCAACTGACACTATTTCTTCTCCACCAAACCCACATACTGCCTTGCTCTGCTGCCTCTGACATCTGCTTCACGGCCTGACGCAAACTCTGTCCATGAATTCCTAGCTCTCCAAATAGCGAGGTGGTTGATCTCGCTATGAAACGTCTACAACCCACCTCTACTGGACGTACTCTTGTTCTCCATCCTCACTGCTCAATCTCTGCTGCCAACTCTACATATCTCAGCCTTTTCCTTTCATCAGCCTCATCCACTAAGTTCTTCCCAAGGCACCGTCAGTTCTATAAAATACACTATCCGCTGACTAACTGACCATAACACTGTATCAGGCCTCAAACTAGTAGTAATTATTTCCTGTAGAACAAGGTTTCCTCCTAAATCTACCGGCATGTTCCAAACATTGGCTCCCCTGTAACTGGCCGAACTCATACCTGTCTGTAGACTTCCCTCCTCTACCTATCTCTCCCTCACGAACAAAATAAATCACTACACCTTCAGTCCTGATGCTACTGAATTCACCTGTACACTCCTCCTCTCAATTGCTGCAACTATGCACTTCAATACCTGGTTATGCCGCCAAGTATACTGACCCTGAGAAAGACTAGTCCTACATCCTGACAAAATATGCCTCAACGTTGCCACGTCTGTACACAAGGGACAGGCCTGGTCCCCACCGACACATTGTTTAAGGTTCTGCAGTGATGGCATCACATCAGAAATAGCCCTTATAAGGAAACTTACACAACCTGCCCCCATGCACCACAGCTCCCTCCAGCTAAACCTCATCTTTTCAACACTTTCCAGTTCATCCACTGTCCCAGCTTAACCTGAGCTACTGCCCTTACACATCTCACTGCTTCCTCCTGTCGACATACCTGCTCTACAACCAATTTCCTCCTCTCTGTTGGACCTGCCTTACTCCACACTGGTTTCCCTGTGCTGAGCCCTAAGCCTTCTTTCCCGTGCTGCACCCCACCAACAATGTCTGTCTGCCTCCGAGCTGCTTATGTTTCTTCTACCGCCTGCTTTGAGCTCCACTTCCTCCCTCTAGTTACACTTGGCACCAGATTATTAACTAAAGGTAGCCTTACTCCCTGATAATTGCAACTCTAACCTTACCTTAGCACACTTAAACTCCTCTGTTGGGCTAGACAATGGTAAATGAAGAATACCTTTCCCATATAAAGCCACATTACTGAGACACCATGGAACTCCAAACCATTTCCTAATATATGAACTAACCAATCTCTCTAACTCCACCGTAGAAATTGGCACCTGAAGCCTTGACTTCTCTCTCCTTTCTAACCCGGCAATAACATATTTTCTAAGTTGCTGAACCTGTTCAGTGTCATCCAACTTCCTGTTATACCACCTCACCAAACTTGTAATTGGTTTCTCCATTATAGACGGGATTTCTTCTTCATCTACATATAACCTTTTCTCTACTACCTTTCTTCTTGCCAAATAGATACTCCGTGATTTACTAGGCTTAATCTTCAATCTAGCCCATCTAAGATTATCAATTATCTTCTGCAATAACCTCCTTGTACATGCCACTGTTCTGGTCACCAAGGTCATATCATCCATATAGGCCCTGATAGGAGGGAGGTGCATCCCGTCCTGCCGTCACCCCTGCCGACAACTCACTATGATGCTCTAATCACTAGCTCCATCGCCATTGTAAACGCTAACAGGGAAATAGTACACCCGGCCACAATGCCCATCTCTAGTCTCTGCCATGCTGTCGGACATCTTGGAAATATGCTTTCACTAAATTAACTATCAATCCTGGAACTCTAAAGAAATTAAAAACACTCCAAATTATACATCTAATTACTCGTCATAGAGTTGTTTCACATCTTACAGCTAGATCAACTTGGCACTTTAAATAATTATCTCGGTTTCCTTTAATGTTACAAGACATTAAACATTGATACGTGAACACACAAACTGTTTGAATAAAATAGCTAGTGTTCACAGCTGTAGTTGGATAAATGTGAATGGACCACTCTTTCGCAATGAAAGGATGCAGACTACAGTATAATTCCAATCATATGTCCTCACCTCCATCCTGTATATGTACCAGTCACAGGGTGGAACAGCAAATAGATTAGCCAAGGAAATGTAGTAGATTGAAAGATATAATCTGCACTTTAAAAAACATTAATACCTATTATCATTGTCTTTGAGCGTTTGCCTATAATCCTCATGCAAAGAATGATAGCATTCTTATCTAGCACTAGTATCCATCACTCCTTGGTTCATTACTTTCTCTTTGAATATTGGGATAACAGAAGTCAGCATGATAGATAGAAACAGCACTGAAATCCCGAAAACTGGAGCTATTTCCTCTTAATAATGCTGTAATTTCTAACTTCTTCACAGTACTCTATAAAATGATTTTAAATCATAACATGATTTCCACCAGTATTTATAGACTTCTGCATTAAAGTTAACAGCTATGAACTTGTTCCTCATGATGAATGAAGTAAATTAATTTTGCACAACAGGTTTCCTCCTCAACATTTTATACATCTTTTTTTGAGTAGACGGTCTGCTATTTAATAGTTTTTATACTCACCTAAAAATAGTTTTCATTTATCATATGCTTATCAATTTCCCCCATCAGCACATCGGAAACACAATATCCTACAGCAACCTGATTCCGTAAAGACATTCCACCATCTCAGGAGCCATGCCAGAGGTATGATGGAATGCTCTTCATTTGTTTAGATGAATACATCTCTTAAGAACACTCTAAAGGTTGATACCATCTGCGATAATGCAGCCTACTTGTTTGGCACCTCATCCATCACCTTATATAATCATTCCCTTCCCCATTGCTGCAATGTGTCCACAGTGCCACCTGCAAGTTGCATGCTATAAGTTGCTCAAAGATTCTTAAACAGCACATTCCAAAATGTCAGCCTCTGGTAGGTTTGACAAGGACAGCAAGCAGGCACCACCTTCACCGCCATCAAATACACCAGATTTTTATGCAAATACAGTCTTTTCTTTGGTGTTTCTGGATAAATCAGGCAACTGAATCATCCTACCACAACCAGAGAGCAGTGCTGAACTACTATCTACCTCTTTGATATCCCTCGGACTATCCTTGACCAGACTTTGCTGGCTTTACCTTGCACTAAGCGTTATTCCCTTATGCATCTATGCACTGTAAATGGCTTGATTGTAATCATGTATTGTCTTTCTGCTGACTGGTTAGCACTGTACCTTGGTACACGTGACGACAAACTAAGCTGAACGGAACTGAAATATCCAGAAACTCCAAACCAAAAAACACTATTGTTGACCTTTGACACAAACTGCAGCAGTTTGAGACACGGGTTATTTTGGCCTTATCAGACAGCCCATCGACCATCAACTAACAAGGACATCCTCCACAGTCCTTGTAATTCAGCCTTCTACAGTGCCCTCCATTATATTTGAGACAAAGACCCATCATTTATTTATTCGCTTCTGCACTTCACAATTTGAAATTTGTAATAGAAAGAAATCACCATGTGGTTAAAGTGCAATTTGTCAGATTTTATTAAAGGCCATTTTTATACATTTTGGTTTCACCATGTAGAAATTACAGAGAGGGAGAGGGAGAGAGAGGGGGAGGGGGAGGGGGGGGGAGGGGGAGGGGGAGGGGGGGGGGGAGGGGGAGGGGGAGGGGGAGAGGGAAAGAGAGAGAGGGAAAGAGAGGGAAAGAGAAAAAGAGAAAGAGAAAGAGATGATGCCTGTCCCGCTATTCCAGTTTTTAGTGTCTATCTTCAGTTTAAACCAGCATCTGCAGTTCCTTCCTACACTCTTTGTTAAGCGAAACAGGTCCTATTCTCATAATATTATTCACTTTAACTAAGTTTTTTCTTCACCTAGGTGCTGCAGATAATACAATCCCAGTTATCAAATCTTTCTTCAAAGTGAGAAAAAAATTCCAGCCCCGCCAACATCTTCATAAATCGCCCCTGGATCCTCTCCAGAGCAATTGCATCCTTTCTACAATGTGTCATAGTCTTACAGCATGGAAACAGGCCCTTCATTCCAACTTGTTCATGCAGATCAAGATGCCCCATCTAAACTAGTCCCATTTATCCGCATTTGGCCCACATCCCTTTAAACCTTGTGTGTGCCAGTGTGTGTGTGTAAGAGTGTGTGTCAGTGAAGCGGCGACAACACCCGGAGTGAGCGGTCATTCTGAGACTTGGCGATGCCCGGGGAGCGTTTCCCTTCCCCCACCCCTCCCCCCCGGGAATGCGGGCCGGCCTAGGTGCTCTGTGTCAAGCTGGGATCCGGGGGAGGTGAGGGTCGGCGACCTGGGGGTCGGTCATCGGAGTGGAGCCTAGCCCGAGATTCATCCCCGCGGCTCCGGAGGAGGCACCGAAGCCCCCACTCACCCAGTCCACTCCTGGCTCCGGGCCGGGGTTAAAACTCCATGGGGTGTGGACAGAGCGGCTGACGGACATAGAGCTGCTGGGGGTGAGGATGGGAGGTGTGAGCAATGCATCAGGGGTGGGTGCTGGGACCCACCACCGTGTCTCACCTTTAGACTCTAAACTAAACTCCTTTTTCCCCCAAATCATCCCGCGGGCCAGATTGGACCCCTTCGCGGGGCAGTAGCTTGAAAGCCCTACTTTAAACCAATGCCCTCTAGATCTTGAATCACATATCCTGGGAAAAAGACAATGCATTCACCTTATATATTCCCATCAAGGTTTTTACTCACCTCTAAAACAATTTTTGCTTTAATTTGAATTTCCAGCAGCTGAGTGTCAAATGGAATCATTAGTACTGCAGAATTTGCCATTTTAAATAGTGTGCGATGGGCTTAAGCCAATCAAATTGCTCATTCTTTACGGGAAACCTGCCGACAGAAAGCTATTCTCATTGGTGAGTGTGGAGTGTGGAAGCCATGGGCAAATTGAATTTTTCGTGACTTTCTTAATTAAAAAAAAAAGTTTTGAGCGTGAGAAATACTGTGATCAGCGTGAAAGCGTGAGAATCGCGTGAAATGCGTGATTCTCACGCTCAATGTGTGAGAGTTGGCAGCTCTGCAGTCCCATCTACTCCTCCCTACCGAGTTCTCCCGGGACCACTCTCTCCATGGTTTGCTCACCCGACCCACCCCCTCCTCGGCACTTCCTTTTGAAACTGTGGGAGGTGTAACACATTTTCCTATATCTCCTCCCTCACCACCGTGTGGGGACCTAAACAACCCTTCCAAGTGAGGCAGAGGTTCACATATGCCACTTCCAACCTTGCCCATGACGTTTGGTGCTCACAATGGGGTCTACTCTACATCAGCAGCACTGTTTTGCTGAGCACTTTTGCTCTGTGCACAATGGCCATCGTCAGCTTCCAGTTGCATGCCATTTCAGCATCCCTTCCCATACCCACACCCACCTGTTTATCCTTGGCCTCTCCACTGCCTGGGTGAGGTCAAACCCAAACTAGGACAGTATCCCATATTATACCTGGGTAGTCTACTGCCCAATGGTCTGTAATCTGAAATCTGGTAATCCGCATACAAATTCACATGTCTTTATTTCTCCCTCCTTCTGATCCACCCCTGCCTTTAATCCCCTCTCCTCATTATCCAGTTTATTTACCCTCACCCACCCACTTCCATCTACCCGCCACGCGCACACTCAACTCACTGGGCCTCCTATCGCCTTCCCTCAGTAATTCCATATGTCGATCATCCCTCCCTTATCTGCAGCCTCTTGAGGTTCCACGTGTGACCCTTACAACCTCTACCTCCATTCTCTCCTTCTACCTGGCTCCATCTGCCTATCATCCCAGTGCTTCCACACCTCAAAACAACAATTCCTTAAATAGAATCCCAAATTTCCTGGAATTTGATGGTATTTCCTGAAATTTTCATGAATGCTTCCTGCATGCTATTTGTTGTTTGTTTTTTTTCGCGGGCACAAGTTAACAACACAAAGAAGAACAAGGCAAAACAGATCTATGTGACTACACTGTAGCTGCCTGCTTCTGTTACTCACTTGTAAAGTGTTATGCAAGGCTCCTTTTGTTGCCTCCAACAGCTTTCTTATCTTCGTTTTTTCAACCTGCTCTCACGTGTCTCAGTCTCTGACCTCTCTCCTCCCACTCTCCCACCCTCCCCCACTCCCTCTCTTCGTCCCACCCTCCCTCTCCTCCGCTTCCACCTATAATCCATCCTCTGGGTTCCCCATTCGCAACTCTTCAACTTTTTGTCTTTTCATCTCTCGCCTTTGCCCAACCTCTGCCTATCAAATGTCCCTCACCTGTATCCTCCTGATGGAGCTTTTTCACGGGGCGAGTTGACGCAAGATGTCACCAGAGTGAAGTGGTCGTGGTCCAGCACGAGTCTCGCACGATATAACGGGGGGTAGATAAAGAGTTCCCACGGTACTCGGCATTTCTGTTATTTGTGCGAGTGACTTGTGCGTCTCCCGAGCTTTCCCGTTAATCTTGAATGAACATCGTGAACTGTAGTGTTGTTAATCACGTGGCACAAATGATGTTACTTTGTTTTCACACACTATATTGGGGGTTTTTTCACACACTATATTCCTCCCTTGGTTGAATTGGCTCATTTGGAGACATGCCTATACTAAGTATTTTCGAGTACAGGATGGTGGTTATTTTCATTGACGCGCTGTATGCAGCAGCCCACTATGTGCATCGAGAACGCTTGCGTGAAGGCAGAAGGGTGAGATTAATTAAAAAGAGAATTAAGAGGAAGTCTCACTGGGTGAAGCCCATCTTTCAACGGAGACCTCAATTTGGACAATATGATCAGCTGCTTAATGTGCTGTGCGAAGAGGATAAAAATGCATTCACAAACTTTGTCAGAATTTCACCCGAGCTCTTTAATGAGCTGAAGAATAATCTGGTTTTTTTTAGACAAATGTTGTTTGGTGTGATGCACCTTCTCTCAATATGTGCAAGAAGTCGTCTTTTTATTTTGTCAAATAGGAATAAAGACTTTGTCTCACATTGACCGTGATGGTTGTCTTATTTTATTATCTACTGAGAGGTGAAACTTTCAGTAGACAGACAATAAATAGTAACAATCGAGCCATAAATGGTGTATACAAGGTGAAGGGAACGCTGTGTGCAAGATAATGTTTAAAATCATGCGAGGAATCGATCGGGTAGATGCACAGTCTCTTGCCCAGAGTAGGCGAATCGAGGACCAGATTACATAGGTTTAAGGTGAAGGGGAAATGATTTAATATGGATCTGATTAAATACTGTCAGTAGTAAACCCGATCAAAAACAACATCAGGACGTCTATTAAACACCAGAGATCCCAGTAAACACCCAGCCGAGACTTATTACAGGTCTAGTGGAAAGACACAAAGCGCTGGAGCAACTCAGCGGGTCAGGCAGCATCGCTAGACAACATGGATAGATGATGTTTCGGGTCGGGACTCTTCTTCAGCGCTGAGTTACTCCCGCATATTGTGTCTTTCCAATGCAGATTAGCGTCTGCGATTCTTTGCTCCTGCATTACGGGGTCTATCTCGATTCCCGATAAAGTCTAAAACCCATCCTCCAGAGTTCTCAGCCCAGGGCGCCCATAAACAAGCCCTTAACTCCACACTGGGGACTGAGGCTGAGAGGTGTACAAAACCATGAGACGAACAGGCAGGGAAATAGACAGAGTCCAGGGTAATATATGTCCTTTGCCCACAGAGGGGATTCGAGGACCAGAGGGCATAGGTTCAAGGTGAGGGGGGAAGATCTAATAGGAATCTGAGTGAGGGGTAACATTTTCGCACAAAGGGTGGTGGGTGTATGGAACAAGCTGCCAGAGGAGGTAGTAGAGGCTGGGTCCATCCCTACATTTAAGAAACATTTAGACAGGTACATGGATAAGACAGGTTGGGAGGGATATGGACCAGACGCAGGCAAATGGGACTAGTTTCGATGGGACATTTTGGCCGGTATGGGCAAGTTGAGCCGAAGGGCCGGTTTCCACACTGTAACTCGATAAAGCCAGTGAGTATACGATCTAAGATAGTCCGAGGGTCTCGAATGAGGTAGGTAGTAGTTCAGGAATGCTCTGTGGTTGGTGTTAGGATGGTTCAGTTACATAAGTGCTCAAATGTAGGCACTGTTTTCGCAGTGGAAGCTCCGAGACTGTGCAGCGGGCGATTGTCGTGTTGGCTGGGACTCCTGTTATCCATGCAGGGGATTGACCTCAGTCTGAAGAAGGCTCTCGACCCGAAACGCCACCCGTTCCTTCTCTCCAGATTTGCTGCCTGTCCGGCTGAGTTGCTCCAAGCAACTGGTGTCTATCTTCAAAGGACTGACCACCGGGCTGGATGTCGGGGCTGGCGTGTTGCGTTTCACAGACCGAACTGTCCAATTAATGGTAACAGATGGTCACTGAGGGAAGTCCCCCTCCCCCCTCTCTGTTTATCTGCCCTTTCTTTAACGTTTGTGCCTCTATGCAAGTATCTCGCGAGCCATCCCAGACTGCCCATTTCTGCTCCCGCTCGTCTTTAATAACTACATTTCCCTAACAATTGCTATCTTTGTTAGTTATAGGAGCAAAATTAGGCCATTCGGTCCATTAAGTCCACTCCGCCATTCAATCGTGGCTGAATCTATCTCTCCCTCTCAACCACAATCTATCTCTCCCTCTCAACCACATTCTCTTGCCTTCTCCCCATAACCTCCTGACAGCCGCACTAATCAGGAATGTATCTATCTCTGCCCCTATTCTTCACCCTTTTGACAGTAGTTTTGTTTTATTGGAGACGCGGGAGACAGCAGATGCTGGAATACTGAGCAAAACACGAAATGCTGGAGGAACTCGGTGCATTTGTATTTAAGAAGGAACTGCAGATGCTGGAAAATCGAAGGTACACAATAATGCTGGAGAAACTCAGCGGGTGCAGCAGCATCTATGGAGCGAAGGAAGTATTTCCTTCGTTCCATAGATGCTGCTGCACCCACTGAGTTTCTCCAGCATTTGTGTGTGTGGGTGGGAGTAGGGGGGGGGGGAGAGATAAGGCAGCCTGAAGAAAGGGTCGCCTGTCCATTTCCCTCCGTAGATGCTGCCTGGCCCGCGGAGTTCCTACAGTCTTAGAAACTGCTTTAGACAAAAAGAGACACAAACTGCTGGAGTAAAATAGCTCAGCAAGTGAGGTACCTGAACACTCAAAAATGAAAAATAATGAAAATGTTATTATTTCACCTCCCTTCAACTATTTTGTGTTTCAGCATGAGAGGGATTATAACATAAGAGACATTCATCTTGTAGTGATGTGTTAATGAAGAATTGCAGACATCAATCTGATAGTAAAAAATATATTTATTTAACAATGAGGTAAAACAAGCACTGACAATCAAACTGCTCAGTTACTCACCGTTCGCAGGAGTTCCCACGGTACCCGCAAGAGTTATTACGGATATCGCACGGATATCGCACTGGCCACTATGTTCATACAATGTTGCAATGCTCAACCACAAGTGTACAAGTCACTCTTGGAGAAATTCAAACTTTCTTGAATTTTCTCCCGAGTGACCAAGTTACACGACTACCTGCCGTTAGCGCCACGGTGGTCCACGAATGCCGTACTGTTATCGCACGAGGTTCCCACGATGTTAAACTCTGGTTCACTCTTGCGTCAAGTCGCCCCGTGAAAAGGCCACTTAAGACTCACCCAGGCTTTGTCCTGCCCCTCCTCTCTTCCAGCTTCTTCCATCCAACCACAATCAGTCTCAAGAAGGGTCCCGACCCAAAACGTCACCTATCCATGTTCTGATATACTCCTCCATTTTGTGTTTTTTTTAAAAATTGTAAACCGGCATCTGTGGTTCCTTGTTTCTCCATAAACATTTCCCATCTCACTACATGGCAATTCCAACGCACAGGAATGTAAGAGGCTACAAAGAGCATTTAGATCTAGGTTTTGTTATTGTCATGCTAAAAGCTTTGTTTTGCATGCTATCCGGGCACAGCCCTCCCTTTCATTGATAGCATCCACATGAGGTACTGCCTCAAGATGACATCGATCATAAAGTTGCGTCTGTCTACATACCCTCCCAGACCAATGTCAAGGTAGCAGAGGATGAATTAACATGTGGGGTTTGCAGTGGCACCATCGGGTGGCACCGAGAGCCGGCAGCCTCACCAGCAGCTGCTCGTCCTTTCGACTTTTTTAGTTTTTAGTATGTCTAAAAGTGTGTTTTAGTGTGGGGTGGGAGCGGGGATTAGGGGGGGAAACTGTTTTTTAGTCATTTACCTCGGTGGAATGCGACTTTTCTCTTAGTCGCATTTTCGCCCTCCCTCGCGGCCTAACAGCTTGGATTGGTGCGGCCTCTCCCGGAGTCGGGCCCAGAGCTTCAGCACGGACTTTCCATGGCGGAGCCAGGCGATCCCATGTCGGGGGTCGCCAGAAGAAGTGATCCGATCGCTGGCACGCAGACTATAACACCCTGAAGCCGCGGAGTCGAGCGAGCCCTTGCCGGGGATCGCCAGAGAAGAGCTCCGACAGCCGGCCTGCGGCCTATAACATCGTGACGTCGCGGTCTCCGGTAGGAAGCGGCCGATTCGGGACCTCCAAGCCGCGGAGTGTACGTCCGTCCTGACGTCGGAGTTTCGAGCATCCTGACGAGAGGGCCTGCACATCGGGCCGTCCGTAGCGGCGGCGACGACATGGCCCCGACCACGGATGAACAAAGGAGGACGACTGACTGAACGTTATTGCCTTCCACCACAGTGAAGAATGTTGATTCCACTGTGATGGATGTTCATGTTATATTCTATTGTGTATTGTGTGGCTGCATGGTAAATCAAATTACATTGTACTAATTGGTGCATGTGGCAATAAATGTGAACTCGAACTTGAACTTGGGTGTAACTGACCTAAGTCAGTTGGAAATGTTCGCTGCTCTAGATGACAGTTGCTCTACATTGGTGAGACCAAGCGTAGGCTTGGCGATCGCTTTGCCGAACACCTCCGCTCGGTTCGCAATAACCAACCTGATCTCCCGGTGGCTCAGCATTTCAACTCCCCCTCCCATTCCGAATCCGACCTTTCTGTCCTGGGCCTCCTCCACGGCCAGAGTGAGGACCACCGGAAATTGGAGGAGCAGCACCTCATATGC
The DNA here is from genome assembly GCF_010909765.2 of Amblyraja radiata. Lineage (NCBI taxonomy): Eukaryota > Metazoa > Chordata > Chondrichthyes > Rajiformes > Rajidae > Amblyraja > Amblyraja radiata. The sequence goes on from NC_045962.1 coordinate 2,522,752, forward strand.
ACCTTGGGCAGTTTGCACCCCAGCAATATGAACATTGTCTTCTCTAATTTCAGGTAGTCCTCTCCTTCTCAGCTCTCCCTCAGCCCTCTGGCTCCACCTCTTCCTTTCATCCTCCCGCTCCCCCCACTGTCACATCAATCTGAAGAAGGGTTTCGACCCGAAACGTTGCCTATTTCCTTCGCTCCAGAGATGCTGCCTCACCCGCTGAGTTTCTCCAGCATTTTTGTCTACCTTCGATTTTCCAGCATCTGCAGTTCCTTCTTAAACAAGCAAAATGTCCATTGGAAAGCTGAACACAACCAGAAAATACAATTGCAGAGATGAAATTAGTACTTCCTGCTCTTGTCCTGCCCCAGAGGTTAACCCAATGATGCAAAATCCGGACTATTCCTGTCCGTTACACCCGCTCCTCAGCCACACAATCATCTGGCCTTGTATACCTGCCTGTACCAACAAGTGGCATTAAGAGCTATTCAGAGATTACAACCCTTGAGGTCCTGCTTTTTAACCTCTTTCCTAACTCGCAACATTCCTTCCACAGGATCCCATCTCTTTTCCAACTTATGCATACCTGCCAATCTTACTATGAGTGCGCGCGCGGGTTGACGGAGTGCGAGCGCCGAAGCCCATTACGGGTGGGGTCCAGGAGCCCGCCTTAGCTCCTGGATTTTAACGGGTTTTTTTTTTTTAGAAGTTTGACGATAGTTTGCCTGCATTTTCAATAAATTGAAAGTGATCCCCACGCTTTCTGCTGGTAGTTTACATAACAGAACCTTAGAATGTTTCTTTTTTCCCCTCATTTCAAAATCGTACCGATTTTTCACACTTTTTTAACTTAAAAATTGGAACAAATACGATAAAATCGGACTAGTTGGCAGGTGTGCTTATGTCATCGGTACCAATGTGCAAAACGACTTCTGGCTGCTTACACACCCCCCTAGAGAATGATCTGCAGCCACTCCGAGACATCCCAGACCCTGTTACCTGGATCCAACCCTGGATTCCATTTGCAGCCACAGAATCTCCAGTCCATTCCCGAATGAGCATGCCACTGCCCAAACTACCATCCCAACTGCAGGAAAAGTTATGTTTTTTTTACAGTTAATAATCTTTTTGAGAAACAAATCAAGAGCCCAGGTGGTGACACACTGTGGTAAATGAATGGCTATGTTCTATCTGTATTTAACATTGATGGCAAATGTGCTCTATTTATAATGCATCAACATACAGTAAAACACCCCAAAGGGGCGAGGATAGTCAACGTTGCTCACGTAAATCACCAAATAATATATATTAAGTATGACGAATGCTTCAACGATCTCTAAAAAACGTACCTGTTCTTTAACTTCTATATTATGTTCCCCTTCGAGGATGAGAGTCACTGCTTGCATGATCTGTTTTCCGTGAGTGTTCATTATTTGGTCTATATGCTGGTAATTAAAGAGAGGCACATTATACATTCTGGGAGCATTAGTGAGCAGACTTGACTTACATAAATGCTTGTTTTATCCACAAAATCCAATTTAAAAAACATGAACCAAATGAATTAACATAATGTAGTGATATACTTAAATCTGCAACGGTTAGTGGTGGACCCAAAGGGTTGATTTTTTATCAAATTTATTTTATTATGCAAATATTTATACTTATAATTGTGATGGGAATTGGACTTCTTCCATCACAACAGATGTTGGAAACCTGGAAGCTAAATTGGAGCCGTGAGAAATGGATTGCAGTGCACAAGTTGTTCCCATGCAAGCAACACATCTGTAGGTTCCTCCTCCTTTGCTTCCTGCTGCTATTCATCCACCGCCTGCTTCCCAGCTCTTCCTCATCTGTAAATATCAAAAGGGCTGTGCTCTCATGATGGAGAGGTTGCGTAACAGGGGAAAACCACATGTTTTGATATCGGTTTTGCCAAGTACGGCACGGTGGCACAGCAGTAGAGTTGCTGTCTTACAACGCCAGGGACCCGGGTTCGATCCTGACTACAGTTGCTGTCTGTACGGTGTTTGCACTTTCTCCCCGTAACCTGTGTGGGTTTTCCCCCGGTTTCATCCCACACTCCAAACATGTACAGATTTGTAGAATAATTGGCTTGGTAAATTTTTTTAATTGTCCCTAGTATGTGTAGGATAATAATGCGCGGGGATCGCTGGTAGGTGCGGACTCGGTGGGCCAAAGGGCCTGTTTCCGCGCTGTATCTTTAAATTAAAATACTACAGGCCCTATCCAGATTATTACAAACAGCAGAAGCAATACTTTAAACTCTCAAGTTGACGGTTTAATAGTAGTATAAAACGAGAACTTACCAGTTTGAAGTTTGATCTATATTTTATGAGGAGTTACGTGAAGACCCCGTCCAGCACGCATGCGCGTCATTCTTCAAAGCAGCGGTGTGAAGTCACAGACAACAGTAGATGAAATAAACATAGTAAGATAAGAAGAACTAGGATACCAGTTGACCTTTATGATACAGGGCGGGAGCGGAGGGCACGTAATCCCTCATCGTAACTCCTCATAAAATAAAGATCAAACTTCAAACTGGTAAGTTCTCGTTTAATCTTACTATTTTACTTCGGAGTCACGTGAATGACTACGTGAAGATTTTAAAGATCTGTGATTTCATGCCGTGGAACGAGTCCATGCTTCACTCACTGCCTTAGTTGACCAGGGGAGGAAGTATGTTATCATATTCAGACATGAATAATGACAAAAGTAACCTCCCTTACCCGGGAGGAACTATGAACAGAACTTAACATAGAGTTCGTAAATACCCCCCCCCCCCCACCCATCTGGCAACGGGTTAGTACTAAATGTGTGGGAAAATTGCTAGATTGACCATCCTGCAACCGCTAGGATGTGGTCCCGCTAACTTCCATAACCCTGCTGCTGAGGTTGTTACAGCCTTGGTGGAGTGATTTGAAATGTCAGTATTTACTCCTGTATAAGCCAGACCCATAACCACCTGAAGATGGTCTGAAGTGATACCTTCTTTTGACGCTAGATGTAACTAACAATATCGCTAGTTCAGAGTCTCTAGGCTCTAGTGATCTAACATTCTGGTGTAGATGTGTGACCATACACAATCGAAGGTTCATGGGATATGTGAACAACTAGTTTGAGATCTGGTGCCCCTGGTCTATACTGCTTGACTAAATCATAACATATGTGTTATTTAGCCTGCAGATATAATCATCCTATCCAGTCAACGTTTATGTAATGACTTGACCCATAGTGCTGCATGCAGGGCTATGAGCGTAACCACTTATAAGTGAGTTAGTCCAAGGACAGGGATGTAGCTGGAGCCCTTCAGCGAAGCGACGTAGCACAACGTTAACACCCCATATCTCTGCGTCCCTAGGCCTGGGAATTTTTCGAGTTGCAGATTTTCTTCATAATCTAGAGCTCAGAGGGTGACCCCCAGAGTGGATTCTACTCCTTTCAGCCAGTATGATGAAGCACTTAGGTATGGTAGATGGCACTTAAGACATCATGATTTGTCAAGCCCACATATGAGCCTGAACTACAAGACGTCAGTCATCCGTGCCGAATATGTAATATAATTGTAAAACTAATACCTCCCATCTCCTTATGTGGAAATATACATATTTTTTGGTGCTATCCCTGCATCTGCAGCGAGCACGTTCATGGTTGGTTTAACAACCCCAGATGCAGGAACTGTCTTCTCAGTCTCTGTAATACAAAGAATTGATTATATCATGCTGAGGACGGTTTCCCGCGTCACGGCTAGACCAATACTTGTGTCTAGAATAACCATATATGGTTCTATTATTCTCCCACATCAGTGGGAACCATGGCTGGCTAAGCCCGGCAGGCACTATAAAATATTTTGACTTGTTCGCACCCATGTAAACAGACATTTGCCACCACCGAAGTGTATCAACTTGGACTAGAGCATGCAGATGGGCATATTCACATAAACCTTTAATCCCCAGAATGCACCCAGTGTCTATAGGTAGTTGATACCATGTAACTGAGAAATTGGTAACTCTACCATCCACATCTGTAACTAGATGGCATGAGCAAATTCTCATCCTGAACAATAGCATCAGTATGTAATAATAATAATAATAATACATTTTATTTAATGGGCGCCTTTCAGACATCTCAAGGACACCTTACATAGTAATCGGAATAAAAACATATAATCGGAATATAACAAGTAATAAAGACATCACAGAGATACAAATTAAAAACAGAATTCAATCCAAAAACAGAAAATCAAAAACACAGTGTGAAGAGAGAGCAGCGGCAGACAAAGCGCGCCAGCGTCCACTCTCTCTTCACGGCAGCCATCTTGGACACAGACCTACAGGACTACAATTAGACAAATAAATCATCCCCCCACAGTGGATAGCACTGTGGAGGAAGGCACAATGTCCAGTCCCCACCCCATGTTCACCCCAAAGTCAGGCCTATTGAGGCCACCGCAATTGCCTCTACGGAGGCCCGATGTCCCTGGCCGTTCTCACCGGGTGGTCTTGCCCCGGCGTCGGGAGAGTCCTTTCGGCGGCTGGGCCACCTGGAACGTGCGCTTCCTGGTTGGAGCCCGCGGCTGCCGAAGCCGACAAGGCCGCGCCGGTTTGGAGCACCCAGGCTCCCGATGAAAAAGTCGGCGCCGCCACTCCGCACTGCCGCCTCTCCGCACTGCCGCCTCTCCGCACTGCCGCCTCTCCGCTCCGCAGACCCGCAGCCCGGAGATGTTGCTCTCGGCGGTCCAGCTCGCCAGAGCTCCAGCGCGGCGACCCAGGCAAGGCATCGCCCACTCCGCTCCGCTCCAGCGCTCCAACACTGTGCCGCCGCCGAGGCCGAGGTGCTGGGCGGTCCCCGCCAGGAAACGGCGCTCCAAGCCCGCTGGTAGGCCACGAGGACGGGTCGACGGGCAGCCCGGAGAAAAGGCTGCCACACCGACCAGGTAGGGACCAAAAAATATAGTTACACCTACCCCCCACATTAAAAAGACCACATCCCCTACAAACAAAAAAAACAGGACTCACTAAAAACTATAAAAAAAACAAATTTAAAACAGACGGCTGCTGGCTAGCAGCCGTTCAACAAGATGGCTCCTCCCCCAATGTAATTTAATTAAAGATTTACTGATTTAGTGGAATAGCATAGAGCTGGTAACAATGACCACATGGTACTTGAGTGCTTGCTTCTTTTGCATGCTGTATCGTTCTGATTGTGCAAAGGCCTAAATAGCACAGCTGTAAGCCAATTATACTTGATGAACAGAAGGTTGCTTGATCAGTATTGTTACGGGCTTCAATTAATTCCAATCCCATTACCTCAGGGCGGAGTCCCAGACGATTAAATAGAGTTAAAGGTAATCCCAATCATCAATAAGTTCAGTTGGTATCAATTTAAATTTATCTGGACAGATGAGAACCCAATTTCTCAAATGGGTTTTGTGGCTGATACAGCTAATTTAGCAAAATACAGCGTTTAATCTCATCCAGATAGTTCTTAACAATATCTTTAAAAACTCTGAGCAGCCGAAGCACTCATTTTGTAAATAACCTGGGAACTGGTTAGCCTATTTTGTAATGTTTTAACTATCATTGCCCCATCCAGTTAAATTTCAGATATCTCCACCCTGTGAATGAAGCTGACCCCATGAGAATTAATAGTCACAAAGTTTCAATGTCTATACTGCACATGCGAGTTGGGCTTGTTGATAATAAACATGCCTCATTTGTCATAATAGCGAATCTGCCTAAAGAGGCAACTCCAGCCATATTCCTAGACTGTCTCGCTTGTACTGTGCAGTATAAACTAAACTCATCCAACCTTCTTGTAAATGGTCCACAACCCCACGTTTCGGAAAGAACCAGACCCACCTACCGTCATGGGTACCGGTGGCTTTATGGTAAGCCCAAAAGGCCCCCGATGTGGGTTCGATTTCCATCCTTGATTGGGTCGTAGGGCTGCTGGTGTATGTGGACCCATGTCTTTCCAGGTGCATGGTAACTCCCAGCCGGCACCTGTTCCTCGGACATGCTTCGACTTCAGAGTCAGTTGCCAACTGACTCCTCGCACTCACCTTTGCAGAAGGGAGTTTTGTAGGCAGCCCTGAAAAAGGTGCTGCCACGGGCTCTCGAGGAGACCTGCGCTGATATGGCCCTCCCTGGCCAATAGGATGGGTAAAACGTCCGAGGACGAACCCATATCGGAGGGGCCCTCCTGGCCTGACTTCAGTCTAGGCCTTTCAGTCTCCTGCTCTTACCCTCCTCGGGCAGCCGGAGTCTGAATTCGCCGCCGGCTACCCGCTCTTCTGCGGTCCTAGCCGTGTCTTCCACACGGTCCCCGTAGCTGGGGCGTCCCCCAAGCATGGATCTACCCGCGGTCTTCCACACGGTCCCCGTGGCTGTTTCCCCCATGCACGGATCTACCCGCAGCTTTTACACGGTTCCCGTAGCTGGGGTGTCCCCCAAGCACGGTTCTACCCGTGTTCTTCGCAAGGTCCCTGTAGCTTGGTTATCCGCAGTCTTCCCACGGTCCCTTAAGCTGGGGTATCCGTGGTTTTCCCATGGCCCCCGAGGCTGGGTTATCCGCAGTCTTCCCGCGGTCCCTGAAACTGGGTTATCCACGGTCCACGAGGCTGGGTTATCCCCAGTCTTCCCACAGTCCTTGAAGCTGGGTTATTTGTGGACTTCCCACAGTCCCTGAAGTTGGGTTACCCGTGGTTTTCCCGTGGTCTCTGGTCGGATTATCCGTGGTTTCCCGTGGTCTCTGAAGTCGGGTTCCTGCGGTTTTCCCGTGGCCTCCAACGTCGGGTTCCTGCTGTCTTCCCGTGGTCTCCAACGTCGGGTACCCGCAGTCTTCCACGCAGTTTCGGAGACCGGGTTACCCGCGGTCTTCCCCCGGTCCCAGAAGGCAGGTTACCTGCAGGCTTCTGAGGTTCCGTGGTCCCCGCAGCCAGGCTTCTTCCTGCGGTCGGCATTCCCCACGGCCCTTGTAGTTGGGACCTAAAATGCTTGTGAAACTCAGCGGGCGCAGCAGCATCTATGGAACTTTGTAGCAGTGATCCTTGCAGTGTCGGGAGCCGGGATTTCCCCTTTGAATGCTCCCTCGGTTTAGGGCTTCCCCCGAGCCGGCGCGGCTTAGTAAACGGGGTTTCCCCGCGATTCTGTCGGCTTCGGATATCCCCGCGGTCCCTGATAAAGGGCTTCCCCGCGATTCTGTGGTCGGCTTCGGATATCCCCGCGATTCGCAGCCGGGATTCCCTCCCTCCTCCCCCCTCGGCGGTCCCTGTAGAAGGGAGCCGGGTGGCGCTGGGGTTCCGACCTCGGACTATCAGCAGGAGCTCTGAACGCTTCCTGCAGTAAAAAAGAGACCTGAAAAGGTTAAAAACTTACCTTCAGGTCCGAGCTGTTGGAAGCAGAGCTCCAACAGCCTGTCGTTTGCGCAATGCGAGGACGATATGACGCGCATGCATGCTGGACGGGGTCTTCATGTAGTCACTTACGTGACTCCGAAGTAAAATCTGATTTTTGTATCAGGATGCCTTAAAGTGGGTGCATGTTGTCCACATTTGCATAGATTACAGCTCAGTGCTCCATGGTCCAGCTGTCACAGGTGTGATAGAGATACAGGTAAGAGAAGAGAGGGGGTGATGTCTGACTTTGTGAGCAGGGAGAACATATCCACTATACTTAGAGAGCATATTTCCGTGATATATGCTCTCTCTGAGGCAATATTTGTAGCTTAGAAACAGGAAGGGCTTGATCAGTATTATGAGTCTATTATAGATCTGCCAATAGTCAACAGGAATTGAGAGGAGCTAATGTGTAGAAAGATTATAAATAGTTGGAAAAACATAGGGTGGTTTTAGTGGGAAATTTTGATTGTATCGCCCATTGTATAAAGAGCATGGACGGGGTAGAATTTAATAAATGTGTCCTTAATCACGTTATAGAGGGCTTTATAGAGGGTGCAATGCTGGATCTCCTCTAGGGAAATGAGATGTAGGTATGTTGCAAAACTTACCTTCAGCGGCTCTGCAGTTCTGCCGCTGCCCGTGTGCGCGACTGGCGCCTTTGAGAGGGGGGCGGGTTTAAAATGCGATTTTCTCTAGGCTGTTGAAATCGATGTTGTTCAGCCTACTTAGTTGCTGACGAAAAATCGCTGCGAAATTCGTTCGCTGCAGGTATTTTTAAACTAAATTGGGTTATTTAATTGTTATAGTAGATTAAAAATCATCCTCTAAAGCCGCGAACCCCGACAACGGGACGGATCTCATGTAGGGGACAAGGCAAGGTAGGTTGTTTATTTTTACATTAAAAAGGGCTTCTTAAGATCCCTTTATACAAAATGTTATGTTGCGAGTAGCTGACTTGGGGGCCCATCTGAACCGGCAGTATCTTTCATGCCGACATGGGGTACAAATTCACCGCAATGGCAGCGTTCTAAACCAGCGCGTTCCACAGAATCCCATTTAATGGCTGATTTAAATGGCCATTAATTTACCGCAATTGAACACTAAATCCCTTCCATTTGGCCTATAAATTAATGTCAATGAGATTTAAAAATCATGTTTTATTGTGAATTCTTGTGTGAATGTTCTTTGGACACTTAGGCTATTTAAAAATGTTGATCTTTCCTTAAGAAATGGATAGATGTTTAGATCTAGTAATTGAATTTTGGAATTAGCTACAATTGGGTAACTAACTAATTATATGCTTTAATTTCAGGTCATCCAAGTAAGATTGTTTCATATTTGTTTCAGAATGCTTCAATCTACAATAACTGAAAATTTCTTTCAGTTCTCTTAATTTTTAATAAAGTTATGGGCTTTAGACTGTCCTCGATCACAGCTTTTGTGTTAAGTCAATGGAAAATCAATAGGGAACAAGATGCTAATTTCAGAGTATGAAAATGGCCATAACTTTTTTAATACTGAAGATATGAAAGTGAATTAGGTGTCAAATTAAACTTTTTTTATGCTTTATCTGATGGGATAAATTGCAGACTTGATTTTTTAAATCTCAAAATTTTGTAACATTGCTATGAGATGGGTCAAATGACTGAAGTGTCAGTGGGGGAGCACTTTGGGACCAGTGACCGTAATTCTACTTGCTTTAAAGTAGCTGTGGAGAAGGATTGGATTGGTCCACAAGTTAAGGTTAATTTTGAAGGCACTCGGTGGGAATTTGCAGAGGTTGATTGGGAGAGCTGTTTGCAGCTGGTAAGGGGACAGTTGGCAAGTGAAGAGCTTTCAAAAATGTGATAGCAGGAGTACAAGGGCAGTCTGTTCCTGTTATGATGAAAGTTGGCTGGTTTAGGGAACCCCGATTGATGAGAAATGTTGAGCAAAAAGGAGACACAAATCAGATTCTGATGAAAGAATTTCTGATGAAAGAATTGAGGCATCGGAGTTTGTGATGTCTTCCATCAATAATTACCAAAGCGATATTGGCAGTTTTAAAGAGCAGGTGGTGATATTCCAGGGGATGATTAAGTGCACCTTCGGAACTTGTGGGAAGCTAGGGAAGAAATTGCAGAGATCCTTGCAGAGATATTTGCATCATCTTTAGCCATAGATGAATGTCTGGAAGGCTGGAGAGTGGCTGGCATGGCACTACTACTTCAGAAGGCTGACAAAGACAAGCCAGGGAACGACAGGCCGGAGAGCCCAACGTCAGTGGTGGGACTGTTTTTGGAGGAGATTGGTAGGCACAATTTGAATTGAGCACAAACTGATTAGGGATAGTCAGCATGGCTTTGTGTGTGGGAAATCATTGCTCACGAATCTGATAGAATTTATATTGAAGATGTCACCAAGAGGATTGGTGAGTGCAGGGAAGTGGACATTATCTACATTAAAGCTTTTGACAAGGCTTGTTGGGAAGGTAAGAGCACAAGATAGCTTTCCAACTAGAATCAAAATTGGCTTGTGTGAAACGAGTCGAAGTGTAGCCGTGGAATGTTGTTTTTTTCTGATTCAAGGCCTGTGACCAATAAAGTGTCGCAGAGGTCGATGCAAGATCTACATTCTACGATCTACATTCTACCAGGTGCCAGGATAACAGCCTCCTCTTGAACATCAAAAAAACGAAGGAGCTGATGATGGACTTTAGGAGGGCACATCATCCGAGGACGTACACTCCATTGAGGATAAATGGGGATCCTGTGGATAGGGTGAACTGTTTTAAATATCTGGGAGTCCACATCTCCGAGGATATGACATGGGCATCACCCGCCTCAGCACTCGTGAGTAAGGCAAGGCAGCGCCTTTACCACCTCAGGCAATTGAGAAAATTCAGAGTGTCTCTGAGGATCCTCCAGTGCTTCTACGCAGCGGCAGTGGAAAGCATCTTGTCCGGGAACATTACCATCTGGTTTGGGAATTGCTCTGCCAAGGACAAGAAGGCTCTGCAGAGAGTAGTGCGTTTGGCCGAACGCACTATGGGAACTTCACTTGCCCCCCTGCAGGAACTATACATCAGGAGGTGCAACTCCAGAGCCTACAATATCATGAGAGACCCCTTCCACCCCTGCAACGGACTGTTCCAGCTGCTACGGTCAGGCAAACGCCTCCGTTGCCATGCGGTGAGAACGGAGAGGTTGAGAAGGAGTTTCTTCCCAGAGGCCATTCGGACTGTAAACGCCTATCTCACCAGGGACTAACTCTACTGAACGTTTTTCCTTCCATTATTTATTATGTAAAAGAATATGTGTGTTATGATTGTGTTTATAGTTTGTTGTTTGGTTGTTTGTCTTTTTGCACAAAGTCCGCGAGCATTGCCACTTTCATTTGCAATGCGAGGACGATATGACGCGCATGCATGGTGGACGGGGTCTTCATGTAGTCACTTACGTTACTCCGAAGTAAAATCTGACTTTTGTATCAGGATGCCTTAAAGTGGGTGCATGTTGTCCACATTTGCATAGATTACAGCTCAGTGCTCCATGGTCCAGCTGTCACAGGTGTGATAGAGATACAGGTAAGAAAAGAGAGGGGGTGATGTCTGACTTTGTGAACAGGGAGAACATATCCACTATACTTAGAGAGCATATTTCCGTGATATATGCTCTCTGTGAGGCAATATTTGTAGCTTAGAAACAGGAAGGGCTTGATCAGTATTATGAGTCTATTATAGATCTGCCAATAGTCAACAGGAATTGAGAGGAGCTAATGTGTAGAAAGATTATAAATAGTTGGAAAAACATAGGGTGGTTTTAGTGGGAAATTTTGATTGTATCGCCCATTGTATAAAGAGCATGGACGGGGTAGAATTTAATAAATGTGTCCTTAATCACGTTATAGAGGGCTTTATAGAGGGTGCAATGCTGGATCTCCTCTAGGGAAATGAGATGTAGGTATGTTGCAAAACTTACCTTCAGCGGCTCTGCAGTTCTGCCGCTGCCCGTGTGCGCGACTTTGGCGCCTTTGAAATGCGATTTTCTCTAGGCTGTTGAAATCGATGTTGTTCAGCCTACTTAGTTGCTGACGAAAATTCGCTGCGAAATTCGTTCGCTGCAGGTATTTTTAAACTAAATTGGGTTATTTAATTGTTATAGTAGATTACAAATCATCCTCTAAAGCCGCGAACCCCGACAACGGGACGGATCTCATGTAGGGGACAAGGCAAGGTAGGTTGTTTATTTTTACATTAAAAAGGGCTTCTTAAGATCCCTTTATACAAAATTTTAAGTTGCGAGTAGCTGACTTGGGGGCCCATCTGAACCGGCAGTATCTTTCATGCCGACATGGGGTACAAATTCACCGCAATGGCAGCGTTCTAAACCAGCGCGTTCCACAGAATCCCATTTAATGGCTGATTTAAATGGCCATTAATTTACAGCAATTGAACACTAAATCCCTTCCATTTGGCCTATAAATTAATGTCAATGAGATTTAAAAATCATGTTTTATTGTGAATTCTTGTGTGAATGTTCTTTGGACACTTAGGCTATTTAAAAATGTTGATCTTTCCTTAAGAAATGGATAGATGTTTAGATCTAGTAATTGAATTTTGGAATTAGCTACAATTGGGTAACTAACTAATTATATGCTTTAATTTCAGGTCATCCAAGTAAGATTGTTTCATATTTGTTTCAGAATGCTTCAATCTACAATAACTGAAAATTTATTTCAGTTCTCTTAATTTTTAATAAAGTTATGGGCTTTAGACTGTCCTCGATCACAGCTTTTGTGTTAAGTCAATGGAAAATCAATAGGGAACAAGATGCTAATTTCCGAGTATGAAAATGGCCATAACTTTTTTAATACTGAAGATATGAAAGTGAATTAGGTGTCAAATTAAACTTCTTTTTATGCTTTATCTGATGGGATAAATTGCAGACTTGATTTTTTAAATCTCAAAATTTTGTAACATTGCTATGAGATGGGTCAAATGACTGAAGTGTCAGTGGGGGAGCACTTTGGGACCAGTGACCGTAATTCTACTTGCTTTAAAGTAGCTGTGGAGAAGGATTGGATTGGTCCACAAGTTAAGGTTAATTTTGAAGGCACTCGGTGGGAATTTGCAGAGGTTGATTGGGAGAGCTGTTTGCAGCTGGTAAGGGAACAGTTGGCAAGTGAAGAGCTTTCAAAAATGTGATAGCAGGAGTACAAGGGCAGTCTGTTCCTGTTATGATGAAAGTTGGCTGGTTTAGGGAACCCCGATTGATGAGAAATGTTGAGCAAAAAGGAGACACAAATCAGATTCTGATGAAAGAATTTCTGATGAAAGAATTGAGGCATCGGAGTTTGTGATGTCTTCCATCAATAATTACCAAAGCGATATTGGCAGTTTTAAAGAGCAGGTGGTGATATTCCAGGGGATGATTAAGTGCACCTTCGGAACTTGTGGGAAGCTAGGGAAGGAATTGCAGAGATCCTTGCAGAGATATTTGCATCATCTTTAGCCATAGATGAATTTCTGGAAGGCTGGAGAGTGGCTGGCATGGCACTACTACTTCAGAAGGCTGACAAAGACAAGCCAGGGAACGACAGGCTGGAGAGCCCAACGTCAGTGGTGGGAATGTTTTTGGAGGAGATTGGTAGGCACAATTTGAATTGAGCACAAACTGATTAGGGATAGTCAGCATGGCTTTGTGTGCGGGAAATCATTGCTCACGAATCTGATAGAATTTATATTGAAGATGTCACCAAGAGGATTGGTGAGTGCAGGGAAGTGGACATTATCTACATTAAAGCTTTTGACAAGGCTTGTTGGGAAGGTAAGAGCACAAGATAGCTTTCCAACTAGAATCAAAATTGGCTTGTGTGAAACGAGTCGAAGTGTAGCCGTGGAATGTTGTTTTTTTCTGATTCAAGGCCTGTGACCAATAAAGTGTCGCAGAGGTCGATGCAAGATCTACATTCTACGATCTACATTCTACCAGGTGCCAGGATAACAGCCTCCTCTTGAACATCAAAAAAACGAAGGAGCTGATGATGGACTTTAGGAGGGCACATCATCCGAGGACGTACACTCCATTGAGGATAAATGGGGATCCTGTGGATAGGGTGAACTGTTTTAAATATCTGGGAGTCCACATCTCCGAGGATACGACATGGGCATCACACGCCTCAGCACTCGTGAGTAAGGCAAGGCAGCGCCTTTACCACCTCAGGCAATTGAGGAAATTCAGAGTGCCTCCGAGGATCCTCCAGTGCTTCTACGCAGCGGCGGTGGAAAGCATCTTGTCCGGGAACATTACCATCTGGTTTGGGAATTGCTCTGCCAAGGACAAGAAGGCTCTGCAGAGAGTAGTGCGTTTGGCCGAACGCACTATGGGAACTTCACTTGCCCCCCTGCAGGAACTATACATCAGGAGGTGCAAATCCAGAGACTACAATATCATGAGAGACCCTTCCACCCCTGCAACGGACTGTTCCAGCTGCTACGGTCAGGCAAACGCCTCCGTTGCCATGCGGTGAGAACGGAGAGGTTGAGAAGGAGTTTCTTCCCAGAGGCCATTCGGACTGTAAACGCCTATCTCACCAGGGACTAACTCTACTGAACGTTTTTCCTTCCATTATTTATTATGTAAAAGAATATGTGTGTTATGATTGTGTTTATAGTTTGTTTGGTTGTTTGGTTGTTTGTCTTTTTGCACAAAGTCCGCGAGCATTGCCACTTTCATTTCACTGCACATCTCGTATGTGTATGTGACAAATAAACTTGACTTGACTTGACTTGACTTGATTAATGATTTGGATGACTATGTAGTTAATATTGTTAGTAAATTAGTAGATGGTGGCATAGTGGACAGTGAGGAAGGTTGACTAAGTTTACAACACAAGAAGGGTCTCGACCTCAAGCGTCACCTCTCCATGTTCTCCAGAGATGCTGCCTGACCTGCTGAGTTACTCTAGAACTTTATGCCCTTGAGTTTACAGCAGAGTCTAGATCTGTTAGAAAAGTGGATAAAGGAAAAGCAAGTAGAATTTAACTCTGACAAATGTGAGATGTTGTATGTGGGTATTTCAAACAGGGCTTACACTATTTCAAGCAGGGCTTACACTATAAATGGTAGAATGTTATAAAATAGAGAGATCAGGGAGTAGAAATGGATGGCTCACTTGATGTGGCAAGTCAGACGGACAGGATGTTAAAGATGGTGCAAGGCATGCTTGCCTTCGTTGGGAAGTGTATAGAGTAAAAATGTTGGGGCATCATGATGCAACTGTACAAGTCGTTAGCGAGACCACACTTGGAGTATTGAGTGCAGTTCTGGTCGCCCAGCTGTAGGAGAGGATGCAATTAAGATTCACCGGGATGTTATCGGGACCTACGGGCTTGAATTATAGGGAGAGGCTGGATAGGCTGGCTCTTTTCCTTTCAAATACAGGAGTCTGAGGGGAAACTTTATAGAGATGTACTGGATCATGAGGAGCATGGATACATTGAACACTCACAGTATTATTCCCAGGGTGGATTATTCAAAAACTAGAGGGCATATGATTAAGGTGAGAGGGGAGAAATTTAAGAGACCTCAAGGGCAACATTTTCACCCAAAGGATAGTCTGTAACTGAAATGAGCTGCCAGGGAAAGCTATAGCAGCAGATACAATTACAACTTTCAAAATCATCTGGACAGATGTGTGAAAAGGAAGGGGTTTGAAGCACATACGCCGAATGGGATTAGTCCAGAATGCAAACTTGGTTAACATGGAGAAGGTGGGCTAAAAGGCCTTTTACCATGCTGTATAGCTCTATGACTCTATATCCCTTGAAGCCCAGTGGCCACAGTAGGTTTATCATGATGATTCAAACTCATGGTGTACAGGGAATAACTGCTGAATAAAGGCTTTGTGACTGCAGCTTACGTCTAAGCCACTTAACTATGTTGTGATTATTGTATATGTATATGTTGTGATGTTGTAACTATGTTGTGATCAGTCTTGACCTGAAACGTCACCCATTCCTTGTCTCCAGAGATGCTGCCTGTCCCGCTGAGTTACTCCAGCTTTTTGTGTCTACCTAACTATGTTGTGAATTGTTCTAGTAATAGGTCCATTTGTATTGACTGCAGTGTCAAACTCCAATAAAACAAACCTGGCCAGTGTGCATTGATTTAAGTGACGGGTTGGGACACCCAGCTCAGCCAAGCTCGCAAAAATCCTCTTCTTGAATGTATCGAATCTTGCTAAGAGACTATTTATTTTAGATTATCATGTTGAATGGGGGGGAAAGCTTAGAACATATTTTCACAAGTTACAGAGAAAGGTTGAACAAGTTAGGTCTTTATTCTTTGGAGCGCAGAAGGTTAAGGGGGGACTTGATAGAGGTCTTTAAAATGATGAGAGGGATAGACAGAGTTGACGTGGATAAGCTTTTCCCATTGAGAGTGGGGAAGATTCAAACAAGGGGACATGACGAGAATTAAGGGACAGAAGTTTAGGGGTAACATGAGGGGGAACTTCTTTACTCAGAGAGTGGTAGCTGTGTGGAATGAGCTTCCAGTGGAAGTGGTGGAGGCAGGGTCGATTTTATCATTTAACAAATAAATTGGATAGGTATATGGACGGGAAAGGAATGGAGTGCAGGTAGATGGGACTAGGGGAAAATAATTGTTCGGCACGGACTTGAAGGGCTGAGATGGCCTGTTTTCTGTGCTGTAATTGTTATATGGTTATATGGTTATCAATTGTAAGGGGAATAGATAGGCGTTTCTGCGGCCGCAAACGAGACTCCAGGATGGTATGTTGCCTCCCTGGTGCAAGGGTCAGGGATGTCACTGAACGGCTGCAGAACATTCTGGAGGGGGAGGGTGAACAGCCAGTTGTCGTGGTGCATATTGGCACCAACGATATAGGTAAAAAAAGGGATGAGGTCCTACAAGGTGAATTTAGGGAGCTAGGAGATAAACTTAAAAGTAGGACCTCAAAGGTAATAATCTCTGGATTACTACCAGTGCCACGGGCTAGTCAGAGTAGAAATAGGAGGATATTGCAGATTGAAAAATGGTGCAAGGGGGAGGGATTCAAATTTCTAGGGCATTGGAACCAGTTCTGGGGGAGGTGGGACCAGTACAAACAGGACGGTCTGCACCTGGGCTGGAATGGAACCAATGTCCTTGGGGGAGTGTTTGCTAGTCGGGGAGGATTTAAACTAATGTGGCAGGGGGATGGGTGCAAGAGCAGAGAGGCAGAGGGGTGTAAAATGAGGGTAGAAACAATAGGTAGCAAGGTGAAAAGTAAAAGTGGCAGGCAGACAAATCCAGGGCAAAAATCAAAAAGGGCCACTTTTCAACATAATTGTATAAGGGGTAAGAGTGTTGTAAGGACAAGCCTGAAGGCTTTGTGTCTTAATGCAAGGAGCATTCGTAATAAGGTGGATGAGTTGAATGTGCAGATAGTTATTAATGAATATGATATAGTTGGGATCAAGGAGACATGGCTCCAGGGTGACCAAGGCTGGGAGCTGGATATCCAGGGATATTCAATATTCAGGAGGGATAGACAGAAAGGAAAAGGAGGTGGGGTAGCGTTGCTGGTTAGAGAGGAGATTAACACAATAGAAAGGAAGGACATTAGCTTGGAGGATGTGGAATCGATATGGGTAGAGCTGCGAAACACTAAGGGGCAGAAAACGCTAGTGGGAGTTGTGTACCGGCCACTTACAGTAGAAGTGGAGTTGGGGATGGCATCAAACAGGAAATTAGAAACGCGTGCAACAAAGGTAAAACAGTTATAATGGGTGACTTCAATCTACATATATTGGCAGGGGTGCTGAGGAAGAGGATTTCTTGGAATGTATGCGGGATAGTTTTCTAAACCAACATGTAGAAGAACCAACGAGAGAGCAGGCTATTCTAGACTGGGTATTGAGTAATGAGGAAGGGTTAGTTAGCAGTCTTGTTGTGCGTGGCCCCTTGGGCAAGAGTGACCATAATATGGTTGAGTTCTTCATTAGGATGGAGAGTGACATTGTTAATTCTGAAACAAGGGTCCTGAACTTAAAGAAAGGTGACTTTGAGGGTATGAGACGTGAATTGGCCAAGATAGACTGGCAAATGATTCTTAAAGGGTTGACGGTGGATATGCAATGGAAGGCATTTAAAAACTGCATGGATGAACTACAACAAGTTTTCATCCCAGTTTGGCAAAATAATAAATCTGGGAAGGTAGTGCATCCGTGGATAACAAGGGAAATCAGGGACAGTATCAAAACAAAAGATGAAGCATACAAATTAGCCAGAACAAGCAGCCTACCAGAGGACTGGGAGAAATTCAGAGTCCAGCAGAGGAGGACAAAAGGCTTAATTAGGAAAGGGAAAATAGATTATGAAAGAAAACTGGCAGGGAACATAAAAACTGACTGCAAAAGATTTTATAGATATATGAAGAGGAAAAGATTAGTTAAAACGAATGTAGGTCCCTTGCAGTCAGAAACAGGCGAATTGATCATGGGGAACAAGGACATGGCAGACCAATTGAATAACTACTTTGGTTCTGTCTTCACTAAGGAAGACATAAATAATCTGCCGTTAATAGCAAGGGACCAGGGGTTAAATGAGATGGAGGAACTGAGTGAAATCCAGGTTAGCCAGGAAGTGGTGTTAGGTAAATTGAATGGATTAAAGGCCGATAAATCCCCAGGGCCAGATAAGTTGCATCCCAGAGTACTAAAGGAAGTAGCCGCAGAAATAGTGGATGCATTAGTGATAATTTTTCAAAACTCTTTAGATTCTGGAGTAGTTCCTGAGGACTGGAGGGTAGCTAATGTAACCCCACTTTTTAAAAAGGGAGGGAGAGAGAAAACGGGGAATTACAGACCAGTTAGTCTAACATCGGTGGTGGGGAAAATTCTGGAGTCAGTTATTAAAGATGGGATAGCAGCACATTTGGAAAGTGGTGAATTCATTGGACAAAGTCAGCATGGATTTATGAAAGGTAAATCATGTCTGACGAATCTTATAGAATTTTTCGAGGATGTAACTAGTAGAGTGGATAAGGGAGAACCAGTGGATGTGTTATATCTGGACTTTCAGAAGGCTTTCGACAAGGTCCCACATAAGAGATTAGTATACAAACTTAAAGCACATGGTATTGGGGGTTCAGTATTGATGTGGATAGAGAACTGGCTGGCAGACAGGAAGCAAAGAGTAGAAGTAAACGGGTCCTTTTCAGAATGGCAGGCAGTGACTAGTGGGGTACCGCAAGGCTCAGTGCTGGGACCCCAGCTCTTTACAATATATATTAATGATCTGGATGAGGGAATTGAATGCAACATCTCCAAGTTTGCGGATGACACGAAGCTGGGGGGCATGTGTTAGCTGTGAGGAGGATGCTGGGATGCTGCAAGGTGACTTGGATAGGTTGGGTGAGTGGGCAAATGCATGACAGCTGCAGTATAATGTGGATAAATGTGAGGTTATCCACTTTGGTGGCAAAAACAGGAAAGTAGACTATTATCTGAATGGTGGCCGATTAGGAAAAGGGGAGATGCAACGAGACCTGGGTGTCATGGTACACCAGTCATTGAAAGTAGGCATGCAGGTGCAGCAGGCAGTGAAGAAAGCAAATGGTATGTTAGCATTCATAGCAAAATGATTTGAGTATAAGAGCAGGGAGGTTCTACTGCAGTTGTACAGGGTCTTGGTGAGACCACACCTGGAGTATTGCGTACAGTTTTGGTCTCCTAATCTGAGGAAAGACATTCTTGCCATAGAGGGAGCACAGAGAAGGTTCACCAGACTGATTCCTGGGATGGCAGGACTTTCATATGAAGAAAGACTGGATAGACTCGGCTTGTACATGCTGGAATGCAGAAGATTGAGGGGGGATCTTATAGAAACTTACAAATTTCTTAAGGGGTTAGACAGGCTAGATGCAGGAACATTATTCCCGATGTTGGGGAAGTCCAGAACTAGGGGTCACAGTTTAAGGATAAGAGGGAAGTCTTTTAGGACCGAGATGAGAAAATCATTTTTTTACACAGGGAGTGGTGAATCTGTGGAATTCTCTGCCACAGAAGGTAGTTGAGGCCAGTTCATTGGCTATATTTAAGAGGGAGTTAGATGTGGCCCTTGTGGCTAAGGGGATCAGGGGGTATGGAGAGAAGGCAGGGATGGGATACTGAGTTGGATGATCAGCCATGATCATATCGAATGGCGGTGCAGGCTCGAAGGGCCGAATGGCCTACTCATGCACCTATTTTCTATGTTTCTATGTTTCTATGAGTTCTTGATAGAAAAATCTGTACTTGAAGTAGCTGACAATGCAGAAATCAACAACAAAAGGAATTGGATAATGATCTTAAATACAATACAAAACCATATGTGAAATGATACTGAAAGGAGATTCCAGTCAGCAACCTGAAATGAAGATCATTGAATTATTGGACTCCTGCTCAATGTATGATTCGCAATGTCCACAATCTTGCCATGATCGTATTATTAAGTCCTACCATTATTATTTTTATGAATGGAGATTGTAGCAATTTGTATATAACACAAAATTGGAAAGGATGCAGTAAAGATTCCGAATGTTACCAGGTCCTGCGGGCTTGAATTATATAATTCTACCAGGTTACATAATGCAGAGAATTTAGACAATTATTTAAACAATATCTTAATATGCTAAAATCCAATTTCACATGGATACTACAAAACAGGGTTACAATTATTTTGTCTCCTGCTCAATATTGGAAACTCCGTGTTTTGCATATTAATTGCAATGCTCCCCTCATAATTCTCTACAAGTTTCAGCTATGCTGGGTTTGGGGATGGAGGCCATTTTTAAATCAACGTAGTCATTTCAGAAAAAATGATGCCCATTCTCGTAGCTGCAATAACATGCAATACAACAAAGTCCAAATGTGTATGGGAAGAACGGTAAAATAACAGGAACCAGTTTAGAGGGACATTCATATATAACATTTTTCCACACAATTCACTGAAACAAAAAATAGAATTCCTATCAGAAACAAAAATTACAGCTACATATACTTTCCTACAAATACATGGGTTACTTATTGTGGATGATCAGCCATGATCACAATGAATGGTGGTGCAGGCTCGAAGGGCCAAATGGCCTACTCCTGCACCTATTGTCTATGTTTCTATGTTTCTACATGAAATATAAAGCCTCGGCAAGAAAATTCTTACACTCTTCATAGCTGAAAAGCAAAGCAGGTGCCACTTGCAAAGAACAGATTCGTTAGCTTAGTAACACTGTACAACACAAAAAACCGTTATAGAGAAACAAGAGGTCTATTAAAATGTCACCAAACATGAGCTGAAATCTAGCAACAGATACCATTATTTAGTGATTGGTTCCAGCATCTTACACTTTCTATAGCAATCTAAATTTGCCCACTTAGACCCATGATCTTCAAAGGACAGCCCAGACAGCCAGCTGGATATTAGGAATAAAGAAAGATTGGTTGGAATGTGAAAATGTTGACATTCAAATTACAAATACATACAGGCCTAGTGGATAGGAGATTCCTGAGGAGCCCCAGAGTCTTCATTAGTACATTCACGTCTGAATCTGAGAGCAATCTGAAGAGTTGTTCTGTACTCAGCCCTCGTAAAATGTCTGTCTTTATCTTCTGGTCAGCTTGAAAAGCCATATTCTAAAAAGATTAAATTGGATGATTTAAATTGGCATTTTGCCGACATTTAATTGCGGACGGAATAATCTGCAGTACTGTAAATATCAAGATTCTTAAAATTGTGAAATTTTCTTCAATAAAGCTGGCATACTTTAAAAGGTTGAACTATTGAAAAACACAGAAGTAAGAGAGGTCATAGTTTTTTTTAAAGTAAGAAAGCAACACAGGAAAGTAATTGTATATTTCCTCATCTATTTTAAGAACAAAGCCAAAACAGTAAAACAGTATGTAAATAACACAAAATAAAATACATGCTTAATTCCTTTACTTACAGCTGGGAAAGGGAGCAAAAGACTAAAAGAGACAAACCAAGTGCACAAAAATAAACGCAAAGGCAATGCATGAATCCCATCTCCTTATTCTACTAAATCAGAATAAAGTCACGTGTAGGAAGGAACTTCAGATGCTAGATTTAAACTGGATAGACACAAAAAGCTGGTGGAACTCAGCAGGTCAGACAGCATCTCTGGAGAAAAGGAACAGGTGACGTTTGGGTCGAGACCCTTCTTCAGTCTGCAGAATCGCCATCTATATCTCGTTTCCCTTTCCCCTGACCCTGAGTCTGAAGAAGCGCCTCAACTCAAAACTTCACCTATTCCTTTTCTCTAGAGATGCTGCCTGACCGGCTGAGTTACTCCAGCTTTTTGTGTTTATCTTCAGAATAAAGTTGTGTTTTGCAGTCTAACTAAGAACAATAGCCCCAGTTTAAGAGAATGGCCACAATTCCCTTGGTGTTAGTGGTGTTCAATTAGAATATCTGTTTACTGAATGCATAATCAACAACCATCAACGTATTTCACTTGATTCCATCTTCCAAATAATGTATATGGATTGTGAACAGTTCATTAGCAATCCCTATGAAAAAGGCATCCAACCCGAAACAAAAAAATATAGAAAATAGTTGCAGGAGTAGGCCATTCAGCCCTTCAAGCTAGAACCGCCATTCAATATGATCATGCTGATCATCCTAAATCAGTACCCCGTCCCTACTTTCTCCCCACATCCCTCGATTCTGTTAGCCCCAAGAGCTATATCTAACACTCTTGAAAAAAATCCAGTGAATTGGCCTCCACTACCTTCTGAGGCAGAGAATTCCAGATTCACAACTCTCTGGGTGAAAAAGGTTTTTCCTCCTCAGTCCCTTATTCTTAATCATGATGATTCTTAATCATCTGTTCATTTCCCTCCACAGATGCTGCCTGACCCACCGAGTCTCTCCGGCCGGTCCAGATGCCAGAATTGATTTAGGCCATTACTATTTCAAAATTCTCAAAGCTCCTTGCTTATTAAAAAGTGATTCCAGCATTTTCTCTACTACAGATGTCAAATTATCTGTATTCTACTGCCTTCTCCCTCTCCTTTCATAATAATGAGATCATATATGTTAGCCAGATATATGGGATTCCAGAACAATTTCAGAATCTATGGCAGAATAACCCACTGTGTGCCTCTTTTATCAGCTTTTAGCTCCATTAATGTGAGTTTATTTTACTTATGCTAATTTCATTCAGCTCAACACTTCCAAGACCTGCTCTACATCATTTCTGGGAGGTTTTGTTCATTTCTTTTTCACTCTGTATTCCATTCCTTCTTTGTTGTTTGTTTGTATGTGTTAAATGTATGTTTTTAGTGTCTTTGGGTTGTTTTATGTGGGGGGTTGGGGAGGGGGGTATTGGGGGAAATTTTTTCTAATCTCTTACCTCGACGGAGAAGCGATTTTTTTCCCTATCGTATCTCCGTCCGCACTGCGGCCTAACATCGAGGAGTGGGCGGCCTTTGCTGGAGACCGATTTTGGGAGATCCACTGCGGGAGACTGTGGACTTACCATCACGGAGCTGGCGATCCCTTTGCCATGGATCAACCTCTGGGCTCCAACCGTGGGAGACTGCGGACTTTAACATCGTGGAGCTCGCAGTCTCTGGTCACAGACCGACTTCGGGAACTCCAAGCCGCAGGAGCATCGACCGCCCCGACGCGAGAGCTTCGACCACCAGCTGCAGGAGCTTCGATCGCTCCGACTGCAGATGGTTTGACTCCCCTGACCACGGAAGAATAAAGAGGCAGATTGTACTTTATTGCCTTCCATCACATTTTGTGTCTATCTTCGGTTTAAACCATCATCTGCAGTTCCTCCATACTCACTTAGAATCTATATGCCAGTCCACAAACAGCTTAATTAAATCAAGGACATTTAAATCACTCATTTGCTCATCATTGGACAGAAGTCTATTCAAGCTTACACATCGGAGCTCAAATTGGAATCATGTCTTGACTAATACACTCACTCATATGTGCCTTAACCCAAAATTATTATTTTTTAAATGGGATATCTTCAAAAATAACATGTTGATTTGAAGACACTTTGTGCACCATTTATTCAAAGTCAACCAGAATGCAATACTGACTGGGTTCAAAGTAAATCCTGTGGAATGGGCTATCACATGCCAAGCACCATAAAAAAAAGTGCCAGTGCAGCGGGAGAAATCAGAAAAAAAGGTTTATTTAACGTTCTGATGAGTTTATTATGTAAGAACTGCAGATGATGGAGAAATCAAAGGTAGACAAAAAAGCTGGAGAAACTCAGCGGGTGAGGCAGCATCTATGGACTGAAGGAATAGGCGACGTTTTGGGTCGAGACCCTTCTTCAGAATTATGTAAAGTTATTTTGCCTAACTTATGAAGCTTTTGCAACCATCACATCTGATTTATCACGTATATTTATATTAGGCCATTTTGCAAGAATACAATGGTTCCTGTACAGAAACATCAGGTGCTGTATGGATAAGGGATACAATCTTAAAGGGTACCATGTAAAACACTTCAGTGGTTGGAATCCTACCTTGTAGGAAGGAAGATGTTAGAGGTCAGCCATCCCACCCCTTGGAAATCACAGGAGGAATGTCTCAGGGCCACATCCTAAGCCCAACATTAATTCAAATGTATGATTGCTCACTCATAATACTATGATGTTTAAATATATTCATAACTTTTCTAAACATGATCCATTCCAGGCCTTTTGCAGTACAACCAAAACATTTTGGTATGGGCTGATAGTAGGAAAATAACATTCACACAACAGAAGTGCCAGGCAGTTATTGTCTCAAATTAGAGAGAGCCTAACCACTCACCATTAATACTGAATGGCATTACCGTTATCTAGTTCCCCACTGCCACCATTCTGGGTATCGCCAGTGGCCAACATCTCAACTGTGCCAGCCACAATAATGATACAGGTCAAAGCCTGTATATCCAGCAGTGACATCGAACCATGCTGCACAAGGACAAAATGTCTGTGCTGAGCATGATGCCAAGACCAAGACGTCCCAACGCATTTCCAGCAACTTTACAAGACATGTCGGTGGCTGGCTTGATGTAATTTGCTTGGAGCAAACCTTCAATAACCCCCAAGGAAAACTCAACACCACCAAGAAATATACTTAACCCACACGCTATTCACAGTCCATGCCTCCAGCACTGCCTGGAGCATTGTCATCTACAAAATGCAAAGCAATCGCTTACTTAGGCTCTTCTAAAAATACCTCCTAATTCCATGACCTCTAGCTGTGAGGATAGGGGCAATAGGTGAATGGGAGCTCCAACAATCATGCTGGCTTGGAACAATATCACTGGCTTGGAATTATATCACTGGCTTGGAACTATATCACTGTTTATTGTTCAAAGTCCTCGAACTCTGCACCAAACAGCAATGTTTTATTCATTCAAAATGAAGTTTCATTTCTCTAACGTCAAGTAACACCTGCATTCCCTCACTCTCAATTCCTCCCCCATCCAAGTCACACCAGCTTCTCGTTCTCACCTAGTAAACAGCTAACAATGACCTGTTTATTTTCTGCATATCTTTCATTCGTTTGTTCTATATCTCTCTACTTCACCGTCTATATCTCTCGTTTCCCTTTCCCCTGTCTGAAGGGTCTCGACCCGAAATGTCATCAGTTCCTTCTCTCCAGGGATGCTGCGTCCCGCTGAGTTACTCCAGCATTTTGTGTACATCTTAGGTTTAAAACGAGCATCTGCAGTTCCCTCCTACATAAAGTTCCATTCATTCATATTTAAGTGTATTCACAAAGAACTACAGCAATTTAAGGTATTGCATCACCATTATCTTCAAATGGGCAGTCATGGATGAATAAACATTAGCCTCAAGAGTTGCATCGTGGCTTGGTTCGGCAATTTGAGCACCCAGGAGCATAAAAGACTACAGAAAGTAGTAAACACTGCTCAGTCCATCATCAGCTCTGACCTCCCTACCATCGAGGGGATCTATTGCAGTCGCTGCCTCAAAAAGGCTGGCAGCATCATCAAGGACCCACACCATCCTGGCCACACACTCATCTCCCCGCTACCTTCAGGTAGAAGGTACTGGAGCCTGAAGACTGCAACGTCCAGGTTCAGGAATAGCTACTTCCCCACAGCCATCAGGCTATTAAACTCAACTGAAACAAATCTCTGAACACTAATAGACCATTATCTGTTTTTTTGCACTTTATCTGCTAATTTATTGATGTGTGGATATATTTCTATAATGGTGTATGGACACACTGATATGATATGTTCTGTATTCGTGCCTACTATATTCCGTTGTGCTGATGCAAAGCAAGAATTTCATTGTCCTATCTGGGACATATGACAATAAACTCCCTTGACTTGACATCGCAATATATAAACAGAAAGTCTACATTTCCTAAGTGTGGTCTGGCATGAATCTTTGGGCAGGTTTTTGGTCACTCTTTCTTATTAATACCGTTGTGTCGATGCTCATTTTCCTCATCATAGAATAATATTAGGGAATAGGGAAAGCTGATTAAAGCGAATGGTCTGATTGGTGATAAAAGACAAAGCCTAATAATAATCAGCTGGATTTGTCATATGAACCAACAGCAATTAGCCACTCCAATGAAAGGAAGTTACAAATTCATGTTATCCTACAGAGAGTCCAGAATTTAATGGAAAATTCAGGGGCCTTATCTTGTCACTTTGCTCTGCTCATGGACTTTCCCAAAAGTTGAATGGAAGAGCCCAATCTTACCTGAACCCATCAGCATTATCCTAGAATTCATCACTAAGATCCTATGTCAGACCAGACACCATAGGGCGACACAGCGGTAGAGCTGCTGCCTTACAGCATTTGCAGCGCTGAAGACCCGGGTTCTATCTAGACTACGTGTGCTGTCTAAACTGTATGGAGTTTGTACGTTCTTCCCATGACTGTGTGGGTTTTATCTGAGAACTTCGGTTTCCACCCACACTCAAAGACGTACAGGTTTGTAGGATAATTGGCTTGGTAGAATTGTCCCCAGTGTGTGTAGAATAGTGTTTATGTGCAGGGATTGCGGGTTGGTGTGGACTCGGTGTACCAAAGGGTCTGTTTCTGTGCTGTTTCTCTAAACTAAACTAAAATACTATAGGCCTCTTGCAGATTGTTATAAGCAGCAGAAGCATTACATTAAACTCTCTAGTTGACAAAAGTGGGCCTGTTTCCACCCTGTGTCTCTAAAACTTAAAAAAAACATTGATTTTAATGGGGATTCTAAGCAAATCAAGGCAACTTTTTTTTAAAGCTTAATATTGCGATTAATGAATAGTTTTAAATTATGTTCTTAGAATTATATATTTATTTATTTATTTTCATTTTAATGCTTTTTTTAAATATCTCACATGCATGTAAAAATTCTTGTTAAATTCAATGATAGCTTTGACTAAAGGAAAGGTTTGACCCACACATTTATTTTCTGTCAGGTTACTAGTTAGACTCAAAATTGGCTTGGCCACAGAAGACATAACGGTAATCGTAGTGTTTAAGAAAGAACTGCAGATGCTGGAAAAATCGATGCTAGACAAAAATGCTGGAGAAACTCAGCGGGTGAGGCAGCATCTATGGAGCGAAGGAATAGGCGACGTTTCGGATCAAGACCCTTCTTCAGACTGATGTCGGGGGGGGGGGGTGAAGAAAGGAAGAGGCAGAGACAGTGGGCTGTGGGAGAGCTGGGAAGGGGAGGGGAAGGAGGGAGAAAGCAAGGACTACCAGAAATTGGAGAAGTCAATGTTCATACTGCTGGGGTGTAAACTGCCCAAGCAAAATATGAGGTGCTGGAGGAGGCCCAGGACAGAAAGGTCAGATTCGGAATGGGGGGGGAGTTGAAGTGTTGAGCCACCGGGAGATCAGGTTGGCTATTGCAAACTGAGCGGAGGTGTTGAGAGAAGCGATCGCCAAGCCTGCGCTTGGTCTCACCAATGTAGAGCAGTTGAAACCTGGAACAGCGGAGGATGTAGTAGATGAGGTTAGAGGAGGTGCAGGTGAACCTCTGCCTCACCTGGAGAGATTGCTTGGGTCCTTGGATGGGGGGAGGTAAAGTGACAAGTGTTGCATTTCCTGCGGTGGCAAGGGAAAGTACCAAGGGAGGGGGTGGTTTGGGTGGAAAGGAACGAATTGACCAGGGAGTTACGGTGGGAAGCGGCCTCTGCGGAAAGCAGAAAGGGGTGGAGATGGGAAGATGTGGCCAGTGGTGGGATCCCATTGGAGGTGGTGTAAATGTTGGATGATTACCTGTTGTATGCGACGGCTGGTATGGTGGACGGTGAGGACAAAGGGGACTCTGTCCTTGTTACGTGTGGGGGGATGGGGAGTGGGAGCAGAGTTACGGGGTATAGAAGAGACCCTGGTGAGAACCTCATCTATGGTAGAAGAGGGGGAATCCCCATTCCCTAAAGAATGAGGACATCTCCGATGCCCTGGTCTGGAACACCTCATCCTGGGTAATGGTAGAGGAGTATTATTCTGACTGAAGGTCTATGACCAGTGCTATTCCATAAGGATCACTACCAGGTTCTCTGCTGTTTGTGATATATATAATTTGTAGGTGGGCTGATTTGATAGTTTGCAGATGACACAACAATTGTGGATAGTGAAGAAGGATGTCAAAGGATACAGTAGGATATAGATCAGTTGGAAATATGTGTGGAGAAATGGCAGATGGAATTCAACCCGGCCAGGTGTGAGTTGTAGCATTTCCAGAGTTCAAAATGCAAGAGGAAAGTGTACAATAAATGGTAGATTCCTGATGTACAGAGGGATCTTGGGGTTCAAGTCCATAGCTCCTTGAAAGTGGCAACACAAGTAGATCAATGATAAGGAAGGTGGATGCTATATTTGCTTTTATTGCGGCATTGAATATAAAAGGTGGGAATTATTGTTGCAATAGACATTCGGCCTTTCGAGCCAGCACCGCCATTCAATGTGATCATGGCTGATCATCCCCAATCAGTACCCCGTTCCTGCCTTCTCCCCATATCCCCTGACTCCGCTATCTTTAAGAGCCCTATCTAGCTCTCTTTTGAAAGTATCCAGAGAACGGGCTCCACCGTCCTCTGAGGCAGAGAATTCCACAGACTCACAACTCTCTGTGTGCAGCTCAATAAAACTTTGATTAGGCCACATTTGAAGTTATGCATACAATAGGGGCACCACATTACAGTAACGATGTTGAGGCTTTGGACATGTGCAAAGGAGGTTCACCAGGATGCTTCCTAGATTGGAGTGCATTGGCTACAAGGAGAGGTTGCACAAACTTGGATTGTTTTCTCTGGAAGGTCGTAGACTGAGAGATGACCCGATAGAAGTATATAAATTATGAAAGGCATAGATCGGGTAGTTAACAAGAACCTTTCTCCCAGTGGAAATGCCAAATACAGGAGGCATAGCTTTAAGGTGAGATGAGGAAAGTTAAAATGCGCTATGAGGCAAGTTTTTTGTTTTACACAGTGTCAAGCAGGGTTGGTATTTGCGGTAGGTGTCTGGAACACACTGTCTGGGGAAATCAGAATGCAGATATGACAGAAACATTTTAGAGGTATTTAGACGCACATCAACTGGCAGGGGTTGGAGGACATAGACCATATGCAGGCAGATGGGATTCATTTATATTGATATAATTGTCGGCACAGCAATCATACGTTTAAGTGCCTGTTCCTTTGTTATATTGTTCCATGCTCAGAAACTGGGTATGCATCTGCATCTAATGAACATTATGAATATGCTATATTTGCTATATATATATATTAAGTACAATACTTAACATAACTAAATGAAACAACAATGTCTTGTATTTAAAGTGACTACAGTAGTAGACATGAAAGCTCTAGTATCGTTACATATAATAGCCAAAGTTTGTTTTTAATAATAAATAATATAAATTTCTCCAACTGACTTCTCATATTAACTTACCATTAATGCCCAAATCCCATTGACTCTGAGAGCTGGATTTTCACTCTGGGTCAAGTTGCATAACAGTTCCACAGCACCCGATTCCAAGATAGGCTGCAACATAAAATGCAAAACTGATCTTTTATAAATATCAATGGAATGTTCTAGTTTGCCTACTCCTAAAAGATTCAATTGGAATTTTTATAAATTATTAAATCAAATCTTAACAATTTTCTCCAATCTGGATCTCTTGCAACTTGGGTGTGGTGTAAGATCACAAAGGCAAATGAGTAGCTTCTTGTGCACAGTTCTACATTATTCTAAAGGAATTCTTAAGGCAGAGATAGATAGATTCTTGATTAGTATGGGTGGCAAGGGTTATGGGGAAAAGCAGGAGAATGGGGTTCGGAGGGAGAGATAGATCAGCCATGATCAAATTTGGAGTAGACTTGATGGGCCGAATGCCCTAATTCTGCTCCTAGCACTTATGAAAGCAGAAATGAAGCTAATATACCCATATTGTTCCAATATTGTAGACATCCAATGGTTCGCGTTCAACAGGGTTTAACCACACAATATAATGGTGTCCCCTGATGAGGACAGATAGAATTGCAGTGTAAATGAAACTTATTTCAGGAATGCCAGCTGTGGATAATGTACACAAATAGGAGATACATTTTCGGTATCACAAAAAAAGCTTCAATTTGACTGGCATTTTTTTTCAATAACCAAACTAATGATTATTTCAGTCCACTGGTTACTCTGACTTTTGATTTATCTCAAATTATGTGTTTTATTTGAATTTTATAATGGAGCAACCAGAAAATATAAAGGGATTGGAATTAGTGACAAAATATAATTGTAAATGTTGAAACTAGTGGGCCTCCTCCAGTGCCAGAGTGAGGCCCAGCGCAAATTGGAGGAACAGCACCGCATATTTCGCTTGGGTAGTTTACACCCCAGCGGTATGAACATTGACTTCTTCAATTTAAGATAGTCCTTGCCTTCTCCCTCCTTCCCCTCCCCTTTCCAGCTCTCCCACAAGTCTACTGTCTTCGCCTCTTCCTTTATTTTTCCCGGCCCCCAAACCCCGACATCAGTCTCGACCCGAAACGTCGCCTATTCCTTCTCTCCATAGATGCTGCCTCACTCGCTGAGTTTCTCCAGCATTTTTATCTACCTTCGATTTTTCCAGCATCTGCAGTTCTTTCTTAAACATATAATATTAAAATGTAGTTTGTTAATCACGAGAATTTTCTGATATCTTTAATAACTAATTCCAACTGAAAGAACTGACAAGTCTGCAAGTCAATGCTCCGAATACCCTTTTCATTTGCTAGAGACCAACCTCCTTGCTTGGGGAGAACTCAAGGAGAAGATTGCATAGTGTTGATGATGCCACCACAAGGACTTCGTCAGGAGCATTTTGTAACAACTGAAAGATAAAATGGGGAGAACCAAGGTACTTTGTATTTACATTCACCGTGATTTTAGCACAACAAAATGTTCCTTTACAAACCATCTGCTGCATTTTCTACCTTACCGCCGCGGTTACATTTCACAAGTAGTTCACCGGCTGTAAAGTACTTTTGGGCATTTTATGAATCACTTTATATGTACTTTCTTTTTTTCCAGCAATTTTTCTTACAGGGATACATCAAAATGCAAGCAATATCTTGCACATCCAGTCTCGAGTTATTATGGCAATTGGAACTCATTGGCCCACAGCATAAATTTACAGAAATAAAATAATCCATCAACTAAGAAAAACATAAATAGCTAATAATCTCTGTAGTCATGGTAATAGCTTTGGATCGCAAGAAGCCAAAAGGTCAAAGTGTAAAACATCAAACCTATTATCCAAAATTAATCATCTTAATAACTAAATGATATAAAATGTAATATGCTTTCTACTTAAATCCAAGACGAAAGCTCATCAGGAGAAAAGGATAAAAGAAACAAAATCTCCATATAACGTGTGAGGCATTGCCTGACTCTTGCCCCTCTGACATAGTCTTGGCCATTTGACGTTCTCGAAGCTGAGCAAAGACCCATCTTCTCAGTTTCATTGCTGAGAATGAGGTGAAGCCACAGCACTGAGGAAGAGACTCAGGAAATCAACTGATCAAGCAGATGTATTGGTAGAGATTTTAATGTTCTTAGCAACAAACTGACGCAGCAGAAAGCTATGGTGGGTATGACTGCTTATGTATGTAGTCTTTCATTCCTTTGAAAGAAAAATCTATCCCTCCAATATTTCTGCTCCTAAGACATTCAGTTGAGCGAGTGATTTTTTTACAACAATGCAAAACTTACTCAGTTTTGGTGCAAAATATAATAATAATTTGCTTTCTAAATATTTACTTGAGATCATGTATAAGTAACATCAAGTTGATTTTTTGCTGTAAGATTTAAAATAAAAATCACCTAATATCAATTAATATCCTGTGAATAAATAAATATATTTGTGTTCAAAAGGGAACTGCAGATGCTGGAATATCGAAGGTACACAGAATTGCTGGGGGAACTCAGCGGGTGCAGCAGCATCTATGGAGCGAAGGAAATAGGCGACGTTTCGGGCCGAAACCCTTCTTCAGACTGATAGGGGGTGGGGAAAGAAAGAAGGACAAAGGGAGGAGGAGGAGGAGCCCGAGGGCGGGCGGATGGGAGGAGACAGCTAGAGGGTGAAGGAAGGGGAGGGGGGGAGGGGACAGCACGGGCTAGCCAAATTGGGAGAATTCAATGTTGATGCCAAGGGGACGCAAGGACCCCAGACGGAATATGAGGTGCTGTTCCTCCAATTTCCGCTGGTGCTCACTCTGGCAATGGAGGAGACCCAGGACAGAGAGGTCGGATTGGGAATGGGAGGGGGAGTTGAAGTGCTGAGCCACCGGGAGATCAGGTAGGTTATTGCGGACTGAGCGGAGGTGTTCGGCGAAACGGTCGCCCAACCTACGCTTGGTCTCACCGATGTAGATCAGCTGACATCTAGAGCAGCGGATGCAGTAGATGAGGTTGGAGGAGATACAGGTGAACCTTTGTCGCACCTGGAACGACTGCTTGGGACCTTGAATGGAGTCGAGGGGGGAGGTGAAGGGACAGGTGTTGCATTTCTTGCGGTTGCAACGGAAAGTGCCCGGGGAGGGGGTGGTGCGGGAGGGAAGTGAAGAATTGACGAGGGAGTTGCGGAGGGAGCGGTCTTTGCGGAAGGCAGACATGGGGGGAGATGGGAAGATGTGGCGAGTGGTGGGGTCACGTTGGAGGTGGCGGAAATGGCGGAGGATTATGTGTTGTATTTGCCGGCTGGTGGGGTGAAAGGTGAGGACCAGAGGGACTCTGCCCTTGTTGCGTGTGCGGGGATGGGGAGAGAGAGCAGCGTTACGGGGTATGGATGAGACCCTGGTGTGAGCCTCATCTATGGTGGCGGAGGGGAATCCCCGTTCCCTGAAGAACGAGGACATTTCCGATGCCCTGGTATGAAATGTCTCATCCTGGGAACAGATGCGGCGTAGGCGGAGGAATTGGGAGTAGGGGATGGAGTCTTTACAGGGGGCAGGGTGGGAAGACGTGTAGTCCAGATAGCCATGTGAGTCAGTGGGTTTATAATGTATGTCGGTCAGGAGTCTGTCCCCTGCGATGGAGATGGTGAGGTCAAGGAATGGTAGGGAAGTGTCTGAAATCGTCCAGGTGTATTGGAGTGCCGGATGGAAGTTGGTGGTGAAGTGGATGAAGTCAGTCAGTTGTGTGTGGGTGCAGGAGGTGGCACCAAAGCAGTCGTCAATGTAGCGGAGGTAGAGGTCGGGGATGGGGCCCTGGTATGCATTGAACAAGGATTGTTCAACGTGCCCGACAAAGAGGCAGGCGTAGCTGGGGCCCATGCGTGTGCCCATAGCTACGCCTTGTGTTTGGAGGAAATGGGAGGAGTCAAATGTGAAGTTATTGAGGGTGAGGACCAACTCCGCTAAGCGGAGGAGAGTGTCAGTGGCTGGGTATAGGTTGCTCCTCTGGTCGAGGAAGAACCGGAGGGCTCTGAGGCCATCCTGGTGGGGGATGGAGGTGTAGAGTGACCGGACATCCATGGTGAAGATGAGGGGGTGAGGGCCCAGAGAGTGGAATGCGTGGAGGCGGCGGAGAGTGTCTGAGGTGTCTAGAACATAGGTGGGGAGGGATTTGACCAAGGGGGATAGGATGGAGTCAAGGTATGTGGAGATGAGTTCGGTGGGGCACGAACACGCAGAGACAATGGGTCTGCCGGGAGAGCCGGGTTTGTGGATTTTGGGGAGAAGGTAAAAACGGGCCGTGCGGGGCTGGGGAACGATGAGTTGGGAGGCTTGGTCAGGTAGGGCGTGGGAATTGATGAAGTCGGTGATGGTGCTAGAAATGGTGGCCTGGTGCTCGTCAGTGGGGTCATGGTCCAAGGGTAAGTAGGAGGAGGTGTCCGAGAGTTGGCGCGTGGCCTCAGCTTTGTAGAGATCGACGCGCCAGACTACCACGGCACCTCCCTTGTCGGCTGGTTTGATGACCCAGTCTGGGTTTGTGCGGAGTGATTCGATGGCAGTGCGTTCAGAGGGGGAAAGATTGGAGTGAGAAAGGGGAGTGGAGAAGTTGAGGCGGTTGACGTCGCGGCGGCAGTTCTGAATGAAGAGTTCCAGAGCCGGGACTTTCTGAGGGGGGTTCCACGAGGAGGGGGTGCGTTGGAGACGGGAAAAGGGGTCATCATTAGGGGGCGAGGACTCCTTACCATGGAAGTGCGCTGTGAGGCGGAGACGACGGTAGAAGCTCTCCAAGTCATGGTGGGCGCGGAACTCATTGAGATGGGGACGGAGGGGGACAAAGGTAAGACCTCTGCTGAGGACAGACCGTTGGGTGGGGGAGAGGGGGAGGTCGGGGGGGATGGTGAACACCCGGCAGGGGTGGGAGTTGGGGCCAGAGGAAGGCAGGTGGTTAGACTGGGTAGGGGGTTGTGGGTGTTGGAGGGGTGGTGGGTGGTCAGGGGGTGGGGGGGAGAGAGGGCTGTAATGTGGGTGGGGAAGAGCGGGTGTGACATGGTTGGGGGGGGATGGGGGAGGGTCAGTGGAGCAGCCACTGAGGTTAGCAAGGCTGGGCAGACGGGCGCTAGGACCCGGTGGAATTAAATCGAGGAGAGTGGGAGTAAGCAGCGTGAAGGCTGCAGGCCCAGTGCAGAGTCCAGGCTCCAGGTAAGGCGACGGCTGTGGGTTGCTGGAGGGGGGTGGAGTGGCGCGGGTCAACGGACCCGATGGTCGGAGTCCAGCGGCGCGGGTCACCGGACCCGATTGTCGGAGTCCAGTGGTAGTTGAGTCGGGGTCCGCGGGCGATGCGAGGGTGGTCCCGGTGGGCGGATGGTCGGCGGGTCGGCGGCGAGATGAATCGGGTGCGTAGCGGCGGCCATGTTGAGATAGCCCCGGTCCGGTGGCGTTGTCGGGTAGTTGGGGTCGGGTGGCGATGTCGGAGGAATCAGCGAGGGGGAGCGAGTCCAAGTTACCGTAGAGGCTGCGAGGCTGGGCGTCATCGGTCGGCAGGTGAGGGTCGGTGGCGGCATCGATGTAGAGGTCAGTGAAGGCGGCGTCCCGGTGAGTGTGGAAGTCGCTCCTAGTGGCCAAGATGGCGTCGCGGGACTCGGGCAGGCGATGCGGGCCAGAGTTGGGGCCCGGAGTCTGCGGGCGGTCGAGTCGCGGAGTGTAGGCGTCGGGAGCGGCCTGGAGTCGGGATAGTTTAAGGTCCTTGGTGGAGTTGAGGTAGGCCAGGAATTTTTTATTAAAGAGGTGGATCTTCCGGCGGATGAAATACAGCTGGGGTCCGTTGCAGGTCTGGGTTAGTGAGGCCTGAAGTCCAGAGAGTGTCGATGTGAGGTCCTGTTGGTGCCGGCGCATCGCAACCAGGGTGGATCTCAGTGCCCGGTTGGAGAATTGCTGGGTATGCCGGTGGATGGCCAGTCGGTACCGATGGTCCGGTTGGGGTCCGAACTGGGAGGTGGGGAACTGGAGCTGGAAGCCGTGGGGTATGAGATGGAGGCGCAGGCAGGCCCCGAGGAAGCAGATGTGGCTGTGGTATCGAGTCTGGGTAAGGGTATGGTCGTACAGTTGGAGGGCAGGGGGGATCACAGAGAGGGGGCAGTTAGAGAGGAGGTTGTGAAACTGTCTCCGGAGAGAGGAGGAGAACTTCTTCAAAGTAGGCATACCTTGAAG
Organism: Amblyraja radiata; assembly: GCF_010909765.2. Classification (NCBI taxonomy): domain Eukaryota; kingdom Metazoa; phylum Chordata; class Chondrichthyes; order Rajiformes; family Rajidae; genus Amblyraja; species Amblyraja radiata. The sequence goes on from NC_045962.1 coordinate 2,558,281, forward strand.
AGATATCGCAGTGGAGTAGACAAAGTGTTCAAAAGGGAACTGCAGATGCTGGAATATCGAAGGTACACAGAATTGCTGGGGGAACTCAGCGGGTGCAGCAGCATCTATGGAGCGAAGGAAATAGGCGACGTTTCGGGCCGAAACCCTTCTTCAGACTGATAGGGGGTGGGGAAAGAAAGAAGGACAAAGGGAGGAGGAGGAGGAGCCCGAGGGCGGGCGGATGGGAGGAGACAGCTAGAGGGTGAAGGAAGGGGAGGGGGGGAGGGGACAGCACGGGCTAGCCAAATTGGGAGAATTCAATGTTGATGCCAAGGGGACGCAAGGACCCCAGACGGAATATGAGGTGCTGTTCCTCCAATTTCCGCTGGTGCTCACTCTGGCAATGGAGGAGACCCAGGACAGAGAGGTCGGATTGGGAATGGGAGGGGGAGTTGAAGTGCTGAGCCACCGGGAGATCAGGTAGGTTATTGCGGACTGAGCGGAGGTGTTCGGCGAAACGGTCGCCCAACCTACGCTTGGTCTCACCGATGTAGATCAGCTGACATCTAGAGCAGCGGATGCAGTAGATGAGGTTGGAGGAGATACAGGTGAACCTTTGTCGCACCTGGAACGACTGCTTGGGACCTTGAATGGAGTCGAGGGGGGAGGTGAAGGGACAGGTGTTGCATTTCTTGCGGTTGCAACGGAAAGTGCCCGGGGAGGGGGTGGTGCGGGAGGGAAGTGAAGAATTGACGAGGGAGTTGCGGAGGGAGCGGTCTTTGCGGAAGGCAGACATGGGGGGAGATGGGAAGATGTGGCGAGTGGTGGGGTCACGTTGGAGGTGGCGGAAATGGCGGAGGATTATGTGTTGTATTTGCCGGCTGGTGGGGTGAAAGGTGAGGACCAGAGGGACTCTGCCCTTGTTGCGTGTGCGGGGATGGGGAGAGAGAGCAGCGTTACGGGGTATGGATGAGACCCTGGTGTGAGCCTCATCTATGGTGGCGGAGGGGAATCCCCATTCCCTGAAGAACGAGGACATTTCCGATGCCCTGGTATGAAATGTCTCATCCTGGGAACAGATGCGGCGTAGGCGGAGGAATTGGGAGTAGGGGATGGAGTCTTTACAGGGGGCAGGGTGGGAAGACGTGTAGTCCAGATAGCCATGTGAGTCAGTGGGTTTATAATGTATGTCGGTCAGGAGTCTGTCCCCTGCGATGGAGATGGTGAGGTCAAGGAATGGTAGGGAAGTGTCTGAAATCGTCCAGGTGTATTGGAGTGCCGGATGGAAGTTGGTGGTGAAGTGGATGAAGTCAGTCAGTTGTGTGTGGGTGCAGGAGGTGGCACCAAAGCAGTCGTCAATGTAGCGGAGGTAGAGGTCGGGGATGGGGCCCTGGTATGCATTGAACAAGGATTGTTCAACGTGCCCGACAAAGAGGCAGGCGTAGCTGGGGCCCATGCGTGTGCCCATAGCTACGCCTTGTGTTTGGAGGAAATGGGAGGAGTCAAATGTGAAGTTATTGAGGGTGAGGACCAACTCCGCTAAGCGGAGGAGAGTGTCAGTGGCTGGGTATAGGTTGCTCCTCTGGTCGAGGAAGAACCGGAGGGCTCTGAGGCCATCCTGGTGGGGGATGGAGGTGTAGAGTGACCGGACATCCATGGTGAAGATGAGGGGGTGAGGGCCCAGAGAGTGGAATGCGTGGAGGCGGCGGAGAGTGTCTGAGGTGTCTAGAACATAGGTGGGGAGGGTTTACGAACTATATTTTCTCTGCATTCTAGCTCATTTGAAGCACTTAACAGAATTGATGGATCACTTAATAGATTTGATTAATGTAGCACTCATTTGAAAAATCTACTTCAGAGATTCTGCTTCTACTACCAGGGAGACTATGGACAGTGAAATCTCGAACAAAAAGGGGAAAGCTGCCAGAGAAAATAAGTGGGTGGAGGCAAATGAACGGTCAACATTCTGGGCCGAGACCTTTCATCTGGACTAGTGAAGTACAAATGAAGAGTTTTAACCCTAAACATCAACTGTCCAATTCCCTCTGCAAATGCTGCTTGATCTACTGTTCCTCCAGCTCTCTTTTTTTAAACTAATGTTAAGATAAGGGTTATTCTAATCTAGAGTCTAAAAATAATAGCCACAATTAAAATAGGTTTTTCAACTAAAATATTCTGATTCGCAAATTACAAGCAAATACTAATGAGAAAATTGTACAAAATTTGCTTGACATATTTTTGTACTTAACAAAGCAGTGGCATAAGCTAGTATCATGTCAAATCATGGATACAACAGGTTTGGAGGCATAGGGACCAAACACAGGAAGGTGGGATTAGTGTAGCTGGGACATGTTGGCCGGTGTGGGCAAGTTGGGCTGAAGGACCTGTTTCCACACTGTATCACTCTATGACTCTACGTATGTCAATCTGGAGCCCTCAGTGAAGGAGAGATTCAGTATTGTTCTAAAGGACTGATGTAAATATTCAGTAAGATAAAGATTCACAGTCACTGATAACATCAGCAAGCTAAATTAATGTCACACAGCATTTAGGCAAAACTGCAAAGACTTGACATCATTAGTGTGCAAAACTGACAACACCTCATGACCACACATACACAGTACTATCCTGAAGCAGTCATCGGTAATGAAAAGGTTAAATGCTTTTAAATATATAAAAGACATATAATGGAATCCTGGAACAGGTTATAGCTTATATTTCATCTCAAGCAGACCTTTTTCAGTGGATTGATAAGAGAGAGAGAGACAAGCCAGGCTTGCTCAGGTTGCTGTGTACTGAGACAATGACCGATGCCTTTGACATGCGTCTACCAATTGATGAGAGAGAGAAGCCCAGACTTGTCTCAGTGATGTATATTGAGACAATGACCGATGCCTTTGAAATGTCTTGTCTTGAAATTACCAACTGATAAGATGCCTTTGAAATGTGTCTACTAATTGACAAGAGACAAGCTCAGATGCATCCTGTGGTAATGTGTATTGACTGTATCTCTGACCATGATTAACATCTTTGGAATGTGACTGTGACAAACACACAGTATAAAATATCATGCAATTCTTTGTTAATTGAAGTGGTGACACGAGGAAAGTCAAGTGTCTGTGTTGCTTACTTGACTGGAGTATCCCCGTCACTTCGATCGGCCGATGATCAGTAAAGTTTGGGTTGGTCTACCTAACCTTTTTGTGAGTTGCCTGTTTATTAAGAAGTGAACCTTAACAGTGAACTATGCCACACAAATACGATCAATGAATTAACCTGAATACCAAATACATACCATTCTTGCTGTATGAACTAATGAAAATACTAAGGCTGACTGAATAAAGTGCACCCTGGTTTTAATGGCATAAAAGGTCAACATCTCCTGCTCAGAAAAGTTCATTTCTTCACAATGCCATGGGTGTTAAGTGTTTAAGTGTTAAAGATATTTAATTTCCGCTTGTTCTGTCATGTTATTTTTCTAAAATGATTACCACTAATTGGTTTGCCCTATGAATCATTCAATCTGACTCTCAGGCTGAAGAAAGATCTTGACCAGAAACGTCACCATTCTTTCTCTCCAGAGATGCTGCCTGTCTCGCTGAGTTACTCTAGCATTTTGTATCTATCTTCGGTGTATAACCAGCTTCTGCAGTTCCTTCCTACATTGCTCAAATTAATTGATGACTTAACTACTCATGGATACCACACGGACATTGAGCTGACTTATGATTACTGTTTACTATCGGTTCATTATCAGTGGTATCCTACTTGAAACTTGCCTTGACCCCAACTCGTACAAACTGCACAGAAGATAGATACAAAATGCTGGAGTAACTCAGTGGGATGGGCAGCATCTCTGGAGAGAAGGAATGGGCGATGTTTCGGGACAAAGAAGGGTCTTCGTCCCCAGTCTGAAGAAGGGTCTTGACCTGAAACTTCACCCATTTCTTCTCTCCAGAGATGCTGCCTGTCCCACTGAGTTACTCCAGTATTTTGTGTCCATCTTCAGTTTAAACCAGCATCTGCAGTTCCTTCCTATACATTTCGTATAACTGCACTCTGAGACAAGTTGGAGGTTCAGTTGCCTCAAGTGAGTTCAACAAGGAAGCAAAAATGCAATGACCTTTATTTATTCAGTTGGGAAAAAAAAGCACAATTTCAAGCTTTGTTATCTGGCAAGCAGAAATGTAAAGCAGCAGTTTCTAGTGCAGTGTACAAGGTGAAAAGGGAGGGAAACCATAGCTCCGTGGTCAATCAAAGAGTATAAAATGAAGCTGAAAAAGGGTGCAAGTGATAAAGATAGTAATAATAACAGAGGAGAGAGACAAGCTAAATTATATTTGAGTCTGAAGAAGGGTCTTGACCCAAAACGTCACCCATTCCTTCTCTCCAGAGATTCTGCCTGTCCTGCATTTTGTGTCTATCTTCGGTTTAAACCAGCATCTGCAGTTCCTTCCTACATACTAAATTTTACCATCTGGATCAGAAAAAAAAAACAGCGTGACCAAAAACATAGAATAAAAATTTGACAACTGGCAAAAAAGTGAATCCAAAAGTTTTTGGCAGGCAAATTAATCCTAAAAGCGTTGCTGGAGCAGTAGAAAGGCAGATTTAAGAACTTAAATGAAATCTACCACTGAAGGCAGAAAGCATGCCTGCATCACCAGAGCAGCATGTGGATGGGTGTTTACTAAGCAAGAGGGCATTACTAAAACTGCAGGAGACCAGTTCAGGATATTGGATACAACAAAATTAAAGGAGAGGTGCCAGAATGCTGACAGCATTTGAAGTACTGAATCAGATGCATTCTACATTATGACACAAGAATATAATTTCAGAAGAGGATAAAGCTGCTGCCTGAAGATCAGTCGGCTTAATCCCAATGACAGAAAAGCTTTACAATTCAATAAAGGAGAAAATTAATAGCCAAATTTATTTGCAGGCCAAAAAAACCCATTAAAACCAATTGTCACTGGCATACTTGGAAGACTGAATTCACAAGTGAATTTCACCTATGAACTTTATTAGTACAAAATATGTAATTACATTCAACTTCATTGTCTGCACCACACTTTTCAGATGAGTGGCAGAAACAAAACTGATTTACTAAAAACTCAAACTCCACTGAGAAACAAAATGTTTATGATTTATTCTGGTATAATATAAGCTTCAATAAATGTATGTTACTTCTACCTTCATTAGTGGCTTCCATACTGTATGGTCCTGAAAACTAGTCCGAAGCTGTTGTACCGACCTGGACAGACTGTGCAAACATCTAGAAATGGAAATTGGGAAAATATACAAATCTTCGTAAAAATACAGATGTGATCGTCCTTCTGTACAGGAACAAAGATGATCAAATGTTCAAAACCAGTGATTAAAGGGAGACAAAAATGCTGGAGAAACTCAGCGGGTGAGGCAGCATCAATGGAGCGAAGGATAGATAAAGCGCTCCATAGATGCTGCCTCACCCGCTGAGTTTCTCCAGCATTTTTGTCTACCTTCGATTTTTCCAGCATCTGCAGTTCCTTCTTAAACAAAACCAGTGATTAAGTCAGTTATAGAAGACGTACTTCTGATAATATTTGAAGTAGCCAAACCAAACTATTTATTAAAAACGATGATGGTCCTCAGTAGGAGGTCTGGTTTGGCAGACAAGTCAAACAGACATTTGCATTCTTCATTTATGAAGAAGGATATATTTTTTAATTGTTCAGAGAAAACTAAATATTAATGAAGAGGGGAAAAAATAATAATTTAGAAACATTTACAGGGATGAATTGACACAAATCATCATATCCAGATGAAACAAGAACTGTGGGAAGCATTTATTTCAATTACCTAAATCACCTGCATTTGGAGACAGAATGAGAGGACGGGGAGTAGAAACAAATCTTACTACTTAATTAAAGAGTTATGAAAACATCGAAGTGCAGAAAAGCAAGGGTAACAGCAGACTGCAAATAATACACCAAGGATGGAGCAAATGTGCTATATTTTATGTGTTAATAATTAATCATTATTTCTAAAATCTACTTAATCATCTTTTAATAATTTATTTCAATTTTAATATTTTCTTAAATGACACGGTTGAGATGTCAGCACCTGAAGTTTGGCTGCAGAGAGTCATTAAGGTATGTCCTTTCCTGGACCAAATGAGTGAATGCAAGCAGAGAGCACAAAGGGTCGCATTGAGCAGTCACCGGGTCCAGCAAGATCAGCCCAATATTGCATTAAAGTAGGACATTGTTTGGGAATCTAAATGAAAGGACATATTTCCAAACTGCCAGTTGATATCCAGAAGATTATTTTCCAAAGATGATGCAAAAAAAATGGGAAAGAATCAAAACAAAGTCATCCACTCATCAAAAAAACATACATGACTTTGGGAAGTAAGGAATAAGAAGTGGAGGATAGAAAATGGTCAATTGAAATTAAAAGGAGAGTAGATGTGCAACCAGAACCAGCAGAGAAAATAAATGACGACGAATGATCTCCATCCCAAAATAAAATTGTCCATTGAACATTTATGGTACTAATCATGAGAGAGAGTTACAGCACTGAAAGATCACAAGGTCACAAGGAAAATTAAGGCTCTTCTGTCAAGCCAATCTACAAGTCTACATATAAACTCAACAATAGCCCTCCTCATAGTGAACAAATTGAAAGCATGACCACAGAGTTGTCAAACTTTCATTCTAATCATTTTTTGATTAATTATTCAATCACAAAACAATAATTTGCTTCATATTTCCCAATCAAATAAAAGTAATATCAACATTTACATTGTAGGACAGTATACAAGGACATAACAAGTGTTATGGTTAACAGACCTTCAATCAATTCTTCAATGTTGTAAATGCAAATGCTTAAAATGCAAATTCATGATCAACTACATGCTAATCAACTAACTGTATCACTAATTTGTTTTTGTTTTTAAATTAATTCCACGTTTATCATTCATCCACATTATCATAGGTTGATTATTAAAAGTTCAGTATATAATGATGCATTTAAACTTTTGGACAGGTGAGTTTCAATATTCCATACCTGACAGCAGCTAACCGCACTTTGATACTAGACTCAGCTAAGCCAGTCACAATTCGGTCCATCATATTCTCAGTCTCAATTATCTAGAACAAAAAGTTAATAGCAACATAAATAACCAACAGGATATGTGACTGGAGAAATTCACTGAGGCAAAATTAAATTTAGCCATTGTACTTTACTAGAAGTTAAATTATTGTAATTGTGGTTAAGCAAAAAGTGACCAAAATTATTCCAAGTGTTTTCATCAATAGATGAAATTATTTCATTTTATACATTGATAACAGAAACTCACATGGCCTAAAGAAAAAAAAGAAAAGAGGTAATCTGTGCCAATCCTTTAACCACACGTTGGGGTCCATTTTATTGTGTTTAACATCACTTGGGACCATCGATTGCAACATTCTTTTCTGCACCACCCTAAAGTTTTGCTCTCCATTTAAAAGATCACAAATGAGTGATGGTATATGGACACATTGATATGTTCTGTATTCATGCCTACTATATTCTGTTGTGCTGAAGCAAAGCAAGAATTTCATTGTCCTATCTGGGACACATGACAATAAATTCTCTTGACTTGACTTGACTTAAATCTTTCGGCACCCAAAAGTCAAGACATGATTTTTCTTCATCAGCAGCAGTAGCTGTTTTTACAATGATCTGTGTTTGTGAGAGGCTCTCGTGCAGTGACAACATTGCCTGCTCCTGGGTTTGGTCATTTGATAAACAAAGTAGAGATTGCATTATTCTGATTAGCAATTTATTGCAAATCCTTTTTATAACAGCTCATGGAAATGATTTAAAAATGGATTAAAAAAATTATAGTATTTTTGATTTCATAACCAACATATTTATTCTCAAAATGAGATCAAAGTGAAGCATCTCTGGATTAAAACACCTTTCTGCAAACCCTTTTGTACCTGGGGAGGGGTGGACTCACAAAACAATCAAATAAAGATAGAATTATTGGGTGACTTGCAAAGTTTTTAGGTTAGTTTAGTTTAGAGATACAGCACGAAAACAGGCACTTCGACCCACCGAGTCCGCATCGACCAGCGATCCCCGCACATTAACACTATCCTACACACACTAGGGACAATTTTTACATTTACCAAGCCAATTAACCTACAAACCTGTATGTCTTTGGCATGTGGGAGGAAACCGAAGATCTCGGAGAAAACCCACGCAGGTCGCGGGGAGAATGTACAAACTCCGTACAGACACCACCCATAGTCGGGATCGAACTCCGATGCTGCATTCGCTGTAAGGCAGCAACTCTACCGCTGCGCCACCGTGTCGCACTAGTTAAGTTACAAACGTTAGGCAACCTTACATAGAAAATGGGTGCAGGAGTAGGCCATACGGCCCTTCAAGCCAGCACCGCCATTCAATATGATCATGTCTGATCATCCAAAACCCGTTCCAGCTTTCTCCCCTTACCCCTTGATTCCGCTAGCCCTAAGAGCTCTATCTAAATCTCTTTTGAATGCATCCAGTGAATCGGCCTCCACAGCCTCCACTACCTTATGAGGCAGAGAATTCCACAAATTCACAACTCTCTATGTGAAAAAGCTTTTCCTCATCTCAGTTGTAAATGGCCTACCCCTTATTCTTAAACTGTGGCCCCTGGTTCTGGACTCCCCCAGCATCAGGAACATGTTTCCTGCATCCAGCGTGTTCAATCCCTTAAGAATTTTATATGTTTCTATAAGATCCACTCTCATCCTTCTAACCCAGGTTCACAAAATCCATCCCAGGTTTACAAAAAGCCAGATTCTGTGTAATCTTGATGTGTGAGCTGAGTTATTCTCTCAATTATTCCACAGCTTTCTCAGCACATGCTATTTGAGATGCATAACTCTGCCCCCTCTCCTGACCTGCCTGAATCGTTGTGTGGGAAGGAACTGCAGATACTGGTTCACACCGAAGATAGACACAAAATGCTGGAGTAACTCATCAGGACAGGCAGCATCTCTGGATAGAAAGAATGGATGAGTTTTCGGATCGAGACCCTTCTTCAGACTGAGACTTCAGACTCTCAGTCTGAAGAAGGGTCTCGACCCAAAACGTCACTTATTCCTTCTCGCCAGAGATGCTGCCTGTCCCACTGAGTTACACCAGCATTTTGTGTCTGTCTGATTCATTGTTACCCATGTGCACAGTGGCCTATACTGACCTGGCAGCACAACCACATCTTGAATTTTTTAATAAATAATTTGCATTTAACTCACTGCATGAACTTTCCTGATCCTATTCTCCACGTCCAGACTCTACAACCCTTCAACAACTCTTTTCATCCAATGCTCCCCCCACATCCCCAATTAACATCACTTCACACATGCTGCCTGTGCTTTAGCTGGGAGCATCTACCATCTATAGCCCCTTCTGTTCCTACGTCCTGCAAAACCATGCTGAAAGCTTACTTCACCTGCCCCAACATCCCTTGCATAACTCAATGTCAAATCCATCACATGGAGATCCTGAGGAAACACATTTTTTTTTTTTATTTTTTTTTTTTAAGAAGCAAAATTAAATCCTGAAATTAAGATTTTATATAACTTGTCTAATATTATCTAATTTATCAATTATCCTTCTCAAAATATAACAATTTTTTCTTATTCTAAGTTCAGCACAAAAATGTGAATTCCCATTTAGGAATACAATTTCCAATACTGCCCATCTCTTGAGAATCAGAGACACTAACACCTGGATTTCACCATCTCATTACAATCTCCAACATCTCTTTCCAGAAATTGGCAGCACATCAGCTTTCAATGCATTGTTTCAGGACAATTCTCGCAAGCCCTCCACACTCCATTCCCAATCAAGACTTCAAATAGAATTTTCTTTTCAATACGATTGGAATCTTGAGTATAAAGATAAGGCAACATTTCTGTTACGGATCAACCATCTAACCATTAACAACAGGTTGAAGCAGAATCCATTCCTTGAATGGGATTAGAGAAGCACTGGGTTTTTACAATAACCCCGCAGCTTTCATGGTTCTTTGCTGGAGCTAGCTCAGCCACAAGCCAAATTTAAATTCACAGAGAATGGAGAAACAAGGAACTGCAGGTGCAGGTGTACAAAAAGGCAAAAAGTGCCGGAGCATCTCTGCAGGTTAGGCATCATCTCTGGAGAACATAGATAGGTGATGTTTCTGGTTGCGACCCTTCTTCAAACTGTGAATCAACTCTGTGTGACAATCAGTCTTAAAAAGGATCCCAACCGAAAATATCACCTCTCCAAGTTCTCCAGAGAAGCTGCCTGACCCTCCGAGGTACTCCAGCGCTGTGTATCTTAACAAAAAAAATTACTATTTATCAAGCATTGACCTCTGGTTTGCCAGTCGAAAAACAATCACAAGGCTAGTCTATCATTTTAAACCAAGGCAGCAGTATTTTACCCCCAAATATTTCTTCCACCATGTGACTTTAAAAAGAGAATTAATTAATTGCAGGATGTATTCAGCGGTGTTTGTTGCTAAACTTTGCATGTTGTATCTTTCAGGACAGGCCCCTGTTATGCAGAGGAGTGATGAGAATCACTGGAAATTTTTGATTCTTAGGTAGAACAGATTAAACCCAATCCTCAGAGGTATCCTTGACAAAATCAAGGGATATGGGGTTAGTGCAGGCCCTTGGCATTGAAGGAAATAATCAACCATGATCGTATCAAATGATTTGTCAGGCATGGGGCACCAAATACCCTACACTTGATTCTATTCCTTTCAATAAAAGTACCAGTTTCAACTCAAATAGTACCACCACTTGAAAAGATTTTATGGACATAGCAGAAAAAGTGCAAAAGCAAACTTCATATTTAGTAATATGTACATCCCTGAAAAGCTGAATGAAAATCCATAAATTATAACAAATATGGATTCATCAAGTTGTTGGTTAGATTTGTAGTTATGCACAAATTTTATCATTAGCATTGTTTTTTGTTTAAATTTTAAGAGTTATTTTTTAGTAACTAACTCTAATTTTAGAGTTTATAAATATACACGTTTTTTCAGTGCTCAAAGAAACATACGTTAACATGTCTACATCTTAAAGGTTAAAATGTCTCTTCAAATGCTTGAGACTCACAGTATTTCCATAGTTCAAGCTATTTTTAGTTCTAATTTCCATCAGTTGTATTTTAATTTATCTAATTTCAACATTAAATTAACACCCTTAAACAATCAATTTCATTATAACTAGAAATTCAGTTCAATGGAAACGAGAATGACAGAAAATTATAGTGCTAAATGTGCTGAAGAAAGACAACAATAGCTGTAGGAGAATACTCTTAACAAATTCGCACAATGCACTGTTTTCTCGCTAGATAAATTGGAAGGTAAGTTTTTGTTTGCGTGTTTCTCCTTTTCAAAATTGTCTGGAGTCATGGTGAGTGAGGAAAGGCCGCATTAATCTACATCTAAATGAGCTCACGTTCTGCGGCAAATTGACTCAAATATTAAAAACTTTGGTGGATATCTCAGATTTCAATATGAAGACAGACAGAAAGTGCAAACTGCATATCTTCACCGAAAAGTGTGTGTACATGTGATTATTAGAAATCCTCCATATTTTGTAGTGGCAAACAGCTTTCAACACTTAATGCTACCATGCTCATGAAAGTGCAATTTGTCTATTATATGCAAGAGCTAATAAAATATAGCAGTGATATAAAAATGGTTAAATGCACTAAAGCAACAATCCTTATGCTTCTTTTATATGATGACTACTGCTAGGAAGTTCCACAATCTATCAATAACCAGGGCCAGATATGACTCAAGTATTTCCTCTCCCAAAAAAATCTAAAACTGATTTGCTCCAGTCAGCCTGCATACTGACTGGGTTTAATTACAACATTAGCTTTGATCGAAAGTGAAATTGTCTTACACCGCTGGCATAGTGGCAATATAACTGTAACTTTAAAACACCCTCCACTCAAAGCAGAACTCATTCTCACATTATGTGTAGGAAGGAACTGCAGATGCTGGTTTAAACCAAAGATAGGCACACAAAATGCATCCAGAGCTGCTGCCTGTGACTCCAGCTTTGTGTGTTATTCTCACATTATGATGTGCAGCAGGAGAGAATTATTATGAGCCCTACAGACCTGGAGATGATTTTATTTGTCCCTCAGCTCACAAACATTAGATAGTTTCTCAGTGAACAATCGTTGAAATAACCCAAACATAATCAGGGCACAAAATTGCAGCTGCTGGGATTATTGTGTAGAAGTGGTATTTGTATTAATTATATTTTATGAATCAAGCATCATCATCGTGTGTGTACTTGACAGCCAAGTAGAGGCATCTGCACCGACAAAGTACTCAAAAACTGCAACGACCAACTTTAAATCTGCCAATACAAACGGCTAATAATCACCAATAGTTTCCTGAAATAAACAATCCGGTTGTGCTAAATGTGAAAGTTTTTAGTGGAGGATGCCGTACATAACAAGATAAGACAGAACTATTTCTTATTATTGAACTAAGGTTATTTCAAGAGAACCATTTCTTACTGAACTGAGAATAGACTACTGAGCAATTTTGTAATTTTCTGTTGATTTATTGTGCTCTCCATAACCAAATCATTTTGTATTCAATCATTTTTCTGAAAGAATTGCCAAAAACTGGACATTGGCAAATCAAAAAGGTATGCCATGCACAGCAAGATGCAACACTGCATAGAAATTTAGTGGCATTTGCTGTAAAAAGAATGTTTTGCAAACAGGTAGAGCTGTGTAATTATTTGAACAATGACGAGTGATCTTTAATATGCACAGTGACATGCATTTGTCCACGTCCATTGGAATCAACTCCAATAATCCTGCCATGTTTCATTAGGCTGCCATTTTGAATTGGGAGTTCAAATGGTTGACATGATGCTGGATTTCTCAGCCCTGTGTAAATGAAAATGGGACCAGTGGCCAAAATCTGGCGAATTAGAACCATCAAAAAATAGCTCTAATCAATAGCTAATTTTTGGAGCTCCAACGGAGGAAATACGACGGAACTGCAACTCATTTAAATACAATCAAAGGATTATTTTAATGATGCATATACGTCACTTGTGTCTACGTTACAATAATTGTTTTCTATTGTTAATCTTGCTCTGCTGTCATAGTTCTCTGCAAAATATATTATTATTGCACTATATTTGTTATTGATTGAACTTTTTCTTTTTTTTCTCTTCCCTAGTTATGTACAATGTTTACATATTCACATATTCTGTTGTACTGCAATAAGAAAGAATTTCATTGTCCCATCCGGGACATATGACAATAAGACACTCTTGACTTGACTCTTAACCCCTGTTTACTATTCTCCATACTTACCTTAGCCAAATCCAGAAAGCCAATCCCATTTGCCAAGTTGGTCCAGGAGCTGAGGGGCAGCAAGACCTCAAAAGGAGTGGTGTGATGGGTCAGAGCAAGCACTCATACAATTCTTCTGGACCTTCTGACAGTGAGCCATGTCAGGGATGGGGCTTTGCTGGCTGTCAAAATGGTCAATTTTCTTTACAATGTTTCTGAATGTCAAACATTCAAAAACATTTGCAAACTATTAAAAATGAAATTTCCAAAACAAAGCAACCAAAACAAAATTATAAATAATAAAACATGCAGCAAAGCATAATAAAGTCTTAGTTTTCATTTTCTTCCCCATACCCAAAAATCTCCAATCAAATGGATGTCCTCCAATATAATTTAGTTTTGTTTAGAGATACAGCAAGGAAAGAGGCCCTTTGACCCATCGAGTCCATGCCAATCATCGATCACATGTACATTGGTTGCATGTTATCCCAGTTTTGCAACCTACATACCAGGGGCTATCAACAGAAGCCAAATAACCTACAAACCTGCACGTTCATGGAATATGGGAGGAAACCAGAGCACACGGAGAAAACCCACCTGGTCACAGGGAGAACGTGCAAACTCTGCACAGACAGCACCCGTAGTCAAGTTCGTACCTAGGTCTCTGGCGCTGTGTGGCAGCAGCTCTACTGCACCACTGGGCCGCCTCTAAATCTACAAATAAACGCAGAGAAAGCTCAATGAGCATCTGGCCCTTTGCTGTACTTCATGGGAACTTGAGGAATGAAGAGCATATGGGTAGCGGGTGTCGTAAAATGTACCAGTACTGGGAAGTGGATGGCCACATGACAGCCCTGAAATATACTAGTACTGACACCCAAAGTTCAGGGCGGCGTAAATATTTGTAGTGATTCAATTATGTACAAAATAATTTGAGGTGCCTTAACATTCGGAAGGACAAAGAATACTATTAAAGTTGACTATGAGGACAAATAAATATCCCAGTTTTAGTGGTTAATGAGAGTACAGCAGACAAAAAGAAAATCAGACCCACGGTAAATTATAAAAATTCCGAATGGTAAATGAATGCTTCTTAAAAGGATGGTTAACCCTGTGTAGAAAAGCATAATCTTGACGTGTGTGTGCGTGTGCGCGTGTGTTTACAATATTATATATATCATTACATTTATAGTTAAGGAATTGATAGTAATAAACGTCCTGTTACTCAATGGTCAATAGCCCAACAATCCTATTGGCGGATATTCTGAATAAAGGTTATAAATATTTAATGATGTAGAACACGTATTATCTTTTTGATTTTTAATTTCTGTACTTCAAAACATTGAGATTATAGTGTGTTGGCTCTTGGTCTAAACAGAGAGAGCAGATGGCAGCTCTATTTAACATCTCATTTGAAACTCAGCTCCTCTATCAATACAGAAATTCCTCACCATTGCACTAGAGCAGTGCTTCTTAAACTGGTGAATGGTTCACCCAAGCGCGAATGAAATTATTTTGGGGTGATTGAAACTAGAGGAGTGAATGAAGGGCGAATTACTTAATTTATTCAGATTTTTTTTTTTCTATACGTAAAAAAGGCATTGCCATTAAAGTGGTTAGTGAGCTCTTATTGTTTTTTAATGGCAGTGGAGCTGGAAATTTGATGTTTTTTTCTCTCTACCTATGGTTTTCTAATTTCAAAATAGCAGGATATTTCCCAAATTTACTGTAATATGACCTTTTAGGGAAGACCATGGTTTTTTGAGCTAGTTTTCCAAGAAACAATGCAGTAATCAAAGCCAAAAAGGGTAGGATTAGGCTGAAGCCCAGTGTTTAGACATTGGAATGGTTTTGTATCATTCTAATAGAATGATTTTCCAACTCCAGTGGTAATTAAACTTTTTTTTTCACTCCTAGTTTTCTTCACATATTTTTAGGATGTTCAACAAGTTGAATTAAATAAACACTTAAGAAATTAGTTAATTTATGTTTTTTGCTCAAGTGGCAAAATAAATTATATATAAAATTATACACAAGATGAAAATTACCAAAAAACATCAGAACATTTGATGGAGGGTGAATGAAATGTTGTGATAAAGACTCAAGGGTGAATGACACTGAAATAGTTTAAGAAGCACTTGCACTAGAGAATCAACCTTGAGTTTTCACCTTATGATTCTGGAACAGGGACTTGAAACAACAAACCTCTGACTTAACGGCAAGAATGCTAATGGTTCAGCCACGGTTGTTATTGATGACAACAGCAATTTACCTATGACCCATAGCTTCTCAAATTACCATAGGCCATCTCTAAAATAAATGTAATGTCTTTTTACCATTTTCTCAACCAAGCATAAGACTGCTCACACAAAATTCCAATACATATTTCTTATGAAAACATCTTGAAATAGTTTGCCACGTTAGTTCATTTTGGATTCATATATTCATCATAAACCATGTTAATGAGAATATCAATAAATAATTAAATTAACTACAGTGATTTTAAAAGCATAAAAAAATCATGTATTCATAGTTATTAGTGGGAAGTCCATCTATAATGTATTGTATCCACAGTATGTAATATGTGGTCATCCCTTAAATCTAAACTATTTTATTTTAGAAAATTTCAAAGTATCCCTGGAGAAAAATAGACTAGTGAAACTTTAAAAAAAATTAAAAGTATTAACTTTCATAGCCAGAACACCAATTATGACATACACTTGTATTTTGCTGTTGCTTTGATTTACATTGAACTGGTGTGAGATTTTCAATGCTAAACGAGGAAGTGAATGATTGCAATAGTTGTAACCAACCGTCACTGCAACTGTACATTAATTAACTCTGAGAAACTGTTGCGTTCAATAGTCCCAGTCCAGGTTTGCTCTGGACACCAGTTCAGATGATGATACTGCCCTGAAATGTTACGTCAGCTTCTTACTTCACCGATGTTTGGCTGAGCATTTCCAACATTTACTTCCTTGTAAGGGTATGAACATTAAAACCCCAAAAATACAAAAATAAAAGATTTTTTTTGAAATGAATTATTGATAAAGTATTTCAGCTTTGTGGTTATTGTTTTGATACTCATCATGATCAAGAATTCGTACTGTAGTTGAAATATTTATTTCTTCAGGAAATCTTCAGAATAGTGCACTCCCTAGTGCAGCATGGGTCGGTACACATTATCTGCCTTAGCTGCAGGTGAAATGTATTTTGTTGCACCATGGAATAAATTTAGATGTTTCCCTCTCGATGCTAAAATAAAGTTTGATAGCCAACTATACAATTTCATGTCTCCAGCAGGGGAAACTACTTTAAAATTCATTGTTGAATTGGTCACTTTTCACAGAAGCTTCAAATGAGGAGACGCACATTGAAGAGTAAATATCCTGAATACAATGATAAAATTCGAGTGAATATATTAATTCCAGACATCTTAATCTCTTCTTGTGTCTCATTCGTTAAAAGGAGTAAAATTATGGAAAGCAGACAATTTTCACAAGTAACACTTTAGAGTAAAATACGATACAAAGGAGTCCCGGAGGTTTCCCATTGCTACCATTGTGTACCCGATGCAGCATGCGACAGCCTGAACTGAAAGCTCAGACACGATTTGCTGCAGCTGCTCTCGAAAACACAAAAGAAACCCAGCATGTGCAAAGAAGCAAAGGGAGTTCCTCTGAATTTACAGCACAGCAAATATTAAGGCCGTCTTTATAGAAACAAAAATAAAATGGAATGGCTATTGTCATATAAAGCTGTAGATCCAATTAGGAAATAATCAACAAAATACCATTCCAAACAGCAGTTCTGAGTGGGGATGAAAGGCCAGAGAGATATGCAATGTCAAGCTACAGAAGGTTTTCACCATCCAAACTAAAAGAATCTTTGTACTTTATCATAACAGCAATTGATTTAATTCAGACGATCTTACGTGCATTTAACTGGAAATTTTCACTAAGAATTTTGAATAAGGGGGTGGGAATTCATTTAAAACAATTCTTGATGGTAAAGATCACTGCATGCAGTAAATATCTGATTGGAGACCTGGAGAAAAATAGCTCTCCATTTACCAGCAGTGATAAACAGGCCCAAGGTAAAAGATCTCTCACCTCCTGGCAATTATAACTAACAAGCAGAAAGGTTTTATGTCCATTTCAAAATTAAGCTTCAATAGCCCCAGATAGTGGACACTTTATACCTTCATCCATCCCTTTACAATTCCTAAATTATAATTTAGTATGACAGATTTCTTTGACTGAGAATATCACAAATGGTTAATCATGCATGAATAACAGGCATGTGCAAATCCATACTGATCATTCATGAATAACAGCAAATGGCACCTCATATTTTAGAGCAATGTAACTGGACAGCAATGGGTATGAGATATAAGTGACCCGAGAAGTATGCAGCTACACATGTATGGTGCAAGAGTGCATTTCTTGGCTCCAAATACCCAGGTATTTGGGAGTACATCATTAAACTGTGCAATGTTCTCCAAAGATCCTGTATCTGTTACATAGTTACATAGAGTATTCAAATGTCTGATCAACTTCCTTAATGCACAAAACGTTGTGTGAAATCAACCGACTGAATTTATCTTGAATATATTCATTTTGGTGCGTATTTCGGTAGTGTGCTAGGCATAATATCTAAGCTGGGACAATAAGACAAACTAACTGAGGGCTCAGTTTTACAACTACTCTCCATTTGGCAGGCACACAACACTGTTCAAAAGGCTGAAGGCATACGTCTTAAATTCTATAGAAATCTTCAATGAGGTAGTTGGACTTGAGAAACAGATTGCTATGAAAATACATCTTCATTTCTCAATCTATAACATACACAATGGAATAACTGCCTCTTGGTTCAACTGAATAATGGAATGGATCAATATAAAATAACATATGGAAATAAGTGAATGTGGTCCATATTCATGCATATAGTCCAGAATCGTAGGCGGCCTAAAAATGTACAATTCAACTACAACAAATTTGCTACATTAATACTGTATATGAGCTCATTGTATTATTTTTCCACTGAACTAACAAAGGAGTCTGAACTATGGTCAAATGTAAATTATTACCAACAGCTTGTACACCAAGAACGGAAAAATGAGCACTTATAAATGACCCGAAATGTAGTGGCGTTTTCAGAATGCATGTTTCTGTAGAGATTCACATTCAATATAGGAAAGAGGTTCTTTAAATTTTTAATCAATTGATTTTGGATAGGCAGTGTTCAAAAGCTATTTGGGAACATTTAGGGATTTATTGCACTGAAAAATATTTGCATACGAGTAGTTGTCCAGTCTGTCAAACTAAAATATCAATACTAAGTTATTATCATTTGATTGCTGGTACAAATATACCCAGGCAATGTTTTTTCCTACCTTTGTAAATTGGACCACCAGAAAATGCATCCTAGAGGCTTTCTTAAATGATTATAAACCACGAGTTGGGCATGATTGGAATAATGTGTCTAATTCATTCATCACAATTAAAGGAAATTAATATGCAGATTACAGAAGGTGCAGAAATTTACCAGAAGTGTAAAAGAAAAGAGGGGTTTCAATTATCTGCAAATAAATTAGAAGATGTGATTATTCTCATTGGGGTAAATTAATTGAGGAATTCCACATTAAAGGTCTTGATATAGTCTCCTCTAAGTTTAGAAAAGTTATGAAAGAGGTCAAGGTTAAAAACAGCCGTGAAAATCCTTAACTAGAAGGGGGCTAATTCTGGTAAATTGAAAGGGGACTTGGCCTGGTCGCGGGGAAGCCAAAGATTGTCAGATAAAACAGTACTTGAGCAATGAGCGGCAATCAAAGAGATGCATTCTGGTTCTAGAGAAAAATATTGGAGAAACTACACTCAGAGTGACTAAAATATTTTTAAAGTATTGGATAGATATGATCACGCCATGAGTATTATTACTGGGCAACTGTAAATGGGGCATGATAGGCACAAAGCAAAAACAAATGAATAGCTGCTTTTCATACTGGTCCGGTGCTTGAATCAACATTCAAAAGTCTTCCTAATATATATTTAGAAAATGGAATTGAGTGGATAATTTATCATTTTAAAGGTAACAGACGAGACAAAATTGGGGAGTGCCTTAAAGTGGGAATTTGGGGATTGGAGAAGAAAAAGAGTAACAGAAATGAGGACCTAGATAACTGGCAATAGGGCACACTAAATTTAATTCACGCCTGTGAAATTATTCATTTATTTCGATGAAAAAGGAGAATTAAAATGAAACACATTCTTGACAGTAAAATTGAGAGAGAAATGAGAGTACCTGGACTTCAGCCACTCACTGGAGGTGGTTGTCCTGGTTGAGAACATTTAGAGGTCAAACAGGAATTTTCAATTGGAAGCAATGTACAAATGAAATCTACAAGTTTATAAAAGCACTAATTAAACTTGAGTGTAGACAAAAATGCTGGAGAAACTCAGCGGGTAAGGCAGCATCTATGGAGTGAAGGAAATAGACGACGTTTCGGGTCGAGACCCTTCTTCAGACTGACGTGGGGGGGGGGGGGAGCGGACAGAAGGAAGGAAGAGGCGGAGACAGTGGGCTGTGGGAGAGCTGGGAAGGGGAAAGAAGGAGAAACCAAGGACTACCTAAAATTGGAGAAGTCAATGTTCATACCGCTGGGGCGCAAACTACACAAGCGAAAAATGAGGTGCTGCTCCTCCAATTTACGGTGGGCCTCACTCTGGCCACGGAGGAGGCCCAGGACAGAAAGGTCAGATTCGGAATCGGAGGGGGAAGGGGAGTTGAAGTGCTGAGCTACCAGGAGATCAGGTTGGTTATTGCGAACCGAGCGGAGGTGTTGGGCGAAGCGATCATCAAGCCTACTTTTGGTCTCACTGATGTAGAGCAGCTGACATCTAGAGCAGCAGATGCAATAGATGAGTTTGGAGGAGATGCAGGTGAACCTCTGCTGCACCCGGAAAGACTGCTTGGGTCGGATGGAGTCAAGGGGGGAGGTAAAGCGACAAGTGTAGCATTTCCTGCAGTTGCAAGGGAAAGTACCAGGGGAGGGGCTGGTTTGGGTGGGAAGGGACGAATTGACCAGGGAGTTACAGAGGGAGCGGTCTCTGCGGGAAGCCGAAAGTCGAGAAGATGTGGCCAGTGGTGGGGTCCCGTTGGAGCTGGCGTAAATGTCGGAGGATTATATGTTGTATGTGACGGCTGGTAGGGTGGAAGGTGAGGACAAGGGGGACTCTGTCCTTGTTACGAGTGGGTGGGGGGGGATGGGGAGTGAGAGCAGAGTTACGGGGTATAGAATTAGACCCTGGTGAGAACCTCATCTATAGTAGAAGAGGGGAATTCCCGTTCCCTAAAGAATGAGGACATCTCCGATTCTCTAGTGTGGAACACCTCATCCTGGGTGCAGAAGCGGCATCAATGGAGGAATTGGGAGTAGGGGATGGAGTCCTTAAAGGGCTTTCTCACGGTGCGACCTGACCCAGGACCTAACAAGAGTTTGACACCTGGGAACCTCCTGCGATAACAGTACGGCATTCGTGGACCACCGAGGACCTCCGTGGCGCTATCGTGTAACTTTGTAAGGTCGGGAGAAAATTCAAACATTTTTGAATTTCTCCAAGAGTGACTTGAGCACTTTTTGGTGAGCGTTGCAACATTGTATGAAGCAGATGCCAGTGCGATACCCGTGCGATATCCGTAATGACTCTTGCGGGTACCGTGGGAACTCCTGCGAACGGTAAACCCGGAAGCTTGACAGAGGGGACATAAGGCGAGTAATAGGTATTAAAGGGGGCTTGGGGTGTGGAGGAAGGGAAGGGTGGGGGGGGGGGGGGGTGCTGGGGGTGATTAAAATGCTCTCTGGGGTGCGGGAAGAAGGGTCTCGAAAAGCAACTCGCCGCTTTGCTCTTAAGACAAATTGCTTCGATTTAAATCTCCCCGCAGTACAAGGAAGTAGAGGCAAGGTTGCGCCGTGTGTTGGAAGGAACTGCAGATGCTGCTTTAACCCGAAGATAGACACACAAAAAACTGGAGCACTTCATCGGGTCAAGCAGCATCTCTGGAGAGAATGAATAGGTGACGTTTCGGCTCGAGAGTTTCGGGTCTGAAGAAGGGTCTCCCAACCCGAAACGTCACCTATTCATTCTCTCCAGGTATAGAAACGGTAGAGAGATGTCGGAAATGGTCCAGGTGTATTTGAGTGTTGGATGGAAATTAGTGGTGAAATGGATGAAGTCAGTGACTCTGTATGGGTGCAGGAGGTCGATGTAGCGGAGGTAGAGTTTGGGGATAGGGCCATGGTATGCCTCGAACAAGGATTGTTCGATGTACCCTACAAAGAGGTTAGCTTGGGCCCATAGCTACACCTTGGATTTGGAGGAAATGGGAGGAGTTAAACGAAAAGTTGTTAAGGGTAAGGACCAGCTCCGCTAGGCGGAGGAGAGTATCAGTAGATGGGGATTGGTTGGTTCTGCTGTCGAGGAAGAAACAGAGGGCTTTAAGATCCTCCTGGTGGGGGATGGAGTTGTAGACTGACTGGACATCCATGGTGAAGATGAGGGAATGGGGGCCTAGAGAACGGAAGTCATGGAGGAGACGAAGAGTATGTGAGGTGTCTTAAACATAGGTAGGGAGAAATTTAACCAGGATGGAGTCGTGGTATGTGGAAATAAGTTCGGTGGGGCACGCACAGGCAGAAACAATGGGTTTGCCAGGACAGTCAGGTTTGTAGATTTTGGGGAGAAGGTAAAATCGGGCCGTGTTAGGTTGGAGGCTTGGGCGGGCAGGGAGCTGGAAGTGATGAAGTCAGTGATAGAATTACAGATAGTGGCTTGAGTGGACATTTTGCGACCAATTAACATAGCAGATTTAGAAAAACTGCCAATGCTTTACAGGGGTGCAATGTTGATTCATCAGAAAGGTGCTGGAATAAAAGGCTTCATTTGTATGAGAAACTAAAAATCACCCCTTAAGACATGGGTAAATTTGAAAGAGGTGTTCAAAATAATTGGCTTTGAAAGGGTAGATGAGGAGAAATTACATTCAGCTGCCAAAGGATTAGTGAACAGGTTTATTTTCCAGCAAAGGACCCAAAGGGTACTTCACAGAAGCAAAAGGAAGTGGTTTATTATCTGGAATACAAGCCTGAAAGTGTGCAAGAGGTTCAATCGTACCTTTCAAAAGAACTGTAACCTTTAAAAAAGGAAATATTTGCATGGCCACACAAAAGGGAAGTGGGACTATTAAACATTTTTTTTTCTGTAGAAATGGCTAAATAGCCTCTGCCTGTGTTTCTTAGTTCCACAGTTAATTCAAATCCTTTTGCACTAATTTCATGAAAATCGTCATTGCGTACTCTAAGCAGAACGTTGATTTCTCCACAATTGGGAGAGCTATCTAATGTGGATTAAAAAAAAACCTTTTAAAGGTAATGTCTTTCTGAATTTTCTTTCACCTACCCTCAGCAACCAACATTCTGCCCAGTTACATTGAAATTGGCGCTTAGCATAATCCCACACTGAAAACCACATTAGAATGAGGCATTTCGAGTGTCCATTCTGAAATAAAGGTGAATAATGCTAGTTATTCACTAGCACATGAAAAATACAATGCCTACAACATGGAGGACAGCACAAATGCAAAAATCAGATATTGAAAATCAAGTTTACCCCACCCAATCCCTCATTCCATTGCTCCAAGGATAGCACCCTTGATTGGAAACTTGTAATGTTATGGTGAAAATGCCTTGCCATTTTAAACTTAAAACGAAACAAGAAATGAAGTGATTTTAACAATCATTAAGGATCCCCCCACACTTTATGAGCTAAAGATTGCTTGGAGAAATCCATGTGGACAGGCTCTATTCAAAATCCACATCATTATTTTAATGAGGTTGTCACTCTAATTATACATGAAAACATTGATGCCACATTACTGCAGCAAAGGGATAGGAAGAATGAGACTTCAGTCACATTACAAGAGCAATATGGAAGTATGTACGGTTTCCAACACTGTTGATTCTCAAAAGGGTATATTTGCATGCAGAACACAGTACTACCTTTTTTAGGATAAGCCAAAGACAAATTGCCATTTTACAGGCATCATTCACTGTGTAAGAACAAAATATATATATTTTAAATGCTGTTATTCAAAAGTGCCCTGGAAATCGTGTTTTGCTTTACTGTAGATTCAGAAAACAAGCTACCAGCACTGTCATTGCACAAAGCTTTATTTACAATTAAACTTGCACATCAGCAACACAAATGAACACATCGGCAGGCCACAAATTAAAAGTGATACAGAAAAACAGAAGCTGAGTACTTCCGGTTTGCAGCAGGTAGGTAGGCAAGCATTTATATAACTGCATTACAGAACTACTGCATTATGTGAGTCAGTACTATACACTATACTTCACAGTGCTCATTTTGTTACTACTGTTACGAACTCATGCAAAGAAGGTAACTTAAGGATCTGGTGCAGGTTCAACACAAGAAACACCAGTACTTGTCATTCCAACATGAACATGTCACAACTCATTTCTCTAGACAAACGAGTCTCAATCCCATTCATTCTTCAGATCTGATTATGCTCTTTCGCAAAGTCACTGTTAATTCTCTTCACCTTGTTGTCAGGTTGACGTCACTCCCTGCCTGTTGGTTGCCAGGACCGGGGGACGCCCCTCTCCTAGACTCACCTTCTTCCGGATGTCTTCGTCATTCGCTCCAAGGGAGGCGTACAACTTGAATGCAGCTTGCCGGAGTTCGTGAGCATGTTTGAGGTCGTGGTCAAGCTGAAGAAAATTAGAAAATAAGAAATAATGTACAACTACCTTTGAACATCCGTGTAATGAATTAGCCGTTGGAGATAAATTGTGAGCTGTGTTACTTTATATTTGACAAATATACTAATATTAAGATTGAATACTGAACAACGTGAATACTAAAATGAGACGACTATTCAGCATTTTAATTCTTCATAGAAGTTAGAGGTCTCAACCATTTTAGAAAAATTGGTTTTCAAATTAAACACAGAAGTATTGGCAACAAAAAGTGCTGGAGGATTTCAGCGTTTTAGGCAGGATCAGCGGGAGGGAATGACGTATCGGGTCAGGACTCTCTTTTAGACTGGGGGGGGAAAGAGGTGGGCGGGAGACAAAACTTGGCAAATAATGGATGGATACAGGTGAGGGAGGTTTAATTGCAGATGGAGTCATGACAAAGGCTAGAGGTAAAAAGGAGATAAAAGGGTGTCAAATAAGACAAAAGAAGTAAAGCCAGAGGTATCCCAAGATGCTGCCTGAGCTGCTGAGTTTCTCCAGCCCTTTGTGTGTTTTTCAACATCAGCAGTTTCTAGTGTCTATAGAAGTAATAACTACATATAAGTTACTATACATAAACTAAAAGCCAACCTCACTATCATTATTGCAGGTAACACGGTAAACTAATTTAATTAAATAAATGGCAGCTATAAAGATGTAATAGTATGATCTTTTGCTTCATGAATGCAAGTTACAAATGAATCAAACAACTGATTTTGCTGAAGATTTGCCAGCCCTCTGCGATTGTTAAGGGATTTATTATCTTTAAAGTGGAGGGCTCCACCTTTTGGAAAAAGGAGGAAAATCAACCCCTATCCTGGAGACAAAGTTTGATATTAAAGCTGAACAATAAATTCACAGGCTTTTATCTTCCAGTTCATTTGGATGCCTCCCTTAAGTACGCCTCCCTTAAGACTAAAAAAAGAGACTAAAATACAAAATAAAAGTTAATATTCCACAGGCTCTGGTTTGAGGTTAGAAACTTCAACACAATAAAGTGAATCACCTTTTAGTTTAGTATAGAGATACAGCGCAGAAACAGGCCCTTCGATCCACCGAATCCGCACCAACCAGCGATCCATCCCTGCACATTAACACTATCCTACACACACTGGAGACAATTTATATTTATACCAAGCCAATTCACCTGCAAACCTGTACGTCTTTAGAGCGTGGGAGGAAACCGAAGATCTTGGAGAAAACCCACATGGTGACGGGGAGAACGTACAAACTAAGTACAGACAGCACCCGTGGTCGGGATCGAACCCGGGTTTCCGGCGCCGATAGCGCTGTAAGGCAGCAACTCAACCGCCTCACCACCGTGTCGCACATAAAATTAATATATCCATTGATATACCTCAATTATAGCAAAAGTTTGTCTAAAAGCGTACATGCGCTGTAACTAAAGTTAGGAAACTTACCCTTTTGATATCTGTGATTGCGCTGACTGAACTAGGATACTTGAAATAATCAGCAAGCATTGCAATAAGATGATCTGTGATGCTGGCAATCCTCTGTAGCTCCACATCAGGTTCTATCAAGTATGCCAAGGTTTCAGCACCTTCCACCCGTTCCTCCAGCAGTCTCTCTTTACTGCACATCCTAACCAGGCATGGGAGCGTCTGAATCAAAAGCAATTAAGCAAGGTTAATCAAGCGACACAAACAATATTCTAATTTCCTAAATATAGGCATAAGGCCCAAAGGATCAAAGGGAATCAGGAGTTTCAGTGGTCTGCCCTCTAGCAATATGCCTGTAAATCAACATCGCCAATACACAATGCAGTGGTTCACTCAAATGAATAGTATTCTCAACAGTATTTCCTATATTGTTTCAAGTAAACTCACGTAATCATTGTAATTCCATTAACTGAACCCACAAAAAGTTCTGCAATATGACAAGCTTGAATACCAAGAATTATAATTTATAAATGTATTTCTACAATATGCCACATTTGATATTACAATAAACTGTCCTCAGTAACATTATGCAACTTTATATGGATTCACTGCTTCTCAGGCCCAATGTGTAAGGTCATGATTTTGCAGGGATTTTTACAGCTCTCCAATCGGCAGCATTTTTTGCAAAAATTAGACACCACAAAAGAATCCTGAAGTGTTGTTATAGAAATATGTACTGGCACTGGGTGTCCCAGACTTATGTTGTCAATCCTGTGACTTGAACTTGACTTGTGCAAGTCCAGAGAGCAGTTTTGAAATGCCAGGCATGAGACAGGAAAGAAATGAGAAAAGAGGAAGAGGGTTGGGGGTGCAGGGGGGGCATTGTCCCTTGGTAGGGTTCCAAGGGGCAACACCCCCTGGCGGGGGTAAAAGGGGGCAGCACCCCCTTTATGCAGAAATGTTTTGATAATTGTACCTTGAAATGACAGTTTTCCTGCCTGTTTACCCTTAATTTATACTGTAATTTTTTTAATTGTGCCTTAAAATACACATTTTACTTGCTTGTCACTTACATTTACACAGAAAATTGGTAATAATCATACCTTAAAATGACACAAACTCCTTGCTTGTTTACACTTAAGTCATATTGAAAATGTTATATTAGACCTACACCTACTTGTAACATGATACATGTTCCTAGCTTGTTTACTCTAATTAGAGAGAAGTATCCTTTACACAGGAAATTATTGATAATTTTTTGATAATTATACCTTGAAATGTCACCATTTCCTTGCTTGTTTACCCTTAATTTATACTGTAATATTTTTCAATTATACCTTACATTAACACATTTTACCTGATTGAATCGGGTAAAAAGAAGAATATTGTAGTGTCTATGACACAGACTCTTGAATGCTTTTGTTTTTCAAATGAAACAGTTCTTAAACCGAATTTCAAAATCCGCTGAAAAATCTCATGCCTGAATGCTGAGCTGCATTGTATTTACATAGAAACTACAAACACGCTGCCCTTTGCATAATATTTTAATTTGTTTAAGGTTAAATGAAAGTACAGAATGTCCATGGCAAAACAAATTGTGTGGTACATCATTATATACAAAACATTATGAAATAGGATTAGTGGTTTTTCAGCCCCTCAAGTCTACCTACCCATTCATTAAGACAAGGCTATTCTGATTGTAACTTCAACTTCCCATCCCCACCTACTCCATCAAACTCTCACCAATTTGTATCCAAGTATCTACCTTTATTAGATTCTATTTGGACTCTCTTTTGAGAAAGATACTTTGATAGACTCACAAATTTCAGAATAATATTTGGTTCATCTCCCATCATAAATCACTGAACCATATTTTTAACTAGTAACCTTAGTTTTAAAATCTGTCCTCTCCACATTCACTTGGACAGAAAAATCCTCAGGATTTTATACTTTTCAATGAAGTCCTTTCTCCTTCTTAACTCACAGATACAAACCTGGTCTTTCCAAACTATCTTCATTTGACAATACACATCAGTCCACTAAGCCTTCGCTGGTGCTCCCAATGCATTTACATCAATCTTTAAAACAAGGAATCCAGTACATTGAACAATACAGATATGATCTCACCAATGTCCTATAAAATGAAACATAACCTTTGTATTCAATTAACAATAACATTCCTAGTTACTAGTATATAGTTTATTGTGACACATATTAGGACACCCAGAACCATCTGCATCTCAGAACTCTGCAATCTAGAACAAAATTCATGATAAAGTATATGAGGAAGGACATCCTTGTGATTGAAGCAGTGCAGCGTAGGTTCACCAGATTGATCCCTGGGATGGTGGGACTTTCATATGAGGAAAGATTGAAAAGACTAGGCTTGTATTCACTGGAGTTTAGAAGGGTGAGGGGGGCTCTTATAGAAACATATAAAATTATAAAAGGACTGGACAAGCGAGATGCAGGAAAAATGTTCCCAATGTTTGGTGAGTCCAGAACCAGGAGCCACAGTCTTAGAATAAAGGGGAGGTCATTTAAGACTGAGGTGAGAAAGAACTTTTTCACCCAGAGAGTTGTGAATTTATGGAATTCCCTGCCACAGAGGGCAGTGGAGGCCAAGTCATTGGATGGATTTAAGAGAGAGTTAGATAGACCTCTAGGGGCTAGTGGAGTCAGGGGATATGGGGAGAAGGCAGGCACGGATTATTGATAGAGGATGATCAGCCATGATCACAATGAATGGCGGTGCAGGCTCGAAGGGACGAATGGCCTCCTCCTGCACCTATTTTCTATGTTTCTATGATACCCTAACGCAATTATGTTTTTTAATGACATTTGTAATATTGTTAAATTGTTACTTTTGTTAACAGAGAGAAATTAACCTCAGCAATTTTACATAATCCTTAAAAGTAGGTATGTTGCAAAACGTACCTGAAGCGTCGCTGAAAATCTGTCCCAGCCCGTGTGCGCGATTTTGGCGCCGTTTAGAGGGGGGCGGGTTTAAAATGCGATTTTCCCTAGGCTGTTCAAATCGAGGTTTTTCAGCCTAGTTAATTATTAACGAAAAATCGATGGAAGATTCCCTCGCTTGAGCTATTATTAGTTTTAAGGGCTTTATTAAATTGTTATAGTAGGTTAAAAATTAACCTCTAAACCCCCGACCGCCGGCAACCGGCCGGATCTCATACAGGGGAAAACGGAAGGTAGGCTGTTTATTTTTACATTAAAAAGGGCTTCTTAAGATCCCTTTATACAAAGTTTAATATTGCGAGTAGCTAATTTTGGGCCCATTATATCCCGCAGTATTTTTCTGGGCATTTGAGGGTACAAATCTACCGCAATGTGAACGTTCTAAACCAGCGCGTTCACAGGATCCCACTAGAAAGCTGATTTAAATGGACTTTAATTTACAGCAATTGAACACTAAATTCCTTCCATTTGGCCTATAAATTAATGTAAATGAGATTTAAAAATCATGTTTTACTGTGAATTATTTGTGAATATTATTTGGACACTTAGGCTATTTAAAAATGTTAATCATTTATTAAGAAATGGATAGATGTTTAGATCTAGTAATTGAAGTTTGAAATTAGCTACAATTAGGTAACTAACTAATTATATGCTTTAATTTCAGGTCATCCAAGTAAGATTATTTTATATTTGTTTCAGAATGCCTCAATCTACGATAACTGAAAATTTCATTCAGTTCTCTTAATTTTTAAGAAAGTTATGGGCTTTTGACTGTCCACGATCACAGCTTTTTTGTTATGTCCATAGAAAATCAATAGGGAACAAGATGCTAATTTCCGAGTATGAAAATGGCCATAACTTTTTAAATACTTGAGATATGAAAGTGAATTAGGTGTCAAATTAAACTTATTTTTATGCTTTATCTGATGGGATAAATTGCAGACTTGATTTTTAAAATCTCAACATTTTGTAACATTGCTATTAAAAGGAACATTTTTCTCTCCGTTGCATTGGCACACCCCATGACAATTTTCTAGTTTTCATAGTCCATATCTGCCTACAGTTCTAGTAACAATGTGTTTGAAAAGTCTGAGAGAAGATGTGATACGATAAAAGACTTAACTGTGCATTCTTTTACGTCAATGGAATTATTTCTAGTTTGTCTAAATATGACAATGAGCAGAAAATCATACTATTTCACCTGCCAACATCTGGGATAACGGCTAACTTAAACCAGGTTAAAACAAGCAGCTTAAAGTGTCTAATATAATTTGCATTAATTTATATTTAACTTGAAAGTTTGCAGCTCCCAATGCAGCAATAGATTGATAATATCTTTCAAGAGGTAAAGCTAAGATACAGTATAATTAACACTACTGTGTGTTCAACTAAACTAAGCTTGGGAGATGATTGTTTGCATAATGATGGATTAATTTTATCAGTTACTCTCTCCCCCAGCTATTTAATTGGTCCATTTACTGTCATACTAACTACAAATCTAGATTCATACTTCTGTATAAATATCCAATAAAAGCTTTGCAGAATTCATTCATCAAATAAAACTCAATATGTTGCCAAATACACATTAAACATAATTTACAAATATGTGGAGTGTATTCTGCCGATACGAGTTCCTGTAAAACTAATTCTAATTTACTAATAATTCCAAGATTTAAAATGCAGATCGCGAGATTGAATATTGTCAATCTTTTTGTGGTGCAAACAGAAGGAATGGAAGCAAGTGCAGATTAGTGAAATAAAGTAAAAATAGACCAGGCCACGTGGGCGTAATTCTGTTAGCATGTTTCCTTCATTTTTATATGCAGGACAATATGAAAATTTGAGACGCACAAGGAATTATGGCAACGTTCCCTGCAATGCAACACTCCCAGTAAAGATTATGAGGATGTACCTACAGTCAAATGTACCCTCATGTACACGACAGGAACTATTATAGAAGAATGTCAACAGGCGGTGCAAATAGAGGGAAGCGACATTGCCCTCCATAATGTTTGGGACAAAGACCTGTCACTTATTTATTTGCCTCTGTACTTCACAATTTGAGATTAGTAATTTAAAAAATCACATGTGGTTAAAGTGCACATTGTCAGATTTTATTAAAGGGTCATTCTATGCATTTTGGTTTCACCATGTAGAAATTACAGCTGTGTTTATATATAGTCCCCCCCATTTCAGGGTGCCATACTGTCCGACAGATCAGAAACAATCTTCAGGAGTCAGGTCAATAAGCACTGTCCTCAGAAGACTTCATGAACAGAAATACAGAGGCTACACTGCAGGATGCAAACTACTGGTTAGCCGCAAAAATAGGATAGCCAGGTTACAGTTTGCCAAGAAGTACTTAAAAGAGCAACCACATTTCTGGAAAAAGGTCTTGTGGACAGATGAGACGAAGATTAACTTATATCAGAGTGATGGCAAGAGCAAAGTATGGAGGAGAGAAGGAACTGCCCAAGATCCCAATCATACCACATCATCTGTGAAACACGGTGGGGGGTGTTATGGCCTGGGCATGTATGGCTGCTGAAGGTATCTTCACTTATCTTCATTGATGATCAACTGCTGATGGTAGCAGCATAATGAATTCTGAAGTGTATACGATACGAGACGATGGCTCTTTATTGTCAGACCGAGGTCTGAAATTTGTTTATGCATACAGTCATACAATAAAATAAAGAACACAACACACAATAGAGTCCAACATAAAACATCCCCACACAGCTGAATCAAAAAGTTTCCCACTGTGAGGGAAGGCACCAAAGTCAGTCATCTTCCTCGATGTTCCTGATGTTCACCCGTGATCGGGGCCTCCGGAGGCCTCCGCAGCCGCTCAGGCCCGCTCGCCGGGATGAAGGAACTCCGACGTCGGAACGGAAGGCCAACCTCAGCGGCCTGGACCTCCAAATAGGCCGCTACCCACCGGAGTCCGCGGCTCCCGACGTGCCCGGGCTGAGATTCATGCTGGCGGCCCTCGGCAAAGGGCCCCGGGGACCCCGCGCTGAGAGCTCCGCGAACCACAGCTCTGCGATGTTGGAGCAGTGGGCTCAACGCTCCAGAGCTTCAAACGGCGATCCAGGTAGGTATCGCCCGCTCCGCGGTGAATCCAGCGCCACGCCGCCACTGCCAAAGCTCTGGTCCAGTCCCCGGTCTCAGGTAGGAAAGGACGCTCCGATCCAGTTGGTAGGCCTCGAGGAGGGGGGGCGAAGATGCGACTCGGAGAAATAGTCGCATCCTCGCCAGGAAGTGACTTGGAAGCGGTGTCCCCCTTACCCCTCCACCCTCCCCCACATAAAACACAAAATAAATCTCCCAAACTATTTAGACAAACTTAATTTTTTTTTAAAGATATAAAAAACAGACAGGCTGCAGGCAGAAGCTGCTAGCAGTGCAGCGCCCCCTTCTGCTTGACACATCCTATCTGCTCAAGTTCAAACAAATGTCTCAAAACTCATTGAAGGACGGTTCATTCTACAGCAAGACAATGATCCCAAACCTACTGCTAAAGCAACAAAGTAATTTTTCAAAGCTAAAAAAATGAATAATTCTTGAGTGGCCAAGTCAATCACCCGATCTAAACCCAATTAATTTGCTGAACCCCTTTTATATGCTGAAGGGAAAACTGAAGGGGACTAGCCCCCAAAACAAGCATAAGCTAAAGATGGCTGCAATACAGGCCTGGCAGAGAATCACCAGAGAAGACACCCAGCAACTGGTGATGTCCATGAATCGCAGGCTTCAAGCAGTCATTGCATGCAAAGGATATGCTACAAAATACTAAACATGACTACTTTCAATCACAAGACATTTCTGTGTCCCAAACATTATGGTGCCCTGAAATGGGGGACTATGTATGAACACTGCTGTAATTTCTACATGATGAAAAATGTATAAAAATGGCCTTTATTAAAATCTGACAATGTGCACTTTAACCACATGTGATTTTTTTTCTATTACAAATCTCAAATTGTGGAGTACAGAGGCAAATAAATAAATGATGGGTATTTGTCCCAAACATTATGGAGGACCCTGTATCTATCAAACAAAGGACAGTCCTCTGTTGTAGGATAAATTAGTCTTGAAGGTATGTGGAATATTATGGAATAAAGAGACGATCAATTGTTGAACTCAAGACAAACAAATAACTATCCCTGTATTTGTTCAAAAGACAGACGCACATGGATCCAAGTTGTGGAAAAAAGATTAGACAATAGACAATAGGTGCAGGAGTAGGCCATTCGGCCCTTCGAGCCAGCACCGCCATTCAATGTGATCTTGGCTGATCATCCCTAATACTCCGTTCCTGCCTTCTCCCAATATCCCCTGATTCCGCTATATTTAAGAGCTCTCACTTGAAAGTATCCAGAGAACCGGTCTCCACTGCCATCTGAGGTAGTGAATTCCACAGACTCACAACTCTCTGTGAGAAAAAGTGTTTCCTCGTCTCCTTACCCCTTGGTCTTAAACTGTGGCCCTTGGTTCTGGACTCCCCCAACATCGGGAACGTTTACTGCCTCTAGCGTGTCCAAATCCTTAATAATCATATGTTTCAATAGGATTCCCTCTCATCCTTCTAAACTCCAGAGTATACAAGCCTAGCCGCTCCATCCTCTCAGCTAGAAAACACAAACTTGCCTAACGTCATTAGTACTGAATGGCTCGAATGTTTACAGATATGATATCTGCCATCTGAGAGTGTTTGCCAACAACTTAGGAAAAGGGGAGATGCAATGAGACCTGGGTGTCATGGTACACCAGTCATTGAAAGTAGGCATGAAGGTGCAGCAGGCAGTGAAGAAAGCGAATGGTATGTTAGCATTCATAGCAAAAGGATTTGAGTATAGGAGCAGGGAGGTTCTACTGCAGTTGAACAGGGTATTGGTGAGACCAAACCTGGAGTATTGTGTACAGTTTTGGTCTCTAAATCTGAGGAAAGACATTCTTGCCATAGAGAGAGTACAGAGAAGGTTCACCAGACTGATTCCTGGGATGTCAGGACTTTCATATGAAGAAAGACTGGGTAGACTCGGTTTGTACTCGCTAGAATTTAGAAGATTGAGGGGGGATCTTATAGAAACTTACAAAATTCTTAAGGGGTTGGACAGGCTAGATGCAGGAAGATTGTTCCCGATGTTGGGGAAGTCCAGGACAAGGGGTCACAGTTTAAGGATAAAGGGATCCTTTAGGACCGAGATGAGAAAAACATTTTTCACACAGAGAGTGGTGAATCTCTGGAACTCTCTGCCACAGAAGGTAGTTGAGGCCAGTTCATTGGCTATATTTAAGCCCTTGTGGCTAAAGGGATCAGGGGGTATGGAGAGAAGGCAGGTACAGGATACTGAGTTGGATGATCAGCCATGATCATATTGAATGGCGGTGCAGGCTCGAAAGGCCGAATGGCCTACTCCTGCACCTATTTTCTATGTTTCTACGTTTCTAACTTCAATGCTTTACCACCTTTTATTCTTTTAGCTCATAAAAAGCTCAGTGGTCATAACCTATCCCATGCTTCGATCAGCCCGATCTTTTATAAGAGTGTATCACCTAATGTATCTTATCAAAAATTCTGCTAATTGTGTTAAAGCATTTCAAGGCGATAACTCCTGCTCTATTATCTTCACTAGCCCAAGAACTCCCTGCCAATCAAGCTTGAAAGGGTTCAGAAAATACTTACGAGGATGTTGCCAGGACTAGAGGGTGTGAGCTATAGGGAGAGGTTGAGTAGGCAAGGTCTTTATTCCATGGAGCGCAGGAGGATGAGGGGGATCTTATAGAGGTGTACAAAATCATGAGATCATGAATAGATCGGGTAGATGCACAGTCTCTCTAGCCCAGAGTAGGGGAATCGACAACCAGAGGACATGGGTTCATGGTGAAGAGGGAAAGATTTAATCGGAATCCGAGGGGTAACTTTTTCACACTAAGGGTAAAGTTTCAGACCCAAGTAAGATGAGGAAGAGCAGGCCGGTGTGTTCATTAGGGTATTGATGTTAAGAGAAACAAGGAAATGTTGACTTGGACCAAAAAACATAGAAAAACATCAATTTGGACTGGAAGATGTGCATATATCCACGTCCAAGATATATCCCGAGGCAACTTTCTCTAACAAAATTTCTGAGATAGGAAACAAAGGGAAAAGAGATAAATAATACCCTCACTCCCCATCCCCCCCGCTCGTAACAAGGACAGAGTCCCTCTTGTCCTCATGTTACACCCTACCAGCCGCCACATACAACAGATAATCCTCCGACTTTTTCCCCACCTCCAACGGGATCCCACCACCTGCCACATCTTCCCATCTCCTCCCCTTTCAGCTTTCCGCGAGACTGCTCCTTCCATAACTCCTTGGTCAATTTGTCCCTTCCCACTCAACACGCCGCCCCCCCCCCCCATCGGGTACTTTCCCTTGCAACCGCAGGAAATGCTACACTTACGCTTTACCTCCCCCTTCAACTCCATCCAAGGACCCAAGCAGTCATTCCAGGTGAGGCAGAGGTTCACCTGCACCTCCTCTAACCTCATCTATTGCATCTGCTGCTCTAGGTGTCAGTTGCTCTACATTGGTGAGACCAAGCGCAGTCTTGGCGATCTCTTCGCCCAACACCTCCGCACAGTTCGCAATAACCAACCTGATCTCTCGGCTCAGCATTTCAACTCCCCCTCCCATTCCAAATCCGACCTTTCTGTCCTGTGCCTCCTCCATGGCCAGAGTGCGTCCCACTGCAAATTGGAGGAGCGGCATCTCATATTTTGCTTGGGTAGTTTACACCCCAGCGGTATGAACATTGACTTCTCCAATTTCAGGTAGTCCTTGCTTTCTCCCTCCTTCCCTTCCCCTTCCCAGCTCTCCCACAGCCCACTGTCTCCACCTCATCCTTTCTTCTTCCCGCCACCACCCAATGGGCGGAAATCCCGGGGGGAACGGGGGGGGACACGTCCCTCTCAAGATTTGAGATGTGGGGGACAATCCCCCCCCCATGTTTTGTAATCCGGTTTTGAAATTCAGTGAAATAAAATCTATTAAAAATCTCCGCTTTCAGCGAGACAGTGGGGGTAGGACTGATGATCGAGGGCGCAGATTGGACGAGAGAGATACGGTCAACAGGCAGTGGGGGGGGGGGGACGACATGATGATTCAGCACGATGATTGGAGGAGGGAGGTGTCGGTCAGAGGCGGAAGTTGGGGGTGGGACTGAGGATAGAGCATGGTGATTGGAGGGGGGAAGACTTCCTGATAGAGCAAAGACCATGGAGCGGAGCTTGAATCAGCCCGTTCGCGGGGCCTTTCATTACCCGGCCCGGCTTTCATTACCCACGGGGCCTTTAATTAACCGGCGGTCAAATTTCTGCGTCGAGGCTCCCGATGTTGAAACCCCCGCCACGCGATGGAAGATCCCGCGGCCGGTTTTAAGCCGCGCCAGGCGATGAAAGGACCCACGAGCGGGCCGATTCAAGCCCCACGATTCAGGGCGGACGAAGCTGCTGTTGCTGGAGTTCGGAGTCGGTCGCCAACCAGGTCAGCTCCCGATGTTATCATTCACAGGACCCATGTCTGAAACTTCACGTGTGTGTGTGCGCGCGCGGCCACCAAGGAATATTGTCCCACCCCCCCATGTTTTTATGGCGATTTCCCCCCTGCTCCCCCCACACCGACATCCGTCTGAAGAAGGGTCTCGACCCGAAACGTCATCTATTCCTTCGCTCCATAGATGCTGCCTCACCCGCTAAGTTTCTCCAGCACTTTTTGTCTACCTTCGACTTTTCCAGCATCTGCAGTTCTTTCTTAAACATAAATAATACATTGTAATCACTGGGATTCTTTTGTTCTTCTGGAGATGTTTTTTCTTGTACAGGTATTCCAGAGATACTTTAATCGCAAAATGAGCAAATGGACAAGAATTGGACATGAAACTTCATAGTCATATTCAACTTTTCTATCGTGGCCTCAGATAATCAAACTATTATAGAGTCTGCAAAGGCCTTCTGCATCTCCCGGCTGATAACATTTTTAACTCCTCTTCCCATTCCCGCGCTGACTTTTCTGTGCCGGGGCTCCTCAATTGCCAGACGTAAACTGGATTAACGACGCCTCAAGTATCTTAGAACCCGACAGTATGAACAATGAATTCTCCAATTTTAGGTAACCTCTTACAACACCCACTTCCCCTCCCCTTTCTCTCTTCCACCCCCCCCCCCCCCCCACCCACCGCCATTCCCTCCCTGGACTCCCACCTATTTCTCGCCCCCCCCCACATTCCTTCCTCTGGCTTCACAATTTGCAACTCTTCAATCAATCATATTATTGAAATTTCAAACCAACCTTTAAAACTATACTGTTATCATCTGTCCGGATCGCTCCAGCCCTGCACATGTAAGTCAAACTGCAAAACGATAAAATTGGTTTAATCACAGAAATAACTTCTTCTGAATATACAATACAAAGAACATTTGTTTTAAATTAGATGAAGCAAGCAAGCTGAGATGATATGTTTAATACTAAATGAATACCTTCAACTAATTAGTTCTAACCACAATAACATTCTGAACACCAAAATCCAAAGCTGTAGGAGCAGTTAAAGGATTTAGCAAAATATGTATGTGACCAAATGTCACGAAGGCAGAATAGTGAATTAGATACCATTTTGCGGATGTCAGCTGCATTTCAATAGGTTTATCCCTCTGCATCATCTTCACAAACACTTGGGGCAACAATTCACCATCTACCAGCACTAAAATAGAATACAAATCATATTAAGCATGTTGTAAACAAACATTTGAAAAAAATGATACTTGGATAGTCTTTGTAATAGTTTTTACACAAGAGCTTTTAACAAAAGCCAAATTGATAAAAGCAGAAAATTGCATGTTATATCAAAATAAACATAATATGAAGATTGTGAGCTACACCAGAACAGTCCCCGTGAGATATATGGTGGCATGATCACCACTGATGGATGGCTCTGAAGTTGAACAAAAATGGAAGAGTATCACGGACCAATGCAATCACTGGTACAAAACACCAGAGGGCGCAATGCATCACCAAAGCAAGCATGGCTTCAGTAAACATAGCCATATAAGGATGTCTGCACATAATTAATGTTTCAATTGCTAAAATTAACACTTGACCTATCAATTGCCATTTGCAAAAGACATTTCCATATTTCTACCTTCTCTGCATATGTACGAGTGCTCGCTAACTTTAGCCCTGAAAATCTTGGATCCAATAGTCTTGATTAGAACGGGTGTCAAGGTTATGGGAAGAAGGAGGAAAATAGGATAGGAGGCAGAGATCAGCCATGATTGAATGGCAGAATAGACTCGATGAACCAAATGGCCTAATTCTACTCCCATAACTTGTGAATATTTATATGCCCCAGGCCCTAGACTCTCCAATGAGCAGAAAAGATCTGCGCTTCCAACTATATCAATGCCTTTGTACCATTTCTTAAGCTACCAAATTCAGGATAAATACAACTCTTGTTGCTGTCAAATTTGAAAAGCAACATCACATTTCTCAGGAAGTGATACAAGACAAAGCCAAAACAATAAAGGAAATTAAATCTTACCATTTACAAGAGTCAGGGAAACTTGGGGATTTTCGTAAGCCAGGACTGAAAAGCATTTTAATGCCTGCATCTGAACCTGTTGAGAAACAAAGAATTTCATACTCAAAACATGATGTCTATATTTAAACCCTATTTAGAGATTGATCTGAAGTTCACAACATTGTCTCAAATTTAAGAAAATCAAACTTGTCACCCAATTAAATAATGAAAAATGCTTAAATCAGAGTGGATGAAAGAGTTATTTCTAGAATCTTGGTAAGAAACTAAAATGTCTTAACCCTATATTCTCACTTTAATTTAAACGTTGAAAAGCCAACGCCTGCGAGACCATCTTTGGGTGAGGCCAGATAGAAATTGGGGTTTGGGGCATGAACGTATTTACAGAGATTAAAAGCAACTGACGCTTTCCATTCAATTTCTACACACAATAATCTAACCAGGGTCGTAGGGTATGCATATAACATTGACTGCATCTGCCAGTTACACTAATTAAAATGCCTTCAAGGATTTATAACGTTCCTTGTCTTTGCACATTCCCTTTGCCATACCAGTTCCAATAAACATTTTGATGACATCCAGTTCTCTTCCCCCAATCCTAGGGCTATTGGTGCTTCGAAACACCCAGTTTCAAAGACATGATTCTGCAAACTCCACATTGTTCATTTCCAAACCAAGTGTTAGAGCATTACATTCCTGGTATGGTCAGAAACCAGGACCACATCTCCAGCATGCCACACTATTCACACTTATTGGGCGCAGTGGATGGGCAGCGCGACCCACATCGCAGCAGCCTCTGCAGTCCGTCTGTCTTATTTTTATTTTCTTGTCTCGTTTGAGTGTAGTTATAGTGGGGTTTTTTTAACTGGGTATGTGTGAAGAAACTTTTAAAATCTTTTCCCTGTACGGAAGACCTGACCTTTTCCGTCGGGTCTCCGTTGTCGTTGGGGCCTAGCACCGTGGAGCGGCCTCCAACCGGAACGATCTGGGGCTCCAGTCGCGGAGCCTGCGGACTACTCACCATCGCGGAGCTGGCCGAGTTTGGAGCGCAGAGCGCTGTGGTGTCGCGCTGCTGCGGCCCGACCCCGGAGATTCGGAGGCTCCAGCCTGGTGGACGGTAACACCGAGAGCTCGCGGGTCCCTGGTGGGAGACCGCTTTTCGGAACGGCAACGGCAACTTCTCCTGCCCGAGTTGCGGAGTTGAAAATGACCGGGAGCGGGGCCTTACATCGCCCGGCGCGGCTTTAATGGCCGCGGGACTTGCTAGCGCCTGCCGGGGGCTTTAACATCAAGACCCGGAGCACTGCCTTGCATCGCCCGGCGCGGCCTTAATGGCCGCGGGACTTATTTACCATCGCCCGTCGGGGGCTTTGACTTTGACATTGGGAGGAGAATGGGGAGAGCAGGGGAGAGATAAGACTTTGCCTTCCATCACAGTGAGGAGGAAATTCGCTGTGATGGAAGTTTGTGTAAATTATGTTGTGTCTTGGTTCTTTTTCTTGTTTGTATGACTGCAGAAACCGAATTTTGTTTGAACCTCAATGAAGTTCAAATGACAACAAATAAATTGCATCATTAGCAAATTGCATCATTGCATTGTGTCATTGCATTGCATCATTATTACCTCAATCAATTCACAGCCAAAACCTTGAATTCAATTATTCCAAAGGTCATGTTCCATATGCTTGACATAGGATCTGGTTCCGATACTAGTTCTTGTTCCCATTACTAAAATTAAAAATTCTTAGCCTGCTGTTTAAATCCTTCACAAACTATGTTTTTCTTATGTGTAGGAAGGAACCGTAGATGCTGGTTTAAACCGAAGATAGACACAAAAAGCTGGAGTAACTCAGCGGGACAGGCAGCATCAAAGTTGGCAGCATCTTTGGAGAGAAGGAATGGGTGACATTTCGGGTCCAGTCAGGGGAAAGGGAAACAAGAGATATAGATGATGATGTAGAGAGATAAAGAACAGTGAATGAAAGATATGCAAAAAAGTAACAATGATAAAGAGAAATGATAAAGAGTTCCTTCCTATGCGACTTAATTTTGAAAAATGCAGAAAGAAGCTGTTTCGGAACAATCAGCCACTATTTTCTCCTAAGAACATAGTCTGCCAGTTTTGCTGCAGGATCAGTCACTGGAATTGACATGAAATGCTTGTATTGACACTAGTGCAATAATACTCTATTAAACAAGCAGTTCGATTGCAGGAACAAAAGTAAACTTACAGCTATTTTTAAAAATCTAAAAATCCTGGGGGAGAAATAATTTTGTTAAATGAGTCTGAAACACTCTTACCCCTAACCCCCTTTCCCCCCATTAGCACAAATTGTATTTACTTACTATCGTATTCATAATTTTCAATAACATGAGGTTTCTCAGGAACATAACTCTCGCCTTATTAGCAGAACTACCTCTTTCCTCTCTGCAAGATGGTTCCTAACCCAAGCGATTATTTGTGTGCTAGACACAGAAGTGGACCTGCAATCACACATTACTTTCACCCCACACTTTTAAATCTCTACTCCTACAGGGCATGTATCTGAATACTGCAAATGGTGCAATAGTAATCATGTATTGTCTTTCTGCTGACTGGTTAGCATGCAACTAAAGATTATCACTGTACCTCAGTACACGTGACGCTAAACTAACTAAGACAACCTGTACTTATTTTTCAGACACTTACTTTGTATGAAGGTGAAGTCAGTAGATGAGCAATGTTCTGCACTGCACCGTGGTTGAACAACACAGCCTGATGCTCTGGTGTCTGTAATGAAACAAGCGGTAGTTAATGGCCAGAATTTGTATTTGTTATAGTGGTGAAATTGTTCCTACTCGCCATTACTAGTGCATAAAAACAAAGTAGCCCAGATGGAAATAAATGAAACAATTACATCGCTAAAATAATATGCAAGTAGGGGGATTAGATCTTCTTCATTAAAATTAATTTGACAGCCACATAACATTTTACCTTGAATAATATTGACATCTAAAA
The DNA here is from genome assembly GCF_010909765.2 of Amblyraja radiata. Taxonomy (NCBI): domain Eukaryota; kingdom Metazoa; phylum Chordata; class Chondrichthyes; order Rajiformes; family Rajidae; genus Amblyraja; species Amblyraja radiata. The sequence goes on from NC_045962.1 coordinate 2,599,390, forward strand.
GAAAACTTAAACTACAAAAACAGCTGACTGATTTGTAAAAAAATTATTTTGCAAAAACCAAAGAGAACGATAAGGATTATTAAAGTTAATAATTCAAATTAACACAATTCAGATAGTTCTGCATGTAATTCATGGATAGTGATGTACCCTGACATGCAGGCAGTAGAGTGAAATGATGCCAATAAAGCTGTGGCTATTATGTGGTTGTCAGCTTTTACTTCAAATGGCTTAATGAGTGAAATCAGAATAATAAGCAGAAAAGGCAGAATAATAAGGATAAAGAAAGGGGCATGAGATAGCTCTGGTAAATAAGATAATGGAGAATTCAAAGAGATTTTCAGAGAATATTAAGTGAAAAGGGTTAACTGGAAAGAGAACGCAGCCCGTCAGAAACCAAAGTGGTCATCCATGCGTGGAACCCCAGATAAGCAAGGTCCTCAATGAATAGGTTTCCTCTGTACCACAGAGAAATATGAACACTTGCGAACTTGTACATGAAGATGTCTTGAGGACAGTCCGTATTAGTCAAGGAGGTGCTGAACATCCTCAATGTATGAAGGTAGATAAATCTCTCAGGGTGGTGATGGAAGGATGTTTTTCGGACTGGAGGCCTGAGGCCTGTGACTATTGGTGTACCTCAGGGATCGGTGCTCAGCCAAATGTTCTTTGTCATCTACATCAATAATTTTAATGAGAGTGAACAAGGAATGTTTAGGAAGTTTTCAGATTAAACTAAAATAGTTAATAAAGGATCCCTACACTTATATCTCTAACCCAGACAACCTAGATAATGTTCGTCATCTATTTTCCAAAATGAGACACATTGTAAATCAGGAAAGGGGTTCAGTCAGAGCATGCAGTTCATTTCATTCAAATAATAATTTTGTTATTTGTGTTATATTAATAATTCATACGAGATCAGTGAAAGAGAGCCAACACTTTAAGATTCTAGCACCTGTTACTTCCATAATGGCACATGTAGATGGACAGGCTTTTTTTGGTCTGACGTACAGTGCCCTCCATAATGTTTGGGACAAAGACACATCATTTATTTATTTGCCTCTGTATTCCACAATTTCCATCACCAGTCTTTCCATCACCTTTGGAAACTTTTATGGCACTTTTATCAACATGAGGACCAAACTTGTGCCAATGAAAGTCAAAGAAGTCATTATGAGACTGAGAAACAAGTATAAAACTGTTGAGACATCAGCCAAACCCTAGGCTTGCCAAAATCAACTGTTTGGAACATCATTAAGAAGAAAGAGAGATCTGGTGAGCTCACTAATCGCAAAGGGACAGGGACTGGCCAAGGAAGACCTTCACAGCTGATGACAGAAGAATTATCTCTATAATACAGAAACATCACCAAACACCTGTCTGACAGATCAGAAACATTCTTCAGGAGTCAGGTGTGGATTTGTTAATGACCACTGTCCGCAGAAGACTTCCTGAACAGAAATACAGAGGCTACACTGCAAGATGCAAACCGTAAAAATAGGATGGCCAGGTTATAGTTTGCCAAGTACTTAAAAGAGCAACCACAGTTCTGGAAAAAGGTCTTGTGGACAGATGAGACAAAGATTAACTTATATCAGAGTGATGGTAAGAGCAAAGTATAGAGTAGAGAAGGAACTGCCCAAGATCCAAAGCATACCACCTCATCTGTGAAACACGGTGGTGGGGGTGTTATGGCCTTGGCATGTATGGCTGCTGAAGGTACTGGTTCACTTATCTTCATTGATAATACAACTGCTGATGGTCGTAGCATAATGAATTCTGAAGTGTAGAGACACATCCTATCTGCTCAAGTTCAAACAAATGCCTCAAAACTTATTGGCCGGTGTTTCATTCTACAGCGAGACAATGATCCCAAACATACTGCTAAAGCAACAAAGGAGTTTTTCAAAGCTAAAAAAGGGTCAATTCTTGAGTAGCCAAGAATCATTCGATCTGAACCCAATTGAGCATGCCTTTTATATGCTGAAGAGAAAACTGAAGGGGACTAGCCCCCAAAATAAGCATAAGCTAAAGATGGCTGCAATACAAGCCTGGCAGAGCATCACCAAAGAAGACACCCAGCAACTGGTGATGTCCATGAATCGCAGACTTCAAGCAGTCATTGCATGCAAAGAATATGCACCAAAATACTAAACATGACTACTTTCATTTATATGACATTGCTGTGTCCCAAACATTATGGCGTCCTGAAATGGGGGGACTATGTATAAACACTGCTGTAATTTCTACATGGTGAAACCAAAATGTATAAGAATGCTGCCTATCCTGCTCAGAACTTCCAACATGCTAATTTATTACAGATTTCTAGCATCTGCAATATTTTACATCTGGCCAAATAATGAGGAACAAATATGTGTACTTTTGGTTTATAGTATATGGCCTGATCTGATGCATCTGGCCTTATCTTTTCTATCTAGCCACTCAGTCCACATAGGATGCTCTTGGAGACAGTGGCATGGTGGCGCAGCGGTAGAGTTACCGCCTAACAGCACTTGCAGCGCCGGCGACCTGGGATCGATCCTGACTACGGGTGCTGTCTGTACGGAGTTTGTACGTTCTCCTCATGACTGCTTGGGTTTTCTCCGAGATCTTCGGTTTCATCCCACACTCCAAAGACGCACAGGTTTGTAGGTTAATTGGCTTGGTGTTACGTGTAAATTGTCCCCAGTGTGTGTGGGATAGTGTTAACGTGCAGGGATCGCTGGTCGGTGAGGACACGGATGGCCCGTTTCCGCGCTGTTTCTCTAAACTAAAAACGAAATTAAACGCTGACAGCAATATTACATTCCTTGAGGATTTCCTGATTTTTTTTTTTTTAATGCATCCTTAGGATGTATATGACTCAAACAGAAAATTAACTAGCTAGATGTCTGAAGTTTGCCTTCATCGACATGGCTGCTCCATTAAATTTATGGTTGGATGTACATTGTTTCAATATTTATCCTGGTCACTTGGAAGAGAATATTGTCCAAGTGAACATGCGAGACCTTCTGTAATAGAAGTGATAGTACTTCACCAGGACCTCAGCAGGTCATGCTGCATCTCTGGAAAAAAGGAATAGGTGACATTTCAGGCCAAGACCCTTCTTCAGACGGAATATTGTTTTCTGTGCATCATTCAGATCTTAGACCCACACAGAAGATATTATTACAGCCTTCTCTGCTACAGGATTTATTTCCAACTGTATATACAGTAATTTTAAAAAAGTTTCTCAGGCACTCAAAGATCACAAACATTTAATGTTTGTTTACAGGTAGTCATCTGGAATATTTGAACTTCCAAGATATGGGAGATGCTCATCATGCAACAGAATCTCCACACAAACTTGAGTTGCCAGGGTCCAACCTTGTTGATGGACAATTTAGTCATACTGCTAAGCAACTGTCCCGTATTTACAAAAGGTGTGACAAATACAAATATAAGAATATCAGTGTTTGAAAGAGTACACACAATAGCTGTATCAGTACACTAGAGCGAGACTACTGAATTTAGGATGGTTTAACTGCTGCACAGAAATAATCTTAAGTGAATGACTGGACACCTGGCAGTTTAGTTCACCTTTGATTGGGAACTAAACACTAGTCATTTGTATTAAGACTCCTGCTATAGCATTAATGGGGTTTTTGATAGATCCTGAAATAGAGTTGAACAGAGAAAGCAAGGTATAAAAAGAGGTGTGTGCTTTTTATAGCATTTGCCCTGCAGCTTGTCAACAATATAAGTCTAGGTGATGGCCTAAACCCAGATTCTATAATAGGTTCTCGAGTAAATGTAAAAAAAACTATTCAGAAGGCTTCTCACAACCATCTTTTCCAATGGAGCATAAAATGTCCTCCCCTTTGCAATTTCCATAATTGGACATTTACTCCTAGGTCCTCTGATGTTCTCTTGTCATTCCATATCCTCATGATGGTGTGCGAGTAGGATGCAACATCATTCTTCCCAGTTTGACGACTTCTGCAGAGATCCAAACAGATCCGTGTGCTTCCCAATGGATGAAACGTGAGATACATTCACAGGTGAAGACCAGGCTGCAACGTGCTAGTCAAACAATCCTGACCAGTGCAAGAAAGCTCGATATGATCTTTGCAAATCCATCAAGAATGCCAAGAGACAATACCGGGACAAACCTAAATCCCAGTATAATCATTCGGACACCCGCAGAATGTGGCACGGTCTGAAGACTAGAACTGGTTGCAAAGCAAAGTCAGGCAATATCACTGGTGACAGTGCAGCTCTACCTGATGAGCTTCATGCATTCTATGCTGGCTTTGAGCAGCCCGTCTCATCAGGCTGAAGTATGCCTCTTCCCAGGATGACTGTTGCAGAAGTTAGATCAGCCTTCCTGAGGGTGAACCCACAGAAAGCAACTGGTCCTGACGGAGTCCCTGGCCTTGTCCTCAGAAGCTGCACAGACCAATTAGCAGAAGTGTTCACTGACATCTTTAATCTCTCCCTACTTGGTTCTGAGGTACCCACCTGCTTCAAGACGACCACCATCACCCTGGTGCCAAACAAAAGTGAGATCTCATGCCTTAATGCCTACCGTCCAGTGGCCTTGACATCCACCATCACGATGTACTTTGAAAGGCTGGTTATGGAATGCAATAAATCCAATCTACCAAGCAACCCTGACCCACTACAGTTTGCCCACCCCCACAACGAGTCCACGGCTGATGCCATCTCCCTGGCCCTACACTCATCCCTGGAATACCTGGATAGGATGGACACCTACATTAGACTTCCATTCATAGCGGAAGTGGCGGCGCTGGGAACGGCTGCGGCTCACCTGCAGTCCGTTTGTCTTTACTTTTTTGTGTTGTTTTTTTTCGTTTTGTGTAGTTGCGTTTTTGGTTTTTAGGTTGTGTTTATGTGGGGGGGGGGGGGGTGGGGGGTTGAAACGGGGTCTGCTGTCTCTCCCTTGGGGGGAATACGACTTTTTCGTCGTATCACCCCTCTCTGCCTCCGTCTGCGCTGAGGCCTAATGGCGGAGCTGGCGACCTCGGGACTCCGGAGGCAGCCTGTCAGGACTTGCCCTGGGCTCGCTCCCGTGAGGGCAGCCCAGCTCGGGGCTGGAGCTGCGCTCCCATGAGGACGGCCTGGCGAGGGGCCGAGACTCTCCCGCGAGGGGCTGTGGCACTCCCGTCGGAGTGGCCCAGCCCGAGGGAGAACGGCACTCCCGTCGGAGTGGCCCAGCCCGAGGGAGGAACGGCACTCCCGTCGGAGTGGCCCAGCCCGAGGGAGAACGGCACTCCCGTCGGAGTGGCCCAGCCCGAGGGAGGAATGGCACTCCCGTCGGAGTGGCCCAGCCCGAGGGAGGAACGGCACTCCCGTCGGAGTGGCCCAGCTCGAGGGTGGAACGGCACTCCCGTCGGAGTGGCCCAGCCCGAGGGTGGAACGGCACTCCCGTCGGAGTGGCCCAGCCCGAGGGAGAACGGCACTCCCGTCGGAGTGGCCCAGCTCGAGGGAGGAACGGCACTCCCGTGAGGGCGATCCGGCTCGGGGCTGGAACGATGCTCCGGTGGCTGGGACGGCGTTCTGGCGGCGGTGACCTGAGTCCTGGATTCAGCCGCGGGCCAGCGGCTGCGTATGCTGGACTGGAGGGCGGCAGCTTCGACCACCCCCGGGCCGCGGCGTTTGAGCCGGCCCGTTGCGGGGTTCGGTGAGCCGCGGGACTGTTGTGCCATCGCCCGGTGGGGAATCGCCTCAGCGCAGAGGGAGAAGAGGAGGGAAGAGACAGTAACCCTAAGATTTTTTTGCCTCCACCACAGTGAGGAAGTGCTTGGTGGACTCACTGTGGTGGATGTTAATTTGTGTTTACTGTTGTTTATTATTGTATGATGTATGTACCGTAAGGTCTGAATGACAATAAAGGGATTCAAATTCAAATTCAAATAGACTACAGCTCTGCTTTTAATAGCATTATCCCATTCAAGCTCATCTGCAAACTCGAGGAAATTGGAGTCGGCACTCACCTCTGCAACTGGACCCTTGACTTCCCGACCATCAGACCACAATCAGTGAGGATAGGGGGTAAACCTCAACACTGGTGCTCTGCAATGATGTCTCAGCCCCCTTCTTTACCCCTTATACACTCACGACTGTGCAGCCAAGTACTAATCCAACACAATTTACAAATTCATGAGCAACGCCACCATATTGGTCCAGTTATCAAATAATGACGAGACGGAGTACAGAAAGGAGATTGAGAACCTCGTAACTTGGTGTCAAGACGACAACCTTTCTCTCAATGTCAGCAAGACAATGGAAATAGCAATCGACATCAGGAAGCCTGGGATGCACCGACTACAGGATGCACTGCGAAGAAGAGATGGTTGAAAGTTTTAAGTTCATAGCAGTAAATATTACCAGCAACTTGGCCTGGACCACCCATATTGAAACAATGGCCAAGAAAGCACAACAACTGAGGTGAGGAGGAAATTCAGCACCCAACAACTCTCATCAACACACAGAAAGCATTATATCGGGATGCATCAGAATGGTTTGGGAACAGCTCCATATAAGATAGCAAGCAATTACAGAGAATTGTCGACACAGCCCAGATCATCATACAAACCAACCTCCCTTCCTTGACTCCATATACACCTCACGCTGCCTCAACATAATCAAGGACAAGTCTCACCCCGGACACTCCCTCCTCTCCCCTCTCCCATCAGGCAAATTGACAGAAGTGTGAAAACACATACCTCCAGATTGAGGGATAGTTCCTTCTCAGCAATTACCAGGCAAATGAACCATCCAAACCAACTAGAAAAAAGTTCTTAGCTAGACTCGCAAACTATCATTAATCTGATTTTAGACACAAAATGCTGGAGTAACTCAGCCGGGCAGGAAATATCTCTGGACAGAAGGAATGAGTGACATTTCAGGTCCAAATCCTTCTTTAGACCAGCATCTGCAGTTCCTTCCTACACATTTAATCTGATTTTACTGCACTAAACCTTATTGCCTTTATCCTATATCTGTACACTGTGGACAGCTCGATTGTAATCATGTATAGTCTTTTCGCTGACTTGACAGTATACAACAAAAAAAAGCTTTTCATTGTACCTCGGTGCAAGTAACCATAAATGACTAAACTAATATAGACACAAAAAGCTGGAGTAACTCAGCGAGACAGGCAGCATCTCTGGAGATAAGGAATAGGTGACGTTTCAGGTCGAGACCCTTCTTCAGACTGGTTAGGGATAAGGGAAACGAGAGATATACTCCCACAACGATCACGACTGCACTTCTTCCCACCCTGCTTCCTGCAAAGACTTCCTGCTTCCTACTCCCAATTCCTCCATCTACGCCGCATCTGCGCCCAATATGAGGTGTTCCACACTAGAACATCCAAGATGTCCTCATTCTTTAGGGAACAGGGGTTCCCCTCTCCCATCATAGACGAGGCCCTTACTCGTGTCTCCTCGGTACCCTGCAGCTCTGCCCTTGCTCCCCCTCCCCCTAGTCACCACGGAGCCAGAGTCCCCCTAGTCCTTACTTCCCACCCCATCAGCCATCGCATACAACACATAATTCTCCAAAATTTCCGCCACTTCCAACGGGATCCCACCACTAGTCGCATTTTCCCATCTCCACCCCTTTCCACCTTCTGCAGACCGTTCCCTCCGCAACTCCCTGGTTAACTCATCCTTTCCCACCCAAACCACCCCCTCCCCAGGTACCTTCCCCTGCAAACACATAAGATACAACACCTGTCCCTATACCTCCTCCCTCGACTCTGTCCACGGACCCCTTTCAGGTTAGGCAGAGGTTTACTTGCACCTCTTCCAACATCATCTACTGTATCCGTTGTTCAAGATGTGGACCCTTATACATCGATGAGACCAAACACAGACTGAGCGATCGTTTCGTGGAACTCCTTCGCTCAGCCCGCATGAACCAACCTGATCTCCTGGTTGCTGGGTACTTTAATTCTCCTTCCCATTCCTACACAGACCTTTCTGTCCTAGGTCTTGCATATCTTTCATTTATTGTTCTTTATCTCTCCACATCACCGTCTATATCTCTCGTTTCCCTTAGCCCTAACCCGTGTGAAGACGGGTCTCGACACATTCGTCACCCATTCCTTCTCTCCAGAGATGCTGCCTGAGTTACTCCAGCTTTTTGTGTCTATCCTCGGCTTAAACCAGCATCTGCAGTTCCTTCTTACACCACTAATTGGTTTGTGGTTTTTCATCTATTGAATGGCGTTTTGCATCTCATCAAGGGTTGAAGAACATAGAACAGCACAGCATAAGAACAGGCCAGCCCACGTTTCTTCCGAACATGATGCCAAGTTAAACAATTTTACAGATGCCAATTAACCTACAAGCCTGTCGTCTTTGGAATGTGGGAGGAAAATAAAGCACCCAGAGAAAACCCACACAGTCACAGGGAGAACATCCAAACTCCGTACAATAGTCAGAATCGATTCAGGGTCCCTGGCGCTGTAAAGCAGCAACTCTACAACTGCACCACTGTGTCGCCCCTAACTTGTGCTTTTGTGTCATTTTCTTGTGCTTTCCAAAATTAGTTTAAAGCAAGTGTTTTTATTTTTTCATTTTTAACTTTTCCAAAATTAACTTTCATTGTTTATTTCATTTTTTTAGTATTTTAATGCTTCTAAATATCAGGGAAATACAGGGGGGGGGGGGGGGACAATTTCTTGACACAGTCATGTGGCTTTGCCATATGTTAAAGATGTTCTCAACAGTGGCAGGCAGGGTTTATTCTGCCTAACCTCCATGTCCCTGGCACCAGTAGGCGGTGCGGCTCTTGCCAGCAGCCGCACGGGGTCCAAATGACAATAAATTGAATTGTATTGTATTGTATTGTATTGTATTGTACCAGACAAGGTCTCAGCAATCATTGTTCCCAGCCAGCAGATTCAGCCTTGTGGAACTGAATCAGGCAAATACAATCCAACCAGTGATCCAGCGAGTACTGCCTCAGCAGAAACTTAAATAGAATAGCTAGAGAATCTCAAATACTAATAGAATACATGGTGACTGCCTTATTACACCTCCTAATGTAAAGACAGGCTTCCATATTGGCAATTTTACTCCAGCAATTTCAACTCATCCAAAAACCTTGAGTTGGTAGAATTCTATTTTGTATAGTTAGTGATAGTTAGTGCTGTTAACCTGTGATCAGCTGAAACTGGTTAAATTAAATGCATTCAGTGCTGTCAGCAAACAGTAAACCAAGATTTTCATTCCAACATTCTAGAGTAAATTTAAATTCAGAGAGGTAATTTCATGCAAATTCATTACATGACTAATTCTTACATTTACTCTTTTATGTGTTCAAAGGAATTGAAAAACAATCAGTGCATCACTAATATCGGTATCATAGAATCAAAGGACATGGGGATGTGCTTTCATAACAACTACATACCACTGCTACAGGACCATCAAGGTTGCCTATCACTCTATCCCTCGCCCTCACTTCGGGAAATCTGACCATTCAACGGTGCTGCTTCTTCCTGCCTACAGGCAACAACTGAAGTGAGCACCCCCAGAGGTGAGGACTGCACGGAGCGGGTATGGGGAGGCAGAGGAACAACTACAGGACTGCTTGGAGTATGTGAACTGGGCAATATTCAAGGACTCGGCAACGGACTTGAATGAATACACCACAGTCGTCACTGACTTCATAAAGAAATATGTGGAGGACTGCATTCCAACAAAATCCTTCCGAATGTTTCCTAACCAGAAGCCTTAGATGAACTTCGAGATCCGCATTCCTCTGAAGACCAAATCTCGGGCATTCAGGTCTGGTGATGCAGAGGTCTATAAGAAGTCCAGATACGACCTTGACAAGGCCATCAAAAAGGCCAAAAGGGACTTCTGCTCTAAGCTGGAGGATGAGACGGATGTTCGGCAACTGTGGCGGGGCTTGAATGCGGCCCTTGTGGCTAAAGGGATCAGGAGGTATGGAGAGAAAGCAGGTATGGGATACTGAGTTGGATGATCAGCCATGATCATATTGAATGGCGATGCAAGCTCGAAGGGCCGAATGGCCTACTCCTACACCTATTTTCTATGTTTCTATGTCAATAACTTCAAATTCTTGGGCGTGCATATTTCCGGAAATCTTTCCTGGACCCAGCACACTGATGCAATTATAAAGAAGACACATCAGCGCCTCTACTTCCTGAGAAGATTACAGAGATTTGGTATGTCAACGAGGATTCTCTTGAACTTCTACAGGTGCACAGTAGAGAGCATGCTGACTGGCTGCATTGTGACCTGGTTCGGCACTTGAACGTCCAGGAGCTAGAGACCGCAAAAAGTTGTGACCACTGCCCAGTCCATCACCGGCTTTGACCTCCCCACCATCGAAGGGATCTATCGAAGTCGCTGCCTCAAAAAGACAGCCAACTTCATCAAAGACCCACATCATCCTGGCCACACACTGATTTCACTATTGACATCGGGAAGAAGGTGCAGGAGCCAGAGAACTGTAATGTCCAGGTTCAAGAACAGCTTCTTCCCTACAGCCCTCAGGCTATTAAACATGATAACAAATAAGCTCTGAACTACAACAGACTATTATTATTATTGCACTATATTTGTTTATTTATTGAGTATGTGTGCATGTGTATATATACACACACTGAACTTTCTTTTCTTCTCCCGTTATGTACTATGTTTATATAATCTGTTGTGCTGCAGCAAGTAAGAATTTCATTGTCCTATCTGGGTCATATTACAATAAAACACTCTTGACTTGAAATATTGTAATGTTTCATTATGTGTTGCTTAGTACATTGATTCCAACACACTTCCCTTGATACTACACTTAAAGCTCAGAATTAACATGTATTAACATACATGAAGTGTTTACATGTCTTTACAAACTAATTTTAATATTTTTAATGTCTCCTACCTTGCAACAATGGGAAAAAATCTGACAGATGTACTCCTGTATATATCGTGATCTACTAAGTAAGGACATAAGATGAGGAACCACTGTTGAATCCTAGAAGCAACATAAAAACAAAGGTTAAAATCTATCCTTGTCTCATCTGTTCCTCCCCATAGGTGCAACATTCCCAACACTAACTGTCATCTATGATTTACTGATTTAAACCATTCTTTGACCATTCTTAACCATCAATCCCTTTACTCCAACAATTCATGGGAATCCTTTAGTGTGTAACCGTTCCCTGCAACCCACCATCCTCTTCCTCCAGGATAAACCTAATCATACGTTGAACGTGATTTGCATCCACTCATTATCACCAAATAAAATTCTTGCGCTGGGAACTTATCCACGCTATTATTTTGTCAGTGATTTCACCTGCCTTCCATCTTAGAGCAGGCATTCTTAGTTAAAGAGTAAAGGGCCTGTCCCACGTGTGATTTTTTGGGCGTCTACAGGCGACTGCCACAAAACGTTCAACATGTTGAAAATTTTTCGACGACAATTTTTGCTGTCGTAGGTTATCATAGGTTGTCGCCAGGTATTGTAGGTGAATTCCATTAAAACTAGTCCCTGGCAGTCGCCTAAGTGGGACGGGCCCAAAAGCAAGGATTTTGCCATATCGCCATCAACAATGTTGCTTTTGACAAGTTACCCGAGAGCAACCCAAGGGAACCCCTACGGAGACTTGTGATACTCTTACTTCTTGTGACACTGCCCTGCAGAATCTAACCAAACACAAAACACGAAAAGAAAAAGTAAAACTGCAGCCACTTCATATCTTAATGCTCCAATATTCTCACTAGCAGAATTTTTTTAAACCAAGACCCCAAAAAGACAGAAATAAATAATTTAAATATATCTGAGACTAAAAAGTAAAAAACTACAGATGCTGGAAATCAAAATAAAAATTTACTGCTGGAAACACTCAGCAAGTCCAGTTCTGAGCAAGTCACTGATTTGAAGCATAAAATCTGTTTTTCTCTCTCCACAAATGTTGCATGGCCTGCTGAGTATTTCCAACAATTTGTTTTTAATTCCAGTGTCTGAGATACTGTACTTACTGTATAAAGTACCTCTACTGGCGTCACAGGGCTTGTCAATATTGTACGGAGGCATCGAAGACAAGCCTCTATAAATTTAAGATCTGGAAGGAGGAGACCTATTTAGAAGGGAAAAGGAATTTCTAATTACATCACAAATCGGTAATATATTATAAACTATTTATTCAAAGTCCCTTAAAGATAAAATAACTGCTTCAGCAGTCAGAAAAACATTTGATATTCAATATTTTCCACAGTTCAGTCACACATCATGTGTATATGTATCTCAATAACTATTAAATGACCACTCAATATGATTTTCACTTGGTAGTATTAGCAGTCTGCTTGATTTGGGAGATAAATACTTTCACCACATCTTGTAACTTAATTCCTTACAAGTCCCGGACAATAATCAAAATCAAGTGACCTTTCCTACCTGCATCACTAATACAGCCAAGCATGCTGAAGTAATGACACTAATAATAGCACTGCAGACTAAAGATCATGTTGGAGATTCCTCTGTGTAGGAAGGAACTGCAGATGCTGGTTTACACTGAAGATAGACACAAATTGCTGGAGTTACTCAGCGAGACTAGTCAGTACTGCTTGACCTGATCCATGTCATGTTTTACTGCATACCACTGTACACTCAAACAGCTATCTGGTTGAGTGTCTCATATATTATCTAGCCTGCTAGTCCAGCCTCTAGTTAGATTCGTTGTTGAGCTTGACACCTATGTACAACACCTATGTATTTGAGCTCTGTGTGCTTTCTTAATAAACAACTTACACTCATGTATGGATTCTGAGTTATTAGACAATCTCACATGGTGTCAGAAGTGGGATTGTCTAATAACTCAGAATCCATACATGAGTATAAGTTGGCCAAGAGCATGTTCTTCTGGCCTGCCATGTTGGACTATGTGCGCCAGAGAACGCAGTCGTGTGCAGTATGTAACAGTGTAGCACCGTACCAGCAGAAGCAATCGCTCCTGCATCACCCGGTTCCTGATCTACCGTGAACAACCCTGGCGACTGACATTTTCGATTGGAATAGCAAACGGTACCTGGTTCTAGTGGTCTCCTACTCCGGTTGGTTTGAGATTGATTTGCTCCGCACTGCCTCATTGCCGGCAGTTATTCAGAAACTTGCAAAACACTTCTCAGTTCACGGGGCCCCTCTCTCCCTCATGTAGGACAATTTACAAGTCAAAGTTTCAAAGACTTTATCCAACGCTGGTATTTCAAACATGTCACCAGCAGCCCGGAATTCTGCAGTCAAACGGGTTAGTGGAAAGAGCCGCTCACAGTGCGAAACAGGTGATGGAAAAACTAAAAGAGCGGGGTCTGATGTCTTCCGGGACCTTCTAAACATGCAACGTTTTACGGGACAGAGTGTTAGGTTCACCTGCACAACGCTTGATGTCCAGACGAACCCGCACTACCCTTCCAGTAGCTAAGCAACTGCTACAACCTCGTGACCTACAAGGTTCGTGATCCACACACAGTCCAGGCCCAACTACAACACAAATGGCAAGTTCAAAAAACGTATTACGACCAAACCAGCTGTCCCCTCTCGCCTTTGTCTCCCGGTCAAACGGTCCGCCTACAAACACAGAAATGACATGACCGCATAGGTGTAGTGGCAGAAACCTGCTTGGAGCCACGTCCCTATTTAGTCCGCTCCGAAGGAGGAATTGTCAGGTTCAATAGAAAACATATTCTGCCAGTGAGCGAACCAAGACCATCTCAGCAGTTCTCGAATGGCTACATCATGCCAAAGACTAATGGAGAGACTGTGGGTTCAAACCGTAATGGCTCCCCAATGGCCAAAGAGCCACTAGCACTATTGGCGAAATCACCTATTAGACCTCCGGTGATGTCACCCATAAAGACTGTTGAACCACCGCCTGATATGATGTCACCGGCCCCTCCAGCAGAGGGCCTGTACCGTACGTGCATAGGACGGGTTTGTCAGCCTAACCCTAAATACAAAGACTGTATTAAATACTGATTACGGGTTTCCATTACCTAGGCCACATTGTATTTCTCCTTATTCATATCCTTCACGGCTTAGTCGCGATTTATAAAGCACTGTATCTTCCTACTATACATTGGAAGTTTTAGTTGTATGCTTATTTAGTTGCATGATTTATTATACTTAAGAAGGAGGATGTAGATCAGTCAGTACTGCTTGACCTGATCCATGTTATGTTTTACTGCATACCACTGCACACTCAAACAGCTAAGGGTCTGAAGAAGGGTTTTGGCCCGAAATGTTGCCTATCTCCTTCGCTCCATAGATGCTGCTGCACCCGCTGGGTTTCTCCAGCGTTTTTGTGTACACTCAAACAGCTATCTGGTTGAGTGTCTCATATATTATCTAGCCTGCTAGTCCAGCCTCTAGTTAGATTCGTCGTTGAGCTTGAGCTTACAACACCTATGTATTTGAGCTCTGTGTGCTTTCTTAATAAATAACATACTCATGTATGGATTCTGAGTTATTAGACAATCTCACAGGCAGCATCTCTGGATAGAAGGAATAGATGACGTTTCAGGTTGAAGGGCTCGACCCACACCTTCCATCCAGAGATGCTGCCTGTCCCGCTGAGTAACTCCAGCTTTTTGTATCTATCTTTTGAGATTCCTCCAATATTAAGGCCTCATTCTTCAGATTATTTGTGCAGCCTTATAGCAAACTCTTATGAAGCGCATTCAAACATAACATGCAATTCCAAAGTAACTGTACCTTGTAATAATGCCGGAATTATATGACAGTCCAACAGGGACTTGACATTATTTTCTGTCCCCATTGCAAGACTCCCCAATACTACTGCACATTCAGTTTTAAGTTCAACAGTTGAAGCCTCTTGCTGTAGTAAGTAAAGCAATCTGTAAAAAAAAATCAATTAATAGATAAGCATTTGAACAAAGTGTTGCAGTCAAGCAGAGCTGTGTGCTGGTACCTCTTTTAGTTCTCATCATGCATTCACGAGGACAAGTGTGCTCAAAGAATCAGCATTTAAAGGAGACTTTTTAGTGTTAAATACAAAGAGCGATGCTGTGCCAGGCACCTGCTGCAAACCCCCTGCCCTCCACACAGCTGCAGTCAGGCACGTCAGTTATATGATGCAAATCCCTGTTCTCTTCTCGAGTTTTCACAGCAATGAATTACCCACAGCCTGATGTGGAGAACACCGGTGTTGGGGAGGCTGGATGTGTTTGAGCAATACAGCTGCTCAGAGCTTGGGATATTGGGTTCAGGACCGTACTCCAGCAGTGAGTGCAGGCCATTGGTTATGACTGGCGGAAACAGGTCCATGTGTTGATAGATAATTCAAACCCTAGTCATCGTGTCGTGATGTGATGGAAGTTGCTGTCATCCCCCAGTTTGGAGATTTCAGTATGGTAACATGTCCAAGGGCGGTTGCTGGCAGAGATCATTAAATCTCAAGCCATACATACAAATATGAATATGCACACATTTTTTTTTTTCACATTTGCTACGGTTACAAGAAGCGTGAATTACTGTTTTGGTCTGCTATCAATAAGATCATGGCTAATCTTTTCTTTTAATATCTCTTTTTTATACTAACCCCAGATGCCTTGAATCATTTAATATCTAAAAAACCTCTGCATCACTTTCGTGAATATTCTTATCAATTAAATCTCCAGTCTCCTTGAATGAAGAATATCAAAAGATTGTGACACAAGAGACTGCAGATGCTGGTTTACAAAAAAGGACAAAGCACTGGAGTAACTTGGAGCCTCGTGGATTGATGAAGCCCGTGGCCATTGGTGTCTGCATCTGCGGAGCCCGCGGCGGGGGCCTGGAGTGGAACCGGCAGCAATAGTGGAGAGGTCGGTGCGGCGGTCGATGATGACGTCGACAGACAGACAGACGAGACGGACACGTGAAGTAAGGACGACGTGGCCGAGGAAAGGAACGAAGGAGAACCCGGTGTGGGGGGACCGCCATGAAGGGAGGGGGAAGCAAAATGGAGGACCCGGCGTGGGGGGGGGGGGGGGGGGGGGGGGGCGCCGGGAGGGAGGGGGGAGGGGAGGAAAAACAAAGGGGGACCTGGGGGTGCAAGCAAAGAATTTCACTGTGACTTGTCATATGTGACAATAAATTATTCCAATTCAGGTCAGGCAGCAGCTCTGGAAGACATGGATGGACTTCAGCTTTTCAGGTTTGGATCCTTCTAAATGAAGGGTTCTAACTGGAAATGTTGCCTATTTATATTGCACTTTGCTTTGTATCATTTTTTTTAAATATCAAATGATTTGCTACCAAATCATAAATATTTGGGATGAAGACATTTCTTCTCATCTCAACCCCTATTTAACAATGGTTAAGACCTCGGACGTTTGTACATTTCAAAGAGCCTTCATTCATCTAAATTCCAGAGGATACAATCGCAGTCTGCTTAATCTCACCTCAAAAGATAAACCACTCATTTTATAATTCAATATGGTGAATTTTCATCGCTCTCTCTCTCTCTCTCTCTCTCTCTCTCTCTCTATCGGAAGGGTTTTCATCCTTAGTTGAAATCAGATGTGTAAGCAGTACTCCGCGTAATTTCTCCAGATCCCAATAAAATTGCATTAACACTTAAACCCACTTAGCAATAAATGACCAATAATCAGTTGCGCTCCTAATTGCTTGTTGTGCCTGCATAGTAATTTAAGAAAGATTTGTACACAGGAATGCTCATTCTTGTCCCTCCAAATAGCATCATCAATCTCCCAACATTTAATAATTACTCTCCTTTCTAAATTGTATCTGTCAAAGTGAATAATCTGACATTTGTCTGCTTTCTGTACCACCTGCATCTGGTTACTCATTCATTTAGCTTGTTACGATCCCATCCTCCTATAAATTCAGCTTTGCATCATCAACAAACTTGAGTATATTTCTGCTCTAATCCTAATCATATATAGACAATAGGTGCAGGAGTAAGCTATTCGGCCCTGCAAGCCAGCACCGCCATTCAATGTGATCATGGCTGATAACCCACAAGTACCCATTCCTGCCTTCTCCCCATATCCCTTAACTCCGCTATCCCTAAGAGCTCTATCTAACTCTCTCTTGAAAGCATCCAGAGAACCAGCCTCCACCACCCTCTGAGGCAGAGAATTCCACACACTCTCAGAGATTCACAACTCCCTGTGTTAAAAGGTTTTTCCTCATGTCTGTTCTAAATGGCTTACCACTTATTCTTAAACTGTGGCCCCTGTTTCTGGACTACCCCAACATTGGGAACATGTTTCCTGCCTCTAGCGTGTCCAAACCCTTAATAATCTTATATGTGCAATAAGATCGCCTCTCATCCTAAATTCCAGAGTATGCAAGCCCAGCCGCTCCATTCTCTCATCATATGACAGTTCCGCCAACCCTGAAATGAACCTCGTGAACCTACGCTGCACTCCCTCAATAGCAAGAATATCCTTCCTCAAGTTTGGAGACCAAAACTGCACACAATACTCTAGGTGTGGTCTCACTGGAGCCCTGTACAACTGCAGGAGGTCATCTTTGCTCCTATACTCATCTCCTCTTGCCATTCGCTTTCTTCACTGCCTGCTGTACCTGCATGCTAACTTTCATTGCCTGATGAACAAGGACCCCCAGATCCTTTTGGACTTCCCCTTTTCCCAATTTGACACCATTTAGATAATAATCTGCCTTCCTGTTTTTGCTACCAAAGTGGATAACACATTTATCCACATTAAACTGCATCTGCCATGAATTTGCCCACTCACCCAACCTGTCCAAGTCACCCTGCATCCTCATAACATCCTCCTCACAGTTCACACTGCCGCCCAGCTTTGTGTCATCTGCAAATTTGCTAATGTTACTTTTAATCCCTTCATCTAAATCATGAATATATATTATAAATAGCTGTGGTCCCACCATCGAGCCTTGCGGTACCCCATTAGTCACTGCCTGTCATTCTGGAACTACCCTTTGTTTCCTGTCTGCCAACCACTTTTCTCTATCCATTACAGCACCCTACCCCCAATGCCATGAATAGAAATAGAAAGTAGAAAGAATATTAGGACCATTACAATACCTTGGCACTGCTCCCAGGACAATCAGATTAGCTTTTTGTTTGTTATTTCCAATTACAGCATTCTTCATATCACTGTACA
The DNA here is from genome assembly GCF_010909765.2 of Amblyraja radiata. Lineage (NCBI taxonomy): Eukaryota > Metazoa > Chordata > Chondrichthyes > Rajiformes > Rajidae > Amblyraja > Amblyraja radiata. The sequence goes on from NC_045962.1 coordinate 2,617,539, forward strand.
AACAAAATATTAAACAATATGCAAAGTGGTTACTCAAAGCAAATGGTTTTATAACACATGATTTGAAATAACTTTGAATATGTACTTGGGTACTTAGCTTTAATAGGATTAGGAATAGGATTTCAAACATTTTTTCAAATTCCAGGCACACAACTGAAGCATCAGCCTTATACCTCAATGTTTTTATTAGATACAGCATGAATTAGAATAAAGAATTAGAATTAGAATTTCCCTTATTGTCATTCAGACCTTACGGTCTGAACAACATTTCGTGCCTGCAGTCATACATACAATAATAAACAACAATAAACACAAATTAACATCCACCACAGTGAGTCCTCCAAGCACCTCCTTACTGTGGTGGAGGCAAAAATCTTAGGGCTGCAGTCTCTTCCCTCCTCTTCTCCCTCTGCGCTGAGGCGATTCCCCACCGGGCGATGGTACAAACAGTCCCGCGGCTCACCGAACCCCGCAAACGGGCCAGCTCAAACACCGCGGCCCGGGGTGGTCGAAGCTGCCGCCCTCCAATCCCGCGGCTGAACCCCGGACTCAGGTCACCGCCGCCAGAACGCCGTCCCAGCCACCGGAGCACCGTTCCAGCCCCGAGCCGGATCGCCGTCACGTGAGTGCCGTTCCTCCCTCGAGCTGGGCCGCTCCGACGGGAGCGCCGTTCCACCCTCGGGCTGGGCCGCCCCGACGGGAGCGCCACAGCCCCTCACGGGAGAGTCTCAGCCCCGCGCCAGGCCGCCCTCACGGGAGCGTCACAGCCCCTCACGGGAGCGCCGTTCCAGCCCCGAGCCGGACCGCCCTCACGGGAGCGAGCCCAGGGCAAGTCCTGACTGGCTCTGCCTCCGGAGTCTCGAGCCATTAGGCCTCAGCGCAGACGGAGGCAGAGAAGGGGGATACGACAAAAAAGTTGCATTCCCCCGAAGGGAGAGACAGCAAGCCCTGTTTCAACCCCCCACATAAACACAACCTAAAAACCATAAACTTAACTAGACAAAACAAAAAAAACAACACAAAAAAGTAAAAACAAACGGACTGCAGGCGAGCCGCTGCTGCCAGGGCAGCGCCGCCACTTCCGGAAAACAGGCCTTTTGGCCCACCAAGTCCAATCCAATCACACTAGTTCCACCTTATCGCAATTTCTCATCCATTTCCTATACAGCTCAAAATTAATGGTTGCCCGGGTGCCAATAGTGACCTAAAGTCCCGCCGAGCAACCTAAAAGCCGTGCCATTTTGCCTCTAGGGGCAATGTTTGATACCGCTAGGGTGCAAACTGCCCAAGCAAAATATGAGGTGCTGCTCCTCCAATTTATGGTGGGCCTCACTCTTGCCATGGAGGAGGCCCAGAACAGAAAGGTCGGATTCGGAATGGGAGGGGGAGTTGAAGTGCGGAGCCACCAGCAGATCAGGTTGGTTATTGCTAACTGAGTGGAGGTGTTGTGCAAAGCGATCGCCAAGCCTGCGCTTGGTCTTACCGAGTTGAGATACTGTATTATAATTTTGCTGCATGTCATTGTGGTATATATATATGTCTTGATTGGTGAATATGTTTCGTTTGTGACTTTATTTGAAGCAGAAATAATATGTGAATGCTGCATTGAGCATAATTCCGACTGGTAACTACCACTTCGTCCGAGCACATTATCGCACGTGTCATGCAAGCCCTCTTAAATGACCACCAAAGCTGTCATTTGGCAACCTAAAAAGCTGCCTAGGTTGCCCGGCTGGAAACAGAGAAAAAAGTTAAGTGAGAGCCCTGCTAATTAACCTGCAAAACTGCATGTCTTTGAGATGTTGACGGAAACTAGAGCACCCGGAAGAAACCCACAGAGTTATTGGGAGAAGAGCAAATTCCACACAAACAGCACCCGAGGTCAAGAGCAAAACCATTTTGAGGTAACACCAGGTTACAGAAAGCCTTTCTTTACAATAATTCAGAGCCAGTTTTTGCCTTAAAAGATTAAGAAATAACCAGGAATGAGTAGGTTATCCTATGATGAACGTTTGTCCGCACTGGGCCTGTATTCGCTGGAGTTTAGAAGAATGAGGGGGGACCTCATTGCAACATACAGAATAGTGAAAGGTTTGGATAGAGTGGATATGGAGAGGATGTTTCCACTAGTGGGACAGTCTAGGACTGGAGGTCATAGCTTCAGAATTAAAATACGTTCTTTTAGGAAGGAGATGAGGAAAAAATTATTTAATCAGAGGGTGGTGAATCTGTGGAATTCTTTGCCACAGAAGGCTGCAGAGGCCAAGTCAGTGGATATTTTCAAGGCTGAGATAAATAGGTTTTTGATTAGTACAGGTGTCAGAGGGTTTTTTTTTCTTCTTGTTAGTATGACTGCAGAAAACGTAATTTTGTTTGAACTTAGGTTCAAATGACAATAAACGCTATTCTGATTCTGATTATGGGGAGAAAGCAGGAGAATGGAGTTAGGAGGGAGAGATAGATCAACCATGATTGAATGGCAGAGTAGACTTAATGGGCTAAATGGCCTAATTCTACTCCTATAACTTATGACCGTATGTCCTTGTTGAATTAGCATTTTAAAATACCAACTCATTTTATGTTTCAAGAACATTTACGTTTCAAGAAATTTATTTATTTTTAACCCGGTCAGATGACCCAAGAAAATATATTTTTCAGTCCAAAGCTGCACAAACTGTATTTGAAGCAAGGTCACATTTACAATTTGTAAAACTAACTTGGGTATCTCTTTTTCTTATAATTATCACTCTATCAAGAAAATGTAATTTTGATTCACTTTTCAATCACTCACATGCATGTGTGTTAGGAATAAAATATCACACAAATTGTTTTCAATTAAAATTTCAATGTTCTCTGTCCATTTGTATACATCTAGTTTTAAATATATTAAATTGCTCTTAATTTCCACAGTTTATACTGTAGTCCTACATTCCCTGAAAATAAAAAGATTGATCGTAATCTTGAAAATCACGAAAATCATTAAATCTTGTTTGCAAATTTTGTGAATTATACACAAGGACCCAGAAAATAGGGTCAATGGGGCAATACTTACATCACACCTTGCAACACTTTCTGTGGGTCAGGATCAAAGAGCCGGTCAACATAATGACGACTGCTGGCTGTAACTTCCTAAAAAGAACAAAACGTTTAGTTCAATAGTGTTTTCATGATCAGGATTTCTGCCATTAACAAAGGGTGTACCCGGTAACCTCACGGACAGTATTAATCTACTACCAAATCACAAGCAGTCTCTTTAAAAATAACTATGCTGTTAAAGAGCATAAACAAAAGCTGACAAATGCAAGAATCATTTGATAAATTAAGCTACTACTTGCGCCGTCAAGTTTTATTATATAATAGAAATTGGAGTCTTTAATCTGGAACTTTAATTATAAGAATGTGTAGAAAGAAACTGCAGATGCTGATTCATACCAAAGATAGGCACAAAATGCTGGAGTAACTCAGCGGGACAGGCAGCATCTCTGGATAGAAGGAATGGGTGACGCTTCTTCAGACTGGTTCTCAACCCGAAACGTCACCCATTCCTTCCATCCAGAGATGCTGCCTGTCCCGCTGAGTTACTCCAGCATCTTGTGTCTATCGTCGGTGTAAATTCTAAGAATGTTGTGCCATGTACAGAGTACTCTTCACCAACCATACAGGCTTTCCCTTCCGCTATGGAAATGCAACACGAACTTCTCAGATATAACACACCTGATTGCAGCTTGAATGTTTTGCTCCTGTGGTGATTGCTTCATGAAAATTGTTGCTGAGAATATGAATTTACAAAACTCTTCTGAAGAATGGTTGAAGAACCCGAAATGTCATCTGGTCATTCCCTTCACAGAGGCTGCCTGCCTCTCTGGGTTCTTCTAGCACTTTGCCTTGTGTTCACGATTCCAGCATCTGCAGATTCTTGCGTCTCCAATAGTACTTCTTTAACAAGCTCTCAAGACATGATTGACCTATCACTTTTCTATAGCATGCCTGTCATTGGAACTGCTGGGTGGGATTGCTTTCTTTGGCCAGCATGTTGCTGGCCACTGAGGTCACTCCACACATTTGTTCCTGTGACACTTATTCACCCACATTATACAATACCAATCAAAAGCAGTCTACCTTCAACTCAGCATTTTTCCAAGGAATACACAGGGTTGAAATACATGCAAATATGAGTATTAAACAATGATGGTACCCATTATTTGCACTTACCAACTGGAAATGCAAGTACCTACATGCAAAATCCCAATATTATGACAGTTAATAGGTTATTGATCACTGCACTAGATTATAATTTGAGTTTTAATGCCAACAACGCTATGGTCCCAGACTTCAAATATTAAACACTTTACACTTCAAGTTCAAGTGAGTTTATTGTCATGTGTCCCTGTATAGGACAATGAAATTCTTGCTTTGCTTAAGCACACAGAAAATAGTAGGCATTTACTACAAAACAGATAAATGTGTCCATATACCATGATATAAATATATACACACATGAATAAATAAACTGGTAGTGCAAATAACAGAAAGTGGTTGCTAATAATCAGAGTTTTGTCCGAGCCAGGTTTAATAGCCTGATGGCTGAGGGGAAGTAGCTATTCCTGAACCTGGTTGTTGCAGTCTTCAGGCTCCTGTACCTTCTACCTGAAGGTAGCAGGGAGATGAGTGTGTGGCCAGGATGGTGTGGGTATTTGATGATACTGCCAGCCTTTTTGAGGCAGCGACTGCGATAAATCCCCTCGATGGAAGGAAGGTCAGAGCCGATGATGGACTGGGCAGTGTTTACTACTTTTTGTAGTCACTTATTTGAATATAACACAATGTTATATTACAGCACTTTTTTTTTAAAGTGCATTTATGATATGATGTAACAACTATTCAACAGAAAACAATTTCATCAACATAATTTGGCAATTGCATCAAACTATTATTATTTAGCGATAGAAAATGGAAAAAGACCCTTCAGCCCACTGAGTCTATGCCAACCAATGCGTGATCATCCGTTCAGACTTGATCTTCGTTATTCCACTTTCTCATCAACTCACTACACATTTGGGGCAATTTTACAGAGGCCAATTAAGCAACAAACCCACACGTCTTTAGGATGTGGGAGGAAACTGGAGCACTCAGGGGAATCCCATGCGATCAGAGGAAACCCCAAAATGCAAACTCCACATAAGACAGGACCCAAGATCAGGATCCAGCCCAGGTCTCTGGCGCTGTGAGGCAGCAGCTCCACTAGTGCCTGCCAATAACCATAGAACATTAAGCAAGTCTTTTATAGATACTTTACTGAGAAATGCAAACAGTATGAAATACTGCTAACTCCAACCTAAAAGACTAACAAGATAAAAATTGTGAAAGCATCATCAATAAGGATTTATTTCATCAGCATGATTTCCAACAGAAGTCGACTGCAGTTTCAATCTTTTACCAAGGAAATATTGGCATTGTCAGTGTTGCTACTAAGCTCCATTGATAGGATTGAAAGTATATAATCTCCTCATTATGCAGAAAGTGGTGAGATACAACTCCAGATATTCACGCAAAATAAACTCACCAAATCAATTACTTTAGTTTTGAAAAGCATATATTCAACTATCATGCAGGAAGACTGGAGTCCTTGGCCACAGGGCAACAAGATCTCCTGCTCTTTGAGCGATGGCTCAGGCTTTCTCAGCTGAGGCACACTGGGCAGCACAATGGCAGGGTTGCTGGAGTACCGAGGGGAACAAACAGAGGCACAAGCTCATATCCTGACCCTTGCAGAGTGTGTACATTGGGTTTTCTCTGTATCCTGTGACCACGTGAGTTTCCTCCAGGTTCTCCCGTTTTCTCCCACATCCCAAATGCATGTGGGTTTGTAGATTAATTGGCCTCTGTAAATTGTCCCTAATGTGTAGAGAGTGGATGAGAAAGTGAATTAACATAGAACTTGAGTGAATGGGTGATCACTGGTTGGCATGAACTCAGTGGGCTGAAGGGCCTGTTTCAATGCTGTATCTCCAAACTAAACTAATCGCCACTGTTTTGAACTCTGCTGTCTGGATCCATAAAGCCATGGCAGGATGGCAATGCCCAATGAGATATATATCAGTTACAGAGGAGGAGGAGCCATCTTGGGGAACGGCTGCTAACCAGCAGCCGTCCGTTTAATTCACTTTTTTTTTGCAGTTTTAGTGAGTCCTGTGCCCTGTTTGTGGGAGAGATAGACTTTTTAATGTGGGGGGTAGGGGGTAACAATATTTCTAGGTCCCTACCTGGTCGGTGAGGCAGCTTTTTCTCCGGGCTGCCCCGTCGACCCGTCCTCGTGGCCTACCAGCGGGAGTGGAGCAGCGTTTTCCTGGCGGGGACCGCCCAGCACCTCGGCTTCGGTGGCGGCACAGCGCTGGAGCGCTATCGCGGAGCGGAGCGGGCGATGCCTTGCCTGGGTCGCAGCGGTGGATCGACGCGCTGGAGCTCTGGTGAGCTGTGACCGCCGAGATCAACACCTCCGGGCTGCGGGTCTGCGGAGCGGAGCGGGCGGCGCCGACTCTAACATCGGGAGCCTGGGAGCTCCAAACCGGCGCGGCCTTGTCGGCTTCGGAAGCCGCAGTCCCCAGTTAGGAAGCAGCCGTTCCAGGTGGCCCAACTGCTGAGAGGACTCTCCCGACGCTGGGGCAACAGCACCCGGTCAGAACGGCCAGGAACATCGGGCCTCCGTAGAGGCAATAGCGGAGGCCTCAATAGGCCTGACTTTGGGAGAACTGGGGATGGGGACTGGACATTGTGCCTTCCCCCACAGTGGTAACCATTGTGGGGGGATGATTTTTTTGTGTGTAAGTGAATATGTTAGTCTGTGTCCAAGATGGCTGTCGGAAGGGAGAGTGTACGCTGGCGCGGTTTAGCTGCCGCTGCTCTCTCTTCACATTGTGTTTTTGATTTTTTGTCTTTGGAGCGAATTCTGTCTTTAATTTGTGTATTGGTGATGTCCTTATTATTTATTTTACTCCGACTATATGTTTTTTCTCTCTTGTTAATTTCTGTAAGGCGTCCTTGAGACTTTGAAAGGCGCCCGCAAATAAAATTTATTATTATTAATATTAGATATGGGTAGAAAAATAGCAGATAAGAGTTTAATCTGTGCAAGTGTGAGGTTTTGCACTTTGGGAGTTTGAATGCAAGGAAAAGTATACACTGAATGGCAAGACATTTAATAGCATTAAGTAGAGAGGGATCTTGGCGTCCAAGTCCATACCTCCCTGTAAGTGGCAACACAACTAGATAGAGGGATAAAGTCTGCGTATGGTATGCTTGCCTTCATCGGTTGGGAAATTGAATACAAGATTGACAAGTCATGTTGTAACTGTACAAAACTTTGGTCAGGCTACATTTGGAGTATTGTGTGTAATCCTGCTCACCCAGGATAAAGGGGAGGCTATGGAGAGGATGGACAAGAGATTTACCAGAATGCTGCCTGGATTAGAGGTAGCGATGTTACAATACTCACTTTCAGCGGCGCTGCTGTTCTGCCGCTTGCCATGTGTGCGACTTTGGCGCCTTTGAGGGGGGGGGGGGATTAAAATGCCGTTTTCTCCTGCCTGTCGGAGTCGAACTTTCCCAGGCTGTTCAGCTGCTGCAGAAAAATCGTTCCGACTTCCGTTCTAGGAAGTTTTCTTTTAAATCGCGGGCCAATTTAATCCCTGGAGTAAAATAAAAAGCTACTTCTAACGCCGTCAACACCGATAACGGGACGGATCTCACGTAGGGGACAAAACATAATGTAAGTCGTTTATTTTACGTATAAACTTGTTTCTTAGGATGACTTTAATCCAAATTTCATTGGCGAAAATGTGATTTTGGCCCCATAAGAACCGGCAGTGTTTTTCCTGCCGATATGGGGTTCAAATTCACTGCAACCGCAACGTTCCACTCGATCGCGTTCCACAAAAACCCACTCGCAAGATGATTAAAATGCCCATTAATTTACGGGAATTAAAGATTAAATTCCTTCTATTTTGCCTATAAATTCATGACAATGAGATTTAAAAATCATGTTATATTGTGAATTCTTGTGTGAATGTTATTTGGACACTTAGGCTATTTAAAAATGTTAACCTTTTCTTAAGAAATGGATAGATGTTTAGATCCAGTAATTGAATTTTGTAATTAGCCACAATTAGGTAACTAAGCTTTAATTTCAGGTCATCCAAGTAAGATGTTTCATATTTGTTTCAGAATGCTTCAATCTATAATAACTGAAAATTTCATTCAGTTCTCTTAATTTTTAAGAAAGTTATGGGCTTTTGACTGTCCTCGATCACAGCTTTTGAGTTAAGTCAATGGAAAAGAAATAGGGAACAAGATGCTAATTTCAGAGTATAAAATGGCCTTAACGTTTTTAATACTGAAGATATGAAAGTGAATTAGGTGTCAAATTAAACTTATTTTTATGCTTTATCTGATGGGATAAATTGCAGGCTTGATTTTTAAAATCTCAAAATTTTGGAACATTGCTATTAGGGGATATTAATTATAAGGAGTTAGACACAAAATGCTGGAGTAACTCAGTGGGAAAGGCAGCAACTCAGTGGGAAAGGCAACACTGGAGGGTATGGCTTAAAGTGAGAGGGGAAAAGGTTTAAAGGAGATGTGCTGTGCACACTTTTTTTTGAAACAGTGGGTGCCTGGAACCCTTTGCCAAGGGTGGTGATTAAAGCAGATAACATAATGGCATTTAAGAGGCTTTTAGATAGGCACAAGGAATGCAAGAATAACGATCACATGCAGACAGAAGAGATTAATTAAAGTGGCATCATGTTCAGCACAGACACTGTGGGCTGAAGGGCCTGTTCCCATGCTTTGCTAGATTTACTAATGTCCTCACACAATCACAAAATATTTACTGATGTCATTTGACCCGCAGTCCATTTCTTGTTTTATAATAGCTCTGCAGTATTTGGCTTTTCATTTTGCGTCTTAATTAGTATTTTTTACCAGTTTATTTCCACAAATGTCCACAGTGGAATGGATTAATCAATGGTGATTTCATCAGTCTTTTAAATAGCTCAACTTCATTTTACTCCCATTGCCTTCTCAGATTTGATCAAGAGTTTCCCCAGTTTAGGGCGGTCAAGGTGGTGCAGCGGCAGAGTTGCTGCCTTACAGCGAATGCAACTCCAGAGACCTGGGTTCGATCCCGACTATGGGTGCTGTCTGTACGGAGTTTGTACGTTCTCCCTGTGGGTTTTCTCCAAGATCTTCGGTTTCCTCCCACACTCCAAAGACATAAAGGTTTGTAGGTTAATTGGCTTGGTAAATGTAAAAATTGTCCCTAGTGTGTGTAGGATTGTGTTAATGTGCGGGGATCATTGGTCGGCGTGGACCCGGTGGGCTGAAGGGCCTATTTCCGTGCTGTATCTCTAAACTAATACTAAACTTGCATTTGTTGCTGCTCCTCTTTCATTTCCAGTTCATACTGGCTCAGACATAAAACATGGATTTCAACTCAAAATCTATTTTTGGGTCCAGATCCACCAGTGCCAGCAATGGAAATAAAAACAGAAGGTGCAATAATTATTCTTCAGATTGGTCTACAGATGATGGAGAGAAATCAAGTTAACACTTCACATTAATCACTGTACCAAAACTGGAGAAAGGTGAAAACAAGTATGGTTTACATCGTAGAGGGAATAAAAGTAACACCTGCTTAGGAAGGAGACCAAAATTACACAAATGTAACAATGCTTTCAGAGTCATCATGTTAACAGATACACAGTGAAGAGGAGGGATAAGCATAGCAAAGGAAGGAAAACTCGAATGACCAAAGATTATGTAAATTTGGTCAAAAAGAAAAGGGAAGCACACCCAAGGTTTAAGAGGATGAAATCAGACTGGGAATTTGAGCAATATAAAGAAAGGAAGGAAGTACTCAAGCAGGTAATTAGCAATTCAAAAGGGGCCATGAAATGGCTCTAGCAAGTCAGATGAAAGGAAATCCCTACATTTTTTATACCTACATTAAAAACCAAGAGGATAACCGAGGAGAAAGTAGGATAAAGGAGGGAATTTGTGCTTGGAGTCAGGGGATGTAGGCGAGGTAAAAAACAAGTATCTTACATTGTTTTCACCAAGAAGAAGAACACGAGGAAGAAGACAGTGGGATCAGTGTGAAGAATATTAATATGCAAGGACAGTTTGAGATTAACGAGGTGGAGGTGTTAGGGCATGTGAAGAGCACTTAAGGCAGATGCATTCTCAGGAGGGGGGCAAGAGAAGAGTTTGCAGGTGCCTTGATGAAGAATATGTGCAGGCAGATAAGATTTGATCTTGGCATCATGTTGGGCACAGACACTGTGGGCAGAAGGGCCTGTTCCTGAGCTGTACTGTTCTATGTTCTACATTAAGGACAGTTATAGAGAAAACAAAAGCAGAAATGTATGCAAGAAGCATGGCGGCAGAGCATATTAGTTGCTGGAAATATCAGCAGATTAGGGAGCATTTGTGCAGAGAGAAAAACTAAGTTAATGTGGTTGATCTTTCATTAACTGAGTACTTCTCAAATCAACAGGAAAAGCTGTTTACAGATGCTCCTTGACTTACGATGCTTTGACTTTACGATGGTGCAAAAGCAATACACATTCAGTAGAAACCGTAAATTGAATTTAGAATTTTGATCTTTTCCCGGGCTAGCGATCTGCGGTACGATACTCTCTCGTGATGCTGGGCAACGGCAGCGAGTCGTAGCTCCCAGTGAGCCACCCGATCACTGGTGTAAACAACCAATACTAGTCTACAGTGTACGGTGTTGCCAGGGTTTTTGGATACATTGTATTGTGTTTTGTGTTTTTGCAGCCCATCATGTCTACAAAACGCCCATCTGTGTCTCTCACTTCAGGTGAGAAGGCGGCAATTACTCTTGAGATGAAACTCAAGATAATTGCCCAGCGTAAAGGCGGCAAGCCAGTAATGGCCATCAACAAGTGTCAATCCCCAGTGCCTTCTCCCACTATTCTCGAGCCTTATCAGAAGAGAGCGAATGTTTGGTAGGTTAGGTGTATTAAATGCATTTTCGACTTATGATATTTTCGATTTACGATGGGCTTATCGGAACATAACCCCATCGTAAGTCGAGGAGCATCTGTATATGTACATTAATAACAAGAGGGTAGCTCTGGAATGGGTAGGAACACTCAAAGGCAATGAGGGAATTTATGCCTGGAGCTAGAGGAAGTAGACAAGATATTAATTAGGTAGTGAGATCAGGGAGGGGTATTTTGATATTCTAGGACACGTTTACATAAAAAGGAAGATGTGTTGAGTTGCTCGAAGAACATTAAGAAAGAACTGCAGATGCTGGAAAAATCGAAGGTAGACAAAAATGCTGGAGAAACTCAGCAGGCAAGGCAGCATCTATGGAGCGAAGGAATAGATGTGTAAGAAAGAACTTCTTTCTTAAAAGTAAGTTCTTTCTTACACATTTTGTCCACTCCACTGCAAGATCCCCTCAAGGTTTATGGTGGTAGTGTATTATTCCGATTGGAAATTTGTGACCACTAGTGTGCTGCAGGGAGCAGTGCTGGCAGCTTTGTTGTCTATATAAATGATTTGGACAATCTGTAGACAGTTGGTAAATGGCACAGAAAATGGTGGAGTTGTCGAACATGAGAAAGGTTGTCAATATGGGCAGCAAAATGGCAGATAGAGCTTAATCTGGACAAGTAGGAGATGTTGCAGTTTGGGAATCAAATGTACAAAAAGGTATATGGTAAATAGCAGCAACATTGAAGTTCAAGGAAATTTTTGGGTGCAAGTCCATTACTCCCTAAAGTGGCGATACATGTGGGCAGGGTGGTAAAGAAGGCATATCACGTGCATTAGGACAGCCTTCATCGGTCGTATGAAAGGAATAAAGTCATGATGCAACTGTATAAAACTTTAGTTAGGCAACATTTGGAGTATTGTGCCTAGCTCCGGTGACTGCTATAAAGGAAGAAGGTAGAGACTTTGAAGAGAGTGCAGAAGAGATTCTTCAGAATGTTACCTGGATTAGAGTAAAAGCAGAAGGTGAGGTTGAACAAATTTGGATTGTTTTTCTTTGGAGTGCTTGTGACTGCAGAGTGACCTGATGGAACATTGAAGATTGGGAAAAGCACAGTTCGGCTGGACTAGACGGTATCAAAAAGTTACCAGGGTTTAAATGTCGGATGACAGCACGCACAGCTTTAAAGTAAGCAGGGGAACGTTTATAAAAGATGAACAAGCAAGTTTTTTGTTTATGTACAGTGAGTGCTAGGTGCCTAGAACACAGTCTGTGTAGTGGTGAGAGCAGATATGATTAAAAAAAAAACATTTAAGAGGCATTTTGATAGGCACGTGAAGGAGGAAATGGAGGGATATAGACCACGTGCACGCAGATGGGTTAGTTTAATTTGGCATCACGGTTGGCATAAACATCTTTGAGATGCTGGTCCTCAGACTTGCACTGAGGTTTGCTGGTGCACAGCAGGTGGGCAGCAGGGAATGGTTGGCCAGGATGTGCAAAGACAGATCAAGGGCACAAGAGAACGAAGCGTGGGCACAGAAGACAATAGACAATAGGTGCACGAGTAGGCCATTTGGTGTGATCCTTCCTTCACTGTGATCATGGCTGATCATCCACAATCAGTACCCCATTCCTGCCTTCTCCCCATATCCCCTGACTCCGCTATCTTTAAGAGCTCTATCTAACTCTCTCTTGAAAGCATCCAGAGAATCGGCCTCCTCTGAGGCAGAGAATTCCACAGATTCACAACTCTCTGGGTGAAAAAGTTTTTCCTCATCTCCGTTCTAAATGGCCTATCCCTTATTCTTAAAATGTGGTCCCTGGTTCTGGACTCCACCAACATCCTGCCTCTAGCGTGTCCAATCCCTTAATAATCTTATATGTTTCACCAAGATCCCCTCTCATCCTTCTAAATTCCAGTGTATACAAGCCCAGTCCCTCAATTCTTTCAACATATGACAGTCCCGCCATCCCTGGCATTAACTTCATGAAACTACGCTGCACTCCCTCAATGGCAAGAATGTCCTTCCTCAAATTTGGAGACCAAAACTGCACACAATACTTCAGGTGTGGTCTCACTAGGGCCCTGTACAACTGCAGAAGGACCTCTTTGCTCCTATACACAACTCCTGTTGTTATGAAGACCAACATACCATTAGCTTTCTTCACTGCCTGCTGTACCTGCACTTTTACTTTCAGTGACTGATGAGCAAGGACCCCCAGATCTCATTATACTTTGGATAATCTGGATAGTTTTATAATCTGGATAAGTGTGAGGTTAGGCATTTCAGAGAACAAATACAAGAGGAATGTTTACAGTAAATACCAGGGACCCTGAAGACAATAGATGCACAGAGGGAATTAATAAAACAAAGACAAAAACATTGCCCCCGGGTCTGCATAGTTTGGAGCATTGTTTCATAACTCGCTGACAGTGGCAACGCCATTAGTAGGTTGGTAAAGAAGGGGTATACCGCGTGTTTGTGTTCATCGGTCAGGGCAGAGTAGAAATGTTGGGCAATGAATTTGAATCTGTGTCCAACTTTGGTTGGGCCACATTGAGAGTATCGCATGCAGTTCTGGTCGCCACTATAGATAGAGGCTTTGGAGATCTTCACCAGGACACTAGCTGGATTGAAGTGTGTGAGCTACAAGAGCCAAACTTGCCTTGTTTTCTCTAGAGCATCAGAGATGACCATATAGCATTATGAGAAGCATAGCCAGTAAAGACAGCCAGGCTCTTTGCCCAAGTGTGGTAATCTGAAATTCTAGAGGCCATGGGATTAAGGTGAGATGGGGAAGGTTTAAATGAGATTTTGATAAGCAAGAGTGGTTGGTGCCTGGAACACATTGCCAGTTCAGATAGTGGAAGCAGATGCAATAGCAACATTTAGAAGGCATTTGGACCAAACATATGAACAGGTAGGGAATGGAGGGATACAAATCACGGGTGCACATTGTGATGTCCTGTGAAAGCGCAAGAGTAAAGAGGTATTGATAAATTTACACAAGACTGGCTCAGTTATTGTTATTTGAAAATTTGAGATTCATCCTTAATACCACATAACATATTTCATCAGGAAGGCACAAAAGAGTGGAAGTAACAGTTATAAAGATTATTAAATGTTTTAAGAATTGAGTTCATGATTTTTTTTTTTTAAACGATAGTTTTAAGATGAAAATAGAAATCGTCCGGTTCAAATCATTGATATGGTTACATCAATGTTATCATGTGCACCAAATATAGAAGAAAATTAACTATATTTGATTTGCTATGTGGAATGTGACAGCCATGGATTAGGAAAAATGCCTTTAATAAGAAAATTGTTGCAGCGTGCAATGGTATTTACCAAAATAACTAAAGCAGTATAAAATAAAACTAAGTTAGAGTTATGTACAGAAATGGTAGCTGCTGGTTATGGTATGGAGATAAATAGGTGTCCGGTAAAAATATTACAATTTTCCTGTGTCAAATATTTGGTCAGTGTTTCCACCTTGAAGGAAATTACCCGAAATTCAGGGTGGCTTCGAGTAATTTTAGGGAAATTAAATAATTTGGGGAAATTTCCCGGCCCGGTAAGCCTTCCCCAACTGCACATGTGCAGATACCGGACCCACAGCACACGCGCGGCGAGACGCAAAGGGGTCCAATCGGGCCCGCGGGATAATTTGCAGAAAAAAAGTATGTACCTGTAGATTTTCGACCAACTGCGCCCGCGCAATTGGGGGAGGCCCGTCAGCCGCGTCACAATATTAAAATAGCTCCCGTGACGTTGTAGGGACGCCGTCTCCCTGCGCATGCGCAGCGGTCCCGGTATACGCGCAGTTGGGGCCGCAGTCGCACATGCGCAGTTGGGGAAGGATTACCGGGCTGGGAAATACCATCAAATTCCAGGTAATTTGGAATTCTATTTCAGGAAAAAAAAATGTTGAGGTGTGGAAGCACTGTATTTGGCACTGTTAACACTATGGTTCGCATGTTCTAAAAACTATCATAAAAATATTGTTCAGAAACAAAGGTTTCTTGGCATCCTGGAGTACTGTGCATTTTGCTTTAACAAAACAGGCTGCTTTAAGGAGGATGGTGATGGATAGCGGTAGAGAGAGTATTAGTAATGAGATACAAGTAGAAAGGGTATTGGATTATCAGAATCATAGAATGCTACAGCTTAGGAAAGCTACATTTCAACCTCAAACAGTATTAAAATAAGAATAACCAAACCAAGCATGTTTTAGCCATAGAAGCACATATCCTCTGTTGTGAAATGGAAACACTTCTGCCAATTAATTCCTACAAATAGCAATGTGAGAGTTGTGACCAAACCATCTGTTTTAGTGATAATTGTGAAAAATAAATTCAGCCAAGATGCAGTGAATACCTTCCCCAGACTTCGAAAGTCATGTTATGGGCTTTGTTCACCACAGCAAGCAAATTAGGGTCTGATTTAACACTACCTTAATGCAGTTTAGAGATATAGCGCGGAAACAGGCCCTTTGGTCCTCGCCGACCAGCGATCCCCGCAGACCAACGCTATCCCACACACACCAGGGACAATCTACAATTTTTACCAAAGGTAATCAACCTACAAGCCTGTACATCCCTAGATTGTGGGAGGAAACCGGAGCACCCGGAGAAAACCCACGTGGTCATGGGGAGAACGCACAGGCAGCAAACGTCGTCAGGATCAAACCCGAGTCCCTGGTGCCACCGCACCGACTCAGTTCCCAACCACACCCCCCCCCCCCCCCCCCACCTCCCACCTCTATCTTTCAGGATTCCAACCCAAAACATCACCCATTTCCTCTCTCCAGAGATGCCACATGACCCGCTAAGCTGCTCCTGCATTCTGTTTGTCTATTCGCAAGGGAATTAAAGCATCTTACTAAACTTCCTATACATTAGCACTGGTCAAATAGAATAATGAAACAAATAGATTGGGTAGATGCAGAGTGTCTTGCCCAGAGTAGGCTAATCGAGGACCAGGGGACATAGGTTTAAGGTGAAGGGGAAAAGACCTGGAACTTTCCTGGAAAAGTCATTTCCATTAGGATAACCATCCCAATGACAAATTTTAGCCATGATTTGAATACCCAAATTTCTGGTATGGATTTAAACACACAACCTTCTGACTTTAACTTTCCATTGCACCAACTGTGAAAACAAATCATTTCTATTTAAAAAATAATTGCATTACAGATATCTTAAGACTTAGACCAACTCCAGAAAGGTCTAATATCCTTTCAAAATAAATTAACTTCATTCCTCGACAAAATTAACAATCTTATGCTATGACTTTAGTACAGTTCTTTATCAAAGCAGATCCAGCCTATCCAACCCAAAACTCAAAGGCTCTAATGATGAAGCTGAATTTTAGTTAAAATATAAGAAGATATTAAATTGGCTTCTGGGCTAGCTTACAGCTTATATTTAGTCTCAAATTAGGCTTGCCTCAGGTTGCGGGTGTGTGGGATAATAAATCCTATAACATTGTCTCCCAAGTGAGGAAGTGACAGAGAAAGAAACAGCTAGTCACATCTTTGAAGTAAGATGCCATAAACCAAATGGCCTATGTTTATGAAGGACCAAATGACAGAGAGGAAGCAGCGAGAGCTAGGGTGATCTCTGTGAAGATAAAATGTCGTAAACCAAATGGCCAATGTTATCTTGTACTATGTAAACAAAAGGCCTTTGATGTGATGCATTCTGTGGAAACCTTTTCCTGTACCTCTGACCATGACTAATGTCTGTGAAATGTGCTAAGGGGACAAAAAAACCCATTTAAGGCAATGTAATTCTGTTGTTCAGTGAGGTGAACGGAGGACGGTCAAGTGTCTGTAATGGTCACTTGACTGGAGTTCTCCCTCCCTTCCATCGGCCGATAATAAGTAAAGTTGTGAACTGGTCTACCAAACAGTTTGTGTGGTGTCTGTTTATTAAGAAGCGAACCTGGTTTAGTAGTTAAGAAAGTAGCTTTTTCATTGGCGTAGTTATGCAGGCCTCGCTGGGACCACATCAACAGCTGACTGTGCAAGAGGTTGCAGAGGTTGCCGGGATTGGAAGGGAGATAACTGAGCTCTATCGGCCCCCTTGTAAGACCGACTCCCTAGAAACTCCCGGGAACATCTGTGATCCTTCATCAGACATTGAATTGGTTCCCTGCCGAGGTTCTTAGAAACAGACAAAGGTAAGACCAGTTGGGCTTTATATGGGGTTTTTTTTAAGACGGGATTGTGTATGTATTTTTAAGACAGATTGTGTATGTATTTTTAAGACAGATTGTGTATGTATTTTTAAGAAGGAATTGTGTATATTTTTAAGAAGGACTTGAGCGGTTTCTCTTTCTCTCTCTGTCTATCTCTTTGTTTTCTCTTTTTCTCTCTCTCTACAAAGGGCTCATCAGCCTCGTTGAGATATCCGTGATTTGTCGGGTTGAGATACGGGGGTTGAGGTTTGCGTCTGGCTTATTGAGACATCCGAAGAGTTGTCGGATTGAGAAATAAGTGGCGTTGTATATTAAAGAGTTAAGAAGTCTGCCAGGTTGAGAAACGGGGATCCCGGATAGCGGGTCTGCTTCGTTGAGACACTTGGGGCTTATTTTAAGAGTTAAGAAGTCTGCCAGGTTGAGAAACGGGGGTCCCGGATAGCGGGTCTGCTTCGTTGAGACACTTGGGGCTTATTTTAAGAGTTAAGGAGTCTGCCAGGTTGAGAAACGGGGGTCCCGGATAGCGGGTCTGCTTCGTTGAGACACTTGGGGCTTATTTTAAGAGTTAAGGAGTCTGCCAGGTTGAGAAACGGGGGTCCCGGATAGCGGGTCTGCTTCGTTGAGACACCTGGGGCTTATTTTAAGGGATAAGACGTCTGCCAGGTTGAGAAACGGGGGTCCCGGTTAGCGAGTCGGCTTCGTTGAGACACTTGGGGCTTATTTTAAAGAGTTAAAAAGTCAGCCAAATTGAGAAACTGGGGTCTCGAGTAGCGAGTCGGCCTGGTTGATATATTTGGAACGATTCGGAATTAAGAAGTCTGCTTTCTTTTTCTCTTTCTTTCTATCTATCTATGGGGAATGCTCTGGATAACAGTCCAACATATGTGTTATTTGAATCCTAGGTATAATAAGAAATTTAGAATGTTAAGTTACAAGTTGACCAAACGGTTAGGGGATGAAGCCTGGACAGTAGGGGGAACATGGAATGTAGAGACATTTATATGGGAAAGGAAGGCAGGAAAGGATGGAAGAAAGGAATTAAAACATGGGAAGCAGAAGCAGTGAAGAAGCATGAGGAGAGTATAGAGTTTGAAGTTGGATGGATGCTGTATGTAAGAAGGGTATAGAGTTAAGAAACAAGGATAGCACTCGGAAAGGATGGAACGTATTGCAACTAGAATGCCAGTGGGCAGAGGAACAAGAGGAAATAATTAAAAGACAAGACAGGAGGTGAGAAACAGGTGATGGTTAGTAAAAAAATAAACCCAGTACTGGTAAATCCTCTGGAGGAGACTTCATGTCTGGCACGACGACCCTATTTGGTAATGAAGATGAGGAGTTAGATAATCTTGGGAGATGTCCACCTCCCTATGCCCTACCAGTAGCAATGGCATCTTTACCTGGGACAGTTCCGTCAGTAACATCCCCATACCTTGAAGTTCTGACCTTACAAAGCTCCCCAGGATTGGGAGCACGGGAATGCCTTTCTGTGCGTAATTTGTTTAACGCATTGATGCTACCAGAACAGCTGGTCATTGTTAAATGTACTGCACACACTGGTGCTGGGGACCCTATAGCAAAAGGCAATAGGTTGCTGATAGTGTATCCAAACAATGCAGCCTGTACATCCAAATGCGTAGTGACAGCACGTAAACAGATGCTAGCAAATAGAACGGTCCTGCCAAACATGAAGGAGGTATGTACATTACAGAGGGACGCCTCTCATATATAATAATAACTATGGAAACAAGAGGGCTGTGCCATTGATTCAGCACACCCCGCTTGGACAAGTTACATTTTTACCCGTCTTACCCATGCTGGTAAGGAGGGAATGATAGGATAACAAAGGAAATGTGGTGGCAGGCCTCTGAATGTAAAATTTGCCAACAAAGTAATCCAGGCAAAGCAACTAAGATACCCTCAGGGGTGACGCCAATGCCATCGCGATCGTTTGAATGCATACAGATTGATTTTATTGAAATGCTAAGGGCCCAGTGTTATAAATATTGCTTAGTGATTTTAGATTTATTTAGCAGGTGGAGTGAAGCTCTACCAACCACTAATAATACTGCTGAAACTACAGTAACATTGTTGTAATCCCAGGTTTGGCCTACCTACTGCCATAAGTTCAGACAATGGTCTTCATTTTATTGCCACTATTAATAAGGAAAAATGTGCACATTTTAATATTCGACTGCAATTTCACTGTGTACACCACCCACAGGCATCTGGGATGGTGGAAAGAGTCAATGGGGATTGCAAAACAAAATTACCCCGGAGGTAAATCCTTTTTCTGACAGGCAACTATGTTATAAAAAAATTGGGGATGAAGGGAAATTTGATGGAGAAATGAGGAAAGAGCTAGGGAAGTATAGAAGTTGGGATGTAATGTTAAAATTGTACAAGGCATTGGTGAGGCCAATTCTGGAGTATGGTGTACAATTTTGGTCGCCTAATTATAGGAAGGATGTCAACAAAATAGAGAGAGTACAGAGGAGATTTACTAGAATGTTGCCTGGGTTTCAGCAACTAAGTTACAGAGAAAGGTTGAACAAGTTAGGGCTTTATTCTTTGGAGCGCAGAAGGTTAAGGGGGGACTTGATAGAGGTTTTTAAAATGATGAGAGGGATAGACAGAGTTGACGTGGAAAAGCTTTTCCCACTGAGAGTAGGGAAGATTCAAACAAGGGGACATGACTTGAGAATTAAGGGACTGAAGTTTAGGGGTAACATGAGGGGGAACTTCTTTACTCAGAGAGTGGTAGCTGTGTGGAATGAGCTTCCAGTGAAGGTGGTGGAGGCAGGTTCGTTTTTATCATTTAAAAATAAATTGGATAGTTATATGGATGGGAAAGGAATGGAGGGTTATGGTCTGAGCGCAGGTATATGGGACTAGGGGAGATTATGTGTTCGGCACGGACTAGAGGGGTCGAGATGGCCTGTTTCCGTGCTGTAATTGTTATATGGTTATATGGTTATAGGGAGACTGAAAAGTCAAGGGGAGTCTGACTAATCATGATCTGGATCAATGTCCAATTAGGGTTAGGTAACCAGGATTTTGGTAAACAGAAATCTTGTCAGAAAAAGGGAAAGTAAATTACAAAGAGATGTCTTTGAAGATGAAATATTATATACTGCTAGTAAAACAATGTTTTTGTATATATACTGCTGGTAAAACAATGTTTTTGTATATGTACTGCTTGTAAAACAATGTTTTATGTGGAATGTGTGAAATTTGAAGCAATGAGCAAAGTTGTGTATCGCTTTAAGAAGTTTGTCCTTTAAAATGCAAATGGATAGTTTATGGTGTGCTCCATTATGAAACTGCCATGAATGGGGGGCGGAGCTATACTCGAATGATAAAATGTGTTGGTTGATTATAAATCTTTTGAACCAAGTTTAAAAAAGACTCATCCCGATTAAAGTGTTAAATGAGATTGGAAATGTCAAAATTACAGAGAAAAAGAAAATGTATTATTGATTACTGATTCTGAGTTCTTTTAGGAAAGATTGTTTTGATATGATAACAGAGGTTGTCTTTTAAAATGCAAATGAAGCAAGATTACTGTTTGCAAGCAAACAAAAAGATGTTGAAGCATGTGCTGTGTGAGGGAAATTAGGTAGATGAAAAATTGTCTTATGACTTATAAAAGGGGGTTTGAGGGAAGTAGATTGGGGAAGAGAACATATTTGGAGAATTGAATATTTAGGTGGGGAGAGCCTCTTCGGATATAATTGGATTAAAGAATAAGTTCACAGGGAAGTGTTAAGAAGGAACTGAGATACTGAAGGATCAAAGGAAGACAAAAGTGCTGGAGAAACTCAGCTGGGAACAAGATTTACAACTTTTTATTGATACAGGAAAAGCTGATGTGTCCACCCCCTGGAGAGTGGGGGGAAGCCACTTACAGGCCCTGGGCAGTTAACTAATTATGTATGGACGGCAATTAACCCATGTCTTGCCAGATCTACATTCCCAGGTTGGGGGAGTTTTTGCTGGAAACCAGTGACCAAGGCCATAAAAGCTATACGATGATGGTGCTGGGACAAGAAGAATTGAGACTGTGTTGAAAAGAACAACCAAGTGTTGCTAACAACATGAACTGCTGTAAAGATTGAAGATCGTCGCTGGATACATTTGATTGACTGTGAACAGTTTGTGGAAACAAGGACGATGGGCTATTGATGCTCCCTGTATTCTGGGGTGGCCCAGCCCACATGGACTGAACTTTCTTCAGACTGGCAAGCTTGTGGACTAACCCACATTTAAAGGATGGTACACACCTCCTTTTAAACAAGATTGAAGTCAAACATGACAAGCGCAGCAAAGATACCCTGACTACAGACAGTAAGAGGTCTGCAAAGGCCAGTTAAATCTACCTGTTTTTGCCACAACCAAGGCACTGGTGTATTTTTAGGAAACAGTATATTTGTGACAGGCATTGTTATGTTGCAAATGCATTGCCACACAAGAGAAGCATGAACCAGTTACACCAGCACACGGGGAATTCCAAGCGAAGCCGAATAAAGGCTGAGCAATTTTAATGATCCTTTTCCTGTCCTATGGTAGTATCTTAGTGTCACGTCCGGGGGAGGTTGGTGGCCATTTAAAATGTTTGGAGGGACTTGTGGAACGATTGTCCACTATGAAATGATTGTGTTACTAGTGTACTATTAATTTGTCTGATGAGATGCTTATGGTCTTTCGTATGTACTCAGCAAGGACTGTAGTTGTTATCAAAAATTTGATAAAAGGATGGAATGATGAAGCTGAATTTTAGTTAAAATATAAGAAGATATTAAATTGGCTTCTGGGCTAGTTTACAGCTTATATTTAGTCTCAAATTAGGCTTGCCTCAGGTTGCGGGTGTGTGGGATAATAAATCCTATAACATTGTCTCCCAAGTGAGGAAGTGACAGAGAAAGAAACAGCTAGTCACATCTTTGAAGTAAGATGCCATAAACCAAATGGCCTATGTTTATGAAGGACCAAATGACAGAGAGGAAGCAGCGAGAGCTAGGGTGATCTCTGTGAAGATAAAATGTCGTAAACCAAATGGCCAATGTTATCTTGTACTATGTAAACAAAAGGCCTTTGATGTGATGCATTCTGTGGAAACCTTTTCCTGTACCTCTGACCATGACTAATGTCTGTGAAATGTGCTAAGGGGACAAAAAAACCCTATTTAAGGCAATGTAATTCTGTTGTTCAGTGAGGTGAACGGAGGACGGTCAAGTGTCTGTAATGGTCACTTGACTGGAGTTCTCCCTCCCTTCCATCGGCCGATAATAAGTAAAGTTGTGAACTGGTCTACCAAACAGTTTGTGTGGTGTCTGTTTATTAAGAAGCGAACCTGGTTTAGTAGTTAAGAAAGTAGCTTTTTCACTAAAGGGTTCAAAGATTACCCACCACACAAATAAAGAACACCGTATCTTTTTACCATGACTTTTCCATTAACCTCTGAACATTTACACTTGTTTTGCTTCTAACATTTCAATCCAATAGTAATTGTTATATTAAATACATATTTAATAAAAGTTATACATTTCGTTCAGGCCCAAAAAACACAAATGGAATAGCAACCCAACCATGGCAAATAACAGCAAGCCTGAGGTCCAGTAGCAGTTTAGAATTCAGCAAAGAATAACTAAAAGATGGATTAAGAGAGTGAATATGGAGTATGTGCTGAAACGTGCAAGGAAGATAACAGTGGACATTAAAAGCTTCTCCAGTAGGAAAAAAGAAAAAGATTAGCGAAGAGAAGTGGAAATAAGAGAATGTGCAATGGAAACAAAAAATGCACAGCTATTAAAATACTACAATTACATCCGCACAGAGGTGGACAAAACTATTTTCCAAAAGTACTTAAACGAATGAAGAGAAATTAAAGCAAATTAGTAGGAAGGTACTGCAGATTCAGGTTTAAACCAAAGATAGACACAGAAAGCTGGCGTGACTCAGTGGGACAGGCAGCATCTCTGGAGAGACGGAATGGGTGATGTTTCAGGTCGAGACTCTTCTGTCTCCACCTGAAATGTAACCCATTCCTTCTCTCCAGAGATGCTGCCTGTCCCTCGGAGTTACTCGAGCATTTTGTGTCCATCTAAAGCAAATTAGTATCAGTTAAAAAATAATCTGGAGAAATTAATAGGAATGAAAGCTCATACATGCCCAGGATCCACAAATCTGCAACCCAGAATACTAAAAGACATAATCATGGAAAAAAGATATATTGATTCTCATCTTTTAAAATTCTATGTAATGTGGAATGGTACCTACAAATTGATGAGTGTGATACTACTATTTAAAATGGAGGTAAAGAGAACTCAGAGAATTACAGTGGCTAGCCTGACAACAGTACCAAGGAAAGTCCTTGTGCAGGGGTCGGCAGCCTTGTTCTGCATAGGGGCCAGGACGCATGTGTGTGAGCAGATGGCGGGCCACATCTATCACTTGTACACATGGATCCCGCCCACATCCCGCCCGGGATGGCAGGCATCAAATCACGTGTTCACATAGATCCCGTCCCTTCGAGGACACCACCTACGGAGGGTTTAAGGCCCTGACCATGGGTGAACAAAGGAGGAGGTCTGGCTAAACGTTGTGCCTTGGACCACAGTGAAAAATGCTGTGGTGGATGTTTGTGTTAGATCTTATTGTGTATTGTGTGTTCTTCTTGGGTGCTGGCAAATTAATTTCACTGCACCTTCGGGTGCATGTGACAAATAAAATTGACTTTGACTTTTGACTTTGATTCCAAAGCTTGCTACTATTCGTAAATAATACATATAAAATTCTTAAAGGATTGGACAGGCTAGATGCAGGAATTGTTTTACCCAATGTTGGGGGAGTCCAGAACCAGGGGTAACAGTTTAAGAATAAGGGTCAGGCAATTTAGGATTGAGATGAGGAAAAACATTTTCACCCAGAGTTGTAAATCTGTGGAATTCTCTGCCACAGAAGGCAGTTTTTCTCTGTTATTGTCACGTGTACCAGGATACAGAAACTTTACTTGGCATAGTATTGTGGCAAATCATACTATGCATGAATGCATCATGTAGTGCAGAAGAGAAAATAAGCAGAGCGCAGAATACAGTGTTGCAGCTGACAGAGAAAGTGCAGGTTAATTAAAAAAGCAATCGTTGCAACAAGGTAGATTGGAAGATCCGAAATTCATCTCTAGCATACGACTGCTATTTTTATGTGTTCCTGTATTCCTTGCTCACATATTCCATGCCCCTATTTATAAAGCCAAGATTGTATGCACTATTTCAAAATCACTTTCCCTACCTGCCCGACGCATCAATGATTTTATGTACACACACACACTCCAAATCTATCAGTTCATGTACCATTGATAGTTCTATTTCCTCTTTTCATTCTTTCTACAAAATTATAACATTCCACATTTCTCAACATCAAATTACTTCAACCACCTGCCTGCCTATATCTCCTTGAAGTTTATTACTATCATCCTACAGATCATTCTGCTTTCACGTTGTGTGTTATCCACTTCAAAATTGTATGCGATACAGGTCTGTGTATAATAATATTTTTAAAAACCAATAGCCCAAGTATAAAATTCCTAGGATTTTTCATTATATACTTCCCTCCAGTGCAAAACAAATCTGGATGAATTCATCGTGGAGTGATGCTGGTGTAAGTTTTTTTTACATGCACTTATCTCAGATTTATTTTGAAATTAATTCCATGATAGTTTATACAACGCAATAACACTCCACTTCACATCCATGCAAATTTAGCAGGAGACAATTTACAACTGTGAGATAATTGTGTATTTCACATTTATTCTGTTTCCACCGTACTAAAAATCGAACACCTATCCAAGCACTTCTTTCTACCCATTTTCCATATAATGATCTCATGTGACCATAATTCCTTTTGCACAGGATTCAATCCTGTCATGATCAATTTGAAGATATTATAGTGACAGCTCTTTGCCACCTTAATATAAAAATAAATATATTATTACACCTGTCACCATACCAATGCTGTGAAACAGTGGAATGAAGTCCCACTACTACTACTACTACTACTAACACCTTCATCCAAGTTCATATCCAAGATGTACATAAGTAACCTCATTTGAACTGAGACTAATCATAAAATGTTAGAGGGGCATTATCAGCCGGCCCCTTAAATCATGTTAATCAGCCAAAGTAAACAATTAATTTCTGTAATTTAACACAAGATAGTCATTCTTATTTTAGGTTACAATCTAGGTAAGCAACCCTAAAATAAGCCAACAAGGTTATTCCAATATCCATTACAACTCTTTACTTGTACTGATCTTCTTTGCTTCATCTCTCCTCTCTTTAATCCATGGGACACTCAGAAACCTAGAAGACATGCTGATTTTGTCTTTTTTTTCATGCTATAATACTGCAGAATTTTATGATCATGACTAAACGGACAGGAATACACAGCCCACTGTTATTGTTCTGAAGCAGTTTATTAAATGTTAAAATGTTTAAATTCTCAATGTACAAAAGGCAGGGTTGTTGGAAAATGCCTTCTTTAAATGAAATTTCAGAAACTGGAAAGGCTAAGTGAGAATTACAGTGTATGTCTCGGCAGGGAGCGTTGCACAACGCTCAATGCTAATGAAAAATAGTTTTGCAATGTGAAGACAGACACCCCACAGAATCAGTGGCGGCAGAGCAGGGACTGTTAATCAAGGGATTACTCCACTTATGTCAACATAATGAGACATAAGGGGCTGTTCCACTTGGGCAACCTAATTGGCGAGTTTAGAAGAGTTTGAAAAAAATGATATGTTGAAGTCCTCCTTCGACTATGTTGAGGACCAGCTTCGGCTAGCTCCGACTAACTTCGGGAAAATTGGACACCGAATAGTGGAGAGTGAACACGACCTCCTTCGACCTCCCTTCGACTATGATGAAGAAAGACTGGATAGACTCGGCTTATACTCGCTAGAATTTAGAAGATTGAGGAGGGATCTTATAGAAACTTACAAAATTCTTAAGGGGTTAGACAGGCTAGATGCAGGAAGATTGTTCCCGATGTTGGGGAAGTCCAGAACAAGGGGTCGCAGTTTAAGGATAAGGGGGAAATCTTTTAGGACCGAGATGAGGAAAACATTTTTCACACAGAGAGTGGTGAATCTCTGGAATTCTCTGCCACAGAAGGTAGTTGAGGCCAGTTCATTGGCTATATTTAAGAGGGAGTTAGATGTGGCCCTTGTGGCTAAAGGGATCAGGGGGTATGGAGAGAAGGCAGGTACAGGATATTGAATTGGATGATCAGCCATGATCATATTGAATGGCGGTGCAGGCTCGAAGGGCCAAATGGCCTACTCCTGCACCTATTTTTTATGTTTCTATGTTTCTATGAAGACTATCTACGACTACCTTCGACTGATATTGAAAAAAACGCCGCAACCGAGCCGAGGCCTCGAGTACGCGGAGACCACTCTCAAGCAAGAAGGAGAGGTACAAAGACCTCCTACGACTTTGTGTCGACCATGCAGCGAGTATGAGTCAAAGGCAAACTCACCAGAACTGGCGGATTAGGTCGCCCAAGTGGGACAGGCCCTTAATCATGTCAATTTCAGCTATTGTAGAAAATTACAACTTACTTGAACGCACACCCTTCTGTTCCAGCAACACAAGTATATAACCCACCACAGCTCACACAACAGAAACTTTAAAACCAAATTATTAAAATGATAGGCACAAAATGCTGCAGTAACTCAGCAGGATAGGCAGCATCTCTAGAGAGAAGGAATGGGTGACGTTTCGGGTTCAGACCCTTCTTTAGATTGTTTCAATTTGTAATCTGGTCCACAAAAAGTAATCAGCAATTTTAGACAGAATAAACAAGATTTCACAATTATTACCATTATCATTTATTTCTTACATGAAACAATATGCCTTAGTGTTTCAACACTGCAATAGATATCACTGTTTAAAGATGAAATGCAAACTCTTACAAGTTAATGTTTAAACATATTTATCACCATACTCAGAATCACTAATTATGCCAATTGACACCAAACTTTTCTACTTGGGAAGTTCATCAAAATAAAAATAAAGGCATTTACCCATGCATTAGTGTTTGTAGTGTTCATCAGGAGAAATTAAGATAGAACCAAAAAGCTGAAGTAACTAACTCAGCGGGACAGGCAGCATCTCTGGAGAGAAGGAATGGGTGACGTTTCTGGTCGATTCCCTTCTTCAGACTGTTTAGGGTTAAGGGAAATTAGAGATTTAGACGGTGATGTGGAGAGATAAAGAACAATGAATGAATGATATGCAAAAAAAGTAAAGATGATAAAGGAAACAGGCCATTGTCAGCTGTTTATAGGGTGAAAATGAGAAGCTAGCGCGACTTCCGTGTGGGAGGGATAGCGAGGGAATGCCGGGGCTACCTGAAGTGTGAGAAATCAATATTCATACCACTGGGCTGCAAGCCGCCCAAGCAAAATATGAGATGCTGTTTCTCCAATTTGCGTTTAGCCTCACTCTGACAATGGAGGAGACCGAGGACAAAAAAGTCTGTGTAGGAATGGGATGGAGATCAGGTTGGTTCAGGCGGGCTGAGCGAAGGTGTTCCGTGAAACGATCGCCCAGTCTGCGTTTGGTCTCGTCAACGTATAAGAGTCCACATGTTGAACAACAGATACAGTAGATGAGGTTGGAGGAGGTAGAAGTGAGCCTCTGCCTAACCTGAAAGGACTGTCAGGGTCCCTGGACAGAGTCGAGGGAGGAGGTATAGCGAAAGGTGTTGCATCTTCTGCGGTTGCAGGGGAAGGTACCTGGGGAGGGGATGGTGTGGGTGGGAAGGGATGAGTTAACCAGGGAGTCGCGGAGAGAACGGTCTCCGCAGAAGGCACGGGTGGAGATGGGAAAATGCAGCTAGTGGTGGGATCCTGTTGAGGGTGGCGGACATTTCGGAGGATTATGCAATGGCGGATGTGGTGGAAGGTAAGGACTAGGGGGACTCTGTCTCTGTTGCGACTAGGGGGAGGGGGAGCAAGGGTGGATCTGCGGGGTACCGAGGAGATACGAGTGAGGGCCTCATCTATGATGGGAGAGGGGAACCCCTGTTCCCTAAAGAATGAGGACATCTCGGATGTTTTAGTATGGAACACCTCATCGTGGGCGCAGATGCGTCGTAGACAGAGGAATTGGGAGTAGGGGATAGAGTCTTTGCAGGAAGCAGGGTGCGAGGAAGTGTAGTCGAGATAGTTGTGGGAGTCAGTGGGTTTGTAATAGATGTCAGCCAATAGTCTATTTCTTGTGATGGAGACTGTGAAATTAAGAAAGGGGAGGGAGGTGTCAGAGATGGTCCAAGTAAATTTGAGTGCAGGATGAAAATTGGTGGTGAAGTTGATGAAATCCATGAGTTCTGCATGGGTGCAGGAGGTAGCACTGATGCAGTCATCAATGTAATGGAGATAGAGTTCGTGTATAAAGCCAGTGTATGCCTGGAACAGAGGTTGTTCAATGTACCCTGCAGAGGCAGGCATAGCTGGGGCCCATGCGGATGCCCATAGCTATGCCTTGGACTTGGAGGAAGTGGGAGGAGTCAAAGGAGAAGTTGTTGAGGATGAGGACCAGATCCACTCGGCGGAGTAGAGTGTTAGTAGAGAGAAATTGGATGGTTGTGCGGTCGAAGAAGAAACGGAGGACTTTCAGGACTTCCTGGTGGGGGTTGATTATGTCAGGGTTGCTGCAGAGTAAACGAGGGCTGTACATTCAGAGGGGATGAGGTTAGAGTATATAATTTACTCTATGAAAGTAGTCCACAGAGCAAGAACATTTCCAAAACTGTATATAACAATGAACAAACAAAAAAAAAATCACTCTCATATCCTGGCATGAATACCGCACTGGAATATGATACAATATTTGAATACTGGGCTTGGACTCAAATAGATATAATTTATAACCATGGAGACACAAGTAACTGCAGATACAGGAATCCTGAACAAAAGATAAAAAGGCTGGAGAAACTCTGCAGGTCAGGCAGCATCGGTGGAGGGAATGGACACATGACATTTTCGCATGGAACCCTTCTTCAGTATAAATACATATGTATTCTCAACAACTGTTCATTTCATTATTATAAGTATTGATTCTTTCCTGGCCAAAACATTCCACTTTCCCAAATGACCAGGGCAGTCATGGTGGCGCAGCGGTAGAGTTGCTGCCGTCCAGCGAAAGCAGCGCTGGAGACCCGGGTTCGATCCGGACTACAGGTGCTGCGTAGTCAGGATCTACGGAGTTTGTACGTTCACCCCGTGACCTGCGTGGATATTCTCCGAGATCTTCTGTTTCCTCCCACACTCCAAAGACGTGCAGGTATGTAGGTTAGTTGGCTTGGTAAATGTAAAAATTGTCCCTAGTGGGTATTGGATAGTGTAAATATGCGGGGATCGCTGGTCGGCGCAGACCCGGTGGGCCGAAAGGGCCTGTTTCCGCGCTGTATCTCTAAACAAAACTAAACTAGCCTAAATTAATATTTGATTTTTTTTTGTTTGAGATAACCAGCCACAAAATATATCCAAGCAAAGCCAGTTTTTTTGATACAATTGACCCCTTTGTCTGAGCTGAAGGCACTGAGGCTAATCAAAGCCTGTTATTGTCCAACCAGATCAGTTGAGCCAATGTGTTTAAGCTTACAATTTAAGTTAATAATGCTTTTGCTGGCTTAATCTTAAAAGTATACAAATCTAGCAAATTCCAAGCAAAATCACCAGGATGGTGAAGATAACAATGTAGCCAATGGTTGGTGCATTGTAGGAAGCTGTCAGGCAGCTGACCCTCTCCTGACTGGTACCCAGAAACCCCAGACAAAATGGGGTAACATCATAAAGTAGGCGTATACAGATCGTCATTGAATTATTCTGTTCCAGATTAACAGAATGTGAACATTCGCTACTGTGCTGGCATGCAAAATAATCTCGTTAGTAAGTATCATGTGACTACTCAGAAGTTCAAATCCATCTTATTGCATAAATTGTGTGGGAAGGAACTCCAGAAGTCTGTTTAAACCGAACAGACACAAAAAGCTGGAGGAACTCAGCAGTTCTGACAGCATCTCTGGAAAAAAGGAATAGGTGACGTTTCAGGTCAAGATCCTTCTTCAGGCTGGAGTCTATCTTTAATTGTATAAACCACCAGCTAAACCCCCCCCCCCCCCCCCCCTCCCCTCCCCACATCAAAAAAATGCAGACCGTAGCAATATTGTATTCTTACCCACATGTAATTTTTGTTACATAATAGTTATAAAGCAAATCTGTTAAAAATTTAGATGAATTCAGGAAATTTTCAGTGAGCTGAATGCTAAAGGATTTATTTAAAAGACAACGATTTTGATATGTAAATTAGATTTATTGTGAAGTGTAATAACCCAAACTAACTTTCTCCCCAAGATAGACACAAAATTCTGGAGTAACAGTGGGTCAGACAGTAGCTGTGGAGCAAATCAATGCATCACCGGTTCCTCACTCCCCTCCATTGAGTCTGTCCAAAGCAAGCGTTGTCTGCGAAGGGCGCTCAGCATCGTCAAGAACTGCTCTCACCCCAACCACAGACTGTTTACCCTCCTACCATCCGGGAGGCGCTACAGGTCTCTCCGTTGCCGGACCAGCAGGTCCAGTAACAGCTTCTTCCCTGCGGCTGTTACATTACTCAACACTGTACCCCCCACCCCCCCCCCCCCCCACTCGTTCCACCAGGAAATAAATAATTGCACTACTATGACTGTACGCACGTAAATATATTTATCTATTGCTCATATTCTATGTCGCTCTTCTAGGGAGATGCTAACTGCATTTCGTTGTCTCTGTACTGTACACTGCACAATGACAATAAAGTTTGAATCTGAATCTGAATCTGAAAAGAATAGGTGACGTTTTGGGTCAAGACCCTTCTTCAGATGAGAGTCAGAGGAGAGGGCGACAGAGATAAAGAATGTAAGGTGTGAAATAAACACATCAAAGGGGAATAAGTTCAAGGAAAATGTGGAATAGATCATTGTTAGCTGGGGAAGGTGGCAACAGAGTATACAAAGATAAACATTTAATCAAGAGGACAGTCAGACTGGTTGGAGAACTGGGATGGGGAGGGACGGAGTGAGAGGGAAAGCAAGGTTTACTTGAAGTTACAGAAGTCGATAATCATACCGCTGGGGTGTAAGCTGCCCAAGCAAAATATGAGGTGCTGTTACTCGAATTTGCACTGGGCCTCACTCTGACAGTGGAGGAGGCCCAGAACAGAAAGGTCAGTATGGGAATGGGAGGGGGAGTTACAGTGTTTAGCAACCGGGCGATCAGGAAGGTTTAGGCGGACTGAACAGATGTGTTCAGTGAAACGATCGCTGAGCCTGCGCTTGGTCTCGCCAATATATAGGAGTCCACACCTGGAAGAGTGGATGCAGTAGATGAGATTGGAGGAGGTGCAAGTGAACCTCTGCCTCACCTCAAAGGACTGATGGGGCTTGGACGGAGCCGAGGGAGGAGATAAAGGGACAGGTGTTGCATCTTCTGTGGTTGCAGAGGAAAGTACCTGGGGAGGGGGTGGTTTGGGATGAATTAGTCGAGGGAGGAGGTATAGTAAGGTATCTGTCCAAGGACCCCGAAAACTGAGATCTTACAGATTCTACATCTGCAATTCTAATGGGTTAATATTCAGGATCTCGAGGCAGCATACCAGTACTGAACTAATTTTTCCAGCAGCAAACAATTGACAAGTGAATCTCACAATTCTTGTAACAAAATCTTTATGTTAAAAACTTATTTTCTCAGATGGTAACAAATGTCTGTAAAGGGGCGGTCACACTTGGGCAACCTAATTGGCGAGTTTAGAAGAGTTTGAAAAAATGACCCGTTGAAGACCAGCTTCAACTAGCTACGACTAACTTCGGAAAAATTGGACACCGAATAGTGGAGAGTGAAGACGACCTCCTTCGATCTCCCTTCGACTATGATGAAGACTACATTCAACCACCTTAGCTTTACCTACGACTAACATAGCAAACTACTACGACTAAACCTACGAGTAAAAAAAGTATCGATTTTTTTCCATGGCGACCTTTTTTTACTCGCGGGCATTTTGCAACATATTGAAAAAAACGCCACGACCTTGAGTACGCGGAGACCACTCTCGAGCATGAAGGAGAGTTACGAAGATCTCCTACAACCTCGTGTCGACCATGCTGCGAGTATGAGTCGAGGGCAAACTCGCCAGAACTCGCGGATTAGATCGCCCAAGTGGGACAAGCCCTTAACTCTCTCCCCCTGAGGGTGATGGATATGAGAATATTTGAAATAGATGTTATTTAAAAGATCAATGAGAGGAGTTATGGAGCAAAATGCAAGAGTTGAGACTGGCACAGATCACCCTTAATAATATTGAATGGTGGAGCAGGCCTGAGGTCCTATTTATTTGCCTGTGCTCCAAAAGACAATTTACCTTGCAGATTGCAATAAAGCTTGTCAGCAACCACATTCAAACTGTACAGAAACAAATTATTGCTTTCCTCCTCCACTGAAATCATGTGAAACCTCCAGTTGAAATTCCATTTGGAATATTTTGGAGGACCAAGAAACCAAGAACCAATTTAATTACAAAAACATCGTAGTAACAAAGGCTGATATATCAAACTATTTACTGTTTTAATTATTGACCTTTAACCTGAATTCTCACTAATTAAATCTATTTCTAGATCATTTATTTTCAAACTTCACATGTTACTTCTCCAGTTTAACTGATTCCTTATTGCTTCCGCCCCCAATAGAATAAAGCTGTTGTAATTTGGTAGCAAGAAAATGCTTAATGTTTAAGCAATTAATAGATACATATAAAGTTAACATTATATCTTATAAATACATATAAAGTTAACATTATAGCAATTAATAGATACATATAAAGTTAACATTATATCTCGACCCGAAACGTCACCGATTCCTTTTCTCCAGAGATGCTGTCTGACCTGCTGAGTTAGTCCAGCATTTTGGCTCCACTTAAAGTTAACATTATATCTCTAAAACAAGCTGTACAATTTGACAACAAGTGCTGGAGTAAGGCAGTGTGTCAGGCAGCATCTCTGGAGAACATGGATAGGTAACATTTTGGGTTTGGACTCTTCAGTCTGAATCAATAAGTTTGAAGGAAGGTCCCAACCCAAAACGTCACCTAGTAAGTTAGTTAGTCAGAAAGACGATACCCGATTACAATCGATTCATTTACAGTGTACAGATACATGATAATGGAATGTGTAGGAAAGAGCTGCAGGTGCTGGTTTAAATCGTTTCGGGTCGAGACCCTTCTTCATGATAAGGGAATAATGTTTAGTGCAAGGTAAAAGAAGCAAGTCCGATCAAGGATAGTCCGAGGGTCATCAAAGAGGTGGATAGTAGTTCAGCATTGCTCTCTAGTTGTGTGTGGTAGGATGATTCAGTTGCCTGATAACAGCTGGGAAGAAATTGTCCCTGAATCCGGTGGTATGCGTTTTCACGCTTCTATACCTTTTGCCTGATGGGAGCAGTGAGTGGCCAGGGTGCGACTTGTCCTTGATTATGCTGCTGGCCTTGTCGAGGCAGCGTGAGGTATAAATTGAGTCAATAGAAGGGAGGTTGATTTGTGTGATGGTTTGGGTTGCATCTACAATTCACTGCAATTTCTTACGGTCTTGAATGGAGCAGGTCCCAAACCAAACTGTGATGCTTCCTGATAAAATGCTATCCATGTTCTCCAGAGATGCTGCCTGCACTTTGTGTCTTTTGTTTTGTAAACCAGCATTTAAAGTTCCTTTGCAGGAAAGTCTGAATTAGGGTCTCGACACAAAACGAGACCTATTCATTCTCTTCAGAGATGCTGCCTATCCCATTTAAAGTTCCTTGTTTCTTTTGTTTTTCCATTATTATTCACTGCTCTTCTCAAATGAAGGAACATATGAAACTCGCAGAGAAACAGCCCTCATACCTACTCTGCTATTGATTGCATCTAATCAACTTTCCCACCTAATCCCCGTATATTTTAATCCAAAGATTAAAGAACCTGGCCATGAATACACACAAGCATCCACAACAAGCAAAATTGTGAATTTCAACTATTTACAATTATGTAAACTATTTTTTCTCCTCAAGTACGTCCCAGCCTCCGATCTTTAATGCTGAAGTTGTGTGTCCTGTATTCAATATTTTCCAGCAACTGGAATTAGTCTCCACGGTTTATCAATCCCTCTGCACGATTGTGGTTCTTCCAAACACTTGTGAATATTGTGTCATACTCCTAAATATTGTTTTCATAGAGCAATTCCTACATGATATGATAATCAATATGGTCAGGTTCTCTCTATCTCGACGATTTAATTGAAAATAATTACTTAATATATCATTACTTCTCCAACAATATCACAGGGATGATATGATCGAAGATGTCAAAGACGTCGTTAAATAACCGCGTAGTGGTGAAGTTCGCCAGGAATCAATGAGACTGTTCATGTCCCAGTCGAGCAGGTCGTGTTAATGAGAGGGTTTTACTGCAAAGATATTGGGCCTAAACCGAGATCTGGAGCACGGCGAAGGACGCCAGAAGTGGAGACTGAGCAAGCTGAACCCCAAAACCGTGTCCACTCTCACAGCGAGTGTCACTGACGACCTGGGTACGGGGAATGGCGGCTGAGTGTAGATGTACTCACCGAGAGCACGCTCATCCGCATCGGGGCCTCCAGGAGACACGCAGCCATCTTCAGCAGCCGCCGCCGCACAGCCGCACACCGACCCACGGGACACCGATGCCGGGCCCGGCACCAATGCGCAGCCGCACACCGACCCACGGGACACCGATGCCGGGCCCGGCACCAACGCGCAGCCGCACACCGACCCACGGGACACCGATGCCGGGCCCGGCTCCAATACGCAGCCGCACACCGACCCACGGGACACCGATGCCGGGCCCGGCACCAATGCGCAGCCGCACACCGACCCACGGGACACCGATGCCGGGCCCGGCACCAGTGCGCAGCCGCACACCGACCCACGGGCACCGCTGCCGGGCCCGGCAAGGCCGCGCAGCCGCACACCACCAGCCTGCCCGGCCCCGGACCCGCCACGCAGCGCGGAACCGCACTTTCCACACCAGACGTGGCACGTGAGATCCATGTAAACTATTTAGTTTCATCTACCAATTATATATGTTATTCTGCTGCACGTGTATTCAGCGGGGTGGTTTCTGCGTGCTGTGTGTTTATGCTTTGTGTGTCTCCACCATGACACTTGCGCCGTGGCCCCCAGCGGCCTAGTCTTCAGGCGCCCGCTTGCCTGCCTGCCCCGCCCGCTTGCCTGCCTGCCCCGCCCGCCAGGTGAGCGGGGCCTGGGCCGCGGGAGCGGGGCTCCGGCACTAGGGTGGCGGATCCCCGGCTCTGGGGCAGCGAACAGCTCGGCCTAGTCCCGCACTTGTCAGATGCGTCTTCACCGAGTCACAAGGAGGGAAATCTGTTGTCATAGAGTGATACAGCGTGGAAACAGGCCCTTCTTGCCCACACCGGCCAACAATATCCCAGCTACACTAGTCCCACCTGCCTGCGTTTGGTCCATATCCCTCCAAACCTGTCCTTTCCATGTACCTGTCCAACTGTTTCTTAAACGATGGGATAGTCCCAGCCTCAACTACCGCCTCTGGCAGCTTGTTCCAGACACCCACCACCCTTTGTGTGAATAAATTACCCCTCAGATTCCTATTAAATGTTTTCCCCTTCACCTTAAACCAATGTCCTCTGGTCCTCGATTCACCTAGTCTGTGAAAAAGACTGTGCATTTACTCGATCTATTACTCCCATGATTTTGTACACCCCTATAAGATCACCGCTCATCCTCCTGTGCTCCATGGAATAGAGGCTCAGCCTACCTCTCCCTATAGTTCACACCCTCTAGTCCTGGCAACATCCTTGTCGCTGAAGAATAAGGCACAAAATGTTGGAGTAACTCAGCGGGCCAAGCAGCTGAAAACTCGCTGTTCCTGCAGTTCCCGGCCACTAAATCTTCGTCCCGGGCTCACATATAATCGACGACTGAATGTCGACAGTCATTTAGAGCAAAAAATTCCTTAAAAATTTACAACCTCGAGAGAAAATGTAATCCCATCTGCACCCCTCTCCCCCAGACAGCAGCTCTAACTGGAAGGAAATAAATACCCTCAGACTTGGCCTTGTTATTCTCTCCCAGAGTTGTGTACATTTCATTGACATCGCTTCTTATTGTTTTAAGTTCCATGTGTAAATATCAAATACAGTTATGTACACAATTGCATTTCAATTGCGATTTCTGTTTACATTTGATTCTAAAGAGTGCCATGTTTCCACAATTGTTTCAGTATCGATGGTGTGATGGTATAATACAGTATTAACAAGAAACTGAAAGGGCAGTGATATGTCCACATCTCAAATTTAAAAATGTGGCAAATCATTTAATTTTCTGGGGCTATATTAGCTTATTCAATTATTAATATAACTTCAACCTCTGTGATATTCCTGTCAGCTCACCATCTTAATTCTCCGAACACATTACCTTTAGTAAGAGCCTTACGACACAATAGATCTGTGTAATAGGTACACAAAATTGCTGGGGAAACTCAGCGGGTGCAGCAGCATCTATGGAGCGAAGGAAATAGGCGACGTTTCGGGCCGAAACCCTTCTTCAGTCTGAAGAAGGGTTTCGGCCCGAAACGTCGCCTATTTCCTTCGCTCCATAGATGCTGCTGCACCCGCTGAGTTTCCCCAGCAATTTTGTGTACCTTCGATATTCCAGCATCTGCAGTTCCCTTTTGAACACAGATCTGTGTAATATCTTTGCTTGCGGGAAATAAGAATGCAATTGTAAACACCTCAGCTCCCTTGTGTTTAGAGAGATGATTTAGAGAGGTGATTAGAGTCTGAAGAAGGGTCTCGACTTGAAACGTCACCCATTCCTTCTCTCCAGAGATGTGGCCTGTCCCGCTGAGTTACTCCAGCATTTTGTGTCTACCTTTGGAAAGATGATGAACCATTTACACTACTTGAAATAATATCAATACAATTTCATCAATGTGATATTTTGGACATAAATGTAAGATCTTTGATATAGTTTATATGAGTTTACAGCTATTGCTGAAGTGGGTTGTATTTGTCAGTCAAATAAATCCCTTTATAGACACAAAATGCTGGAGTACTACAGCGGGACAGGCAGCATCTCTGGAGAGATCCAGCATTTTGTGTTTTTCTGTAAACCAGCACCTGTGCAGTTCCTTCCCAAACAGATCCCTTTAACCATTTTCGATTCCCTCTTTGACCAGTCACTTTTAATTTATGGCTAGTTACATACAACGTTGTTGATATTTAATGTCGATCTACTACTGAATGAAGTCAGACCAACATGTGCATACATAAATACATTAAAACAATTTAGCCTGTTTCAATTTAGAGTTTAAGTAATATTTAGATCATTTCCCAAGGTTTGAAAAATGGCTAACTGAATGGAATTTTTTTAAACTCACTTCCATCCTCCAAATTTGAATAACAATTGGTTGTATTTTATTCCTGGAATGAAGAATTAATTTGGTGCCGTTTTGCCATTTTGCATGAATTTGTTATTTTATAAAACATAGTCGAGAAGTTGGCACAGTTCATAGAACTGCTTATTCACAGCTCTGTGAGTTGCACCACTGGATTTGATCCTGACCTTGGGTACTGTCTGTACGGAGTTTGCGTATTCTCCCTGTGACCAAGTGCATTGTTTCCTTCCACTTCCTAAAGGCGTGTGGATTTGTAGGTAAATTGGTCTTTGTAAATTGCCCATATAGGGAATGAGTGCAAAAATGAGATAACAGAACTAGTCTGAACGGGTGGTTTGTGTGGACTGAAGGGCCTTCTTCTGTGCTGTTTCGTTCAATCTATCAATCAAAGTGTATGCAAGGCAAGATTTCTAATTGTTTAGAGGTTTGGAACTCGTCATGAATTATTATTTTTCAATTCTGGTATGTTATTAATCTACACGAGTACACTGAGGTAATTATATCGTGTCATAACCATCTAATCAATAGCATGCAAGCAAAGTAGTAAAACAGTATTTATATTAACCAATAATTAATGAATATTGCCCTCTCTTTAATTTCAGATGCTTTGGTAGTTTAATTGGGTCAGTACACTGAGAAATAAGCGGTGCTTAAATAGGGCCCAGGAAGGGAGATTGCTGATAAAGTCACCCAGCTCATTGGAACGTGTAGTGCAAGGTATTGCACACTGTTATAATGAAGGTAGCAGTGGAAGGTTGCTGTCATGGTGAATTGGACAAAATCTATGAGAGCATTCAGTTTTTGGAGAAAAAGGACAATGTTAAGGTGGACCTCTTGTTGTGCTGTGGAGATTTTCAAGCAGTCAGGAATGAAGCTGACATGAATTGCATGGCTGTACCCCTTAAATACAGGCACATGCAAACTTTCTACAAGTAAGTGTGTGTTCAAGGTCACTATCTCATATCACCACTTTGTCCGAAACTAAACTCTCGTTAAATGTTTGCAAATAAAGATTAATTTCCATCTTTAAACTGCTGTTTTTAAATGTTTGCTGTCGTAAACCATTGTTAATTTCTATTAATAATATAAAAACTATTTTTAAATGTCTTCTGTTTTTTTTAACATGAGGAAAATTGTAGCTAGCCATTAAATTATACAACTTAATTAACTGTCGGATATAATGTCCCGTTTGTGATGTGAAACAGTTTTTGTTGAATTGTTAAATATAGATATTATTCGGGAGAAAAGAAAGCCTCTGTTCTCACCATCTTCATTGGAGGCAATCATGAAGCATCAAATCACCTACAGGAATTGCCATATGGAGGATGGGTGGCACCAAACATTTACTATCTAGGTATTAAAAGAACACTTTAATGTGTCACTATATTGTGTAACAACTATAGGTTGCGAACCCAAAGTTTTGTTAGAATTACTTTAATCTGATAAAGATATAATGATGTATAGGAAGGAACTGCAGATGCTGGGTTAAACCGAAGATAGACACAAAATGCTGGAGTAACTCAGCGGGACAGGCAGCATCTCTGGAGAGAAGGAATGGATGACGTTTCAGGTTGCGACCCGTCCTCAGTATAATGATCAATATTATGATAATATATGATCATATGAAGATATCATGATCATATATTTGGATAGGTGGGCATGAGTTTGCTTTTAAGATTGGATCAATAAAATAAGGTTTTGCTCCTCAGCTTTAAATTGGGTGTTTTTTGTAAATAACATGCCACTAGCGAAAATGTTTTCTGGTCTTTTCAAGATTAACTTTCCTAACTTTCAATGCTATCAAAGTGCTTTTAGATAAACTAAGGTTAAAATTTTCTATAAAACATTAGCTTACAATTCTTGCTGACCAACGAGAATTGTGCTGCAATACAAGTGTTGAGCATGACAATATGGTCGGTAATATTTGACAGGCTATTTGACAACAAATGCATACCCATATTATACATATTTTAAATCATCCTGCCATAAGAGACAATTTGAATAGCCATTATTTAGCACGTCTATCTGCCATTTTCTTTTTACAAGGTGGGAACCATTAAGTTGGTGAAGTAACATAGAAACATTGAAAATAAGTGCAGGGGTAGGCAATTCGGCCCTTCGGGCCAGCACCGCTATTCAAATGATCATGGCTGATCATCCAAAATCAGTACCCTGTTCCTGGTTTCTCCCCATATCCCTTGATTCCGTTAGTTAGTTTAGTTTAGTTTAGTTTAGAGATACAGCACGGAAACAGGCCCTTCGGCCCACCCCGGCCAGCGATTCCCGCACATTAACATCATCATACACCCACTAGGGACAATTTACACTTATACCAAGCCAATTACTTATACCAAAGCTAAGAGCTATATCTAACTCTTGAAAACATCCAGTGAATTGGCCTCCACTGCCTTCTGTGGCAGAGAATTCCACAGATTCACACTCTCTGGATGAAACCCATCATCTCAGTCCCAAATGGCCTACCCATTATTCTTACACTGTGACCTCTGGTTCTGGACTCCCCCAACACCGGGAAGTAATTCATCAAGTTTTATTTGAATGGTTGATGTACTGCATACATGTAAGTAAAACTTTTTTTTGTCACCAGGATATGCAGGTGTGGTGAAGTATCGTGGTGTGCGTATTGGAGGACTCTCTGGTATTTTTAAATCGCATGACTACAGAAAAGGTACATTTTGCAGCTTATCAAAGCACTGAATCCCAACTGAAAATTTCTACCATGCTAATTCAAAATAAATAAATATTCCCATGATTATTATTTAACTATATAATGGGCATACTTTTAGTTCAGTTTACTTTATTGTCACGTGTACCGAGATACTGTGAAAAGCTTTTGTTGCTCGCTAACTAGCCAGCAGAAAGACAATACATGATTACAATCGAGCCATTTACAGTGTATAGATACATGATCAGGGAATAACGTTTAGTGCAAGATAAAGCCACAAAGTCCGATCAAGAATAGTCTGAGGGACATCAATGAGGTAGATAGTAGTTCAGCACTGCTCTCTGGTTATGATAGGATGATTCAGTTGCCTGATAACAGCTGGGAAGAAACTGTCCCTGAATCTGGAGGTGTGCGTTTTCACACTTCTATACCTTTTGCCTAATTAGGTTTGTCAAGAACTTTATTCCAAACAGTAGTGCCAAATTTAATATAAAATGTAATGATTAATGTGACATCATTACTGATACTTCTCAGAGATGTATCAATTTCCTTATATCAGATTATCAGGCCTTTGAGCTTTACAGTGTATAATAAGTCATGGGCATTTCAAAAAAATATTGATTTCTGTAACACTAAAACATTTTGGCTTGGTTTTTGTTCTTTACAGGTCATTTTGAATATCCACCATACAATCAGCAGACAGTGAGGAGTGCATATCATGTGAGAAATATCGAAGTCTTCAAACTGAAACAGGTCAGGCATATTAGTAAGATGAGCATCACTTTTATTTTGCTATCTTTTAGTGACTTGATTTGTTATGATTTTCACTTTCCTGGTTTTAATTCTTCGTTAAAATACCAAGTGCTGTTGGAACTCAGCAAGTCAGTCCGCATCTGTGGAAGGAATGGACGTGCACGTTTCAATTTGGGACCCTTCTTCAGACTGAATATAGTTGGGGGGGGGGGGGGGGGAAGAAACCTGTAAAGAGGTGGGTGCAGCACAAAACCTGGCAGGTGATAGGCGGATGCAGGTTAGGGAGGTTTGTTTGGCAGCTAGGTGGCAGTAAGTGACAAAGGTTAGAAAAAGAGATAAGGAGAGAAGAGGAGGAAGGAAATGTAATGTCAGTGGGAGGGATACAGATAGAAGGAGACGGGGAGGGAATGTGGATAAAAGAGAAATGATAAACTCTCAGATGGGAGACGAGGAGGAGAGGGGAGGGGGCAGGGGGCTGATATTAGGTGCATGTGAGGGAGGGTTTTCTCAAAATTTGAGAATCCATCATTCAAACCAGTAAGTAAGTTACCCAAAATGAATAGGAGGTGCTGATTTTCCAGTTTGCATGTTGGATCACTTTGGCAATGGAGGAGGCCAAGGACCGTATGGGAAAAGGAGTTAAAATGGTTTGCAATTGGGAGGTGCAGCAGGCCTTGGTGGATGCAAGGGTTTTTATGAAATAGTTGCCTAGTCTACGCTTGGTCTTGCCAATGTATAGAAGGCCACGTCGGGAGTGGGAGACGTCCAATACAGTTGACAGAGTTGGAAGAGGTGCAGATTTACAGGTTTACAAGATTAATTCCTGCAATGAGGGGATTGACATATGAGGAAAGGTTAAGTAGGCTGGAACTCTACTCTTTGGAGTTTAGAAGAATGAGAGGCGATCTCATTGAAACATATAAGATCGTGAGGGGCCTTGATCGGGTGGATGCACCGAGGATGTTCCCAATGATCGGGGAAACTAGAACTAGGGGACATAGTTGCAGAATAAGGGGGGGCTCTTTTAAAACTGAGATGAGGAAGAACTTCTTCACCCAGAGGGTGGTTAATTTATGGAATTCACTGCCCCAGGGAGCAGTGGAAGCAGAAACTTTAAATATATTTAAGACTAAAATAGATGTTTTTTTAGCTGCCAAGGGGATAAGGGGCTACGGGGAGAGGGCAGGGATATGGACCTAGGTATGGTTAGTATAGTAAGACCTGAGTGATCTCCTGGACAAGTGTCGATCGCCTGGATTGGGGTCGGAGAGGAATTTCCCGGATTTTTTTCCCGAATTGGACCTGGGTTTTTATCCGTTTTTTTGCCTCCCCCAGGAGATCACGAGGTTCTTGGGGTGGAGAGGGGTGATAGCGGTATAAAGGGGAGGGTAGTGTCTTGTGTTCTGTGTCTTGTGTCTACTGTTTGTGGGTAAGTGTGTCTGTTTAGTGTTCAGCCATGAGCGAATGGCGGTGCGGGCTCGACGGACCTGGTGGTCTACTCTCGCACCTACTTTCTATGTTTCTATGTTTCTAGATGAACCTGGAAGGGCTGGTGGAGTCCCTGCATGGAGCTAAGGGAGGAGGTGTGGTGACAGGCGTTACATCTCCTGCGATTGCAGGGGAAAGTTATGGGACATTCTTAGCTCACTGTGTTCAACTGGATTTGCATGAGCTTAACTATTTCATAAAACCGTCTTCTATTATTGTTGGGATGTTGTTCAATAGGGTGAGGTAGAGTTGCAGTACAGAACAGAAAGTGCCTGCCCTTAAGCCCCTGGTACGGCATATTTGTGGCAAAAATGGGAACAGAATGTATGAAAGTCCATTGGCCCAGCTTGGTGCTCCCTTGGGCTAGCTATTGGGAAAGGGGAGGTACAAAGGAAATAGATTCCCTCTCCAATTTAACATCCTACCTGGAGCCGAATCGTCCTGAACCTTCTCTTCTATTGCCAAATAAGTAACTGTTTCAAATGCTAAATAATCAAAAGGGGTAAATTAAGTATGTTTAAGGTTGTTTCTTTCATCTATAAGTTATCTCCTGATGGCTGAGTGAATTGACTTTTTATAATGTTTAAGAAAGAACTGCAGATGCTGGAAAAATCGAAGGTAGACAAAAATGCTAGAGGAACTCAGCGGGTGAGGCAGCATCTATGGAGAGAAGGAATAGGCGACGTTTAGGGTCGAGACCCTTCAGACTTTTTAGAATAAATGTTTTATAATACTAAACAATATTGACTATGGTCCTTATCTGATGGTGCTTACTAACCCACTGTTCGTAAAAAGTCTCAATATAGCCCAGCTTACGTGACCCGCAAGATTACTTTATGAGGATAGTTGGGTAGCTTCTCCTATTTCCATGGATTAAAGGTCCTAGCTCATCACAAGTTATGACATGGTCTGGTTTAGATTGAATGTGATAATATAAAATATAAATATAACATTTAATATAACATTTCAACTAATTCAGATTACAACCTCTTGAAGGGCAGAGATATCCCTGGGGGGGATGACTGGCAATCACCAAGGTGCAGAGTTAAGTAGGGTGACAGCCGCAGGGAAGAAGCTGTTCCTGAACCTGCTGGTCCGGGAATGGAGAGACCTATAGCGCCTCCCAGATGGGAGGAGGGTAAACAGTCTGTGGTTGGGGTGAGAGCAGTCCTTGACGATGTTGCACGCCCTTCGCAGACATCGCTTGCTCTGGACAGCCTCAATGGAGGGGAGTGAGGAACCGGTGATGCGTTGGGCAGTTTTCACCACCCTCTGCAGTGCTTTCTGGTCGGAGACAGAGCAGCTGCCATACCATACTGTGATACAGTTAGTAAGGATGCTCCCGATGGTGCAGCGGTAGAAGTTCACCAGAATCTGAGGAGACAGATGGACCTTCTTTAGTCTCCTCAGGAAGAGGAGACGCTGGTGAGCCTTCTTAATCAGTGTTGAGGTATTGTGGGTCCAAGAGAGGTCATCAGAGAAATTTACTCCCAGTCATTGACTGACTGTGTTTGGTTCTGGTATACAGGTATCTGTTCATCATTAGTTGTTGATAAATAAGTGAAATAACATTGTTATGTGCTATTAAAGTTGCCAGGGATAAACGGGACAAAAAAGGTTGGGAATCCCTGATCTAGAGGATCATATTTTA
The DNA here is from genome assembly GCF_010909765.2 of Amblyraja radiata. Classification (NCBI taxonomy): domain Eukaryota; kingdom Metazoa; phylum Chordata; class Chondrichthyes; order Rajiformes; family Rajidae; genus Amblyraja; species Amblyraja radiata. The sequence goes on from NC_045962.1 coordinate 2,661,883, forward strand.
ACACAAGAAGAACTCATCGGCTTTTCAGTCAAAATCTCACGTTTTGGTCACTCACTTACCCAGTTTAACAAAAGTAAAAGCTTTCCACTTACTGCAAATGCATTGTGGTGATTAGTTTGTACTTTTCTCATTATTGCTCCCATTATTTGCAGTTAAAACAACATATGGATATATTCCTGTCGCATGACTGGCCACGGGGTATCTACCACTATGGCAACAAAAAACAACTGCTTAAGATGAAGGCTTTTTTCCGCCCAGAGGTGGAAGCTAACACCTTGGGGAGTCCTGCAGCTACAGAGCTTCTGCAGCACCTCAAACCTTCCTATTGGTTTGCAGCACATCTACATGTGAAATTTGCAGCTCTGATGCAGCATCCGGTAAGAGGCGGGCTGAAATAGTGTTGGCTTCTACACTCGCTTAATAATTCACTTACTGCAGAAATTAATGCCCGTTACTAAAATGAAGGCTTGCAAGCACCGACTGTTGTATTGTGGGAAAAATAGAAAATTTCATTTAATTTAGATTTCACACATTTGCTGAACGAGCAATTGGAAGGAAGGATGGACTTTTCACAAGTGGTTACAATGATATGGATCATTATCTAAAGAGAGCTAAGCAACCTTAATCTTATCCTGAAGATAGACACAAAATGCTGGTGGGAAAGACAGCATCTCTGAAGAGAAGGAATGGTTGACGTTTTGGGTCAAGACCCTTCTTCAGACTTATCCTAGTGTTTACTGAAGAGATTGAAGCAACACATAGCTTTATCTCAGTAGAGTTATTCCAACTCGCTGCATGTTCCAGGATATTAACAGAATTTTCCTTGCATAATTAAGAAGAGTTACTTTGCATAATTTTATGAAATCTCGGAGCTTTGGTGAATTTTTAAAGTTTGGTAACGGAAAATTGGAATGAGGAAAAATTGGAATGAGGAAAATCATTTGTTTCTTACAAATAAAATAAACGCAACTGCTGGAAATCTGAAATAAAAGAGAAAATGCTGGATCCGCTCAGCAGGTCAAGTCGCATCTGGGGAAAGAGAAACGTTTCAATCCTAATTTTCAATTTGTTAAAACCTATAAAGGGCCCCTTACCTGAAATGTTTCTCTTTCCACAGATGCTGCCTGACTTCTGAGTGTTTCCTGTAGGCTTTGTTTAAATTTGATATAGAATAAACCAACTTGGCTTTGATCTGTCTTTATCCTTTTTGGAGGGAGAATCGGGGCATTTCTGTCCATCCCTATTTGCCTTTGTGAAAGTAGTGGTTATGCCCCTGTCCCACTTAGGAAAGCTGAACGGAAACCTCTGGAGAATTTGCGCCCCACCCAAGGTTTCCATGCGGTTCCCGGAGGTTTTTGTCAGTCTCCCTACCTGCTTCCACTACCTGCAACCTCCGGCAACCACCTGCAACCTCCGGGAACCGCACGGAAACCTTGGGTGGGGCGCAAAGTCTCCATAGGTTTCCGTTCAGGTTTCCTAAGTGGGACAGGGGCATTAGCCACCTTCTTAATCTGTTGCAATTCCTCGGCTGAAGGTACTACCAGAGTGCATTTGTGTTGGGAGTTTCAGCATTTAGATGGAGTCATGATGAGACCCAGGAGATAGTACCAACATGCAGCTTTGAGAGGAATCTGCCGGTCATAGTATTTTTTTGAAAAGCTTGAGCTTGGGGAAATGATGTCAAAACAACCCAGTGACGGCCGTGCATTTTGGTGAAGGTACACACTGCAGCCCATGGAGGGGATTAGTGTTTAGGCTGGTTGTTGAGGTGCCAATCAGTGGACTGCATAGTCCTGTACGCTTTGAATTGTTGCAGCTGCACTTAGTCAAGCAAGTGGAAAGTATTCCAATACACTCCTGATTTGTGCCTTAGTGGAAAGGCATTGAGGTTTCAGGAGATCTGTCACTAACTGGAATATCCAGCTTTGATGTTCTTGTAGCCATGGTGTTTATATAGCAGATGCAGTTGAGGTTCTGGTTAATGGAGACCTTGCAGGAGCTTATGGCCTGGGGCTTGTGATCGTATGGCCATTGAATGTCAAGAGTTCAGACTTTTCTTTGATGTTTCCTTACAGAAAGGTGACGGTGAGCAGCTACCAAAAGCAACAAAATTTTTGGCTCTGGATAAATGTCTCCCTCGCAGAGATTTCCTACAGGTATTGTGCAGCGCTGTTGTAGTCTTCAATCTACCAGAAATCTGAAGCATTGAATCATCCAACCCTTCTCTTTTTGGCATTTCTGTAGGTTGGGTAAATTCAGATGCTCATGAAGTGTCCTTGCACAGGATGCACAAGGTACTGCACATGCAGGTTTACAAAAAAAAAACAAAGTGCTGAAATGATTCAGCGGGTCAGGCAGCATCTCTTGAGAATATGTAGAGGCAATGTTTCGCATGGGGACTGTTCTTCAGATTGAAGGTATTCACAAAATGCTGGAGTAACTCAGCGGGACAGACAGCATCTCTGGAGGGGAGGAATGGGTGACTTTTCTTTCAAACACATTTTCTTCTGATTGATTCGAGTTTGGGAGGGGTTAGCTGGGAAAGAGGTGAGGATGGGACTAAGCCAGGCAAGTGATTGAAGCCTTGCACAGGATGCCAGTAGTAAACCGCTGTTTGTTGTCATAAACATTTAGTTTAGAGATACAGCACGGAAACAATCCATTCGGCCCACCGAGTCTACGCCGACCAGTGATCCCCACACATTAACACTACCCTACACACACTAGGTACTATTTATAATTTTACCAAGCCAATTAACCTACAAACCTGGACGTCTTTGGAGTGTGGGAGGAAACCAGAGTACCTGGAGAAAACCCACACAGGTCATGGGGAGACCATACAAACTCCGTACAGACAGTGCCTGTAGTCAGGATCAAACCGGGTCACTGGCGTTGTAAGGCAGCAACTCTACCGCTGCACCACTGTGCTGCTAGGTTGTTGGGCCAGGTTATGTTGGACCCAACTTGTTGCTCATATTTTCCTCCTGTGGTGTCCAATTTACTTTTTATGAATGCAGAAGGCCAGATAGGTTGAACTTGGCAACTCAAAGGTGGAGCGGATTGCTGACAGTGAAGTCTGTCTAACGTATCATTAATGTAGCTTGATGATTTTAAGGCTTTTAAACTGTTTCTAAGGGCCTCTGAAAGTCCAATTAATTCTACACCTTTTCAAATAGATTTGACAACATTTTAAGCCTTACTGGTTCATGGCACAGGTAGTGATCCTGAGATTACAGCCCTGAATTTCTTGCTTTTTAACCTTTTGAATTTCCTAACTTCTCTTTACAAGACCTCACCTCCCCTCCTACCTATGTAATTGGTCTCAATCTGTACCAGACTCTGGTGGTTGATCCTCCTCTCTCAATGTCCTCTGCCGTTTCAGACCTCCTCTGGCACTAGGTCTTACTTACCGCCACAGAAATAATAACGTCTGTCTAACTATAAAGTCCCATGTCACTCACCTAGACGTAGCTCTGCCCTAATGTTCACCAAAGCCCAGCCATGATGCAACTATTCTGGTTGCTGCTACTCTGAGAGGTCATTCCCCCCCGATCCCTCCCCCCAACAGTATCCAGAATGTTACCCATTTTAGAGGGACAAAGCCACAGGAGACTCATGCACTACCCATTGAAGGAAATTGAGGTATTGGTCAAGAATAAGAAGGATGCATGGGACAGGTAAAGGCAGCTGGGATCAAGTGCGTCCCTGGAGGAGTTTCGGGTACTGAGGTGTAAACTAAAAAAGGAAATCAGACGGGCAAAAAGAGGCCAGGAGATAGCTCTGGCAGATAGCATTCAGGACAATCCCAAGAGATTTTATAAATACATAAGGGGGAAAAGAATAACGAGAGAGAAAGTGGGACACCTCAGGAATCAAAGCCGTCACCTCTGTATGGGTAGATGGGCAAGGTTTTCAATGGGTATTTCTCTGTATTTACCAAAGGGAAAGACAGGAGGATGGAGGAACTTGGAGCAGTCAATGGAAGTGTCTTGAGACCAGTCAGTGTTATGGTCCAAGTGATGCTGAAGGTACTATCGTGTATGAAGATAGACAAATCTCAAGGGCCTGGTCTGATATATCGAGGACATTGTGGGAAACGAGAGGAAATTGCGGGGGCCCTGGTTGAAATTTACGAGTCGTCTTTAAAGACTGGAGGGTGGCAAATTTGCCTCTATTCAAGAAGGGCTGCAGGGAAAATGCTGGGAACTATAGGCCGGTGAGCTTAGCATCTGTAATTGTAAAGTTACGAGAGAGTATTCTGAGGGATTGGTTATACAGGCATTTGGATGGGCAGGGGCTGATTAGGGATAGTCAGCATGATTTTGTATGTGGGAAGTAGTGTCTCAAATCAAATCTAATTGAGTTTCTTGCAGACATGACCATAAAGATCAGTGAGGGCAGAGCTGTAGATGTTGTGTACATGGATAGAAAATTGGTTCCATGGAAGGAAGCAGAGGGTAATGGTGGAAGGTTGCTTCTCAGACTGGAGGCCTGTGACTAGTGATGTGCCTCGGGTTCGGTGCTGGGCCCGTTACTGTTTGTCATCTACATCAATGATTTGTATGAGAACATACAGGGCCAGATTAGCAAGTTTGTTGATGATACAAAGTGGGTGGTTTTGCGGATAGTGAAAAATTGCAGCAGGATCTTGATTGATTGGCCAGGTAGGCTGAGGAATGGTTGATGGAATTTAATACAGAGAAGTGTGAGGTGTTGCATTTTGGGAAATCTAACCAGGGCTGGACCAACACAGTGAATGGTAGGGCTCTGGGGAGTGTTGCAGAGCAGAGGGATCTAGGAGTGCAGGTGCATGGTCCCTTGAAGGTTGTCGCAGGTAGATAAGGTGGTCTTTTGGCACATTAGCCTTCATCAGTAAGAGTATTGAGAATAAGAGTTGGGAGGTCATGTTGCAGTTGTATAAGATGTTGGTGAGACTGCATTTAGAGTATTGTGTTCAGCTCTGGGCACCATGTTATAGGATGGACGTTGTCAAGCTGGAAAGGGTACAGATAGGATTTACGAGGATGTTGCCAGGACTAGAAACATAGAAACATAGAAATTAGGTGCAGGAGTAGGCCATTCGGCCCTTCGAGCCTGCACCGCCATTCAATATGATCATGGCTGATCATCCAACTCTCCAACTCAGTATCCCGTACCTGCCTTCTCTCCATACCCTCTGATCCCCTTAGCCACAAGGGCCACATCTAACTCCCTCTTAAATATAGCCAATTAACTGGCCTCGACTACCCTCTGTGGCAGGGAGTTCCAGAGATTCACCACTCTCTGTGTGAAAAAAGTTCTTCTCATCTCGGTTTTAAAGGATTTCCCCCTTATCCTTAAGCTGTGACCCCTTGTCCTGGACTTCCCCAACATCGGGAGCAATCTTCCTGCATCTAGCCTGTCCAACCCCTTAAGAATGTTGTAAGTTTCTATAAGATCCCCTCTCAATCTCCTAAATTCTAGAGAGTATAAACCAAGTCTATCCAGTCTTTCTTCATAAGACAGTCCTGACATCCCAGGAATCAGTCTGGTGAACCTTCTCTGCACTCCCTCTATGGCAATAATGTCCTTCCTCAGATTTGACTAGAGGTATAGGGAGAGGTTGAGTAGGCTGGGACTCTATTCCTTGGAGTGCAGGGGATGAGGGGTGATCTTATGGAAGTGTATAAAATCATGGGAGGAGTAGATCGGGTAGATGCACTGAATCTCTAGCCCAGAGTAGGTGAATCAAGGACCAGACGACATAGTGAAGGGGAAAGGATTTAATAGGAATCTGAGGGGTAACCTTGTCATACAAAGGGTGGTGGGTGTATGGAACAAGCTGCCCGAGGAGGTAGTTGAGGCTGGGACTATCCCAAAGTTTAAGAAACAGTTAGACAGGTACATGGATAGGATAGGTTAGGTTAGGAGAGATATGGACCAAATACTGGCTGGTGGGACTAGTGTAGCTGGGACATATTGGGCGGTGTGGGCAAGTTGGGCCAAAGGCAAGTTGGGCCCACACTATCACGCTCTGACTAACCTGCCTTTCTTGGCAGTCACCTATCTATCTGGTTGAACCTTTGGTGTGGCAGCCTCCCTGAACCTACTATCCATAACCCTTCCAGCCTCTTGTATGGTTCTCAGGTTTTCAACTGCTGGTATAACCAATCCATGTGGTCTGAGAGGACCTAGCATGATACAGCATCGTAACAGGCACATGGGCCCAACTTGCCCACACCGGCCAATATGTAGCAGCTACACCAGTCCTGCATTTGGCCTATGTCCCTCCAAACCTGCTCTATCCATGTTCCTGCAGCTGGACTGCTCCCTAATTTCCCCACATAAGACAGGAGCAGCATTCCACTCCACTGACTACCATAGCTGTTCCCTTAACACACTTAATAATAAATCTAATGGTTGTGAGGAGAAATAAATGTTAAAGTAGCTTGGCTTTTCCATAAGATCAGTGGCCCCATGAACTGAGTGTGGTCAGTATTTGAATGCCAGCTGTCCCTGAATGTCCAATGTAGCTGGACTGTCTTCAAATCATTGATCTGCCACAGGGCTGAGCAGAAAAGCCCAATGCAGAGCAAGAGGTAAGGTGTGCTGGCATGTGACATCTTGGAATTCTTCACTGACTCTGCCATGCACACATAGAAACATAGAAAATAGGTGCAGGAGTAGGCCATTCAGCCCTTCGAGCCAGCACTGCCATTCATTATGATCAAAATCAGTACCCCATTCTGGATTTTTCCCCACATCCCTTGATTCCCTTAGCCCTAGAAGCTAAATCTAACTCTCTTGAAAACATCCAATGAATTGGCCTCCACTGCCTTCTGTGGCAGAGAATTCCACAGATTCACAACTCTCTGGGTGAAAACGATTTTTCCTCATCTCAGTCCTAAATAGCCTACCCCTTATTCTTAAACTGTGAACTGTGAACCCTGGTTCTGGATTCTCCCAACATCGGGAAAATGTTTCCTGCATCTACCCTGTCCAATCCTCTAAGAATTTTATACATTTCTATAAAATCCCCTTTCATCCTAAATTCCAGCAAATACAAGCTCAGTCGACCCATTCAAGATTCAATTTAATTGTCACATGTACAATTAAGGTACAGCGAAAGTTGAGTTACCATACAGCCATACTAAGGAAAAAGCAAAAATACACACGTCATCATATGACAGTCCTGCCATCCCAGGAATTAACCTGATGAACCTACGCTGCATTCTCTCAATAGCAATAATGTCCTTCCTCAAATTAGGAGACAAAAATTGCACACAATATTCCAGGTGCAGTCTCACCAATGCCCTGTACAACTACAGTAATACCTCCTTGCTCTTAAACTCAAATCCTCTCGCAATGAAGGCCAACATGCCATTAGCTTTCTTCACTGCCTTATGTACCTGCATGCTTACTTTCAGTGACTGATGTACAAGGACATCCAGAGCTCATTGCACCTCCTTCTAAACTGATACCATTCAGATAATAATCTGCCTTCCTGTTCTTGCCACCAGTCACATTTATCCACATTATACTGCATCTGCCCAAGTCACCCTGCAGCCTCGTAGCATCCTCCTCGCAGTTCACACTGCCACCCAGCTTTGTGTCATCCGCAAACTTGGAGATGTTACATTTAATTCCCTCGTCTAAATCGTTAATATATCTTGTAAACAACTGGGGTCCGAGCACCAAGCCTTGCGGCACCCCATGAGTAACTGCCTGCCATTCTGAAAAGGACCCGTTAATTCCTACTCTTTGCTTCCTGTCTGCCAACCAGTTATCTTATCCATGTCAATACCCTGTCCTCAATACCACGTGCTGTAATTTTGCATACTAATCTCTTGTGTGTGACCTTGTCAAAGGCTTTTTGAAAGTCCAGACACACCGCATGCACTGGCTCTCCCTTATCCATTCTACTTGTTACATCCTCAAAAAATTCTAGTTTAGTTAAATATAATAATAATAATAAATTTTATTTAATGGGCGCCTTTCAGACATCTCAAGGACACATTACATAGTAATCGGAATAAAAACATATAAATGGAATAGAACAGGTAAAAAAGACATCACAGAGACACAAATTAAAAACAGAATTCAATCCAAAAACAGAAAATCAAAAACAGTGTGAAGAGAGAGCAGCGGCAGCCAAAGCGCGCCAGCGTCCACTCTCTCTTCACGGCAGCCATCTTGGACACAGACCTACAGGACTACAATTAGACAAAAAAATCTGGGTAGCACTGTGGGGGAAGGCACAATGTCCAGTCCCCATCCCATGTTCACCCCAAAGTCAGGCCTATTGAGGCCACCGCAATTGCCTCTACGGAGGCCCGATGTCCCTGGCCGTTCTAACCGGGTGGTCTTGCCCCGGCGTCGGGAGAGTCCTTTCGGCGGCTGGGCCACCTGGAACGGCCGCTTCCTGGTTGGAGCCCGCGGCTGCCGAAGCCGACAAGGCCGCGCCGTTTTGGAGCACCCAGGCTCCCGATGATAAAGTCGGCGCCGCCTCTCCGCACTGCCGCCTCTCCGCACGCCGCCTCTCCGCTCCGCAGACCCGCAGCCCGGAGATGTTGCTCTCGGCGGGCCAGCTCGCCAGAGCTCCAGCGCGGCGACCCAGGCAAGGCATCGCCCGCTCAACTCCGCTCCGCTCCAGCGCTCCAACACTGTGCCGCCGCCGAGGCCGAGGTGCTGGGCGGTCCCCGCTAGGAAACGGCGCTCCAAGCCCGCAGGTAGGCCACGAGGACGGGTCGACGGGCAGCCCGGAGAAAAGGCTGCCACACCGACCAGGTAGGGACCTAGAAATAAAGTTACACCTACCCCCCCACATTAAAAGATCACATCCCCTACAAACAAAAAAAACAGGACTCACTAAAAACTATTAAAAAAACGAATTTAAAACGGACGGCTGCTGGCTAGCAGCTGTTCACCAAGATGGCTCCTCCTCGATATGATATGATAAAATATTTCCCCTTTATAAATCCATGCTAACTTTGACCAATCCCATCACTGCTTTCCAAATACGCTGCTATAACATCTTTAATAATCGACTCTAGCATCTTCCCCACTACCGATGTAAGACTAACTGGTCTATAATTCCCCATTTTCTCTCTCCCTCCATTCTTAAAAAGTGGAGTTACATTGGCTACCCTCCAGTCCACAGGAACTGATCCAGTCGACAGAACATTGGAAAATGGTCACCAATGCATCCACGATTTCTAGGGACACCTCCTTGAGTACTCTGGGATGGAGACTATCAAGCCCTGGGGATTTATCTGCCTTCAGGTTGAGAAGTACTGAAACCTGGATCCTTTTCTACTAGAAGTTGGCTTGACTCACCCCATTTATTTGGTTTACAATTTTGTTCAATATAGTTTGCATTTTCAGTCATTTTCTTTTGTCATCTTCTCACTTTAGGTTGTGGAGATAGAGCATGACCCAAATGCTTCTGACCAACTTGAGTATGATTCCGAATGGCTGGCCATTCTGAAAGCAACAAATGAATTAATTAACGTCACACCGAAAAATTGGAACATGCCTGAGAATAACAGCTTGTACACAAAGTAAGTCTGGCGCATTTTGCAAGTGTTAGATCAGGTTTCTTCAGATCGCACATTTTAAAGCTGAACCTTTAATAACAATTTATGAAATCCATGTATTCAGAAAGAGTAGACCCAGATCATATTTAGAATACAGTAAACTTGAACAAATTAAATTTGAAAAGGCAATTTAGAAAAGTGAATTGTGTATAAATTATTACATTGACCCGATCCTATATGTATGAGTGTGTTCCTCAACATTTGACTGATGCATCCTAATCATCACTGCTTATAATTATATGTCTGATATTGGTCACAGAGTGATATAGCATGGAAATAGGCCCCTTTGGCCCAAACTCGCCCACGCCAGCCAACATGTCCAGGCTACACTAATCCTACATGTCTGCATTTGGCCCATATCCCTCTAAACCTGTCCTATCCATTTACCTGTCTAACTGTTTCTTAAACGTTGGAATAGTCCCTGTCTCAACTACCTCTTCTGGCAGCTTGTTCCATATCCCCACCACCCTTTGAGTGGAAAAGTTACCCCTCAGATTCCTATTAAATCTTGAACGAATACGCCACAGTCGTTACAGACTTCATTAAGAAATGTGTGGAGGACTGCATCCCCATCAAAACCTTCCGAGTGTTTCCCAATCAGAAACCTTGGATGAACTTTGAGATCCACACTCTTCTGAAGACCAGACACCGGGCATTCATGTCTGATGATACAGTGGTCTACAAGAAGTCCAGATACGACCTTGGAAAGGCCATCAAAAAGGCTAAAAGGGACTTCTGCTCCAAGCTGGAGGATGAGACAGATGTTCGGCAGCTGTGGCGGGGCCTGAATGCAATCACTTCCTACAAGGCGAAACCAGGAGGCAGCTCGAATGTCGGCGAAACATCACTCCCTGACGAGCTCAATGCATTTTACGCACGCTTTGATAGGGAGAATACTGATGTGCCTTCCCGAGCCCCCATTCACTGTGATGGTATTTCAGTCTCAGTCACAGAGGCCGATGTCAGGAAATCCTTCAGAGGGGTGAACCCCCGAAAAGCACCTGGACCTGATGGTATACCCGGTCGTGTTCTAAAAACCTGTGCGGACCAACTGGCTGGGGTTTTTACGGACATTTTCAACCTGTCACTACTGAGGTCTGAGGTCCCCACCTGCTTCAAAAGGGCATCAATTATACCAGTGCCCAAGAAGAGTAAGGTGACGTGCCTCAATGACTACATACCTGTGGCACTAACGCCTGTGGTGATGAAGTGCTTCGAGAGGTTGATCATGGCGAAAATCCACTCCTACCTCGACAAAAACCTGGACCTACTGCAGTTTGCCTACCGCCACAACAGATCAACGGTGGATGCGATCTCGCTGGCCCTCCACTCCACTCCACTCTGGACCACTTGGACAACAAAAACTCATATGTCAGGCTGTTATTCATCGATTACAACTCGGCATTTAATCCTATCATCCCCTCCAAGCTGGTTACCAAACTCGCAGAACTGGGTCTCTGCGCATCCCTCTGCAATAGGATCCTCGACTTCCTCATCCACAGACCACAGTCTGTTCGTATTGGTGGAAATGTGTCAGACTCGATAACAATCATCACGGGAGCACCTCAAGGCTGCGTGCTCAGCCCCCTGCTGTACTCACTCTATACACATTACTGCGTAGCCGGTAATAGTGCGAACTCCATCATCAAGTTCGCTGACGACACCACTGTTGTGGGACGTATCACTGATGGGGATGAGTCCGAGTATAGAAGAGAGATTGAGCAGCTGTCCATATGGTGCCAGCACAATAACCTGGCCCTCAAGACCAGCAAAACCAAGGAACTGATTGTGGACTTTGGAAGGAGTAGGATGGGGACCCACAGTCCCGTTTACATCAACAGGTCAATGGTTGAAAGGGTCAAGAGCTTCAAATTCCTGGGCGTGCACATCTCTGAAGATCTTTCCTGGTCCGAGAACACTGATGCAATTATCAAGAAAGCTCATCAGCGCCTCTACTTCCTGAGAAGATTACGGAGAGTCGGTTTGTCAAGGAGGACTCTCTCTAACTTCTACAGGTGCACAGTAGAGAGCATGCTGACCGGTTGCATCGTGGCCTGGTTCGGCAATTTGAGCATCCTGGAGAGGAAAAGACTACAAAAAGTAGTAAACACTGCCCAGTCCATCATCGGCTCTGACCTTCCTTCCATCGAGGGGATTTATCGCAGTCGCTGCCTCAAAAAGGCTGGCAATATCATCAAAGACCCACACCATCCTGGCCACACGCTCATCTCCCTGCTACCTTCAGGTAGAAGGTACAGGAGCCTGAAGACTGCAACAACCAGGTTCAGGAACAGCTACTTCCATCAGGCTATTAAACCTGGCTCGGCCAAACTCTGAGCATTAATAACCCATTATTTGTTATTTGCACTTTATCAGTTTATTTATTCATGTGTTTCGTAGTAAATGCCTATTATGTTCTGGTGTGCTGAAGCAAAGCAAGAATTTCATTGTCCTATCAGGGACACATGACAATAAACTTGAACTATGTCCTCTGGTCCTCGATCCACCTACTCTGAGCAAGAGACTGTGCATCTCCCTGATCTATTCCTCTCATGAGTTTTGTATACCCTTATAAGAACACCCCTCATCCTCCTGCGTTCCAAGGAATAGAATACCAGCCTGCTCAACCTCTCACTTTTAGCTCAGACCCTCTAGTTCTGGTAACATTCTCATAAATCTTTTCTATACCCTTTCCAGTTTGCCAAAACCTTCATTCTCCACTTAGAAATTGAATGATTTAATTCCTCCTGATAGAAATGTAATATAATTATTCTGGTTGTTCTGTTTATTCATGTAGCTGTGTTTTTAAAGGTCTTGGCTGTGTGTCCATCTGTGCATTTATTTTTAATGCATGTATAATCTTCTTAGCTATTAACAAAAACAGTGTTAATTTAATCCCTTCGTTGTTTTATGTGCCTGTAATTCTGTTTTGATGCAGATGGGATTACAGTGTGTCTGAAGAAGACATTGCCGAACTGTTGGAAGAACAGGGTCATGATCTCCAAATTCCCAATAATTTTAGTCCTACAGTCCCCGTCTATGACCCAGCAAATCCACAGAAATCAAGAGAATCTGTCCATTTGATCAATCCTCAAACAACTGAGTTCTGTGCCACCTTTGGCCTCAGTGATCTGAATGCCAAGGTGAAACAAATGGAAGATGAGGGGCTCATTGATGAAGAGGATGATATAGATGGTGCTGAGAATCCCGAGGAGCCCAGTGATTATACCACTGATACATCTGGACTTTCCTCCTCCATTAATCCAGATGAAATAACACTGGAGGATGATGTTGATGATAATGGGGAACTCAGCACACATTCCGTAGAACCTTCCCCAGACCATCCATTTACAGACTCATCAACAAATTTATCTGATGTGCGGGATCTCCCCGATTCTATGATCGTGTCATCTGATGAGACACAGGACTCCGCAAATGAGGAACTGGACAGATCAGGAGATAGCAGCATGACCGAGGGAGAAGGAAAGAGTACACTCACAAAGGCTGTGAAACGAAACAGTAATGAGCATGAGAACGGGAGCAGTGGAATAAAATTAATTAGGAGGCGCAACCAGAATATATATCGCACGCAGCTTGATGAAAATGAAGATAATGAATAAAAAGACAATGTGAGATGTTGGACAGCAAGAGCAGTGCTTTTACCCACAATGTTTTTAACTTGACATGTACGAGTTAGAATATGATCAGTAGAGGATTTGTTTTAAAAGCTGAAGATGCCTAGCACAATGTAGGAAAACAATTTATTTTTAACAATAAAAATGCATTTAATGCATAAGTTGGCCCCCTATTAGTCGATTGACACAATGAAAGGCCGAACAGCTAAATAATCTGTGCATTGACTTTTATACTGTGGGAATTAAGCTCATCAAAGTTGCCATATAATGCAACATGTCAAAACGATCAAGTACCTTTCAAACAAAGTTTTTGCTTGGAATTATTTTCCGTGTGTTGCCAACTATTTTACATTTTTTGCCTGTTTATTTTCTTCCAAAACAGGAGCAGTCCTGAATTTTCAAATCTTGTTTGATCAATGTAAATATTAGAGATTGAAATTAGATTGGCTACTTTCATATACGAGTAATCTTGACTTATTTTGTTTAAAGTGTTGTTTAAGAGGATTTTCGGAAACAAAATCCCTCTGTTTTACTTTCAATAGTCCACCTTGCGATACAGTAAATAGTATGGTGCCGACTATTTTCTCCCCCCATCTCTAGCCAAGGGCATCTGAAGAAATTGGCACCACCAGTCCAAAATTAACACCTTCAACTTGCTGTCTGACCTGGTACTCTATCAAAGATACTTAACATGCATTCTTCATGAGTTAGCCTGCCCATTTTTAAGGTCTTGCAATAAGATTGTAGAAAAAAATCAATGCATTTCTAAAAACAGATAATTGCAGTTTGTGAATTTTCTCATGGGAAATCTCCACGGTGTCAGTGATTTACCTGACATGCTTCTTACATTAATTACAAAAGCTATCATTCAATTTGAGTTACTACAAACATTAATGTTTCTTTCTACCTAATTATTTAGTAATTTACTGCCTTCAGTGACATTGCATTTGATCTGTCATCTTTCAGTATGTTCCTTCTAATTTTAAATCTTAACCATCAGCTCAAAGTGGCACATTGGCTGAGAGCCAGTGCCTTCCTGATGGATGAGGAATAACAGATAATAGAGAGCTGAAAGGAGGAACAATGTTAATTAGAAGGTTGCTTTGCACGTGCACAGTTGTCAGCAAGGAATGTTCTTCTTTCCTATTACGCAGAGTATGGAAGCAAACTTGCTATTGCTGAATCAAATTGGTCTCTTTACATTGTGTATTTATTATATTAAAATGTTCCAAGTAGTATCACAGGAATATTAAACAAAAAATCCCATGAAGGTATTAGTAATGAAGGCCAAAAGGTTGGTCAGTAAGATGGCTCACAGAACTTTAAATTACAGAGGTGGGGACGTTCAGTGGGCACATTCACAAGCTGCCTTGCTTGGCAGCTGAATGCATCAATGCCAAAGCTCAAATAAATGAATTTGGGTAAAGCTAGAGGCAAGGATAAAGGAAGAGCTAACATCTTAGAGGGCCAGAAGGGATCATAAAAGTTAAGTACTAAATAATGCCTTTCCAAGAGTGGTAATTCTAAGAAGTTGTTGCGTAACTAGATGTCTGGTTAAGGAATCTTAGGATGGATGAAATGTGGTTAGAGTGATAACATGGGCAGGATATGATATATTTTCTAAAATTCTTTAAATTAAAATAATTTTAATTTAAAGAATGTATTCAAGAGTTAGATATAGCTCTTCGGGCTAACGGAATCAAGGGATTATGGGGAGAAAGTAGGAGCGGGGTACTGATTTTGGATGATCAGCGGAAGGGCCGAATGGCCTACTCCTGCACCTATTTTCTATGTTTCTATTTGTGAAATGGCTGTAACCAGCTATTGGAAGTTAAGAGTGTTAATGTAGACACCTTCATATTTTATTTGCTACTGGAGCTGTGAAAAGGATTCCAATACAACTGAAGACCATCTGCAAAACTGTCAAGACTTCAGCAATGCAGTCCTTTAATCTAGAAAATGTAGGATTCTTGCGTAAAAGCATAAATGTCGATTTGCTAATGGTCACCAAGAGAAAGCTCTCACTACAAACTAGGTACAATTTACAAGTTTTTATTAAAGTAATTAACGTACAAACCTGTATGTCTTTGGATGTGGAGACGAGAGTTGGAGGTAAACCCATCGAGTGAACCAGACAATACGCCTCAGTTGTAGAATTAGAGAAGAGTGATAACTCTGTGTCCTACATCTCCCCCAACCCCCTGCTTTTCCTTCCATCGGTGTTCAAATGCAGGATTGCCCACTGATAACTGGTTTCAGGGAAATGAACTTTAGCTGTAAAGTGACTAGAATAATAGTTACGTTGGGAAGCTTTCCTAATATTCAGTAGGACAATCATCAGACTTGGCAATACATTTCTGGATGCACCAGATCGCCCTGATTCTCGGTCATCTAATATAATTATCCTGTATGTACATAGCAGCAAAACTGAGGGGGGAGAAGAAGCGGGAGTATCTGAAAGATCAAAGTAAAAATGGTCCCTGTACTTAATCTTCTGCCTTATTAAAAATGTACTTTTGTGAAAGCAATTAGTGTTGCTAATGACGACAGATATCACAATGAGCTGACTTTCCATCTCTGAGCGTATTGGAGACATGGTCACATTGTTTACTGAGTGACAATTAAAGTTCTGCCACAATGTTTTGATCATGGTAATGGCATAAGAATTGGCCTAAAGGACCTGTCCTACTGCTGGGACCTCATTTGCGAGTTTAGGAGAGTATGAAAAAGTGTCATGGTCATGTTGTATCGCCGAAGTAGAACACCTACGACCTCCTTCGACTATGTAGAGAACCTCCTACGAATATGTAGAAGACCTCCTTCGATCTCCTTCGACTATGTTGAAGACTAGCTTCGACTAGCTTTGGGAAAATTGGACGCCGAATAGTGGAGAGTGAAGACGACCTCCTTTGACTACCCCTTCGACTATACAAACACTATCTACGACTACCTTCGATTACCTACGAATAACATGCCGACCTACTTCGACTAAACCTACGAGTAAAAGAAATCTTGATTTTTTTCCATGCCGACCAATTTTTACTCACAGCATACTCCTCGACCTAACTAAGGCCTTGAGTATGCGGGAACTTCTCGAGCATGAAGGAGAGTTACATAGACCTCCTAGGACCACGTGTCGATCATGCTTTGAGTTTGAGTCAAGCGCAAACTCTTCTAAACTCGCAAACTAGGTACCCGCAGTGGGACAGCAGGCTGTGGAAGCTATTAGAACTGTTCTTAAAGTCATCCCTAGATCTGTCATTCTTCACAACCTTTCAGAATGTATTGAGATTGGACAAAGGCACTGTGAACCTCAGAAGTGATGTTTTCTACAATCAATTATGTACTATACTCAACTGAGAAACCAACTTAAATGGCAGAGAGCATACTGTACAATAAGTAGTAAATCCATGAATCAAAAACATACATTATGAAGGGGTAAGAGTTTTTCAATCCAGAAGTTTTTATCTTACACCATTAATGGCTGGTAAATATGGACTTACCAAACGACAATTATCCTGTTTATGATTTTATTTATTAAAAACCCACAAAAAGACACTCTTTAAACGGTGCTGTCTGTACGGAGTTTGTCCGTTCCCCCCGTGACCGCACGGGTTTCCTCCCACACTCCAAAGACGTACAGATTTATAGGTTAATTGGCTTGGTATATATGTAAACATTGTCTCTAGTGTGTGTGGGATCGTATTGATATGCAGGATCGCTGGCCGGTGGGCCAAAGGGCCTGTTTCCGTGCTATATCTCTAAACTAAAACAATAAGGTACATATCGACCTTAATGGAATGCCGTGAGAGGTTGGTTATGGTACAATTCAACTCTTACCTCAGAAATAATCTGGATCTGCTTCAATTTACCTATCGCCATTACAAGTCTACATTACATGCTACCTCTCTGGTTCTCTAAGCCTTGGACCATCTGATGAACAGAAATGCATACATCAGGCTGGTGTTCAACGATTACAAATTGTTGTTCAACACAATCACCTCCTCCAAACTCATCACCAAGCTTCTATATCTCCCCTTCCAACTGGAGTCGGGCACGGGGCTTGTTCTCGCGGAGACCCAGGACCGTTGGAGAGAGCGGTGGGGGCTTGAGTCGGGCACGGGGCTTGTTCTCGCGGAGACCCAGGACCGTTGGAGACAGCGGTGGAGGGTCAGAGCGGTGGGGGCTTGAGTCGGGCACGGGGCTTGTTCTCGCGGAGACCCAGGACCGTTGGAGACAGCGGTGGAGGGTCAGAGCGGTGGGGGCTTGAGTCGGGCACGGGGCTTGTTCTCGCGGAGACCCAGGACCGTTGGAGACAGCGGTGGAGGGTCAGAGCGGTGGGGGCTTGAGTCGGGCACGGGGCTTGTTCTCGCGGAGACCCAGGACCGTTGGAGACAGCGGTGGAGGGTCAGAGCGGTGGGGGCTTGAGTCGGGCACGGGGCTTGTTCTCGCGGAGACCCAGGACCGTTGGAGACAGCGGTGGAGGGTCAGAGCGGTGGGGGCTTGAGTCGGGCACGGGGCTTGTTCTCGCGGAGACCCAGGACCGTTGGAGACAGCGGTGGAGGGTCAGAGCGGTGGGGGCTTGAGTCGGGCACGGGGCTTGTTCTCGCGGAGACCCAGGACCGTTGGAGACAGCGGTGGAGGGTCAGAGCGGTGGGGGCTTGAGTCGGGCACGGGGCTTGTTCTCGCGGAGACCCAGGACCGTTGGAGACAGCGGTGGAGGGTCAGAGCGGTGGGGGCTTGAGTCGGGCACGGGGCTTGTTATCGCGGAGACCCAGGACCGTTGGAGACAGCGGTGGAGGGTCAGAGCGGTGGGGGCTTGAGTCGGGCACGGGGCTTGTTCTCGCGGAGACCCAGGACCGTTGGAGACAGCGGTGGAGGGTCAGAGCGGTGGGGGCTTGAGTCGGGCACGGGGCTTGTTCTCGCGGAGACCCAGGACCGTTGGAGACAGCGGTGGAGGGTCAGAGCGGTGGGGGCTTGAGTCGGGCACGGGGCTTGTTCTCGCGGAGACCCAGGACCGTTGGAGACAGCGGTGGAGGGTCAGAGCGGTGGGGGCTTGAGTCGGGCACGGGGCTTGTTCTCGCGGAGACCCAGGACCGTTGGAGACAGCGGTGGAGGGTCAGAGCGGTGGGGGCTTGAGTCGGGCACGGGGCTTGTTCTCGCGGAGACCCAGGACCGTTGGAGACAGCGGTGGAGGGTCAGAGCGGTGGGGGCTTGAGTCGGGCACGGGGCTTGTTCTCGCGGAGACCCAGGACCGTTGGAGACAGCGGTGGAGGGTCAGAGCGGTGGGGGCTTGAGTCGGGCACGGGGCTTGTTCTCGCGGAGACCCAGGACCGTTGGAGACAGCGGTGGAGGGTCAGAGCGGTGGGGGCTTGAGTCGGGCACGGGGCTTGTTCTCGCGGAGACCCAGGACCGTTGGAGACAGCGGTGGAGGGTCAGAGCGGTGGGGGCTTGAGTCGGGCACGGGGCTTGTTCTCGCGGAGACCCAGGACCGTTGGAGACAGCGGTGGAGGGTCAGAGCGGTGGGGGCTTGAGTCGGGCACGGGGCTTGTTCTCGCGGAGACCCAGGACCGTTGGAGACAGCGGTGGAGGGTCAGAGCGGTGGGGGCTTGAGTCGGGCACGGGGCTTGTTCTCGCGGAGACCCAGGACCGTTGGAGACAGCGGTGGAGGGTCAGAGCGGTGGGGGCTTGAGTCGGGCACGGGGCTTGTTCTCGCGGAGACCCAGGACCGTTGGAGACAGCGGTGGAGGGTCAGAGCGGTGGGGGCTTGAGTCGGGCACGGGGCTTGTTCTCGCGGAGACCCAGGACCGTTGGAGACAGCGGTGGAGGGTCAGAGCGGTGGGGGCTTGAGTCGGGCACGGGGCTTGTTCTCGCGGAGACCCAGGACCGTTGGAGACAGCGGTGGAGGGTCAGAGCGGTGGGGGCTTGAGTCGGGCACGGGGCTTGTTCTCGCGGAGACCCAGGACCGTTGGAGACAGCGGTGGAGGGTCAGAGCGGTGGGGGCTTGAGTCGGGCACGGGGCTTGTTCTCGCGGAGACCCAGGACCGTTGGAGACAGCGGTGGAGGGTCAGAGCGGTGGGGGCTTGAGTCGGGCACGGGGCTTGTTCTCGCGGAGACCCAGGACCGTTGGAGACAGCGGTGGAGGGTCAGAGCGGTGGGGGCTTGAGTCGGGCACGGGGCTTGTTCTCGCGGAGACCCAGGACCGTTGGAGACAGCGGTGGAGGGTCAGAGCGGTGGGGGCTTGAGTCGGGCACGGGGCTTGTTCTCGCGGAGACCCAGGACCGTTGGAGACAGCGGTGGAGGGTCAGAGCGGTGGGGGCTTGAGTCGGGCACGGGGCTTGTTCTCGCGGAGACCCAGGACCGTTGGAGACAGCGGTGGAGGGTCAGAGCGGTGGGGGCTTGAGTCGGGCACGGGGCTTGTTCTCGCGGAGACCCAGGACCGTTGGAGACAGCGGTGGAGGGTCAGAGCGGTGGGGGCTTGAGTCGGGCACGGGGCTTGTTCTCGCGGAGACCCAGGACCGTTGGAGACAGCGGTGGAGGGTCAGAGCGGTGGGGGCTTGAGTCGGGCACGGGGCTTGTTCTCGCGGAGACCCAGGACCGTTGGAGACAGCGGTGGAGGGTCAGAGCGGTGGGGGCTTGAGTCGGGCACGGGGCTTGTTCTCGCGGAGACCCAGGACCGTTGGAGACAGCGGTGGAGGGTCAGAGCGGTGGGGGCTTGAGTCGGGCACGGGGCTTGTTCTCGCGGAGACCCAGGACCGTTGGAGACAGCGGTGGAGGGTCAGAGCGGTGGGGGCTTGAGTCGGGCACGGGGCTTGTTCTCGCGGAGACCCAGGACCGTTGGAGACAGCGGTGGAGGGTCAGAGCGGTGGGGGCTTGAGTCGGGCACGGGGCTTGTTCTCGCGGAGACCCAGGACCGTTGGAGACAGCGGTGGAGGGTCAGAGCGGTGGGGGCTTGAGTCGGGCACGGGGCTTGTTCTCGCGGAGACCCAGGACCGTTGGAGACAGCGGTGGAGGGTCAGAGCGGTGGGGGCTTGAGTCGGGCACGGGGCTTGTTCTCGCGGAGACCCAGGACCGTTGGAGACAGCGGTGGAGGGTCAGAGCGGTGGGGGCTTGAGTCGGGCACGGGGCTTGTTCTCGCGGAGACCCAGGACCGTTGGAGACAGCGGTGGAGGGTCAGAGCTTACCAAATCCCGTAACGTTCCACACTCCATAGGGAGGGTTTCTGGGGAAGCCGCTGATTGGTGGGAGCAGACTAGAGGAAGCAGCTGATTGGGTGCAACCTCAGGTTAGCATTTCTGCTTTTTGGTTAAAGGTACAGTGATTTAGTAAGGGTACAGTGAGCTAAGGGAGGCTAGGGAATACTGTGTACAGTTCTGGGGTCCATACTTAAGAAAGGATGTACTAGCCCTGGAGGCAGTGCAGCGAAGGTTTACAAGATTAATTCCTGCAATGAGGGGATTGACATATGAGGAAAGGTTGAGTAAGCTGGGACTCTACTCTTTGGAGTTTAGAAGAGTGAGAGGCGATCTCATTGAAACGTATAAGATCGTGAGGGGCCTTGATCGGGTGGATGCACCGAGGATGTTCCCAATGATCGGGGAGGCTAGAACTAGGGGACATAGTTGCAGAGTGAGGGGGGGCTCTTTTAAAACTGAGATGAGGAAGAACTTCTTCACCCAGAGGGTGGTTAGTTTGTGGAATTCACTGCCCCAGGGAGCAGTGGAAGCAGAAACGTTAAATTTATTTAAGTCAAAAATAGATGGTTTTTTAGCTGCCAAGGGGATAAGGGGCTACGGGGAGAGGGCAGGGATATGGACCTAGGTATGGTTAGTATAGTAGACCTGAGTGATCTCCTGGACAAGTGTCGATCGCCTGGATTGGGGTCGGAGAGGAATTTCCCGGATTTTTTTCCCGAATTGGACCTGGGTTTTTATCCGGTTTTTTGCCTCCCCCAGGAGATCACGCGGTTCTTGGGGTGGAGAGGGGTGATAGCGGTATAGAGGGGAGGGTAGTGTCTTGTATTCTGTGTCTTGTGTCTACTGTTTGTGGGTAAGTGTGTCTGTTTAGTGTTCAGCCATGAGTGAATGGCGGTGCGGGCTCGACGGACCTGATGGTCTACTCTCGCACCTACTTTCTATGATTCTATGGATCATTGGCTTCCTCATTGGCAGACATCAATCAGTGCGAATCGCTAACATCAGTGTCAGGTTATGGGAAGAAGGCAGAAGAATGGATTTCAGAGGGAGAAATAGATCAGCCACGATTGAATGGTGGAGTATGTTTGATGGGCCGAATGGTCTAAATCTACTCCTATCACTTATGATTTTATGATCTCACTGACAACAAACACTAGTTCGTCTCAAGGCTGTGCTTAGTCCGCTGCTCTAGTTTCTTTATTCCCATGACGGTGTGGCAAGGGACAGCTCCAATGCCATCTACAAATTCAAGAATGGCGCCCATACTGTTGGCTGAGTCACGTTTGGTGATGAGTCAGCATACAGGATAGATAGATCATCTGGTTGAGTGGTACTGCAGCAACAGCTCAATGTGAACAAAATCAAGGAATTAATCATTGACATCAGAAAGGGGAAGTCAGGTGACCATATGCACGTTTTCATTGATGGGTCAAAGGTGGAGAGTTAACACACTTACGGTTCCTGGACATTAACATCTCAGATGACTTCTCCTGGGGCCAGTGCATAGATGTAATCACATAGAAGGCATGCCTGCTACTTTATTAGAAGAGATTCAGCTTGTCATAATCATAGGGTGATAAAGCATAGAAACAGGCCCTTCAGCCCAACTTGCCCACATGGACCATCATGTCCCAGCTACACTAGTCCCACCTGCCCATGTTTGGTTCATATCTTCCCCCACCTCCCGTCCTACCCATGTACCTGTCTATTTCTTAAAGGTTGGGATAGTCCCTGTCTCAACTACCTTCTCTGGCAGCTCGTTCCATACACCCACCACTCTTTGGGTGAAAAAGTTACCCCTCAGATTCGTCACTGAATGCTTTAATGAACTGTACAGATGCACTGTAGAGTATCCTGACCCGTGGCACCATGGCCTGCTACCTCAATTTCAATGCATAGGAATGTAAGAGGCTACAGAGAGTGCTGGACAGCTCAGCCCATGACAGGCACAGTCCTCCCTATCATTGAATGCATTTACACGAGGTGCTGTATCAAGGAAATTACATCTGGCATCACGGAGCTCCACTATCCTGCCCATGCCCATTTCTCACTGCTACGGTCGGGCAGCGAGTACAAAAGCCATAAGTCCACACGATCAGGTTCAGGAACATCTACTTTCCTACAAACCATCAGCTCTTACAACCAACCTGCACAACTCTAATCCTACTTCGACAAAACACTACTGACCACCACTTGGACTTATTTTAATTTTAAATCATGTTTTGTACAATTGTCTTGCTTTTTGCACAATCTTTTTCTTTTCACTGTCTTACAGAATTTATATATCATTTATGTCTTTGTGCTCTGTCTAAACCTGTGCATGTGATACTGCTGCAAGCAAGATTTTCATTGTATCAGTACCTTAGCCTGCTTGTGAATATAACAATAAACTCAACTTGGCTATAATATGCACCCAACATCATCTGCTCTTAACAAAACAAGGAACATTGTTGGCCGGTGTGGGTGAGTTGGGCGAAGGGTCTGTTCCCACACTGTATAAACGTTGGTTTTCTTCTTTCGTGTCCATCTTCCATGTTTCAAATGTTGACATCGCTGTCATCGTCTGTCCTGAAAAGGACGCAAGCTTCTGGCGACAATCAGTGGGAGCCATCACTTGTTGCAATAGATGATGGTGGTCACAGAATTAGCGCAGGATACTTCCAGTTTCCAGCCTCGCGACGTGGACGCTTCTACTATGGGACCAAGACGTTGGTGAGACCGCATTTAGAATATTGTGTTCAGTTCTGGGCACCATGTTATAGGAAAGATATTGTCAAGCTTGAAAGAGTCCTGAAAAGATTTACGAGGATGTTGCCAGGGTGTGAGCTATAGGGAGAGGTTGAGTAGGCTGGGTCTCTATTCCATGGAGCGCAGGAGGATGAGGGGTGATCTTTTAGAGGTGTACAAAATCATGAGAGGAATAGATCGGGTAGATGCACAGAGTATTTTGCCCAGAGTAGGGGAATCGAGGACTAGAGGACATTGGTTCAAGGTGAAGGGGAATAGATTTAATAGGAATCTGAGGCGTAACTTTTTCACACAAAGTATGGAACAAGCTGCCAGAGGAGGTAGTTGAGGCTGGGACTATCCTGTCATTTAAGAAACAGTTAGACAGGTACATGGATAGGACAGGTTTCAGGATTTGGAAATTAATCTTGAAATTTTAATCGCTTGGTCAAAATCTTGAAACTTTATACCTAATAGGAGTTTTCTGCACCAAAAAGAAAGCAGCTTTTCAACAGTCTCCCCCAGTTACTCAAGCAGTGTTGGGTATGTGCAATATTGTGGTCCTGTCCACATCCTTAAACAGAATACATTTAAAAATAGAGCACAAGTTTTGATGATCTCCTCAGTAGCATTTACCATCAATATCAAAAGTAGTTCAACTGGTCGTTCATTTCATTTTCCTAATCAATCTGAAGATGTAATCAATCAATCTGATCAATCTGACTTCCTTTACCTCCAACACTGCGCCTGCTATCCAAATGTCACAAACTGAACATGGTCTTTTGAGGTGCCCCACAGCCATGAAATAGTCTCATAAAATAGTTTTACAAGTAGCATGCTGCAAGGTTTGTTTCATGTACCTTGAGGTGCTCCGGTGGCTAGGACGGCGTTCTGGCGGCGGTGACCTGAGTCCTGGGTTCAGCCGCGTGCCAGCGGCTGCGTATGCTGGACTGGAGGGCGGCAGCTTCGACCACCCCCGGGCCGCGATGTTTGAGCCGGCCCGTTTGCGGGGTTCGGTGAGCTGCGGGACTGTTGTGCCATCGCCCGGTGGGGAATCGCCTCAGCGCAGAGGGAGAAGAGGAGGGAAGAGACAGTAACCCTAAGATTTTTGCCTCCACCACAGTGAGGAGGTGCTTGGAGGATACACTGTGGTGGTGTTAATTTGTGTTTATTGTTGTTTATTATTGTATGATTGTATGTATGACTGCAGGCACAAAATTTCGTTCAGACCGTAAGGTCTGAATGACAATAAAGGTATTCAATTCAATTCAATTCAATGTATACCATCTTGTTAGAAAACAGTTACCCTAGCGGGGCAAATATTTTGAAGTTGTCAAATCCTTTTTTTTTGCTACCTGCAGAGGAATGACATCTTAATGCAAAGTCCATTCATATAGAACAGAACAGTCTAAAATTAAAGATATTCAGCTTTTCATTTTAATATATTACTTCAACTAGGAGACACAGCAGTGTTACTCTAGCTTTTGTCAGTAATAATAAACAATGTTTAGTAGCCAGAGTTAGTTCCAAGTTTATTAATCTTATAAACATAACCATAATGCAATCTGTTATTTTATGACAAATGATTATCTTTATCCAGTTTTAATTATCCAGATTTATTGCAATAAAATTGCAACAAAAAGCATCTTTACAAAATCATTTCCACATTTAATGAACACAAGACAGTATTAGTGTGTTATTGTATATAGTGTTTAATTTCAAACTGAAGTTACAGCACTGTTTTCCAATAGGACAAGGATGACAATTTTAACACACATCTTCCATTTGTGCAAGAATAAATTGAAAAAACAGTATTGAAAAGTAATTTTTCCAATTTTTGGAAATGAAGGAAAATGTTGGCTTCTCCACCAATGTGACCAACTTTCTGCCTTTTCTGACGCCAGGCTAGTTTTAAAAATAGGACAATCCTACAGCATCTTAGTCATTCTTGTGTTGGACGGAACTGCAGATGCTTTACACCGAAAGTAGACAAAATGCTGGAGTAACAGTGGGACAGGGAGCATCTCTGGAGAGAAGGAATGGGTGACGTTTCGGGTCGTGAACCTTCTTCAGACTGAGAGTTAGAGGAGAGGGAGATGTGTTATTTTGATGTCTCATTTTCACACTTACTCTTCCTTACCTCTGTGTCTCCCTCTCACCTGACTCTCAGTCTGAAGAAGGGTCTCGACCCAAAACGTCACCCATTCCTTCCATCCAGAGATACTGCCTGTCCCGCTGAGTTACTCCAGCATTTTGTGTCTATCTTAGTCATTCTTTGTGCATAAGCATGGACGGAGAGGCTGTGAGCTATTCGATGATGCAGTGCACCACACAGCCCCAATGCGGCCTTCACCCAAGATCCACCGATGTGCACTTTGGAATCATAAGCCTCCCTAACATGGATGTCCCAAGGCCTCAAGCAGCACAGTTAATGTTAAAATGAAGCAACAGTGCCGAGCGCAGAAACAAATGAAGCAGCTCATTTTCTTAAATATATATATAGCAGGGCAGTCCAACTGAAGCCAACTGAAAAGTCTGATGCATCTTTTTACATGAATGTTAACTTGAACTAAAATGTAGAACAACAAAGTATTTGTCAAAATTAAGACCCCATAAAAACAATGCTTTTGAAGCATCTAACAAATGTGGCTGCTTAGATTATTTTTTAAAGAATATTTAGTTTGAGAATAATCAGATATAGAAAGCAATCTTTTTACGTCACAATTCTGGGGAAAAACTAAACTACACATTATTCTCAAAGATTTCATCAATTCACCTCCACTGCTTACACACCCTTAAATGAAAATAAAGCTCCGTTTAAAAAACAATTACATGTGCTT
Organism: Amblyraja radiata; assembly: GCF_010909765.2. Classification (NCBI taxonomy): domain Eukaryota; kingdom Metazoa; phylum Chordata; class Chondrichthyes; order Rajiformes; family Rajidae; genus Amblyraja; species Amblyraja radiata. The sequence goes on from NC_045962.1 coordinate 2,687,856, forward strand.
GATGTGGGGAAGAAACTTTAAATTCAGGAATGCAAACAATTGGATGAACAATATCATTTTTATAATTGCCAATTTGACTTCTGCATCAACAGGTCTATGTTAGTGATTTCACAATGAAAAGAAAACGCATGAAATGTAAATGTCCAAGTCTGGTATCTCCCTCTACCAACATACTCCATCACCACAGTGGTGACATCAGGTTCACTCATGACTCCTGGTGCTGGAGTTGGGGTATGGGTTGCACACAGGGGCATCTTTTCATTTGTAGCAGGAGGACCACAAAAAAAGCAATCTTTTTAATAAAACCAATTGTACATTCATAAATCAATTTTACTTTGAACATAACATAAACTATAACAGTTTCAAAAATTGAAATCATTCCAATGACAGATGTCCCATTCCCATTTCAATTTTTAAGAAACATTAAAGTGTTTCTGCACCTTCCAGTCTTACTATTCTAGATAAAGAATAAGATATACTTTCATACTGAATTGGCCTTTTTACTTCCTTCCTCTGAAGTCTAGGCATGATGCATGGTCTCACATCTCAATAGATAACTGATGTGATCCATGGTCAGTTCAGCATTCCTGGTGTTTTGGGTGCAAAATTAGCTGTGAGAAAAGTGTTTGTCCTTTCATTACATTTTCACCATGCTTTTATCTTATTATGCACAGCACCAATCACATGTAGTGCCCGAAAGTTGCAACAGATGCCAAGGTTTAAAATGTAGGTAATGCTAACTACAAAGCAATGAGATATTGTATTTGATAAAATTAGTCAATTTGTAACTGAACAAAATGAAGTTCAGTAAGAAATGTACAAAGGTAAATTTTCAGTTTGAGAAAACTGTATCAGAACATAATAAATCAGCCTTGGACAATATAAAACTAGAAGAAATAGTATTCATAAAGAGAAAAACTGGTCGAAACTGGAGATTGGGAAAAATGTAATGAAATGTAAAAGACAAGGTAGCAAAAGACCCACTAAAAAGGAAGTGAGAAGAAACTTGCAAGGGCTATCAAAATTAACATTTTATTTCCATTAGGAAAAGAAGATCAATGATGTACATTTTTAGTACTTACCAACTTAGAATAATGATGTTACAAATGAAGATACAAAATAGTACACATGTTGAGCGATTATTGTGCATCAGTTTTATGGAAGAGGACATCCAAAAGAAAAACTCAATAAAGGGCAAGGTAAACAAAACAATACAGGTAGTTCTGCTATAAAGCGGGTTTCCTTACGGCAAACTGGATACAAGACGATTGATGAATTTGGGAATAATATATGTTTAAAGCTGGCTGAATTGGTATAATATATTGTTGACCGGAAATGAGAGAAACACTTTAGTTACTTTAGAAATTGTCAAACAGAGAATAAGCTGTATTGGAAAAAAGAATCTAGGGGAAAAAAACTGTTTCCTTGTAACGTTCTCACTGTTATCAGACACCATTGTCTCTGAAAAACTATCTGTCAGTTTCACAGCAAGTGGCCATTGAAATTGACAAGCAATTGCTTCTATTGACACTTGTGCAATGATACTCAATTAAACAATGTAACATATAACCTTTAAGTACTTTCAGCTTGCAGTAAAAAATAACCATACCTATTAAAAAAGATTTTTTGAACATTCTGCCGAAAAAAATTTGTAATTGCGAGCCTAAAACTCTCTCACCCCTTTCCCCCATTGACACAATTGTTATTATAATGTGATTTACAATAACACCATGTTTATTAAGAATGTAACTATTGCATTCTAGCAGAACTAACTGTAGAAAGAAATGTTGTAAAGGCATGAAAAGAATGGCAAATCTCTAGGATCACATTGTTTTTACACAGAGTTTTAAGGAAAGTAAGTACATAAGCAGTGCAAATGCTCAAATGATTATCTGAAATGTCCTTGATTCAGAAATGGATAGTATAGACTGGGAAATAGTACAATAGTACAACACTTGGATATTTAGGAAGGGTGAGATGTAAAGGATTAGCCTACTATTGCTTTTTGCTGCATGGTCATCAGGAATGAGTGACTGATCATCTTCATAACATTTAATTCTTCAGCAATCCAGCTTGATTTAAAGTTGGCCGTGCCTGATAAAGCTGGTTAAATTCTCAGAGGAGGTTCACTAGAAAACATCTATCAATATTGTTATCAACTCCTGGAAAATATTTTCTGGCTAAATTTAACAAAATTATTGTGATCTCCAGAGGTCATATTTTGTGTATACTTGCATTAAGGTTAAATTAGATTTAAGTTTAAGACATTAACACAAACTCATGGGATTGACAGAAAAATTATCTTCCCTCACTGGAGAGGTCTAACACTAGAGGGTATAATCTAAAAATTTGAACCAGGTTTTTCAGGAATTAAATGAAGAGATTTCCACATGCAGAAGGTTATAGAGGTTCGGAACTCTTCTGTAAATTGTGGTTGAAGCCAGTTCAAATATTATTTTTATTCAGAGTGATAAACTTCTATCTAAAAGTATTGAGCGATAGGGGACAAGGATACCCATGGTCTCTCTGAATGAATGAATGAATAAGCTTGAGGAACTAAACAGCCTTCTCATGTTCCTTGGTAGGTGTTAATATCATAACAGTAAATTGGACAACTCAAGAGACCAAAGTGTCGCCTATACCCTCACTGCTTCAAAACAACTGAGCAAATTAAATCATACTCTGCAGTATTGTTGAAAGTTCTATTAGTCTCCTAGGATTTTTCATTGATTTTTATTTATTTCTAAAACGATTTAGAGTGTCTAGTTTTAAATAGTCTGTCTCATTGCAGCAATTCTAAATCCATTAATGGGACAACATTTTTTTTCAACTGCAATTTAGACAGGAATAATGCTTGGCTATAAAACCCTTTTAAGTTGCTTCCTGCTTTCTATGTCAATCTAATTGATCAATAAAAGACCATTAGCATTACTAGTTTAGTTTAGTTTAGAGATACAGTGCGGAAATATGACCTTCGGCCCACTGAGTCCGCACCGTCCAGCGATACCCACACATTAACACTACCCTACACACACGAGTGACAATTTTACATTAACACCAAGCCAATTAACCTACAATCCTGTACGTCTTTGGAGTGTGGGAGGAAACCGAAGATCACGGAGAAAGCCCACACAGGTCACAGGGAGAATGTACAAACTCGATACAGACAGCACCCAGTCAGGATGGAACACGGGTCTCTGGCACTGTAAGGCTGCAACTCTACCACTGCGCCACTGTGCTGCCTGTACTACATGTCTGTATTTTTATACTCCTGATGTACACGGATAAAGCAGTTTCCTGTGCTGGCCTTTTGCCTGCAGACGGCTAGAGGGAAAATACATAGGACAGTGTTGCATGCAACTGAAGGTGTTAGAAAATATAAAAGATATCATTTCAGTTTGTCAATTTAAACAGTGTTGCAAGTTGCTTATCATCTACCACAACAGTAGGTTAAATAAATGAACCGCCTCAATCCACACAAATTTGGAAACTTGGATCACGCTTCTTTTCATTTTATGTAAGAATATTGAATATTAACTCAAAATGTGCTGAGAATCAACCATACAAGGCAGACCTACAATCAGACCATTTCCTTCTTGTTTGAAGGGGGATATCCATATCATCAGGATACATAATGTGTGCAAAACAAAAATATTACTGAAAGCAGCACAAACAATATTTAACGCATCTGTAACAATTTATCCAAGAGCTTTCTTAGCCTGGGTCATGATATCAATAATCCTGATCTAAATGCTAATTTTGTTCATTCAATGAATTAACAGTATTTCCTGTAAAATTAGAATGGATTAACCATTGCCAAGTTTTCAAACTACAAAAACCAAAAAAAAACCTCAAACTTCTATAATACTGAGCCCAAGTAAACAGGATTAGCACACCCTTCAAATATTCTCATAACTAACTTGTACAAGATTTAATACAAAGCTGCATTACATTTTTTTTAAATATCTCCCCCCCCGCCTCAAAATGACAAGCTAAAACTATATGAGAAGAATGCAGCTAAATAAGGAGACTTAATGCAGAACATTAGAGAAAACTTAATTTTGTATTCTTATTGTACATCAATTGTATTAAAATTAATAAGGAAGACTGGGATAGGAGATCAGGAGACAGGGAGGGGGGAGGGTATTTTCTCTCAGCAAAGTTAAATTTACAAAGAAAACCTTCATTGAAACAGGTGGGAAAAGAGTAACTAACCTTTACATACTGATTTGTCACGCTATTTACATTGTTTACTTTCTACAGGACAGAGACCTGTAGTCAAGTGTGAGCAAAATGACTCATGCAGATGTCCACAGTGAAGGGTAAAAGGATTTAGCACAATAATGTGTGCTGATAATATAAAAAGGAAGCCAAATTTCCAATATCCATTTTTGAATTGTTCATGTTGTTTCGAGGCCCAAATACTGTTCTTAATTGCCACAGCAACCCCGTTGGCTCTGCTGATTCGTTTCTTGTAGATTTAACCCCCGATTTCTAGCCGCGGTTGCTGGATTTTGAGGATCATTTTTTGGCATTTTCTTAGCTGTGGGGAAAATAATAGAATACATTGATGACTTCCCTAAATAGCCAACCGTGGCTGAGAGAAAGTGTTCCAACTTCCCAAGGATGTTTGTGCTCCAGCATCAGGCACATATGAAATTTAACCTTCACTGAAGCCGAGTTGATGTTTTGTAGCAATGTTACAACATTTTGAGATTTAAAAAATCAAGTCTGAAATTTATCCCATCAGATAAAGCATAAAAATAAGTTTAATTTGACACCTAATTCACTTTCATATCTTCAGTATTAAAAAAGTTATGGCCATTTTCATACTCGGAAATTAGCATCTTGTTCCCTATTGCTTTTCCATTGACTTAACACAAAAGCTGTGATCAAGGACAGTCAAAAGCCCATAACTTTCTTAAAAATTGAGAGAACTGAATGAAATTTTCAGTTATTATAGATTGAAGCATTCTGAAATAAATATGAAACAATCTTACTTGGATGACCTGAAATTAAAGCATATATTTAGTTAGTGACCCAATTGTAGCTAATTACAAAAATCAATTACTAGATCTAAACATCTATCCATTTCTTAAGAACAGGTTAACATTTTTAAAAAGCCTATAACATTCACACAAGAATTCACAATATAACATGATTTTTAAATCTCATTGTCATGAATTTATAGGGCAAATGGAAGGAATTTAGTGTTTAATTCCTGTAAATTAATGGGCATTTAAATCATCTTCCGAGTGGGATTTTGTGAAACGCGCTGGTTTGGAACGTTGCGGTTGCAGTGAATTTAAACCCCATATCGGCAGAAAAAATACTGCCTGTTCGTATATTTACATAATGACATTTTCGCAACTTGAAATTTTCATTAAAGGCATCCTAAGAAGCAAGTTTATATGAAAAAATAAACGGCATACCTTGCCTTGTCCCCTACGTGAGATCCGTCCCTTTGTCGGCGTTGACGGCATTTGAAGATGATTTTAATTTTATTCCAACAATTAAATGACCCAGCGCTAATTTTAATAAACTTAATAAAACGGCAGTCAAAGTGATTTTTCTTTAGCAACTAAACAGCCTGACAGAGATCGATTTGAATAGGCTGCAGAAAAATCGCATTTTAAACCCGTCCCACCCCCCCCTCTCAAAGGCGCCAAAGTCGCGCACACGGGCAGCGACAGAACTGCAGTGCCGCTGAAGGTAAGTTTTATAACATATCTATATTTTTATGTTAATATTGTTCATCTGGTCATTTTTGGTCACCGTAAAAGGAAAGAAGGCATTAAGATGGAAAGAGTGCAGAGAAGATGTAGCCAGAACTTAACGACCTTAGACAATAGACAATAGCTGCAGGAGCAGGCCGTTTTCCCCTTCGAGCCAGCACCGCCATTCAATGTGATCATCGCTGATCATCCCCACTCAGTACCCCGTTCCTGCCTTCTCCCCATATTTCCTGACTCCGCTATCTATAAGAGCTCTATCTAACTCTCGCTTAAAAATCCAGAGAATTGGCCTCCACTGCCTGAGGCAGATAATTCCACAGATTCACAACTCTCTAAATGGCCTACCCCTTATTCTTAAACTGTGGCCCCTGATTCTGGATTCCCCTAACATCGAGAACATGTTTCCTGCCTCTAGAGTGTCCAATCCCTTAATAATCTTATATGTTTCAATAAGATTCACTCTCATCCTAAATTCCAGTGTATACAAGCTCAGCCGCTCCATTCTATCAACATATGACTGTCCCGCCATCCCTGGAATTAAAAAGGAAAGGATAGATTGGGCAGGCTAGGACTTTATTCCTTGGAGCTCAGGAGGATGAGGGATGATCTTTTAGGGTGTATAAAATCATCAGGGGAATAGGTAAGGTGAATGCGTAGAGTCATTTTCCTGGGGTTGGAAAATCATGAACTAGAGACCATAGGTTTTGGTGAGCTTAAGTGCAACCTGAGGTGCAACTTTTACACACGTACGTTGGGGGGGGAAATGGAACGAACTACCAAAGGAAGTGGTTGAGGCAGGTACATCAACATTTAAAAGACATTTAGACAGGTACATAGGTAGGAATGATTTAAAGAGATATGGGCGTGGGACTAGGTTAGATGGGACTTCTCAGCCAGCAAGGATGAGTTGGGCTGAAGGGTCTGTTTCCATGCTGTACGTCCCCAAGATTCTATAACTTTTCCCTTGTTCACATGCTGACCATATATTAGAGATGAGGAATCTGTTTGGTCCTTGGTTGCATGTGTATTTTGGCGCAATATGCTGCTATTCACTCAAACGGTAATATTTTGGTCCAAATTATAGGAGCATTAAAGCAAGTATTTGAATATCAAACATATTCACAAACAACAGAATAAGTTTTCTCTTGACAATCAACAATAGTCAAATTAGTTGAAATGCGCCAAATTCTCCTTTCAAATCTGTTTTTTGTGCAACACGTGAAGAAACAACACGAAAGAACATGATTTTCCATTTATGTTATACAGAGCCAGCAAACAAACTCAAGTGCTTCATCACCTGTTCAGCATCCAAACAATTCTCTTTGCTGTAATTTTATGCCTCGTGATTCAATTCAAGCTATTTAAAATCATCTAATCTAAGATCCCTGCAAACATCAAAATAGAGAAATTTGTTGATATTTCTAAACAAAATCTGATTTCATCTGCTTATCAACATCCCACCACCACCACCTGCAACCACCTACAACCTGCCACACTTATTCCTGCCTCTCCCTTCTCCTAGTTTTCTTGCAAACCCCCCACCCCCACCCCCACCACCCCCTTCCCCCCCCACACACAGTCTGAAGGACCTCAGCCTGAAACATCACATATCCATGTTCTCCAGAGATGTGTAGGTAGGAACTAAAGATGCTGGTTTAAACTGAAGATAGACACAAAACGCAGGAGTAACTCAGCGGGACAGGCAGCACATCTGGAGAGAAGGAATGCCTGACATTTCAGGTCAAAACTCTTCTCCAGAGATGGTGCCTGACCCACGGAGTTACTCCAGCACTTCATTTCCTTTTTTTCAAAAAATACAAGTGGGGTTCATAAAAAGTATAACTTTATTTATAAATAAATAATGCCGGTGAATGGGTCACAATTAGTAGGTAGTGTGCAGCAGAGAAGGCAAAGAGATTTGATAGCATGCTATAAATATTTAAAGAATGGCAATTATTTATGCATACAATGACATGGAAATTATTTGGACAGGTACATGTACAAGAAATATTTAAAAGGTAGGGGCAAGTGGGACTAGGTTAGATGGACATTATATTTTTCTTTGAATGAGGCATTGTTAATTTAAATTTGTTATTGTAAATTAAAGTTTATTTTTGCAAAGAAGTCCAGAAAGGGGGGGGGGGGGGGGGGGGGGGGGGGGGGGGAGTTGATTAAAATAAAAGGAGAATAAAAAAGAATTGACACATTAATTGGCAGTATAGATTAAATGGGCCAAAGAGCTTGGTTCCAAAATATAACCGTGTAATTCATCATTCAGATGGAAATCTGATCTAGATTAAATCTTCCAGATGAAATCTTATAGTACTATAGTCCGTATATGTTAGATCCTCATGTTCATGTGATAGGAGGGGGAGAATCAGGCTGTTTGTCCCATCAAGTCTACTCCACCATTCAATCATGGCTGATCTATCTTTCCCTCTTAACCTCATTCTCCTGTGAAAATCTTCTACTCTGAAATGAGAGCAATGCGCCATCCCCCTGCATAAAACTACAATTTATCCTGATTACAAACACTTATTTAGATTTCATATATTCCTAATTCACATTTACCAAACAATGAAAATATTATAATCTAAAACACCTTACCTATTGCTAGAAATATATCATTGACATTCATGGCAGTCTTTGCTGATGTCTCCATGAAGAGAAGGCCACAGTCTTCTGCATATGTTTGTGCTTCCTAAGGGAAAGAAAATGAAATGCTTAAGTGCTTAGGCCATTCCAAATATCGGTCCTGCCAAATCTTTTACATTTTGTGCACTTGGAAATTAAAAACACTCAACAATCTAGGATTAATTAAGAAAGACAATACATGATTACAATCGAGCCATCCACAATGTACAGAAACATGATGAAGGGAATTATGTTTAGTACAAGATAAAGCCAGTAATGTCCGTTTAAAGATAAACCGAGCATCTCCAATGATGTAGTTAGTAGTTCAGGACTGCTCTCTATTTGTGCCTGATAACAGCTGGGAACAAACTGTCCCTGAATCTGGAGGTGTGCATCTTCACACTTCTACACATTTTGTCTTATGGGAGAGGGGAGAAGAGGCCAGGGTGCGACTCGTCCTTGATTATGCTGCTGGCCTTGCCGAGACAGCGTGAGGTGTAAATGGAAGGGAGGTTGGTTTGTGTGATGGTCTGGGCTGCGTACACAATTCTCTGCAATTTCTTGCAGTCTTGGATGGAGCTGTTCCCAAACCATGCTGTGATGTATCGTGATAAAATGCTTTCTATGGTGCATCTGTAGAAGTTGGTGAGAGTTGTTGGGGACATGCCAAACTTCCTAAGCCTTCTAAGGAAGTAGTTGCGTTCTTCTCGAACTGGAGTATACACGCATCAAACTTCTACAGATATTTCTGTAACCAAAACCTTTATGACCAAGTAAGCTAATGGGGTGACTAGAGCGAGAATATATATTTGCACTAGATTTGAATCTATGATACCGTTCATCTGAAATCAGTATTAAACTCCTTCATTGACTCCTTCAGTCAATATTAGCAGCACCATACAGCTTAATGTAACTCTCTTTGCCTCATTCTCTTGCCATATTACTGACATTGGTTATCCAAAGATAAGGTTTGAAGTGGCATTTAAAAAGGAACTACACTGTTGTACTGTGCTGTTTCACAATCCTAATTAAAAAGCATATTTACCCATTTATCCGTGATAAATTGCATCAGTCATGGAAAGGGAAGGTGAAAGTGATGTTTCGAACTGAGGGTGTGAAAAAAATCAGGGACATTCTATGTAAAGGGCACGGCACAACAGCATGTTGTCTCAAATCATTACCTCATACTCCACCATTCGTTTATCTGCCAGATCAGCTTTATTGCCAGCCAACGCTATCACTATGTTAGGACTGGCTTGTCTCTGCAACTCCTTTACCCATGCTTTTGCTCTATCAAATGTTTCCTAAATAAAATCAAATAGAATTAATGCATTAACTTATTACTCAAATACCATAACATGTGCAGCAAATTTGCTTCTGGAATTTAGCTTCATTTTGGAAATATTATGGCAAATATAGAATACAAGAATTGGGTAATAACAAGTCAATATGCATCCAATGACTACAACTGAACAACAAGCACTTAAACAAGATCCTAGTGCTTTCATTATTTGAATTCCTTCCTAAAAATGCCAGACATTATGGAGGCAACCTACAGTTTTAATCTGAAATGCAAGCACGCATTCTGAAAACACAGCTCTGTGATGAAAAGCTTATTTGTTTGACCCACTGTACAAGACATTCAATACAAACAACAGTCTGATACATATCGACGTTTTGTTAATTAAAAATAACTTTCAATTCAAATTTCCTCATGACTTGCTAAATACACCATCTAGTGGCTTGACTCAGGATCTATGGTACAGTTGGAATATTAACCATCACTCAGATATAAAAATAAACTAAATGAGAGAGAAGTTTTTCCTTTGATCAGTGACCCACAGTAGACATTTTAAGAAGATATAACATTTCATAAGGACAAGATGCAGACTGGTCACTGCGACTGTTGACACAGTGTGACGCAGTACACAACTTACCAAACCACTAAATGCCCTGGTCAACAATACAGTGACATAAATCCCAGTCCCATCAACTTTAATTTAATTAATCATTTGGAGTTAAAACAAACACTTTAGTCATATGATGAAGACAATAAAACTACTGAATTGTAAAAACTAATTTGGTTCACTAATGTCCTCTGGAAAGATAATCTTACCTTTGCTGATGTGAGTGAAATGCTACTCCAAATCCACAGAAATTTGATTAACTCCGCCCTATCCACTGAAATTACTCAACTGTGCCATGTGAAAGTAGAAAAGGGATAAATGTGGCCAGACGCAAAAAGCTGGAGTATCTCAGCAACACATCTCTGGAGAAAAGGAATAGGTGGTATTTCGGGTCAAGGTGCTTCTTCAGACGGGTCCTCAGAAGGGTCTCGTCCCGAAACGTCATCCATTCCTTTTCTCCAGAGATGCTATCTGACCGGCTGAATTACTCCAGCTTTTTGTGTCTATCTTCGGTTTAAACCAGCATCTTCAGTCTTTCCTACACATAAACATGGACATATCGAGGGTCTGAATTCACTCTGGTCTTCCTCACAAACCTTCAGGGATCTGGTGTCTAAACCGAAAGCACACATAAAATACAATGGCCCATTGAATCCACCATCACAACAACCCTGTCTCACCAGCAGGCAGAATCTATAGAAGTTGATGGTAACCATGTGAGATGAACCTAGCTAACCTCAGCCTTTCCAAACTTACCATTGAAGATGTACCTATCCATGACAGCAATAGCAGAAGCTGCTAAATTTTCAGACGAAGGATGTGATGGCCACTATAATTTTACTAAATGGGAGAGACTCAATTAGAAACTAGACATCCACAAAACATTGCGGACCCTCACTAGCAACACCACAATAGGTCCAGCCTATTCCTCACACAACCACCACTATGAGGTTAAGGGATTAATCTTACCTTCATGGGTAATGCTGAAGATCATGCCAGGAGAGGTAGGCGGCGCGGCTCTCGTCAGCAGCGGCCTCTGCAGTCCGTCTGCGTTTTTATTATTTTATGTCTATGTTTTTATGTCGTTTTTGTTATTTTTGTTGGGGTATGTGTGTGGGGGGGTGGGGGTGGTGTGGGGGGGGTTGGGGGTAACTTTTAAATCTCTCCCTGCACGGGAGACCCGACCTTTTCTTTGTCGGGTCTCCGTTGTCGTTGGGGCTGCAACGAGGAGCGGCCTCCAACAGGAAGACCGGGGGCTCCAGTGCCGACACTCACCTCACCGTCGCGGAGCTGGCCGAGTCCAGAGCGGGTGGAGCTGTGGTGGACGCTGCTGCGGCCCGACCCCCGGAGATTCGGTGGCTGCAACTGCGGGTTTGGCGGACAGTGACACCGGGAGCCCGCGGGTCCCTGGAGGGAGACCGCTTTTCGGGGCTTCCGCAACGGCGACTTCTCCCGCCCGAGTTGCGGGGTTGAAGAGCTCCTGGAGCGGGGCCTTACAGCACCGCCCCGCGCGGCTTGGAATGGCGGCGGGTCTCTGCGAGCGCGCGCCGGGGGCTCTAACACCAAGACCCGGTGTGCGACCTTGCATTACCCGGCGTGGCTTAATGGCCACGGGACAATTCGCCATCGCCCGCCGGGGGCTTTGACTTTGACTCTGACATCGGGGGGGGGGGAGTGCAGTGGAGAGAAAAGTTTTTTGGCCTTCCATCACAGCAATGTGATGGATGTTTATGTAAATTATGTTGTGTCTTGGGTCTATTTGTTTGTAATGTATGGCTGCAGAAACGGCATTTCGTTTGGACCTCAAGGGGTCCAAATGACAATAAATTGAATTGAATTGAATTGAGAGGCATAAGAAGTACATAAAAATGGATTGCCGAACAAGTGAAACTGTACAAAACCATATGCACGCAAAACAATGGTCAAGATTAAAGTGATCACACAATAGCGCTATAATATCTTGTGCGAATAATTGTGTACAATCAAGTAGTGAACAGAAGGAGAAGGAAGGCCTCAATAATGAACCCATCGTCAAAGACAGCGGGCAAAGCAAGCAAGTGCTGGTGGCAAAATTGAGGCATTCATATCCACGTTCAGCCAGAAGTGCTAAATGCATGATCCATCTCATCCTTTTTCTGAAATCTTATGCTTGGAGCCAATTTTCAATTACAGTACATTTAACACTGGCATGTACTCATCGATGTGGCAAGTTCCCAAGGATGCCCTATTCACATTCAATTCCATTCTCTAATTTTAACCAGTGAAATATTGCTCAGATTTTGCACTTCAGAAGTACCAGACAATGACCATTCCCAACAAAAGCATGCTTAACCACCAACCCATCACATCCAATGGCATTGCCGCCACCAACTGTACAACAAGATCTCGGGCGAGGGGGTAGCAATAACCAGAAGTCCAAGTTGGCCATCCGCATAAATATTGTGGTTATAAAGCAAATCAGGGGCCGGGTATCCCGTGACAATTGATTCAGCTCCTGTTGCAAGATGTAATATGGAACATGATGGAGTTGCACTGAATGAGTGTAGCTGCAACAATATTCAGGCAGCTCCACTTTATGCAGGACAGAGCAGCCTGTGTAATCGTATCCTCTGCATTATCGTCAACATTCAGTTCCTCTACCAGCAGTGCACCATGCTGCAGGATGAGCAATCTACAAAATGAACGATTATTACTTCTAAACCAACAGTGTCTCAAACCAGCTCCTCTACCGTGAGGAAGAACAAGGCAGGTACATGAGAACACCTGCATAATCTGCTCCATCTCATTCCAAATAGATATAAAGGAAGGAACTGCAGATGCTGGTTTAAATCGAAGATAGACACAAAAAGCTGGAGTAACTCAGCAGGTCAGACATTAACTTCTCAAATCCAATAAACAATGGCCAATAAATCCCAGCAAAATCCAAATTCTAGAAAAATAAAATAAAACAGCCTCCACCACATTACACAAATGGTTTATGTCTACTTGGATTAATTAAATTGTTATTTGCAAGTTTGTCAGTGTTCTCTAGAGGAAGGAGAATTAAGTTGAATATTTAAATAAGAAATATTTTTAAATGATTATGATTATCAGCTACAATTTTAGATGTGTTCTGCATCTTTGAAGAATACATTTTATTATATGATATTCTAAAATCTGAGAGGCTGGCTGTGCTCATTCCAGCTACCATTATGTATTAACTTACAATATTTACTGTTACCTGTTTTGTGATATCAAAAACCACTATGGCAGCTTGGGCTCCCCTGTAATACATTGGTGCTAAACTGTGGTAACGTTCCTGACCGGCAGTATCCCAAATCTCAAATTTCACCGTTGTGTCATCCAAACAAACGGACTGAGCAAGAAAGGCAGCTGCAAAATAAAAATATGTAAAGTGCAATTAATTTTATATAGTCAAATTAACAATTTTACATCTTGTTTATTCCTCTCAGAAATTGTATTTTGTTTTTTCCGCAATTCCGTTGTGGATGCTAATCCAATTACTGATGTACAGTAGAGCATCACAAAGCTCTGCATCAGAATCCAGTGGATTTACGCAGCAGCTGAAACAAAAGTAGTTTCCCTCTAGTTTCTCTCTCCCCTGACTCTCAGTCTAAAGCAGGATCACGATCAGCTGGGCAAGTGGGCCGAGGAATAATTCATGGAGTTTAATTCAGATAAATGTGAGGTGTTGCATGTTGGGAGAACCATGACAATGAACAGTAGGGCCCTAGGGAGTGTTGTAGAACAGTGAGATGTTGGAGGACAAGTACATAGTTCCCTGAAAGTGGCATCACACTTAGATTGAGTGGTGAAGAGGCTTTTGGCATGCTGGTCTTCATCAGTCAGAGAATTAAAGACAGAACTTGAGACATGTTATTGTTGTACAATATTTACGTGAGGCTGTACTCAAGAGTATTGTGTGGGAATACTAAAGAATGGTCTCAACCCGAAATGTCACCTATTCCTTTTCTCAAGAGATGCTGCCTGACCCACTGAGTTACTCCAACATTTTGAGTTACCTTAGAGTATTGTGTTCAGTTTTGGTCACCCTGCCATTAAGATGCCATTACACTGGAAAGGTGCAAAGAAGATTTATGAGGATTACCAGGACTCGAGGATCTAAGCAAAAGGGAGAGATTGGGCAGGCTAGAACTTCATTCCTTGAGTGCAAGAAGCTGTGGGATAATCTTATAGAGGTGTATTAAACCATGAGGGGAATGCACAGTTTTTTCTCCCTAGGGTAGAGGAATCAAGGTTTGTGATGAGAGTGGATCCTGAAGAGTAACTTTTTCCACACGTTTTGTTCTCTGTGTAGGGAACAGGCTGCCAGAGGAAATTGTTTTGTGGGGTACAATAGCAACATTTAAAAGACATTTGGACTGGTACATGGATAGAAAAGATTCAGAGGGTTATGGCCCAAACCACAGGCAAAGGAACTTGGTTAGAGGGGCATTTTGGTCCGCATTGGCGAGTTGGGCTGAAGGGTCCCTTTCCGTGCCATATGACTCTATGAATGCCTTCTTCACTACCTTATTCACCAGTGTCATTTCTATCCACAGATGCTGCCTGAGCTGCTGAATACTGCAGCAGTTTGTTTTGTGCTTTAGATGAAGCGGCATCTGTGCAGAGTTAATGTTACAGCTGGATGACCTTACACTGGAAATGACTAATTATGACAAATTTTGGAAAAGTTGCATAACTCAAATTGCTGCATTCAATCGAGTCTTGAGGCCTCTACCTTGCTTAGATGGAGGATGAGGCAATATTCTTCAAGCTTACATTTGGGCTCTGTTGGAATACATAGTTCAAAGTGCTGGTGGAATGAAAGTAGTGACACGTAACTGAAGTAAGTGTCTAAAGAAAGTGCTCTGCAAAGCAGTCACCCGATCTGCATTTGATATGTACAAAGTACAGGAGAGGATATCTTGTATGCTGAATACAATACACTAGATTGGAGGAAGTGCAAGTGAGTGGCTGGAGCATTATCCATCCATCTAAATGATGGCACTCCGAATCAATTTCCTGCTCTATGAGAGATTTGGGCAGATGGGCGAGGGTGAAGAGACCAGTGGAAATGATCGTTAACTGTAGATATTCAGTCAGGATGCTTATATAATATAATCATACTTGGCTTCAATGCAAACTCCACAAAATATGACCAGTGGAAAAAATGTCTCCGCATTGCAGATTTTACAGTGACCAAGAACATTGTCAAGTGCCTGATTGCAGTTGTCTGCCAGTGCCACTGGTCCAGTCCACCAGGAAAACCTCTGGACAATAAACTGATGTTTGACTAACCATATTATAAAAATAACATTTTAAAACAATAAAATCGCTATGGCACATCTAAGATGAAATGGCTATTACATACATCAAATAATGTGTTATTCAAAAACTCACCACCGATCGTTGTCTCTTGGAATTCGTCAAACTGGCCTTTGACAAATCGCAGAACTAAACTTGATTTACCCACTGCCATATCTCCCAGTAGAACAAGCTTGAACTGGCAGATCTTTGTCTGGCCAAGGCCATTTGGTCTGGAGGCTCCTCTATTTGCCATCATCCCTTATATTTGTAATTTCCTCTTCCAGTTTCAGTGAGATTGCCACTGTTCAGTCATGCGAGAAGAAAACTGGTGTTCAGTGACTACTTCACAACTGTTAAAGTAGAAAATTCAAGATTCAAATACATCAAATAGTTACATTGAAACTCATGTTATAGTATCATACAGACAAAGGGTAGGGTAATATTCAACGACAACAACATTAATGAAATATCCTTCTCAGGACCACAATTATACTGTCCTCAGGAGCACAATTAGTATCAATGGGATTTTTTTTTTTTAAACATCACAACGATGTTAAAGTTGTTTTAGAAATCCAGAACTTGATTAGTTTTAATTCTGGATAAAAGTGCAACTTTTTGGCATTGTTGAAAATTATTGAGTTAAGAAGTTACTCTCTTATTTAATAAGTAGCAAAAGTTTCATCATTAAACAAAACAAAAACAATAATACTTACTTTCCTTAAAATTGTTAATTCATACTAGGATTAGTCAAACCTTGAATATATGACCCTAATGTAATTTTTCAGAATATAATAAATCATAGCTGACACAAAGAATAAATTCTTGATAAAGTTTGGCAAATTAATACACGCCAATTTAGTTGGTAAACTAATCACCACGTCTCAAAAATAGAATAGAATGTACAAGAAAATTGTAAGCACAAGTTATTTCCATGTGATTAAATTAATTTAAATCAAAAATGGAACAAGAAGTTACTCAGCTTCAAATGCATCCAATACAAAAGGTATTCAAAATACACAAGCATTCTTAGAGTTTGCTATGGCAACTGTTCTGTCCAAAGTGGCAAGAAATTGTAGAGATTTGAATGCAGCCCAGTCTTCATGCAAACCTGCACTTTCTCTGTAGCTACAACATTCTGCACTGTTTATTTTCTCAATTGCACTACCTGATGTACTCACCTACAGTATGATTAACCAGTATAGCGTGCAAAACAAAACTTTTCACTGTATCTCAGAGCACATGACAATAATAATAAACCAAACCAAGCATTCACGAGCCTCAATTTAATTTAAATTAAGTTAAATTGACGGGTCTCAACCCAAAACGTCACCTATTCCTTGTCTCCAATGATGCTGCCTGTCCCGCTGAGTTACTCCAGCATTTTGTGTCTACATTGATAGTTACCATATTCCATCCTATGTTACACCTATACCAATAGTTAGCTAGCAAATTCAGAGCATGCCTATGACCTCCAAAAACAAAACAGATGGCGGTGAACCATCGACAACTGCTACAATTGTGTTCTGGAATCTCCATTTGGTCCAACTTCAGATCTGGAATTCATACTATAAAACAGGTTGGAGATCAAATCATAAATGTTGCATTTAAATACAACTTCTTGAACATTTTATACTATTTCAAAATGCTAATTTATCTAAAATGGTTAAGAGATCTTAATGTACATCATAATAAATCTCAACGACAAAGCTTGCTTTCCTCAAATTGTTTGCAGAGGGTCAAAGGCACTAGTTTATTCATGGTTAGACATTGCAAATACATGGGCAATGCTTATATTCAAACCTGATCAAGATATATCGATTCCTAGATACCAAACTCACTTATTGCAGGAAAAAGCATAAAAAATGAAACAAATATCTGAATTTTATAAGGGAGAAAGAATAGGAAAAAAAACCACTGCAAAACTCCACTTCCAACACATTTGCCCAGTCAAGGAGAGGGGCTTTGGAGATGTATCATTCATATTGTCCCAGAGCTGAACCTCACGATTGAGGAACACTGGCAAATGCAACAAAGAAACTTCTATAGTTGTACTCCCCAACCCCTCCAGCCCCCAATTTCCCTTTCCCTATCAACACACTTGTTTTATAATGTTTAAGAAAGAACTGCAGATGCTGGAAAAATCGAAGGTAGACATAAATGCTGGAGAAACTCAGCGGGTGAGGCAGCATCTATGGAGCGAAGGAATAGGCGATGTTTCAGGTTGAAACCCTTCTTCAGACTGATGTGCGGGGGGGGCGGGAACAAGAAAGGAAGATGCGGAGACAGTAGGCTGTGGGAGAGCTGGGAAGGGGAGGGGAAGGAGGGAGAAAGCAAGGACTACCTGAAATTGGAGGTCAATGTTCACACCGCTGGGGTGTAAACTACACAAGCAAAATATGAGGTGTTGCTCCTCCAATTTGTGGTGGGCCTCACTCTGGCCATGGAGGAGGCCCAGGACAGAAAGGTCGGATTCGGAATGGGAGGGGGAGTTGAAGTGTGAGCCACCGGGTGATCAGGTTGGTTATTGCGAACTGAGCGGAGGTGTTGGGCGGAGCGATCGCCAAGCATGCGCTTGGTCTCACTGATGTAGAGCAGTTGACACCTGGAATAGCGGATGCAATAGATGAGGTTGGTGGAGGTGCAGGTGAACCTCTGCCTCACCTGGAAAGACTGCTTGGGTCCTTGGATGGAGTCGAGGGGGGAGGTAAAGCGACAAGTGTAGCATTTCCTGCGGTTGCAAGGGAAAGTACCAGGGGATGGTTTGGGAAGGGACAAGTTGACCAGGGAGTTTGGAGGGTACGGTCTCTGCAGAAAGCAGAAAGGGGTGGAGATGGAAAGATGTGGCCAGTAGTGGGATCCCGTTGGTGGTGGCGAAAATGTTGGAGGATTATATGCTGTATGCGATGGCTGATGTGGTGGAAGGCGAGGACAAGGGGGACTCTGCCTATTTGCGAATGGGGGGAGAGGGAGTAGAAGCGAAGCTGCGGGATATAATGGAAGAGGAGAACCCCCATTTCCTAAAGAATGAGGACATGTCCGATTGAGTCTTTACAGGAAGCAGGGTGGGAAGAAGTGTAGTCAAGATAGCTATGGGAGTCAGTAGGTTTGTAGTAGATGTCAATCAATAGTCTGCTTCCTGTGATGGAGACGGTGAGATCTAGAAACGGTAGAGAGATGTCGGAGATGGTCCAAGTGAATTTGAGTGGATTGTCACCTTGTCATGGTGGAGAAGCGTGTGTGGTCCTGAGATCCTGAGAGCGATGCTATCTGGAGCTATGCTCCTAGTTGGGTCACCCATGGTGGTAAAGTCGAGGGGGAGGTCTCTGACAAAGAACAATCCAACCAAGACCTCAACGGTGGAACAGGCGGAGGATGATGGCTGATTTTAGTGGAGCGTCACAACGGTTGGGAAGGCGGATGAAGGCTGCAGCAGAAAAGGGTCTCCGGTCGTCTTGGATCATGCCACTAGATTCTGACCCAGATTTGTCAAGGTCCATGGGGTGGCTGTCTGTGCACCAGTCTCCCCACATTAAACAAAGTCACTCACAGGTGTCATCAATGAGAGGACAGTCATCCTCGTTTCGAGTGACCGCCAATGATGATGATGAGTGCAGGATGGAATTTGAGTGCAGGATGGAAATTAAAGGTGAAGTTGATGAAGTCAGTGAGTACTCCATGGGTGCAGGAGGTAGCACCAATGCAGTCATCAATGTAACGGAGGTTGAGTTCGGGGGTAGGGCCAGTGTAAACCTGGAACAGGGATTGTTCAACGTACCATACAAAGAGACAGGCATAGCTAGGGCCCATGCGAGAGCCCATAGCTATGCCTTGGATTTGGAGGAAGTGGGAGGAGTCGAAGGAGAAGTTGTTTAGGGTAAGGACCAGTTCTGCTAGGCGGAGGAGAGTAATGGTAGACGGAAATTGGCTGGTTATGCGGTCAAGGAAGAAACAAAGAGCTTTAAGACTCTCCTGGTGGGGGATGGAGTTGTAGAGTGACTGGACATCCATAGTAAAGATGAGGGAGTGTGGGCCTGGAAAACGGAAGTCATTGAGGAGGCGAAGAGTGTGTGAGGTGTCTTGGACATAGGTAGGAAGGGATTGGACCAGGGGGGATATGATGGAGTCGAGGAATGTGGAAATTAATTCAGTGGGACATGAACGAGCAGAAACAATGGGTCTGCCAGGACAGTTCTGTTTGTGGATATTGGGGAGAAGATAAAATCAGGCCGTGCAGGTTTGGGGAACGATAAGGTTGGAGGCTTTAGAGGGAGTTGGAGGCTTAAGGTTGGAGGCTTCAGTAATGGTGCTTGTGATTAAGGCCTGGTGCTCATCTATGGGGTCATGGTCCAAGGGTAAGTAGGAGTAGGTGTCTGAGAGTTGTCGCCTGGCCTCGGTCCGGTTGAGGTCAGCGTGCCAGACTACCAATGCACCTCCCTTGTCGGAGGGTTTGATTATCCAGTCAAGGTTGCTGCAGAGTGAGCGGAGGGCTGTGCTTTCGGGGGGGAGAGGTTAGAGTGAGTAAGGGGAGTGGAATATTTGAGGCAGTTGATGTCCCGCCGGCAGTTGGAAATGAAAAGGTCTAAAGAAGGTAGAGGGCCATCCGGGGGAGTTGGAAATGAATAGGTCTAATTTTAAAGTAATTCTCCAGTTCCCAGAATCTACAGATAGTGTTCCCTAATTCATAAAAGATTGACACAAATGCTGGAGTAACTCAGCGGGACAGGTAGCAACTCTGGATAGAAGGTATGAGTGACGTTTCAGATCGAGACATTTTTTCAGACATTTAGTGTCTGTCTTCGGTGTAAACCAGCATCTGCAGTTTCTTCCTACACATCCTTAATTCATAAACTGCACTACAATCCAATGAGCATTATGGAAACATGTTAAAGCATAACATGTACTTTGGATGGGCAAATGTCATTGTCAGGCATGAATCTACAACCAACATTGAACTAACTAACTCATTCCACCGTACAATACAAAAATGCATGATACGCCATTTCACACCAAGCTGAAGCTTACCAAGCATTCAATGTGCTGGTACAGATCAAAACTATAGTCGAGCATGTAAGTCAAACAACAAACAAGAACAGACAGAACCCAGGACGCTGTTCAAACTTCAAGTAAAATATTGCGTAATTTTTAGAATATTTTACATGAAACATCATCTCAGGATTTTTGATAAGTAACGTTGCCTCCACCCTTCACACCAAAAATGTTTCCCCCCTCAAAGTGGCTAGCAAAGCAAAAACAGCAAGTGATCTTTGCAATCAAGTAATATATATAACCTATAATATACGATCAGAAAATAAACAAGGGAAGAATCAACGAAAGGGTGATTTAGGTGATCAAATCAGTTTCCAAACAAGAAAAAAATGAAATAGGGGTGGGGGGGGGAATAGGAAAGAGGAGGGGAAAATAACCTAATTTCAAATTCACTAATTGCAGGAAAATACTTTTCCAAATGTATTGGTCATCATTATTTATCATGCTAATTAAAATAGTATTAGTGTTTTCTAATGACAATTTTTAGAATCTAGTTTAATGAAGATTAAGATAAGGAGGGATAGGACATGGACAGTAATTGTTGGGCCAATAAGGAATGTTGTTGATCAGACACACTGTGGGGTTCTATCCACAATTTCCTGATTGGCATACAAGTGGATACAGTGATAAAAAGGCATATGACATGCTGCCTTCATAGGTAAGGGCATAGAATAAAAGTTGGGAGATTACATTGCAACTTTACAAAATATTGGATAGACTGCACTTGAAATACTATGTGCAGTTCTGATTGCTATGCTATAGGAAGGAAGTAATTTGCTGCAGAGAATGTCAAGGAGATCACCAGGGTGTAGCCTGAATTGGAGAGTTTTTGTTATAGGTAGGGACTGGACTTGTTTTTCCTGCAGCAAGTCCATGATAGAGGTTTATGAAATTATAAGAGGCACAGATAGGGCAGTTACAATTTCCCTTCCACAGTAGGGGATCATAAAGCAGAGGACATAGGTTGAAGGTGCGAGGAAAGAGTTTTAAAGGGGATTTGAGGAACTTTTTTTTTAAACATAGCGGTAGATATCCAAAACACATGGTCAAAGGTGAAATCAGAGAAAGTCAGTAGGTTTAAGATGGGCAAAAAGATTGACATGGATGTGGGCCCATGTCTGTTCTGTATAACTCCATGATTATATATAATCATAAATATGAAAACACACAATTGAAAGCAACGATGAAGTGCCAACCTCAGTAATTCATAAGCAGGGACTGATTATTATTTTTTTTATTGGTGTCAATAATAATTTTTAATTCTTTAAAAAACTTCATACAAGAGGTGCATCAATGTCCTGCCTTTATAATCACATTACACTATTGGCACATCCCACAAACAAGTGATTTAGTGAAAGCTCTACAATTAGCACTTTGAAAGTCAATTGCAGCATCCTTTAAGGGCCTGTTCCACTTGGCGATTTTGCCGGTGTCATATCAGTGTCACCAAAAGATTTTGAACATTTCAAAATACGCTGCGACAGAAAAAAACGTTGCGACACTTTAAAAAACACCGCGCGTCATACGTCATCACACCGCGTCACCGCCGCATCATACGTCATCACGCCGCGTATTTGTCGGTGACCTGATACGTCAGTCAATGATGCCGGCAGTCGCCAAAAAAATCGGCAAGTGGGACAGGCCCTTTAAGCAAAATGAATTAAAACGTATTATAATTGTCAATTTGTGACCAGTACAGAGTTTAATTGGTGGAAATTTTATAATATTTCCAGATGCGCCGGGGCTTTGTTTCACTGATATTCAGTGAAAATATATAAAAGCATCCTCTAATCAAGCTGCTGGCTAATTTAAACATTAACAAAGAATATTGTTTTATTCAGCACTTTCAGGGACATCATTTCATATCTAAACTGAAATTATGTCCCTGAAGTGCTGAATAAAACAATATTCTTTGTTAATGTTTGATAGAAACATAGAACATTGGTGCAGGAGTAAGCCATTCGGCCCTTCAAGCCAGCAGTGCCATTCAATATAATCATGGCTGATCATCCAAAATCAGTACCCCGTTCCTGCTTTAGCCCCATATCTCTTGATTCCATTTGCCATAAGAGCGAAATCTAACTCTCTTGAAAACATCCAGTGAATTGGCCTCCACTGCCTTCTGTGGCAGAGAATTCCACAGATTCACAACTCCATGGGTGAAAAAGTTTTTCCTCATCTCAGTCCTAAATGGCCTACCCCTGCACTGTGACCCCTGGTTCTGAACTCCTCCAACATCAGGAACATTTTTCCTACATAGCCTGTCCAATCCCTTAAGAATTGTATATGTTTCTATACAATCCCTTCTCATCCTTCTAAATTCCAGTGAATACAAGCCCAGTCGATCCATTCTTTTTCTTTACACATTCTAATTCCAATTCTACTTGAATTTTGTTTATTCCATGTAAATCTATTTTTATTTAAGCAAAAAAAATTGGGTTCATTTATACAAGTTACATTTTCTCAAGTGAAAATGTTTTTCAATTTAAGAAATTCAAAATATATACAATTTTTAAAGAGTTAACATTTGGCATACTCTAAACATCCCAGAAACATCACAGGGCTTCTTCAGTCAGAGTATTGAGTATAGATGTTGGGAGGTCATGTTGCAGTTGTATAAGACGTTGGTGAGATCGCATTTAAGGGCCTGTCCAAATTTGCGGGGACATAATTTGCGAGTGTACAAGCGTTTAGGAGAGTATGAAAAAGTGTCATGGTCGTGTTGTATCGCCGAAGTAGAACACCTCTTTCGACCCTCCTCGACTATGTAGAGAACCTCCTACGAATATGTTGAAGACCTCCTTCGACTATGTAGAAGACCTCCTCCGATCTCCTTCTACCTCCTTCGACTATATTGAAGACTATCTCCGACTAGCTTCGGAAAAATTGGACACCAAATAGTGGAGAGTGAAGACGACCTCTTTCAACTATGTTGAAGGCTATCTACGACTACCTTTGACTACCTTCGATTACTTCGACTACCCTCGATTGCCTTTGGTTACCTACAAATAGCATTACGACCTACTATGACCTATATCGACTAAACCTACGAGTAAAAAAATATAGATTTTTTTTCCATGGCAACCTTTTTTTACGCGCTGGCCTTTTTCAGCATGCTAAAGAAAAACACGGCAACCTAACTGAGGCCTCGCGTACGCGGGGCTGCGCTCGAACATGAAGGAGAGTTGCAAAGACCTCTTAGGACCTCGTGTCGACCATGCTGCGAGTATGAGTCGAGGGCAAACTCTTCTAAACTCGCCAATTAGGTCCCCGCAGTGGGACAGGCCCTTTAGAGTATTGTGTTCAGTTCTGTCCAATGTTATAGGAAAGATATTGCCAAGCTTGAAAGGGTTCAGAGAAGATTTACAAGGATTTTGCCAGGTCTAGAGGGTCTGAGCGAGAGGGAGAGTTTGTGTAGGCTGGGTCTCTTTTCCTTGGAGCGCAGGAGGATGAGGGGTGATCTTATAGAGGTGTATAAAGTCACGATCGGGTAGATGCACAGAATCTCTTGCCCAGAGTAGGGGAATCGAGGACCAGAGGACATAGGTTCAAAATGAAGGGGAAAAGATTTAATAGGAATGTGAGGGGTCACTTTTTCACACAAAGGGTGGTGGGTGTATGGAACAAGCTGCCAGAGGAGGTAGTTGAGGCTGGGACTATCCCAACATTTAAGAAACAGTTAGACAGTTACATGGATAGGACAGGTTTGGTAGGATATGGACCAAGCACAGGCAGGTGGGGCTAGTGAGGCTGGGACATGTTGGCCGGTGTGGGCAAGTTGGGCTGAAGGGCCTGTTTCAACACCATCACTCTACGACTCTATGACTCTAAAAATTCTAGAACTTCAATTTGCTTGTCCTAGAGTTGTAGGAAGCCGAGAACATCCAATGTCCTTTTTGTGATCCAAACATTGTCAAACTTTGGGAACTGAGTTTTACTCACCCCTATGCAACTGGATCCTCGACTTTTGCAGCAGACCACAATCAATGCAAAATTGCAACAACACTTCTTCCTCGTTAACCATTAGCATAGTAGCACCTTATTCCCCTGCTCTAGTCACTGTATACTTCAATTTGCACAAATTAGTAATAATCTTTCAAAAATTAGTAATAATCTTTCAAAACTCTTTAGATTCTGGAGTAGTTCCTGAGGATTGGCGGGTAGCAAACGTAACCCCACTTTTTAAGAAGGGAGGGAGAGAGAAAACGGGGAATTACAGACCAGTTAGTCTAACATCGGTAGTGGGGAAACTGCTAGAGTCAGTTATTAAAGATGGGATAGCAGCACAGTTGGAAAGTGGTGAAATCATTGGACAAAGTCAGCATGGATTTACAAAAGGTAAATCATGTCTGACGAATCTTATAGAATTTTTCGAGGATGTAACTAGTAGCGTGGATAGGGGAGAACCAGTGGATGTGGTGTATCTGGACTTCCAGAAGGCTTTCGACAAGGTCCCACATAAGAGATTAGTTTACAAACTTAAAGCACACGGCATTGGGGGTTCAGTATTGATGTGGATAGAGAACTGGCTGACAAACAGGAAGCAAAGAGTAGGAGTAAACGGGTCCTTTTCACAATGGCACGCAGTGACTAGTGGGGTACCGCAAGGCTCAGTGCTGGGACCCCAGCTATTTACAATATATATTAATGATCTGGATGAGGGAATTGAAGGCAATATCTCCAAGTTTGCGGATGACACTAAGCTGGGGGGCAGTGTTAGCTGTGAGGAGGATGCTAGGAGACTGCAAGGTGACTTGGATAGGCTGGGTGAGTGGGCAAATGTTTGGCAGATGCAGTATAATGTGGATAAATGTGAGGTTATCCATTTTGGTCTCCAAATCTGAGGAAGGACATTATTGCCATAGAGGGAGTGCAGAGAAGGTTCACCAGACTGATTCCTGGGATGTCAGGACTGTCTTATGAAGAAAGACTGGATAGACTTGGTTTATACTCTCTAGAATTTAGGAGATTGAGAGGGGATCTTATAGAAACTTACAAAATTCTTAAGGGGTTGGACAGGCTAGATGCAGGAAGATTGCTCCCGATGTTGGGGAAGTCCAGGACAAGGGGTCACAGCTTAAGGATAAGGGGGAAATCCTTTAAAACCGAGATGAGAAGAACATTTTTCACAATGAATCTCTGGAACTCCCTGCCACAGAGGGTAGTCGAGGCCAGTTCATTGGCTATATTTAAGAGGGAGTTAGATGTGGCCCTTGTGGCTAAGGGGATCAGAGGGTATGGAGAGAAGGCAGGTACGGGATACTGAGTTGGATGATCAGCCATGATCATATTGAATGGCGGTGCAGGCTCGAAGGGCCGAATGGCCTACTCCTGCACCTAATTTCTATGTTTCTATGTTTCTATATATACCCACAACTGTGCAGCCAGACACAGTTCCAATGCCATCTTAAAATGTTTTGATAATACAAATAATACAAAAATATAAATAATACGAATATAGGGAAGGACGATTCAAAGTATGGGAAGGAGATTGAACATTTGATTAAATGTGCCAGAAAAACTATTTTACACTCAATGACAGCAAGACCGAGGACCTGATTGTTGACTTTAGAAGGGGAAAACCCAAGGTTCCATGAATCTGTCTTCGCCAAGTGTTGGTAGTGGAGAGAATCCATAACTTCAGGTTTCTGAGAGTGCATACCTCTGAAGATTGTCCTGGGCCCAGCAAATTGGGACAATACTAAAGAAAGCCCATCAATGCTTCTACTTCCCTAGAAGTTTGAGAATTGGTATGTCAACAAATACTCTGTGGAACTTTTACACGTATGTCAGAGAGCATACTGACGAATTGCAACATGGCCTGGTTCGTTAACTCACACCAAGGAACCAAGGAGTGGCAGATGCTACTCGGTTAATCACAGGTACTGACTTCCCCACCAAAAACATCTAGAGGAGGTGCTGCCTCAAAAAGGTAACCTATATCAAAGACCCATATCACCTTGGCCATGTTCTCATTTCACTCCTTGCATCCGGGAAGAAGGTACTGTGAAAACTGTGGCCACCAGGCTCAAGAATAGTTTATTTCCAACAACTATCTGGCTCTTGAACACCACACAATATTTACTACTGTGAATTTCTATGGACTGTCTGGTTCTATGAACTGTGAGGAGGATACTATGAGAGTGAACTGTGAGGAGGATGCTATGAGAATGCAGGGTGACTTGGACAGGTTGGGTGATGGGGCAGATGCAGTTTAATGTGGATAAATGTGGGGTTATCCACTTTGGTAGCAAAAACAGGAACGCAGATTATTATATAATTTGTACAAGTACAACGGGATCTGGGGGTCCTTGTTCATCAGTCAATGAAAGTAAGCATGCAGGTACATCAGGCGGTGAAGAAAGCGAATGGCATGTTGGCCTTCATAATAAGAGGAGTTGAGTATAGGAGCAAAGAGGTCCTTCTGCAGTTTTACAGGGCCCTCGTGAGACCACACCTGGAGTATTGGGATGAGAGAGGATCTTATTGAAACATATAAGATTATTAAGGGTTTGGACACGCTAGAGGCAGGAAACATGTTCCCAATGTTGGGGGAGTCAAGAACCAGGGGCCACGGTTTAAGAATAAGTGGTAAGGCATTTAGAACGGAGATAAGGAAACACGTTTTCACACAGAGAGTTGTGGGTCTATGGAATTCTCTGCCTCAGAGAATTCAGTGGAGGCCAGTTCTCTGGATACATTCAAGAGAGAGCTTGATAGGGCTCTTAAAGAAAGAGGAGTCAGGGGATATTGGGAGAAGGCAGGAACGGGGTACTGATTGGGGGATGATCAGCCATGATAATATTGAATGGCGGTGCTGGCTCGAAGGGCCGAATGGCCTACTCCTGCACCTATTGTCTATTGTCTATTGCACTGAGGACTTTAGGATTTTTTAACACGCCAACAGTCTGTCTGTTTTTTCGGGTTTTTTTTGTTATTTTTAGTGCGTTTAAAAGGTTTGTGTAAATGTTCTCCGGTTTGTTTTATGTGGGGGGTGGGGGAGGGGGAACTTTTATTTCATTCTCTTACCTTGCGGGAGATGCGATTGTTTTCCGGATCACATCTCCGGTAGCTCTGCGGCCTAACATCATGGAGCTTGAGGCCTCCTCGGACTGACTTTGAGCCCAACTGCGGGGCGTGGACGACATCGGAGCTGATCCCTTGCCTGGGATCGCTCTAACCACGGCCTGCGGACTTTATATCGAGAGCTCGCAGTCTCGGGAGAGGCCGAGTCGGGAGCTCCAACGACAGAGGTTCGACACTCCGACCCGGGGTCCGATCACCCGGGGCGGGGGAGCTAACATCCACCCGATACGGGAGCTGATCGCCCCGATGCGGAGGTCCCAAACGTCGCCAGCTACGGGAGTCAAGATCATCCCGTCAACGAAAGGCTCGAGGCCACCGACCGCGGGGGAACAAAGAAGGGAAGAGATTGAACTTTTTTTTTTGCGCCTTCCATCACAGTGTGGAATGTGGAGGAGTCACTGTGGTGGATGTTTATGTTAAAATGTATTTTGTATGTTCCGTTGCTTTTTATTTGTATGACTAACATGGCAAATGAAATTCCTCGTATGTTGCAAAACAAACTTGGTTAATAAAGTATTATTGTATTGTATTGCAGTTTTTAATTTATTGGGTTTTTTTTAAATTATTATATATTGTTTCTGTGGACTGTATTTATAGGTCTGTTATGGCGCTGCAATTAAGAATTTCATTGTTCATTTGTCAATACATATGACAATTAAATACTCTTGATTCCTGGAAGTCTATAATTCACTGATCATTTTAAACAAATAAGCAATCTGCTCAATTCCAGGCAGAGAATATCACTTCAAATCATTAAACATCAGACCAGCATCAATCTGGTGACCTTGTGTGTATCAGAATTTTGCATGCAGTAGTTCAATACATGTTAAAAGCTGTCGATTAGTAGAAATCTCATTTCAAGAGGAAGTCATTTGCTAGCTTGTCATCAAAGTTCATCTAATCCTATTGTTTTCCTTTTACCCAATTCATTTATTGCTATTCTTTTTATTATCTTGGTTCATTTATAAAATGCAACATTTAAAAGTCATTTGGACAGGTCCATGGATAGGAAAGATTGAAGGATATGGGCTAAATGGGACTAACTGAAGAAGACATCTTGGACTCAGCATGGACAAGTTGGTCTGAAGGATTTGTTTCTGTGCTGTATGACTCTATTAGATACTAAATGCTTGATAAATAGACTTTAACTTGAGCATAATACTCATTGACAGAGCAGCCTCGACGTTACATTCCAACATTCTACTCTTATGTCTCAGTATAATATCACAAAGATATTTAAAATTATTCCAAGTTCTCATGATTTGACAATTCTAACTTCTTACTAACCATAGACAAACTGGAATGACATAAATCTGAATAACCTTTAAAAGTTGCATAACCCACTTGAAAACACGAGTGTTGTGGAAGCCAAAAACAAAACATTAATTCAAGGAGTAATAGTTTCTCTTTATTTTGCTAAACTTAGCCAAAGCTAGTACGTCACATCACATGGTTCACAGGATTCATTAGTTAAATTAGGTTTACCTCAACTGCTGACTGAGTATTTTAATCTTAAATGATGATAAAAGCATGGAATTACAAAAGCTTCACAATTCCTCCATTTTGTGTCTACCTTCGATTTAAACCAGCATCTGCTGTTCTTTCTTACACATTTTGAATTGAATTGTTTCTAAATACTGCTCATTAAGCAATACATACTTTAGTATACCGGGCTTGGTTTAAATAAACTATTGAATAAAGCTGATGTCAGACATTCTTGCAACAGCCAATTCCCGACATGCTGAATATGTACATATTGTTAAACACATACTTCATGTAATTTATTTATTTATTGATCAATACAACATTTGAAGGATGGTTCAAGCTGCAAAACAGAACAATTCATGTTAAGAATAGACAGAAATGCTGGAGAAATTTAGCGGGTGAGGCAGCATCTAGGGAGCGAAGGAAATAGGCAACGTTTCGGGCTGAGACCCTTCTTCAGGGACTCGACCCGAAACCTTGCCTATTTCCTTCGCTCCATAGATGCTGCATCACCCGCTGAGTTTCTCCAGCATTTGTGTCTACCTTCGATTTTCCAGCATCTGCAGTTCAATCTTAAACATGTTAAGAATGTGTTGTTCCAGACAGCAGTCCTTAAATTAAACAATCCATGCGTGCTCTATCCAGTTCCCTCAAAATGTTAGCAGGTACTATTGCCTAACAGAATGCTAACTCAAAAACGGTTTTGTTACTTAGTGATCTGTAATGTGATAATGGATTTCCTGAAAACAGATCAGTTTATGGTTATCTTTAAAATGATTTGGGCACCATGAAATGCCTTCATTTTTTAAATTTCACAATTGAATAGCTTGTACATTGTAGACAGTTCACACTGCAAGCTTGCAGTTCTAGTTCCCCAAAACTGCCTCCCTGAGCTTTTCAACAGGAACTTTGAATGTTAACTTGAAACATACACACCAACAAACTAATCACGAGTTGATTTTGTTGACACAGCAATCTGCTGGGGTTTCACCTACCCCCAGCACTAATCAACTGCATCTCTATATTTCCTATACTTAATACATTGTTGAACCTGTAAGGTGCATCAGAAATAATTTCATAATTTCAAAATTGTGCTGAAGTGCTTCTTCCCAATCAGTGCCAGCTATCATTTGAACATACTTCATGGAAAAGTTGTAGAATTTTGGATGAATTTAACATAACAGTTTGTTTGCGCTTAGTGAAGTAATGCATTCCATAGTTAACAGAAGAATTCTCAGACAATTCCCAAGAATGTAAGATAAAATTCAGAGAGATGTAATCACCAACCTAAAGCAAGATAAAAGTAGAAAGGTAAAAATGCTACAGAAAAAGGTTCCAGAAATTAGGATCAAGTCATCCCAAGGCCCTACTACCAATAACGAAGCCATTAAAGGAGTGATAAGCAAATGACAATGATGGAGATGTACACAGATTTTAGAGATTTGAGATCAGAAGTAAGAGGTTATAAAAGTGAGGACATGGAAGAACTGTTTTAATTATGAGAAATTTAATGGGAAGTACATCAGCCTGTAATGGATGGGGTTAGGGGCAACAGAAGTGATTAGCGAGTGAAAGTGGACATCATCAGGGTATTTGCTGAATTTTCCTCCTACTAGCTGATTTCATCATGCTGTACAAATTTAAAACAGGGTAGGTCCAGGAGAGATGCTGGTGGTGATGAAGCCAAAGAGGGAAGAAAAGAAAGTGATCTGCTGCATATAATTGAGAATGTAGACAGATAACAAAGTAGAGTTCAAGTTCAAGTAATTTACCATGCAGCGTTACAATTAAAAAAGGACATAATACACATAATTCAACAGACATCCACCACAGCATCCTTCACTGTGGTGGAAGGCAATACAGTTCAGACAGTCCTCCTCCTCCCTTGTTCACCCGTGGTCGGGGCCTTGACCCTCCGTAGTCTCCGCTACGGACGGCTCAATGTTCAAGCTCTTTGGTCGGGATGGTCGGAACACCGACGTCGGGAAAGGTCGAGCACACCCCGCAGCCCAGAGCTCCCAATCGGCCACCTCCTTACCGGAGACCGCAGCTTCAAGATGTTGTAGGCTGCAGGCCAGCAGTCGGAGCTCTTGTCTGGCGAGCCCCGGCAAGGGATCGCCTGCTCCACAATGATAAAGTAAATTCCGCTCCACGCCTGCCGCCAGAGGCTCCACAGACCGAGGCTCCAAGATGTTATAGGCCACAGGCCAGCGGTCGGAGCGCTTCTCCGGATTAGAATTATTAGAAACACATTCTGTAAAATCTGTATTAGAAACACATTCTGTTGTGGCTATATGAAAAACTACAGATGGTTCAAGAAGGGTGATGAGAGACTGCCATTGTCTGTCACAAAGCATGAGCTTTGTCAGTTCTGTAAAGCCTACTTTGGTTCAGGTTTGGGACTAATCCAATTGGAGTTTGCACATACAATTGTGGAAAAGGTCAGTGATAACTCTGAAGAGGGAAAAAATGTTGGACATGTTGCAACAGTTAAGGGTTTCTGTTGGATGTGACTGGGTTTGCATGACAGACTAGTACAAGATAAAGCACAATTCATAATTTCAACTCGTATATTATATTTCAATATAATTATGCAGAGGGTCAGAACTGGACCTAGGGTTGAGATTTTTGATTGGAGAAAGGCTAACTATGAGGAGATGCGAAAGGATTTAAAAGGAGTAAATTGGGACAGTTTGTTTTATGGGAAAGATGTGGAAGAGAAATGGAGGACATTTAAAGGTGAAATTTTAAGAGTACAGAATCTTTATGTCCCTGTTCGGTTGAAAGGAAATAGTAAAAATTGGAAAGAGCCATGGTTTTCAAGGGAAATTGGACACTTGGTTCGGAAAAAGAGAGAGATCTACAATAATTATAGACAGCATGGAGTAAATGAGGTGCTTAAAGAATGTAAAAAGAATCTTAAGAAAGAAATTAGAAAAGCTAAAAGAAGATATGAGGTTGCTTTGGCAAGTAAGGTGAAAGTAAATCCAAAGGGTTTCTACAGATATATTAATAGCAAAAGGATAACGAGGGATAAAATTGGTCCATTAGAGAGTCAGAGTGGACAGCTATCTGCAGAGCCAAAAGGGGGGAGATATTGAACAATTTCTTTTCTTCGGTATTCACCAAGGAGAAGGATATTGAATTATGTGAGGTAAGGGAAACAAGTAGAGTAGCTATGGAAACTATGAGATTCAAAGAAGAGGAAGTACTGACACTTTTGAGAAATATAAAAGTGGATAAGTCTCCAGGTCCGGACAGGATATTCCCTAGGACATTGAGGGAAGTTAGTGTAGAAATAGCAGGGGCTATGACAGAAATATTTCAAATGTCATTAGAAACGGGAATAGTGCCGGAGGATTGGCGTACTGCGCATGTTGTTCCACTATTTAAAAAGGGGTCTAAGTGTAAACCTAGCAATTATAGACCTGTTAGTTTGACGTCAGTGGTGGGCAAATTAATGGAAAGGATACTTAGAGATAATATATATAAGCATCTGGATAAACAGGGTCTGATTAGGAACAGTCAACATGGATTTGTGCCATGTTTGACTGGAAGGTCATGTTTGACTAATCTTCTTGAATTTTTTGAAGAGGTTACTCGGGAAATTGATGAGGGTAAAGCAGTGGATGTTGTATATATGGACTTCAGTAAGGCCTTTGACAAGGTTCCTCACGGAAGGTTGGTTAAGAAGGTTCAATTTTTGGGTATTAATGGTGGAGTAGCAAGATGGATTCAACAGTGGCTGAATGGGAGATGCCAGAGAGTAATGGTGGATGGTTGTTTGTCAGGTTGGAGGCCAGTGACTAGTGGGGTGCCACAGGGATCTGTGTTGGGTCCACTGTTGTTTGTCATGTACATCAATGATCTGGATGATGGTGTGGTAAATTGGATTAGTAAGTATGCAGATGATACTAAGATTGGTGGGGTTGTGGGTAATGAAGTAGATTTTCAAAGTCTACAGAGAGATTTATGCCAGTTGGAAGAGTGGGCTGAAAGATAGCAGATGGAGTTTAATGCTGATAAGTGTGAGGTGCTACATCTTGGCAGGACAAATCAAAATAGGACGTACATGGTAAATGGTACGGTATTGAAGAATGCAGGTGAACAGAGGGATCTGGGAATAACTGTGCACAGTTCCCTGAAAGTGGAATCTCATGTAGATAGGGTGGTAAAGAAAGCGTTTGGTGTGCTGGCCTTTATAAATCAGAGCATTGAGTATAGAAGTTGGGATGTAATGTTAAAATTGTACAAGGCATTGGTGAGGCCAATTCTGGAGTATGGGGTACAATTTTGGTCGCCTAATTATAGGAAGGATGTCAACAAAATAGAGAGAGTACAGAGGAGATTTACTAGAATGTTGCCTGGTTCAACAACTAAGTTACAGAGAAAGGTTGAACAAGTTAGGGCTTTATTCTTTGGAGCGCAGAAGGTTAAGGGGGGACTTGATAGAGGTCTTTAAAATGATGAGAGGGATAGACAGAGTTGACGTGGATAAGCTTTTCCCACTAAGAGTAGGGAAGATTCAAACAAGGGGACATGACTTGAGAATTAAGGGACAGAAGTTTAGGGGTAACATGAGGGGGAACTTCTTTACTCAGAGAGTGGTGGCTGTGTGGAATGAGCTTCCAGTGAAGGTGGTGGAGGCAGGTTCGTTTTTATCATTTAAAAATAAATTGGATAGTTATATGGACGGGAAAGGAATGGAGGGTTATGGTCTGAGCGCAGGTATATGGGACTAGGGGAGAATACGTGTTCAGCACGGACTAGAAGGGTCGAGATGGCCTGTTTCCGTGCTGTAATTGTTATATGGTTATATGGTATAGATGAACTTGAGCAGTGAGCAATTTTCCTGGAAGTGCAGAGAGCATGAGATGGTTCATGTGGATGAAGCGAGTTGCAAGGGAGGAGAGAAAAAAGGTTTTCACACACTATTAATATCTATTTATTAAAAGCATGCATATGTGGCCCTTCATTAAAAGCTTATTTCAGGTTACATTTTTGTCACATTTTCCATTTTAAATGTCCACCTGCATCTTCTTCTCACCCAATATTTACATTGAAGCAGCTGCCCCTTAATTGATCTCTGGAAATTCTTAATGTTTTCCCAATTGTAGATAGTCTACACAACCTCAGGGATCCATATCTAAAAGGTAAAATATTCCTAGACAAAAATATTTTATGAAAATAAACAAAAATACTTCCCTCCAATGGGATCAACATCCATCACTGGTTTGTTACATGCCTATTCAAATAGCCATATCTGTGCATACACACTTCAAATATAACAGTGTGTAACAAGTACAAAATAATGTACCCGAGTTTGAGCTCTATCATAAACAATAAATAATCTGCCTGAGTTTGAGCTCTATCATAAACAATAAATTAGGGAAAATGGCCATAACAAATATTTTCTGCATTCTAATCTGTTTCTGCAAATGTATTTTTGTAAAGCAACTCAATCTGTTGAATCTAAAGATTTAACTTTCAGGAGAAGGGAGAAGTGAATTGCAAGAAACATAAGGAGAACTAAAAGGATTTGGTAACTCTGAACTAAACAGAAGAGAAAATAGTACAGGGTGCTGCTGATTGTTAGAATGAAAAGTGCACATCTTATATTTTGTGGGCAGTTAATTAAAAATGAAATTGAAAGGAATCTGAGCAGTTGAACTTGTCACATTTCACAAAATTCTATTAGTGTGATACTTTATGATAGCAATAGAAAGCTTTGCTAATTGGATAGCCAATTTAAATAAGTCATTCTAAAACAGTACAGATCACTGGCATTGTTAATTACTGTTATAATTTTGTTCTTAAAATATAAAGGAAAAAAGCAGTCCATGTAATGAAGAGTAACTGTTGTTGTTGGAGGACTGATTTTGTGGAATATGAGGTTTGAGGGACCACATAAGGAAGTGAGTAAGTTAATAAAGTCTGGTGAAATAAATGAAGTTCCACACCTCGGGATGCTAAACAAAAAGATAGACATTGATAAAATTGATGGAAGGCTAATTTAGGACTGGCTTTTAGGAAAAATTGTATATGCATGTCATCTTTGCAATAGATTGTTGGTAGTGTGGTGGAGGTAGAAACGCGACCCTTTTGGAGGAGAGTTAAAGCCAGTAGTAAATCAGGGCAATTTTTGGCCATGGATGATATTCTCCAAATAGACTCTTCTCTATTTTTACCCCACGTAGTGATTTATAGTTCTCTTGACTGTGAGATATTATAATTCAGCCTGATTACAATTTTGCCCAATGTAGATGCACAACTAATGTTTTGGAGTGACAACCTGTGAGCTCTTTCCATCTACATCCTGAGTTTTCGCCTGGGGTCTGGAGATAGAAACATAGAAAATAGGTGCAGGAGTAGGCCATTCGGCCCTTCGAGCCTGTACCGCCATTCAATATGATCATGGCTGATCAGATGCCAAGGGCTTTCCTTTTTAATTCAAACCAAAATGTTGGCATGCCATATTGTCATGAGGGATTCACAATGATTGAGTTCAGAATTGATGCACCTGGTGTAATTCTGAGCCACGCAAACTACTCAAATTTTTAGTTTGATCAGTTTTGTTCTTAGGAAGCGAAAATTTCCCCGAATTCTAGCATATGGATTCTAGTCCATTGTGGATTGTCAGAAGGTGCAAATAATTGAGGTTAAATGGTGCTGGAAATACTCTGCTAAGGCAGCATCTGAAATATGAAATGGGGAATCTGAAATATTAACTGTGTCTCTTTCCAATTATGATGCCTATCATGAATACTTTTGTGTGTGTAGGAAGGAACTGCAGATGCTGGTTTAAACCGAAGATAGACACAAAAAGCTGGAGTAACTCAGCCGGACAGGAGGCATCTCTGGAGAGAAGGAATGGGAGACGTTTCGGATTGAGACCCCTCTTCAGCCTGTAAATACTTTGAGTATGCTCTCTTTGTTTTCAAATTTCCAATATCTGCAGTGTTTTGTTTTCTGCATATATGAAGAATGATAGAAGGCTTTTAATACATTATTATTCTGATGCATGGATATTGATCATAACTAAAATAAAAAAATAGGCTCCCTGACTCTCTTGAATTTCTGGCATGTTGCTGGTGTCTACCACGGTGAAAACTAACATAAAAAAACATATTCCATTTCTCCTTATAGCTTCAAGGAAAAAAACAGAGGGTGGTGGTGGCAGGTTGTTTTTCAGACTGGAGGCCTGAGACTGGTGATTTGCTTCAGGGATCGCTGCTGGGCCCATTGCTATTTATAGCTTATATCAATGATTTAGATGAGAATGAACAGGGCATGATTGGAAAGTTTACAGATGACACTATAGTAGGTGATATCGTAGTTGGTGAAGATGGTTATCAAAAATAACAACAGGATCTGTTTCAGTTTATGCTTTTGTCACGTGTACCGAGGTACAGTGAAAAGCTTTTGCTGCGTGCAATCCAGTCAGCAGAAAGACAATACATGATTACAATAGAGCTATTTACAGTGTATAGATACAATAGACAATAGACAATAGGTGCAGGAGTAGGCCATTCGGCCCTTCGAGCCAGCATCACCATTCAATGTGATCATGGCTGATCATCCCCCAATCAGTACCCCGTTCCTGCCTTCTCCCCATATCCCCTGACTTTTTTTTAAGAGCCCTTTCTATCTCTCTCTTGGAAGCATCCAGAGAACCCGCCTCCACCGCCCTCTGTGGCAGAGAATTCCACAGACTCACCACTCTCTGTGAGTAAAAGTGTATCCTCGTCTCCGTTCTAAATGGCTTACTCCTTATTCTTAAACTGTGGCCCCTGGTTCTGGACTCCCCCAACATCGGGAACATGTTTCCTGCCTCTAGCATGTCCAAACCCTTAATATGTTTCAACGAGATTCCCTCTCATCCTTCTAAACTCCAGAGTGTACAAGCCCAGCTGCTCCATTCTCTCAGCATATGACAGTCCCGCCATCCCGGGAATTAACCTTGTAAACCTACGCTGCACTCCATCAATAGCAAGAATGTCTTTCCTCAAATTAGGGGACCAAATCTGCACACAATACTCCAGGTGTGGTCTCACTAGGGCTCTGTACAACTGCAGAAGGACCTCTTTGCTCCTATATACATGCTAAGGGAATAATGTTTAATGCATTAATTTAATGCATTAAGTCAGCAAAGTCCGATCAAGGATAGTCCAAGAGTCACCAGTGAGGTAGACAGTATCTCAGCACTGCACTCTGGTTATGATGGGATGATTCAGTTGCCTGATAACAGCTGGGAAGAAACTGTCCCTGAATCAGATCTCAAATCAGTTGTGCAAGAGTGTTGAGGAATGGCTAATGGAATTTAATACAGATAAGTGCACAGTGTTGTATTTTGGGAAGTCACATCATGCGGGAGCATTGTTGAGCAGATATATCCAGGAGTGTGTATATATTTACTTGAAAGTAGTGTCACGGGTAGATAGGGTGGTAAAGACGACTTTTGGTACAATGGACTTCATCAATTAGGGATTGAGAATAAAAGTTGTGGCGTCATGTTCCAGTTGTAGATGATGTTGGTACCAACGCATTTGGAGTATTGTGTTCAGTTTGGATCACCCTACTATAGGAACAATGTCATTTACCTGAAAGAGTGCGGAGAAGATTTGTGAGGATGTTGCTAGGACTCGATGGACTGAATTATTAGGGAGTGGTTAGGCAAACTAGGACTTTATTTCCTGGAGAGCAGGATGCTAATAAGGGTGATCTTACAAAGGTGAGAGGTGAAACACTTAATTGAAACACAAGGGGCAATGTTTTCACTTCGAGGGTGATGAATACAATGCATTCAGAAAGTATTCAGGCCTCTTCACTTTTTTCCTCATTTTGTTATGTTACAGCCTTATTCTGAAATGGATTAAATTCATTTTTTTATCATCACCTACACATAATGCCCCATAATAAAAAAGCGAAAACAGGTGTTTACATTTTTTTGCAAAGTAATTAAAAAGAACTGAAATATTACATTTACAAGTATTCAGACCCTTTACTCAGTAGTTTGTTGAGGCACCTTTGGCAGCAATTACAGCCTCAAGTCTTCTTGGGTAAGACGCTACAAGCTTGGCACACCTGTATTTGGGTAATTTCTCCCATTCTTCTCTGCAGATCTTCTCAAGCTCTGTCAGGTTGGATGGGGAGCGTCGATGCATAGCTATTTTCATGTCCCTCCAGCGATGTTCGATTGAATTCACGTCCTGGCTCTGGCTAGGCCACTCAAGGACATTCAAAGACTTGTCATGAAGCCACTCCTGCATTGTCTTGGCTGTGTGCTTAGGGTCATTGTCCTGTTGTAAGGTGAACCTCCACCCCAGTCTGAGGTCCAGAACACTCTGGAGCAGGTTTTCATCAAGGATCCCTCGGTAATTTGCTCCGTTCATCTTTCCTTCGATCCTGACAAGTCTGCCAG
The DNA here is from genome assembly GCF_010909765.2 of Amblyraja radiata. Taxonomy (NCBI): domain Eukaryota; kingdom Metazoa; phylum Chordata; class Chondrichthyes; order Rajiformes; family Rajidae; genus Amblyraja; species Amblyraja radiata. The sequence goes on from NC_045962.1 coordinate 2,726,480, forward strand.
TTCCTACCGCTGAAAAACATCACCACAGCATGATGCTGCCACCACCATGCTTCACCGTAGGTATGGTATTGGCCAGGTGATGAGCGTTGCCTGGTTCCCTCCAGACGTGACACTTGGCATTCAGGCCAAAGAGTTTAATCTTGGTTTCATCAGATCAGAGAATCTTGTTTCTCATGGTCTGAGAGTCCTTTAGGTGCCTTTTGGCAAACTCCAAGTGGGCTGTTATGTGACTTTTACTGAGGAGTGGCTTCCGTCTGGCCACTCTACCATAAAGGCCTGATTGGTGGAGTGCTGCAGATATAGTTGTCCTTCTGGAAGATTCTCCCATCTCCACAGAGGAACTCTGGAGCTCTGTCAGAGTGACCATCGGGTTCTTGGTCACCTCCCTGACCAAGGTCCTTCTCCCCCGATTGCTCAGTTTGGCCAGGTAGCCAGCTCTATAAAGAGTCCTGGTGGTTCCAAAGTTCTTCCATTTAAGAATGACGAAGGCCACTGTGCTCTTCGGGACCTGCAATGCTGCAGAAATTGTTTTATACCCTTCCCCAGATCTGTGTCTCGACACAATCTTGTCTCGGAGGTCTACAGACAACTCCTTCATCTTCATGGCTTGGTTTTTGCTCTGACATGCATCGTCAACTGTGGGACCTTATATAGACAGGTGTGTGCCTTTCCAAATCATGTCCTATCAATTTAATTTACCACTGGTGGACTCCAATCAACTTGTAGAAACATCTCAAGGATAATCAATGGAACCAGGGTTTCGGCCCGAAATGTCGCCTATTTCCTTCGCTCCATAGATGCTGCTGCACCCGCTGAGTTTCTCCAGCAATTTTATGTACCTTTGAACCTAAGCTCAATTTTGTGTGACTGTAATGTAACAAAATGTGGAAAAAGTGAAGGGGTCTGAATACTTTCTGAATGCATTGTATATGGAATGAGCTGCCAGAGGAGTTAGTGTAGGGAGGTTTATAATTTAGGGTGCAATAAAGGGCACCTATGGTGATTGTACTTTTGAAGAGAAGATGAATTCTATTTTGTTGGTGTCAGCTTTCATCATCAATAACTTACAAGGAATGAATGAAAACATGTTTTACGTAGAATTGGAAACTGTAAAGAAGAGCAATATTCAAATTCAACATTGGACCATAATATGAAAGGATAGTGCACCACTACGCTTGTTCTTTCACACATCTCATTGAAATTATTCTCCAATTTAAGCAACCGTAGTGAATGAACAAGAAAAATGTCAAAGGTAAATTATAATACAGGAGTGTTTAATATGAAAATAGATTAGCTATTATTACTGAACAAGATGTCTTTGTGAAACATACCTGTTCTGGAAAGCCTAAAAATGGGGATCACAGTTTCAGAAAAAGGGGTCACAAACAGAAATCTCTTCAAAGGGTTATGAATTCACCTCAGAGGACACTTAGTATTCATCCACTAAATATATTCATGACATAGCTTGATTGATTTTGATACTATGTTGAATGAATCAGGATATAATGGAAAAGGCAAAACCAATGTCAAAAATGAACCATCACCTTACTGAATTGCAATGAAGACTCGAATAGCTGAGTGGCAATTCACCGTGATATTGCTCATGGTCTAAATGCATATAATTAATCCTGAAGTCCCACACCACCAGGTTCAGCAACAGCTAATTTCATATGACCACCAGGTTCTAACCTGTACAACCCTAATCCGACCTCAGCCACAGAACACTATGGTCCACCTCTTGCACTACCATCAACTTGTTTTTTTTCCCAAAATGTTTTTGTACTAATATCTTTTTTTTCCCACAGTCTACTTTCGTTTAGAAATGTTAATGTTCACAAGTGATAGGTGCAGAATTAGGCCATTCGGCCTATCAAGTCAACTCTGCCATTCAATCATGCCTGCTCTAACTTTCCCCCACCTAATCCCATTCTCCTGCTTTCTCCGCATAACTCCTGACACCCATACTCATCAAGAATCTATCTATCTTTGCCTTAATAATATCAATTGACTTGGCCTCTACAGTCTTCTGTGACAATGAATTCCAGATTCACCACCCTCCGACTAAAGAAATTCCTCCTCATCTCCTTCCTAAAGGAATCTCCTTTTATTCTGAGGCTATGACCTCTAGTCCTAGACTCTCCCAATAGAGGAAACATCCTCTCCACATCCACTCTATCCAAGCCTTTCACTATTTGGTAAGTTTCAATGAGGTCCCCCCTCATTCAGCTAAACTTCAGCGAGTAGAAGCCTAGCACCGTCAAACGCTCACATTTTTACGTGTAATTTATGTACGATTTATGTATAATTTGTTTTTTTGTGTCTATGTTGCCTGTGATGCTGCTACAAGCAAGATATTTCATTATATCTATACTTCACCACACTTGTGCATATGACAATAAAGTAATCTGGACTTGATTCATGTTGTATCCTAATGGAGGATATTACAATATTCAAAATGAAAGTTAGCCAGATTTCAAAATATTAACGTAGAAACAGGTAATAGCAGATGCTGGTTTCCAAAAAAACAAAGAGAAAGTGCTGGAGTAAATCAGCAGATCACGCAGCGTCGCTGGATAGGGCGACATTTTGGGTCCAGGACCCTTGTTCAGACCTGAAGAATCCCAACATGAAACGTCACCTATACTTCTTCTCCAGGGTACTATCTGACCTGCTGTTTTACTCCAGCACTGTGTGTCTTCAAAGTATTAATCTTTATTTAGAATTTCTACTGGAAAATGTACATTTCTGGACATCAGTAAAACATATTAGACTCAGATATAATAGCTGAGACAATTAAACAGTCGTTAGATGAGATACAAGACCATTGCTGTTTGTTAGGGAATCTACATCCTAGCCAAAGTAACTGTTGTTAGAAGACAGGACAAAATATGAAGTTATTTTATGACCTAACCACAGAAAATACGAAAGCAATTTTAGACTTCCACAACCCAAAAAACTGGTACTGGTACTGGAAAATAGAGAAATGTAATTTCCATAAATGTTGCCTGACCCGCTGAGTTACTCCAGCATTTTGTATCCCAAATTCAAGACTGACCTATTTAAGGTCAGAGTTCACAAAACTGATAACTTACAACTACATCTGCGACGGGAACATTCTAATAAATGAGTAAAGTAACTCCTATCTGCAACATTTTTTTAAATTTACATTCAAACCTATTATTCCTAGTGGTGTGTTCACTTTTGCTTTCAAGGGTTTATCAGTTTATCTGAACAAAACCAAGGAGCTGACTTGCATGAATATTGAGGATCCAAACCTCATTATCGCCAAGTAAATACCATTGTTTTGTAATTACTGTTGTAACTAAGCAGCAAAATCTGTTCTCAAGCATCTTACAACAGAAAAAATGCAGACTAAAAATCTACGGTATGGGGCAGTTGCCAACATACTACTTTATATGGAATGGTGCACATTTCTTGAAGATTTGGAAGGTTATTCATCAATTTGCATTTTAAAAGAAATGTTTTTAGAGTGCAATTTCAACTTAATTGATTTGGATTGCAATTCAAAGTATCATTATCAATCTACTGTGAGCAAAATGGTTACCATGATCAGGGAGGCAGTTAAAAACATCTAACCCCTGCACATAGGAAAACAAGAGTTGTTTGCTTTTGTATAAAAGATTCCACTGTACTATTCTGCTACTACCACGCAACAGGTCAACAAGTATCCTGATTTTCCACATATACAATAAAGCACAGGCATGAAAGAGTGGCAACTGTCCAATCTACAAAAGCTCTAATAATCTGCGCCCACTGTGTAATGCATGATCCATTTTGTTTCTCAAACACATCCACAAAAAGGATATACAGTGCATTCAGAAAGTATTCAGACCCCTTCACTTTTTCCACATTTTGTTACGTTACAGCCTTATTCCAAAATGGATTAAATTCTTTTTTTTTATCATCAATCTACACAATACCCCATAATAAAAAAGTAATTAAACAGAAATAACTGAAATATCACATTTACAAGTATTCAGACCCTTTACTCAGTAGTTTGTTGAGGCACCTTTGGCAGCGATTACAGCCTCAAGTCTTCTTGGGTATGACACTACAAGCTTGGCACACCTGTATTTGGGTAATTTCTCCCATTCTTCTCTGCAGATCCTCTCAAGCTCTGTCAGGTTGGATGGGGAGCGTCGATGCACAGCTATTTTCAGGTCCCTCCAGAGATGTTCGATCGGGTTCAAGTCCAGGCTGGGCAACTCAAGGACATTCACAGACTTGTCACGAAGCCACTCTTGCGTTGTCTTGGCTGTGTGTTTAAGGTCGCTGTCCTGTTGGAAGGCGAACCTCCGACCCAATCTCAGGTCCAGAATACTCTGGAGCAGGTTTTCATCAAGGATCTCTCTGTACTTTGCTCCATTCATCTTTCCCTCGATCATGACTAGTCTACCAGTTCCTGCCACTGAAAAACAGCTCCACAGCATGATGCTGCCACCACCATGCTTCACCATAGGTATGGTATTGGCCAGGTGATGAGCGGTGCTTGGTTTCCTCCAGACGTGACACTTGGCATTCTGGCCAAAGAGTTTAATCTTGGTTTCATCAGACCAGAGAATCTTATTTCTCATGGTATGAGAGTCCTTTAGGTGCCTTTTGACAAACTGCAAGGGGGCTGTCATGTGCCTTTTACTGAGGAATGGCTTCCGTCTGGCCACTCTACCATAAAGGCCTGATTGGTGGAGTGCTGCAGATATAGTTGTCCTTCTGGAAGGTTCTCCCATCACCGCAGAGGAACTCTGGAGCACTGTCAGAGTGACCATCGGGTTCTTGGTCACCTCCCTGACCAAGGCCCTTCTCCCCCGATTGCTCAGTTTGGCCGGGCAGCCAGCTGTATGAAGAATCCTGGTGGTTCCATTTTCTTCCATTTAAGAATGACGGAGGCCACTGTGCTCTTCGGGACCTGCAATACTGCAGAAATGTTTCATACCCTTCCCCAGATCTGTGTCTCAACACAATCCTGTCTCGGAGGTCTACGGACAACTCCATCGTCTTCATGGCTTGGTCTTTGCTCTGACATGCATCGTCAACTGTGGGACCTTATATAGACAGGTGTGTGCCTTTCCAAATCATGTACAATCAATTTAATTTACCACTAGTGGACTCCAATCAACTTGTAGAAACATCAATGGAAACAGGATGAACCTAAGCTCAATTTTGACTGTTATAGCAAGGGGTCTGAATACTTATGCAATTGTGATATTTCAGTTATTTATATTTAATGACTTTGCAAACATTTCGAAACCTGGTTTCGCATCTTCATTCTGGGGTATTGTGTGTAGATTGATGATAAATAAAATGAATTTAATCCAGTTTAGAATAAGGCTGTTACGTAACAAAATGTGGAAAAAGAGAAGGGGTCTGAATACTTTCTGAATGCACTTTACATGCTGTAGGCCCTTACATGTGGAGAGGTGTAAACCATTTAGAACAAAAAAAGGTATACAAAATTCTGACAATGATAGATAGCGAGAGTATGTTTTGCCTGGCTGAGGAGTCTGTGCAAAGGGTCAGTGCCGCAAAATAAAAATTGGGGGGGCTGGTACAGGGATGACATGTGGAGAGATGTGCTCACTCATTGGAGCTGTTAAGCTGAATTTTTGGAATTCTATACTACAGACTGCATTTAGTACAGAGATGAATAAACTTCTGGATATTACAGAAATCAATGTATATATAAATGGAAGAGGTAGAAGGTTAGCCATGATCTAATTCAGGGGTCGGCAACCTACGGCCCCTGGGCCGAATGCCCGTATCCGAAATCATCCGGCCCACAGGTGGATTTTTTTGCCCGTAATCATCCGGCCCGCTGAGGCCGAGCTCTAGCTGTACTGCATCCTGCGCAAAGCCACCGGAAGGGCCGCGCACATTCTGTGAACACGTTTAAGAAAGAACTGCAGATGATGGAAAAATCGAAGGTAGACCAAAATGCTGGAGAAACTCAGCGGATGAGACATGCAAGGATTGCATGAGGCTGCCTCACCCACTGAGTTTCTCCAGCATTTTTGTCTGCCTTCTGTGAACACGTGATTTGATGCCTGCCATCCGGGGTGGGATCCATGTGTACACGTGATAGATGTGGCCCACCATCCACTCACAGACATGCATCCCGGCCCCTATGCAGAACAAGGTTGCCGACCCCTGATCTAATTGAATGGTGAAGGAGGCTCAATTGTCTGCTCTCTAACCCATTTCTTATGTTCTTATGCCCTTCAACTACACATTTATTCTGAGGCAGAACATTCAACACGTTGCCATTCTACCAACACCTGTCGTCTGTTTTAAATGTCATATTCAATCACTAGCTTTCCCTTCCCCACTCCTACTATAGCTTCTTCAGTGGAAAACTTAAATAGTCTTTGTTCACGTCTAACTTCCTGTTGACAACCCTCCTCATCCACAATCTTGGCCCCACATCATCCCATCTGCCCATTCATCATCTCGTCTAATCTTCACTTGTTCCTAAAGGATTCTTATCCTTGTCTTGTCACTCCATCCAAATCTTTTCAACTTCTATACTCTCAAACAACATTCCATTCCTCTGCCTCAAAATATCCCAATGATCAATTACTCTTCAATCTATCATTGGCTACAAACAAGACTTCAATATCTCAGATTTATTTACTGGAATTTTCAGTATTCAAAAGCTTCTAGCCCCAAGTACCTTTTCAAATCTGAAGTCTTCAAGCAACACATCAGGGACATGACCAGAGCAAAAACACCACTGCCCAAAGGCAAATAATTGTTCTGCCTTGTTAGTAATAAAAGTAAGCTTCAAAAAAACACATCAAATGTCACCAGTGTTTCTAATATACAGCCTCTGTGATAAAGCATTTTGAATTCTGGCCAATGCAAATATCTCATGCTCATTACAAATAGATTGATACTGCCCAAACAATTAACTTACAACTAACTACAATTGCATTGCATAATACTAACTTAGATTCAAAACCATATGCAAAATATGGAAACATAGTAGGACGTCAAAGTCCAAATTAAGCTTATTTTGCATTCGGTTTGCCTTGGATGTCATGTATTATTGGAAAATCTGATGAATTATTTATTAAAAATTACACCATAATAAACGAGTTAAACACCTGGACAGCACAGCGGTAGAGCTGCTGTCTCACAGTGCCAGAGACATTGGTTCAATCCTGACTATGGGTGCTGTCTATGCGGAGTTTGTACGTTCGCCCTGTGACTGTGTGGGTTTTTTCCGGGTACTCCAGTTTCTTCCGACACTCCAAAGACGTGCAGGTTTGTAGATTAATTGGCTTCTGTAAAAATTGTCCCTAGTGTATAGAATACGAAAGTGAGGAAACATAAAACTAGTGTACGGGTGATCAATGGTCGGCATGTACTTGGTGGGCTAATGGCCTGTTTCCACACTGTATCTCGAAACAAACCAAAATCTTTTTTATTATTTGATGTTTCTCATCAGCATGTTAGAATTTTGGCTTAAAGAACAATTTATTTTGATATGGTATCACCATTGTTGTGAAGACACACTAAAATAACATGTTCTATGTAGCAACCACTTGGTAATAGACCCCATGGAAGAAACTCTCTACATAGAGAGTGTAAAACCAACTACATTTGAACAGATTATAGGGAAAAAATACCCACAAATCAATGGTCTTTTTTCAGGAATAGAAGTTAAAGACCAAATAGTTTATTAAGCAAGTACAGCAGAGTAGGATGGGTGAAGGTTGAACAAATGGAAGGTCAAAATTGGGTGGAAGGGCAGAACAACTTAAATACCAAGTGATGAATTGCAAGACAGAATGTGGCAATATAACAATTACAGAAACATCAGACAACAATCTCCTGAAATCAATATTGAAACCAACATGTAGTTTGATCATTTTAGAACCAACAGATGTTGGCAACATTTTGTTTCTTAACCCCCTACCTTTATTTATCCTGTTACTGCTTTCTAATGGTTTGTTTTCCTCTAACCACCTCAGAAATGACTGGTCATCACTGCATCAATTGTTTAAAAAGCTTAAATAAGAATTCAGTTGAATCAGTGTTTTGGCACAATGACATCAAATCAATGCAATGAAGATCTTTAATACAGAATGTACTGATCAGTTACACATGTAATATGATATTGATGCCAATATCCCAATTCATCTGTTTTGCTGGTAGCTAAAGTAAAAATAAACCAAAACAATATTCTTTAAAAAGCAGAAAAGACTAAAGGTGCTTTATTTGCAAGATCCTGAAAAATCCTGACACAATTTCACTGCTCCCCAACCCCTCGATTTTATGTTTATCGTGGCAATGAATAGTTTATCAACAAAATGTTTTTTTAATCTAATCAGCAAAAATCCAAAACTATTATTTTAGAATAATTTTTCAATCAATACCGATGCAGTCATTAGCAAAGATACAAGAGGAGTATAGTAGTGTACTAGAGGAGCACTAATGACCAAAGATACTAGTATATTTGGTCATTAGTGAAAGAATTGTAAACATTTTTCATTTCAGGCATTTCATTTCAACTCTCTCATGTCAGGTATAATGCAACATCAAAATAAGAACACGTCTTATGCTTGAGCTCGTGCTCACTTCTAGGATTGATTCTGCTAAAAGTTAATTCATAAGAAACCATTACTGTCAGTGGCTTGGGAAAATCATTCCATCAACTCATTCGGTGCCAAAGAATGTGACATCAATAAAATAGCTTATCAACAAAATGTCAACAAACTCAATAGCTCAGGCCACGCAACTGGAGAAAGTGCTAAAATGAGGCCAGGTAATTTTATGATTAGCATTACACCTTAGCCCATTCCAGCTGCACCTTCCTCTGCAGGGGCAGGTCAAAACAAGCCCAAATTCAGCCCGTCAATGCCAAGTTACTGATAACTAGAGGATACTGCTTTAAAAAAACAGCAACTTAATCTTGGTGCTCAGATGATAACAAGGATACACAAACACTAGTTTTGCAGTTCCAGGGTATAATTCCTTCAGTCATGCTCCTGATTTAAACACACATAAACACACATATTATATATATATATATAATAGACATTTATATATATATATATATATATATATATATATATATATATATATATAAATAAATGTATATAATAAAAATATGTCTTGCCTCAAAAGATTGACAACAAATAAAATCAGAAACATGTTGTCATTTCTTTCTGGGTGCCAACATTAGGGTTACTCAATCAAGGCCAATCCTTCAATGCCAAAAAAACAAACAAACTCCCATTTCACAGTGTAATTCACTCCTAAATATACAGGGGTGTGCCTGATCATGTTTCACCTTGTAATATTTTACATTACGTTACAAATAATTGTTTTACTTGTCTTACTTGGATTTCCTTGCCATATCAAAGATTCAGTGGCCTTTATCAATGTGACCTATAACCCAACCCTGGACCTGCCTAAGTAAAATGATTGCTGGAAAAATACAAAACATGAATATTGCCTGGTGGTTGCAGGCAATGGGGTGAAACATAACCAGTTTCCACATCCATCAAAAGCAAGGTGATTTTGTAACCAGGCCCTGCTTGTGCAGTACAGACTTTCAGAAATCGGTGTTTCTGTTGTTACCCAGTGGAAGCCAGACTGGGGGCGGGGAGGGTGGAAGTTGGGGGGGGGGGGGGGGGGTTCAGTGCTGACTGAGAGGTGGCCTCCTGCTCTGAAGAGGACAGCGTAGGGGAATGTCGATGGGGTTTATGTGGAGCAGAGGTTGGGATTGGGGTTGGGAACACGACTGTCCTGGGGAGGGGAGGGGAGGGAGGGAGACGCGGGTGGGTGCAGTCCAGACAACGGCCTGACAAAGGCTGCGCTTCTCTTCAGCCCGCTGCCCAAGACGCCCTTCAGTACCGCGGCGAGGGTGGGGTGGGGGTCGGGCAAGGCCGAGGCCTGTCAGCGGCTCCCCTGCGCCACAGAGGCCCCGGCTGCCGGCTCTGGCCTGACAGCTGCCGACGGACAGAGAGAGAGGGTGGGTGGGTGGGTGGGGGAGAGTGGGACACACAGAGAGAGTCCATGCCCAGGTCCATGTTAATGTTCATGTTGACGGCCCGACCCTCACCTCCTCCCGCCGCCGCCTCGCTCCGCGCTCCCGGCACCGCCGCCTCCCGCACTCTTTCGCCGCCTTCCCCCCTCGTCCTCGTCGCTTCCGCCGCACACCGAGCCGCTGCGCTGGGCGAGTATCACTCCGCCGCCAACCGCCACCCGACCCGACCCCGCTGACGGGCGCCTGGTGAGTGTCAGTGTCACTCGCTGCACTGCCAACAATGGACCGCGATGGGCTCCATTCACCCTTCATCGTCCTTTTCTCTTTGCAAATCTTTCATTAATTGTTCTATATCTCTCCACATCACCGCCTATATATGTATAATATATAATATATATCTCCCTTTACCACATTCTCAGTCTGAAGAAGGGTCTCGACCAGAAACGTCCCCCCATTCCTTCTCTGCAGAGTTTGCTGCCTGTCCTGTTGAGTTACTCCAGCACTTTGTGTCTATCTCCAGATTTGCCCAAGTTGCTTCAAACATCAGTTATATCCAATAATTGCAATTGTAGGAAGATGACAAGGGACGTCAGGGACAGTATAAAAATATAAGAGAAGTACAACGTAGCAAAGATGAGCGGGAAGCAAGATAATTGGGTAATGTTTAAAGAACAACAGAAGGTAACCAAAAAGACAATACGGGAAGAAAAGATGAGGTACGAAGGTAAGCTAGCCAAGAATATAAAGAAGGATAGTAAAAGCTTAAAGTATGTAAAGAGTAAAAAATTAGTTAAGACCAAAGTTGGACCCTTGAAGACTGAAAAAGGGTGAATTTATTATGGGGAACAAGGAAATGGCAGACGTGTTAGGAGGGCACAAACAATCTTCCTGATATACTAGTGGCCAGAGGATCTGGGGTGACAGAGGAACTGAAGGAAATCCACATTCGGCAGGAAATGGTGTTGGGTAGACTGATGGGACTGAAGGCTGATAAATCCCCAGGGCATGATGGTCTGCATCCCAGGGTACTTAAGGAAGTGGCTCTAGAAATCGTGGACACATTGGTGATAATTTTCCAATGTTCTATAGATTCAGGATCAGTTCCTGTGGATTGGAGGGTAGCTAATGTTATCCCACTTTTTAAGAAAGGCGGCAGAGAGAATTATAGACCAATTAGCTTGACATCGGTGGTGGGGAAGATGCTGGAGTCAATTATAAAAGATGAAATAGTGGCACATTTGGATAGCAGTAACAGGATCGGTCTGAGTCAGCACGGATTTACAAAGGGGAAATCATGCTTGACTAATCTGGACTTTTTTGAGGATGTAACTAGGAAAATGGACAAGGGAGAGCCAGTGGATGTAGTGTACCTGTACTTTCAGAAAACATTTGATATGGTCCCACATAGGAGATTAGTGGGCAAAATTAGGGCACATGTTATTGGGGGTAGAGTGCTGACATGGATAGAAAATTGGTTGGCAGACAGGAAACAAAGAGTTGGGATTAACGGGTCCCTTTCAGAATGGCAGGCAGTGACTAGTGGGGTACTGCAAGGCTCGGTGCTGGGACTGCAGCTATTTACAATATACATCAATGATTCAGATGAAGGGATTCAAAGTAACATTAGCAAATTTGCAGATGACACAAAGCTGGGTGGCAGTGTGAACTGTGAGGAGGATGCTATGAGAATGCAGGGTGACTTGGACAGGTTGGGCGAGTGGGCAGATGCATGGCATGTGCAGTTTAATGTGGACAAATGTGAGGTTATCCACTTTGGTAGCAAAAACAGGAAGGCAGATTACTATCTAAATGGTGTCAAGTTGGGAAAAGGGGAAGTACAACGGGATCTGGGGGTCCTTGTTCATCAGTCACTGAAAGTAAGCATGCAGGTACAGCAGGCAGTGAAGAAAGCGAATGGCATATAGGCCTTTAGAAGAAGAGGAGTTGAGTATCAATTCAATCAATCAATTCAACTTTATTGTCATTGTACAGATACAAGTATGGGTACAACGAAATGCAGTTTAGCGTCAGTCCGTAGTAATAGTGCAATATTGAAATAAAAAATACAGAATAAGCAAACAATGTGGACCGAGAGACTGGAGAAATCTATCGGCGGGGCTCCGAGTTCAGCAATGTGATGGTGTTGTTGTAGAAGCTGTTCCTCATCCTACTAGTACGAGACCTGAGGCTCCTGTACCGCCTCCCTGATGGGAGGAGGGCAAACAGTCCATGGTTAGGGTGGGAGGGGTCTTTGATGATCTTCCCGGCCCGTCTCAGACATCGTTTTCGGTGGAGGGCATCCATGGCAGGGAGCGGGGCACCGATGATGTACTGAGTGGTTTTCACCACCCGTTGTAGCGCCTTCCTGTCCGCAACTGCTGTACCATACCGTGAAGCAGGTGGTCAGGATGCTTTCGATGGTACAGCGGTAAAAAATGGTCAGGATCTGGGGGGACAGGTGAGCTTTCTTGAGCCTCCTCAGGAAGTAAAGGCGCTGCGGCGCCTTTTTGATCAGCTTGGAGGTGTTGAGGGACCAGGACAGATCCTCCGAGATGTGTACCCTGAGGAATTTGTAGTTGGAGATGCGCTCCACCTCAGTCCCGTTTATATGGATGGGGGTATGTCTGCCCCCTCTATTCTTCCTGAAGTCAACAATAATTTCCTTCGTCTTCTTGGAGTTGAGGACGAGGTTATTGTTGGCACACCAGGTTGTCAGGTGCTGGACCTCCTCCCTGTAGGCTGACTCGTCGTTGTCACTGATCAGTCCTACCACCGTGGTGTCGTCGGCAAATTTAATGATGGCGTTAGAGCCATTCTTAGGGATGCAGTCATGGGTGAAGAGGGAATAGAGGAGAGGGCTGAGCACACAGCCCTGTGGCACGCCGGTGTTCAGTGTTATAGTGGAGGAGGTGAGGTTGTTGACCCTAACAGACTGTGGTCTGTTGGTGAGGAAATCCAGTGTCCAAATGACAGTGTTAAAGGCGGAGCTGAAATCAATGAACAGCAACCTGATGTAGGTGTTATTGCTGTCCAGGTGGGTCAGGGCAGAGTGTAGGGCCGCCGATATGGCGTCCTCTGTAGACCTGTTGGTCCAGTGCTCCTCCATTTTCCCACGTGGTCGGGACTTCAACTCTCCGCAGTCGCCGCTGCAGGCTTCCAGATGAGTAGACAAGGTAAAGTCCAGGTAAGTCCTGAAACGGTGCCTCCCCACCAGAGACCGCGGCTTCAGGTTGGTGTAGGCCGCAGGCCAGCGGTCAAAGATTTAAAGTTGCAGAGGTCTATATGAAGTCCCGATATGACCTTGGTAAGGCCATCAAAAAGGCAAAAAGAGACTTCTGCTAAGCTGGAAGATGAGATGGATGTTCGGCAACTGTGGCGGGGCTTGAATGCCATCACCTCCTACAAGGTGAAATCAGGAGGCAGCTCAAATTACAGCGAAGCATCACACCCTGTCGAGCTCAATGCGTTCTACGCACGGTTCGAAAGGGAGAACACTGATGTGCCTTCCCGAGCCCCTATTCGCCTTACTGTGTTACAGTCACAGTCACAGAGGCCGACGTCAGAAGATCCTTCAGGATGGGTGAGCCCTCGGAAAGCGCCCTGATGGTATACCCGGTCGAGTTCTCAAAACTTGTGCAGACCAACTGGCGGATGTTTTTGCAGACATTTTCAACCTCTTATTTCTAAGGTCTGAGGTTCCCACCTGCTTTAAGAGGGCATCCATAATACTGGTGCCCAAGAAGAGTAAGGTGACGTGTCTCAATGACTCTCGACCAGTGGCACTAACGTCTGTGGTGATGAAGTGGTTCAAAGGTTATTTATTGGTCACCATAGGTGTAGTGAAATGCTTTTGCCAATACAGCACATAAAAAAAAAATACAGACATAACAATAATAAAGAGATTTAAACATAAAAAACATCCCCCCACAATGGTTCCCATTATGAGGGAAGGCACAATGTCCAGTCCCCATCCCATGTCCACCCATAGTCGGGCCTATTGAGGCCTCCGCAGTCGCCTTTATGGAGGCCCAATATTCCAGGCCGTTCTCGCCGGGTGATGGTGCTTAGGCGTCGGGAGAATCCTCTCAGTGGCTTGGGACACCTGGAATGGCCGCTTCCTTACTGGAGACCGCGGCTTCCGAAGCCGACAGGCCGCATTGGATGGAGCTCCACCACTGGCGATCTCAGCGAGAGATCCCAGGCTCCCGATATAAAGTTCAGCGCCGCCGCCCGCGGCTGGCCGCTCCACAGACCCGCAGCTCCACGATGTTTTTCTCGGCAGTCTCAGCTCACCGGAGTTCCAGCGCGGCGACCCGGGCAAGGCATCGCCTGCTCCGCTCCGCGTTAGCGTTCCAGCGCTGTGCCGCTGCTGAAGCCGAGGTTCTGGGCGGTCCCCTCAGGAAACGCCGCTCCAGGCCCGCTGGTAGGACGGGTCGAAGGTGCAGCCCAGATAGAAGCCGCCTCTCCGACCAGGTAGGGACCCTGAAAAGTAGTTTCCCCGTTCCTCCCCCCCCACCCCCACATAATTAAGACTAGAACTCCGAAAAACAAAAACTCAACTAACTAAAAATTAAAAAAAGAGATGAAAAAACAGACAGCTGCAGGCTGGGCTGCCATACCCATACAGGACGGTTTTGAGAGGTTGGTTATGGTGCACATCAACTACCTCGACAAGAACCTTGACCCACTTTATTTCGCATACCGACACAACAGGTCAACGGAGGATGCAATTTCACTGGCTCTCCACTCCGCACTGGACCACTTGGACAATAAAAACACCAACGTCAGGTTGTAGTTTATAGACTACAGCTCGGCGTTTAATACCATCATCCCTTCCAGGCTCGTTACCAAGCCAAGCAGGCCATCCGCGAATCAAGGCGCCAGTTGGTGGAGGGCTCTACCCAAGCCGGCTGCCTGCCCCTTTTCCGGGGATATGTCCGTGCCCGGGTGCAGTTAGAAAGGGAATACACCCTGTCTACGGGCACCCTGAGGGAGTTCCGCGACACCGCTGGGCTCCATAGGATGTAGAATGTATCCTCAATAAGGATTGTTTCATAATTGTATAATAGTTTACTATGGATATATGTTTGTATTGTATTATGGTGGTGGGCTCTGGCTTGTTTTATTGTAGTGTAAATATTATTTTTTAATAATTGAATAAATATTTTGAAGAAAAAAAAAAAAAAGGCTGGTTACCAAGCTCACGGATCTGGGTCTCTGAGCATCCCTCTGCAATTGGATCCTCGACCTCCTTATCCACAGACCACAGTCTGTTTGAATTGGAGGAACGACTTCATCCTCAGTAACAATTAGCACGAGAGGACCTCAAGGCTGCCTGCTCAGCCCCCTGCCGTACTCACTCTATACCCATGACTGCGTAGCCGGTCATAGTGCGAACTCCATTATCAAGTTCGCCGACGACACCACTGTGGTTGGACGAATCACGGATGGGGACGAGTCAGAGAATAGGTGAGATCGACCGACTGACCAAATGGTGCCAGCGCAACAACCTGGCTCACAACATCAGTAAGACCAAGGAACTGATTGTGGACTTTGATAGGGGAAGGATGAGGACCCACAATCCTGTTTATATCAACGGGACAATGGTGGAGAGGGTTAATAACTTCAAATTTCTGAAGATCTTTCCTGGACCCAGCACAACGATGCAATTGTAAAGAAGGCACATCAGCGACTCTACTTCCTGAGAAGATTACGGAGATTCGGCATGTCGAAGAGGATTCTCCTAAACTTCTACAGATGCACAGTAGAGAGCATTCTAACTGGTTGCATCGTGGCCTGGTTCGGCAACTTGAACATCCAGGAGCAAAAAGGACTACAAAAAGTTGTGACCACTGCCCAATCCATCACCGGCTTTGACCACCCCACCGTCGTAGTCGCTGCCTCAAAAAGGCAGCCAAAATCATCAAGGACCCACACCATCCTGGCCACACACTCACCACTGTCATCAGGAAGAAGGTACAGGAGCCTGAAAACTGTAACGTCCAGGTTCAGGAACAGCTCCTTCCCCACAGCCATCAGACTATTAAACACAACGAATCAGCTATGAGCTCTGAACCACAAAAGACTATATTATTATTTGTTATTTGCACTACATTTTTTGAACTTTTTCTTTTTTTTCCCCATTATGTACAATGTTTACATATTCACATATTATGTTTTGCTGCAGCAAGTAAGAATTTCATCGTTCCGTCAAGGACATATGACAATAAAACACTCTTGACTTGAAGGGGAAATCATACTTGATTAATCTTCTGGAATTTTTTGAGGATGTAACAAGTAGAATGGATAAGGGAGAGCCAGTGGATGTGGTGTCTGGACTTTTAAAAAGCCTTTGACAAGGTCCCACACAAGAGATTAGTGTGCAAAATTGTTTTTTCTTTATAGCAGAGACTACTTCATAACCATAGCATGCAAACGTTGGAAATAAGATGTGCAAGCGAAGCACTGCAGCATCTGGAAGGGATGTTCTCGTCCTGGGATGCAACATCTGGAAGGGATGTTCTCGTCCTGGGATGGTATAAACATTAGAGGTGAAGGAACAGGTTTGCATGAGAAGGTTCGGTGAGAAGTCAGTCTAAGTATTCCCCATCCAGAAACCATGGCTGAACCGTAAGATTCATTCCTTGGTGAAGTCCAATTCTGTGGTATTCAAGTCGGATGATCCCAACACCTACAGGAAATATAGCTATTGGTATTGATATTCATTTATTATTGCCAGGTATACTGTGATACAGAGAAAAACCTTTTGTGTACTATTCAGTCAAATCAGTCTATGACTCAACCCTAAACATGCACCAATTTAAACAGGTAGTACAAAGAGAAAAATAAACAGAGTGCAGAGTATAGTGTTACAGCCACAGAGAAAGTGCAGATAAAAAAATACAAAGAATGCAATGAGGTAGGTTGGGGGATCAGGACCACATCATTAGCTTATGAAAGGTTCATTCTATAGTCTGATAATGGCAGCAAAGAAGCTCAATCTGGAGATAGTGATTGACTTCAGGAATGCCTGGTTTGCATTGACAGTGCCAAAGTAGAGATGGTTGAAAAGTTCAAATTACTAGGAGTAACTATCACCAACAACTTCTGCTGGTCCACCCATATTGAAGCAATGGCTAAGAAAGCACGCTAATGCCTCTACTTCCTTAGAACACTTGAGAAGTTCAGGCATATCCCGAACAGCTCCCACAACTTCTAAACATGCGCCGAAGAAAGCATTTTATCAGGGTGCATCGCAGCTTGGTTTGGAAACAGTTGCACCCTAGACTGCAAGAAATTGCAGCAAATTGTGGACGCAGCCCAGACCATCACACAAATCAACCTCCCTTCCATTTACTTTGTTTACACCTCACGCTGCCTCAGTAAGGCCACCAGCATAATCAAGGATGAGTCTCATCCCCTCTTCTCCCCTCTCCCATCAAGCAAGAAAACACACACCTTCAGAATCAGGGACAGTTTCTTCCCAGCCGTTATCAGGCAACTGAGTCATCCTACCACCAACTAGAGAGCGGGTCCTGAGCTACTATCTACGTCATTGGAGACCATCGGACTATCTAAATCGCATTTTACTGGCTTTATCTTGCACTAAACGTTATTCCCTTATCATGTATCTGTACACTGTGGATGGCTCGATTGTAATCATGCATTGTCTTTCCACTGACTGGTTAGCGCACATCAAAAGGCTTTGACTGTACCTCGGTACACGTGACAATAAACTAAACTAAACACTTTCAACATTTTGTATCTTCTGCCCGAAAGGAGAGAGAAGAATAGGGAATAACCAGGGTGAAATGGCACTTGATTACACTGGCTAGTTTCTGAAGCAGTGCGAAGTGCAGATGGAATAGATGGGAGGGAGGCTGGTTTGTGCGATGGACTGGGATACATTCACAACTCTGTGCAATTTCTTGTGGTCTTTGGCAGAACAGTTGCCAAACCAAGCTGTGATGTATCCCAAGGCTTTCTGCGGTACATTCAGATTCAATTTTAATTTTAATTGTCATTGTCAGTGTACAGTACAGAGACAACGAAATGCATTCTTAGAAATTGGTGAGAATCGTTATAGAGACATGCCAAATTTGCTTCTGTGGCATTGATACAGTTTCACGGCCACAGCATTGATGTATTTGGACCAGCTCTTGTCCATCTCCACCCACTTCCTCAAGTCATTGACTAGCTCCTTTGTTTTGCTGACATGAAGCAGAGCCTGGTCTATCAGGCAAACCAGCCTCTCCCATGGTTCCCCCAACCTATTATGCTCAGTAAAACACAAAATACTGAATTAACTCAGCGGATCAGATAGCGTCTATGGAGGACACGGATAGATGATGTTTCTTTCGGGTTGGGTCCCATCTTCAGTCTGAAGAAGAGTCCCAATTCAAAATGTCGCCTGTCCATGTCTTCCTGTGATGCCGCCTCCTGATCTGTTGAGTTACTCCGTATTTTGTACTTTATTCAAGATTCCACCATCTGTAGTTCCTTGCATCTCATAGTCATACAGCATAGAAACATCTCGTAGTCATACAGCATAGTCAACTACTTCCTCTGGCAACTCCTTCCATATACCCACCACCCTCAGAGTGAAAAGGTTACCCCTTATGTTCCTATTTTAGAACATAAGGAACATATTGTGGAACATCTATTCCATCTGCCATAAATGTGGTCTTCTGTTATTGTAATGTCTTGTCGAATGTGGGTATTTTGGGATCCTGTCTTGATATCTTGATGCGTGTCTTTTTTTGCCCCTCTTGTCTTTTTTTGTGATGCTGTAAATGGAGCTTCTGTGATGCAAAACAAATTTCAGACTCGCTCTGGCAATAAAGTATTATCGTATCGTATTAAATCTTACCTCTCTCATCTCTGATTCTGGATTCCCTACCCTGGGTAAAATACTCCACGCATTCACCCTATTAATTCCCCTCATGGTTTTATTCCCTTCTATAAGATAATCCCTCAGCTTCCTGCACTCCAAGAAACAACGTTTTTGCTATAGCCCAGGCCCACGAGTCCTAGCAAAGTCCTCGTAAATCTTCTCTGCACTCTTTCCAGCTTAATGACATCTTTACTACAGCAGGGTGACCAAAACTGAACGACCAAATGCAGCCACACCAACATCTTGTACAATTATAACACAATGTAACAACTTCTATGTGTGCGGACGTGGCGTTGAAGGACGAGAAGCCGAAGCAAAGAATGGAAACCAAATAACCGAATGGAAACAAAGACGAAACGGCAAATAACTGAAAGGTTGGGATGCCTAAAAGCCAACTAACCAAAAGGGCGGAACGCCTAAAAACAACAAACCGAAAGGCTGCATCGCCTAAAAGCAAAATCACCGAATGGAGCACAACAGAAAAGTCAAATAACGGACATGACGTGGCCAGGTGGCGGGACTTGTCCACGATTGATCCAGACCCCCGCATCCATCACGTCTGACTACACTTATGCAGAGCGGCTATGGAAACAGAAAACTGGCACTGACAGCGGAGGGACCAGCCTGTCCCACACCTCTGCTCCACCCGGCGCTGCCGATACACAACCCGTCACAGTGCGGCCGCACAGGGGAGACGAGGCGGAGGGTGGCCGTGGCCGTGGGACAGTGGGGGCTGTGCTGAGGAATGCGCTCCTTCGGCCACTTACAACTTGGTGCTCGGGTTCAGAGTGCCCAGTTACATATGGCTTGTGTGGGAAAATGACCCCCACCTTCCCGTCTCCACCGGCCAGTGATGTGATGGACGCGGGGGTCTGGACCAATCGCTAACAAATCCCGCTCTCCCGGCGACGTCATGTCCGTTATTTGACTTTTCTGTTGAGCGCCATTCGGTGAGTTGGCTTGTAGGCGACACAGCCTTTCGGTTAGTTGGCGTTTCGGCAGAGCGGCCATTCGGTGAGTTGGCTTGTAGGCGACACAGCCTTTCGGTTAGTTGGCGTTTCGGCTTCATACGCTTTCGGTTATTTGGCGTTTCAGCTTAGTTTTCATTCAGTTATTTGGCTTCCACTTCTTTGCTGCGGCTTCTCGTCCTTCGACACCACGTCCTGGTACACAACTTCTATATTCAATACCCAGACTGATGAAAGCCAATGTACCAAAAATTCTCTTTACCACCCTGTCTACCTGTGATGCCGCTTTCAGGGAATTATCTACCTGCATTCCTAGATCCCTCTGCTCTACAACACTCCCCTAGTTTGACCTCCAAAAATGCAACACCTTGTGCTATTCTACATTAAACTGCATTAGCCAATCCTCAACCCACTTGCCCAGTTGATTATTCTGAAGAAAGGTCTTGACCCGAAACGTCACCCAATCTCTCCAGAGATGCTTCCTGTCCAGCATTTTGTGTCTATCTTCCATTTAAACCAACATCTGCAGTTCCTTCCTACTCTATATCATGTTAGTTAGATCTCTCTGGATCCCTTATGATCTAGCCTTCCAGAGCAGTCTGCCATGCGGAACCTTATCAATAGTCCTGCTGAAATCCAGAGACAATTCTACAGCCTTTTCAACCTTATAGGTTAGTTCTTTAAAAAACTCAATCTCCCATGTACGAAACAAACCGTGCTGACTATCGGTAATCAGTCCCTGTCTATCCAAATATATATCTGATCCTTCAGAATACTCTCCAGTAACTTACCTAGCACAGATGTTAGACTCACTGGTATATAATTCACATGCTTTTCCTTGCAACCCTTCTTAAATGGAGGCATTAGCCACCCTTGAGTCATCTGCCATCTTACCTGTGTTTAATGACGATTCATATATCTCAGCTAGGGCTCCCACAATTTCTTCTCCACCATCCCATTGGGTCCTCAGATATATCTGATCAGGCCCAGGGGATTTATCCATCATCATATGCCACGGATGTCCGGCACCTCCTCTAGCATATTACAGACTGTCCCCACGACACCTCCATTAACTGTCCTAAATTCCCTACCCTTCACATTTTCCTCCTTGGTAAAAACAGAGCAATAATATTCATTGAGGACCTTGCCCATCCCCTGCAGCTCCACACATATATGACTGCTTTGGTTTCTGAGGGGGGCTATTCTCGACTCCAGTTACCTGTTTCCTTTAATGTACTTATAACATCTATTTGCTTTCAAATGCTGGGGTATCTGTGCATTTCTTCATCTGCACTTTCTCCAGGGCTTTACAGAGTTACTAGACTAAGTGGGACCCGTTGGGTCCCAGCTTCACACGGGAGGGCTGGTCCCCCAACGCAATATTCCACCTATCCACCAATTACAATATACACTCACACACACACACAGCCTCTCACACACACACCCTCCACCTCACTCACACACACACACACACACACACTCACACACACACACTGACTCACACACCATATATAGGACAGTAAACTTTCTTGAATACTCACACGGCTAGGCGCGGCCTCTCCATTGAGGGGCTTCTGCAGTCAGCGGCACTTCCGCAATCAGCGTGACCTCTGCACTTACCGGAAATTACGCGATCAGCGCGACCTTTGCACTCACAGGAAATTACGCAATCAGCGCGACCTGTCCACTAAGCGGAAGTCACGAAATGAGCGGGACTTTTGGACTAAACACAGTCGGACCTAATAAAGCATTTATTCCTTCCAAACACAGTCGGACCGAATAAAGCATTTATTCCTTCCAATCACAGTCAGACCTAATAAAACATTTAATCCTTCCAAACACAGTCGGACCTAATAAAGCATTGCAGTTTCAAGTACAGGCAGGGCAGCAGGCCAAACAACTTATGGCATTGTCATTTCATTTTCAATTAAGCATTGTACTTTCATGCACAGGCAGGGCAGCAGGCCAAACAACTGATGGCATTGTCATTAAGGGCTAACAAATCATTTATTGCAAGTACATTGCAGACTCACAGTTCAGTTGATTCACAGCTTAGAATGACAGTCGTGGCCTGTCCCTCGCGATCTTGCAGAGTGACCGACTCACTTACAGGCATCCGGGGTTTTATAGTTCTGCCCCTCCGGAAGGGGCGTTACCTTCATCGTGGTGATTGACAGGTGAGAGGACCAATCAGCTGATCTGAAAGTTTTTTTAAACACTCATAACTTTTTTATTTTTCATCGATGGGAAAAATCCTCGTGGCTGGTTCAGGGGAGGAGGACTGTGAGTAAGCCAAAAATCACAGCAATACAGGGTAGCGTTTTTTCTCTAAAATCAATGTACAGCGCAGACAGGAAATGGTCAAGATGAGACTTTTAATTATATAGATAACATTATACAATGCACTCTGTTTCCCTTCTATTTGTGCTGGTGTATGTTATGATTGTACTCATCCATGGTATGATTTGCCAGGATAGTTTTTCCACTGTATCTCGAATCACGCGACAACAATACTAAACCAACACCAAGGGAAGTAGATCCTGATGGAGGTGGAAGAATGAATGGGGGAATCTTGGAGCAGAATGATAAAAGTTATGGAAAGATGGGTGGAAACTGCAGCAGGTGAATAGGCTGGCTGGTTCCTCACTCACATTGTACAAATCTGACAGCATTGTGAGCCAAACAGCGTGTGGAATCTGTGAAAGTTAATGAATAAAGACGGGGTCATTAGATTTAAGTATTTTATTTGGTGATAAACCATATCTGAATATTTGTTATCAGACATTTGGAGAATCAATGTTAAATATAAAACTATGTATTATGTAGATCGTCATGTCTACATGTAAACAACACAAAAGAGGGAATCCAATAATCAAAGAGATATGTGTAGGAAGGAACTGCAGATGCTGGTTTAAACCAAAGATAGACACAAAAAGCTGGAGTAACTCAGCAACAGAGGCAGCATCTCTGGAGAGAGGAATGGGTGCCGTTTCGGGTCCAGACCCTTCTTCAGACATGTTGGACCATTAAATTCTCAATGATATGCCGAGTCCAGTAGTAGCATTTTAAAGGTTTTATTTAGGCACAACGGTTTTACGGCATCAGAGCAAAGCATTAAACTATCTGCAAACTTTAAACAAAAATGAACAAATCACGACTCACAAAACAAGAAAAAACTATGGAATTATAACGAAAAGATTAAAGACTGAACGTAACTAGTAGACAAAAGACACTGGCCATTAAATTGCCAACTTTCACACAGAACACACTGCTGAAAGATAGGGCTTCCTTATCAGAATAGGGTGATCAAGATGCATGTAGCACCTTCGTACCACTGAAGGGATTATTGTTCACAATACTGTCTAGGATCTTGTCAGTTGTAACTTTGAGTTCACAAGCTGTCCCTTGCCAATGTGTTCGGCAAACCCTTTCCCAACCAGTTAACAGTTTTTTAAGTAAATTAATCCCATCAATTCTAGACTAACCCCATCAGTTCTCTGCAAGACACTAATTCCATCAATTCTCTCCAAGACCCTTCAGACATTATCTCCCAGTACATTGGAATTTTATGTTCCGGGCACTTATCAATTGATAAATTCATATTACAAGGATATTAACTTGATTTGATTCTAATTTTCAGTTTATCAGGCCGTAGCAATGCAAGTTAAAGCAGTCACTAAATCTCTCCACAACAGAGGACAACAATTGCTTCCAGATTTAAGACTGACGGAGAAGCTAAATGTCTGAAACAAATGAATTATAAAACTAAGATACCATTCAACAAGAACACGTCAAACTGTTCCTGATTGAATTGTTACATTTTCATGTTAATTCTCTCAGCATTCCTGCTTCTTGTAGTTTCTCGACCTCTGAAAAATAATTGGATAATGTTTCAGTAATTGCCCCTTTGTTCAACATCCATTTTTTTGATATTATTATGCAAAACTGGTTTGGTACAAAATATTATTCTAAACACCTCTCCTTCATTTCCAAGAATAAAATTCTGGCTACAGTACTAGGTTAGATGCTGTAAGTAAACAGTAAAATATACTTTTTGAAATTCTCCCATCTTCAGCATTGTGAAAGGGTTTGGTTAAAGATAGAAACATTGCCACAAGTAGTCTGCCAATATGATCATATTTTAAATATGTTGATATGAAATAAAATGAAAGGGAAAAAAGTTGGAACAGTTGGAACCACAGTTATATGACAAAGGATGTGGCCAATGGCAGTGATTGCAGTGACTCTTATACATCGGCGAGACCAAGCGTATACTGGGCGATCATTTCGTTGAACACCTTCGCTAAGTCCACTTGCATCTACCTGAACTCCCGATTGCTAAACACTTTAATTCCCCTTCCCATTCCCACACTGACCTTTCTGGCCTGGGCCTCCTCCATTGTCAAATTGAGGCTAAACGTAAATTGGAGGAACAGCTCCTCATATTTTGCTTGGGCAGCTTACAACCCAACGGTCTGAAGAAGTATCTTGAACTGAAATGTCACCCATTCCTTCTCTCCAGAGATGCTGCCTGTCCCGCTGAGTTACTCCAGCTTTTTGTGTTTATCTTCAGTATGAATATTGATTTCTCCAAATTCAAGTCACCCCTGCATCCCCTCTCCATCCCTCCCCCACCCAAGTCACACCAGCTTCAACGCCGTCTTGTTGAGTCTAATTATACTCGTTCTCACCCAACACACGGCTAACAATGGCCTGTTTCCTTTATCATCGTTACATTTGTTTGCATATCTTTCATTCATTTGTTCTATATCTCACTACATCACCGTCTATATCTCGTTTCCTTCCCCTGACTCTCAGTCTGAAGAAGGTTCTCGACCCGAAACGTCACCTATTACTTTTCTCCAGAGATGCTGTCTGACCCGCTCAGTTACTCCAGTTTTTTATGTCTTTCTTCAGTGATTCATAAAGTTGATTCATTAAACTATTAGCCCTGTCCCACGGTACCTGCCGAATACCTGCCGTTAACTAACGGGAGGTACTCGGGAAGACTCGCTAACGGCAGGTAAGCACGGGAAAACTAGTGAAGATTTTACAAGCCGCTAAGTGACGTCCCCAAGCTCCGACGTACCCGCTACATTCATTCTCCGTGCTTACCACGAGTTTGATTTTTTTTTTAAACTCGGGAGAGCTCTTGGAATGAACTCGTACCGTGGGACAGGGCTTTATGTAAGAATGCATCAATCTTCAGATAAAACTGGCATAATGGATCCCACAGAATTACAAACAAGAAATGTTGAAGTATTTGAGGACTCAATGTTTCAAGTGAAAGTAAATAAACATATCATGAAAATAAATCAACATATATGTATGTATTTATTCGTTATTCACAAACATCATCTGAGAAGCTATAGGTCAAATCCTGTACGAAGTTATAAAATTGAAAAACATGTTTTCTCACAGAAAGAGAGTAACAGAAGAAATCCACAAAATTTTAAAAAAGAGAATGAAAGCATAGAAAGAATGGAAGTAGTTATTGCATACTTTTTTTCCATTGGATGAAGAAAGGCTGGGTGAGTTCTGACCACAGTCTCTGCTTTGACCTTGGTACTTAGTTTTGTTTTGGATAAATCAACAATGAACCAGAGGAACAGCGGGAGATCACAGGCAAGCAATCCACACTCAGGTTATGAATGGGGCAGCAAAATAACTGAACAGCTGGGGCCTTGGTTTTGGAAGAAGTCACAAACAAAAACACATTATCCGTCAAAACACATTATGCCCTTGATCAGGTCGACACTAATTGGAAAATCAGTCCTACGTTGATCTCTATTTGGCAACAGCATGAACTCAATTGCAGAGAAATAGATTTGCTAAGAACTGGAGCTAACATTTAAAAAACCTCAAGACATTCAGCAGATGTTTCATCAATTCCAAAAGCATCTTGCTCCTTGACTTAAATTGTCATGCCACGTCCAGATGCTGATAATCCTGCAGTTTCAAAGGACATTTGTCACATACACCAATTGATGCAGTGAAATGTGAGTTACCATGCAGCACACAAATAAGATAAACACAACACTATAGAATCTAACATTAAACATAAAACATCCCCCACAGCGGGATCAACGTTTCCCACTGTGAGGGAAGGCAACAAAGTTCAGTCCACTTCCTCTTGTTCACCCGTGGTCGGGGCCTATTGAACCCTCCGCAGTCGCCGCAACGGCCGCCCGATGTTTCAGGCCCTCTCGCCGGGATGGTGAAACTCCGACGTCGGAACGGAAGAACACTCTCAGCGGCTTGGAGTTTCCGAATCAGCCGCTTCCTACCAGAGACCGCGGCTTCCGAAGTCTACAGGCCGAGCTGGGCAGAGCTCCAACATTGGCGATCCTCGGCGAAAGATCCCAGGCTCCACAATGTTAGAGTTAGCGTCGCCTGCAGCTGGAAGCGCCGCAGACCACAGCTCCACGCTGTTAAAGTCCGCAGGCCCTCCGGAGCTTCACACGGCAATCCCAGTAAGGCATCGCCCGCTCCGCAATGGTAATTCAGTGCTGCGCCGCCGCTGAAGCTTTTGCCGGTCTCCAGCAGGAAAGGCTGCGCCAATCCAGATGGTAGGCCGCGAGGAGGGGGCGAAGATGCGGTTCGGAGAAAAGACGCATCCTCGACCAGGTCGTGACTGGGAAAAACAGTTTCCCCCTTCCCCCCCACCCCACACATAAAAAAGACTAAAAGACCAAGCCAAGTCTTTAGTTTTCTCCATGGTGCCAGACGTTGTGCGCTGTGGCTAGCTGATACATTTCACAAAGAAGATTGAAATGACATTCCTTTTTCTTTAACTGTATCGTATCCTCCTCTCAGAGAAAAAGTGTGAATTCACTCACCTTATCATTGTCTGAAATAAAATGGGATCTCTAAAGTACATGGAGCAAGAAGACATGTTAAGCTTCTACTCATTTCATGACACTACAATTAAAGATACATTTACAGGGGAACAATGCTGTTAACGTGTATTCTAATACCACCTGCACACTGTTGATAGTGAGCATTGTTGTGAGAGTGATTTGAAATTAAAACATGTTTATAATAGTAAACTGCTGCAAGGTATACTTGCCAGTTGAGGATATCAATAAACCCACTAGCTCTGCTGACTCATGGTGATAGGAGAATTTTGAGCGTAAATCACCATTGCCCAGGCCTCTCCTACCCAGAACTGAGGCTCGGGTGATGGGGATGCAAGCTATAAAACTCCCGGGCAATATTTCTGGTCTGGCATTTAGCAACGAAAAAACAACCTCCTGCTTCGCTTTTGACTTTATGCATCTCCCTTTATTTTTGTGGTAATGTACATAAACCGTGTCTTTCAGTTGTAAGCACAGACTCCTCCTTCTATCCATCAAAAGTCCTGGGAATTGTGCATTCCAGATTTTGTCATGCATTCATTTTGCTGTCTTTGGCAATGAGTGTCATCTCCTGTGTAATCTCCAAAAAGTTAATAAGAGCAGGTTTGCTGGTGGTGAAACTCAAACTGTTCCTTTTATTGTGCTTAAATCAGATTTATTTTAGGTCTCCTCTGTGGTGGTGAACCCTTGTTACAATTCAACAGTTTAAAAGTAATGGGCCTGTCCCACAGGCGATCTTTTTCCGTGACTGCCGATGACTGTCATAGTCGTAGCAGGTCGCTGAAAAACCGGCTACTGGACCCCCCCCACGACAATGCCTACGACAATGTCTAAAACAACTTACCTCCTAGTTGACGTCAAGCTACCGACAACTGGTGACCCATTAGGACGTCCACCTGCGACCACACCTACGACAACTTACGTCCACCCGCGACAAGCTACGACAAGGTAAGACTATTCAGTCGCCGGTTGAAGTAGGTTGACGTAGGTAGCCGCCAATGGAATTCGCCAAAGTCAGCACCGGCGACAACCTACGTCATCCTGGCGACAACCTACGTCAGGCTACGATCGTTGGCATCAAGCCCACGGACGCCGACTGTCGCCGAAAAGTTTTGAACATTTCAAAATCCAGCGGTGACCAGTAAAAGGGTACGACTCTTTGGGCGACTGAGGAGACCATACAGGAGACACCCCGGCGACCATGTGGTGACAGTCAGGTCACCTAAAAAATCGCCTAAGTGAGACAGGCCCATAAACAAAAACTTGGTGACTTATGACCCAGAAGGCTACCTCAGAACAGCACTGACAGTCAGAAGTATTTAAGATGTCTAATCGGTTCGCTGGACCCTCCCAGCAGCTTCAGTTTAGTGCGAGATGTATGGCCTAAATGGAGATCGCAATTAACAAAGGAAACACGCTAAATATTTAATCAGTACCCACTAAAGATACAGGATGATATCATCACAAAAAGCATGTTGGCCCAGTACACATAGGACATTAAATCCGATATGGAGGAAATTCTAACCCACAGAATGATAGATAAGCAACACAGCAAACACGTGACGAAAAATAATTTATTTTTGTAATGCCACAAGATCAACTAACAGTTTTGAGTGCAAGCTAAAAATGAAACAACTGCCTGCATCATACATTGATGCAGCCTCCAAGGTTCCTTTTTTATTTGCTCTGAGTATTTAAAGAGGGATTAATTTAAAGGTAAATATTTCATTCATTTCAATGGGATATTTCATTCATTTAAAGGGGATAGGGTTTACTTGAAGTCCAATAAGATAACAAAGTGTGCAAGAACTTGACTAGCCTTGGAGATGAAAGTTAGATAGGAAGCTAAGAACATTTAATTTGTTTTTCTTTCTACTGGCCACATCTTAGCAGATAAGGAAAGCCATTCAGAAAGCTCGCTGTCGTATTTTCTCATCTCAATTATCTCATCTCACTTTAGGAATCTAATAAAACGTGCAAATTTGGCGTGTGAGCTTTCGAAGCTCAATGAATATCGATTTCTCTAACTTCAAGTAACCCTTGTATCCCCTCTTTCTCCATCCCTCCTCCACCCAAGCACCAGCTTCAAAGTCATCTTGTTGAGTCTCATTGTCTGTAACTTGTTCTCACCCAGCCCACAGCTAACACTGGCCTGTTCCCTTTATCATCGTTACTTATTTGCATTTCTTTCATCTATTTGTTCTATATTTCTCTACATCACCGTCTATATCTCTCGTTTCCCTTTCCCCTGACTCTCAGTCTGAAGAAGGGTCTTGACCCGAAACGTCACCTATTCCTTTTCTTCAGAGTTGCTGCCTGCCCCGCTGAGTTACTCCAGCTTTTTGTGTCTACCTGTGGATTTCCTTCTTATGTTTCTCTGAAGTTAAGGATCTACAAAAAGGGACATTATTGGTTCGGAGATTATTGGTTCCATTAGTTAGATGGATGTACTGTTAAAGACAAAACTATTATAGTGCAGTTGGTCAAATGTTGGCAAAAATCTATTTTTAATTCATGGTTATGTGTGAGAAGCTCTGTTCGCAACTTGCTAAAATCTGTGGGAGGTCAAGGACACCGCTGGTGCCTCTGGCTGCTACAAATGCGAGAAGTGCATCCAGGTAGAGCTCCTGAAGGGCCGTGTTGGGGAACTTGAGAAGCAAGTGGATGACCTCCGGTTCGTCCGAGAAAATGAGTCGGTCCTCGACGAGTCCTACAGTACGATTGTTACACCTAAGGTACTGGAAGAGAGAAGGTGGGAGACAGTGAGAACGGGAGGGAAGCATGGAATGCCAACGTCCCCGGGTGTTGTACCTCTTGTGAACAGGTTCACCCACTTAGAAGCTGTCGGGACAGAAGAGGTGTTTACACTGGGCGGCGGACTGGCTTGTGATGCGAATAGGGCCGTTGAGCCAAAACCAAAAAGGCCTAAGGCAGGCAACGCCATTGTAGTGGGAGACTCCATTGTGAGAGGTACGGACAGGGGTTTCTGCGGCAACAGACGGGATGCGAGGATGGTGTGCTGCCTTCCTGGTGCCAGGATCCAGGATGTCACGGACAGAGTGCAGAAAATCCTCAAGGGCGAAGGTGAACATCCGGAAGTGGTAGTGCATGTCGGCACAAACGATGTCGGAAAGAAGGGGATGAATATTCTGCAGCGTGACTTTAGAGAGCTCGGAAAAATGCTGAAAAGCAGGACCTCCAGGGTTGTTATCTCCGGTTTGCTTCCAATTCCTCGTGCTGGCGAGAGCAGGAACAGGGAGATACGGGACCTGAACGTGTGGCCGAGGAACTGGTGCACGGGGCAGGGATTTAGATTCTTAGATCACTGGGATCTGTTTTGGGGTAAGGGGGAACTGTACAAAAGGGACGGATTACATCTTAACAGGTGCGGGACCAGCATTCTGGCAGGCAGGTTTGCCACTGCTACACGGGTGGTTTTAAACTGAATAAGGGGGGTGGGGTGTCGAATGGGATAGTGGAGGATGGAGTTAAAGGGAAAGGGTTTCTTAAATGTGTGAGTGTAGAGACAGAGGGGTGTAAAATGAGGATAGAAGCAATAGGTAGCAAGGTGAAAAGTAAAAGTGGCAGGCAGACAAAACCAGGGCAAAAATCAAAAAGGGCCACTTTTCAACATAATTGTATAAGGGGTAAGAGTGTTGTAAAAACAAGCCTAAAGGCAATGCAAGGAGCATTCGTAATAAGGTGGATGAGTTGAATGTGCAGATAGCTATTAATGACTATGATATAGTTGGGATCACGGAGACATGGCTCCAGGGTGACCAAGGCTGGGAGCTGAACATCCAGGGATATTCAATATTCAGGAGGGATAGAGAGAAAGGAAAAGGAGGTGGGGTAGCGTTGCTGATTAGAGAGGAGATTAACGCAATGGAAAGGAAGGACATTAGTTTGGAGGATGTGGAATCGGTATGGGTAGAGCTGCGAAACACTAAGGGGCAGAAAACGCTGGTGGGTGTTGTGTACAGGCCACCTAACAGTAGTAGTGAAGTTGGAGATGGTATCAAACAGGAAATTAGAAATGCGTGCGACAAAGGCAAAACCGTTATAATGGGTGACTTCAATCTACATATAGATTGGGTGAATCAAATTGGCAGGGGTGCTGAGGAAGAGGATTTCTTGGAATGTATGCGGGATAGTTATCTAAATCAACATGTAGAGGAACCAACGAGAGAGCAGGCTATTTTAGACTGGGTACTGAGTAATGAGGAAGGGTTAGTTAGCAGTCTTGTTGTACGTGCCCCCGTGGGCAAGAGTGACCATAATATGGTTGAGTTCTTCATTAGGATGGAGAGTGACATTGTTAATTCAGAAACAATGGTTCTGAATTTAAAGAAAGGTAACTTTGAGGGTATGAGACGTGAATTGGCCAAGATTGACTGGCAATTAATTCCAAAAGGGTTGACGGTGGATATGCAATGGAAGACATTTAAAGACTGCATGGATGAACTACAAAAATTGTTCATCCCAGTTTGGCAAAAGAATAAATCAGGGAAGGTAGTACATCCATGGATAACAAGGGAAATCAGGGATAGTATCAAAGCGAAGGATGATGCGTACAAATTAGCCAGAAAAAGCAGCATACCGGAGGACTGGGAGAAATTCAGAGACCAGCAGAGGACAAAGGGCTTAATTAGGAAAGGAAAAATAGATTATGAAAGAAAACTGGCAGGGAACATAAAAACTGACTGCAAAAGTTTGTATAGATATGTGAAATGAAAGAGATTAGTTAAAACAAATGTAGGTCCCTTGCAGTCAGAAACAGGTGAGTTGATCATGGGGAACAAGGATATGGCGGACCAATTGAATAACTACTTTGGTTCCGTCTTCACTAAGGATGACATAAATAATCTGCCGGAAATAGCAGGGGACCGCGGGTCAAAGGAGTTGGAGGAATTGAGTGAAATCCAGGTTAGCCGGGAAGTGGTGTTGGGTAAATTGAATGGATTAAATGCCGATAAATCCCCAGGGCCAGATAGGCTGCATCCCAGAGTACTTAAGGAAGTAGCTCCAGAAATAGTGGATGCATTAGTAATAATCTTTCAAAACTCTTTAGATTCTGGAGTAGTTCCTGAGGATTGGCGGGTAGCAAACGTAACCCCACTTTTTAAGAAGGGAGGGAGAGAGAAAACGGGGAATTACAGACCAGTTAGTCTAACATCGGTAGTGGGGAAACTACTAGAGTCAGTTATTAAAGATGGGATAGCAGCACATTTGGAAAGTGGTGAAATCATTGGACAAAGTCAGCATGGATTTACGAAAGGTAAATCATGTCTGACGAATCTTATAGAATTTTTCGAGGATGTAACTAGTAGCGTGGATAGGGGAGAACCAGTGGATGTGGTGTATCTGGACTTCCAGAAGGCTTTCGACAAGGTCCCACATAAGAGATTAGTATACAAACTTAAAGCACACGGCATTGGGGGTTCAGTATTGATGTGGATAGAGAACTGGCTGGCAAACAGGAAGCAAAGAGTAGGAGTAAACGGGTCCTTTTCACAATGGCAGGCAGTGACTAGTGGGGTACCGCAAGGCTCAGTGCTGGGACCCCAGCTATTTACAATATATATTAATGATCTGGATGAGGGAATTGAAGGCAATATCTCCAAGTTTGCGGATGACACTAAGCTGGGGGGCATTGTTAGCTGTGAGGAGGATGCTAGGAGACTGCAAGGTGACTTGGATAGGCTGGGTGAGTGGGCAAATGTTTGGCAGATGCAGTATAATGTGGATAAATGTGAGGTTATCCATTTTGGTGGCAAAAACAGGAAAGCAGACTATTATCTAAATGGTGGCCGACTAGGAAAAGGGGAGATGCAGCGAGACCTGGGTGTCATGGTACACCAGTCATTGAAAGTAGGCATGCAGGTGCAGCAGGCAGTGAAGAAAGCGAATGGTATGTTAGCTTTCATAGCAAAAGGATTTGAGTATAGGAGCAGGGAGGTTCTACTGCAGTTGTACAGGGTCTTGGTGAGACCACACCTGGAGTATTGCATACAGTTTTGGTCTCCAAATCTGAGGAAGGACATTATTGCCCTAGAGGGAGTGCAGAGAAGGTTCACCAGAATGATTCCTGGGATGTCAGGACTGTCTTATGAAGAAAGACTGGATAGACTTGGTTTATACTCTCTAGAATTTAGGAGATTGAGAGGGGATCTTATAGAAACTTATAAAATTCTTAAGGGGTTGGACAGGCTAGATGCAGGAAGATTGCTCCCGATGTTGGGGAAGTCCAGGATTAAGGGGTCACAGCTTAAGGATAAGGGGGAAATCCTTTAAAACCGAGATGAGAAGAACATTTTTCACACAGAGAGTGGTGAATCTCTGGAACTCTCTGCCACAGAGGGTAGTCGAGGCCAGTTCATTGGCTATATTTAAGATGGAGTTAGATGTGGCCCTTGTGGCTAAGGGGATCAGAGGGTATGGAGAGAAGGCAGGTACGGGATACTGAGTTGGATGATCAGCCATGATCATATTGAATGGCGGTGCAGGCTCGAAGGGCCGAATGGCCTACTCCTGCACCTAATTTCTATGTTTCTATGTTTCTCCTTTACCATTGGTGCTACAAAGCACATGGCAAATGGTGGCATTGATGGGAGTTTTCACGCCTGATTTATGCAAAGGAAGCTGAAGATAACAAATGAGGGCACAAAATAAGGCAACGACAAAAGAAGTAACTAGTAGATAAGGAAAATAGACCCAAAAAGCTGGAGTAACTCAGTAACAACAATGTGGTGGTATATAGATAAGGGAGAAGGATGTTGGGGAGTGTTAGGCACTTCCCCCCCTCCTGGTGAATGCTATGTACTTACTTCTCTGTTTCTATCCCAAGTACAGGCCTCGTGGCTGTGAGTCTGGAATCGAGGGGTTAAAGGCTCCTGTACCCGATTGGCCCAGCTGCGTCAGGTGACGGGTGACTCATCTGAAGTATAAATACGAGAGCTTCCCAGGATTCTCTTCTCTTCGTCGTGGACTCTGACTGATGAGCAGTCTGTTGGTGGGGGCTGAGGCAGCCTGACCACATGGCATAGAACTTTGTGTATTTTCACCATTCCTTGTTATCAGATATTGTATTGGGACGGATAAGGGCTGACCTTAGAGTTTTCGTGTATTTTGGTTTCAGGGTTGTATCTCTTTGGGCAGGTTTTGGAATCTCCGGTTCGACGGCCCATGGTGTGGCTGGCTGGAGCATTGTTAAATTGTTTGTCGGTTTATCCATATCCCTGACTGGGTTGTTTAAATCAGGTTTGAGTTTTGTGTTCCAAATAATAATTAAAACTGTTTTTGAACCTGAACCTGGTTTTTGACTTGTGTTACGTGGCTCTGAAGTACTTGCATTCGGGAGTCGTAACAAAATGGGGGCTCGTCCTAAGTTTTGAGGACCCTAGACGTTTTTAGGGGGTATTTTTGGTAGGCTTCTGGACTGAGGAAGTCTGTGTGTTGAGAGGGAATTTTTTCTTCCCTGTTTGTGGTAGCATTAAGGCCCAAGTTTTAGCTGGTGGTTTGGGGCTACATTAGAAAATGGAATTTAAGGTGAAAGAATTTGTTGAGGCTCCTAGTCGGGAGTTGTTTGATAGATGTACGAAGGAGCATTTGATTTTGCTGGCTGAGAACTATGCCGTGACTATTGACAAGCATTCAAAGAAACACTCCATTAAATCGGAGTTGTGGGCTGCGTTGGTGGAGGCTGGGGTTTTGCCTGGTGGTACAGACAGTCCCCCACCTTCTGTTCAGCCTGGTCAGAACATGGAGGCCGTCATAAAACTGAAGGAGATGGAGCTTGAGTCACAAAGAATTGCCTCTTTGTTAAAAGAGAAAGAGCTCATGCATGTTCTTGAAATGAAACGGCTTGAGGAGGAAACCAAGAGGGCTGAATTTCAGCTGCGGGAAAAAGAAATAGATAATTCCCGGGTTTCTTCTAGGGAACGGGAGTTTGATATGAGCAAGAACATCCGCCTGGTTCCCCCATTTCGTGAGGAGGATGTGGACAAGTATTTCACAGTGTTTGAACGGGTGGCTTTGTCCTTGAAGTGGCCTAGGGACGTGTGGACCTTGCTATTGCAGTGTGTCTTTGTGGGTAAAGCACGGGAGGTGTACTCGTCTTTATCTGTTGAAAGCAGTCTGGACTATGAGTGTGTGAAGTCTACAGTACTAAGGGCTTATGAATTAGTTCCAGAGGCGTACCGGCAGAAGTTCCGGCGCTTTAGGAAGTTTGATAGTCAGACTTATGTGGAGTTTGCTAGGGAGAAGGAGGCACTTTTTGACAGGTGGTGCGCTTCTCAAGGAGTGAAGGATTTTGAGCTACTGCGGGCCTTGATAATTATGGAAGACTTTAAGAACTGTCTCCCTGAGAGGGTTACTACTTACCTTAATGAGCAGAAGGTGAATGAGGTGTCTAAGGCTGCGGTGTTGGCAGATGAGTATGTATTGACTCATAAATCTGATTTTGTTGGGCGATCCTATAGTATTGGTGCACGGCCGGTTGATCGTGGTGGTGTCGCCGGTGGCAGTGTCAAAGCTGTTTCTGTGCCTGCAAATGGCAGCACGTTGATACAGGGGGAGGTCCGAGCTGATAAGGTTGACGGAAATGTAAGGACTGATGAAGGTCCTGTGTGCTACTATTGTAGAAGGAGAGGGCACATGTTAAAGTCGTGTCCCGTTCTGAAGCAGAAAAATGCAAAGCCTGTGGCTTTGGTGGGTGCACAGAAGGCACCTGTCGTACCTGAGGTACCTGAGTCTGATGAGTGTAGGAATTATTCTGCGTTCATCATGAATGGTTTTGTTTCTCTAGAGGATGGGGGTGACAGAGTTCCAGTATCCATCTTGCGTGATACTGGTGCTACTCAGTCCTTTATATTGGATGGTGTACTGCCGTTTTCTGGGGAATCATCGGTTGGGTCAAGTGTCCCAGTGGTAGGATTCAGGATGGATGACATGGTAGTGCCTTTGCATACCGTGCGTCTCGAGTCCGAGTTGGTTTCAG
The DNA here is from genome assembly GCF_010909765.2 of Amblyraja radiata. Taxonomy (NCBI): domain Eukaryota; kingdom Metazoa; phylum Chordata; class Chondrichthyes; order Rajiformes; family Rajidae; genus Amblyraja; species Amblyraja radiata. The sequence goes on from NC_045962.1 coordinate 2,762,208, forward strand.
GCCGGGTAACTGTTGGGTTACGGCCGTGTTTTCCCGTTGGGGGAGTTTCTGTGATTTTGGGGAATGACTTGGCAGGAGGTAGAGTTTTAGTCACTCCTGAGGTGACGGCTGTTCCGATGGTGCAGAGTCCTGATAGATTGGCTATGCAGCATCCAAAGGTCTTCGCAGCTTGTGCTGTCACGAGGGCTATGGCTAAGAGCCAGGCGAAGTTTGAGGATGTGGTGGACCTGAGTGAGAGCATTTTTGGGGATCAGGATGATAGATCCTGTGTTGTGAAGGGTGTTTCTCCATCTCAAGATGGGACAGTGTCTGGAAATGTGCCGGTGTCACTGTCACGTGACCGGCTGGTTGAGGAGCAAAAGAGTGATCCAGGTTTATCTGATCTGTGCGACTGCGCAGTGCCTGAGGGGGATATGGATTCCACAGCAAAAGGGTATTTTCTAAGGGATGGCTTACTGATGCGAAAGTGGTCTCCCTTGGATATATCTGGGCATGATGATTGGAGCGTGGTTGATCAGATTGTGATGCCTCGTCGGTATAGGGACGAGATACTCTGTTTGGCTCATGATGGTCCTCTGGGTGGACATTTGGGGGTCAATAAGACGTATGACCGCATCTTACGGAATTTTTTTTGGCCAGGGTTGAAAAAGGACGTGAAACAGCACTGCAGGTGTTGTCACATTTGCCAGGTGGCAGGAAAGCCGAACCAATCGATTGTTCCTGCGCCTTTATATCCAATCCCTGTGGTCGGTGAGCCGTTTGAGCGGATTCTAGTTGATTGTGTGGGCCCTCTACCTCGGACAAGGATGGGCAACAAGTTTTTATTAACAATTATGTGTGCGACTACCCGCTTTCCGGAGGTGGTCCCTTTGCGTAGAATTACTGCCCCTGCAATTGTTAAGTCTCTCACTAAGTTTTTTTCGTTGTTCGGTTTGCCCAAGGTTGTGCAGAGTGACCAAGGTACCAACTTCATGTCGAAGGTTTTTGGTCAGGTAATGAAGTTGTTAGATATTAAGCATTGTTACTCCAGTGCGTATCATCCTGAGAGCCAGGGAGCTCTCGAGAGGTTTCACCAGACTTTGAAATCTATGTTGAGGACTTACTGCCTGGAGTTTGAAAAAGACTGGGATGAGGGAGTTCATCTAGTTATGTTTGCGGTGCGTGAGGTCGTGCAGGAGTCTTTAGGGTTCAGTCCTGCTGACCTGGTGTTCGCGCATACTGTGCGTGGTCCGTTGAGGGTCCTGAAGGAGAAATGGTTGCAGGAGGATACAAAACGTAGTATTTTAGACCACGTCTGTACTTTTCGCTCTAGACTGAGGAGGGCATGCGAACTGGCAATGGGTAATCTTGCCTCTGCTCAGTCTAGGATGAAGGACTGGTTCGACAGGAAGGAGCCTGTGGAGGTTGATGGGTCGGAACTAAGTCCTTCTAAGCATGTTTTGGCTGCAGTGGTGCTGCCCCCTGACATGGGTGGTGATGTGGGGGAGGCACGGTTGTCTGTGGCAGTAACGCAGGGAAAGCTGAGTAACTCTGAGGCTTTGGAGACGCTTCCCTTGCGGTTGTCTCATTTGACTGGCATATCCGTGGCAAGGATGATGTATTGGCTGATGCATTGTCGCGCCAGTGATGTCTGTGTTACTGAATAGTTGCTGAAATTTGGTGGTGTTTTTTTAGTTCATTTTCAGAAACTTATTCAGTATCTTTGGGTGGGGGTGTTAGGCGCTTCCCCCCCCCTGGTGAATGCTATGTACTTACTTCTCTGTTTCTATCCCAAGTACAGGCCTCGTGGCTGTGAGTCTGGAATCGAGGGGTTAAAGGCTCCTGTACCCGATTGGCCCAGCTGCGTCAGGTGACGGGTGACTCATCTGAAGTATAAATACGAGAGCTTCCCAGGATTCTCTTCTCTTCGTCGTGGACTCTGACTGATGAGCAGTCTGTTGGTGGGGGCTGAGGCAGCCTGACCACATGGCATAGAACTTTGTGTATTTTCACCATTCCTTGTTATCAGATATTGTATTGGGACGGATAAGGGCTGACCTTAGAGTTTTCGTGTATTTTGGTTTCAGGGTTGTATCTCTTTGGGCAGGTTTTGGAATCTCCGGTTCGACGGCCCATGGTGTGGCTGGCTGGAGCATTGTTAAATTGTTTGTCGGTTTATCCATATCCCTGACTGGGTTGTTTAAATCAGGTTTGAGTTTTGTGTTCCAAATAATAATTAAAACTGTTTTTGAACCTGAACCTGGTTTTTGACTTGTGTTACGTGGCTCTGAAGTACTTGCATTCGGGAGTCGTAACAGGGAGCCTCTGATAATGATGGGAAGCCTGGGACAGCAGAAATTACTGGAGATGCTCTGAGAATGCACAATTCCTCAAATATGAATGAAAATGATGAGGAAAGTATAGAAGACAGAATAGGCAGGTGAAAGGCAGGGAGCAAGGAAAAAATATTGGTTTAAATTGCACTTATTTTAATACACAAGGCCTGACGGGTATGAGCTTAGGGCATGGATAGCTACGTGCATCTAGGATGTTGTAGCAACTACGGAAACCTGGTTAAGAGAGGGGCAGGACTGGCAGCTCAATGAAACCTGGTCTAGAGCACATGAGCTTCAGGAGAGACAGAGGTGAGGGTAAAAGAGGAGGGCGGTTGCGTTATTGGTTAAGGAAGGTGTCACCACAGTGGTCAGAGGTGACATTATGGATACTGCCTGCTGTATCTTTCAGTGACTGATGAACAAGAACCCCCAGATCCCGTTGTACTTCCCCTTTTCCCAAATTAACACCATTCCTGTTTTTGCCACCAAAGTGGATAACCTCACATTTATCCACATTATACTGCATCTGCCATGCATCTGCTCACTCACCCAACCTGTCCAGGTCACCCTGCATTCTCATAGCATCCTCCTCACAGTTCACACTGCCATCCAGCTTTGTGTCATCTGCAAATTTGCTAATGTTACTTTGAATCCCTTCATCCAAATCATTGATGTATGTTGTAAATAACTGCGGTACCCCACTCGTCACTGCCTGCCATTCTGAAAGAGACCCGTTTATCCCAACTCTTTGTTTCCTGTCTGCCAACCAATTTTCTATCCATGTCAGTACCCTACTCCCAATACCATGTGCTCTAATTTTGCCCACTAATCTCCTATGTGGGACCTTATGACATGCTTTCTGAAAGTCCAGGTACACTACATCCACTGACTCTCCCTTGTCCATTTTCCTAGTTACATCCTCAAAAAATTCCAGAAGATTAATTAAGCACAATTTCCCCTTCGTAAATCCATGCTGACTTGGACCGATCCTGTCACTGCTATCCAAATGTGCCACTATTTCATCTCTTATGATTGACTCCACATCTTCCCCACCACCAATGTCAGGCTAACTGGTCTATAATTCCCTGTTTTCTCTCTCCCGCCTTCCTTAAAAAGTGGGATAACATTAGCTCCAATCCACAGAACTATTGTTTTCCTCTTCACATACCTAAAGAAGCTTTTACCATCCTCCTTTAAATTCTTGGCTAGCTTACCTTCGTACCTCATCTTTTCTCCCCGTATTGCCTATTTAGTTATCTTCTGTTGCTCTTTAAAAGTTTCCCAATCCTCTGGCTTACCGCTCATCTTTGCTATGTTATACTTCTTTTTTATTTTTATACTGTCCCCGAGGTCCCTTGTCAGCCATGGTCGCCCCTTACTCCCCTTAGAAATTTTCTTCCTCCTTGGAATGAACTAATCCTGCACCTTCTGTATTATTCCCAGAAATACCTGCCATTGTTGTTCCACTGTCAAGCCTGCTAGCGTATCTTTCCAGTTAACATTGGCCGGCTCCTCCCTTTGTTCAATTGTAATACAGACACTTCCAATTTTCACTTCACCCTCTCAAATTGTAGATTAAGACTTACCATATTATGGTCACTACCTCCTAATGGCTCCTTTACCTCGAGTTCCCTTATCAAATCCGGTTCATTACACAACACTATATCCAGAATTGCCTTCTCCCTGGTAGGCTCCAGTACAAGCTGCTCTGAGAATACATCATGGAGGCACTCCACAAACTCCCTTTCTTGGGGTCCAGCACCAGCCTGATTTTCCCAGTCTACCTGCATGTTGAAATCTCCCTTAACAACAGTAGCATTACCTGTACGGCATGCCAATTTTAACTCTTGATTCAACTTGCACCCTATATCCAGGCTACTGTTTGAGGACCTGTAGATAACTCCCATTAGGGTCTTTTTACCCTTACAATTCCTCAGTTCTATCCATACTGACTCTACATCTCCTGATTCTATGTCACCGCTCGCAAGGGACTGAATTTATTCCTCACCAACAGAGCTACCCCACCCCCTCTGCCCACCTGTCTGTCTTTTCTATAGGAGGTATACCCTTGAATATTCAGTTCCCAGACCTGATCCTCTTGCAGCCATGTCTCTGTAATTCCCACAACATCATACTTGCCAATTTCTAACTGAGCCTCAAGCTCGTCCACTTTATTTCTTATACTTTGCACATTCATATACAACACTTTGACCGGTATTCACCTCCCCTCTCACACTGCTCACAATTGGCCCTGACCTTACTCTCTATCCCTTCTCGAACTTCCCTTCCCATTAATTCGGGTCTTTTATAACTTTTCCTGTACTCACTTCCCCTTTAACTCCATCTTTATACCCCAATTTGTCAACCCCTCCCCCCCCCACTATTTAGTTTAAACCCACACATGTAGCACTAGCAAACCTGCCGGCCAGAACGTTGATCCCCCTCCAGTTAAGGTGTAACCCGTCCCTATTGTACAGGTCACCCCTACCCCAGAAGAGATCCCAGTGGTCTATAAATCTAAATCCTTGCTCCCTGCACCAGCCACACATTCAGATCCCCCATCTCCCAGTTGCTGCCCTCACTAACACGAGGTACTGGAAGCAATCCAGAGATAACTGCCCTAGAAGTCCTGCTTTTCAGACTTCTTCCTAACTCTCTAAACTCGCGTTGCAGAACCTCCTTCCTCTTCTTCCCGACGTCATTGTGCCCACGTGCACAACTACTGCCGGCTGTTCACCTTCCCTCTCGCGGATGTTCTGTAGAACATCTTGAACCCTGGCACCAGGGAGGTAACAGACCATCCTCGAGTCTCGTCTGCCGCCACAGAATCTCCTGTCCGCTCCTCAGACAATGGAGTCACCCACCATTTATGGCTCTGCCCGACGTTGGTCTCGCCAGTCGAGTCTCATCGCTAGTGTTGGAGCCACTGACCTGTCCGCCACATGGACTGGAAGTGTCGTCTACCTCAACAGTATCTGTTTTCACTTGGCACAGCCATTGGGAACTCCTGCGCTCCACGGTTACTCCCCTTTCTCCCAGTCACCCACCTTCGCTCTTCCTGTATCCTTTCCACGAAACCCTCCATTTCCCGGATGGCCCTGAGGTCATCCAGCTGCTTCTTCAGTTCCCCAACACAGTCCTTCAGGAGCTGAACCTGGACACACTTTCCACAGTTGTAGCAGCCAGAGGCTCCATCAGTGTCCCTGACCTCCCACATCCTGCAAGCCTCACACTGAATCAGCTTACCCGTCATATCTTCACCGCGTCTCGTCCTCTCCAACTTTTGGCGTAGTCCCCTCTCCTCAGCCTCCTCGTCGAAGACTCGTGAACCAAAGACTATCACTTTTCTCTCAAGGCACTTCTCTCGACAAGGCCATTTCCCTAGAGCAAACCTTGCTTTACCAAGCAAAATATTCTTGTAGACAACTTACAAACAAGGAACCAAAGCCAACCAGGTGACATCAACTAATGCCAGGGGCCTCCTAATAAGGAGCAATGGACAACACAAATAAGTGCACGTACACTGTAGGAGGGAATTTTGTGCTATACCCTTTATCTGACCTTACTCAGATAGGCAGACACAAAATAACACAGCCCATAGATCAGTGGCGAGTCTATCGAACAAGTTTTTTTTTAAAGGCCTTATCGATGCACATCGGGAAGCAGTCTGAGCAAACCCAAACTGCTTCAACAAGCCATAGTAACCATGGCCGTCCGAAGGGGGGGGGGGGGGGGTCCGTTGGGTGCGACCGCACCCCCATCTTTTCCCCCCCTAAGAAAAAAATCACCCCAAAATTTATTTTTAATTCGGTGGGGGAAAAAAAAAACCAGGGGATAAAAATCACAGTTTCCACTTTGGGTGGGAGTGGCTGAACTGAACTGAACCTAACTCGCTCCCCTCGCTTCCCCCCGCCGCCGGGGCCCAAGCCATCTTCCCCCCACACCGCCCCCGCTGACCCCCGCTGGGTCCACGCCACCCCCGCTGGGTCCACGCCACCCCTGCCGGGCCCATGCCAACCCCTGCTGGGCCCATGCCACCCCCGTTGGGCCCATGCCAACCCTGCTGGGTCAATGCCACCCCCGCTAGGCCCCGCTGGGTCCACGCCACCCCCGCTGACTCCCGCTGGGCCCATGCCACCCCTGCTGGGCCCACGCCACCCCCGCTGGGCCCACGCCACCCCCGCTGGGCCCACGCCACCCCCGCTGGGCCCACGCCACCCCCGCTGGGCCCACACCACCCCCGCTGCGCTCATGCCACCCCCGCTGGGCCGACGCCACCACTGGTGAGCCCATGTCACCCCTGCTGGGCCCACGCCACCCCTGCTGGGCCCACACCACCCCTGCTGGGCCCACGCCACCCCTGCTGGGCCCACGCCACCCCCGCTGGGCCCACGCCACCCCGCTGGGTCCATGCCACCTTCGCTGGGTCCATGCCACCCTCGTTGGGCCTATGCCACCCCTGCTGGGCCCATGCCACCCCAGCTGGGCCCACGGCACCCCCGCTGGGCCCATGCCAACCCCTGCTGGTCCCATGCCACCCCCGTTGGGCCCATGCCAACCCTGCTGGGTCAATGCCACCCCCGCTAGGCCCCGCTGGGTCCACGCCACCCTCGTTGACCCCCGCTGGGCCCATGCCACCCCCGCTGGGCCCCACTGGGTCCAAGCCACCCCCACTGACTCCCGCTGGGCCCACGCCTCCCCCGCTGGGCCCATGCCACTCCCTCTGGGCCCACACCAACCCCGCTGGGCCCACACCACCCCCGCTGCGCTCATGGCACCCCCGCTGGGCCGACGCCACCACTGGTGAGCCCATGTCACCCCTGCTGGGCCCACGCCACCCCTGCTGGGCCCACGCCACCCCCGCTGCGCCCACGCCACCCTCGCTGACCCCCGCTGGGCCCACGCCACCCCCGCTGACGCCCGCTGGGTCCATGCCACCCTCGCTGGGTCCATGCCACCCTCGCTGGGCCCACGCCACCCCCGCTGGGCCCACGGCACCCCCGCTGGGCCCACGCCAGCCCCGCTGGGCCCACGCCACCCCCGCTGGGCCCACGCCACCCCCGCTGGGCCCACGCCACCCCCGCTGGGCCCACGCCACCCCAGCTGGGCCCACGCCAGCCCTGCTGGGCTCATGCCACCCCCACTGGGCCCACGCCACCCCTGCTGGGCCCATGCCACCCCCTCTGGGCCCACACCAACCCCGCTGGGCCCACGCCACCCCCGCTGCGCTCATGCCACCCCCGCTGGGCCGACGCCACCACTGGTGAGCCCATGCCACCCCCGCTGGGCCCACGCCACCCCCGCTGCGCCCACGCCACCCTCGCTGACCCCCGCTGGGCCCACGCCACCCCCGCTGACGCCCGCTGGGTCCATGCCACCCTCGCTGGGTCCATGCCACCCTCGCTGGGCCCACGCCACCCCCGCTGGGCCCACGCCACCCCCGCTGGGCCCACGCCAACCCCGCTGGGCCCACGCCACCCCCGCTGGGCCCACGCCACCCCCGCTGGGCCCACGCCAGCCCTGCTGGGCTCATGCCACCCCCACTGGGCCCACGCCACCCCAGCTGGGCCCACGCCACCCCCGCTGGGCCCATGCCAGCCCTGCTGGGCTCATGCCACCACCACTGGGCCCACGCCACCCCTGCTGGGGTCACGCCACCCCCGCTGGGCCCACGCCACCCCCGCTGGGCCCACGCCACCCCCGCTGGGCCCACGCCAGCCCCGCTGGGCCCACGCCACCCTCGCTGACCCCCGCTGGGCCCACGCCACCCCCGCTGGGCCCACGCCAGCCCCGCTGGGCCCACGCCACCCTCGCTGATCCCCGCTGGGCCCACGCCACCCCTGCTGACTCCCGCTGGGTCCATGCCACCCTCGCTGGGTCCATGCCACCCTCGCTGGGCCAATGCCACCCCTGCTGGGCCCACGCCACCCCCGCTGGGCCCACGCCACCCCTGCTGGGCCCACGCCACCCCTGCTGGGCCATCGCCACCCCCGCTGGGCCCACGCCACCCCTGCTGACTCCCGCTGGGTCCATGCCACCCTCGCTGGGTCCATGCCACCCTCGCTGGGCCAATGCCACCCCTGCTGGGCCCACGCCACCCCCGCTGGGCCCACGCCACCCCTGCTGGGCCAATGCCACCCCTGCTGGGCCCACGCCACCCTCGCCGGGCCCACACCACCCCTGGTGAGCCCATGCCACCCCTGCTGGGTCCACGCCACCCCCGCTGGGCCCACGCCACCCCCGCTGGGCCCACGCCACCCTCGCCGGGCCCACATCACCCCTGGTGAGCCCATGCCACACCCGCTGGGCCCACGCCACCCTCGCTGACCCCCGCTGGGCCCACGCCACCCCCGCTGACTCCCGCTGGGTCCATGCCACCTTTGCTGGGTCCATGCCACCCTCGCTGGGCCAATGCCACCCCTGCTGGGCCCACGCCACCCCCGCTGGGCCCACGCCACCCCCGCTGGGCCCACGCCACCCCTGCTGGGCCCATGCCAGCCCTGCTGGGCTCATGCCACCCCCACTGGGCCCACGCCACCCCTGCTGGGGTCATGCCACCCCCGCTGGGCCCACACCACCCCCGCTGGGCTCATGCCGCCCCCGCTGGGCCCACGCCACCCTCGCTGACCCCCGCTGGGCCCACGCCACCCCCGCTGACTCCCGCTGGGTCCATTCCACCCTCGCTGGGCCAATGCCACCCCTGCTGGGCCCACGACACCCGCGCTGGGCCCACGCCACCCCCGCTGGGCCCACGCCACCCCTGCTGGGCCCACGCCACCCCCGCTGGGCCCATGCCAGCCCTGCTGGGCACATGCCACCCCCACTGGGCCCACGCCACCCCAGCTGGGGTCATGCCACCCCCGCTGGGCCCACACCACCCCCGCTGGGCTCATGCTGCCCCTGCTGGGCCCACGCCACCCTCGCTGACCCCCGCTGGGCCCACGCCACCCCCGCTGACTCCCGCTGGGTCCATGCCACCCTCGCTGGGTCCATGCCACCCTCGCTGGGCCAATGCCACCCCTGCTGGGCCCACGCCACCCTCGCTGGGTCCACGCCAACCCTGCTGGGCCCACACCACCCCTGCTGCGCTCATGCCACCCCCGCTGGGCCGACGCCACCACTGGTGAGCCCATGCCACCCCTGCTGGGTCCACGCCAACCCTGCTGGGTCCACGCCAACCCTGCAGGGCCCACACCACCCCCGCTGCGCTCATGCCACCCCCGCTGGGCCGACGCCACCACTGGTGAGCCAATGTCACCCCTGCTGGGCCCAAGCCACCCCTGCTGGGCCCACGCCACCCCTGCTGGGCCCACGCCACCCCTGCTGGGCCCACGCCACCCCAGCTGGGCCCACGGCACCCCCGCTGGGCCCATTCCAACCCCTGCTGGGGCCCATGCCACCCCCGTTGGGCCCATGCCAACCATGCTGGGTCAATGCCACCCCCGCTAGGCCCCGCTGGGTCCACGCCACCCTCGTTGACCCCCCTGGGCCCATGCCACCCCCGCTGGGTCCAAGCCACCCCCGCTGACTCCCGCTGGGCCCATGCCACCCCTGCTGGGCCCACGCCACCCCCACTGGGACCACGCCACCCCCGCTGTCCCACGCCACCCCCTCTGGGCCCACACCAACCCCGCTGGGCCCACACCACCCCCGCTGTCCCACGCCACCCCCGCTGGGCCCACGCCACCCCTGCTGGGCCCATGCCAGCCCTGCTGGGCTCATGCCACCCCCACTGGGCCCACGCCACCCCCGCTGGGCTCATGCCGCCCCCGCTGGGCCCACGCCACCCTCGCTGACCCCCGCTGGGCCCACGCCACCCCCGCTGACTCCCGCTGGGTCCATGCCACCCTCGCTGGGTCCATGCCACCCTCGCTGGGCCAATGCCACCCCTGCTGGGCCCACGCCACCCCTGCTGGGCCCACGCCACCCCCGCTGGGCCCACGCCACCCCCGCTGGGCCCACACCAGCCCTGCTGGGCTCATGCCACCCCCGCTGGGCCCACGCCACCCCTGCTGGTGTCATGCCACCCCCGCTGGGCCCACACCACCCCCGCTGGGCTCATGCCGTCCCCGCTGGGCCCACGCCACTCTCGCCGTGCCCACATCACCCCTGGTGAGCCCATGCCACCCCCGCTGGGCCCACGCCACCCTCACTGGGCCCACGCCACCCCCGCTGACTTCCGCTGGGTCCATGCCACCCTCACTGGGTCCACGCCACCCCCGCTGGGCCCATGCCAGCCCTGCTGGGCTCATGCCACCCCCACTGGGCCCACGCCACCCCTGCTGGGGTCATGCCAACCCCGCTGGGCACACACCACCCCCGCTGGGCTCATGCTGCCCCCGCTGGGCCCACGCCACCCTCGCTGACCCCCGCTGGGCCCACGCCACCCCCGCTGACTCCCGCTGGGTCCATGCCACCCTCGCTGGGTCCATGCCACCCTCGCTGGGCCAATGCCACCCCTGCTGGGCCCACGCCACCCCCGCTGCACACGCCACCCCTGCTGGGCCCACGCCACCCCCGCTCGGCCAATGCCACCCCTGCTGGGCCCACGCCACCCTCGCCGGGCCCACACCACCCCTGGTGAGCCCATGCCACCCCTGCTGGGCTCACGCCACCCCTGCTGGGCCCACGCCACTTTTGCTGACACCCGCTGGGCCCACGCCACCACTGCTGGGCCCACGCCACCCCCGCTGGGTCCACGCCACCCTCGCTGACCCCCGCTGGGCCCACGCCACCCCCGCTGGGACCGCGTCACCCCCGCTGACCCCCGCTGGGCCCACACCACCACCGCTGGTCCCACACCACCCCGGCTGGGCTCATGCCACCCCTGCTGGGCTCACGCCACCCCCGCTGGGCCTTCGCCACCCCCCGCTGGGCCCACGCCACCACCGCTGGGCCCACACCACCACCGCTGGGCCCACACCACCCCGGCTGGGCTTATGCCACCCCTGCTGGGCCCACGCCATCCCTGCTGGGCTCATGCCACACCCGCTGGGCCCACACCATCCCTGCTGGGCTCATGCCACCCCGGCTGGACCCCGCCAACCCCGCTGGGCCCACGCCACCTCTGCTGACCCCCGCTCGGCCCCCGCCAACCCTGCTGGGCCCACACCACCCCCGCTGGGCCCATGCCACCGCCGCTGGGCCCACGCCACCCTTGCTGACCCCCGCTGGGCTCCCACCACCCCCGCTGGGCCCGCGCCACATTTATCTTCGCCCCCCGCCTGAAAGGGGGGATGTGAGAGGGGGAGGGGGAGAGAGAGAGATGGGGGAAGGGAGAGGGAAAGGGGGATTATCTTTAGTGAGATTGCAAAATTAAGTTATGTTTTAGTGCTATTATATTTTCTCCTCCATATGAATAATATTAAACAATATCAAATAATATCAAACAATTGGAACTGCTTTCTTTTCCTTGATAACAATACTGAAAAATATGAATTCCATAGTTTGTGACATAAATACACATTTTAATGGCATCATTATATACAGATGTAACATTTCCATTTCGAGATCGGAGGGGGTGGGGGCAAATATGCGTCAAGCCGAAAGCCTAATCGTTAAAGAGTTAAAAGATAACCTAATCGATAATGAGCTGAGAAGAGGAATCAGCTGCCAAGGAAAGGTACTCTGAGAAGTTGAGGAGCAAGTTCTCAGCTAATGACTCTTCTTCAGTTTGGAAGGGCATGCAAGAAATCACCAGCTATAAGAGGAAAGCCCCCCGCTCTTTGGACAATCATCAGCTGACGAACTACCTGAATGAGTTTTACTGCAGGTTTGAAAATCAGAAACGTAACCCTGGTACCCCCTTCCCAACAAACACAGCCAGACCCCAGTCTGCAAAGAATGGACCCTGCACCCTCTCCTTCCCAATCACCACTTCACACCTACTTAAGGCAAGACTCCAGTATGAAAAGAGTGGACCCTTTCCCACCCCAACCAACACTTCACACCCACTCACAGCCTGACCTCAGTCTGCAAAGACTGGGCCCTTCTACACCCACCCCACTCCAATCACCACTTCACACTCAATTACTCATTTTTAACCAGTCCTTGCAAAGATGTACTGTCCCTGCCTGCTTCAAAGTCCCCACTATTGTCCCTGTACCCAAAAAGGTAAGGATTACTGGTCTTAATGACTACAGGCTTGTCGCACTGACCTCTGTAGTCATGAAGACCGTTGAAAGGCTTGTGCTGGCCAAACTGAAAAATATCACAATCCCTCTGCTGGACCATCTGCATTTTGCATATTGGGCCAATAGATCTGTGGATGATGCAGTCTATCTGGGCCTGCACTTCATCCTCCAGCACCTAGACCACCAGGGGTCCTATGCAAGGATTTTGCTTTATTGATTTTAGCTCTGCTTCAACACCATTGTGCCAGAGCTACTACGCTCCAAACTTTCTGAGTTGACTGTGCCTGAACCCCACTGTCGGTGGATCACCAACTTTCTGACAGACAGGAAGCAGCATGTGAGGCGGGAAAGCATATCTTGGACCCGCAAACGCTCAGCATAGGAGCACCGCAAGATGCGTACTCTCCCCTCTCCTCTACTCTCGCCACACTAATGACTGCACCTCCACAGACACCTCTGTCAAGCTTCTCAAGTTTGAGGATGACACAACCCTGATTGGACTGATCCAGGATGGGGATCTCTGTACTCTTTTCAGTTTGACATCTTTCCTATAACATGGTGCCCAGAACTGAACACAATATTCTAAATGCGGTCTCACCAACATCTTATACAACTGCAACATGACCTCCCAACTTCTATACTCAATACTCTGACTGATGAAGGTCAAAATGCCAAAATACTTTTTGACCACCTGATATACCTGCGACACGACCTTCAAGGAACCATGCAACCATCAACCATTCCTCTGCCCACCTGGCTAATTGATCCAGATCCTGCTGCAATCTTTCACAACCATCTTCACTATATGCAAAACCACTCACTTCTGTATCATTAGCAAACTTGCTAATCTTGCCCTGTTCTGTGACGGTTCACAGAGTGCTGGAGTAACTCAGCGGGTCAGGCTGAGTATAGAAGTTGGGAGGTCATGTTGCAGTTGCATAAGAAGTTGGTGAGGCCACATTCAGAGTATTGGGTTCAGTTCTGGGCACCATGTTATAGGAAAGATGTCATCAAACTGGAAAGGGTACAGTGAAGATTTACGAGGATGTTGCCAGGACTAGAGGGCCAGAGCTATAGGGAGAGGTTGAGTAGGCTGGGACTCTATTTCATGGAGCGCAGGAGGATGAGGGATAATAGAGGTAAGTTTAAGGTGAAGGGCAAAAGATTTAATAGGAATCTGTGGGGTATGTTTTTCACACAAAGGATGGCAGGTGTATGGAACAAGCTGCCAGAGTAGGTAGTTGAGGCAGGGACTATCGCAACATTTAAGAAACAGACAGGTACATGGATAGGACAGGTTCGGAGGGATATGGATCAAACGTGGGCAGGTGGGACTAGTGCAGATGGGGCATGCTGGGCCGAATGGCCTGTTTCCACACTGTATCACTCTATGACTCTATCTTTCCCTCTCAAACCCATTCTCCTGCTCTCTCCCCATTACCTCTGACACCCGTATCAATCAATGACTATCAATCTCCTGAAAAATATCCATTGACTTGACCTCCACAGCTGCCTGTGGCAATGAATTCCACAGTTCACCACCCTCTGACTTAAGAAATTCCTGCTCATCTCCTTCCTAAAGGAATGTCTTTTAATTCTGAGGCTGTGGCCACTGGTCCTAGACTCTCCCACTAGTGGAAACATCCTCTCCAAAACCCACTCCATCCAGGTTTTTACCAGGCTGGGACAGACGACAACAGCTTCACACCGTGTCCCAAAGCTTGTGTCCTGTCCTGCATCACCCAAGGCAGCAGAGATGTTATAGGAGAGGGCAAGCACTGTAACAAAGTAGCTCACGATGGTTTGGGTAACATTCAGGAATGTCTATGCATGGCACATCATGAATATTACTGAAGACCCGAAATATAATCTATACCTTTTCTCCAGAGATGCTGCCTGACCCACTGAGTTACTCCAGCACTCTGTGACATATCGCCTATCCATGTTCTCCACAGATGCTGCCTGACTCGCTGAGTTACTCCAGCATTCTGTGAAACGTCGCCTATTCATATTCTCCGCAGATGCTGCCTGACCCGCTGAGTTACTCCAGCACTTTGTGACTGTTTTCCCTTCACCCATCTGCCCAAGCCCACTCTCCCCCATCCTTTCCTATGTTCCTTTCCACCCATAAACCTCTCTCTGCCTTTACATTTCACTCCTCTTTCAAATCTGCTCTACTTATCTACTTGCATTTTTCTTCTTCACTTTTTAGTCATAGAATGATGCAGTGTGGAAACAGGCCCTTCAGCCCAACTTGCCCACACCGACCGACATGTCCCATCTAAATTAGTCCCACTCACACGCGCTTGGCCCATATCCATCTAAATCTGTCCTATCCATGTACGTGTCCAAATGTCTCTTAAACATTAGGATAGTCCCAGCCTTAACTACCTCCTCTGGCAGCTCATTACATACACCCAGCACCCTTTGTGTGAAAAAGCTACCTCAGATTCCTGTTAATTTCTGAAATATTGGTCATAAATTTGGTGCAAAAATGCTCCAAAATAAGGCTCAGAATGCATCAGAGAGCATCTAAAACCCCTGAGCTTCCAGGGCCCTTAAGCGGGCCCTGGCATCGAGGGACCACGCTTCGTGCTCGTGATGTGTGCAGCGCGCACACTATTTCACTTTAAGGTTTTTGTAATCCTGTCATGCCACCCCCCTTTTTAAAAAGCTTCGTACGGGCCTGGTAACTATAGCCTTTTTATATCCTCAAGGTTACTTGTGGAGTTGAAATAAATCATTAATCAATGTCGCTGTAACCTTCCATTTTGGTCTTTCCCAAGAGTTAACTTTAACCTTATGTTTCTTGCTGTTTTGAAAATCTCTCTCCCATATTTCTAACAATACATGCCACAAATGTCAATGTCCCTGTAGGGAGAATTGATTCTCCTCATTAAATGGGGTCTACTCATTAAAGGGGTCATTTGTTAACCTTTGGGAAACTTTCCTGCTAAACACAATGACAAAGAGCAGCTGTAATCTCAAGATTGCAACAGACAAATAAGTGCAGGTACACTGTAGGAGGGAATTGTGTGCTATACCCTTAATCTGACCTTACTCAGATAGGCAGACACAAAATAAAAGCTCTCCCCCCCCCCCCTTAATAGATAAGGAAGCATGCTTCTTTTTAGCAGAATGTTTGTATTAGCTATTTTAACTGCATTCTATGTTAGCCATTTTCCCCATCATGCTTCCCCAGTAATGTGAGCTGTAGGGGTTAGCCAAATTATAACCTACTCATCTTCCTTGCTGTATAGCGTCTCACGCAGTGCAACAGCGACTGGCAGGAGAACGAGCTCTCCCGCAACAGAGTTTAAAACGGGACCTCTAGGTAAGTAAAACTTATTCTGAGGTCGTATTTGAAAAACCCTTGTTGTGATTTATCTTTATAGAAAACATGAACAAGGGAAGACAAACGAAGAAGGTCGTACCCCGTCCGACTGTGATGGCCCAGGAGGGTTCCAGCAGTGGGGGGCGACCGGCGGCACCTGGCCCGCCAAGGGGGTGCAAGCACACCCACTACAGTGCAATACCCAGCACTGGCCATCGCATCTCCCTCAGCAGAGGGGAGCGTTGGTGACCAGGGCTGGGCTGGTCAAGAAGAGGGGTCTTTGGCTGAAGACAACAGCAGTATGCTAGGGGTGCAGGAACAGGAAGAGCTGCTGGGAGTGGTAAACCGCTACACTGTAACACCGCGAGCGGGACAGCCGTTGCAGCCTAAACTGGCGGCTAGCATTGACTATCTGTCCTTCAACCCACTCCAAGAACAGGTAGTCAATGAGGCGTTGGAACTATACACGCCACCGGAGAATTGTATTTCGCTCAATGTACCGGCCGTCAATAACCAAATCTGGGGGTACATTGGGCTGGGTATCCGAACCCAAGAACTAAAACTACAAAACATTCTGAAGCTCCTGACGTCAGCCATAACCTCATATGCTCGTTCCGTGGACGGTGTCGAAATGACCAATAACCAACAAGACACCCTGGCTCTGCTGTGTAACACACAGTATGAAATCAACAACCTCCGGAAAGAAGCCAAAAGACCTGCCCTCAATCCCAAATTTGCAGGGTTGTGCAAAATGCCGACCTCACAACCTCAAATCCTGCTATTTGGCAAAGACCTACCAAAGCAGGTAAAAGATGCCTTTCATTAATTTGGCCACCAGCGGATGAGATCCTATGGACTGTTGTCCTGGTGCCTGCCATAGATAGGCTGACAGAGCACTCCTAGCACAATTGATTGTACTGTAAGTCAGACCTTCATCGTGGTGAAGGCTGGACAGGAACTCTAGTATGTTAGTTATGGTTGCTGTTCTATATGTTGTCCCCGTTCTTGAACAGTATGCTTCCCATTTCATGATGCTGGAGATATCGTTTCTTGGTGGATAGTCGGTGAGATGCTGTCATCATGTCCACGGTCCTGTTTGACAGTCCCAGGATCCAACCTGTGCCCTCTGCCCAACTCCAACGACCCTCAAACACATCATTATAGGCTGCAAGACCAGCCTCACGCAAGGGAGATACACGTGGCGGCATAATCAGGTACTAAAAAGCCTGGCATCAGCCCTTGAGAACAGGCGGTGTGCGACCAACTCCTTGCCTCCGAGAGCAAGCAACCCCCCCCCCCCCCAAGGGCAACAACCTTTGTCCGAGAAGGACAGAAAACATCTAAACATCCTTCCACCAGAGCAGAAGAAGGAAACCTATGCAGGGCCCGTGACTGGAGGATGCTGGCGGACATCGGCCGACAACTAATTTTTCCACCTGAAATTGCTTCCACCGACCTCAGGCCAGACTTGGTGTTCTGGTCCCCTTCACAGAAGACTGCTTACATCAGAGCTCACAGTTCCATGGGAGAACTCTGTTGAGGAGGCCTATGAGCGTAAGAAGCTGCGCTACGCAGAGCTTGCAGCAGAGGCAACGCAGCGTGGCTGGAACACCAAAGTCTATCCAGTTGAAGTGTGATGCAGAGGATTTGTTGCGTCATCTACCATCAGACTGCTGAAGGAGCTTGGAATCCACGGTCAGGCTCTGCGGAAGACCATAAGATCACTCTCAGAGGCGGCTGAAAGAAGCAGCCGGTGGATTTGGCTCAAGCGGAACGACCCATGCTGGGCCCCAAGTACAGGTGTACGTCAGGGTGAATCTTTGGGACGGTTTGACATGGGACACGCGCTGAGGGCTGATCATCCTGCAGCGGGCCACCCTTGTGGAGGGTGTATAGTGTTAAAAGGCCGAAACACCCAGTGATGCAAGGGTACACTACTGATGATGTGTCCTGTGCCCAACTGTCCTGAAGGTTACCCAGGCCAAGATATACGTATCCCCCCCCCCCCCCCCCCCCCGCCCCCCACCGATGTTGAGCATCTACCACTCTCAACAATCAACGAATGTCGTGAAATGCTCCCCACCTATTGGCACAAGGGACTTCTTAACATCTTGTCCTGTGTATTTGATTCTGACTATTTACTTCAAGTGTGGTGACCCAGGTGGATGGGGTGCTGAAGAAGGCCTATGGTTTGCTTGTCATGATAGGTCAATGCACAGAGTATACCATTTGGTACGTTATGATGGAGTTTTACAAAACAATGGGCTATTGTCTGCAGATCCCGTTGACACACTATATAGGAAGGATGTGCTTATGCTGGGGAGAATGCAGAGGAACGTTTTAGGAAGTTGCCAGGATTGGAGGTCTTTAGTTTTGGGTAGATTGGTTAGACAGGTTGTATTCTGGTGTGAAGAAGGCCGAGTGGTAACAGGACAGAGGTTTACAAAATAAGAGGCATAGATAGGATGGTCAGAATCTGTTTTCCATCGTAGGGATATCAAAAGCAAAATTGGGTTAAGGTGAGAGGAAGGCATTTTGAAGGAGATTTGAGGGATTTAAAAAAAAAATGTGGTTAATATCGGGAACCCATTGCCAGGGGAGGTGATGCAATCAGCTTTGATCACTATTTTTAAGATGCATTTAGTGTGTACTTGAATAGGCAAGACATAGAAGGATAAGGAACTAATGCGGACAAATAGGATTAGTATTGATGGGCAAAAAAGGTTGTCATGTACATGGTGGGCTAAAGGGTACGATTTTGTGTTGTAGGCGCACAACCTTTTATCCGAAAGCCTTGGGACCAGACACTTTTCGTAATTCGGAATTTTTCGGCTTTCGGAATGGAAGATTTTTAGCGTAGATTTTAACGGCTGGCTCAGTGGTAGAGTGCTCGGCTCATATCCGCAAGGTCGCGAGTTTGCGCCTCGATCCCGGCAGTTACTCGGTCGCGAGTTTGAGTCTTCAATGTAGTTTTTTCTTGCAGAATAGGAGAGAATAGGGAGGGTTAGGCTGGGATCATTCTCTGCGAGATGATCTTAGTGCGGGAGACAAGTGTAGGAGAGGTGTACTGACTGTGTGGGCAGAACTTTGGAAGCGATTGCCCACCATTCTCAAAAGCCGCTGTGTCTCCCTGTCCCTCCAGCTCCAGAGGAATCCGCTCCCCGATGGGCCGCTACGGCGACAAGTGGCAGTTCGCCCACAGCCCGAGCTGCGCCACCCCAAGAACAAGACGTACCTTGCACACCATCAGCTTCTGCCCCTACGGGGAGCGTGTTCCTCTGGAGTTGGAGCGGGGCTGGGCTGGAGTTGCTGATCTGGGATCTCCGTGCTTGCAGTGGGCCTGGGGGTCGGTATCCCGATGAGGGGGCGCAGCTCGGGCTGTGGGCGAACTGCCACTTGTCGCTGTAGCGGCCCATCGGGGAGCGGCTTCTGGTGGTCCTGACGTCTCTCAGCTCCTGTCCAGGGGGGTGGCAGGAGACGTCAGGACCAACAGGAACCCGCTCCCCGATGGGCCGCTACAGCGACAAGTGGCAGTTCGCCCACAGCCCGAGCTGCGCCCCCTCATCCGCAACCCTGGTTCCTCTGGAGTTGGAGCGGGGCTGGGCTAGAGTTGCTGCTGGCTGTGAGTCTCTGGGATCTCCGTGCTTGCAGTTGGTGTCCCGTTGGTCCTGACGTCTCCGGCCACCCCCCTGGACAGGAGCTGAGACTGGGAACTGTACCGCCCTTGCCCCCTCCCTCTGCAACTGCAAACAACCCCACTCTCCTGCAAGGGCGGTACAGTTCCCAGTCTCAGCTCCTGTACAGGGGGGTGGCCGGAGACGTCACAGCCCGAGCTGCGCCCCCTCATCCGCAACCCCAAGAACAAGACGTACCTTGTACACCATCAGCTTCTGTCCCTACGGGGAGCGTGTTCCTCTGGAGTTGGAACGGGGCTGGGCTGCTGCTGGCTGTGGGTCTCTGGGATCTCCGTGCTTGCAGTGGGCCTGGGGGTCGGTGTCCCGTTGGTCCTGACGTCTCCGGTGACTGGCACTGACCTGCTGGCATCGCCGACGTGAAGACAGTGCAAAGCCCCCGCGCCGGTGCAATGGGCGGGGAGCTGGAGAGGGGAGGGAAGGGGTCACACACATGGCCGGGAAGCAGAGGGGTGTAGGTGGGGATGAAACTGAAGGGAGCGACAATCTGCTGCTGCCTGCCCGCTGAGTTAAAAAGTTCCCACGCAAGACTCACAATATACTGTGTATCGTGAGTCTACCGTGGGAACTTTTTAACTCAGCGGGCAGGCAGCAGCAGATTGTCAATTATTAACCCTCCCGCGCAATATACCCTCACCTTCTCTTTTATGAATGGGGATTTAGTTCCCCTTTCTTCGAGGACCGATCGGAGGTTCCGCTGTCACCTCTGCGGGCCGCCCTCAGTGAACGTCTTCAAGGACCTTTCTTCAAGGACCAAAAAAATGTCCGCTATTCGGAGCTTTTCGTTATTTGGAATTTTGGATAAAAGGTTGTGCACCTGTACAACTAAATTTAGATATACTTTCATCCACTGCTAAATCAGGGCCACTGGAAAAACAATAGAGCAAGTACATTTAATTTAATCAACTTTCTTTTGATAAACACTAACTCCACACCAAGTAGTTTATATAGTGCATATACTGTGGCATCAAACTTAAGTAATATTTAATTATACAAGATGAGACATTAAAAATATTTGCATGATATACATTTCAATGGCAACAAATTGTTAAACTAAGGTACTTCTGTTTTTTCCAGCATAACTATTCATCAGTTTGTCTTTTTGTGCTTCATGCCCACATGAAGATCGGTTTCAAGCAAATGTCCATGATACTGACTATAAACATATTTACAAATATACATCTGTTTCACAAATAGGGAACTAGTCCATAGTTGGACTCTCGTCATCTGTAAGCTGCATCTCACTTCTTTAGAATCTGTGTTTTTGCGGCGTTAATTTTCTCCACAATTCGCTGATCAGTAGCTGGTGTACACTTGGAAAGAATTGTGTTCAACTCGCTTTCATTTTTGCGTTCTGTTGCAACTTCCACAGCTTGCTCTAGATCTCTGAGACAGAATAAAGATAAAGCAGATTAGAGCTACATCTGAAGCACAATTAATAGTGCTTCCCAAAGACCATCTTACATTCTTGCCCCTGACTTAGTCTAAAGAAGGGTCTCGACCCAAAACGTCACCTAATCCTTTTCTCTCGAGATGCTGTCTGACCCGCTCAGTTACTCCAGCAATTTGAGGCTAACTTCCATTCTTTAAATATAAGTACAAGTACAAGAAAATAAAGATATAAAACAATGCTGGGAATGTCAAACATAACTTATTTTGGTATTTTCAATACCTTCCAAAGATTTCTACATGCATATTTGTAATAGATGTTTCCAATAAATTATGTCACTTTGTTCCTGACTGAAGTAAACCAGCAAAATACAGAGTAAGATTTCAAATCCCACAATGGTAGGTTGTGAAATATCCAATAAATCTGATTATTTAAGGACTGACATTGCAAATAACAATGAGAAATGTTGGAAAGGCCCAAAGATTTGACAGTGGTTCACTGCATTGCCATAATACATTGTTAAACTTTCAGGTTATCAGGGAAAAATAGATGAATAACACATCTCAAAGATATTAGTCTTTTCCAAAATAATAAGAAAGACAAGACAATTGCACTTAGGCTCTTGAACCACATATTATTTTTGGTAGATACACAGAAAATGCTGTAGTAACTCAGCGGGACAGGCAGCATCTCTGGAGAGAAGGAATGGGTGACGTTTCGGGTCGAGACCCTTCTTCAGACCCGAAAAGCCACCCATTCCTCTCTCCCGAGATGCTGCCTGTCCCGCTGAGTTACTCCAGCTTCTTGTGTGTATCTTCAGTTTAAACCAGCATCCTACATATTATTTCTGGTAGACGTTTGATCCACTTGCAACTCATCCCATGGTAAAATGTCTTTTTATCCCCGTTTCTTGCAATGAAATAATCGTTTTCATACAACTCCTTCACCCAAACTGTTTATCCCTGCACCAATTTACTTGGGTAATAATCTAAGATTATAAACCTCTGGATACTGTTCTATGGTTTACTTCCAAGGCAGTCAAAATTGCATTGATGCCATTTTTTAAAACGTTCAGTCCCAGTATGAATCACAATGACTCGAACTTCCAATTCCAATGAGGTTGGGTGACAATGAAATTCAGTCATTGATTTTGGTTTTAAGGAAGGTTTGGAAGTTGCCAGAAATCTAGCAGGGAGGAGGGGATTAGGTTTTTAAAAAAATGCAGATTTTGGAATCTGAAACATAAACTAAAGATGCTGGAAACACTCATTAGGTCATACCCACTGAAAGAGAAACATAGGTTTGGATTGCGAAATATTGACTAGATTTCTACTTACCCAACAATTATATGTCCTTTCACTTTCTGCTCTGGGTTGACTTTTGCTACATACTTCTTAGCTTCATACTTGTTATGATGTTTCACACATATTTCTACAAATGGCTAATAAATGGAAAGGAAAAAGCTTTATAACAGTTAAAAGTATGGCCTTTTATCAATGAAACACACAAATACTGCTATTTAAGATAACATACCATATACCCTATTGGGGACTTTTTGCTTTTGGAAAATTTTTCGAGTTCCTCCCAGTCTCCTTTCTCTGCCAGTGCGGCAATCTTTAGCCACCAGAACCTGAGTGTAAGA
The DNA here is from genome assembly GCF_010909765.2 of Amblyraja radiata. Taxonomy (NCBI): domain Eukaryota; kingdom Metazoa; phylum Chordata; class Chondrichthyes; order Rajiformes; family Rajidae; genus Amblyraja; species Amblyraja radiata. The sequence continues at coordinate 2,784,714 of NC_045962.1, forward strand.
AACACAAGCTGTTAGCCTGCAGGGTGATGAAGTTGAGTCTGAGAAAACAAAACAGTTAAGTGTACTGTTTGTGTAGGAAGGAACTGCAGATGCTGGTTTACACCGAAGAGTAACTCAGCAGCAACATCTCTGGAGAGAAGGAATGTGTGATGTTTCGGAACAAGTCCCTTCTTCAGACTGAGAGTCAGGGGAGAGGGAGACACAGAGATAAGGAAGGGTAAGGTGTGAAAACGAGACATCAAAGAGGATGTAGATCAAGGAGATGTCGAATAGATCATTGTTAGCTATGGGAAGGTGATAACAAAGCAAACAGAGATATCATTTTTACAGATGTCCAAAAGTAAATTTTGTCTTTGGAAAATGCACTCAAAGCAGTTGATATAGTAACCATACCTCCACACCATTATAATGACGACATCAAAAGCACATAGTACTGATAAAGAACACTTACTGAAAGTGCAGAGAGAATGGAAACAATCTCTGCCATTCCTAGGGATCAACCCATGTAATTATGTAGAAACAAGGAACTCCAGAGGCTGGTTTACAAAAAAGACAAAATGCTAGAGTAACTCAGTGGGTCAGGCAGCATTTCCGGAGAACCCCTTTCTGCCTTCCACAGGGACCATTCCCTCCACAGTTCTTCAGTTCACTCATCCCTTCTCACCCAAGCCACCCCCTCCCCAAGTTATTTCCCCTTTCACTGCAAGGGTGGTAATTACCATCCCAAAACCTCTTCCCTCATCTCCATCCAGTGACCCCTGCAGTCCTTCCAGGAGAGACAGCAATTCACATGCACCTCTGCTAAAAGATGTTATTGATGTGGTCTCCTGTATGTCAGCATGACCAAGCATTGACTTGCCGACCATTTCGCTGAACACGCACTTAGCCCGCCAAGGCCTGCTGGATCTCCCGGTTGCTAACCATTTCAACTCCTCTTCCCAGTTCCAAAACTGACTTTTCAGTCCCAGGCCTTCTCCATTGCTGAAGCCCCACAGAGACTCACACCTATTCCCTCCCTACCCCTTCCACGCAATATTCCAGCATCTGCAGTTCCTCGTGTCTCCAGTCACCTATCTTTAAGTCAACTTATCCTAATTTTAGCACCATGTAAACTGATACAAATATCTGAAAGAACAATTTCAATAGTCTTGATGTTACCTTTTGTCAGGAATTTTAAAGTCTTTGTAAAGCTGTTCAGCTTGCTTGTGCTTGCTTTCCAGTAACAGTGTGGAGACAGTGTCATGTAATGATAAATCCAGGTATGTCTTTCCAACCTCCTTCTGCAAGCGATACTGATATCGCAGCAATTTAATTTGGTCTTCTGTGATCTTAAATTTGATGAAGTGAAAAAAAAGTTTCAATACACTTTTTCATTGCTATTTACATTTTTCAAAACAAGGAAGATTCCTCTGCTCATTTCTGGTGCAAAAACTATACTACTCCAATGATCCTGCATTCTTTTCCCAAAAGCTATCAGTTGGGATATCCTTGAGTATAATCCATCAGTTTATATCCAAGTGAATCTATCTCCCACATAGACATAAACAGTGAGCATTGATAACAAACCCCAAAATACATATTCTCACACGTTTACTGGCTAATTATTATCATCAGGCCAATTACAGATCCCTTCTACTGTGCAAACAAAACTGATGTAGAACATGAATCAAATCCACATTTGGATTATCTTGGTGCACATTGCTTTCAACGTACTTAGTTGGCCATGGAACAACCTGGAAGGTTCTGAGTCCTTGAAACACACCATGTAAATGCTTTTTATTTCCATTACTGGAGGGCAAATGTGCAAATCCTTTGCAAAGCCAATCATGCAGAAAAATAGGAGGTGGTTGGAGAAGGAAGATAGTCTAGTTAATTTGTCTTGCTCTATTTTTCATCCCATGAAACACTAAAATGTATCAGGATTATATGCAGCCTAAATAGTAAACAAGGATAAAGTCTATACCCTTTTTTACAGTTTTCAATGGTATAATGTGTTTCTGGTATCACTTACTGCTCAGGCAATGTAGTGATGGAAAATGGCAACTGGGGCAGTGGCAGAGCCGTTAGCACTTCTGTCTTACAGCTCCAGAGGCTTGGGTTTGATCTGTGGAGTCCTATGTGGAGTTTAAATGTTCTCCTTGTGGCTGTATGGGTTTTCCCTGGTGCTCTGGTTTCCTCCTGCCTCGTGTGCTGGCTGTTAGGTTAATTGGCTACAATAAATCGCCCATAATGTAGGGAGATGGTAGTAGGATCTGGGGTTGGGGTTGCGAATGCAAAAGGATAGATGCAGTTAGTGTGGAAGGGTGCTTGACAGTCCGTGCGGCTATGCGAGGTCGGAGGACCTGTATCTGTGCTATAATACTTCATAATTCAATGGCCCTTGTCTATCTGGCTTTTGAAAGGAAGAGAAAACCAATGGGTAAATATTTGACACCATAAGACCAAAGGAGATTGTTGCTGTTCAGCTGGTGTAGGAAGGAACTGCAGATGCGGGCTCGACGGACCTGATGGTCTACTCTCGCACCTACTTTCTATGATTCTATGATTCTATGCTGGTTTACACCGTAGATACAAAATGCTGGAGCAGCTCGGCTGGACATGCAGCATCGCTGGATAGAAGGAGTGGGTGATGTTTAGAATCGAGACCCTTCTTCAGACTTTGGTGTTCAGCTGGGTCTGTCTTAGATTTATGCCACAAGATATAGTGAAACAACACCTGGAGGTAATGAGGAGGTTATATGATGGGGGAAATTAGTAGCCAGCATTGACTCAATAAGCCAAAATGGCTTCTTCTTATGTTGTAAGGAAATATGGTGTCCGATAACTTATGAGCTTGATTCAAAATGTAATTGTTCCCGAAGATTTTGCAGAAGCAGAAGTATTTTGATTACATAATCCGATACTCTGAAACGTCTCACAGTAATCTGCCAAAGTATATAGTAAGAAATTAATTACCACAAGGGAATTCCAGCCAACACTTATATACCACAAGTTTTCAAGGTACTTAAAACTGCCAAGCATTTTATAGTTATACTTAAAGTAATTGTATTTGACAATGACTCCAGATATATTTTTCAGTATTCTACTAGACAATACATTTTATGTTTGCTTTTCCAAAATGTTAAACCAGTGCTCGTGTTGGGGCACTGGTTCAATGACAAAGTACAGCAACCTTTGTATAGAAAACATCCTGTACAGCATCTTCCATTGTAAGCCAAGTTTTCATTACCACAATGTGTAGCAAGGAACTGCAGATGCTGACTTAAACCGAAGATAGACACAAAATGCTGGAGTAACTCAGCAGAACAAGCAGCATCTCCGGAGAGAAGGTATGGGTGACGTTTTGGATCTTCAGAAGAAGGGTCTCGACCCAAAATGTCACCCATTCCTTATCTCCAGAGATGCTGCCTGTCCCGCTGAGTTACTCCAGCTTTTTGTGTCTATTTTCATTACCTCAACTTGCATTTGATGGGGTACATTTAACTTCTGACAATGCTCACCAGCTTTTTGCACGATGGATTAGTATTTATAGTTCTATGAGGCCACTCACAAGAAACATTGTTTTACTATACATAGAACAGATACTAATATTTTTGGTCACATTTGAATTGCAAATGTCACAGTTCAACTTGCTCAACCCACTGTTGCTACTTGTCTCGCCACTGGTCCACTCGCACCCCCCCTACTGTGGAACTTGCCTCATCTCCAGTGCTCCTTCGGGCCAGACTAGTACTCTGCAATACTGTGACAGACATATGCCCATGAACTGTCCTACAGTGTTATACAGTGAACCTGTGCTCACTACCACACACCAACACCACAGAAGGCTGTGGAGGCTAAGTTAATGGATATTTTAAGGCAGAGATTGATAGTTCTTGATTAGTATGGGTGTCAGGGGTTATGGGGAGAAGGCAGGAGAATGGGGTTAGGTGGGAGAGATAGATCAGTCATGATTGAATGGCGGGGTAGACTTGATGGACCGAATGGCCTCATTCTGCTCCTATCACTTATGAACAGGATAAGTGCTCCCATCACATGATCAAGTAGGCTAATTAGCCTAACATATGTCGTTAGTAAAACGATGTAATACATTAAGGAGATAATAGCAGAATATTTACAAAATCATAAATCAATACAGCAGAGTCTACAATTTTGCAAGCGTTCTTTAAGATGGTAATAAACAGAGTGGATAAAGTGGAAGCAGATAGGGCTGCACAGTTGCCTCATAGCACCAGTGACAGGCTTTATCCTGACCTCGGCTGTTATCTGTGAAGAGTTTGCATGTTCACCCAATGACCACGTGGATTTCTTTGGGATGCTTGTTTCTTCCCACATCCCATAGATGCGTGCATTTGTAGGTTTTGGCCGCTATAAATTGATGCGAAAGTGCAATAACATAGAACATGTATGAATGGGTAATCGATAATTGGCAGGGTCTCGTTGGGCTGAAGGGCCTGTATCGATACTATATATTTCAATGAATCAGCATTTGTAAAGTATTTGAGTTTCAAAGTGCTGCATAAAGGTGGCTGCACAAGAAGAGTGCACAGCATTGGGGATACGTTGCAAGAGACAATACTATCATTGACAGAAAACCAGTGCAGTAATAAATTTATCATTTTCAGTTGATCAATTAATCGGTAACTTGTAGCAAGTAGACAAAAGGGACTGCATGTGCTAGAAACAAGAGAATCAGAACATTGGGAAAGTTCAGCGGGCCTACAGCAAGTGTTGGAAAATGATGCAGACCAACATTTTGGGTCGAGACCCTGCATCAGGATTGCCAGAACACAGTATTACGTTGGGGAGGCTGGGATAAAGTGTAGTTTAGTTCAGAGTTAGTGTGGAAACAGGCCCTTCAGCCCATCGATTCCGCACCGACCAGCGATCCCCGCACATTAATACTACACTAGGGACAATTTTTTAAAACATTTATACCAAGCCAATTAACCTACAAACATGTAGCCTTTGGAATGTGGGAGGAAACCAAAGTTCTCGGAAATAAAACCCCCATGCAGTCACGGGGACAACGTACAAACTCCGTACAGACAAGCACCTGTGGCCAGGATGGAACCCGGATCTCCGGCGCTGTAAGCACTGTAAGGCCTCCATGCCGCCACTTTGTACGTTTGTAAGATTTGTATGTGACGGGTGGAACCATATTGAGAGGGGATAATGGGCAGATTGATCAATGTTGGGAGGAGATGGGAGAACTGAATAAAGGGAGAAAAGAACTGTGTGGGCAGGTGAACGTGTGTGGGAGGAGAGCACAGAGGATGTGGAAACACAACATAGAGAAGTTCAATATTCATACTACCGCTACCCAAAGGCAAGTCAAAATGGTTTTCTTCCAATTAGCATTTGGCTCCACTGTGTCAGTGGAGGAGGCAGAGGAGAGCAGCATCTGTGAAGAACACAGATAAGCGAAGTTTTGGGTCAGGATCCTTCTTCAGTGTTTGTAGTGTAGAAGAAATGTAGTGGGGTGGGCCAAACATGACGAGTTACAGGTGAAGAGGCTTTAATTGGTTGGACAAAGAACAGAGATGAAAAGATGAAAGACTTTAAAACAAAGAAAAAGTAGAGGCGTGAGATATAGGTGGAAGGGGACGTGGGGGAAGGGCGGAACGAGGTGGGGCACAGGGAAATGAGGGGGTATAAAGGGAGAGTTTGTTTCTATAATTGGAGAATTCAATGTTCATACCACTGGGTTGTAAGCTACCAAAGGAGAATGGGGTGCTCCAGTTTGTGTATGGCTTTACTCTGGCAATAGAGGCCCAAGACAGAAAGGTCAGTATGGCAAAAGGAGGTAGATTACAACCACCCACCTCCCGCCCCTTATTTTCCCCCCTTCTCGTTACCACAAAAGGTGAATGTTCATTTTAAAGTACTGCATCATGTGGGGTTAAGCCTGACAAACAACCCTAGCACTGAAAGCAGAGTTTGTTTAGTTTATTGTCACGTGTACCGAGGCACAGTGAAAAGCTTTTGTTGCGTGCTATCCAATCAGCAGAAAGACAATACACGATTACACCTCACTGAAGACCCATTTGTGGCTCCAGTGATACAAATGTTTTGGATTTTTTACATTTAAACTTGCACTTTCAACGGGTTCAGCACAAACCTTGGCAGCGATTTCATGCTTAGCTTTATTGTATTCATCCACTGCACTCTGCAAATTGGCTACTCGCCCCTCGATTGTCTGTTGAACAAAAATAAATTAAATTAAATTTAAATTAAATTTCTTTATTTATATAGCACATTTTTAGTCAACTTGCATTGACCCCAAAGTGCTTCACATAATTACATCCACACACACAGGCAAAGGTGGGTGAAGTGTCTTGCCCAAGGACACACACAGGCAAAGGTGGGTGAAGTATCTTGCCCAAGGACACAACGACAGTATGCACTCCAAGCAGGATTCGAACCAGCTACCTTCCGGTTGCCAGCCGAACACTTAGCCCATTGTGCCATCTGTCGTCCCTAGGAAATAGGAAAAGTTAAAGCAATTTTAAATAGGATAGAGTAGGTGTAATTTAAATCTGAAGAAATAATATTTCAATGTGTTTCACAAAGTCTGATATCATGCAACACAGAACTAATGACTGAATGTGTAAAGCGGCTTTTTCACGGGGCGACTTGACGCAAGATGTAACCAGAGTGAAGTGGTCGTGGTCTAGCACGATATCACACGATATAACGGGGGGTAGATAAAGAGTTCCCACGGTACTCGGCATTTCTGTTATTTGTGCGAGTGACTTGTCCGTCTCCCGAGCTTTCCCGTTAAATCTTGAATGAACATTGTGAAGTGTTGTTAAATCATCACGTGGCACAAATGATGTCACTTTTTTTCCACACACTATAAATATCCTCCCTTGGTTGAATTGGCTCATTTGGAAACATGTTTTACTGTGTATGTGGGAGACACAGATGGACTGAGCACAGTACCTCGGTCTTACTGTGTGTGGGAGAGGGGGAGAAAGAGACGTACACTCACAGAGGCAGAGTCTCTCAGCCTGTGTAAGAGGGAGGGAGGGAGAGAGAGAGAGAGGCACACACAAGGTGGATGTGAAATCTCACCTGCCTGTTTCAGTGACAGACACCCGCCGCCAGTAAATGAAGACACCCCCATCTGTCTCCCCCTCCTCTCCCTCGACTCCCCCACCTTTCCCTCCCAACTCCAGTACCGTCCCGACCCCCTGGGAAACTGAATAGAGCAACAATCAACTGCTGCCTGTGCGCTGATATGACAATAAAGGCTACTTTACTTTACTTTACTGAGTTAAAGAGTTCCCACGGTAGACTGTAAAACTGGGACCCTGGTTCTGGACTCCCCCAACATCGGGAACATTCTTCCTGCATCTAGCCTGTCCAATCCCGTAGATACTGATTAGACCGGTATCTATTTATTTACTTTATTAATGATTTCAATTAAATATTGGGACCATCAGGCCGCAAACGTTATTTCTTGAGTGTTAGTGCTGGACTTTGACTCGACCTTCCTAGTTAGCCGGCGCCTGAGACTGAGCCAAGCAATGTCCAGACCTGACTTCAACACAAAGTGATGGAGGAACTCAAAGGGTCAGGCTCGTCCAACGCTCTGTGTTTTGCTCGTGATTCCTCCATCTGCAGTTCCTCGTGTCTACAGACCAGAGTTGCCACTTGACTCCGAGATGACCATCACAGAGCATACGGAAGATAGACACGAAATGCTGGAGTAACACAGCGGGATGGGCAGCATCTCTGGAGAGAAGAAATGTGTGACGTTTCGGTTCGAGACCCTTCTTCAGAGTCTCGTCCCGAAACGTCACCCATTCCTTTTATCCAGATGCTGCCCGTCCAGTATTTTATGTCTGTCTCCAGTATTACTGTATCTATCATCGGCGCAAACCAACATCTACAGTTCTTTCCGACACATTAGAGGATACCGTCTCGCCATCACTCGGATTACCCGCTTCATTTCCATAACGTTGCCACCTCTCTTTACTTTGCTTACTGAAGCCTGATCCTTGTCACACCCAGTGCTCTATCGCCCAGCCTCTCATCTTTCAATCGGGTTCGGCCAGGAAGGAACTGCAGATGCTGGATTAAAACGAAGATAGACACAACATGTAGCTCAGCGGGACAGGCAGCATATCAGAAGGGTCTCGACCCGAAATGTCACCCATTCCTTCTCCCCAGAGATGCTGCCTGTTGCGCTGAGTTCCTCCATTTTGTGTCTACCTTGGGTTTATCCAGGATCTCCCCGTTGATGTCCTAACTCGCTTTGGTTTGTTATTATTGTCTCATATCGAGAACCAGCAGATACAGGTTTAGGTTCGGGAGGAATGATTTAATGAGAGCCTAAGGGGTAACTATTTTACGCAAAGGGTGGTGGGTGTATGGAATGAGCTATCCGTTAAGGTAGTTGAGGCAGGTACTGTCGCAATGTTTAAGAAGCATTAGACTGAAGCATGGATAGGATAGGTTTAGATGGTTATGGGCCAAACGCGGGCAAGTGGGACTAGTGTAGATGGGACATATTGGTCGGTGTGGGCAAGTTGGGTCGAAGGGCCTGTTTCTACGCTGTATGATTCTATGCAGGGAATAAACTTTTGTTTGCGTGCTATACAATCATATCAGATAATGCTATACATGAATATAACCAAGCCACGTACAGTCTGAAGAAGGGCCTCGACCCGAAACGTCACCCGTTCCTTCTCTTTAGAGATGCTGCATGTCCCGTTGAGTTACTCCAGCATTTTGAACCGTCGAGTTACTCCAGCATTCTCTTTAAACCGGCATCTGCTGTTCCCTCCAACACATGCACAAGAACACCAGGTAGAGCGAAGAGGAAAATACCAGAGTTCAGAATATATGTTTTCAGGACAGTTCCAGGGGGAAAAAGTCCAATGTCCGCATTGAGGTAGGTTGGTAGGTCGGGTCAGTGCCCAAACGAATGGAAGGAAGAACCATTCTGAAGCCGGATAAGAATAGGTGGTCGGCGCGGACTCGGTGGGCCGAAGGGCCTGTTTCCGCGCTATATCTCTAAAATCTGAAGTTAGGTAATGTCTAAAGGAACTGCAGATGCTGGTTAATACGCACAAAAGGACACAAAATGTTGGTGTAACTCAGCAGGTAAGTCAGATCTGGGAAGAAAAACATAAAAAGCTGGAGTAAGTCAGCGGGTCAGGCAGCATCTCTGGAGAAAAAGAATAGGTGGCGATTCGAATTGGAACCCTTCTTCAGACATCCTAATCGGAATTGAGTCTGAAGATGTGTCTCGTCCCGAAACATCAGCTATTTTTCTCCAGAGATGCTGCTTGACTCGCTGAGTTACTCCAGCTTTTTGTGTCTGTCTTCGGTTTAAACCAGCATGTGCAGTTCACTCCTTACACGGGTCTCTGGAGAACATTGATTGGTAGCGTTCCGGACCCTGCTTCGGAAAGGCATCGATCGCTAGTCGGCGAGGACTCCGAGCTGTATCTCTCAAAGAAGTACATGTGAAAAATTCCTCACGGACCATAAAAATGCGGGACCTTTCAGTAAAGTCCCTTTTAAAGTCCCTTTTAAAGATTATAGTTATTTTCTTGAATCTCATTAACATAACTCATGAATAAGTTGATGTCCATATGCGGATGCAAATCTTTATTTTTTAAATTCAATCCCACAGAAGACAATTTTTACTCACCTTCTGTCCCCTCTGTCCAGCTTCCGGGTTCACCGTTCGCAGGAGTTCCCACGGTAACCGCAAGAGTTACGGATATACGGATATCGCACTGGCCACTACGTTCATATAATGTTGCAATGCTCAACCACAAGTGTACAAGTCACTCTTGGAGAAATTCAAACTTGCTTGAATTTTCTCCCGAGTCACCAAGTTACACGATTACCTGCCATTAGAGCCACGGTGGTCCACGAATGCCGTACTGTTATCGCACGAGGTTCCCACGATGTTAAACTCTGGTTAACTCTTGCGTCAAGTCGCCCCGTGAAAAAGCCGCTTAAGAAGAAACCGCAGATACAGGTTTAAACTGAAGATGGACACTAAAAGCTGGAGTAACTCAGCGGGACAGACTGCATCTCTGGAGAAAAGGAATGGGTGATGTTTTGGGTCAAGACGCTTCTTCAGATTCAAGTCTTTTCTTCAAACTCAATCTGAAGAAGGGTCTCGACCCGAAATGTCACCTACTCCTTTTCTCCAGTGATGCTGTCTGACCCGCTGAGTTACTCCAGCTTTTAGTGTCCATCTTCGAGCAATGACTGAAGGTCTATCCAGAGAGGCAAGTTTTAAAGAGAATCAAAAACAGTATTAAAAAAAAGGAAGAGGTTTAAAGGAGGACATTTATGGGTTAAGGCCTTAGCATATGGGGGCTTGATTGTCAATAAAGTGGCAATTTAAACCAGGATGGGCAAGAGGCCAGTACTGGGGTTAAGGTTGGTGGGGGAACTAGAATAGAGAATGATTTGAAGACTGGGATAATTTGAAAATCACCCTTTTGCTTAATCGGGAACCACCAAAAGCCATCAAGCACAAAGGCGATAGTCAAATGAATATGGGTCAGGACACAGGCAACACAGTTCTAAACGATTGTAAACATCTAGAGCACAAAGTGGGGTTACTAAAAAATTCAGGTGCATAAGTTAGGAGATGAATTTCAGCAACAAGGAGTCAAGACATGTTATAATGATGGAATTCAGCAGCATTGCCGGGGGGGGGGAGGACACGGGCGAGAGGGTGGGAGTGGGTGAGGTTGATGTGGGCGAGGCTGACATTTGGCCTGTTGTTGTGAAGGGTGAACGGCCCTGTCCTTGTGAATGTGTATTCTATTTATATGATTTCACTGCTCGACTGGCACTCGATTTTTTCTCCCCAGTGTTTTGACCTTTACCATTGCTCTACAGTCCTGAAGAAAATCTACTTTGTACAGGTCCCACTCGATGTTGGTAGAAACAGAACTCTTCCTACCGTTTCATTACAGTAACTGGAACGCACATAGAAGTTGCCAAGTTCCTGATGGTTGTCATCCTGATTGAATAGATCCTTGAGTGTCTCGGGCTCCTGGTGCTTACAGAACTACAAACAAACATTCACCAGTCAAAAAGATGCACAACTCCAAAATACAAGCTATTCTATTTAACATTAAGTGAATTATCAGAAGTCACATCATAAAATGATCAAAACACACGAACCACATAATCGTTGAAACTATTTACTCCTAATGAGAGGCAAAAACAATAAATATTCATAGAAAAATGGACAAAATACCTCATCTTATTATACTTCACAAAATATCTCACAACAATCCACAATCATTCTACCACTATTAGTGGAATAGTGTTGTGGGAAGAAATTACGTGTTAGAAGTAGGAATCTTCAAAATATTGTTAGCTTGATATTTAGGAATTTTTCTTTGCACCCAATCTCGAGTCCATGGTATCCCCCATATAAAGTATCAAAAGTGGAAAAGTATCCCATGCCTTCCCTTCAACTTAATTTAAAAGTAACACAATAAACAAACAAACCAAGAACACAAGAACAGAAAATACTAGCACCACCCAATGAGTCAAGCAGCATCGCCCCAGAGTAACAAAAGTTAATATTTTGGGCTCAATCACTTTACATCCAAACTGTAAAAAGTGAGAGATTCAACTAAAGGATAAAAGTAAATAAAAGGTTTGTGATATAGTAAAATGCAAGAGACTAAATAAAAGATAGGATAATGGTGCAGTGAAGGGGATGGAGTAATTGAACAATTAAAGAGTCAGACAATAACAGAGGTGGTGTGCATGGAAACAACCCTTTGATGTCTCGTTTTCACACCTTGCCCTTCCTTATCTCTGTGTCTCCCTCTCCCCTAACTCTCAGCCTGAAGAAAGGTCTTGACCCGAAACGTCACCCATTCCTTCTTTTCGGCGACGCTGCCTGTCCATCTGAGTTACTCCAGCATTTTGTGCTTGTCAACCGGAGTGCTACTCAGATTCATTACTGCAAAGATGAGTGTTGATTCTAGACAACGTCCATTCAAAATCAGGTGTTATATGATGTTGAGCTTTACTGTAACAGTGTGAAGAAGCCCAAGGACACACGGGTCAGTAAGGAATCAAGGTGGCAGGTGGTTGAGAGCTTGAGTTCCTGTTTGCAGATTGCATTTGGTGTCACTCATTATAAACCAATCAGCGTAGAAAATATTACCACAGTGCTGAACAAAGATCCTATAGCAAACAAGATAGACCACTACTTCTAAATGCAATGGGCTGACGTGTAGTACGCAACGGAGTGGAACAGGTGCCTTTTTTTCATTCATTTCAGTAACTAGACCCAACCCGACTCGCAGTGTAATCAACGTTGCGGGGGAACAGTTTGTGTTAATAAATTAAAATTCTGAAAATGAGATTTTTCCCAAATAACCTTTATTTTTATGAGGATGCTTCCGTCTCCGCACTAGTATCTTTGCTCCGCTATGGGATTGATGAAGCTGAATTTTAGTTAAAATATAAGAAGATATTAAAATAGGTTTCTGGGCTAGCTTACAGCTTATATTTAGTCTCAAATTAGGCTTGCCTCAGGTTGCAGTGTGTGGGATAATAAACACCATAACATTGTCTCCCAAGTGACAAGCAGAGAGGAGAAGCTAGAGAGATCTCTTTGAAGTAAGATGCCATAAACCAAATGGCCAATGTTATGGGGGAGGAGGCGAGAAAGGAAGAGAGAAACAGCTAGTCACATCTTTGAAGTAAGATGCCATAAACCAAATGGCCTATGTTTATGAGGGACCAAATGACAGCGAGGAAGCAGCGAAACAGCTAGGGTGATCTCTGTGAAGATAAAATGGCATTATCCAAATAGCCAATGTTTATGAAGGACGAGAGAGGAACAGGGAAGTGGAAAGATAAAATGTCGTAAACCAAATGGCCAATGTTATCTTGTACTATGTAAACAAAGGCCTTTGATGTGATGCATTCTGTGGAAACCCTTTCCTGTACCTCTGACCATGACTAATGTCTGAAATGTGCTAAGGGGACAAAAAAACCCTATTTAAGGCAATGTAATTCTGTTGTTCAAAGAAGGTGAACGGAGGACGGTCAAGTGTCTGTAATGGTCACTTGACTGGAGTCCTCCCTCCTTCCATCGGCCGATGTTAAGTAAAGTTTTGATCTGGTCTACCAAACAGTTTGTGTGGTGTCTGTTTATTAAGAAGCGAACCTGGTTTAGTAGTTAAGAAAGTAGCTTTTTCATTGGCGTAGTTATGCAGGCCTCGCTGGGACCACATCAACGGCTGACTGTGCAAGAGGTTGCAGAGGTTGCCGGGATTGGAAGGGAGATAACTGAGCTCTATCGGCCCCCTTGTAAGACCGACTCCCTAGAAACTCCCGGGAACATCTGTGATCCTTCATCAGACATTGAATTGGTTCCCTGCCGAGGTTCTTAGCAACAGACAAAGGTAAGACCAGTTGGGCTTTATATGGGGTTTTTTTTTTAAGAAGGGATTGTGTATGTATTTTTAAGACAGAATTGTGTATGTATTTTTAAGACAGAATTGTGTATGTATTTTTAAGACAGAATTGTGCATGTATTTTTAAGAAGGGCTTGTGTATATTTTTAAGAAGGACTTGAGCGGTTTCTCTTTCTATCTCTCTTTGTTTTCTCTTTTTCTCTATCTCTACTAAGGGCTCATAGGCCTCATTGAGACATCCGTGATTTGTCGGGTTGAGAATGGGGGGTGAGGTGTGCGTCTGGCTTATTGAGACATCTGAAGAGTTGTCGGATTGAGAAATAAGTGGCGTTGTATATTAAGTTTAAAACGTCTGCCAGGTTGACACTGGGGTATCGGTTATCGAGTTGGCCTCGTTGAGACACTTGGGTCGTATATTAAAGGGTTAAAAAGTCAGCCAAATTGAGAAACTGGGGTCTCGAGTAGTGAGTCGGCCTGGTTGATATATTTGGAACGATTCGGAATTAAGAAGTCTGTTTTCTCTTTCTTTCTATCTATCTATGGGGAATGCTCTGGATAACAGTCCAACATATGTGTTATTTGAATCCTAGGTATAATAAGAAATTTAAAATGTTAAGTTACAAGTTGACCAAACGGTTAGGGGATGAAGCCTGGCCAGTAGGGGGAACATGGAATGTCGAGACAATTAAAAAAGCAGAAATGTTGATATGGGAAAGGAAGGCAGGAAAGAAATGGAAGAAAGGAATTAAAACATGGGAAGCAGAAGCAGTGAAGAAGCATGAGGAGAGTATAGAGTTTGAAGTTGGATGGATACTGTATGTAAGAAGGGGATAGAGTTAAGAAACAAGGATAGCACTCGGAAAGGATGGAACGTATTGCAACTAGAATGCCAATGGGCAGAGGAACAAGAGGAAATAATTAAAAGACAGACAGGAGGTGAGAAACAGGTGATGGTTAGTAAAAAATAAACCCAGTACTGGTAAATCCTCTGGAGGAGACTTCATGTCTGGCACGACGACCCTATTTGGTAATAAGATGAGGAGTTAGGTAATCTTGGGAGATGTCCACATCCCTATGCCCTACCAGTAGCAATGGCATCTTTACCTGGGACAGTTCCGTCAGTAACATCCCTATACCTTGAAGTTCTGACCTTACAAAGCTCCCCAGGATTGGGAGCAAGGGAATGCCTTTCTGTGCGTAATTTGTTTAACGCATTGATGCTACCAGAACAGCTGGTCATTGTTAAATAGGTTGTTGATAGTGTATCCAAACAGGGCAGCCTGTACATCCAAATGCGTAGTGTCAGCAGCTAAACAGATGCTAGCAAATAGAACGGTCCTGCCAAACATGAAGGAGGTATGTACATTACAGAGGGACGCCTCTCATATATAAAAATAACTATGGAAACAAGAGGGCTGTGCCATTGATTCAGCACACCCCGCTTGGACAAGTTGGTGTATTCGATACATTTTTACTCGTCTTACCCATGCTGGTAAGGAGGGAATGATAGGATAACAAAGGAAACGTGGTGGCAGGCCTCTGAATGTAAAATTTGCCAACAAAGTAATCCAGACAAACCATTTAAGATACCCTCAGCGGTGACGCCAATGCCATCACGACCGTTTGAATGCATACAGATTGATTTTATTGAAATACCAAGGGCCCAGTGTTATAAATATTGCTTAGTGATTTTAGATTTATTTAGCAGGTGGAGTGAAGCTCTACCAACCACTAATAATACTGCTGAAACTATGGTAACATTGTTGTTAAGAGAAGTTATTCCCAGGTTTGGCCTACCTAATGTCATAAACTCAGACAATGGTCCTCATTTTAACCACTATTAATAAGGAAATATGTGCACATTGTAATATTCAACAGCAATTTCACTGTGTACACCACCCACAGGCATCTGGGATGGTGGAAAGAGTCAATGAGGATTGCAAAATAAAATTACCCCGGAGGTAAATCCTTTTTCTGACAGGCAACTATGTTATAAAAAATTGGGGATGAAGGAAAATTTGATGGAGAAATGAGGAAAGAGCTAGGGAGACTGAAAAGTCAAGGGGAGTCTGACTAATCATGATCTGGATCAATGTCCAATTAGGGTTAGGTAACCAGGATTTTGGTAAACAGAACTCTTGTCAGAAAAAGGGAAAGTAAATTACAAAGAGACGTCTTTGAAGATGAAATATTATATACTGCTGGTAAAACAATGTTTTTGTATATGTACTGCTTGTAAAACAATGTTTTTTATGTGGAATGTGTGAAATTCAAAGCAATGAGCAAAGTTGTGTGTCACTTTAAGAAGTTTGTCCTTTAAAATGCAAATGGAATGCAGTTTATGGTGTGCTCCGTTAAGAAACAGGCATGAATGGGGGGGCGGAGCTATACTCGAATGATAAAATGTGTTGGTTGATTATAAATCTTTTGAACCAAGTTTAAAAAAGACTCATCCCGATTAAAGTGTTAAATGAGATTGGAAATGTCAAAATTACAGAGAAAAAGAAAATGTATTATTGATTACTGATTCCGAGTGAGTTCTTTTAGGAAAGATTGTTTTGATGTGATAACAGAGGTTGTCTTTTAAAATGCAAATGAAGCAAGATTACTGTTTTCAAGCAAACAAAAAGATGTTGAAGCATGTGCTGTGTGAGGGAAATTAGGTAGATGAAAAATTGTCTTATGACTTACAAAAGGGGGTTTGAGGGAAGTAGATTGGGGAAGAGAACATATTTGGAGAATTGAATATTTAGGTGGGGAGAGCCTCTTCGGATATAATTGGATTAAAGAATAAATTCACAGGGAAGTGTTAGGAAGGAACTGGAGATGCTGAGAGATCAAAGGAAGACAAAAGTGCTGGAGAAACTCAGCTGGGAACAAGATTGATACAGGAAAAGCTGCTGTGTCCACCCCCTGGAGAGTGGGGGGAAGCCACTTACAGGCCCTGGGCAATTAACTAATTATGTATGGATGGAAATTAACCCATGTCTTGCCAGATCTACATTCTCAGGATGGAGGAGCTTTGCTGGAAGCCATAAAAGCTATACGATGATGGTGCTGGGACAAGAAGAAATTGAGACTGTATTGAAAAGAACAACCAAGTGTTGCTAACAACATGAACTGCTGTAAAGATTGAAGATCATCGTCGCTGGATACATTTGATTGACTGAACAGTTTGTGGAAACAAGGACTATGGGCTATTGATGCACCCTTTATTCTGGGGTGGCCCAGCCCACATGGACTGAACTTTCTTCAGAATGGCAAACTTGCGGACTAACCCACATTTAAAGGATGGTACGCACCTCCTTTTAAACAAGATTGAAGTCAAACATGACAAGCGCAGCAAAGATATCCTGACTACAGACAGTAAGAGGTCTGCAAAGGCCAGTTAAATCTACCTGTTTTTGCCACAACCAAGGCACTGGTGTATTTTTAGGAAACAGTATATTTGTGACAGGCATTGTTATGTTGCAAATGCAGTGCCACACAAGAGAAGCATGAACCAGTTACACCAGCACACGGGGAATTCCAAGCGAAGCCGAATAAAGGCTGAGCAATTTTTATGATCCTTTTCCTGTCCTATGGTAGTATCTTAGTGTCACGTTCGGGGGAGGTTGGTGGCCATTTAAAATGTTTGGAGGGACTTGTGGAACGATTGTCCACTATGAAATGATTGTGTTACTAGTGTACTATTAATTTGTCTGATGAGATGTTATGGTTTTCGTATGTACTCAGCAAGGACTGTAGTTGTTATCAAAAATTTGATAAAAGGATGGAATGATGAAGCTGAATTTTAGTTAAAATATAAGAAGATATTAAAATAGGTTTCTGGGCTAGCTTACAGCTTATATTTAGTCTCAAATTAGGCTTGCCTCAGGTTGCAGTGTGTGGGATAATAAACACCATAACATTGTCTCCCAAGTGACAAGCAGAGAGGAGAAGCTAGAGAGATCTCTTTGAAGTAAGATGCCATAAACCAAATGGCCAATGTTATGGGGGAGGAGGCGAGAAAGGAAGAGAGAAACAGCTAGTCACATCTTTGAAGTAAGATGCCATAAACCAAATGGCCTATGTTTATGAGGGACCAAATGACAGCGAGGAAGCAGCGAAACAGCTAGGGTGATCTCTGTGAAGATAAAATGGCATTATCCAAATAGCCAATGTTTATGAAGGACGAGAGAGGAACAGGGAAGTGGAAAGATAAAATGTCGTAAACCAAATGGCCAATGTTATCTTGTACTATGTAAACAAAGGCCTTTGATGTGATGCATTC
Source organism: Amblyraja radiata (assembly GCF_010909765.2). Classification (NCBI taxonomy): domain Eukaryota; kingdom Metazoa; phylum Chordata; class Chondrichthyes; order Rajiformes; family Rajidae; genus Amblyraja; species Amblyraja radiata. The sequence continues at coordinate 2,802,420 of NC_045962.1, forward strand.
TGTGGAAACCCTTTCCTGTACCTCTGACCATGACTAATGTCTGAAATGTGCTAAGGGGACAAAAAAACCCTATTTAAGGCAATGTAATTCTGTTGTTCAAAGAAGGTGAACGGAGGACGGTCAAGTGTCTGTAATGGTCACTTGACTGGAGTCCTCCCTCCTTCCATCGGCCGATGTTAAGTAAAGTTTTGATCTGGTCTACCAAACAGTTTGTGTGGTGTCTGTTTATTAAGAAGCGAACCTGGTTTAGTAGTTAAGAAAGTAGCTTTTTCAGGATCTTTGGTGCGGAGACGGGAGCCGGTTACGGAAATGGGGCCGAAAACTACCCATGAATCTGCCCATGACCGTACTACGTCTTTTTCGTTGAGTGGACTATCTTGCTCGCTATGGGATCTTTGGTGCTGAACTCCCAGAAATTGCAAAACCTCTGCCATAGACAAACACCATTTGTCCGTACCTGACGGTAAAGACTCAATGCCACAGGCTGATTCTGTAGAGTCATAAAAAAATCTCCTCTGTTCATTTCATTTTTTAGATGTGCCACAACAGTATATACTGAAATGAAAACAGAAGGGAAGTGTCAACATTACAAGATCAAAGTTTAAAAACCCTAACACTCCTTACAATGTTATCCATTTTGGTTTAGAAAGATATTTGCTCAATTGTTAGTCATTATCACATTGCCCAATATAGACCGTGAAATTACTTCATTCAATTTCATAGGTGTAATGAGGTAAGAATCACAGCTACTTCACAGACATCACAATCTGATCCCACCTACTAATGAGATTGCAAATATCTTTAAAAACTGGATCAACCCAGGTGTTGGCAATTTCATATTTAAGTGATACTCAAGAGATTTGCGATATGTTCATGTGAAAGGTTTGCAAAGAAAACATGATAATCACCATGCCACAGAAGAAGGTTAAACAAATATATCAGAGACAGGTCTTCTTGACCCCAGATTAATTTTACCAATAAAATAAAGGGCAGCACAGTGGCGCAGCAGTAGAGTTGCTGCCTTGCAGTGCCGGAGACCTGGGTTAGATCCCGACTACGGGTGCTATCTGTACTTTCTCCTCATGACCACATAGAAAAATAGGTGAAATAGGCCATTCAGCCCTTCGAGCCATTCAATATTATCATGGCTGACCATCCAAAAACAGTACCCTGCTCCTGCTTTCCCCCCATATCTCTTGATTCTTCTCGCCCAAAGAGCTAAATCTAACTCTCTCTTGAAAACATCCAGCAAAGTGGCCTCCACCGCCTTCTGCGGCAGAGAATTCCACAGGTTCACGTAAGTTTTCACTGAGATCTTCGGTTTCCTCCCACACTCCAAAGATGTACAGGTTTGTAAGTTAATTGGCTTTGTATAAGTATAAAATTATCCCTAGTGTGTAAAGGAGAATATTCATGTGCGGGGATCGCTGGTCGGCGCGGACTCGGTGGGCCAAAAGGCCTGTTTCCACGCTGTATCTCCAAACTAAAACTAAACAAAATAAAACTAATAACAGATGAACATTCAAAAACATTGAGAAGCAATTGCTCTTTTTTGTCTAAAGGTGCCATGTTGCTGGTGACCCCATGAAGTGACTAGCTATTTGATTCCAGGATCAAAGGCAATTTTGGAGGTGTTCACACAAGAGATGAGAATGAAACTAAGCAGCAGAAATTATTCCAACACTGAGCAGCAAATTGTAGTTTGTTTTCCACACAACCTCTTACTTCACCCATCCCCACCTCCTCAACCACCCTGCACCATTAACCATTTTCTTCTTTCCCTACCTCAGGAATAAGCGATTTGGGTATTCCGACTGTGCATGCCCAGGTCATAGGTCACTAGCTGTAAAGTCTCGGTAACGATGGTGCTACATTGTGTGCAGGCTTGCGTTTTGTCCGGGGTCGGGGTCGAGACCAGCCCCGGCTCTACGTCACTGCGGGTGCTTTTGAGCTGCTGCTGGGCCGTCCCCATCCCCGGTGGCCCTGGGCTGGCGGGGGGCACCGGACTTGCAGCCGCTGGCTCCAGCTCGGCTCTGCCTGTCCTGCCGGGTTGGCCGACAGCCCTCCACCTCCACTCCCCTCCACTCAGTCAGACACCGAGATCCTGCTGAAGATGGGCAGCCGCCGGCTGGATGTAGGGATAGGTACGTCTTGTACTTGGGGTGGCGGCTGAGGGAACGTAGCTCAGCCAGGCCGTGGGCAAACTGGCACTTGTCGCCGTAGCGGCCCATCTGGTTCCTCTAGAGTTGGAGCGGGGTTGGGCAGGAGTTGGCTGTGGCTCTGTGGGTTCTACGTGCTGGCAGTGGGCTTGGAGGCTGGTGTGCCGTTGGTCCGGACGTCTCCAGCCACCCCCAGGCGGGAATGGGACACTCGAGTGGGACACACGGTCCAGTTGCGGTACAGCAGCGCTTGCGACGCCAGGGACACGGGTTCGATCCTGGCTGCAAATAAGGCGCGGTTCTGCGGATGAGAGCTGGTCCATTCTCCCCCCCCCCGGGTCTCCCACTGAAAAAAGACCACACAAAAAATCGTACCCAAACTATACTCACTGAATCTACAGCGCTTCGTTCGATTTTTATTTATAGCGTACGACCTTTGACAAATCCCATGATTGCTTGCGTTTTTCCGAATACCGAACTCGCTTATTCCTCATACACATCTGAAAAGCCTCAATTATTAGCCTTTTGGCAAGCTAACAGGATAAGTTTGAATCAGCCAGCTTCATTCAAACCCAAGTTTTACAATTGAAGAAGGGGCAGGCAGCTCTGATTCAACCAGCAACTGGAAAGCAACCATCATATACAGTGGCTTGCAAAAGTTTTCATACCCCTTGAACTTTTCCACATTTTGTCACGTTACAACCACAAACGTAAATGTATTTTATTGGGATTTTATGTGATAGACCAACACAAAGTGGTGCATAATTGTGAAGTGGAAGGAAAATGATACATGGTTTTCAAATTTTTTTACAAATAAAAAACTGAAAAGTGTGGCGTGCAAAAGTATTCAGCCCTCCCGAGTCAATACTTTGTAGAACCACCTTTCGCTGCAATTACAGCTGCAAGTCTTTTGGGGTATGTCTCTACCAGCTTTACACATCTAGAGACTGAAATTTTTGCCCATTCTTCTTTGCAAAATAGCTCAAGCTCAGTCAGATTGGATGGAGAGCGTCTGTGAACAGCAATTTTCAAGTCTTGCCAGAGATTCTCAATTGGATTTAGGTCTGGACTTTGACTGGGCCATTCTAACACATGAATATGCTTTGATCTAAACCATTCCATTGTAGCTCTGGCTGTATGTTTAGGGTCGTTGTCCTGCTGGAAGGTGAACCTCCGCCCCAGTCTCAAGTCTTTTGCAGACTCTAACAGGTTTTCTTCCAAGATTGCCCTGTATTTGGCTCCATCCATCTTCCCATCAACTCTGACCAGCTTCCCTGTCCCTGCTGAAGAAAAGCATCCCCACAGCATGATGCTGCCACCACCATGTTTCACAGTGGAGATGGTGTGTTCAGGGTGATGTGCAGTGTTAGTTTTCCGCCACACATAGCGTTTTGCATTTAGGCCAAAAACTTCAATTTTGGTCTCATCTGACCAGAGCACCTTCCTCCACATGTTTGCTGTGTCCCCCACATGGCTTGTGGCAAACTGCAAACGGGACTTCTTATGGCTTTTTTTCAACAATGGCTTTCTTCTTGCCACTCTTCCATAAAGGCCCGATTTGTGGAGTGCACGACTAATAGTTGTCCTGTGGACAGATTCTCCCACCTGAGCTGTGGATCTCTGCAGATCCTCCAGAGTTACCATGGGCCTCTTGGCTGCTTCTCTGATCAATGCTCTCCTTGCCCGGCCTGTCAGTTTAGGTGGACGGCCACGTCTTGGTAGGTTTGCAGTTGTGCCATACTCTTTCCATTTTCGGATGATGGATTGATCAGTGCTCCGTGAGATGTTCAAAGCTTGGGATATTTTTTTATAACCTAACACTGCTTTAAACTTCTCCACAACTTTATCCCTGACCTGTCTGGTGTGTTCCTTGGGCTTCATGATGCTGTTTGTTCACTAATGTTCTCTAACAAACCTCTGAGGCCTTCACAGAACAGCTGTATGTATACTGAGATTAGATTACACACAAGTGGACTCTATTTACTAATTAGGTGACTTCTGAAGGCAATTGGTTGCACTGGATTTTATTTAGGGGTATCAGAGTAAAGGGGGCTGAATACCTTTGCACGCCACACTTTTCAGTTTTTTATTTGTAAAAAAATTTGAAAACCATGTATCATTTTCCTTCAACTTCACAATTATGCGCCACTTTGTGTTGGTCTATCACACAAAATCCCAATAAAATACATTTACGTTTGTGGTTGTAACGTGACAAAATGTGGAAAAGTTCAAGGGGTATGAATACTTTTGCAAGCCACTGTATATATTACCAATGGCAATTAAACTTCTTCTATCATCTCATCCAAAGAGCCATAATCTGATCCGCCTAACAAATATCCATCATAATGGTTATGACTGACAGAGGTTCTATATGGACTTCCACACACGTTACGTGAAAGGCAAAAGGCTGCTCTCCTGCTGAACTCACCACAGACCTGGCGAGTGGTGATATTGCAAATAAAGGGTTCAGATTCACTCTGCTTCAGACCAGGAAGAATGGCATCTGAAGAGATTGCCAATCCTCATAAATGCATAAGTTGTATGAGCAGAATTAGGCCATTCAGCCCATCTAGTCTACTCCACCATTAAATCATGGCTGATCTATCTTTCCATCTCAACTCCATTCTCCGGCCTTCTCCCGACACGTGCTAATCAAGAATTGATCGATCTCTGCCTTAAAAATATCCAATGACTTGGCCTCCACATCCTTCTGTGGCAAAGAATTCCACAGATTCACCTCCCTCTGACTAAAGAAATTCCTCCTCGTCTATTTTCTAAAGGTATGTCCTTTTATTCTTGTGGATAATGTTAATGCACTTAGATGCTCTGCTTTTGTACCAGCCATGTTTTCTTTTCTTTTGTAATTTAATGTGCTTTTAATTAAACTAAATTGGATTTAAATAGTTTGTTTTCATTTTTTTCATTTTATTATTATGCCTCTGATCAGAAACATATTCTCAAATATCCAGATAGCCAGGCATCCACTCTGCATCATTTGATGCCTGTCAGGTGCAAAAGGCAGTGATGGAGGATGGGGGGGGGGGGGGGGGGGGGGAGAGGGGTATGTGCACGAAAGATGGGTCAGCTTGTTCAGTCCCCTCTGCTTGTGGCCAAGTGGGTACCATGAGCAGCAAACTGGGTTCAAAACAACTTGTCACAATAACATCCAACCATTCACTCTGCATGTTTCTCCCGTAGATATCAGTGGTTTTACCAGGGTGTGAGGCAATGAGGGAATACCAGGATATGAAGGAACTACTTCCCTCATATTTTAAGATTGACTACAGGAATTGTCAGGCATGAGAAAAACATTGAAAGAACAACGAGGAAAATAAACCAACATAATGCCTACCAACTTACATAACATTTCACTTACAGAACATTTCATTTACCTAAATCAGTGTCTCCACTTTCTATTGCTTTAAGTAGTGCCAGCTGACTTCTTTTCATCTTTAACAACAGGGGCACCTGCTCGCCAGACCTTGGTTCATACTCTAGAAGCTAGAACAAAACATAAATTATAAATACAATGGAAATCATGGCAACTCATTATAATCCATTGTTCAAGGTGTGGACTCTTATACATTGGCAAAATCAAAGATTGGCTGGGTGATCGTTTTGCTGAATACCTTCACCCAGACCGCCTGAACCTACCTGATCTCCTGGTTGCCAAATACCTTAATTCTCCTTCCCATTCCAACACTGACCTTTCTGTCCTAGGCTGCCTCCATTGTCAGAATGAGGCCAAAAGCAAATTGGAGGAACAGCATCTCATATTTCGCTTAGGCAGCTTACAACCCATCGGTATTAATCTTGATTTCTCTAACTTCCAAAGTAACCCCCGCATTCCCTCTTTCTCCATCCCTCTCCCACCCAGGTTGGACCAGCTTCAGTCGTCTCATTGTCTGGAAACGTCCTCACCTAGCACACCATATAACCATATAACAATTACAGCAGGGAAACAGGCCATCTCGGCCCTACAAGTCCGTGCCGAACGACTTTTTTCCCTTAGTCCCACCTGCCTGCACTCATACCATAACCCTCCATTCCCTTCTCATCCATATGCCTATCCAATTTATTTTTAAATGATACCAACGAACCTGCCGCCACCACTTCCACTGGAAGCTCATTCCACACCGCTACCACTCTCTGAGTAAAGAAGTTCCCCCTCATGTTACCCCTAAACTTCTGTCCCTTAATTCTGAAGTCATGTCCTCTTGTTTGAATCTTCCCTATTCTCAAAGGGAAAAGCTTGATCACATCAACTCTGTCTATCCCTCTCATCATTTTAAAGACCTCTATCAAGTCCCCCCTTAACCTTCTGCGCTCCAGAGAATAAAGACCTAACTTATTCAACCTATCTCTGTAACTTAGTTGTTGAAACCCAGGCAACATTCTAGTAAATCTCCTCTGTACTCTCTCTATTTTGTTGACATCCTTCCTATAATTGGGCGACCAAAATTGTACACCATACTCCAGATTTGGTCTCACCAATGCCTTGTACAATTTTAACATTACATCCCAGCTTCTATACTCAACAAAATTATTAACTTCCTGAACGTCAATTGTAATCCACTTATCACTACATAAAACATGTGCAAATAAAGTATAATAACAGTTAACAATGGCCTGTTATCTTTATCATCGTTAAGTCTTTGCATATCTTTCATTAATTTGTTCGATATCTCTCTCTCTATATCACTGTCTCAATATCTCGTTTCCCTTTCCCCTCAGTCTGATGATGTGTCTCGACCTGAAACCTCATCTATTCCTTTTCTCCAGAGATGCTGTCTGATCTGAGCTACTCCAGATTTGTATATCTATCTTCGGTTTAAACCAGCATCTGTAGTTCCTTCCTACACATGGCAAATTTATTTGGGGATTCTCTAAGTGCAGTTCCATGTTAAGTAACCAAACTGTACTTTTGGAAGTAAGTTACATCATATGGGATTTGCTGTTAAAATGACAGGGCCAACAATTTTACCACTTTACTTGTGAAAATTACACAGAACCTTGGTCAAGAGCAGATGTAGATGAGATACAAAATAATCAAAAGTCAATGTCTGAAATTTACCACTACTTTTGTCTGACTCATCTTGAAAATCAACTGATTCATGTAGTTGATCCCGTACTTGAATGGAAGACATGAATTAAATTTACCACATATTTATTTATTTAATTCTATGTAACATCACCATATAACCATATAACAATTACAGCACGGAAACAGGCCATCTCGGCCCTACAAGTCCGAGCTGAACAATTATTTACCCCTAGTCCTATCTACCTGCACTCAGACCATAACCCTCCATTCCTTTCCCATCACCATTAAGTTTTAATTACTGCTAAGTAATTCATTGAGATGTACGAGTTTACGAGTTCTGTTCCTTCATTTTTAACATCTTTTAATATTTAAATAACCAAACTAAAAAAGGCTGCATCAAGCCAAGCGTTATTTCTCCACTTTTCTTTCTTGTTTTTCTATACAAAATTTAATTACCTTGTTTAGACAATGCATTATTTCTTTATAATTAATTGTTTATTAAGATGGAGTTTCTTGCCATGTTCATGGTGTTTCAGATCCCTTTTGAGGACATTAACTGCTTTAAAAAATAAAAATGCTGAAAATATTTTATCTGTGGTATTTCAACTTCCTGTTCAAATGCTTCCTACAATTTCCCATTCATTATAAGTTGCTATGTATAAGTTTAATTTATTGTGCAATCATTTGTGGTATTATAACAGCTGTATTAGCTATCACCTGGATTTAACCATTGATCGATTTTTGATTGAATTTGAAGTGATCCATTTCAAAATTATGTTTCTGCTTCCCATTGTCATATTGATATAATTTATTATACTTTATTCCTTTGACATCTTTCCATATGTTATTGGACACAGTCACTGTAATTGGTCGCTGCTCCCATCACCACTTCAAAGTTTTTCTTCCTTTTCAATGAATGTAGACTGCATCACTGGCCCGCTGCAGCTCAGCATAGCTTCCTTCTTCATATAATCTCCAACTGTTGCTTGAATCAAGCTGTCTGTTTGTCTCCTCAGCATCTACACCACCTCTCTTGTATTCTTGCTATTGGGTACCAATCTCAAGTCCCTCACAATTTGAATTGTGCATAAGAAATCTGGCTTTTGTACCATTGCAGGCAGGTCGACTTGACTCTCAACTTGACCATATTTTATATTTATAATCACAATAGTTCAACAAAATTATTAACTTCCTGAACGTCAATTGTAATCCACTTACCACTACATAAAACATGTGCAAAACAGCATTTTTAAGGGCTTAACGCATCGGGTAGAATGGCTGTCACTGAATCTATTGACATCTCACTACCTACTGAAGCTTCTCTTAAATCAGTACTTGGTTAATGCCAGTTGTGCCACTTACTTTTGCCAGTTGCATGTAAAAAAGAATCAACTAGAAATGTATTTATGTAACTAAGATATATACATCATTATTTAAAGCAAATTTCCCCCCATTACTGAACAAACTACATAAGAATATTCAATACTGGAAAACACTTCCTATCTCAATGGTAGGCAAAATCAATGCCATAAAAATGATTTTTTTACCGCAAATATTATATCTTTTTCAGACAATTCCGATATATCTGGCAAAAAACTTTAAAAAAAAATTGGACTCTATTGTTAATGATTTTATCTGGGATTATAAGAATCATAGGATAAACAAAAGACACTTGTGTAAATCAAAAATAAATGGAGGCTTGGTTTTACCCAATTTTTTGTTTTATTTCTGGGCAGTTAACATTAAAAATATGAATTTCTGGTTGGAAGAAATAGATCATCAACCAGACTGGTTAAAAATGGAAAAGGAAGATTGTTTACCTTTTGATATCGGTTCGATATTATTTGCTACGTCTAAATTAAACAAAAAAATTTATAGGGAAAACCCTATAATATTTAGTGCTATACGAATTTGGAAACAATTAAAAAAGACATTAAAATTAGATAATTTATCACTTTTTCTTCCAATTGTGAATAATCCTTTGTTTAAGCCTTCATGGTTGGACGGGGGTTTTACACAATGGAAGAATTATGGAATTAAAAATATGGGACAACTTTACAAGGAAGGCACTTTTCTGACATTTCAGGAGTTGCAACAGACTTATGGACTTCGAGGAAATGATTATTTCAGATATCTTCAATTTAGAGATTATGTAAAATCGAACTCCCAAAATTTTCGAATTAGAAATTCAGAAATTCTTGATGAATGTTGGAACAAACATCCTAATACAGAAAAATTAATATCTTATATATATAATATCTTATTAGACAGTGACATTCATTCGACGGACTTACACAGACAAACATGGGAAAAAGAATTAAATCAAGTAATAACGAAAGATACTTGGGAAGAAAGTTTGCAACACATACATCAGTGTTCACTAAACGCCAGACATTCTCTAATACAATTTAAAGTAATACATAGGTTACATTATTCAAAAACAAAACTACATAAAATTTTTCAACATATCTCACCTATATGTGATAAATGTCAACATTTAGAAGCTACATTATCTCATATGTTTGCAAACTGTATAAAAATTAAAAAATTCTGGGTAAATATTTTTAGTATAATATCTAAAGTAACCAGCACACAATTGGACCCAGATCCAAAATTAATAATACTCGGAATATTAGAATTAAATTAAACACTTAGAACAACACAAAGAAACTTTATTGATTATAGTTTAATAACAGGAAAAAAATTAATTCTAAAATTTTGGAAAGGCCCTACGGCCCCCACAATCAAAATGTGGATTATAGAAATGACGGAGACCTTAAACGTGGAAAGAATCAGATTTTCCCTGTTGGACAAACAGGAATTATTCGTTGGAACATGGTCTCCTTTTATTGATTACTTAAAGGGTCAGAATGGTTCAGCACAGGAACCTGACTAGCACGCGGGCTAAAGAATGGATGAAATACTATACTCTGAAATGTACGAATATATCTCGAATGAAGTCTTTTTTATTTTAATAAATTTTTCCATTCTTCTTTAACTATCTTTTTCCTTTTTTTTTTTTTGTTTTTGTTTTTGTTTTTCTTCTCTTTCTTTTCTTTCTTTACTTCATCTATCTCTTTAGTTCTATCTAGTTTAAAAAAAAAAAAAAGCAAAAAGTATTGGAGACAATGTAATAATAATTGACAATATTATCAATTTAAAAATGTAAGACTGTAATGATGTAAATAGGTTATGTACCCATCTCCAATAAAAAAATATTAAAAAAAAAAAAAATCAGTACTTGGTTAATGCCAGTTGTGCCACTTACTTTTGCCAGTTGCATGTAAAAAAGAATCAACTAGAAATGTGAAATTTCACTCAAAGAGGCTTATTGATCATTTCTAGCAATCTATTTCTATTAAAGCTTTTTCCTTATAATCACTTTGACCCATACTTATATCTTTAATTAGAATTACACTTAAATCACGTTTAAGAAACAGTTAAACAGGTTCATGGATAGGACACGTTTGGAGGGATATGGACCAAATGCAGGCAGGTGGGACTAGTGCAGCTGGGACATGTTGACCAGTGTGGGCAAGTTGGGCTGAAGGGCCTGTTTCCACACTGTTTCACTCTATGACTCCACACTATTATACATTGTAATTACCAATGGTATTTACTCCTTTATCATATATTCAATAAAGAATTAAACTGTGAACAAGAGACTTGTATTCTGCCACACATGATTTTTCAAACTCATTCATACCCAGTGGGCTGCTTGCAAATGACATGACTGTTGAGAATACCGTTTGACCAAACCTAGCAAGGGCTTAGCTAAACTTGACAGGGCAAAGTTACATAGAATGAACCATGTATGGATAAAACCTAATAAGCAAACCATTCCTGGGAAAGAAAAGCAAATCACATGGATCAATGGATGCTGAGAAGTCATCTATTAACCATAATAATGTCTCATTGCTGACACTAGATTAAAAAATTACCTCAGTTTTGGTAATATTTTATCCAGATTACATTAATTTACAGAAAACAGATTTTATTTAAAGCTGCTCTTAGTTTCTTGACATTCATCATTGAAGATTAATCTCATCATTAAATACATTTTTACATGTTTAAAATCAATGCTTCTTCATGCAAGTCCTGCAGTTTGCTCTCAAAGAAAACACACTATTATACAAGAAGATTGAAATTGAGCGGAGTTCTCCATTAGAAGTTTTATTACAATTTAAAGTAAACAATAGTGCTGAATTTCACTTGCCTTTATCGCTAGCTCTGTTCTGCCACAATCATAAGCTTTGGCAGCAATCTCAGAATAAGAAATGCCAGGAGTGTCCCCAAGTTTGTGGTTGATTGCTCGAGCAATGCTATCATCAGGTTCTTCCTTCTGTTGTACCTGTGGATTATAGAAGGTAATTGATGCTAAGAAGAAACTTCTATGCCTTTTTATTTTCAAGGAGGAACAGTTGCAGGGCTATGGGAAACTGCAGGCGAGTGATGCTAATTTTAAATCTCTGCCAAAGAGCTGGTGAAAGCACACTGGACTGAATGGCCCAATTCTGCCCTGCGAGTCCACAAAGAGGTCTACTTGAAGCACTAGAGGCCAAACGCTTAGTTCTCTCCTCCGTCCCAGTACTCCCATCCTTGTCAGATTCAGTATCAATACAGTGTTCTTATCTTGCCTACAGTTCTGAAACAAACACAGGGTGGTAAGGAATGAAAATAAAGCAGCAGAAGAATTATAAAATGATGGAAGTACTACCAGAATCTCACTAAATTGCATGCATCCTTTCCAGTGAAGTCACACTTAAAAATACTCCACTAACTACAAGGGCAGATCTAATTGGTTGCAAGGTGTCTCTTCTTCTTGAGAAGGTGAACGTATGAACAGTCAGGGACACTTGCAAAGGCTTAGGGGAAAGGGGGGGGGGGAAAAAAGGAGAAAAAAAAATCACCTTCAAAACCTGAAAGGGTCACATGGGAATCTTCCAATTATAGCACTAATTATCCTGGATTTCTCTCTCTGGAGGCTTTTCCTCATAATTTCTTCTCTCTAAAGATTTTATAGGTTTCAAGCCAGATCACACGTGTTGTGCTGAATAAGACATCACATCTGTGGGGGGCAGGGTGGATGCAGCTTATTATTTCCTGTCATTTCCTTATTTTCCCATGTTACTGGCATGAAAAAAAATTTTCAGCTCTAGTCTAGCCCAACAATAGAAGAATATGTCCAAATTCAAGGCATGCCAAAAAAAAAAAATCAAAACTCCTGGACTCAACATAATTGGTGACAGGGAATTTCAAATAAAATCGTGGAAATCCAAAATAAGAATTGAAAACACAGATGCACAGATGCGAAAACACAGATGCAACCTGACCTGCTGAGCTTTTCCTGAATTTTCTATTTTTATTAATGAGGAAAATGATATTTAGGTACCCGAGTCAGTCTCACAGGATCTCAGCCCACCCTACTGATATCTACTGGTATGCGCTGAATGGGCAGATTTCAGCCTGAGCAAAAGTGGGAATAGTTTAAAAACAAGCACAGAATTAGCCAGTTGTACTCTTGATCACTTGATTACTCTTGAGGACATTGTGCATGTCCTCATGCACAATGAGCAATGTGGTCCTGGCTATCAATTATCCCAATGGTTAGATATCTACTGATGTTGTCTATCCAAGACAAGGCAAGAAAAATGACCGAAGTATGAGGGATATGCTATGCATGAGATGGGGTAAGAGGAAAAAATAGACATTTTAATTTAATTGAAGGATGATTACGGAAGATTATTTTTTTTCAACAGGTAAATAAAAATGAGTCGTTTACCTTATAACAAGCCCAATGAGCCAATATCCGACTTGCTCCTTGAAATTCCGATATTTTCATATACTCACAAATCTTTATTGCCAGCGGATACAATTTACGTAAAATTAATCTGAAGAGATAAGGGAAATAAACAGGGATTGAAACAATTCAGAATGGATAAGAATGGAGAAAGAGGATTGTTCTCCCTGTGATATAGGAGCAGTTCTCTTCTCCCCGATAAAATTGAATAACACAATATATAAGAATAACCCAATTATCCATAATACAATAAGAATTTGGAAACAAATAAAATTTACTTTAAAATTAAGAAATCTATCAGTGTTAACGCCAATAGTGAATAATCCTTCATTTAAACCATCCCTTATTGATAAAACATACAAACAATGGGAAAGAATGGGAATTAAAAGGGTAGGCAACATGTATGAAATTGTTATCATTCCAACAATTAAAATTAAAGTTTAAGCTGAATAACAACCAATACTTTAAATATCTCCAGATTTGTGATTTTATGAAGAAATATATATAAAGACATCAAACTATAATTTTAGGCCCACTGGAAGAAGCAATGAATATTAAGGCTGACTCACAGAAATTAATGCCATATCTATATAATAGTATCTTAAATAGAGAACTACCATCAACAGAGGCACTTAGAGAAGACTGGGAACGAGAATTAATGATAAAAATCACGAAAGAAACATGGGAAAAGTATTTGATATATATACATAAATGTTCGATTAATGTAAGACTCAACTTAATTCAATTCAAAATTCTACATAGATTATATTATTCAAAAACTAGACTGAATAAATTTTATCCAAATATTTCTCCCATTTGCGACAAATGTCTACCTCAAAATGCCAATATAACACATAAAACTTTCCTGCATAAACCTTTATAAATTTTGGTGCGATATTTTTGATATATTCACAGAATTATTCAAGATAAAAATGGAGCCCAACACTGAAATGATTATACTTGGAGTAACGGGAGACGGAAACAAATTAAACACATTTCAAAATTCATTTTTTAATTACTCATTACATTAATTTAAAACTCATACTCAAATTTTGCAAAAATACACCCATACCAACACTTAAAATGTGGATTATAAATAGGTTGGACACAGCACATCTTGAAGAAATGAGACTCCTCCTAATAGATAAACCAGACCAATTCTTAACGAGTTGGTCTCCATTTATTGACTTCTTGGATGCATGTGGTGCAACAGAATCGTAAAAACCAAGTGTGTCAGGTCTGGGTGAAAGATGGTCAAGAATACAAATACTCATCTCCTATCTCCTATTTGCTACTCTCTCTTGCTCTTTTTTCTTTCTTACTTTTCTTCCTCACTCTCTCTTTCTCTTTTTACACACACTACACGTTTTGCTACTCTCTATTATTTTTCTCGCTCTCATTTCTTTAAAAAAATTTTTTTTTAAAGTGTACATATATTTGGCACCTGAAAAAAAGTACCACTGTATTGTACTTCTAATAAACATGTTTTAAATAAATAAATAAACAATTCATTCATGACACTTGCTCAATTAGGTAAATTACAAGTTAACACTTAAAATTATATATTGATGGAGGGACCAAATGCAGACCAAATCAGAGAGTGGCAGTGCTATATAAAATGTAAGGGAGTCAAAGATTAGTGCAGGAAAATTGTAATGGGGCAAAAGATCACTCTTGATTTCACTGAATGATGAAGCAAGCACTAAAAACTGTATACACTACCCCTGCTTCTGTTTAATATGTTCTTATGCATAATATTAGTTTAGTTTAGAGATACAGCATGGAAACAGCCCCTTAGGGTCTGTACCAAGTCCCTGCAGACCAGTGATCCCCACACACTAACACTATCCTATATACTACGGACAACTTATCATTTTATCGAAGCCGATTAACCTACAAACCTTTACATATTTGGAATGTGGGAGGAAGCCAGAGCACCCGGAGAAAACCCATGTGGTCATAGTGAGAACGTACAAACTCCATCCAGACAGCACCCATAGTCAGGATTGAACCCAGGACTCTGGCGCTATAGGGCAGCAACTCTACCTACCACTCTTGTCAAATATTGTCAAAGAATAATTGTATGGCAGGTTTCTGGTTAACTCCATCACTTCAGAAGAAATATTAGAAAGATGATATTAGACAGTATTAGAGAGACAAAATATCAGGAAAATCTAAGAACATTATCAAAGAGCACACTCACATAGTTCAGCATTGGCTCATTAGCATTAGAAGAGAGCTCGGATCAAATCAGTTACTATTTGAGTAATATTTAAAACAAAAAGAGGCAACTCTATTCCTTATTGCATCTTGAAAAAAAATTAAAGAAACAACTTACCTATCGATTAGAATTTCAATAGTGAGTTGTTTATATCTAAAATGCAAGTCAAAGATCAATTTAAAAATAATCATAGAAACATAGATTCAAGATTCAAAAGTGCTTATTTTCTTGAATATGCAATAAAAGCCCAACTACAGGGACTCTAAACTATCTGAGACACAAACTAATTAAATACTAGGATATACAATGTTCTTTTTCAAAGTCCCAAATTCAGACAGAACGGGCATAAATAAATGAGTATGATGCTATACAGCTGTAGTTCTGTTTTATCACTCAATAGACATACCAAATACCAGCAATGTTAGGTAGACACAAAATGCTGGAGTAACTCAGCAGGGGGACAGGCAGCATCTCTGGAGAGAAGAAATGGGCGACGTTTCGGGTCGAGACCCTTCTTCAGACCAGCAATATCAGCATGTGTTAATATGGCCTTTGATACATTATATTATTGGCATAGGGCCAGTTGTTGAAATTTCATGTGACTTGAAGAAAGAGCTATGGTAATGATCCAATTGTTTGTTGGATTAAAAGTTCTCATCACTCTATGTTTGATGCCATCTTAATTATTCGTAAGGTCTTCAAATTATCAGATTTGTTTTGGTTTGTACCTGTTGTTGGATTCAGCATTCAACAAAATATTATTTCCCCTTAATAATTTTTGTCTGAACTGAATATTTTACAGGATGTTGCTTCTTCATGGGATGGAATCAGTAAACAATACTGCTAGAGACACAGGAAATGACAGAAGTTGGAATCTGGAGCAAAACACACGGTGCACCATCTGTTGTGGGAATTTGCTATGTTCCAGATTGGCATCCTTCTTCAGACTGATGGAGATGGGGAAGAAAGCTGGAGGAGAGAGGTAGGGATGGGGCCAAGTCTGGCAAGTGATGGGTGGATACAGGTGAATGGAGGTGATTGGTAGATGGATGAAGTAAGTGACAAAGGCTAGAGATGAAAAGGATAAAAAAGGGTGTCAGATGAGGAGAGAAGAGGGGGTATGAAATGCAAATCCGGACAGAAGGATATGGGTGGAAGGGGATGTGGGAAGGGGCTAGAATTAAAATATGGGACTGATGGATGGGAGATGAGTGTGGCGGAGCAGGATACAAAAGCAGAGCTATAAGGGCGTGGGAGAAATGTGTACGCATGATGGCGATGGGGGTTGTTATTTGAAATTGGATCATTCAATATGACACTGTTGGGCTGTAAGCTCTTCCAGTGGAATACTAGGTGCGATTCTTCCAATCTGCATGTGGCCTTACTCTGACAAAGAAGGAGGCCGAGGATAGATAGCTCAGTGCGGCAATGGGAAGGGGTTAAAATGGTCAGCAAACTGAAGCTCCAGCAGGTCTTTGAAAGTCACTAGCTGAAAATCAATCTTCAAGTGGCAAATTGCCCTTATTTTTGCCACAGAAGTGTTGGGTGAAACTATCGCCTCGTGTATAATTGGTCTCGCTGATGTGCAGGGGGAATATTGGGAGCACCAAATGCAATAGATGAGGTTAGAAGAGGTGTCCCCCATTGAAATGTGTAGGAAGGAACTGCAGATGCTGGTTTGAACACCTCCGCTCAGTTTGCCTAAACCTACCTGATCTCCCGCTAAACACTTCAACTCCCCCTCATTGGAGGCAAATTGGAGGAACAGCACCTCATATTTTGCTTGGGTAGCTTACACCCCAGTGGTATGAACATTGACTTCTCCAACTTCAAATAGCCCTTGCTTTCCCTCACTCCATCCCTCCCCCTTCCCAGTTCTCCAACCATTCTGACTGTCCTCCTGATTACATTGTAGGGTTTGAAGAAGGGTTTCGGCCCGAAACGTTGCCTATTTCCTTCGCTCCATAGATGCTGCTGCACCCGCTGAGTTTCCCCAGCAATTTTGTGTACCTTACATTGTATCTCTGTTTGCTTTGGTGTCACCTTCTCCGAGCTAACAATGGTTGATTCTACATTTTTCTTAATCTGCATCTCTTTTGATCTCTTACACTTCCTTATTTCTGTAACTGTCTAGACCTGAAACGTCTCCCATTCCTTCTATCCAGAGATGTTGCCTGTCCCGCTGAGTTACTCCAGCAATTTGTGTCTGCCCCTAATATGAAGTGGTTTCACCTGAAATAGCTACAGGAGTCCCTGGATGGAAGAGAGAGAAGGGGCGTGGGGACAAGTGTCACATCTCCTGCGGTTGTAAAGCAAAGTCCCCGAGGAGAAGATGGATTGAGTGGGAAGGTTAACAAATAATATTGCTGCTGCTACTAATTAGTGTGAAGAAGAGTCCTAACCCAAAAAAATGGCTGTTCATTTTCCTTCACAGATGTTGCCTCACTTGCTGAGTTGAGTCCTCCAGCACTATTTTATATACTGAGCTGTCTCCTGGTTTATTTTATTTTCAATTTTCCATGCATTTTGAACTTCAAAATAAACAAAAATGTCCATTATTAACAACAGTAAACTTGAAGGATATCTTGCACTGAAACCACTGAAATAACGGAAGAAATTAATGCATTCAACTGCAAATAATTAAAAATGTTGTGTTAGATATAGCTCTTAGGGCTAACAAAATCAAGGGATATAGGGAGAAAGCAGTAACGGGGTACTGATTTAGGATGATCAGCCATGATCATATTGAATGGCTGTGCTGGCTCGAAGGGCCGAATGGCCTACATTCTGCACCTATTTTCTATATTTCTAAAATAAATTCTAGTTGCAATTTCTGCAGCTCTAAATTCGCACAAACAGTTACAAGAGTCTTTTCTGAAGAGTTTTGCGACAGAACGAACCTGACCCAAATTACATGCAAGGATACTGAGGATAACTGAGGGGGATGCCAACAGCATAGTCACGAATGGCGTTCAACACCCGTAGATCTCGAGCCATCTTCACAAATGTATCTGGAGGAAAGTTGCTGATAAAGCATTTACCAAAAGAGGCTGCCTGTGTCCAAAGTAAACAGAAGGTCAATACATATTGTACATTTGCTGTGATTTTATTTAATTTCATTTTCTGAATAAAAAATAAATGCAACAGGTGGCCATGACGATACATAACTTAACTAAATCTGTTGTGAAACAGACCCCGTGAGTTTTATAAATCCTAATCATCCTTATTGTCATTATTTTTGATATTGAAAAGGAGCAATTATTTCATTTTTTAGATGTTAATAGGAAAGCCAAAATGGGAGAAATTGTTGAACAGCTCATGATGTTTAAGGAGCAATAAATATTTTAGTCTGCAACATTAATTGCTATTAAGGGAAGATCGTAGCTCTGCTCTGCTTATTTATTTATCCATTTGTTGCCACGCTATCTTGAATTCCTCAAGCTAATATCTGAAAAGTAATTGTTTATCCAAAGCAAAATCATCATTGCCTCAATTAGGGGCGGCACGGTGGCGCAGCAGTAGAGTTGCTGACTTACAGCGCCCGAGGCCTGGGTTCAATCCCGATTACAGGTGCTGTCTGTACTGAGTTTGTACCTTCTCCCTGTGGCCATGTGGGTTTTCTCTGGGTGCTCCGGCTTCCTCCCACATTCCAAGAACGTGCAGGTTTGCAGGTTAATTGTCCCTAGTGTGTAGGATAGAACTAGTGTACGTGGTGATCATTAGTCCGTTTCCACACTGTATTTCTAAACTAAACTACATTTCCAAATGTGTGTGTGTTACGTTATTAGAGGAATACAACAGTAAAATAAAGTTTGGAATAAAGCTTAAAGGAATCCGAACATTTTATGGAATCCTTGTGTAAATTAACCAGCTTATTCCGGTTTTTTTCACAACCAGTACTTTTGCCAACATGTACATCAATACCACTGTTTTTAATTTACACATCAACATTTTAAAATCAACATTATACATTTGGTTTGGAAGACTCCTAAAAGAACAAGAGATTTTAAAGTTCACAACTATCAACTGCTTGAAGTGTTAATGGTATTTCTGGAAAGTTTATTCGGCTGAATAATAAGGTTCTCATTAGACCCATTCCTTTATTCAGACATGAACTCATACTTTGTTCAATTATGAAATTAGTTGGGAATAACTTTCATCAAAATGAATTATATTAAATAATAATCTGTCGTACACTGAAAGCATTCATTGGTTTTAAGGTGCATTAAAGTGGTGGAGATGTATTTTACAAAGGACATGAAGATTTCCTTGCTCTTTGGTGCTGTGTTCCAAGCACGAGAGGTATATACAGTTGAATCTTACCCTCAGCAAGGCCTTCTGCATCTGGGGTTCATACTCATTGCCTGCCGCCTCAATGCATTGCTCCACAGCCTCATACAAGAGGTTTTGTTCCTTTATCTCTCGTAAATATTCATCAGCTTTCTGGCTCTCTTTCTGTGAGTAGAAATGAAGATTGCATTATAATCTAACAGGCAAAGTTATGTATATGGTCTCCAAAATGATTTCATGTGGTTATTCACGTGCCAAAATATAGATGTCATTTTTTTTCCATGATTGGAACAATAAAACCCAAATAATATTAGACAACCTTTCAGAATTAAATTTCATTAATTGAACGGGTTCTGTAAAAAAAAAATGGCAGAATGTTCCAAAGGTGATCAGTACTGCTTTGAATCAGTGGACTGAGCCATGTTCAAGGATTCATCAGTGGATCTGAATGAATACGGCACAGTCGGTATTGACTTCATAGAGAAATGTATAGGTATGAACTTACAAAAAAAAATTCCCAGTTTTCCCGAACACAAAACCACGAAACGGAAGACTTATAATCTGCGGAGGTCTACATCTGTAGCATGTAGGACTGGTAATCCAGATTCATACAAGAGGTCCAGGTATAACCATGTGAAGGCCATCATGGGAATGAAGAGACAAGTCTGGACTAAGTGGACTCACAGAGGGATGCTTGACAGTTGTGGCAGGGATTGCACGCTATCACTTTCTTCAAAGCAAAACCAGGGTAGCATACGCGACCACAACGCACTACTTCCAGGTGAGAATGCCTTTATGCTCGTTTTAAAGGTAGAACAATGACACATATACACAACCCCCTACAGACTATGCCAACCTTGTGATCTCAGTCTCCGAGGGTGAATTCACACACACAGTCCAGCTCACAAGGCGTATATGGCCGAGTGATAAAGATCCATGCAGACCGACTGGCTACTCGGGGTACACAAGGACATCTTCAACTTATCTCTGCAGTTGGAGCCTCCCACCTGCTTCAATAGGACACATCATCACAGTCCCCAAGAAGTGCGTGATGACCTGCCTTAATGAGCACCGTCCAGTAGTACTTTCATCCACAGGCTGGTTATGGGGCAAATCAAATCTTGCCTCAGAAATGACTTCAATTTGCCTATTATCACAACAGGTCAATAGCAGACGCCATCTCTCCGGCTCTCCATTCTCTCTAGCTCTCCATTCTGCTCTGGACCATCTGGATAACAGGATCGCACAAGTCAGGAAGGAACTGCAGATGCTGATTTACACCAGAGTAAGACACAAAATGCTGGAGTAACTCAGTGGGACAGGCAGCATCTCTGGAGAGAAGGAACGGGTGACTTGACTTGTTAAGTATCCAAGAGACTTCCCTCTGGCACAATGCCCTGAAGTTAATTAAGTACCTACACTTCTAAACCACCTCTTGTGCCCACAATCTGAACACAAGGAACATAAAAGAGATTTGGAAAATGAAGCAGCAAAACGGAGAATCAGCATTGAAGGAGATGTTGGCCATTTGGCTTTTCTTATGCAGTATATTATATTTCATGGAAATAATCATTTGTGCACAATTTAGGATTACCACATTGACTTCCCAGGCTATGAGCTGGAACACCAGGGAAAGGTTATGTGCATTTATGGAGCGATGGAGGTTCTGCTCAAAATGATTGGCCTTCATTATTATTTTACCCGTAGGTTACGAGTGAAATAATAATGGAGTTTCTATTGCACACTGAATTAGTGGAAACTTCAGACACGGCCTAGATTTATAATCATAATTTAATTGCATTTAAATTTGAGGAAACTGTGGTAAATGGTAACATGAAAATTTATGAACATTTGTAAAAGAATCAACAAGTCTCGTGAGATGGCAAGGACAATGGAAATAGTGCTAAATTCATATTTAGAAGGGATTTTGATGCTTAATGGTAACATAATTCAATGATCACATTGAATGACAGTGCTGACTCGAAGGCCTACTCCTGCACCTATTGTCTATAATATTTTTGTAGACATTAATGACTCATCGAGATTATAAATGATTCCAAAGTATTGAAGTTAAAAGGGAAGTATTGCAAGATAACATAGAAACATAGAAAATAGGTGCAGGAGTAGGCCATTCGGCCCTTCGAGCCTGCACCGCCATTCGATATGATCATGGCTGATCATCCAACTCAGTATCCCATCCTTGCCTTCTCTCCATACCCCCTGATCCCTTTAGCCACAAGGGCCACATCTAACTCCCTCTTAAATATAACCAATGAACTGGCCTCAACTACCTTCTGTGGCAGAGAATTCCACAGATTCACCACTCTGTGTGAAAAATGTAAAAAAACAAACATTGCGCAGACTGTGAGAGTAGGTGGACGAATGGCAATAGAGTGCACTGCAACAGAATATAAAATGTGAACTCGTGGAAATGGCCAGAGCAAGGAAAGCTTACAAAAGCAGTTTTGATTCTTAATAGCAATTATGAACTCTAAATATAAATAGAGATCTCTAATAGGTGGGAGCACAGAAAGAGAGTAAAAAAAAGACAGGAGATATTTCAGAATGGCGTGCGCGAAATATGATGTGAAACCAAAGGAGAGATGACC
This sequence comes from Amblyraja radiata, assembly GCF_010909765.2. Classification (NCBI taxonomy): domain Eukaryota; kingdom Metazoa; phylum Chordata; class Chondrichthyes; order Rajiformes; family Rajidae; genus Amblyraja; species Amblyraja radiata. The sequence continues at coordinate 2,824,543 of NC_045962.1, forward strand.
AAGAGTTAGATCATGGAGGAGAATCCTGAAGATCGTAAATCTGTAGCACTGAGATGGGGAGAAATTAGGTCACAAAAGGATTTAAACAAAATTAAAGATGAGTGACAAGGCTGGTCATAAAGGATTTAATCTATTTGCAGAAGATGGAGGATGAAGCACGTTATTTGCCCTAACTTCGATCATCAACATTAAATTATTCTAAATTCTGATTAAGAAACAATTATTCTAAATATAAAACTGATGGAAAGACTAAGAGCAATATATACCTCATATTCTTTATGAGCTTCCAGCAGTAGTGCGCCAGGTGCCATGGATGCAATTTTAAAAATATCTTGGCAGGCAGCTGAAAACAAAGTAAATCAATAATGACTAAAAGCTCACAAAATCACATTGCTTGCACCACTAAATTAGATTAAAAAAATAGTTGATACAAGGAACAGCAGATGCTGATTTACAAAAAACCCCACAAAGTGCTGGAGTAACTCAGCGATCGGGCAGCATCTCTAGAGAACATAAACAGGTGATGTTTGGGGTCAGAACCCTTCTTCAGGCTGATTGTGCTGGTGATGGGGCAGGGGAGGGGAGAAAGTTGGAAGAAAGGAGAATACAAAGCCTGGAAGTGGATAGATGCGAGGAATATTTTTGATAGGTAAAGGCCGGAGATTAAAAGACAAAAGGTGTGAGATATGCATAAAACAGGTGTAAATTGTGACGCCAAGGGAGAAAAGTGTAGGTGGAAGGGCCAGGTGAAGGCCAGAAATGGGAGCAAGTCCAGGTGGGACACAGGGAAGAGAGGTATGGAAGGGGAAAGGGAAAAAAGGGGTTGTTTGTAGGTTAGCTACCATTGGAGAATTCAATGTTCATAACATTTGGTTGTCAGCTATCCAAATGGAATACGAGGTGATGTTCCTCCAGTTTGTGCATGACTTGATTTTGGTAATGGAGAAGGCCCAGGACACAAAGTACTCGAATGGGAAGAGGAGTTAAAACGGTTAGTAACTGGGAAGTCCAGCAGGCACGGGCAGGCCGAATGCAAATGCTCAGTGAAACTGTCACCGTATATACTCTTGGTCTCGCCGATGTAAAGGAGGACACATCGGCAACACTGAATGCAGTAGATGAGGTTACAATAGTTGCATGTGAACCTCTGCATCACCTGGCAGGACTGCTGGAGCCCCTGGATGGATGCGAGGGAAGTGGTAAAGGGGAAAGTACCTAGGGAGGGGATGGGTTGGGTAGGAAAGGATGAATGAACCAGGGGTCGCGAAGGGAGACAGATACAAAATGCTGGAGTAACTCAGCGGGACAGGCAGCATCTCTGGAGAGAAGGAATGGGTCACGTTTCGGGTCGAGACCCTTATTCAGAAGAACCCTGCGAAGGGAGCGGTTTCTGCAGAAGGTGTAAAGGGGTGGGATGGGAATATGTCGGATCATGCGGAAAGGTGGTGGAAATGATGGAGAATGAGAATAGAGATATATATAAAATATTATATAAATATGTACAAAATCACTCTATCAGGTAAAAATAGATCTATTTTTAAATGTAAAGACTGTGACACGAAAACATTAAGTATTTCTGCATCCATCTCCCTTTTTGCATTTCCAACATTGTTTTATTGAAAAGTTCCCAGTTTACGAGTAACATAATATTTAACCCAAGTGATGATTTTTGTATTGAACACAGTACTTACGTGGGACCTCATGTAGAAACTCATGAGCGTTTGAGCTAATAATACGAACCCCATCGATCTCAGGTACTAAATGAACATCCTCATCGAGATAAAATCTGAGTTTTAGTTTAGGATTTAAATATATTCAGCGCTTATGAATAGTTAATGTTAGTCCATAAATAAATCATCACATGCGATTACATTTTCACTGAGCAAACTACTCCATGTGGCTGTAAATTAGAAACAATGCTATTTTTTTTTAAATTGAATGCAAAACTAAGTGAATATTTTCTTTGTTCCATCTTCAATTTACAAATTACTCATTCTTATGACAAGCACTCAAGTTTGAAACTTTAGCATAAATACTCTGTAGTTACATGTATTTTGTTTGACGTTCTCCCTAGCCAGTTGTTCCAATGCCTCCACAAACTATAAAATGTTCTACACACTTAGCTGAGGAAACTCTGGTTTGTAAAATACGGCCAACCGCTGCCACGTTGCTTTAAAGTTAAGAAGGTGGTGAATAAATTCTGTATATTCTATGGTTTCTGTGTTGTCCTATGCTATCTGTGCCTTTTCAACCTCACATATTCCTACGTTTCAAAAGCACGACATAAACATTAGATCGATCATTTGCAGCAACAGCATAAGGATACTTGATGGTCTCCTCCGCTCTTCCAGCTATGAAAAGCAATTTATCCCAGATTCCAATTACTGTAGGATTGCTGCTTTTTGGTCTGTTACACCTGAAAAAGCAAAACAAAGGGTTATCAAAGCTAACATTCTTTTCTTACACACATTCAAACATAATTAAGGTAATGGAGATACTGTTGAGCATTGTGTGTTTTTTTTGTTGTTAAACACTGGTTCACTGTAAATTTAGACATATTTTAATTCACATTGATTATGACTGGCCAAAATTGACTAATTACTATTGTTGTGGGGTATTTAACATATTTATTCAATTATTAACTACTGAAAACCACTCCACAGAAATCTTCCTCAGAAGATGTAATAGCACAGTTCAAACACATGACCTGTGCAGATTAAAACAAAATAAATAAATGCAATAAAACATAAGCTCTTAAGTCACAGGAGGAGAATTAGCCCATTCCGTCCATTGAGTCTACTCTGCATTTCAATCATGGCTGATCTATCTTTCCCTGTCGACCCCATTTTCCTGCCTTCTCCCCGTAACTTTTGACACCCTTGCCCATCAAGAACCCATCAATCTTCGCTTTAAAAATACTCACAGACTTGGCACCCACAGGCTTCCTCATCTCCTATTTAAAGGTGCGCCCTTTTATTCTGAGGCTGTGCCCTCTTGTCCTACACTTCCTCCGAGAGGAAACATCCTCTCCACATCCATTCTGTCCAAGCCTTTCATTATTTGGTAAGTTTCAATGAGATCCTCCCTCATCCTTCTAAACAGCGAGCACAGACCCAGAGTCGTCAAACGCTCCTCATATGTTTACCCAATTATCCCCGGGATCATTCTCATGAACCTCCTCTGGACCCTCTCCAATGCCAGCACATCCTTCCTCAGATATGGTGTCCAAAACTGCTTACAATGCAGTCTGACCAGTGCCTCATAAAGCCTCAGCATTACATCCCTGTTTTTATATTATCGTTCTCTCGAAATAACTACCAATTTAACCAGCAAATTCACTTTTTGGTACTCCTGCACCAGCACTCCCAAGTCCCTTTGCACCTCCGATTTCTGAATCCTCTGCAAATTTAGAAAGTATCTACTTCTTCATTCCTATTACCAAAGGGCATGACTGCATATTTGCTATCCTGTATTCCTTCTGCCACTTCTCTGCCCACTCTCCCAACCTGTCCAAGTCCTTCTGCAGACTCCCTGCTTCCTCTACGGTATCTATCTTTGTATCACCCACAAATGTGGCCACAGAGGCATCAATTCCATCATCCAAATCATTGATATACAAAATGAAAAGTAGTGGAACCAACACTGACCCCTGCGGAACACCATGTCACCGGCAGCCAGCCAGTAAAGGCCCACTTTATTCCCACTCTTTGCCTTCTCCCATTCAGCTAACCTTCTATCCATAATACTATCTTCCCTCCAGGACCTGTGCACCTTCCTTTCGTTTTACGAAACAGTTAGAACATAACAGTTTTTTTTAAGTGCCTTCAGATGGAGAGGCAAAACTTGAAACGCAACAGAGAAAGGGTCGGAATGGATTTAGCAAGTTGCTCTGATAGAGACCTGGCATTGAGATGATATGTAACATCATTATTCTATGATTCACACCACTTCTTATCCAGCTTTTAACATTCATTTCTGAACTCTGAGCACAGCCAAGGAACGACCACCCAGCATCTTTCATCTTGTAACCTTTAAGCGATGTATTAGGGAGGCTCTCCCTCAAATTCTGTTCCTCTGAAGATGTGACCTTGGATCAGTGACAGGAACATCCTGGACAAGTCCAATAGCAATCTTGCTCCTAGTTGGGCTCACTGCAGATCAGGAAGAGCACCACATTTCTCTGCTTTTTAATGAGATATTAAATAGAGGCTCAGCCTTCACGGGGTAGAGTGGATAAAACAAATTTAAAAGGAATCAGGTGACAAAGAACATCTTTATACACTCAACACTATTATGATTGGCAGAGATTTTTAGCTGCATCTTCATATGGAGAGGATCAGTACTAAAGTGCCATTACTGAGAGAACTGAGCAGATGGAACCCAGCGCAGTGCAGCACAGGAAGGGGCCGGCACATGATCCATAGCCGCTATTTCCTGAACTTCCATGTGCCTGTCCAAAAGCCTCTTAAATGTCATCGTATCTGCCTCCACCACCACTCCTGGCAGCGTGTTCCAGGCCCCCACCACTCTCTGGGTAAAAAACGTGCCCCGCACATCTCCATTAATCTTTTCCCCTCTCACCTCATAGCTAAGCTATGTTGGACATTTCCATCCTGGGGAAAAAGGTTCTGGCTGTCTACCCTATCTAGGGCTCTCTTAATTATATATACTTCTTTCAAGTTTCCCCTCAACCTCTGATGTTCCAGAGAGAACAATCCATGTTAATCAAACCTCTCCCTGTAGCAGAAACAATCTAATTTTAATTTAGTTTAGAGATGAAGCGCAGAAACAGGCCCTTTGGCCCACCGAGTCCGCACCAACCAGCAATCCCCGCAAATTAACACTATCCTACACACACTAAGGACAATATACATTTATACCAATCCAATTCACCTACAAACCTGCACCTCTTTGGAGTGGGAGAAAACTGAAGATCTTGGAGAAAACCCACGGGGTCACGGGGAGAACGTACAAATTCTGTACAGACAGCACCCATAGTTGGGATCAAACCTGGGTCTCTGGTGCTGCAAGCGCTGTAAGGCAGCAAATCTACCACTGCGCCACCGTGCTAGGTTGCAGGCAGTATTCTGGTGCGTTTGCTACTTTTCTGCAGGGAGCATTGGGAGAATCACGCCAGATTGTTCACACATGCCCTCAGTATCCTTACTCAGAAAATGTCGAACTGCTAGTGATGAAAAGTCCTCAGTTGGCCACTATCAACTTATGTATAGACTTATCAACAGATCTAAAAATTAATCCAATTAACCATGAGTCACATCTGGCAACACCATGCCACCTTGCAACTTACCAGACAAACTGTTTAGGTGCTGTTTGGAAATTCGTGTCAATCATGCACAGCATGTCCTGGAAAAATGCATGGGACACATTTAATTTTGTATAATAGAAACCTTGTTTACATATTTATGTAACTAGATCAATAAAGCAGATACATAAACATTCAGCATACCAAACAAAACTTCCCTTTTACAGATAGTGCTGCTCAAATGTGAGTTATGTTCCTAGAAAACTCATGCTGCAGAAAATCTGGTTCTGAAGACAATGGTGTCAATGGGAGAAAGAGAGTTAGGGGCAAAAGAGTTGTAGGCTTGCAAAAACAAAGCTAATTTCATAGGATTTTCAAACAAAAACGGTATTTTCAATAGCCATAAGTTTGATTTTCAAGCCGAGATTGACAGGTTCTTAATTAATAAGGATGTCAAAGGTTATGAAAAGGCAGAAGAATGGGGTTGAGAGGGAAAGATAGATCAGTCATAATTTAAGTTATGAAGTCGGATGGAAGCTGCATACCCAAATCTCGTTGCACTTATGTGCAATGACAATAAAATATATTATTATTAAATGGTGGAGTAGACGCGATGGGCTGAAAAGCCTAATTCTGCTCCTATGACATTAACAATTTAGGTACTGCAAGCTAAAAATACTAAAGGCTGTGTGTTACATTGTGTAATAGGTTTTGTTGCACAAATGTCAATAGAAGAAATTGCCTGCCAATTTTAATGGCAACCCAGGGTTAAACCATTTAATCAGACAATGTTTTCTGATTATTGAGGGAAAATATTGTTTCCCTGAACTGTTTTAATCCAAGACAGCTTTATTTCCTGCTCTTACAATTTCCAAAATAACTTTTAAATGGTTCTCTACTTCAATGCAAATAGTGTTCCCTAATTCATCACTTGCATTACATTAAATTTGTTTTGCAGAACTCCCTGTATTTCCCTTTTCGTAATTCATTAGTTTTCGCCCTGTCCTGGATTGTCCAACCCTTTTCCACTCTTTCATAAGATAATTTCTCATGCTCAAAATACAATTAACTGTGAAATACCCAACTATAAAATCTTTGTACAAGGTAGAGTTATAAGAAAAATACATTGAACAGAAATTCAGCCCTTGTAGAGTATGCCTAATGTGCATTATGGAACACTTGATATTATATTCTGTTGATCATGGACCAAAATTTTGGAAATGGAGCAGAAATAGCAGCTTCTATTAAATTTGCACACGTCTATGCAGAGCATGGATTTCTTCTCACGAAATGTCCTAATTGGAAACATTGCCTTTTCATTCCCTCCCCAGATGCTGCCTGCACTCCAATTTCAGCTCCAAATGTGAGGAACTCATGAACTTCTTTGTCAGTAAGACTGAGGCTAGGTCATCAGCTACCAGTGCTATTTTTCCCTCCATTTCCAACCCACCAGCCAAATATCCTCTTGTGGTGCGTGGGTCTCAAAAGGAAGCACGAAGTCCAGTGTTTTGAGAGGCACCTTTAATTATGTTCCTCCCGGTTGTAGGGAAGACCAAACAAGAGAAAGATGGCACCCAAACCCCTGCCTTTAAACCCTCTGGCTAAGGGCCGCCTCCGGACTGAACCACTCCCGTGCCGAGGGGTTCGACAGTATGATGGCACGACCCTTGGGAGCCACCACAGGACCCCCCCCCCCCCCCAGAACCAGAGGCACAAAACGCACCGGCGGGCGCACAACCCGGCCGGCCCGTGTGCGGAAGTCATCCGATCGTGGGGCTGGCGGAGGCATAGGTGGAGGGACAGGTCGAGGGAATGGTCGAGGGACCGGCGGGTAGACAGGTGGAGTGACAGGCGGAGGGAGTCGTGAAGGGGGGCGCCCTCGAGGCCGAGGTTGGGCAACCAGCACCGGCTGGTCAATGTTCAGGTGTGCCGGCTTCAACTGGTCAATCGACATTGCCTCCGGCCGGCCCCCCATGTCCAGGATAAAAGTCGACTGCCCGTGTTCCAGCACCCGGAACAGGCCCTCGTACGGCCTCTGGAGTGGCGTCTGGTGGGCATCACGGCGCAGGAAGACGTATGGGCAGTCCCTGAGGGCTGATGGCACGTGTGGGCGAAATGTCCCATGGCGGGACGTCGGGACTGGTGCCTGCAAACTCGCTCGCGAAGGCACTTTAGGGTGGATGAGGGCGTTCCCTGCTGCCCCGACGCCGACGGCACATACTCCCGGAGCACCGTGAGTGGCGAGCCGTACACGAGCTCCGCCGATGATGAGGCCAAGTCCTCTTTGGGAGCAGTCCGGATGCCCAGCATGACCCACGGCAACTCGTCCATCCAGTCCGGGCTGGAGAGTCGTGCCTTCAGTGCTGCCTTTAGCTGCCGGTGGAACCTCTCCACCAGACCGTTAGCTTGCGGGTGGTAAGCCGTGGTGTGGTGTAGCCGCACCCCCAGCAAGCGAGCCATGGCTGACCACAGCTCGGAGGTGAACTGTGGCCCCCGGTCTGAGATGTGCGCCGGCACCCCGAAGCGAGCCGGCACCCCGAAGCGAGCAATCCGGTGCGCGGACAACGCATGAGCACACGTAGCCGTTGAAGTATCAGCCAGCGGAATGGCCTCCGGCCACCGCGTGAAGCGGTCCACCATTGTAAGCAGGTGGGTGATGCCCCGGGACGGCGGGAGAGGCCCTACAATGTCTACGTGGAGATGGTCGAATCGCCGGTGAGGTAGACCAAACTCCTGGAGAGGCGCACGGACATGGCGCTGGATTTTCACCGTCTGGCACGGAATGCAGGTGCGAGCCCAATGGCCAACCTGCTTGCGCAGACCGTGCCACATGAAACGAGCGGCCACTAGTGCCGTTGTCGCCCGGATTGATGGGTGAGCCAGTCCGTGGATCACCTCGAACACCCTCCGGGGCCAGGTGGCAGGGACGATGGGGCGCGGCTGACCGGACGACACATCGCACAGGATTGTCACTCCTCCAGGACCGAGAGGGACATCCTCAAGGCGGAGGCCGGAGATGGCAGTCCGGTAGGCGGGCATCTCATCGTCCGTGAGCTGCGCCTCCGCCAGAGCAGAATAGTCAATTCCGGGCGCCACCTCGACACGGCGTTGATAGCGGGGCGGGACAATGCGTCGGCCACCCGGTTCTCTTTCCCCTCGATGTAGCGGATAGATGTTGTATACTCCGAAATGTTGGCCAATGGAGCGTCGGGAGTCACCAATGTGGTGCGTGGGTCTCAAAAGGAAGCACCAGTGTTTTGAGAGGCACCTTTAATTATGTTCCTCCCGGTTGTAGGGAAGGCCAAACAAGAGAAAGATGGCACCCAAACCCCTGCCTTTAAACCCTCTGGCTAAGGGCCGCCTCCGGACTGAACCACTCCCGTGCCGAGGGGTTCGACAGTATGATGGCACGACCTTTGGGAGCCACCACACTCTACAGATTTCCCTCATTGCAGCCTGAACTTGCTTCTTCTAACTTTCTCCTACCTTCCTTCGTGCCCACTTCAATCTAAATTTATCCATCACATAGCATTCCAGATGACAATTAATCTGCTGAAATTTTCAGCATATTGTTTTTATTTCGTGTTCCAGTTTCTGCAACTTTTTCATTCAGAATTTCACTCAATTATTGTGTTTAAACGCCACACCATTACAAGAAAATCATTCCAATTATGTTGGAAATTGTAAATAAAATCTGATCTGGCAGCATCAGTGGGAAAATAAATATAACATAATAAAATGTGATCTAAAAACAGAAAATGTAAAATGTTGGAAATACTGAGCAGGTCAGGTGCATCTGCTTGTAAAAAAATCATTTCCGATGAGGGAGTCTTCAACAGAAGTGAGAAAGGAAGAAACAAAGTTTGTCGCAGTAGCAGAGTAGATGTGGAAGGTAGAACAAAGGAACATTCTCAGAGAGTAAAATTGTGCAGCAAATGCAGCACATGGGAACAGATTATGCTACCATGGCGATATAATGTTGCTCATGTGGTCCTAAAATACTTAGAAATGTCCAGCACCGAGACTGTACATATAGAGGAAAAGATAAAAGGATGGCAAACAAAATGGCTCTTACATAAACATAGTGAATGAATGAGTTATCCAGAATTGGAGAATTCAATGGAGCCCGGCAGAATGGACTGTGTTCTATCATATTTTGACTCACCTTCAATGAAGAAGAGCCCAGCCAAATACTGCCAGTGTCTGTGAACAGAGCGAGCCATTTATAATTGAATGAAATGGCAATTTGGGTAAATCCACCTACTTGAGGACCAAGACCAGGAGGACTCTGTAATAGAAAACATTTACATTAAGCAAATTACATTAAGTAAATTATTATTTTTTCGTCAACGACTTTTCTCTCTAGTTTCTTAACATTAAACATCTCTTTGTTTTTGTTTAATTATATGCCTCATGCATAGATCTTGTGTTTATACTTATTCTCCAATTTTCTCTACTGTAAAATAACATCACAGTGAGCAGTGGGAAGTAACTTCATGCTGCATTTAGTTAAGCAACTGTCTCTTACCAACTCGTGGCTAATTGTCATGTACCAGAAATATCAGGAACATGATATTATGATGCACCATTGTACTTTATAACATTCTTTAAATTATCCTGCAGATCCAATATACTTCTCAGTTTATTCTGAGTCCTTCTCAGTCGTTCCAGGTGCGACAAAGGTTCACCTGTATCTCCTCCAACCTCATCTACTGCATCCGCTGCTCTAGATGCCAGCTGATTTACATCGGTGAGACCAAGCGTAGGTTGGGCGATCGTTTCGCCGAACACCTCCGCTCAGTCCGCAATAACCTACCTGACCTCCCGGTGGCTCAGCACTTCAACTCCCCCTCCCATTCCCAATCCGACCTCTCTGTCCTGGGTCTCCTCCATTGCCAGAGTGAGCAACAGCGGAAATTGGAGGAACAGCACCTCATATTCCGTCTGGGGACCTTGCATCCTTATGGCATTAACATAGAATTCTCCCAATTTGGCTAGCCCTTGCTGTCTCCTCCCCTTCCTTAACCCTCTAGCTGTCTCCTCCCACCCTCCCATCCGCCCGCCCTCGGGCTCCTCCTCCTCCTCCCCTTTTCCTTCTTTCTTTCCCCCACCCCCCATCAGTCTGAAGAAGGGTTTCGGCCCGAAACGTCGCCTATTTCCTTCGCTCCATAGATGCTGCTGCACCCGCTGAGTTTCCCCAGCAATTTTGTGTACTTCTCAGTTTAGGTCACTTTAGAAAGATCACGGCAATAAACCATTTCTCTTCTACATTTTAGTTACTACCACCTAACTTTGTTACTTGGCTAAGGACTTACTGATAATTATGTTGCTGTACACTGGGACCCTGCTTAGATCAGCGTGCAAATAGCTGATCTGTTCAAGTGCTCTTGGTCTTCAGTCTAAACACATCCCCAAAGCCATCGATTTGGCCTATGGGAGGGTTGCACGTAAGGTCATCGGGTCAAAGGGCGTGACGCACAGAGCAGCTCAATCCATGTGGAGTACATGGCAGCTTCCACCATAGACAGTTAATGCACGAAACGCGTACTTTCTTACCCGTTAAAAACCGCCAAAATTGTCATTTTTTGTGCTGTAAATAATTGTGGAAATCGGGGTAAGCATGAGAGACATTTATCCTACTTCAGAATTGCAAAAGTGAGGAGAAATTATGGTGGAGAGAAGTGCCAGCTAAAGGGACAACAACAGCTAACGTGGTTGGCGAACATTGGCCATGCAGATATCAAGATTGAAAATATTGGCAATTACTGCATTTGCTCACTGCATTTCATCAACAGTAAGGCATTATTTGTGTGTTTTCTTCATTCCTTTGGTATCTAAAATGTTCAGAAGTGATAAATCTGGCTGTAAAATTTTTTAATTGCCCATGGTTCTGAAGTGGGTTTTTACATGCAAAAAGAAAACACTTCTGAAGCTAAATTTATCATTAAAAAAATCCCCAGACTTACGAGTGGTGTGTGGAAAAGTAAGTTTTCTATCATTATGCTACTAAGATGTATATTTTGGCAAATAATAAAATGTCCTGACAGCTTAAACACCCACTCCCTTTCAAAGATATTGTCAATTTGCTTATATTATGTCCAATTAACAGCTGACAATTATGCCATTCCTTGGCTTGCATCTGAGTAATATGTAATTCAAAACCCACACATGGTTTGCGATTTTTTTAAATTATAAATTTTGCTTCAGCAGCGTTTTCTTTTTGCGTGTAAAAACCCACTTGAGAACCATGGGTGATTTTAAAATTTTACAACCAGATTTATCACTTCTGATGGCAGTATTTATACAAGGTAGCAATGTTACAAAATTTTGAGATTTTAAAAATCAAGTCTGTAATTTATCCCATCAGATAAAGCATAAAAATAAGTTTAATTTGACACCTAATTCACTTTCATATCTCAAGTATTAAAAAAGTTATGGCCATTTTCATACTCGGAAATGAGCATCTTGTTCCCTATTGATTTTCTATGGACATAACAAAAAAGTTGTGATCGTGAACAGTCAAAAGCCCATAACTTTCTTAAAAATTAAGAGAACTGAATGAAATTTTCAGTTATCATAGATTGAAGCATTCTGAAACAAATATAAAATAATCTTACTTGGATGACCTGAAATTAAAGCATATAATTAGTTAGTTACCTAATTGTAGCTAATTTCAGACTTCAATTACTAGATCTAAACATCTATCCATTTCTTAATAAATGATTAACATTTTTAAATAGCCTAAATGTCCAAATAATATTCACAAATAAATCACAATAAAACATGATTTTTAAATCTCATTTACATTAATTTATAGGCCAAATGGAAGGAATTCAGTGTTCAATTGCTGTAAATAAATGCCCATTTAAATCAGCTTTCCAGTGGGTCCCTGTGGAACGCGCTGGTTTAGAACGTTCACATTGCGGTAGATTTGTGCCCTCAAATGCCCAGAAAAATACTGCGCGATATAATGGGGCCAAAATGAGCTACTCGCAATAGTAAACTTTGTATAACGGGATCTTTAGAAGCCCTTTTTAATGTAAAAATATACAACCTACCTTCAGCTGTCTGCTTTATGAGACCCTGCGGTTGCTGGCGGTCGCGGGTTTAGAGATTGATTTTTAAACTACTATAACTATTATTCAAGGCCTTTAAACCTAATAATAGCTTTTGCGACGGGGTCTTCCAGCGATTTTTCGTTAATAATTAACTAGGCTGAACATCTTCGATTTGAACAGCCTAGAGAAAATCGCGTTTTAAACCCGCCCCCTCTAAACGGCGCCAAAATCGCGCACACCCGTAGCGGCAGATTTTCAAAGACGCTTCAGGTAGGCTTTGCAACATACCTATACAAGGTACTCCAAAAATTCAATATGGGAGAGAATTTTATTAGATGGGTTAAACTACTTTACGATAGACCTACGGCAAGAATATTAACTAACAATACGCTATCTCCAAAATTTTACTTATCAAGGGGTAATAGGCAAGGGTGTGCCTTATCACCATTGCTATTTGCCCTTATGATAGAACCGTTGGCCGAAAGGATTAGAAATCACCCGAATATTCACGGATATAACACTAAGGATTCAAAGAATAAAATTTCACTATATGCTGATGATATTCTTTTATATATTACTAATACACAAACGAGTATACCCACCTTATTAACACTAATTGAGGAATTCGGCTCTTTTTCAGGATATAGAATAAATTGGGATAAAAGCGAAATTATGTCTTTAAAACCACAGGATTCGAGACATTTACTAAAATTCCCCTTCAAAATTGCAACAGAAAAATTCAAGTATCTGGGTATTCAAATTACAAGAAGACACAAATCATTATTTAGTGCCAATTTTATACCACTATTAAATAAACTGAATGATATGATTAAATTTTGGAAAACACTTCCGCTCTCATTGATAGGTAGAATCAACGCTATAAAAATGACTTTCTTACCACAATTAATATATTTGTTTCAAGCGATCCCAATATATATTCCAAAATATTTTTTTAAAAAACTAGATTCCACTGTTACTAATTTTATATGGGATTACAGAACACATAGAATTCAACGAAAGCATTTGTGCAAATCTAAAGAAGTTGGGGGTTTATCATTACCTAACTTTATGTATTACTACTGGGCAGTGCATATTAAGAACATAATGTACTGGCTGGATAGTTCCACTCAGCAGTTGGAGTGGATAAGAATGGAGAAAGAGGAGTGCTATCCGCACGATATAGGAACGATCCTGCTCTCACCGATAAAATTGAATAGTATAATATATAAGAAGAACCCAATTATTCACAATATAATAAGAATTTGGAAACAAATAAAAGTATCCTTGAAATTAAATAATTTATCAGTACTAACCCCACTATTGAACAACCCCGCATTCAAACCTTCTCTCATCGACAACACATATCAACAATGGGATAGACTGGGGATTAGGAAAGTAGGGGATATGTATGAATTGGGTAAACTGTTATCATTTCAACAATTAAAATTTAAATTTAAATTGAAGGATAATCAATATTTTAAATATATACAGGTATGTGACTTTATGAAGAAATATATACATAGATTTCAAACTATATTTTTAGACCCTTTAGAAGAAGCAATGAATATTAAGGCTGATTCACAAAAATTAATTTCATACTTTTATAATAATATATTAGATAGAGAATCACCCTCAACAGAAGCACTAAGGGAAGATTGGGAACATGAGCTAATGATAAAGATCTCGAAGGATAGATGGGAAAAGTATTTGATGAATACACATAACTGTTCTATTAATACAAGACATAATTTAATTCAATTCAAATTATTACATAGACTATATTATTCAAAAACGAGGTTGAATAAATTTTATCCAAACGTCTCTCCCAGATGCGATAAATGTTTGTTTCAAAACGCTAATATAACACATTCATTTGTAGGATGTACAAAGTTGAATAAATTTTGGAGTGATATATTTGATATATTTACAAAGCTCTTCAAGTCAAGAATAGAACCCAAAATGGAATGGATTATATTTGGAATAATAGGAGAAGATACCAATTTAAATAAAGACCAAAATGTTTTTTTTAATTATGGTTTAATAATTAGAAAGAAATTGATACTTAAATTTTGGAAAAATACAACCATACCAACTGTTAAAATGTGGATTAGGAATATGATGGACATAGCACGCCTTGAAGAAATGAGACTCCGACTAATAGATAAATATGACCAATTCTTAAGGAGTTGGTCTCCTTTCATCGACTTTTTGGAATCATGTGATGCAGCGGTACCATAAGGATTGCTGATTTCAGTTCATGACGTGGATAGATCTACATCTCCGAATATAGATTTGAAAAATTCTCTTTTAAGGGGCCTTTTCTTCTATTTCTACTTTCCACCTTTTCTTTTTTATTTTATTTTTTTATTTTTATTTTTTATATCCACACTTCACATTTTTCTACTCTCTACCATCTATTTTTCCACTCTTTCCCCTTTCTATTGTTTTCTTTTTCTTGTCTTGCCTACTCATAACATAAAACTAGAGGTTGTACATAGAATGGATTACGGTATGACATAGTTGGCACCTAAAATTAGGTGCCACTGTATTGTTTTGTATTGTATTAACTTCTAATAAAATAAACAAAAAAAACAAAAAAACGATTTATCACTTCTGAAACTTTTTAGATAACAATCAAGAAAAAACACAAATTATGCCTTACTGTTGATGAAATGCAGTGAGCAAACGCGATAATTCCCAATATTTTCAATCATGATATCTGCAATGTTCGCCAATCACTTTAGCTGTTGTTGGCCCTTCAGCTGCTGCTTCTCTCTACCATCATTTCTCTTCACTTTTGGAATTCTGAAGTAGGATAAATGTCTCTCAAGCTTACCCCGATTTCCATAATTATTTACAGCGCAAAAATTGACCATTTCTGTGGTTTTTAACAGGTCCGCGACCCTGGAAACAATGGTAGGTGCTTACCGGCAGTTCACCGCGGGTACTCCAATTGGCGTTGCGTGGCAACAATGCGGGTCAAGGGTCGTGACATCAACTGCCGTGCAACCTCCCTATAGACCAACATCTGCAGTTCATTCGTACACAGGATTGTAGCCCATTTGCCATCCAACAGCAGCATTCAAATGCCATTTGGTTGTCCAAGCCACTTATACGCTATCAACTTGACAAATGTTGGACATATTTGAATCATGATTTAGCTTATTGTGTAAACTACATCGCTTACAATGCTCAGGCAGATTTTCTGCTTACCACAGATTTGTAGGATGCATTATCTAAGACGTACAAATCCTTCCCAGTAGCCAGAATAATTTTAGTTTGTCGATCTTCCATTAATACAGCCCAACATGTTGGTGGACATTTTAATCCTGTTGGAAAAATATTTTAATATAACTTTAAATCAAATATTTTAATCTAGAACATTTTCACTCATATATAACTTATCTGAATAAAGATGAAACACCACACATTGGTTTCACTAGGCTAGTATTATTATAACTATGGGGATCCATAAACGGCAGGAGGAAATTTAAAGTTGCCATTGAATAATGGACGAAGACAAACAAAATTGTGGGAGCATCACATTGACATTAATAATAATAATCTGTACTTAGATGGATTCATGCAGCGGCTGCAGGTGGGGTGTTTCACTGCCTTTCACATCTCGGCCTGTACATCAGCCCAATCTAACCCCAGCAACTGGTTCCTTTAACAGCAAGGCAGACCACTTCCCCAAAACCTCTGCAGCAATCACGTTCACCGACAATCACCAAGTCCCGGCCCATGCCAAACTGTCCTTTTAATGTAGCTGCTGCAGTCTGCTCTCTTTCTCCAGAGAGAATCCCCTTGCAACAGCTGAGTGGGAGCATTCAGCAAACCAGGGCTGTGCCAAAGAAAAATTGTGGTGGATGCCTAAATGCTCACTTGCAATGTAAAGTTAACTGCTCATGGCTGAAATAAGACAATATCACATCTAAAAAAGACAATCACATCTAGTCCACTTTGCATTTGATTTTTCAAAAATAAATTTACAAAAATGTTTCTAGATTTCTTCCTCACAGTTAACTAACTTCCCTTTCAGACAGTGAGACACACGCACACACAATAGACTGTAAATGCTGAATCTGGAGCAAGTGCTGATGCAGGGTCTCCACCTGAAATGTTGATCACCTCTTTGCATCAAGGTTCAATCTACCTTTGTACAGTAAGGATTAATTAGATTTTTTCCATCAAAATATAGAGGAAATACGTGCAGATAATTTGTGATTAAAATGTCTATCACCCTCTCTGCCAACACTGCCACTGAGCTATTCAGTACCTCTATGTCTCTATCACAGACATTACATTTGCCCTCTTTATCCACCCTTCTCTGCACCTTAAAACATGTTTAATTTCTACATTTCAAAGTTTTAAGGGTATTATTTTTACTAAAATTACTTAAATGTAAGAATCTGAAGTAAATTGAACACTGCAGCTCGATTCCAATATGGAATGTCAGCGTTTACCTGGAATTTCAGGAAATCGACGGAGTTTGAGATCATCTATATTTGTGGCAAGTGTGAAACGAAAAGCACCAGTAAGTATAGCAATTCCTGAGCCATAAGCAGAGTGGAAAACTTTGGCCTCCATAACTCGATTCTGTAGCACCTCCTTCAAAAATCAGGGCAATGCAAAACATCATTGTTTTGGTTTGCACAACAATCAGTAACAATTATGCAATATTTAAACAAATTGAATACAGCCTGCTTGAGATGCAGTTGTAACTCAATTCTCAATTCATTGGTATTGGCAAATTTGAAGGAATTACTTTTTTTTTTTTTTAAAGTCAACTCAACAATGGATCCACTTTTTGAGGTCCCTACTAAATCCTTTTGCAAAAATGTATTCCACTACCACTGTACCTGCAAAAATAAATACACTAAAAATGTTTCAATGTTATTCCTGTTCCATTTCGAAAACTGAAATTCGCAGCCTGGCCTTTTAGAAACATAGAAACATAGAAAATAGGTGCAGGAGTAGGCCATTCGGCCCTTCGAGCCTGCACCGCCATTCAATATGATCATGGCTGATCATCCAACTCAGTATCCTGTACCTGCCAGCCCATCTAACTCCCTCTTAAATATAGCTAATGAACTGGCCTCAACTACCTTCTGTGGCAGAGAATTCCACAGATTCACCACTCTCTGTGTGAAATATGTTTTCCTCATCTCGGTCCTAAAAGATTTCCCCCTTATCCTTAAACTGTGATCCCTTGTTCTGGACTTCCCCAACATCGGGAACAATCTTCCTGCATCTATCCTGTCCAACCCCTTAAGAATTTTATAAGTTTCTATAAGATCCCCCCTCAATCTTCTAAATTCTAGCGAGTACAAGCCGAGTCTATCCAGTCTTTCTTCATATGAAAGTCCTAACATTCCAGGAATCAGTCTGGTGAACCTTCTCTGTACTCCCTCTATTGCAAGAATGTCTTTCCTCAGATTTGGAGACCAAAACTGTACGCAATACTCCAGGTGTGGTCTCACCAAGACCCTGTACAACTGCAGTAGAACCTCCCTGCTCCTATACTCAAATTCTTTTGCTATGAATGCTAACATACCATTCGCTTTCTTCACTGCCTGCTGCACCTGCATGCCTACTTTCAATGACTGGTGTACCATGACACCCAGGTCTCGTTGCATCTCCCCCTTTTGAACTTGAACTTCAACCAAATTATATTTGAATTAAAAACACGTGTTCAAAACAACACATTTCTTAGCTGAATGAAGAGTTTTGTAAGACTTCCAAATCAGAATAGCACATGTCATCGGCAGAGTAAAGCAACCACTACTCATTAACATGCTATACAAGGACTGGGGTAAGGCAAGGTAATGGAATAATATTGATAAAATTTCATCTTATTTTACAAGCTACATTCAAGCGCAATTACCACATTGAATCATAAATTAGCATCTAGGTGTGCAAACTATGATCCGGAAACAATGAATAAGTTACTGGAGAGTATTCTGAGGGATAAGATATACATGCATTACATGGACAAGGCTGAGTATGGATAGTCAACATGGTTTTGCACGTGGGAAATCGTGCCTCAGGAATTTGATTGAGCTTTTTTTTTTTAAGATGTGACCAAAAAGGTTGATGAAGGCAGAGCTGTAGATGTTGTATATCAAAGATAGACACAAAATGCTGGAGTAACTCAGCAGGACAGGCAGCATCTCTGGATAGAAGCAATGGGTGATGTTTCGGGTTGAGACCCTTCTCCAGAAGGGTCTCGACCCAAAATGTCACCCATTCTTTCTCTCCAGAGATGCTGCCTGTTCTGCTGTTACTCCAGCATTTTGCGTCTAACTTCGGTGTAAACCAGCATCCACAGTTCTATCCTACACATATAGATGTTGTATATATGGATTTCAACAAGGCATTCAACAAGGTTATCTTATATCAATGATTTGGATGAGAATGTACATGGCATGGTTAACAAGTTTGTAGATGACACAAAAGTGGGTGGTATTGCAGAAGGTGAAGATGGTTGTCAAAAATTGCAGTAGGATTTTGATCTGTTGGCCATGTGGGTGGAGGAATGGTTGATGGAATTTAATACAGGGATATGTGAGGTGTTCCATTTTGGGAGCACATTCACTGGTCAGGACCTACACAGTGAGGGGTAGGGCTCTGGAGAATGTTGTAAAGCAGAGGGAACTAGGAGTGCAGGTACATGGCTCCTTGAAATTGGGGGTCATAGGTAGATAAGGTGGTCAAAAAGGCTTTTGGCACATTGGCCTTCATCAGTCAGAGTATTGGGTATAGAAGTTGGGAGGTCATGTTGCAGTTGTACCAGACGTTGGTGAGGCCGTTTTTCGAGTATTGTGTTCAGTTCAGGGCGCCATGTTATAGAAAGGATGTTGTCAAGCTAGAAAGGGTTCAGAGAAGATTCTCCATGATGTTGCCAGGACTCGAGGGCCTGAGCTATTGGGAGAAGTTGAGCAGACTATGACCCTATTTCTTGGAGCGCAGGAGGATGAGCGATGATCTTAAGGAGGTGTGCAAAATCACTAGAGAAATAGATCGGACAGAAGTGCAAAGTCTCTTGCCCAGAGTAGGGGAAACGAGAACAAGAGGATATGGGTTTATGGTGAGGGGGGGGGGGGGGGAGAAAGATATAGTTGGAAGCCGAGGGGTAACCTTTTTGCACAAAGTGTAGTGAGTGTATGGAATGAGCTGCTGGAGGAGGTAGTTGAGGCAGGCACAAATGTAATGTATAAGAAACATTCAAACAGTTACATAGATAGGATAGGGTTAAAGGGATACGAGTTAAACGCAGGCAGGTGGAACTAGTGCAGATGGGACATGTTGGTCGGCGTGGACAAGTTGGGCGGAAGGGCCTGTTCCCATGCTGTATGATTCTATAACTCTATGACTTTGGGTAACCTATCAATCTATATATTGACCAAAGTATAAATGTAAAAGATAGCAAGGCAATGTCTCCTCTTCTAATCACGTGGCTAAAATATTTAAGGCTTAATTAAAAATCCATCATTCAACAACTTAGCTCCTCGTAAATCCTCCACTCAACTCCCCTCAGCCCAATCCCCTTTCAATTCCCTTTCTTCATCATGAAATATAGTTCTACAAGGTACAAGCATCTACTGCTCTATCGAACAATATATTTTCTGCTCGAATAACACAACTTTTAATTGTCAGTTTAATTTAACTTTTCATTTTAACTTTTTAAATTAACACTTTATTAATTGTGTTCAGTTTTCATAGGAGCTACTAGAAAGAATGATTCTACCTCCCTCATCCTTGCCAAAGCAAAGTTCAGCAATCCTTGAACTTCAGCAAATCCTTGAAGTTCAGCAAAACGGCCTCACCAACGTTTGGTACAACTGCAACATGACCTCCCAACTTCTATACCCAATACTTGATATAGTATCTTGATATCACATCTTGATATAGTAAACCAAGGAATGAAACTGGAAGTTAGTCATCCCATGACCCAATCAATAGATTCGGCCTGCTAACTACATAAGAGAATACCCAATAATTAAATCTAAAAATAAGTAAGTCTTCAGATAAAATGCCAGTCTGCTGAGGACTGACTTAAGTGTGTAAAGGAAAATAGATGAAGATTCGTGGGAGCAATGAATACCGTAATTCTATCTGCGATCTCTTTATGAGAATGATCTAATTTGTATGGTAATGTTTGACAGGAACTTACATTACCCATGCTGAAGTGTCTCTTAAATGTGCCAAAAATATTATGGATTAGAACAGTTCCATCATCTTGTATACAGAGAAGATCCTCATTTGTAGTCCATCCAATGTGAACCACTATACCACTTTTCCACTGCAGAGACAAAAGTACCATAAAGTTTTAATATTTCGCTTCTGAATTAGTTTAACTTTAATTCAAACATAAACATAGAAAGGTCCATATTTATCCATAATAATATTTTATAGCTAGTCATGTTTACACTTAGATATTTAATTTAGAATTTTAAAAAAAAACCTTGCTAGATTGGAAAGCTCCCCATTGGATTGCAACCTTGTCGTGCTCGGGGAGCTTGTGTGTCTCAGTGACCCCTAGAGCTATGCCAGCGGGAGATTCGTCTCCTGTTAGGGTCTCCCATGCTGGACGGGTCGAAGGGTAGAGGCGAGACGAAGAGCGATCCACTGGTCCTCCTGGTTGGAGGTTGAGCACAGGGCTAACAACCCTGTCTCGTAAAACAAATATGTTACGGAAACAGCAAATGGAGGAATCAACACTACTGGGCGTGATGGACTTCCAGGGCTACCTGACCTGGGGTAGTGTCCAGAAGCTAGCCCAGAACACACAGGAGTGAAGGACCTCCGTTGCTGCCCTACATGTCAGGGGGCATAATAGGCAGTAAGTACGTAAGTAAGTAGATTGGAAAGGAATCATAACTTGCTGAGAGATCAATTGTTCCCCCTTTCAGTCTGAAGAAGGGTCTTGACCCAAACTGTCACCCATCCTTTTTCTCCTTGACCCACTGAGTTACTCCAGCACTTTGTGTCTTTCTTTGGTATAACAAGCATCTGCAGTTCTGTGTTTCTACAATTATTCCCCCTCTCTCTATCCACGTTTGTGTGGGGCTAAGACGATTATTTTCCAAGGTAGACACAAAAAGCTGGAGTAACTCAGCGGGTGAGGCAGCATCTCTGGAGAGAAGGAATGGGTGACATTTCGAGTCGAGACCCTTCTTGAAACTGATGGTAGGGGAGGGGGCAGGACAAAGATAGAATGTAGGCAGAGACAGTAAGACTAGTGGGAGAACTGGGAAGGGGAAGGGGATAGAGAGAAAAAGCAAGGGCTATCTGAAGTTAGATGTTCATATCGCTGGGGTGTAAAGTACCCAAGCGAAATATGAGATGCTGTTCCTCCAATTTTCGCTGGGCCTCACTCTGACAATGGAGGAGGCCGAGAACAGAAAGGTCAGATTGGGAATGGGAGGGATTAATTTCCTATGGTAGTCCAGTTTAGATTAGTTTAATTTCAAGACACAGCATGGAAACAAGACCTTCGGCCCATGGAGACCGTGCCGACCAGCGATTCTTGCATGCTAACACTATCCTACACGCGCACGGGACAATTTACAATTTTACCAAGCCAAATGGCCTACAAACCTGTACATCTTTGGAGTGTGGGAGGACCCGGAGAAAACCCACGCAGGACACGGAGAGAACGAACAAACAGCACCCATAGTCAAGATCGAACCCGGGTGCAGTGGGACAGCAATTCTACACCGTTCTGCCCTTTGTAATCCATCCAATGGATGGTACTTTAAAGATAGCCACAAAAAGCTGGAGTAACTCAGCGGGACAGGCAGCATCTTTGGAGAGAAGGAATGGGTGACGTTTCGGGTCGAGACCCTTCTTCAGACTGATAGAACTTTAAGCAGTACTCATATAAATCACACCATTAACATATATTTTCCACAAGCTGTTATTTATTTGCCAAATTTGGCTTCAAAACAGTGCATCAAAAATAATAGAAATGTAAAGCTTACCGGAAAAGAAACTATTCGATTTCCTGAAGAAGAGTATATTTCCATGACTGGACGGAAACTTGGAGACCTCTCCTTTCGGGATTCATTGATCATCAAGGCTACAACAGACATTTATGACAATGTTAACAAGAGTTTTGCAACAAAGAATTGCTTAAAATGTGAGAAAGGAGCTGGAAGGTGCATTGATCTTACCAATCGGACCACCATATGGTGCGGCTGCAATTAAAGAGTTACTGATATCCTCCTTCAGCTTCCATTCGGAATACAGGGCAAACTTCCTGCGCAGAGTACAAAACAGAGTTACCAAAGCAGAAACGTTGTGAACATCAAGCCAATAAATGCAATGATTTTACAAAAAAAGACAGTGCTTTTTGAGTAGCTCAGTGGATCAGGCAGCATCTCTGGGAAACATGGTTAGACATGCCAGAGATGCAGCCTGACCCGCTGAGTTACATTGGAGGAACCCATATTTCATATTTTGCTTGGGCAGCTTACAGCCCAGTTGTATGAATATTGATTTCTCTCACTTCAGATAGCCCCGGCATTCCCTCTCTCTCTATCCCTCCCCCACCCAAGTCGCACTAGCTTCTCATTTAAACCCTACAAACAGCTAACAATGGCCTGTTTCCTTTATCATCGTTACTTTTTTGCATATCTTTCACTCATTGTCCTTTATCTCACCACATCACCGTCTATATCTCTCATTTCCCTTATCCCTAACCATCCTGAAGAAGGGTCTCAACCCGAAATGTCACCCATTCCTTCTCTCAAGATGCTGCCTGTCCCACTGAGTTACTCCAGTTTTATGTGTCTATCTTCAGCTGAGTTACTCCATCACTTTGTATTTGTTTTGTAAACCAGCATCTACAATTGCTTGTTCCTCCATTGCAATGTTTTGATTTTGTTGATATCCCATTAAGGATTTCTTGTTTACAGCAAAATAACTACAGACAGGGTGGCCATGACCTGAGCTTTGTTTTGCTTTGTATATACATATATAAGGATGCCCCAGGTAGGGGAAGCAGCAGCAGCAACGTTGAGGTGGCATTTCTCGTTTTTGATTCTTCTCCATCAAACAGCCTGAATATCCATTCGTTTCCTTCAACTGTCAGAACAGTCCGCGCTGGAAACCCACAGTGACAAACAACACTGAAGAAGGGTCTCGACCCCATTCCTTCTCTCCACAGATGCTGCCTGTCCCGCTGAGTTACTCCATCCAGCACTTTGTGTCCAACTACAGTTCAACATCAGCTGCTCGGGAATGAGCCGTAACATGAAGTGTTGCATTTGTTCAGCCACTAGACCCTGACAACCAGCTCCGCCGCTCTCCCCGGTGCCTGTTTACCAGCAGTTATTAGTATTAGCACGGTATTAGAGGGAGGGGCTGCAGATGCTGCTTTACACCGAACCTGCTGGAGTAAGTTTGTGCTGGCGGGAGGGCCGGGCCGGTGAGGGGCCGAGCGGCCTCAGGCCGGGGCACGGAGAGAGGGAGGGGAGGGAAGAGCCGCAGCCCCTCACCGGAGACACCGACCTGTAAAACACATCCCCCAGCGGGTTCCAGTTGGCCGTGACGAACGCCATGGCCGCCGCCGCTGCTGGAGGCTCTGGGAGGCCCCGACCCCGACCCCGACCCCGCTCGGCAGCAAGGATGCTAGAGATCTGTGCTCGACAGTGACGGTGCGGCAGCAACCTCACCCGCCCGCGACAGCGACGCCGCCGGCCGGCCGCCCACTCCTGCAGCAACGTTGACCTCCCACCTCCCTCCCCCATCCCACACTCACTGCCAAAGATCATAGAGGAGCTCTATGATCTTTGCTCACTGCCCCTTTCCCACGCCCCCCATCTCACTCCACCTCCTCTCCCCCCATCCCACTCCCCCATCTCACTCCACCTCCCCCCCCCATCACACTTCCCCCCATCCCCATCCCACTTGCCCATTCCACCCCCCCATCACCATCCCACTTGCCCATCCCACTCCCCCCATCCCCATCCCACTCCCCCCATCCCCATCCCACCCCCCATCCCACCCTTGCCCATCCCACTCCACCCCATCCCACTCCCCCCCATCTCACTCCACCTCCACTCCCCCTATCACACTCCCCCCATCCCACTCCCCCCATCACACTCCCATCCCCATCCCACTCCCCATATCACTCCACCTCCCCTCCCCATCCCACTTGCCCATCCCACTCCACCCCATCCCAATCCCACACCTCCCCCATCTCACTCCACCTCCCCTCCATCCCACTCCCCCCATCCCCCTACCACCTCCCCCCATCCCCCTATCACCTCCCCCAAATTTGCAGATGACACAAAGCTGGGTGGCAGTGTGAACTGTTAAGAGAATGCTATGAGGATGCAGGGTGACTTGGACAGGTTGGGTGAATCGGCAGATGCATGGTTGATGCAGTATAATGTGGATAAATGTGAGGTTATCCACTTTGGTGGCAAGAACAGTAAGGCAGATTATTATCTGAATGGTAGGTACACAAAAATGCTGGAGAAACTCAGCGGGTGCAGCAGCATCTATGGAGCGAAGGACATAGTATTGTATTGTATTGTATTGTATATCTTTATTGTTATTTTCCTGAGTACTCGCATACCCAGAGGAAACAAAAAAACGTTACTCAAACCAGTGTCCATTCAGTGTGCAGTAAAAAATAAATAAATAGAAATAAAAATACATATATCATGAACAAGTTTAACACTACTCTCAACTAAACATCAACAGGCGTTCCGATCGGCAGCGGCACGACAGTGGCTCTGTCCAGGTTGATGGTTCGTGCGCGATACTTTGGCAGGGGGCAAAGTCCGTTTAACAGTCTTATAGCCTGCGGGAAGAAGCTGAGGAGCATCCTGCTGGTTTTGCAGCTAATGCTCCTGTACCTCTTCCCAGATAGCAGGATGGAGAATATGTGATGCGATGGGTGGTAGGGGTCTTTGATGATGGAGATGGCTCTGTTGATACATCTCTTCCTGTATATGTCCAGCAAGAAAGGGAGTGGAGCACCAATAATCCTGCTGGCGGTCTTCACAATCCTGTCAAGTTGGTGCCGTTCGTACGCTTTGCAGCACCCGAACCAGGAAGTGATGCCGTTGGTTAATGTGCTCTCAATTGTCCCCCTATAAAAAGTTTGTAGATGTGTAGTGGGGAGACCTGCTTTACGTAGTCTTCGGAGAGGGTGTAGTCGCTGCTGGGCTCTCTTGACCAGTGCTGTGGTGTTGGTTGTGGACATCAGGTCATCTGACAGGTGGAGTCCTAGGAACTTCACGCTGCTGACCCTTTCCACATCAGCTCCATCGATGTGCAGAGGTGTATGCTGATAATTAACGTAGGCAACGTTTTGGGCCGAAACCCTTCTTCAGACTAATAGGGGGTGGCGGGGGGAAGGAAAAAGGAGGAGGAGCCCGAGGGCTGGGGGATGGGAGGAGACAGCCCGAGGGCTGAGGAAGGGGAGGAGACAGCAAGGGCTAACAAAATTGGGAGAATTCAATGTTCATGCCCGCAGGATGCAGCTCCCCAAGCAGAATATGAGGTGCTGTTCCTCCAATTTCCGGTGTTGCTTACTCTGGCCTGGAGGAGACCCAGGACAGAGAGGTCGGACGGGGAATGGGAGGGGGAGTTGAAGTGCTGAGCCACCGGGAGGTCAGGTAGGTTCTTGCGGACCGAGAGGAGGTGTTCGGCGAAACGATCGCCCAACCTCCGCTAGTCTCACCGATGTAGATCAGCTGACATCTAGAGCAGCGGATGCAGGAGATGAGGTTGGAGGAGATACAGGTGAACCTCTGTCGCACCTGGAACGACTGCTTGGGTCCAGTATTAAATTAGTTGTGACATAACATTTCATGAATGGGAACACATGCATTGGTTTGGAGGGAGATTACAGATTCTATTATTATTTCAGTTGTTAATTATCAGCATTATTGAATCAACTACTTTAAGTCTGAAGATGGGTCTTGACTCAAAACGTCACCCATTCCTTCTCTCCAGAGATGCTGCCTGTCCCGCTGAGTTACTCCAGCATATTGTGTCTATCTTCGGTGTAAACCAGCATCTGCAGTTCCTTCCTACACTTTAACTTTCAGTCAGTGTAAGTTGCTCAAGTTTAAGAACTCATTGCTGATTTGCATAATGGAAACACAAGAAACTGCAGAGGTTGGATTCTTAACTAAAGAGCTGGAGAAACTCCAGGCAGGTCAAGCAGCATCTGTGGAGGGAAGGGACAGCTGGCGTTTCGTGTCCGGACCCTTCTTCAGACTGATGAAGTAGGGGAGAAAGTTTAGGATAAGATGGAGGTGAGGTAAAGCCTGGCAAGAGGTATGTGGATACAGGTGTGGGGAGAGGCAGATTTGCAAATGCATGGAGTAAGATCATGAGGTAGAGGTAAAAAGGAGACAAACGTGTCATATGTGGAAAGGAGGAGTGAAATGAGTGGAAGGGGACAAGGGGAGGGGGAAGACAGGTGAGACAGAAGTTCACGTGCACCTCTACCGACTTTGTTTATTGTATTCGGTGTTCCCAAAGTGGCATTCCTGTACATCGGCAAGACCCAGCATAGATCAGGCGACCGTTTAGCCGTACATGTGCGTTCTGTCAACAAAGACACGTAGGAGCCCCCAGTTTGCTAACCATTCTAAGTCCCCTTCCTATTCTGACCTTTCCGTCCTTGGTCTCCTCCAGAGTAAACCACACCTCATATTCAACTTGGGTAGCTTACAACCAACAATATGAACATTGAGTAATGAATTCTCCAATTTCAAGTAATATCCCCTTACTCCCTGTCGCTTTCCTGTGACATCTCCCCACCCCCCACCCCACCCCCCCCCCCCCCCCCAATTCTGGTGCACACCCATTTCTCGCACCACCGTGCAGTTACCCTGCTCCTTCCTCCTCCATCTAATTTTCTTTTTTGGCCACTCATTCGCATCCCCCCTGATATCCCTCCCTCTGGCTTTACATTTCACTCTTCTTCTCTGACAAACGTTTTGTGCCTTTTTTGTCTCTAACCTTAGTCACTTACTCGACCCATCTGCCAATCAGACCTCCCTCTCCTGTATCCAGCTACCACTTAACAGTCTTTGTCTCACTATCATCTCTCTTATCCAGTTTTCTTCTACTACTTCTCCCTAGTCTGAAGTCGTGTCCTTACCCAATACATTGTCTGGTTTTACCTCCACAGATGCTCCCTGACTTGCTGACTTCTTCCAGCACGTTGTGCTTTGCCCAAGATTTCAACATTTGCAGTTCCTTGCATTTGCATAAAATGCATTCTGTTACGTGAAGGGACTAGAAAAAACTGAAGTTTTTCTCCAAGAGCAGAGAAGCATTGTTAAAATAACATTAATGGATTTGTTACAGGAAGTTGGAGCCAGCTGCAAGATGGTCAATTTTGCAGAAGAAACAGTTACATGGAGAATATATTTAAAAATATGGTGGAATCGGATACATATATCTCAAAAGAGTATTGGATAAATTCTTGAAATTGAAGTAAAGGTCTGGACTAAGAACAGTAGAGTGGGAATAATTTGGTTAACTTCTTCAAAAACCATCAGCTTCATGCACTTTCCTTCTGACCTGCTTTATTTTATCACTATATTATAAACTGTATATGAACTATATTATTACTATATTATGATCTTGGAATAGTTAATCAGGAACAAAAAAAAATGCTGGATAAAAACTGAATCAGGAAGTAACATCTTCTAATTGTAGGTATATTTTATTTAAAAAAATAATGAATCATCATGAACCTAAGATAACAAAACACTCTTTCTTGACATTTTTATTTGCAATTGTTTATCAAAAGTTGAATTTAGTTTCTGCAGTAATTTCTTTGGCAGAATGCAACAGTACACCATATTGAGAAGCAAGGGGTCAACTGACAGCAACAGTCCACCATCACATTTTCCTCCTTTCCATGAGTTAACTATTTAAGCTCAGTCTGAAGAAGGGTTTCGGCCCGAAATGTTGCCTATTTCTGCTCCATAGATGCTGCTGCACCCGCTGAGTTTCTCCAGCACTTTTGTCTACCTAACTCATTATGAATTATGGATCAATAGTTTATGCATGGAAACCTGACATATCTTTACCTTTTAAGAGATATTTACTTGAGACTTATTAAACACTGATTTAGTTATTTATTTTCTCTTTTAGCCTCAATCGGGAGAAACCAAACAACAAATTTTCACGATTCTATTTGTTACTCACAACCTTTTCACGCAGAGAGTTGTGAGTCTGTGGAATTCTCTGCCTCAGAGGTGGGTGGAGGCCGGTTCTCTGGATACTTTCAAGAGAGAGCTAGATAGGGCTCTTAAAGACAGGGCCGGCCCTAGGCCGATTTACCGATTTTTCCAAATTGGGCCCCGTGTTAATTTTTCCGTATTTCATATGGAAATACAAATTCGCTATGTTAAATAAAGATTTTTTTTTAATTTGCCATATGGATTTTTTTACAAAACGAACATGGATAACAAACGATGTGTTAACTGCTGTTGTAACACTTGTAAACAGGCAGTAGTTAGCAAGTAGTTAATCAATGCATTCCTCAGTAAATGCGTTATATTGTGTCACTCGCTGCCGCCGGAGCAGACCCGGGGGGGTTGGGAGTCTACAGGGCAGCAAGCCCCAGCACCGCAGCGAACTCAGCCGTCAGTATTCAACGCTAAACGCCAGGAGCAGGCAGGCGGGCCGTGTGTAAGGGAGGGGGAGGGGGGTTGTGTTAACTCGTTCGGTGCCGTACAACAGCAGACCTGGTTGGAGGTTTGAGTCTGTGTTAACATTGGTGTCTGTCTGTCTGTGTATGTGTGTTACGGCAGCCGGCATCCACAATGTTGCATTGCTGCCACCTTCTGGCTTCACTCCACAGTCCTCATGTCTTTACATTATATCCTTTTTATAAGGCCAGAGGCCCTCAAGAAATTAAACAACACCTTTACTCCTTTTCCTTCCCCTCCATACTCTGGAATGTTCTTTTCTGATATATCTGTCATTCCAATTTTCTTCATTTCACTGATCAAAACTCTTCTTTCTGTTTCATATCTTCTACATGCAACTAGAGCATGCTGAACTGTTTCCGGCTGATGGCATTCCTCACACATCCCAGTAGGGTGTTTTCCCAACATTTTTAATGTGCTGTTCAGGTGAGTGTGTCCTATCCTTAATCTTGCTAATACTACCTGTTCTCTCCTGTTCCCCCCTATCTTGCTGTAATGCCCACTCTGTTTTGTAGCGAATAGAGGTGTCTCCTCTTTGTCTCCTGTTCCCAGTATTGTTGCCATTCCTGATTTATTTTCTTCCACACAATGTGTCTTCCTTCAGATTTGGATAATTGTAGGTTTACCTCTATGTTCTCTTTTTTAACGGCCTCTTTTGCTAATTTATCCACTTTTTCATTTCCTAGCACACCAATGTGTGCTGGGACCCACAACAAAGTCACGTCACTGCCCTTCCTTGTTACTTGGCTTAACTAGTAGTAGAATTTCATACACTAGGTCAGGCAGCCTATGGGATGCACCAGACCCAATACTCTGGATTGCAGACAATGAGTCGCTACATATTAATACTTTGCATGGTTGCACCTGTTCTATCCACCGAACCGCCATCAAAATAGCGTACAGTTCCACTGTATATACTGCCAAATAGTTATTTGTTCTTTTGCAAATCTCAACATTCATCCCTTGCACTACCACAGCTGCCCCTGTTGTTTCAGCTACTGGGTCCTTTGATCCATCTGTGAAAATTAAGAGGTGTTCCCTGTATCTATTATGTATAATGGTTATGGTATTCTGTTTTTAGGTCCGAATTTTTTCCCTCCTTTTTGCCTCCCATATCTCCAGATCAACTTTTGGGATGTTCAGTAACCATATTGGGACAGATGGCCACAATACTGCAGGGCAGAACTCTTTGTCCTCTACTTCCATGTCCCTTGCCACACCTCCTCCAACCCAGCCGAAGCTTCCAGACTGAGCCACCCCTCTCTCCCAGCACTCCTGTACTACCTGTTTTGTTGGGTGGTTCTCTCCATGACCTCCTCCTCCTCTCTATGGAGCGAAGGAAATATGCAACGTTTCGGGTCGAAACCCTTCTTTAGACCCGGCCCGAAACGTTGGCTATTTCCTTCGCTCCACAGATGCTGCCTCACACCCGCTCCAGCTGAGTTTCTCCAGCATTTTTGTCTACCTTCGATTTTCCAGCATCTACAGTTAATTCTTAGACGTTTTGCGGTGATGGCTCCATCTGCGGTTCCTTTCTGTTGGGGGGAGAAGTCCTGGCCCGTGGCGGCTCCTGATAAGTGATATGTTCCCTCCGCGGGTGCTGCCTTGCCCACTGAGTTCCTCCAGCACTCTGTGTTTTTTGTTTGGCTCTGAAGTTGAAGGTGGACCCCCCTGTGTCTACCTTGTAGAGGAACATAGATTATGAAAGAAAACTGGCAGGGAACATAAAAACTGACTGCAAAAGTTTTTATAGATATGTGAAAAGAAAGAGATTAGTTAAAACAAATGTAGGTCCCTTGCAGTCAGAAACAGGTGAGTTGATCATGGGGAACAAGGATATGGCGGACCAATTGAATAACTACTTTGGTTCCGTCTTCACTAAGGAAGACATAAATAATCTGCCGGAAATAGCAGGGGACCGTGGGTCAAAGGAGTTGGAGGAATTGAGTGAAATCCAGGTTAGCCGGGAAGTGGTGTTGGGTAAATTGAATGGATTAAAGGCCGATAAATCCCCAGGGCCAGATAGGCTGCATCCCAGAGTACTTAAGGAAGTAGCTCCAGAAATAGTGGATGCATTAGTAATAATCTTTCAAAACTCTTTAGATTCTGGAGTAGTTCCTGAGGATTGGCGGGTAGCAAACGTAACCCCACTTTTTAAGAAGGGAGGGAGAGAGAAAACGGGGAATTACGGACCAGTTAGTCTAACATCGGTAGTGGGGAAACTGCTAGAGTCAGTTATTAAAGATGGGATAGCAGCACATTTGGAAAGTGGTGAAATCATTGGACAAAGTCAGCATGGATTTACAAAAGGTAAATCATGTCTGACGAATCTTATAGAATTCTTCGAGGATGTAACTAGTAGAGTGGATAGGGGAGAACCAGTGGATGTGGTGTATCTGGACTTCCAGAAGGCTTTCCGACAAGGTCCCACATAAGAGATTAGTATACAAACTTAAAGCACACGGCATTGGGGGTTCAGTATTGATGTGGATAGAGAACTGGCTGGCAAACAGGAAGCAAAGAGTAGGAGTAAACGGGTCCTTTTCACAATGGCAGGCAGTGACTAGTGGGGTACCGCAAGGCTCAGTGCTGGGACCCCAGCTATTTACAATATATATTAATGATCTGGATGAGGGAATTGAAGGCAATATCTCCAAGTTTGCGGATGACACTAAGCTGGGGGGCAGGGTTAGCTGTGAGGAGGATGCTAGGAGACTGCAAGGTGACTTGGATAGGCTGGGTGAGTGGGCAAATGTTTGGCTGATGCAGTATAATGTGGATAAATGTGAGGTTATCCGTTTTGGTGGCAAAAACAGGAAAGCAGACTTATCTAAATGGTGGCCGATTAGGAAAAGGGGAGATGCAGCGAGACCTGGGTGTCATGGTACACCAGTCATTGAAAGTAGGCATGCAGGTGCAGCAGGCAGTGAAGAAAGCGAATGGTATGTTAGCTTTCATAGCAAAAGGATTTGAGTATAGGAGCAGGGAGGTTCTACTGCAGTTGTACAGGGTCTTGGTGAGACCACACCTGGAGTATTGCGTACAGTTTTGGTCTCCAAATCTGAGGAAGGACATTATTGCCATAGAGGGAGTGCAGAGAAGGTTCACCAGACTGATTCCTGGGATGTCAGGACTGTCTTATGAAGAAAGACTGGATAGACTTGGTTTATACTCTCTAGAATTTAGGAGATTGAGAGGGGATTTTATAGAAACCTACAAAATTCTTAAGGGGTTGGACAGGCTAGATGCAGGAAGATTGCTCCCGATGTTGGGGAAGTCCAGGACAAGGGGTCACAGCTTAAGGATAAGGGGGAAATCCTTTAAAACCGAGATGAGAAGAACTTTTTTCACACAGAGAGTGGTGAATCTCTGGAACTCTCTGCCACAGAGGGTAGTCGAGGCCAGTTCATTGGCTATATTTAAGAGGGAGTTAGATGTGGCCCTTGTGGCTAAGGGGATCAGCGGGTATGGAGAGAAGGCAGGTACGGGATACTGAGTTGGATGATCAGCCATGATCATATTGAATGGCGGTGCAGGCTCGAAGGGCCGAATGGCCTACTCCTGCACCTAATTTCTATGTTTTCAACTCCCTGTCTGTGGTGGCTCAGCGGGACGGGCAGGGGCTCTGGGGAGAGGGTTGCGGTTCTGGTCGAGACCCTTCTTCAGACAATCACAAATACTCTCACCGTCGAGAGTTCAGTCTAAAGAAGGGTCTTTTCTCCAGAGTCGCTGCGCGTAACCTCAATTGATCCCTTGTTCGCGCTGACACAGGAGTAAGCTCCACCGCCCGCTGTGGATGTTATCCATCACCTGCTGACCCACTCCGCTCTATGATCTTTGCTCTTGAGCTGGTCCCCTCACTGTTCAGACGGAGCACTGCCAGAGGTGAGCGGGCCGGCAGAAGGCGTTGAGATGGCAGTCGGTTCCGCTGTCTAGTGATGGAGGCCACTCGTAGCTATGTGAGCTGCTTCTCTCCCCGGCCACAATGCGGTGGCGCCGCGGTAGCGGTGAGTGAGTGTTACTGGCATGAACCCGACCCTCTCCTTCTCAACGCTCCTTCCTCCTCGCAACTTTATCCCTGGCTAGATTCCCCACACGCTGTGAAAGGAACTCTCTCCCGGATTGTCATGTTACTCACGACACGTGACTCAATCTTAATTATTTATTTATATATTTCTACGGGAGGGGAATTCCCAATTAGGCCCCGCACCTCCTAAGGCCGGCCCTGCTTAAAGATAGCGGAGTCAGGGGATATGGGGAGAAGGCAGGAACCGGGTACTGATTGGGGATGATCAGCCATAATCACACTCGAAGGACCGAATTGTCTACTCCTGCCTATTGTCTATTACCAGATGTGATTTTACTGTCAGGACCTCCAATTAAGTATGTTCCAGTAAGGATTGTTGAAAAAAATAGCTATGACCTGTTTCACTTTAGAATGAGGTTGGAAACTGCAGACAATAGCAACCATCTGAAAATATTGACCGTGTTCTAGTTTTTTTTACTGTTAGATGTTGTATTTCACATTTCTTCTGTATTATACTTGGACATTTAATATTGTATAAACTTAAAATAGAACACCCACTATTAAAGCAAATGGGCAAGTGTAAAAATATCTTGCCAG
Source organism: Amblyraja radiata (assembly GCF_010909765.2). Lineage (NCBI taxonomy): Eukaryota > Metazoa > Chordata > Chondrichthyes > Rajiformes > Rajidae > Amblyraja > Amblyraja radiata. The sequence goes on from NC_045962.1 coordinate 2,858,188, forward strand.
ATGCTGCTGCTTTTCAAGGCACTGCTCCATTTGGCATAGTTCAATGAGTTAATTCAATGAATTCCACAATTATTATGCACGCTATGGATTTTGACTCAGTTAGCAATTTAACATACTATCACGGGATCACTTGCAACATGGTGGTGCAGTGGTAGAGTTGCTGCCTTACAGCGCCGGACGCCCGGGTTTGATCCCGACTATGGGTGCTTTCTGTATGGAGTTTGTACGTTCTCTCCCGTGACCGCATGGATTTTCTCTGAGATCTTCGGCTTCCTCCCACACTCCAAAGAGACATACGGGTTTTAGGTTAATTGGCTTGGTGTAGTGTAAATTGTCCTTAGTGTGTGTAGGATCGTGTTAATGTGTGGGGATCGCTGGTCGGTGCGGACTCGGTGGGCCGAAGGGCCTGTTTCAGTGCTGTATCTCTAAACGAAAACAAAACTAAATAAAGTGCTGTACAACTACCAAACTTCAGTCCAAGAGTAGTTTAAAGAAAACAGTAGAAATCTATTTGTTTCTTTTTGTCTATGGATACTATTACAATTTATGGATTAGAAAATAAAGAATCACAATGCTAAATAACTTGTAATTCACAAACCAGTATTTACATTCAATGGTATTTATTTATACTATTACTCAAACTACAAAATCAATAATTAAAAAATAAACAACATGGCAAAACAATTTCCCCAAGGCAACTTGGTCACCTCTTTGGTATTAAATACACAATGAGAACTCATAAATTGAAGAAACATATGGTGACATGCTCAGTAGGATTTCAGCCACGTCCTTGCAGAAGGGGAAAGAAAAATCAAAGCATGCAATCCCAACCAAGACTGGTTTCAACTATTAACCAAGAGGATACATGTGATTATTTGTTTAGAATTTCTTTCTTTCTCCTTTCTATGTAACATGAACACCTATAATTTTACTATGAGCAAATATTCTCGTAATTTTTTTTAAGCGTGACATCTTTTGTTCGTTTAAACACATGGAAGGTCCTGGATATGCACATTCAATATCCAGATATGTATTTTGGATTAATGGATAGTGAATGGGAGTATGGATCAATTTTCAATATCCATAGGGGCCCTGTTTCAATTATCTAATTCAATGTAGACCATGGATTAAATGGAATTCTCCGATTCTATGGTTTGATAAAGAAATGAATATTTGAATTTTTCATTAATTAGAAAACCAGCAAATCTAGACAGCTGTTATTTTCTTTACCTAGGCATAGAATTGGGGTTAAGCCTTAAAATATGTTAAAAATAAAAATAAATAAACCAGGTTTACAGGATCTTTTATTCCTTTATTGTATACCAATTTATATCCATTTAAATATCAACCTATTTCCTATTATATTTCCAAGTTGTTTTTATTAAAACATGGGATTTCACAGATAACATTTTAGAAAATCTAAATAAAACATTTTAAACTTACTGAACCGCTGCACACAATGCAATACATATCTGTATTTTTCATTGTCTTCAGAGATTATGACAAATTTTTATTTAATCTGCACACTTGACAAAATACAAGTGCAATTCTCAATTTCTGATAAATAGCATAATTGCTAGGTAAATAGTGCATTAAAAAAATATATAAAGCAAGTAAATAAGCTGTTTTCTTTATTTTCGGATTGAAGATCACTCTACAGCTGTAAATGTGGTAGCTGAATAGTTACATCACGGAAAAATCGATGACTTATAGCAACTTTCGCAGAAATTCGCTTGTTAGGATCATACTGGAGCATTTGCTAGAAATAAAAATGAATCTATTTCACAACTTGCTTACTAAAGTGTCATTAAATAGGTAAGTGGAACATTTTAGTACCTGTACTTGAATTTTAAAAATGGTGCTAATTACACATTCTTAACCAGCATCTCCAAACAACTGACTGTAACCCAGATACTTATTAGGAAGGCAAAAAGGGGACATGAGATATCCTTGGCAGATAATGTAAAGGAGAATCATAAGAAGTTCCATAAGTGTATTAAGACCAGAGTAACCAGGGAGAGATTAGATCCCATCAGTGCGGTTGTCAACGTGTCGAGGCGCAGGAGATGGACAAGGTCTTAAATAAGTACTTCTTGTCCGGATTTACCGTGGAAAAGTTATTGGAGGCTAGGGGATTCAGAAAAGAGAACAGGGATGTTTTGAAACATATTAACATTGTGAAAGAGGTGTTGCTGGTGGTGTTGAAGCACATAAAGGTGGATAAACCCCTGTGAACTGATCAAGTATATTCCATGTATATTCTAGGAAGTTATGGGAAGCAAGGGAAGAAATTGTAAGGGCTCTGGCCGAGATATGTGTATCATCGATAGCCATGGGTACTGGAAAATTGGAGGATAGCAAACATTGTGCCTTTATTTTAAGAATGGCTGCAAGGACAAGCCAGGATACCAAGCCAAGGTGAGGCTTCCATCAATGGTGGGTAAGTTATTAGAGGCGATTTTGAGAGGCAGGGCCTATCTGCATTTGATAGGCAAGGTCTAATTACCCAGCCTGACTTTATGTGTAGGAAATAATGTTTGAGTGAGCTTCTTTAAAGACGTGACAAAGAGCACTGACAAACGCAGTGCAGTGGATATTATCTACGTAGACTTTTGCAGGATTTTTGACAAGGTCCCGCTTTGTTGGCTGGTCTGAGAGTTTAGATCATGAGATGCAGGATGAGCTAGCCAAATGGACGCAAAATTGGCCTGGTAGAAAGAGACAGGGTGTTGGTAGGGGGGGGTTGTTTTTCAGGTTGGAGGTCTGGGATCAATACTGTTTGTAACGTATATTGACAATTTGAATGAGAATAAGTTTGCGGATGACACCAAGATTGATGGTGTGGTGTACAGTAAAGAAGATTGCCTAAGGCTAGCAGGATCTAGGGCAACTGGGAGAGTGGGCAGATAAAATTTAACTCAGACATGTGGAAAGTAATGGATTTTGGGAAGTTAAATTTGGGCAGGACTTACTAAATGAGGGGGCCCTGGGGAATATTATAGAACAGAGAAACTTGGGGGAACAAGTACTTAGTTCGCTGAAAATGGTGACATGGATGGAAAAGGTGGTGAAGAATTCATATGGCATGTTTGCCTTCATTAGACAAGGCACAACATGTTACATGTAGGAAAAAACTGCAGATGCTGGTTTAAATCGAAGGTAGACACAAAATGCTGGAGTAACTCAGCAGGACAGGCAGCATTTCTGGAGAGAAGGAATGGGTGACATTTCGGGTCGAGACCCTTCTTCAGAACATATCTTCAATATGTTATGGGACAGCTGTACAAGATGTTGTTGAGACTGCACCTGGAATATTGTGTGCAGTTCTGGTTGCATTACTATAGGGAGGATGTGATTAAGCACGAGTGGCTGTAGAAAAGATTCACGAGGATGTTGCCAAGACTGGAGGGTGTGTTATAAGCAGAGACTGAATAGGCTGGGACTGTTTTCACTGCAGCAATGGAGGCTGAGCGGTGATCTTACAGAGGTTTAAAGAATCATGAAGGAAATAAATAACTCAGATTGTTATAGTCTTTCTCCCAGGATAGGGAAGTCCAAAACTATTTGGCACAGGTTTGAGTAAAGGGGATCTAAGAACCAATTTTTTTCACACAAAGGATGGTGAGTAAATGGAGCTGCCAAAGGAAGTGGTGGATGCGGTACAATTAGAACATTCAAAAGACTTCTGGGCATGTCTTGTTTTGCACTCTTTGAGTGTTGTATAATTTATGAATAACTTATGTTTTGTATGTTGTCTAAGTCTATGTGCCTGTGATGCGATTGCCGGTAAAATTTCCATTATATTGGACCTCACAGTACTTGTGCATGACAATAAACTCGATTTAACTTGACAGGTACCTGAACAGGTGAGGTTTACATAGAAACATAGAAAATAGGTGCAGGAGTAGGCCATTCGGCCCTTCGAGCCTGCACCGCCATTCAATATGATCATGGCTGATCATCCAACTCAGTATCCCATCCCTGCCTTCTCTCCATACCCCCTGATCCCTTTAGCCACAAGGGCCACATCTAACACCCTCTTAAATATAGCCAATGAACTGGCCTCAACTACCTTCTGTGGCAGAGAATTCCACAGATTCACCACTCTCTGTGTAAAAAATGATTTTCTCATCTCGGTCCTAAAAGACTTCCCTCTTATCCTTAAACTGTGACCCCTAGTTCTGGACTTCCCCAACATCGGGAATAATCTTCCTGCATCTAGCCTGTCCAACCCCTTAAGAATTTTGTACGTTTCTATAAGATCCCCCCTCAATCTTCTAAATGCTAGCGTGTACAAGCCGAGTCTATCCAGTCTTTCTTCATATGAAAGTCCTGCCATCCCAGGAATCAGTCTGGTGAACCTTCTCTGTACTCCCTCGATGGCAAGAATGTCTTTCCTCAGATTAGGAGACCAAAACTGTACGCAATACTCCAGGTGTGGTCTCACCAAGACCCTGTACAACTGCAGTAGAACCTCCCTGCTCTTATACTCAAATCCTTTTGCTATGAATGCTAACATACCATTTGCTTTCTTCACTGCCTGCTGCACCTGCATGCCTACTTTCAATGACTGGTGTACCATGACACCCAGGTCTCGTTGCATCTCCCCTTTTCCTAATCGGCCACCATTCAGATAATAGTCTACTTTCCTGTTTTTACCACCAACGTGGATAACCTCACATTTATCCACATAATACTGCATCTGCCATACATTTGCCCACTCACCCAGCCTACCCAAGTCACCTTGCAGCCTCCTAGCATCCTCTTCAAAGCTAACACTGCCCCCCAGCATTGTGTCATCCGCAAACTTGGAGATGTTGCATTCAATTTCCTCGTCCAAATCATTAATATATATATTGTAAATAGCTGGGGTCCCAGCACTGGTTGGATTGCTCTTTGTCAGGGACCTCACCCTCAACCCTACCGCCATGGGTGGCCCTACCAGGAGCTCCAGAGGGCATCGCTCTCAGGATCTCAGGTCCACACAAGCTTCTCCACCACGACAAGGTGACAATCCACGGAGGTGATTCCAAAGGAGGTAGATAAGGCAGGGACTATCACAACACTTAATAGATATTTGGACAGGTACATGGATAGGATAGGTTTAGAAGGATATATGTCAAACGCGGGCAGGTGGGATTAATGTAGATGGAGTATCTTAATTGGTGTTGACAAGTTGGGCCGTAGGGCCTGTTTCCACACTGTGTGATGCTAAATGATGTGATTATTGTTTTATTGTACTATTGTTTTATTGTACAATTGATTATTTTGTATTTATTTGTTGTGTTGCGTTAATGTACCTGTAAAGCTACAACAATGAATTTTATTGTTCCATTGCTGCTGCATATGACAAGTAAACAATCTTGACTCTTGATCCTTTGTCTCATTATCAGTCCATCCATTCATCCATTTTATATTATGGTTCAAAGTGTCCTCTGCATAGTGGCGAGGCGGCTGACCAACTTCCTCTCCAGCAATGGTTACATCGACAGCTCAGTGCAAAAGGGAGGCTTATCTGGAGTGCCGGGGTGTCTAGAGCACACGGGAGTGGTGACCCAGCTCATCAGAGAAGCCAGGGAGAACAAGGGAGACCTGACAGTGCTCTGGCTTGACCTGGCCAACGCCTACGGCTCCATCCCGCACAAGCTGATCCAGACAGTCATGGCCAAGCATCATGTGCCGGGCCAAGTGGCAGATCTCATCCTGGACTATTACAACCAGTTCAGCATGAGAGTCTCATCAGGGTCAGTAACATCAGAATGACACAGACTGGAGGTTGGGATCATCACAGGCTGTACCATCTCTGTGATCCTTTTTGCCTTGGCGATGAACATGATCGTCAAGTCTGCTGAGCCAGAGTGCCGGGGCCCTCGGACCAAGTCAGGAATGCGCCAACCACCAATCAGAGCCTTCATGGACGACCTGACTGTCACCACTGAGTCAGTGCCAGGAGGCAGGTGGATCCTGCAGGGGTTGGAGAAACTGATTGGATGGGCAAGGATGAGGTTTAAGCCAGGAAATCAAGGTCACTGGTGCTGAAGAAGGGCAAAGTCATGGACAGGTTCCGCTTCAGCATCGAAGGGACACCAATCCCAACTGTCTCCGAAAGGCCAGTGAAGAGTCTTGGCAAGGTGTTTAACAGCAGCCTGAAGGATACAGCATCTGTCCAGGCAACCTGTCAGGAGCTGGAGAGCTGGTTGAGAGCAGTGGACCGGTCGGGGCTTCCGGGCAAGTTCAAGGCATGGATTTACCAGCATGGTATCCTGCCAAGGATACTCTGGCCACTGCTTGTCTACGAAGTCCCAATATCCATCGTAGAGAGATTGGAGAGGAAAGTCAGCAGCTTTCCCAGAAGGTGGCTGAGACTGCCCAGGAGCCTTAGCAGCATCGCTCTTTACGGAAATAACACCAAGCTCCTGCTGCCCCTGAAGTCCCTGGAGGAGGAGTTTAAGGTGACTCGGGCCAGAGAGGTGATGCTGTACAGGGACTCCAGCGACCCCAAGGTGGCTCAAGCAGGGGTGGAGGTGAATACTGGGAGGAAGTGGAGAGCCGGCGAAGCCGTGCTGCAAGCAGAGTCCCGGATACGCCACAGAGTCCTGGTGGGAGCAGTGACTCGGGGAAGAGCAGGCCTGGGAATCTTCTCATCTCCCCAGTTTGACAAGGCCAAGGGGAAGGAGAGGCGCAGGCTGGAGGAGGAAAGGTGTACCAGAGCAGCAGGGAGTCTGGACAAGGTGGGAGCAGGCCATTGACCGAAAAGTCACATGGACTGAGCTCTGGCAGGCTGAACCACAGCGCATCAAGTTCCTGGTCCAGGCAGTGTATGATGTCCTGCCCAGCCCATCGAACCTCTTCATCTGGGGCAAGGCGGAATCTCCAGATTGCCCGCAATGCTCAGGCAAGGGGACGTTGGAACACATCCTGAGCTGTTGCCCAAAGGCTCTTGGGCAGGGCCGGTACACATGGCATCACGACCAGGTTCTCAAACCCATTGCAGAAGCCATCAGCATGGGAATCAGCAGCTGCAGACGAGAACGCCCCACCACCCAGATGATCACCTTCGTGAAGGCCGGAGTGCAGCTGCCAAGAACCACAGCAGCCAGGAATCCGTCAGGAATCCTGGCGACTGCGCAGGACTGGCAGCTTTCCGTAGACCTGGTGAAACAGCTGAAGTTCCCACAGCACATTGCCACGACCACCCTGAGGCCAGATATCCTCCTGGTCTCAGAGGCGACCAAAAACATTGTCTTGTTGGAACTGACAATGCCGTGGGAGGACCGTCTGGAGGAGGCCCACGAGAGGAAGATGGCCAAATATGAAGAACTGGTCATAGACTGCCGCAAGCAGGGCTGGAAGGCAAGGTGTATGCCCATCGAGGTTGGCTACAGAGGTTTTGCAGGGCAATCGTTCTACAAAGCCTTGAGTGCACTGGGCATCAACGGAGTGGCGAGGAGAAGGGCCATCAAGAACACCACAGAGGCAGCGGAGAAGGCCTCGAGATGGCTCTGGATCAGGAGAGGAGGTCCATGCCGAATGCCACCTGAACACAAGTCATGGTCTGGTCAACCACGGCTGGGTCGCCTGGGTGAGGGTGTCTGATGTTGAAAGACCCGAAACACCCAATGACCCCAGGTTACATCACTGATGATGTGTTCAGGAGCATCTATCGGTATTTGTATCAATCACTGTAATTATTATCATTAATCTTTGTTTTTCTTAACACGGTTACAAGCTTTTAAAGACGTATATCTGAACCCCCAAATGGCTCTGCTGTTTTATTCTATTTCAGTTTTAAAAGTGAGCACTTCTCTAATTACACTGTTGAAATTTTTGAATTATGAGTGTTATGATTCAAATCAAAATGCGAGACCTTTAGCCCAACACTTCCGACAACTGGGTCAACCATTACAAAAACATGATTTCAGAAGAATGGTAACAATGTATCAGTACAAACTCATTCCTTAAATGTGGCATCTAAATGTGGTACAACTTTACAAATATTACAATTAATAATTTATTCATAAATTCTACAAACCATCAGCAGATCTTTGCCATCTATGTCCAGATTGGGTAGTATCTTGCTGAAATCTTGTCTGCTCCACCGCGGAAAATTTGCTTTATAGTCAGGTAGTTGAGTAACTCCAGGCCACACAGACTCATTCGGTGTGCCAAGTGTGCGGAAAATTCTGAAAAGCTGGTCAATTTCAGAATCTCCAGGAAACAAAGGTTTTCTTGTAACCTATAATTGAAAAACATAATTGGAAGCATTGACTGTTGAAGGCCATTATTCATTTATAAAATTATTTTCCCTCCTTCTCCATTGACAATGATTTATATTGCTATACAGTTCCAAAGGTTCCAAATAATTCTTCCTATTTGTCAGTAAATTAATGTAATATAATATCTAAGACCAGATCTGCCCTCACAATATCCATTAAGCATTTTGTTTGTTTTGTCACTAGATTACTACTATAGAGGAACCCCTGCCTTTTCTGCTCCCTTTCTAATCTAGCGATGTTAAGGCTAACAATAAGATCCCAAATTGCAAATCAAATTAGCCAATGGAAAAAAAAGAAACATAGTTTTACTTCGGAGTCACGTGAGTGACTACGTGAAGACCCCGCCAGCACGCATGCGCGACATAGCGTCTCACGCAGTGCAACAGCGACGGGCGGGAGAACGAGCTCTCCCGCAACAGAGTTTAAAACGGGACCTCTAGGTAAGTAAAACTTATTCTGAGGTCATATTTGAAAAACCCTTGTTGTGCTCTGTTTCATAGAGAACATGGACAAGGGCAGGAAAACAAAGAAGGTCGCACCCCGTCCGACTGCGATGGCCCAGGAGGGTTCCAGCAGTGGGGGGCGCTCGGCGGCACCTGGACCGCACTCGCTGCGGTCCACAGTTACCGACAAAATTTCTGTAGAGCCGAGCCCAACGCCGCAAGCTGCTCAGCTCGAACCACCGCAGCAGGTTGGAGGCAAGGCAAAACAGAAGTCGGACCGGCCGGTAGACTCCGATGAGTCCGGCATGGAAGACACACCGCCGGAGAGCGGCAAAGGTGACCGTTTGTCCCGCATGGAGCGGTTGATGGAGCAAATGCTCCTGCGGGACTTGCTCCGGGAGATGGGGCAAGCCCGCCAAGGGAGTGCAAGCACACCCGCTACAGTGCAATATCCAGCACTGGCCATCGCATCTCCCTCAGCAGAGGGGAGCGTTGGTGACCAGGGCTGGGCTGGTCAAGAAGAGGGGTCTTTGGCTGAAGACAACAGCAGTATGCTAGGGGTGCAGGAACAGGAAGAGCTGCTGGGAATGGTAAACCGCTACGCTGTAACACCGCGAGCGGGACAGCCGTTACAGCCCAAACTGGCGGCTAGCATTGACTATCTGTCCTTCAACCCACTCCAAGAACAGGTAGTCAATGAGGCGTTGGAATTATACACGCCACCGGAGAATTGTATTTCGCTCAATGTACCGGCCGTCAATAATCAAATCTGGGGGTACATTGGGTTGGGCATTCAAACCCAAGAACTAAAACTCCAAAAAATTCTGAAGCTCCTGACGTCAGCCATAACATCATATGCTCGTTCCGTGGATGGTGTCGAAATGACCAACAACCAACAAGACACCCTGGCTCTGCTGTGTAATACACAGTACGAAATCAACAACCTACGGAAAGAAGCCATAAGACCTGCCCTCAATCCCAAATTTGCAGGGTTGTGCAAACCGCCGACCTCACAACCTCAAATCCTGCTATTTGGTAAAGACCTGCCAAAGCAGGTAAAAGATCTGGACGAGGAGTCTAAAGCACTTGGACTCATTAGGGCAGGCCCCGGAACGAGCAAGGCCATGCAACCCAGACGGCAGCACCCCAACGCATCCACCAGTAGGCATCTACATCATGGTACTGGTGAAAGCATGGGGCACGCATATCATCCCCGGAGGTCTTTTTTAGGACAGGGCCCAGAGCGGACCCCATGGAAGATGCGCCAACCCCACACAGCAACACCTCGACAGATGAAGAGCCGGAAACCCAAGAAATGAATATTCTACCGGTAACAATGGAGGTAGGTGGGTCTGGTTCCTTCCAGAACATAAAAGGTGCAGGGCCTTTACTAACAGGGGGAAGGTTACACCTGTTTTTGGAAGCATGGAGGGCTATCACTCTCGATAATTATATACTACAAAGTATTCAGGGATACAAAATTGAGTTTGTTCAATAAAGTATGCCGCCAGTTCAGCATGCACCCCACAGGGAGTTTACCCTCTCACAAAAATAAAAATGCGAGGGACAGGCAGAACTGGTGAGACTACATACAAAAGGAGTCATAGAGAAATCGGAACATGACCCTTTGGAATTTGTATCAAATATCTTTACAAAAACCAAAAGAGATGGTGGATGTCGCATCATCATTGACTTAACGACATTGAATACTTTTGTCAAGTATATACATTTCAAAATGGAAACATTTGTTATTGCCAAACAATTGATTTCCAGAGGATACTTCATGGCATGTATCGATTTAAAAGATGCATACTATTCAGTACCCATTCATAAGGATCATCGTAGATACCTAAAGTTTAACTGGATGGGGCCAATATGGCAGTATAAAGCGTTGCCTAATGGTCTAACATCAGCCCCAAGACTATTTACCAAGATATTAAAACCGGCCCTGGCAATACTAAGAAAACAAAAACATATTGTCATGGCATATCTTGATGATATTTTGATAGTGGGCAAAACCTTAGAATTAGCTAAATCAGCAGTATTAGCTACCAAACATTTATTTGAAACTCTGGGGTTTGTCTTACATTCAGATAAATCTAAGTTGACGCCATCCACAACTATGGACTATCTGGGATTCACAATTAACTCAGTCCACATGTCTGTAACGTTGCCAAAATAAAAAGCAGCAGAATTGGCACAAGCCTGCAACAAATTAATGATTGCCAATCAACCAACTATTCGACAGGTGGCAAGAGTAATTGGGAAATTAGTAGCAGCATTTCCAGCTACCCAGCTTGGACCTTTGCATTACCAAAACTTACAAAGAGCAAAGGTGCAAGCGCTAAAACAACATGCAGGTCATTTTGATCGAACCATGAAATTACCAGCTAAAGCAATATCAGAATTACAATGGTGGAAAGTGAACATTTGGCATAGTTCCAGCCCCATCGTTATCAATAACCCAACATTCACGATACAAACGGATGCTAGTGCTCAAGGCTGGGGAGCAACTAACACTATATCTAGTACGGGTGGTAGATGGAACATACAAGAATCATCACTACTACAGACCCTGTGTATAAACTATTTGGAAATGTTGGGTGCGTTTTATGGGCTAAAAGCTTACTGTTCAGCTAAGCACCATTTGCATGTCCTCCTACAAATTGACAATACCACAGTGGTGGCCTATATTAATCATATGGGCGGGATAAAATCGATATCATGTGATAATCTGGTCAACACAATCTGGCAATGGTGTATCGACAGACATATTTGGCTATCAGCAACTTACCTACCAGGTAAGCTTAATACAGTGGCAGACACCAGGTCACGAAAATTCAATAACACCGAATGGATGTTAAACCCCAAAGTATTTGCTGAAATTACAAAGCAATATGGAACACCAGATATCGACCTCTTCGCATCCCAACTGAATCACCAGGTATCAACATATGTCACATGGGAACCAGACCCTGAGGCAGCAGCGATGGACGCATTCTCGCTGAACTGGGGAAAATTGTTTTTCTATGCCTTTCCCCCCTTCTGCCTCATCAGTCGGGTACTACGCAAAATACAGATGGACTCTGCTTCAGGTATTTTGGTAGTACCCGACTGGCCTACACAGCCATGGTTCCCTGTGGTCCTTGACATGGTCACTAAACCACCCATGACCATTCCCAGGAGACCAGATCTGTTGGTCCACCCTGTCACAGGCGAGAGTCATCCGTGCCATGACAGAATAAATCTGTTGGGTTGCAGAATTTAAAAAGACCATTATTGGACCTGGGACTGTCAAACAGGACCATGGACATGATGACAGCATCTCACCGACAATCCACCAAGAAACAGTACCTCACCAGCATCAGGAAGTGGGAAGCGTACTGTTCAAAAACAGGGACAACATATAGAACAGCCACCATAACGAACGTACTGGAGTTCCTGTCCAGCCTTCACTACGATGAAGGTCTGAGTTACAGTACAATTAATTGTGCTAGGAGTGCTCTGTCAGCCTATCTATGGCAGGCACCAGGACAACAGTCCATAGGATCACATCCGCTGGTGGCCAAATTAATGAAAGGCATCCTTAATACCAACCCCCCTAAACCAAGGTACATCCAGATCTGGGACGTAAGTGTCGTCCTGTCATTTCTAAGGGGATGGTCATCAGCCAGATCCCTGACTCTGGAACAGCTCACCCTGAAAACGGTAATGCTGATGGCTTTAGTCTCAGCCTAAAGGGTCCAGTCCCTACACCTTCTCAGACTGGACAACATGGTCATATCAGCTGACCAAGTTACATTTACTATCTGGGAGCTGGTTAAGCAGAGCAGACCGGGAACTTCAGGACTAACTATGGAATTCCGGGCGTACCCACCTGACCCCCGTTTATGTGTCATGACACATTTGCTGCAATATCTCAACACAACCAAAGAATCCAGAGGGAGAGAAAAGGCACTATGGGTCAGCTACAAAAAGCCACATGGTCGGGTGTCGGTACAAACCATCTCTAGATTGGCTCAGACAGGTATTGGGAGCTGCTGGGGTGGGTACTGACATTTTTACATCTCACTCCACCAGGGCAGCAGCTACATCGGCGGCTAGGAATATTGAATTGAATCCTTTATTTGTCATTCAGACCTTTCGGTCTGAACGAAATGTCGTTGCCTGCAGCCATACATGTAATAATAAACAACACACAATAAACACAACTTAACATCCACCACAGTGAGTTCACCAAGCACCTCCTCACTGTGATGGAGGCAAAAGTCTTAGGGTTGCTGTCTCTTCCCTCCTCTTCTCCCTCTGCGCTGAGGCGATACCCCACCGGTCGATGGTAAGTCAGTCCCGCGGTTCAAGCTCCGTGGGCCCGAGGGTGGTCTAAGCTGCCGCCCTCCAGTCCAGCGGACGCAGTTGTTGCCACGGGAGCTCCGGAAAACAGGCTTCAACCTGTGACCCGCGAGCTCCCGACGATGTCATCCACTGGCCCGCGGCCGAGCCCCGGATTCAGGTCACCGCCGCCAGAACGCCGCCTCAGCCACCGGAGCACCGTCTCCGCCCCGCACCGGGCCGCACCCACGGGAGCGTCTCAGCCCCGAACCGGGCCGCCCCCACGGGAGCGCCTTCCAGCCGGGAGCTGGGCCGCCCACACGGGAGCACCTTCCAGCCGGGAGCCGGGCAGCCCACACGGGAGCACCTTCCAGCCGGGAGCCAGGCCGCCCACACGGGAGCGCCTTCCAGCCGGGAGCCGGGCCGCCCACACGGGAGCACCTTCCAGCCGGGAGCTGGGCCGCCCACACGGGAGCGCCTTCCAGCCGGGAGCTGGGCTGCCCACACGGGAGCACCTTCCAGCCGGGAGCCGGGCCGCCCTCACAGGAGTGTCTCAGCCCCGAGCCGTCCACCCTCACTGGAGCGCCGAGTCATGCCGCTGCCCGAACGCCGCCGCAGCTCGAAGACGGCCAGCCTCGCGTTGGTTTGTACTGGCTGGCTCTACCTCCGAAGCCTCGAGGTCGGTCGCAGGTTGGAGGCCGCCAGCGTCGCCATTAGGCCTCAGCTCAGACGGGGGAAGAGAAGGGGGATACGACAAGAAAGTCGCATTCCCCCGAAGGGAGAGACAGAAAGCCCTGTTTCACCCCCCCACACACATAACACAACCTAATAACCAAAAGTTTAACTGAACAAGACAAAAAAAAGAACACAAAAAAGTAAAAACAGACAGACTGCAGGCGAGCCGCAGCCGTTTCACAGCGCCGCCACTTACGGAATGGACGTGCCATTGGACCATATGGACATGCCATTGGACCATATCCTGGCAACAGCGGGGTGGTCCACGGAAATAACTTTCCAAACGTTCTATAATAAGCCGATTGCTAAACCTGTATTATTTGCAGAAAGGATTTAAAATTCTGCAAATATATAATTTAAGCCCGGGGGAGCGTTATTTTTCTTTGTTTAAAATAAATATTGTTATTGTTTTTTAAAAAACTGATTCATGTTTGATTACGATAACATACTTCCTCCCTTGGATGACTTCGGCAGTGAGTGAAGCATGGACTGTTACACGGTTTGAAATCACAGAGCTTTAAAATCTTCACGTAGTCACTCACGTGACTCCGAAGTAAAATAGTAAGATTAAACGAGAACTTACCAGTTTGAAGTTTGATCTTTATTTTATGAGGAGTTACGATGAGGGATTACGTGCCCTCCGCTCCCACCCTCAATTATAAAGGTCAACTGGTGACCCTACCCCATCTCCCTCCTCAATTCCTTCATCCTCCTCCCTCACTCCCATTCCCTGCCCCAGGACCTACCCAGGTCATAGAGAAATGCCAGGGTCTGGACAGCTTGAGAGCCCATTGTGATTGGTGCACTGTGAGAGGCAGCCAGCTTGAGAGGCCATTGTTAAGGTTGGCAACGTCCTATTGTGATGTCATTGTGGCAGTCGGCAGGCAGCTTGAGAGCCCATTGTGAATGGTGCACTGTGAGAGACATTGTGACATCATCACTGGACGCTCTCTGAGAAAGCGGTTTTTGCTTTTTTTGAAACTTTAAATCATGAATAACTTCGAAAATATAGGTAGGAATGTGACGGGAAGATGTTTATCGCTTTGATGGGGAAAATGTGAGTAGAATATGGGAAATGGGAAGGCTGTGGTGTAGCGTTTGGAAGAAGATAGGAAAAAGCAGAGCAGAGTAACACATTGCCGGCACAAACAAAGAGTTTTAGTAATATAGATAGATAAAATAGGCTTGAATAGCTAAAATAGGCTCGGTTTTCACATTTCACTTGAAATAACCAAATGATCTAGCCTCCACAAACATTTGGTATAGAGAATTCCATAGATTCACCATCATCTATGAGAAATTCCTATGCAACTCGATTTTAAACGACTTTCCCTCATTTTGCAGGACAACTGTCCCTCCTGCAACAGACCAATGGAAGTTGATGAGGTCTTACAATAAAACTTTCTGATAGGACTGAAAGTAATCAGGTAATTTGCTGCATATATTTTAAAGGTTTTTATGAATCATGCAACTTGTTGAATTTTAGTTTGTTTAAAACATTATTTGGGCAATAAGCATTTTAATTATTGAAAAAAGTTGTTAATGTGTTTTTCGTTAAGCAATTTGAGCGTTTCATTGTTCCAGTAGCAAAGAGAGAGGAAAATATTCCTAACTGATATAGGTTTTCACATCATAAATGTTTATATAAAATGTGACTTGCTAACATTTGAGATAGCGATTGGCAAAGCATAACAGTAAGTAAGCTGGATAAATATCATTACTATAAATCATATTCAAAACCCTTAGGAGATATGGAAATGGAAATTCAGCAGTCAGATTTTGTCAATTTTTTGCAATGTTTTCATCTGTCAAGAATTTAAATAAACTAATAATGTGATAGTGTTTGTAAAGTATAAACCAAAATACAAGTTATACATTTTTTGCAATCTGAGATAAATACCATTTCTGCAAAAATGCATCCGATGCTCCAAACATCCACCGCCGTTGAGTAAAATTTGCATCCCATTAAAATTTCGGGTGCTCTATACCACAAAGTTACAACCTAAAAACAAAATATAAAGGAAACATTTTAGTAGTAATTATTTGAATCCAAATCCCCCAAACAATCGCAGCATAAAACATTTTTGGTGCACACGACTGATCAGAGTATAATATGAGCAACAAGCATCAATGGATTTTAGTGATGTTACAGGTGTCATTATTAAGTCAATAGAGATCTACATGTATCCCAATATTCATTTATATAAATATAATTATGCCATCTACCTTTTTACTACCTTACAGTCTTTTCTAGTGCAGATAGTCAAGTTAATGTTCAAACTGACATCTATCTCCTTTTAGGACTGGCGTTGATTAAACTGGTAATTGAAGGCACAAATTGCTGGAGTAACTCAGTGGGTTAGCTAGCATCTCTGGAGAACGTAATTAGGTGATGTTTCTAATCGGGATCCTTTTTCAGTTTCTACATTAAACTGGTAATTGTTTGGTTCATAAATTTCAATAACTAAGAGATAGATAAATCATGAAGCTTTGTTTCAATTTGCTATGATAAAATAAAGCGGCATTCCATTCTACTGAACAAACTGTTTAAATTTAGGTTTATTATTGTCACGTCTATCAAGTGAAAAGCTTTGTTTTGCATGCTAGCCAATCAGATCAAATAATACTATACAAAAATATAATCAAGTAGAACTCAAGTATAAAGGAGAAGGTATAGATTGCAGAATATAGTTCTCAACAAAGTAGCACTTCAGTTCTAAAGACAAAGTCAAATGTCCACAATGGGGTAGAGGTGAATTGGATAGTATACTAGCTTATGAAAGCACTGTTCAAAGCCTGATAACAGATGGGATAAAGCTGTTCCTGAGTCTAGTGTTGTGTGCTTTCAAGCTACCATACCTTCTGCCAGTCAGCAGCAGAGAGAAGGAATGACAGGGGTAGGACACGTCTTGCTCTGCCGAGGCGGTGTAAAATGTAGATGGAGTCAATGATGGGGAATCTGGTCTGTGTGATAGATTGGGCTACGTCTACAACTCTGCCATTACTTGCTGTTTTGGGCAACGCTGTTCCCAAACCAAGCTGTGATGAAACCCAACAGTATGGTGTATCTGTAGCAGTTTGTAAGAATCATGCTGAATTTTCTCAGTCTTCTAAGGAAGAAGAGGAGCTGGTATGTCTTCTTGGCAGTTGCTTCAATGTGGTTGGTCCATGATAGATTGTTGGTAATATTAACACCACGGAACTTAAAGCTCTCATCCCTTTGCACTTCAGCACCATTCTTGCTGATTGGGGCATGTACTCCACCATGCTTCCTGAAGTCAACAAGATCCTTCGTCTTGCTAACAATGAGAGAGAGGTTGTTGTCCTGACACTGCGTTGCTAATTTCTCTATCCCCAAGCTGTACTCCTTCTCATCATTGTTCATGATCCGGCCCACCGCAGTGATGTAATCTGCAAACTTGCAGTTGGAATTTGGCTGCTCAGTTCTGATTGTATAGGGAGTATAGTAGGGGTCTGAGAATGTATCCTTACAGGGCACCAGCTTTGAGAATTATTGTAACGCACTACAGTCTCCCAACCCCTGCAGAGTAGTTATTAAGATGGCTGATCTGTGTGCGGTTGTTCCTGGGACGCAAGTCGGGCCCTGATCAACCCCGGCTGGGTCGCCTGGGCGAGGGTGTCTGATGTTGTAAGACCCGAAACACACGATGACCCCAGGTCACATCACTGAGGATGTGTCCCAGCGCATCTCGAAGATGTATATTTTTCACACTGAAGTCTGGCTCAGTCAGTGGCACCTCGGAATAGACTTCGAGACAACCAAGAATAGTTTGGTGACTACTGGAAAGACAGTTGACGGCACGGAAAGACGGCACCCGGGACAGGCTGGGTTAGCACCCCAGTCTGTGTTGTTCGTGAGAAAGACACCCAATAAAGCTACGGAAAGACCTAATGAACCGCTGTGGCCTAAAAATCCATCAGGCGAGAATGAAATGCTCGGAGAAGGAGAAAGAGGTGCAGCGCACAGGCCTTGAACCTGGTGAGAAGCAGGAGGAGCCCGGCCAGGACTCACCCCACAGAGCCCAGTCCCTCCACGCACTAGAGTCGCCCAAACCTGCAGAGTAGTTATTAAGATGGCTGATCCGTGGACGGTTGCTGCTGGGACGCAAGTCGGGGCCTGATCAATCCTGGCTGGGTTGCCTGGGCGAGGGTGTTGTCGATTTGTGGCCCTTATAATAACTGTGGCCTCACACCATGTCAGGTTATATAGAGTTTATTAGGAGTTTATTAGGAACCAGCAATACAACTTCTCACTTGAGAGTTCACTTTAAGACTAACGGAATACAGCAGACAAGCTAGTGGGCGTAACCACAAATGCATAACTCATAGCATGAGCCACTAATCTACATCCCCCCTCTGAAAGAATCAATAACGATGTATACCCATAACTAAGCAAAGCAAATATCACAACCAATGACAGACTGGTGGAAAGTCAAACATAGTCCGGATACTTCACCACCAGCCTGCAAAAACGAACGGCACGTGTACGATAGAGGCCATCTCCATTCTTTTTCTTCGGGAAAAGAGCAGGCGATTTCACCGCCGTGTGGGAGTGGACCAACGCCTCTGGAGTCGAAGCAGGAGACTGTGGCGCAGGCGAAGATGGAACAGACAGAGGAACTGTCGCAGGCATGGATTGTTGTGCTGGCAAGAGCATGCGAGGGTCACTAGATGCAGATTGAAATGAACTTGTACGATCCGGATAATAAGGAGGAGGGACAGGCAGAAGATGTTGTCTGTTGCGTCGGTAGGCACCGCCATTGGCTCTAACAATGTAAGAGTGTGGCTCCGAGGCGGGACCTGAAACCACCCCAATACGGTCATGGCCTTTGTCAGTCTGTAACGAACCACCTGTCCTTTGGTCAATGGCGGCAGAAGCTTCTGGTGCAACCTGGATTGAACCTCCTCGGGTGGAAAGACAAGTGGGATTAACGTTTGCTCTGCTACGGGCAGCGGGGTACAGGTCTGCCTTGACAATAATCGTTGAGCAGGTGAACCCAAGGCAGGGTCACGGGAAATGTTGCGTAAGTTGAGCAAATCCAGGAATGTGTCAGATTTAGCCCTGTGAGAACGCTCCATGAGTTGTTTTGCACTTCTGACAGCCCGTTCAGCCAGCCTGTTAGACTGTGGATATTCATGGCTGCTGGTGATGTGGTGAAAATTCCAGCGTCTGGCAAACTCTCTGAATTGTTGGCTGGTGAACTGACTGCCATTGTCATTCAACAGCTTGCCTGGAGATCCGTGGACTGAAAAATGACGAGATAATTTCGAAATCACACCGCTGGAAGTGGGGCTGCTGAGAAAATCAATGTCGAACCATCCTGAATTTGAATCCACGAGCACCAGGTACTGCTTGCCGTGTCATTCAAATAAAACAGCTGCCACTGTAGACCATGGGAGCACAGGTACAGGATGTGGCAGAAGTGGTTGCTTTCGTTGATGAGGCGCCAGGCTATTGCACACCGCACAAGCTGCCACATTTTCGTTGATGTGTTCAGCCATACCAGGCCAATAAAACATACTTTTCGCCCGTGAAACAGTGGCTTCAGCACCTGGGTGACCTGCATGGACAGCGTCAAAATACCGGTGATGCAGCGAAACAGGAACCACGGCCTTGTGTCCTTTTAAAACAATGCTGTCTTGTAGCACCAGTTCGTCTCGAACAGGGAAGAAAGGTCGGACTGGCAACGGAACGTTGTCGTGCTTGTCTGGCCAGCCGCGCTTAATGACAGAAGTTAGCAATCGTAGGGTCTTGTCAGTGACTGTGTGGGCAACCAGGTCCTCCATCCAAGATGAAGGGATGAAGGATACAGTCATCACGATAAAGTCATCATCCTGCAAGGGCAGATCCCCGCAGGTCTTACGAGGTGCACGTGAAAGAATGTCAGCCAGGTGCATATCCTTACCGCGTTTGTAGGTCAGGACGATGTCATATTTTTGAAGTTGTAGTAACATCCGTTGAAGGCGCGCAGGAGAGTTATGAATAGTATTATTGCAAATGCTGATAAGAGGTTGGTGGTCGGTTTCAAATGTAATAGTGCTACCAAAGATGAAACCGTTGAACTTTTTGCAGGCGAACACAACCGCTAACAGCTCTTTTTCGATTTGAGCATATCGTTGTTCTGTGTCAGACATGGTGCGCGAGGCATGGACGACAGGCTTATTGCCATGGCCATCATTCTGAAGGCATGCAGTGCCCAGGCCGTGTTGTGAGGCGTCACATGTAAGTGTAACAGGCAGTCTGGGATCAAAGTACGCTAGAGTAGAGGTGGCCGACATCTGCCATTTAAGAGTGTCAAATGCTGTCTGTTGTTGCTCATGCCAGGCCCATGCGTCTTTGTGTGTGAGACGGTGCAATGGGGCTGATATTTTGCTGAAATCTGGAATAAATTTGCTCAAATAGTTCGCCATGCCAAGGAACCTCTGCAAGCTGGGCACATCCGTGGGTGCTGGAAGCTCATTAATAGCACTGGTTTTCACTGGATCAGTTTTCAGGCCGTCCTTGGTAAATATATGGCCTAGGTATTTTACCTCATTCACTCTGAATCTGCATTTTTTTTGGATTGAGTTTGAGGTGGATGGCATCGGCACCATTCATTACTTTTGTTAGATTGGCATTGTGTTCCTCGATCGTTTTTCCAGCAATAAGGATATCGTCCATTACGATGGAGCATGGGTATCCGGCAAACAATTGCTC
The DNA here is from genome assembly GCF_010909765.2 of Amblyraja radiata. Classification (NCBI taxonomy): domain Eukaryota; kingdom Metazoa; phylum Chordata; class Chondrichthyes; order Rajiformes; family Rajidae; genus Amblyraja; species Amblyraja radiata. The sequence goes on from NC_045962.1 coordinate 2,878,689, forward strand.
CATGGATTGTTGAAATACTTCACTGGCAGAACTTATACCAAAGGGCATCCTCAAAAATTTATAAAGTCCGAACGGAGTATTGAAAGTTGTCAGCTTGGAGGATTTATGTTCCAGTGGAATCTTCCAGAATGAATTCTTGGCACCTAGCACTGTGAATACAGTTGCTTCGGCCATCTGCGCCGCAATCTCCTTCTTCGATCCAGAGGTGTTGGTCCACTCCCCCACGGCGGTGAAATCGCCTGCTCTTTCCCCAGAGAAAATGAATGGAGATGGCCTCTATCGTACATGTTCTGGTCTCCGATTGGAGGCGTGGGTTTGAATCCCACTTCTGACACCATGTCGATTTGTGGCCCTTATAATAACAGTGGCCTCACACCATGTCAGGTTATATCGAGTTTATTTGGAACCAGCAATACAACTTCTCACTTGAGATTTCACTTTAAGACTAATGGAATGCAGCAGACCACGACGCTAACAAGCTAGTGGGCGTAACTATACATGCATGACTCATAGCATGAGCCACTAATCTACAGGTGTCTGATGTTGTGAGACCCGAAACACCCGATGAACCCAGGTCACATCACTGAGGATGCGTCCCAAGCGCATCTTGAAGATGTATATTTTTCACACTGGAAGATAGGCTGGCACCTAACCTCACTGATTGTGGTCTGTGGGTCAGAAAGTCACGGAAACAGTAGCAGAGGGGATGCTGATTTCATAGTTCCAGTAGATCTGGAACATCATACAGATGTTATGGTGTTGAAGGCAGAGCTATAGTTATCTAGGTTTTGTGAATTTCTTCTGATGGCAGATAACATAATGCTTTCTCAGCCTCCTAGTGATTATGGTCTCTGAGTTTGTTTCAGGAAGCTTTACAGATGAATCTGCGTCAATGTCCATACAGATGAAATATCTGAAGAGCATCACTGACGACAGATCAGGAATAGAAGGTGTGGCCATTTTTTATTTTCCTAGATCAGTGATGCTAAAAACAATTATAAAAGCAGCAAGATGACATTTCTAGTTGGGATTCACACCAGCAAAATCTGGCCTATTATTCTTTTCTGAACTTTAAATTTTCAATGAGGTTTTTTTTAATCTTGAATCTTCTCATCTTAGAATAAATATTTCTAAAAATGGGACAATCTTATTGGCCTTAACGTCATTCCTCAAATGCTTCCATCGGCTTCTGTAGGTATACATCATTACTGTTAGAATTGCATGCAGTTTGCTTACTGCAAACTAGAACAGGAATTGACTCAAAATTAAAAATAGTGTCATTAAAGCCAGCTTTCTTCTTAAGGCCTCCTATAATCTTTTCTTATAAAGTCATTAGATTAGATTAGATTAAATAGCCTTTATTGTCATTCAGACCGAAGTCTGAACGAAATTGAAGCAGTCATACATACAATACAATAAAAAACAACAATAAACACATATTAACATCCACCACAGTGAGTCCACCCAACATCTCCTCACTGTGATGGAGGCAAAAGTCTTAGGTCTCCAGTCTCTTCCCTCCTCTTCTCCCTCTGCGCTGAGGCGATACCCCCCGGGCGATGTTACAACAGTCCCGCGGCTCAAACACCGCGCCCGGGGTGGTCGAAGCTGCCGCCCACCAGTCCTGCTGACGCAGCCGCTGGCCCGCTTTCTGTTTTTAGAATATTCATATTTACTGAATAAGTAACCATTTCAAAACTGGTCACTTGTAAGCAGGGGCTAAATTATTTAAAAAGGGAGAATCTAAATATACATTTTACGAACTATTACATAAATCTTTGCTACCTCGTGAGTATATGTGCGCACAGGAACTCCGAAAGCCCTTGCCAATCCAAAATCTGCCAACTTGATTGCACCACCATCATTAATGAGCAAGTTTTGTGGTTTCAGATCTCGATGAAGAACTCTGTGAGAGTGACAGAATGCGACACCTTGAAGCAGCTGGAATAGATAACTCTGCCAAAAGAGGGGTTTCATTATTTGAACATTTTGCATCCAGAAATAAACAATTCAGTTATCTACTGCAGGCAAATTTCTATATTTCTATCAAGCAATCCCTATTATTGCACATAAAAATCCGCTCAATCATTCCTGTTATACAAAATGAGAGTAACATGTGTACACCAATGATTCAGGAGTAAACAAACATGCAGACAGCTGATAAATGAGACATGAGTGTCTTATTTATCAGCTGGTTCTCATACTGAGACAAGTTATAGAGCTCTCTCCTCCAGAATCAAAAAGTAATTTCAAGGTGCTCCTATTCCATGGCCCTAATGTTACAGGTAATTTTAATTTTTTTAAAAAGGTAGCTATAGATGGGTGGAAATATTAAAGAATAAGAAAGATCTCAAATCTAAACTACCTCCAACCTGCCCAATTTGGATTTAACAGGGTACAAGGAAGTAAACTGTTCCCTGGAGACCGGTGATTCATTTAAATATTTTAACAATGCTGAGTCTCAGATTTTATCTATTTTTCTGGCTTAATATTTGCTGGCCAGGTCACCCAGGATATGGGGAAAACAGCAATTAAATATACAAGTGGACTGTTACATGGATAATGTGCTTTTCTGTAATGCTGTGAGCTAGGAAAACCAGTGATATTCCAACCTCATCCCCAAATAAATCCACTTCCACTCCATATAAATCAAACCACTCATTCTCCCCCATCTCCCCACAACAGTTCCCTCCACACCCACCCACCCTCCCGACCCCCTACTGCTAACCATTCAAACTATTTTGTATATTCTTCACAGAGATATCTTGTTGAGTAGCAGAAAACCTAGAAGATCCAGTGTTTAAGCCTCCCCTGGAGTATTCCCTAATGGAACCCATCAATTTGGCTAGTTTCTAGATGTATATCTGCTACAATAATGTATGCATGTTGTGGACTTAAATCTCCAGATCTACACCCCTCCATGTCTTCCTCCCGCAATCTGTAAAGGAATCCTCTTTCATGGCTCTCCTATAAATGATGTTTAGGGAAAAGATGCTTTCAATAACAATTCACCAAAAAGTTAGATCCAAGGTATAAAGTTGATAGAGATGAAAAAAACAGACCAAAAAGATCTTCAATTACAAAGTTGTCAGCATTATAAAGCCAAATAGACAAATGTACATTAATGTTCATATGCTTAGTCCAGTTTGAACAAGATTTCACCCTGCATCCAGAGTTCTATTTGAGTTAAACTGAAAATCAGTTCTTTTGTTTTAAAGGCTTTAAAATTTAAACATAATGATGCTGCAAAGTGTAATATTGGTAAACATTATTTTTTAAGTCTATCTCCATTAATTGCAACATGTCACGTTCCAAATTACGTCACCCAGTATATCAAAAAAAAAAGGTTGACTGCTTATCAACCCTGAAAAACATGCATAGATTCACTCGAGCAGTGGGAGAGCTACAATGGTTTGGTGTGTGTGTGTGTGTGTTGGTGTGTGTTGGTGTGTGTTTATGTGTGGGTGTGTGTTACTGTATTTTATAGAAGACACAATTGAAAAACAACTAGGTAAACACAAAATGCTGGAGTAACTCAGCGGGACAGGCAGCATCTCTGGAGAAGGAATGGGTGACGTTTCGAATCGACACCCTTCTTCAGACTAATTACATACTGAAAAACAACTAACTTTTAATTACCTTAACTAATTGCAAAGGGAGTCCAGTAGGTGGAGCAGAGTCCATATACTTCTTCAGATCTTGATTGAGAAATTCAAACACCAAGTACAATTTCTTTTCACTGTGGATAACATCTAGCAGTCTAGAGTAAATGTACACAAATTATTCTTATTACTTTGATGGGTTCATCACAATATCATAATTTAATGGAAATAAAATGCACAAATTCTTCACATCTTTAGCCTCAAAAATGAGGGTCTGGATTATAGTTTTTGTTGGCAAAATAAGAGACCTTAGAAACATAGAAAATAGGTGCAGGAGTAGGCCATTCGGCCCTTCGAGCCTGCACCGCCATTCAATATGATCATGGCTGATCATCCAACTCAGTATCCTGTACCCGCCTTCTCTCCATACCCCCTGATCCCTTTAGCCACAAGGACCACATCTAACTCCCTCTTAAAAATATAGCCAATGAACTGGCCTCAACTACCTTCTGTGGCAGAGTTCCAGAGATTCACCACTCTGTGTGAAAAATGTTTTTCTCATCTCGGTCCTAAAGGATTTCCCCTTTATCCTTAAATTGTGACCCCTTGTCCTGGACTTCCCCAACATCGGGAACAATCTTCCTGCACCTAACCCCTTAAGAATTTTGTAAGTTTCTATAAGATCTCCCCTCAATCTTCTAAATTCTAGCGAGTATAAGCCAAGTCTATCCAGTCTTTCTTCATATGAAAGTCCTGACATCCCAGGAATCAGTCTGGTGAACCTTCTCTGTACTCCCTCTATGGCAAGAATGTCTTTCCTCAGATTTGGAGACCAAAACTGTATGCAGTACTCCAGGTGTGGTCTCACCAAGACCCTGTACAACTGCAGTAGAACCTCCCTGCTCCTATACTCAAATCCTTTTGCTATGAATGCTAACATACCATTCGCTTTCTTCACTGCCTGCTGCACCTACTTTCAATGACTGGTGTACCATGACACCCAGGTCTCGTTGCATCTCCCCTTTTCCTAATCGGCCACCATTTAGATAATAGTCTACTTTCCTGTTTTTGTCACCAAAGTGGATAACCTCACATTTATCCACATAATACCGCATCTGCCATGCATTTGCCCACTCACCCAGCCTATCCAAGTCACCTTGCAGCCTCCTAGCATCCTCCTCACAGCTAACACTGCCCCCCAACTTCGTGTCATCCGCAAACTTGGAGATGTTGCATTCAATTCCCTCATCCAAATCATTAATATATATTGTAAATAGCTGGGGTCCCAGCACTGAGCCTTGCGGTACCCCACTAGTCACTGCCTGCCATTCTGAAAAGGACCCGTTTACTCCTACTCTTTGCTTCCTGTTTGCCAGCCAGTTCTCTATCCACATCAATACTGAACCCCCAATACCTTGTGCTTTAAGTTTGTATACTAATCTCTTATGTGGGACCTTGTCGAAAGCCTTCTGAAAGTCCAGATATAACACATCCACTGGTTCTCTCTTATCCACTCGACTAGTTACATCCTCGAAAAATTCTATAAGATTCGTCAGACATGATTTTCCTTTCGTAAATCCATGCTTACTTTGCCCAATGATTTCACCACTTTCCAAATGTGCTGCTATCCCATCTTTAATAACTGACTCTAGCAGTTTCCCCACTACCGATGTTAGACTAACTGGTCTGTAATTCCCCGTTTTCTCTCTCCCTCCCTTTTTAAAAAGTGGGGTTACATTAGCTACCCTCCAATCCTCAGGAACTACTCCAGAATCTAAGGAGTTTTGAAAAATTATCACTAATGCATCCACTATTTCTGGGGCTACTTCCTTAAGTACTCTGGGATGCAGCCTATCTGGCCCTGGGGATTTATCGGCCTTTAATCCATTCAATTTACCTAACACCACTTCCCACTAACCTGGATTTCACTCAGTTCCTCCATCTCATTTGACCCGCGGTCCCCTGCTATTTCCAGCAGATTATTTATGTCTTCCTTAGTGAAGACAGAACCAAAGTAGTTATTCAATTGGTCTGCCATGTCCATGATCAATTCACCTGTTTCTGACTGCAAAGGACCTACATTTGTTTTAACTAATCTCTTTCTCTTCACATATCTATAAAAACGTTTGCAGTCAGTTTTTATGTTCCCTGCCAGTTTTCTTTCATAATCTATTTTCCCTTTCCTAATTATGTCCTCCTCTGCTGGACTCTCTGCTGAATTATGTCCTCCTCTGCTGAATTTCTCCCAGTCCTCTGGTAGGCTGCTTTTTCTGGCTAATTTGTACGCTTCATCTTTTGTTTTGATACTATCCCTGATTTCCCTTTTTATCCACGGATGCACTACCTTCCCTGCTGTTTATTGAGTGAATCCTTGAGTGAAAGGTCAATCTATAAACCCCGACAATCAGGTATAAAGATTAAAGTTCCAGTTCTTGAACACACTTTTAATAAAACTAAGGGCGCAGCAGTAGAGTTGCTGCCTTGCAGTGCTTAGAGTGCCGGAGAACAGGGTTCGATCCTAACTACAGGTGCTGCCTGTACGAAGTTTTACGTTCCCCCCGTGACCGCATGAGTTTTCTCCGAGATTTTCGGTTTCCTCCAAAACTCCAAAGACGTACAGGTATGTAGGTTAATTGGCTTGGTGCATGTGTAAATTTTCCCTAGTGTGTGTAGGATAGTGTGAGTGTGCGGGGATCACTGGTCGGTGTGGACTCAGTGGGCTGAAGGGCCTGTTTCCGCACTGTATCTCTAAACTAAACTAAACTAAAATGTTTAAGAAGGAACTGCAGATGCTGGAAAATCGAAGGTACACAAAAATGCTGGAGAAACTCAGCAGGTGCAGCAGCATCTCTGGAGCGAAGGAAATAGGCAACGTTTCGGGCCGAAACCCTTCTTCAGACTAAAATGTTTGTTAATATAACAAGAGAAGGCTTCAGAATTCACCAGTTAAGTTGATAAGTGGCTAATATCTCTGATTTATGATCTACAAATAGGTTCAGGCTTGCATTTGTACTCATCTCAAAGGTGTGCAGGTCAGTAGGATAATTGGCCCCTATAAATTGCCCCGAGTGTGTAGGTGAGTGATAGAATCTGGCAATAGAATGTGCAGAGAATAGAATTGATTGGATTATTGTTGGAGTTGGTTGCCTAGCAGGCCTGTTTCTATGCTGTATTTCTCTATGACTCTAATGTAAAGGGTGTGACAAAATAGAATTAGTCTTAATTAATTAAGATTCTAATAAAACATGGCCGGTAAAAAGAACATGCATGAGCTATTAAAGAACAGAGGAAGCAAGTACACATAAGTATTAATCTTAGTCAAAGCCAAGAAATAAAAAGAGCCAAGAAGAGCTGAAAGAAAGTTTAAAGATATTAGAAGAACTATGTAGGGCACAAGCCTTTGTTCTTCCATTGTGTTTGGTGTCTTTCAGTAAGTAGCCAAATGGTTTTGATATCTTCCATAATAAAAGAAACTTAAAACCACTTCAAGGAAAAACACTGTTTGGCGGAAATGTTGCCTCAGATTACCACATGTATAAAATAGTGCATCCCTACTTTATGCTTACCATAACTATAGATCATTTTGAATGCCTATTGTTCATGAGTACTGCTTTCAAACCCAACTAACAATACTTGTCTGTTCCCGAACCGTGGATTTGGTAAATATCTATTACCTTCTTATGTTTGAACAGCAGCAATAAAGGGTGCTGCAATACTAAGAAATTCTATGAAGAAAACAACATCATTTACTTAAGATGGAGAATAATTAAAAATCATAATAAGTTAATCATTTTCTCACCCAATCAAAAATATTTTTCTTACCTCACAATATTTCGATGATTTAATTCTTTTAACAATGATATTTCTCGAATAGCAGTACTGGGCACTCCTTCCATTTCCCTATATTTAAGAATAATGAACATTTATATATATTTTACATTTACTTTCACACCTTGGTCTTATGCAATAACCTTTCTTTCTTTTTCAATTCTATCTTTGGGATTTTCCCATTGAATTCTCCCAACTATCAAACAAGCTAATTATCCTGATTCCTAAAATAATTAATCATTGCAAAAATTATTCTTAACAGGAGCTCTCCAAATATAGCGAGGAAAACCGATTCTCATCCACATATAGTAATACAACAAGGAAACAGGTCCTTCAGCCCATCTTGGCTATCTAATGCCTCATCTAAGCTAATTCCATTTGTTCGTCCATATCCCTCTAAACCAGTGGTTCCCAACGTGGGACGTACGCCCCACAGGGGGGCAATTTGATTTTTAAGGGGGGCAATTCGACTGAGGAGGTCTGGGTCCAAATTTTCGATTTTTATTTTTTTGGATTTTCCATCAGGTAAACATATGTAGTTTATGTTTCAGATGTTATTTTGAGTAAATAATTTTTTTTGGGTAAAAAAGGGGGGGGGGGGGGGGGACATCAGGATTTTAGAGGTGATTAGGTGGGGCATGGCCAAAAAAAGGTTGGGAACCACTGCTCTAAACCCTTCCCATCCATGTACCTGTCTAAGTGTCTTTTAAATGCTGTTATAGTATCGAGTGAAAAGGTAGCCCCTTAAATTCCTAGTAAAGCTTTCTTCTCCTGCCGTAAACCTAAATCCTCTAATTCTTGATGCTACTTGATTCTTCGCTTGGTTTTGTAACTCCATAAGATCATCGTCAGCCTCCTAAGCTCTAAGGAATAAAGTTCTAGCCTGCCCAACTTCTTCTTATGGCTCAGTCCTGGCAACATCCTCATAAATCTTCTCTGCATTCTTTCCAGCCGAATGGCATCTTTTCTCTAGCAGTGTGACCAAAACTGAACACAATACTTCAAATGCAGCCTCGCCAATATCTTGTACAACTGTAACATAATGTCCCAACATTCATATTCAATACCCTGGGTGATGAAGGCCAATGTACCAAAAACATTCTTTACCATCCTATCTACCTGTGACACCGCTTTATCAGAATAAAATAATTTAATTTAACTGAAAGGTTATTACATTTTTGTTCAGAACAAACAATTCACAAAAAATGTGGTTTATATTTCACCACTCTGTTCTGCCTTCAATTGATTTAGATCATCAGTCCATGGCCTTCTGAAGTAGGCTACAATTATTAGATTTGTGTTATTAACAAGCAAATGCCTGCCACTAATCTGAAAAACATCCATTTACCATATACTGCTTTCTGTTCTGCAGCAAAGTGTATCAATGCTGCCATGGCTAATGCTTGTTGCATTCCTTGGGCTCAGTTCTACCAATGCCAACATTATAGGGTATGCTTTGAATTATTTGGGAATGTGTTTATACAAAGTATCAATTACACTACTTTAATACCCTTGATTATTTCACCGGAGAATTGAATCAAGCATGTCATACAATATTAGCCTCAATAAAAATCTGTAAGTTGTAATTAACTAATCCATGTTTTATTTTAAATGAAAAGTAGTTGTAGTCTCCAGAAATGTTCCCAAAACATCAGGTTTACACCTCTATAATTACTGGGTTTATTTCTCTGTCTTTTTAAAAACAGAATAACATTTTCAATCCTCCAGTCTTTTAGCAGTATCCGCATTATCAACAGATTGAAAGACTGCACCCAAGAACCTCTTTTAATTCTACCAGTTTTTATTTCATGCAGTGCTACCCTTTTAAGTAGTTCCTCTTTATTTATATCCTCTAAAGTTATTTGCCTGTTCTTTCCTTATAGTCATCCTTATTGGAGTTATCCGTAAGATTTCCCTTTTTCCTTCTAATCATCCCCATATCCTTGCTACATTTGAAAAAGATTTTCTTGCTCCTTCTGCATGCCTGAAATAATGGCATTGCCTGAATAAAAATCAAGTGCAAGTATATACACTCTTTAGCTGAAGTAGAATTAGGCTGTGGGAATAAATGACATTTATTTTAAAGTTCCATTTTAAAGTTCATACAATAGGTTATTATTTTTACTTTGCATTTTTATTATACGGTCCAATAGCAATACTTGTAGCTGTTTGTAAAATAAGGTGACGCAGCTATTTCGCACACAAAGGCTCCCGTGCAGTGCAGGCCAAACAGCCAGGAATTCCAAAACTGATGTTATGCAATACCCCAGTGAATGATAGTTTAATTACATCTCGATAATGCTAAAGAGATAACGGGTAAGAATTTATAAAAGTTAATGTAAATAATACTGAAAGTTCTCAAATTTTTTAATGTTTTAAAAAATTGTGTTTACCAGGAAAAACCTCAAATATATAAAAAAAGGATTATTTTAACGTCTGACAACACATAAATCTATAAACAAAATATGTACATTCACATATCCAAATAATTTAAAAAGAGCATTTTAAATGCCAAAGGTAGAAAATATATCATATCAAAGTTACTCATTGATATTTATTTTTCTAAGGTAGACACAACATGCTGGAGTAATTCAGCGGGTCAGGCAGCATCTCTGGAGAGAAGGAATGGGCGACGTTTCGGGTCGAGACCCTTCTTCAGACTGTTGGGACAAAGATAGAATGAAGTCGGGTGGGACAAAGATAGAATGTAGTCGGAGATAGAAAGACTAGTGGGAGAACTGTGAAGGGGGGGGGGGGGAATAGAGAGTGAAAGCAAGGGCTATCTGAAGTTAGAGGTCGATGTTCATACCGCTGGGGTTTAAGCTACCCAAGCAAAATATGAGATGATGTACCTCCAATTTGCACTGGGCCTCACTCTGACAATGGAGGAGGCCCAGGACAGAAAGGTCAGATTGGAAATGGGAGGGGGAGTTGAAGTGCTGAGTCACCGGGAGTTCAGGTAAGTTAAGACGGACTGAGCAGAGGTGTTCAGCGAAACGATCGCCGAGCCTGTGCTTGGTCTCGCCGATGGAGAGAAGTTGACAACTGGAACAGCGGATGCAGTAGATGAGGTTAGAGGACAATAGACAATAAACAATAGGTGCAGGAGTAGGCCATTCGGCCCTTCGAGCCAGCACCGCCATTCAACATGATCATGGCTGATCATCCCAAATCCGTACCCCGTTCCTGCCTTCTCCCCATATCCTGACTCCCTATCTAGCTCTCTCTTGAAAGTATCCAGGCCTTCACCGTGTTCTGAGGCAGAGAATTCCACAGACTCACAACTCCCTGTGTGAAGAAGTGTTTCCTCGTCTCCGTTTTAAATGGCTTACTCCTTATTCTTAAACTGTGGCCCCTGGTTCTGGACTTCCCCAACATCGGGAACATGTTTCCTGCCTCTAGCATGTCCAAACCCTTAATAATCTTATATGTTTCAATAAGATCCCCTCTCATCCTTCTAAACTCAAGAGTATACAACTCCAGCGCTCCATTCTTTCAGCATATGACAGTCCCGCCATCCCGGAAATTAACCTTGTAAACCTACGCTGCACTCCCTCAATAGCAAGAATGTCCTTCCTCAAATTAGGGGACCAAAACTGCACACAATACTCAAGGTGTGGTCTCACTAGGGCCCTATACAACTGTGGAAGAACCTCTTTGCTCCTATACGACAACCCAAATTTCCACCAACCCTGGTTGTGTGGCAATAAATTATATCTATCTATCTATCTACTCTACTCCTCTTGTTATGAAGGCCAATATGCCATTCGCTTTCTTCACTGCCTGCTGTACCTGCATGCTTACTTTCAAGTGAACCTCTGCCTCACCTGGAAAGACTGTTTGGATCCTTGAATGGGATCAAGGGGGGGAGGTAAAGGGACAGGTGTTGCATCCCCTGCGATTGCAGGGGAAAGTACCTGGGAAGGGGGTGGTTTGGGTGGGAATGAATGAGTTGACCAGGGAGTTGCGGAGAGCAGAAAGGGGTGTAGATGGGAAGATGTGGCCAGTAGTGGGATCCCCTTGGAGGTGGTGAAAGTGTTCGATTATATGTTGTATGCGACGGCTGATGGGATGGAAGAAGAGGACAAGGGGGACTTTGTCCTTGTTGCGAATGGGGGGAGGGGGAACAAGAGCAAAGCTGCGTGATATCGAGTGAGAGCTTCATCTATAATGGAAGAGGGGAACCCCTATTTCCTAAAGAATGAGGACATGGCATAGAACACCTCATCCTGGGCACAGATGTGGCATAGACGGAGGAACTGGGAGTAGGGGATAGAGACTTTACAGGAAGCAGGGTGGGAAGAAGTGTAGTCAAGACAGCAATGGGAGTCAGTAGATTTGTAGAAGATGTCGGTCAATAGTCTGTTTCCTGTGATGGAAACAATGAGATCTATTTATTTTTTCTGTTTGCTGATTATAGCAAACAGGGAATACTTAGTCCTCCTCTATCCCCTTTTCTCTCCCCTGCACTTGGTAGAGGTGAACCACCAAATGGCAAAGGACCATAAACAGTTTTTTAAAGCAGCATAAACTCATTTAGTCTTTCCAATTTGCATACCTATGTATTTCATCTGCCTTATTACTGAACCAAAATCATAATTCATAACTATAGGAACACAAGGATCAAAAGAAGGAATGAAACAAACAAGGCTAACGATTTAGGAATCAAATCAGTTATCATAAAGGGCAATAAAGAGGAAAAGTAAGATTGTGTCAAGAGAAAAATAAATACAATAAACCATCGTTATAACGGACCAAAGGGGAGAAGAAGGTGTCCGTTTTTGACAATTGTCCGCTATAACCGAGTAATTGTGTAACTAGCAGAAACAAACAACTACAGTGTGTAGGAAAGAACTGCAGATGCTGGTTTAAATCGAAGATATAGACATAAAATGCTGGAGTAACTCAGCGGGGCAGGTAGCATCTCTGGAGAGAAGGAATCGGGTCGAGACCCTTCTTCAGACCGATCAAACAACTACAGTTCCTGGTTAATACAAAAAAGGGCATAAAGTGCTGGAGTATATCAGCGAGTCAGGCTGGAGAACAAGGCATCTCCCGTCTTGGGTCCAGGCACTTCTTCAGGCTCTTGGTCTGGAACTGGACCTGGAATTCAGGTGAGTTGATGGCCAGGAGAGAGGCAAGGATCCACGCAGTCATTGGTGGCGGCCGGAATGCAGCTAAGGGGCAGCAGCGGCAGTGATGGTGGTAATGTTGGTGGCGGTGGTGGTGGAGGTAGTGGTGATGGGTGTGGCGACTGCAGCAGTGATGGTAGTGGCGTAGGTGATGGTGCTAGTGCAGAGGTAGTGGTGGAAACTGCAGTGGTAGCCATAGCGGCTACGGTGGAAGGATTGGCTGGAGTAGTGGCAAAGGTCGGAAGCTCTGCCTGGCAGTGAACGTCGGAAGCTCTGCCTGGCAGTGAACGTCGGGAAGTCAGTCCGCTATGACCGAAATCCGTTAAAAAGAGGTCCTTAAAAATGAGGGTTTACTGTAGTTTAAATACCATTTTCACTAAATTGGCCTATAATATGACGGTATAGCAAGAAATAATATTTGTTTACAACAGGATGCATGAGTGACTGAAGGTGACGATTCAGGTGGACGATTTGGTGAAGTAGGCATTTGCCATACTTGCCTTCATAGGGAAGGGTATTATGTACAAAAGTTGAAACATGATGCAGCTGTACAAGCTGTTGGTGAGAATATTGTGTTCTGATCGCCCAGCATAGAAAGGATGTCATTAATTTGGAAACGGTGCAGAAGAAATTCATCGGGATGTTACCTGTACTTAAGTTATAGTGAGAGGTGGATAGGCCATGGCTTTTTTTCTTTTGGAGCATAGGAGGCTGAGAGATGACTTTATTGAGGTGTATAAGATCACGAAGTGCACCAATAAAGTGAATGCTTACACTCTTTCCCAGTAGAGGATTCTAAAATTCATGTGCATATACTTAAGCTGAGAAGACGGCGATTTAAGAGGGGATTCGGGGACACCTTTTGCACTCAGAGGGTCGTCCTTATCAGGAATGAACTGCCAGGGGAAGCTATAGATGCAGATACAATTACAACTTTCAAAAAAAATTAGAACAGATACATGGATAGGAAGGATTTCGAGGTTTATGGATCAAGTGTAGGCAAACGGGACTAGCCAAGTTGGCTGGCATGTACAAGATGAGCAAAAAGGCATGTTTATGTCCTGTATAGCTGAGTGACTCTATCTTCCTTTGGGTGACCGGAACTGGGTGACCGGAACTACACACAGTACTCCTCACGAGCTCTCACCAATGGTTTTACAGCTGTATAATGATTTCCCAACTTTTGTACTCAATACCAGTCCCAATAATGGCATACATGGCAAATGCTTTCTTCACTACCCTGTCCATTAGACCTTATCACTTTCAGGGAACCTAAAGGAGTTGTAAAGGCTTTCAAACTTTACAACTCCTTCCCCTTCTATCGGGGAGAGGGTGGGGGGTAGACTAATGCCTACTCTCCTCCCTCCCTCCCCCCTCCCCAATCTTTGCACATCCCCCAAGCCTTTCCACTCGTCACTTTAATTTCATGTTTCATGTATTTTGTGTATTTATGACTGTTGGCAGATCGGTTCTCCTCCTGGGATAAATAAAGTTCTATCGTATCGTACCATGTACCTAAAGGACGATAGACTCATTGAGCTATACAGAATGGAATCAGCCCCTTCGGCTCATCTTGTCCATGCCGACCAAGTTGACATACTGGGCTCGTCCCATTTGCCTGCTCCCAGCTCCAATCTACTATACTTTCCAGGGCTCTACCATTTAACTGTGCAACTCCTGATCTGGTTTGACATATCAAAGTGTAATATCTCTCACTTCTCAGTGTTAAATTCAACGTACCATTCCTTGGCACAACCTTCCCAACTGATCCAGATCATGTTGCAGAGGAAAATGTCTGTACGATTTTCATAGTCAAGCAACTGACGTTTGATAATTGTCAAAAGTTACGTTGTTTATGTACTTTTTTTTAATGCAAGCGTCGGGATGGAGACATTGGATTTTTTTTTAATTATCAATTTCCGTGAATGTCACGTTGATACCATTCTGGGAGAATTAGTGCAGGCATAAAATGAGAATGTCCTGTTTATAGGCGACTTCAGGGAGAATATGTACTTGCTCCTTATTGTTTCCAAATGCAGTTTCAGAGGATTAGCACGAAACTCTGAAGCCACCAGGGAACCATCAGTGACACAAAGTGCTGGAGTAACTCTGGCGCTTTGTGTCGTCCCTTGAAAGGCCAGTAAACCTTGCGGGCCCTGGCATTGACTTACGCGTCCAGTCTTATCTTTTTCAGAGCCACCATCTCTCCCGTCACTTTATTCATAGCCTTGTAGACCACACCGTAGGTGCCCTCTCCGATCTTCTCCACCTTCTGGAAGTTGTCCATGGCGTCCTCCCGCCCCTGTTGACAGCCGCACCGCGCGCCCCGCCCCCCGCGTCCCCTCAATTCCCCCGCGCGCCTCCCTCCCGCGCACGCGTCCAACCGTCCTCTCCCCCCGGCGCGCAACCCACCGACCCCAGCGCGCGCCCAACTCGCCGCGCGTCCCCGCTCAACCTCCCGCGCGCCCAACCGTCGTCTCACCGCGCGCCCAACTACCCCCCCCCCTCACGTCCCCAACCCCTTCCCCGCGCACGCGTCCAACCATCCTCCTCCCCCGCGCGCCCATCCCCTCCACTCCCCAACACCTGTGCTCCCACGCGCCGCGCTCCTCCTCCACCCCCCCCCCCCCCCCCCCCCCCCCTCCTTCCATGAATCTGTCTACATACTTGGAAATAGTTTACTTTTGGAGATACAGCGTGGAAGATACCCAGCCCTTCCAAGATTCACTTGTTCTACGTCCTGCACACTAGGGGCCGATTCATCTACAAATCCGCACATCTTTGGAATATGGTCATGAGTGATGGCAGAATTAGGCCATTCGGCCCATCAAGTCTACTCCGCCATTCAATCGTGGCTGATCTATCTCTCCCTCCTAACCCCATTCTCCTGCCTTCTCCCCATAACCTCTGACACTGGCACTCATCAAGAATCTCTGCCTTAAAAATATCCATTGACTTGGCCTCCACAGCCTTCTGTGGCAAAGAATTCCACAGATTCACCACCCTCTGACTAAAGACATTCCTCCTCATCTCCTTCCTAAAGGAAGGTCCTTTATTTCTGAGGCTGTGACCTCTAGTCCTAGACTTTCCCATTAATGGAAAGGGATTGAAGAAGGGTCTTGACCAGAAACGTCACCCATTCCTTCTCTCCAGAGATGCTGCCTGTCCCGCTGAGTTACTCCAGCTTTGTGTCTATCTTCCATGGAAACGTCTTCACCACATCCACTCTATCCAAGCCTTTCACTATTCTGTAAGTTTCAATGAGGTCCTCTCTCATCCTTCTAAACTCTAGCTAGTACAGGCCCAGTGCCATCAAACGCTCATCATATGTTAACCCACTCGTTCCCGGAATCATTCTTGTAAACCTCCACTGGACCCTCTCCAGAGCCAGCACATCCTCAGATAGGGTGCCCAAACTTGCTCACAATATGGGAGGAATCCGGAGCACCCAGAGAAAATCCACAGTTTGAAACCGCTAATTGGCAGCTTAGATCTCTCCACTACTTCTAACCGTGATTCTAACTAGCAATGCATTATTTACAGTAACAGCAATAAGATTTTGATTTGTAAAATATTGAAACCTTTGTCGAGTCACTCTTGATATTTGGTCAACTGGTACAGAAAGGAGAGGGACAGTGGCTGGTGGAGGATTCTCACTGCCAGTTTGCTCCTGGGCCTGGCCGCAATAGCCATTGAAAGGAAGATAGACACAAAATGCTGGAGTAACTCAGTGGGACAGGCAGCATCTCTGGAGAGAAGGAATGGTGACGTTTTTCGGTTCGAGACCCTTCTTCAAGGGTCCAGGCAGCGAGCATTCGAGTGGCCTGCCTGAATCAACTGCCTGTCCGAGAGGCAGTTTGTGAACGCGGGTCACGACAGGATCCAGTTCATCATGCTTACTGATTATACTGTTGTAATTTGACAATTGCTTGATTGGTGTTTGTAAACTGCTATTTGGCTGTATTGATCATTCCAGGACTTGTAATGTGATTATGAAGAACATACTAAGTCAGTATAGGGAGCATCCGTACTCAGGATCAAACCCGGGTCTCCAGCAATGTAAGGCAGCAACTCTACCGCTGCACCATTATTCCTCCCTTGGTTAAATTTAAATGTTAACTAAAAACCATCGGACACCCAAACTATCACAATCCCATCGAGTCTCCTGTATGAACTCCGTTCTTACAGATTCTCCTCATATCTACTCAATAATTAAAAATAAATTGTCCAAGGGAAAAAAACTATTCATCATTTTGTTCCCTTTTCCTCTTTTATCCTGTTATTAGAATGATGATATAAATTTAAGTTTTGGGATGAAAAAACTTCTAATCATACAGTATTATGATGTTTGGAAACGCAATCATGGATAACTGCAGCATGAACCATACCAAAATATGGAGTTATATTCAAATACATTTGGATTCGTATCTGCACAACATTGCTTGCGGCTACCACCAGATGGCTGTGAAATGCATTCTAACTAGGCATTCACACATGCAGGACTTTGTTCTAAATTTAAACATTCAATATCAATATTTTATCCCAAACACCCTCACAAATTTTTACTTTAAAGTTGAAGTGCACAAGTTGTTTGGTGCAGAATAATTTAGAAAAGTTTCTTGACTAATTTAAAGATACAACTTTTTTTTTCTACATGGAGCTCTTTGGCAATGTACAAGCCAAATGACAGTGCAACAAATCAGAAAACAATATTTGTACCAAGACTGTAACTGCAAATGTTCTGTCAATATTTGTTTTCACAATTATTCAGATCAGCTTTATACATTTTAATAGTCCACTCTATTCCAGCCTACAAGATAAAATATTAAGCCAAATCTATTTAAGAAGGAACTGCAGATGCTGGAAAAAAGCTAGAGAAAATGCTAGAGAAACTCAGCGGGTGAGGCAGCATCTATGGAGCGAAGGAATAGGTGACGTTTCAATAGACAATAAACAATAGATGCAGGAGTAGGCCATTCGGCCCTTCGAGCCAGCACCGCCATTCAATGTGATCATGGCTGATTATCTCCAATCAGTACCCCGTTCTTGCCTTCTCCCCATATCCCCTGACTGCTATTTTTAAGAGCACTATCTAGCTCTCCCTTGAAAGCATCCAGAGAACCTGCCTCCACCGCCCTCTGAGGCAGTGAATTCCACAGACTCACCACTCTCTGAGAAAAAGTGTTTCCTCGTCTCCATTCTAAATGGCTTACTCCTTATTCTTAAACTGTGGCCCCTGGTTCTGGACTCCCCCAACATCGGGAGCATGTTTCCTGCCTCTAGCGAGTCCAAACCCTAAACAATCTTATATGTTTCAAGTTCAAGTTAAAGTGAGTTTAATGTCATGTGTCCCTGATAGGACAATGAAATTCTTGCTTTGCTTAGCACACAGAACATAGTAGGCATTTACTACAAAACAGATCAGTGTGTCCATATACCACAATATAAATATATACACGCTTAAACAAATAAACTGATGAAGTGCAAATAGCAGATAATGGACCACCAATAATCAGAGTTTTCTCCGAGCCAGGTTTAATAGCCTGATGGCTGTGGGGGAGTAGCTATTCCTGAACCTGGTTGTTCAATGAGATTCCCTCTCATCCTTCTAAACTCCAGAGTACAAGCCCAGCTGCTCCATTCTCTCAGCATATGACAGTCCAGCCATCCCGGGAATTACCCTTGTAAACCTACGCTGCACTCCCTCAATAGCAAGAATGTCCTTCCTCAAATCCAGGTGTGGTCTCTAGGGCTCTGTACAACTGCCGAAGGACCTCTTTGCTCCTATATTCAATTCCTCGTGTTATAAAGGCCAACATGCCATTCATTTTCTTCTCTGCCTGCTGTACCTGCATGCTTACTTTCATAGACTGATGTACAAGGACCCCTGGAATCCGTTGAACTTCCCCTTTTCCCAACTTGACGCCATTTAGATAGTAATCTGCCTTCCTGTTTTTGCTACCAAAGTGGATAACCTCACATTTATCCGCATTAAACTGCATGTGCCATGCATCTGCCCACTCCCCCAACCTGTCCAAGTCACCCTGCATTCTCATAGCATCCACCTCACAGTTCACACTGCCACCCAGTTTTGTGTCATCTGCAAATTTGCTAATGTTACTTTGAATCCCTTGTATATTGTAAATAGCTGCGGTCCCAGCACCAAGCCTTGCGGTACCCCACCAGTTACTGCCTGCCAT
The DNA here is from genome assembly GCF_010909765.2 of Amblyraja radiata. Classification (NCBI taxonomy): domain Eukaryota; kingdom Metazoa; phylum Chordata; class Chondrichthyes; order Rajiformes; family Rajidae; genus Amblyraja; species Amblyraja radiata. Next base: position 2,897,451 of record NC_045962.1, read on the forward strand.
TTGGAAAGGGACCCGTTAATTCCTACTCTTTATTTCCCGTCTGCCAACCACTTCTCTATCCATGTCAGATTGTAGGGTTGTGGTAATATGCGGGGATCGCTGGAAGGTGTGGACCAGGTGGGCCGAAGGGCATGTTTCCGCCTTGTATCTCTAAACTACAATGCCCAAACATAATGTTTGGGACAAAGACCCCTCATTTATTTATTTGCCTCACTTATTTATTTATTTACTTGCCTCTGTTCTCCACAATTTGAGATTTGTAATAGAAAAAAATCAAGTGTGGTTAAAGTGCACATTGTCAGATTTTATTAAAGGGTATTTTTATACATTGTTGTTTCACCCTGTAAAAATTACAGCTGTGTTTATACATAATCCCCCCCCCCCCCCCCTCCTCCCTCCTCCCCTCAAATTTCAGGGCACCATAATGTTTGGGGCACATGGCTTCATAGGTGTTTGTAATAGCTCAGGTGTGTTTAAATGCCTCCTTAATGCAGGCATATGAGAGCTCTCGGCAGTAGCATAATGAATTCTGAAGTGTATGGACACATCCTATCTGCTCAAGTTCAAACAAATGCCTCAAAACTCATTGGTCGACGGATCATTCTACAGCAAGACATTGATCTCAAACATACTGCTAAAGCAACAAAGGAGTTCTTCCAAAGCTAATAAATGATAAATTCTTGAGCGGCCAAGTCAATCACCCGATCTGAACCCAATTGAGCATGCCTTTTATATGCCGAAGAGAAAACTGAAAGGCACTAGCCCCCAAAACATGAATCGCAGACTTCAAGCAGTCATTGCATGCAAAGGATATGCAACAAAATACCAAACATGACTACTTTCATTAACATGACATTGCTGTATCCCAAACATTATGGTGCCCTGAAATGGGGGGGGGGGGTGGGAGAGGGACAATTTATAAACACTGCTATAATTTCTACATAGTGAAACCAAAATGTATAAATTTACCTTTTATTAAAATCTGACAATGTGCACTTTAACCACATGTGATTTTTTTTTCCTATTACAATCTCCATATCAAAGGGATCTACAGGTTCCTCAAAAAAGTAGCCAGCATCAGAAACTCTCACCACACTCTCATTTCACTCCTGCAATGGAGCCGGAAAACTAACGTCCAGGCTCAGAAACAGCTTCTTCCCAACAACCATCAGGCTATTAAATACTACAACCTCCAACTAAGCTCCCAACTACATAGGCATGGGGGCATTATTTTTGTCTTTGCACTACTATTGTTTTTTTTAAATATACTGAACTTTTTTGTGTTTATTATGGTGTTTGCAGAGTACCTTATTCACATATATGTTGTGCTACTGCAAGAAAGAATTGCTCTCTTTTGGGACATATGACAATAAAACACTCAACTCCTGCACTCATTTTAAATGTATAAAACAGATTAAGCTTGAAGGCAGTAATTTAGCATTGTTCCATTTACCAAGAGTTTTCTAAATGGAGAGAAAATCCAGAAATCGGAGGTGCGAAGAAACTTAGGAGTGCTGGTGCAGGACTCCCAAAAAGTTAATTTACAAGTCGAATCGGTAGTAAGGAAGGCAAATTCAATGCTGGGATTTATATCAACAGGACTGGAATACAAAAACAGAGATGTAACACTGAGGGTCTACAAGGCACTGGTCAGGCCGTATTTAGAGCAAATTTGGGCCCCATATGGAGGGCCCAGAGGATTATAAGAATTATTCCAGAAATGAGTGGGTTAGCATATGAAGAGCGCTTGACAGCATTGCACCTGTACTCGCTGGAGTTTAGAAGGTTGAGGGGAAACTCATTGAAACTTACAGAACAAATGAAAGGCATAGAGTGGATGTGGAACGAAAGATTCCCACTGGTGGGAGAGTCTAGCACTAGATGTTATCACCTCAGAATTAAAGGGCACTCTTTTAGAAAGGAGATGAGAAAGAACTTCTTTAGTCAGAGGGTAATCTGTGGAACTCATTGCCACAGAGGGCTGTGGAGGCCAAGTCAGTGGATAATTTTACGGCAGATATAGACAAATTCATGATTATTACGGGTGTCAAAGGTTATGGGGAGAAGGCAGGAAATGGGATTAGGAAGCAGAGATCAGCCATGATTGAATGGCGATGTAGACTCGATGAGCTGAATAGCCTAATTCTACTCCTATAACGTGAGATTTTGAAAGTAAGTTGAATCCATTAGTGTTCAAACAACAAACCATCTGTCACTCCATAGATCTACATTATCCAGACAAGGAAATTTTCTGTGCACATTTAGTGATTTTAATTGTGAAAATATGTTTGTTTCAAAAAAGATGTCTTAACAGAACACTAACCATTTTTATTTAACTATATATACAAAAAACAAATTGTTTTATCTTAAAGCGGTCTGTCTTCTGTCACACCAAAAACTTTTTAAAATATTTTTTTTGGTATTTTTGTTCAGTAATAGAAATCATGAGGAAACATTTGCATTAAAACAGTGGGATGTGTGAGAACCGATCAAAAGAAACATACGGCATTTTACTGATCCAAAAACAGATCACAATTTTGCAATCCTGAATTATGAAAACAGCAATATTTTTAAAAAGTTGTATGCCTGTAGTTTTAAATTCAAAAATGAATAGGCAACATTGCCTCATTTTTTATAAATAAATGGAGCATCACGTGAAAATACAGAGGAAGCATACAAATTCCTTTGAAGTTGTGCATCTCATGTGCAGAATAATCAAACAAATGCCAAAAAAACGATTCTTTCTACTTCAAAGATAACAATGAACGGTTCAATAATTTTGCCATCTGTCATTCTAAAATAACTATAGCTTTTGTGAGGAAGACTAATCAGTGGCAGAGACAATTGCGTAATCTTGTTACGATGTATGCAAAGAGCATATTAGTCAGCATTTATCTCTTCCGATATCCAAACATATCACAGTCCAGTTTCAAATCAAATTTTTATGCTGTACTTTAAGCATGTTGAGACAACCCAGTTTCTGGAAAAAAAATTGATTGCTCAATTCTCCAATTATAATAATGCGCACACAAAAAAAAAGACGCAACAATCCTGCTGCATGGGGCAGATGCACTTTCTTCCCAAACAATTTTAGTTAATGAATTTAATTTACAATAATGTCAACACTGCACATTTCCAAAAATGTAATTTTCCATTTGACAATTTTAGTCATGAATTGTGCGCTGTACAGTAAATGAATTGTTTTGCAGTCACTCAAACTGTTCCCTCAAAAGTTTCAGAAAACATTAATCGTAATTCACAGACTTTGAGTAGGAATAGATTAATCCCAAATGATATATCTGAGATGTATAATGTTGCATTCTTCGCAGCCCATAAGAGGCTACAAAACCAATTACTTTAACCTTGAGCAGTATTTGGCTACCAAATACCTCAAAAGAAACACAGGAAGTTTAAATGAAAGTATCTGAAAAATTCTCAGTGTACTGTAATCTGCATATTTGATTCATACAATATTCAAAATTAAACATCTAGTATTTTACAAGCCAAGAGCACTTTTTAATGGTGAAGTGAAGTTGCATTCAACTTTTCTGCTTTGAAGAGCATTTAAAGACATCCATTCACCTTAAAAAATACATTACTCCTCTTCTGGTCAGTCAACTGTTTCTTTTAGATTTAGGTTGAAGGCAAGAGAAATAATGTGGAAAGGCAGACAGAAATAGGAACAATTTAAAAAGACTATAATCTGGTGTTGGTTAGAAACACACATACACAGATTTCAGTTTTTAAAAGATTAGCAATTTCCCACCCTCCCAAGCCCAAAATAAGGAATACATTCAACATTAGAAACCTCAGATAATAAATAATTAAATTTTCATTTTCACATAAAAGTCTGTTTTTGTGTTTCCATCAATATCCCTGAAGCCCATTGTAGACTTTCTTCACTGGTCCTTGTTTAAGCATATTCTTTACATCTAAAGGATTAAAAAAAAAAAATCATCTATTTTTTGAATTCATAATCAACATTGCCTTATTTTACTCATTAAGGTGCGAGAGAATGTACGCACGGCTCTCGGATGGACAAGAGTCCGAATCTCATCCACGGAGAGCTATCAATTTTTGCACATAAACATCAATCAAACACCATGTATAAAGAGAACAACCCCCTGGATTTTAGCTTTGGAGAGGCTTTTCTTGGGGAATGTTGGGATGCAGGGCCTGCTGTGGTCAAGAAACCCAAAGACTGGTTTTCCCATTAAAGTCAATTTGCTCTGTACAAGAAAGCAAAGTATCTTCTGCCAATAAAAAATAAAGTAAGCTCCTCTGACAAACATAATGTGAAGAATAAACACATGAAAATTTTATGTGATAAAATGAAATTGTCATAAAATGCTGTGTCCCCAGCCACAGTGGGAAATGCAGGTGAAATCCCCAGTAATTTCCTCTCTGGTCGCTGCAGCTTTGTCATTATGCAAACTTTCTAAAATTCCTGCAGAATTTAAATCTAGGCTTTTTTATGCGAGTGTTGTAAACAACTGATAAGGTGCAGATTATTGAGTAGGAAGCCTGGCTCAGAACACATTTAAGAGCTAGTGGGTGGTGACAGCAGAGCAGCTTGTTGGCCTTGACGCTTGCTCTTGATGATCGACAATACTCCTGAAAAGGAACTTGCATCATTGATCCAGATCCACACCTCAGCTTTCAGCCGCTAGCTTTCTGAAGGCCTGGAACCACCACTTCCCATTAAAAATAACAAGAGACAGCTTGGTCCTTGGTTCCAATTTTGACCAAAACAGTTCCTGACAATTCACCATCTATTTTTGGGGAGTTAAAATTCAGTTTAAAAAAATGCAAATTTTCATTGAAACTTTTATTGCTTAAAAAAAGAATCCATTACTTATCTGGATTTCATCCATAATAATTACGATTTAATTTAACATTCAAAATTAAACTAACTTGGAACGAGTGATTGCATAAACCGTCGGGAACTTGTATCCTATTTAGGTATTTTGAGGAAGGCTAACATGAGGTTGAAGTGTTGATGTCGAAGTCAAAGTATGGATTTTGGGAACCCAGAGCTTTGTTGAGGCAAAGCAGCAATAGTGAACAGGGAAAGGAAAATTGTTCATTTTCTGGGTTGCACTAGTTGTTTAAAGGGGCAGTGATGGCACACTTCACTTAATACACGAGACAGCAAGGAGCTTTCGGGGAGAGGGGGGGGGGGGGTCCCTGATGACAATGGTCAGACCAAAGTTTCAGTCAGATACATGGGTGACTGTTAGCAGAGGAGGGAAAGGATTTTCGAGAGGTCGATATGAACTCTCGGGATAAAATGACAGCAGCAGCCAGACCGGTAGCACCATGACTGTCGCTGTTGTACGGCACCATAGGTCAAGGACTAGGCACGCAAGAATGACAAGGGATTCTTTAGTCAAGGGCACAGATGGCCATTTCTGTGGCCGCTAACACGATTCCAGGATAGTGTATCGCTTCCTTGGTGCCAGGGTCAAGAAAGTCTAAGCCAACACGAGAGATTCTGAAAGCAATCAGAAGTCATGGTCTACATTGATACTAATGACATAGGCAGGAAGGGAATTTAAGGAATTTGCAGAAAGCTAAAAAGCAAGACATCTTGGAGGGCTCATCCAGTGAGGCAATGATGGTAGATTTCAGGATAAGAATAGACAATCATCATAGGGTTATACTACAGTCGTACCCCCCCCCCCCCCCCCCACCCAAATAGCCAACAGGAGATGGAGGTAAAGATGAAGATCTATTGTGGAAAGATGTGAAAGCAACAAGGCAGTTGCACTGGGTTACTTTAATTTCCCCAAAATGTACTAGGACTCCCTTAGTGTGAGAGAATTAGATGGGGCAGAGTTTGTAAGATGCATCAAGTAGAGTTTCTTTATACAGCGAGTTGATTATCTAACCAAAGAAGAGGGCATGTATTGGGAAATGAGCCTAGCCAGGTGAATGGAATTTCAGTGGGGGGGAAATTTTGGAAGTTATCATAACTAAGTTATCAGATAGTTGTGGACAAGGATACAAATCGATCCGAGGGGGGGGGGGGGTTAATGCCACCTTGAGGAAAGGCTAATTACAACAGCATTAGGCAGAAGTGGGGAGAGTAGGTTGGGCGTGGCCATTTTCTTGGGCAAATCCCCACCTGACCTGCTGGAGTTGTAAAGAGCAGCTGGATAGGATTCAGGACCAACATGTGCCAGTGAGGAAGGAGGACAAGGTTTGGGTACCTTAGACAAGGAGATATGTTGCAGACGCAAGTCAAAAAGAAAAAGTACAAGGTTTAGGACGCTGAAATCCATCAGGGTTCTGAGGAATATAAAGAAGCAAGAGAAATAAGGAAGTTTAAAAAGAGTCATACTTTTGTAAATTGTATAAAAATCTAAAATTTCTGGACGGATATTTTTAGAATAATTTCTGAAGTTGTTAATATCCAATTGGATCCCGACTCAAAACTAATAATATTAGGAATATCAGAACAAAGTCTAAAACTTACAACAAGCCAAAGGAACTTCCTTGATTATAGTATAATAACTGGGAAAAAATTAATATTAAAATTTTGGGAAAAATCCAACAACCCCCACAATTAAAATGTGGATTATGGAGATGTCGGAGACCTTACATTTGGAAAGAACTAGACTTGTCTTAATTGACAAACAAGAATTATTTGCTAGAATATGTTCTCCATTTATTGATTTTCTGAAAGGGTAAATTGGTCCGGCACGGAAGCCCGACTGAAGCTTGAACCCAGGATTAGATGAATAGTTATGTTTTATAATCTACGGACCTATCTCCAAAGTTGTATTATTGGTAATTTATTCTATTCTTTTTAATCATTTTTTTTTCTCCTTTCTTCCTATCTATAAAAAAAATAAACAAATATAAGCTGTGTTAATATGTAATTGATAAATGAGGACCTCAACTATTTTGATAGCTGGGATCCCAACTATTAACAATATGTAATTGATAAACAAAATATCTTCTAATATATGCTTGTATATGCTTCTAATAAAAATATTATTAAAAAAAAGTTATGAATATGTAATTGATGAGTATGATTAAAGGGAATCCCGTCATTTTATCCATACAGCATAAGAACGCCGCAGGAGATCCTTTTCCCCTGTGGCTTTCAAACTGTACAATTCCTCCCCCTTCTGTCATGGGGTAGACCGACCCTCTCCCCCCCCCCCCCCCCACAATCTTTGCACAACCCCAATTCTGGACTCTCCACTCATCACTTTAATTTCATCTTTCATGTATTTTGTGTTGTATGACGGTTGGCAGACCAATTTCCCTCTTGGGCTAAATAAAGTTCTATTGTATCATATATTAAACACAGGAGGGTAAATCAGGAGGGTAAATCAGGAGAAGTCGGAATGGGCGAGGTTCTAAACAAGTACTTCACATTGGTATTCATTATGGTGGTCTGGAGGATAGTGAGATCAGTATGGGTTATGTTGATATTCTAGGCATGTTGATATAAAGGTGGTGGTGCTGGTTCTCTTGAAGAGAATTGAGGTGGGATATATCCCAGGGTATTGAGCGGAGCAAAAGGAGATTGCTGGGCCTTGACAGGAGCAGGACTGGAGAATAGTCAATGTGTGTTTAAGAGTAGAAATACTGATAAACCTGGATAGTATCGGCCAATGTGCCTTACCTCAGGGAAACTATTATAAGTACTTAAGGATAGGATCTACTCACATTTGGAAAGCACGGACTTATTGAGGATAGTCAGCATGGCTTTGTAGGAGAGTTTTTACAAATTTGATTCTTTTTTTTATTTTTATAAAGAAGGTGATGAAAATGATTGATGAGGGTAGGTCAGTGGATATCTATATTATTAAAAGTCTGATCTTGACCGCTTTTGGCCCACTGTGCTGCGATTTCCGAGAAAAAGCCGCCACCTAAGGCCGTCATTTTTGGCCACCTCGCTCAGAGCCCACGTCTGCCTTCCTGAACCAGAGGATTTTTCCCATCGATGAAAAATCAGAGATATTAATGGGGTTTTTTTAAATCACCATTCTCTCTGCTGCCCCTGCTGGAGGGAGGGGGAGGGACTATAAAACCAGGAAGTGGTGTGCCTCAATCAGTCTCTGCAAGATGGGGGTCACGTCTCTCTGAGCTCTGAATAACACTGAACACATGTCTACTAAACTGTGAGTGCCCTTAATGTGGTTTGAAAATGAAAATATGGTTGGTATGAAGTAAAAAGGCATGCTTACAAATGGTTGTTTGGGAGGTTTGGGTTGAAGTAAAAAGGCACTCTCTCTCTCCTCCTCTCTCTCCCCTCCCCCACCTCTACCCCCTCCCCCACCTCTACCCCCTCCCCTCTCTCCACCCCCCCTCTCTCTCTCCCCTAATTTTCTCCCCCTCCCCCACCCTCTCTCCCCTCCACACCCCCCTATCCCCTTCCCTCCACCCTCCCTGCTCCCCCTCTCTCAGCACCCCCTCTCTCTCCCCGTCACTCAGCACCCTCTCTCCCCCCCTCTCCCCCCATCCTCCCCTCCCCCTCTCTCCCCTCTTTCTCTCCTCCTCCACACCCTCCCCCATCCTCCCTCCCTGGCCCCTACCCTCCACCCTCCCTGCTCCCCACCTCTCCCCCCTCAGCACCCCCTATCTCTCACCCACCCTCCCTCTTATCCTCCCCTCCAACCCCTCACCCTCTTGCCCCTCTCCCCGTCTGTCTCTGCCCCTTCTCTCTCTGCCCTCACCCTCTGCCCCCGCGCCCCACCCCGTCTAGATGTGACTGCAAGTTTGGGGCTATGCGTTAGTAGATAGGGTGGTTATGGAGTAAAAGGAGCAAATTAATAATATTAATATAATATCAAGGGGGATAAGTAGCATGTGTGCGGGGGGGGGGGGGGGGGAGATAGTTAATGTGTGTGACGCTGCATGCCGCCTCCCCCCCCACAACCGCCCAAGTCTGCACTTGGTCTAGTTATCTATATACGAACATCAGTACAACTTTGAACAAGGTCCCTCATGGTAGATTAATCCAGAAGATTAAGACACATGGGATCCATGGAAATTAGGTAGACTGGATTCAAAATTGGCTTGGTCATAAAAGACAGAAGGTAGTGGTGGAGGAGTGTTATTCTAAAGGGGGGTCTGCGACTTGTGGGCCAGTTGGAAATATGGGCAGAGAAATGGCAGGTGGAATTTAATCTGGAGAACCATGTAGTGTTGCAATTGGGAGATCAAATAGAAGAGAATCACAGGACCCTTCTGAGCATTGAAGAACAGAGAGGTCTTGAGGTGAAAGTCCACGGTGCCCTGAAAGTGGTTCCACTAGCAGACAGGGTGGCAAAGGTGGCATTTGAAATGCTTGCCTTTCTTGTTCATGGCGCTATGTATAAAAGCCAGAAAGGTCATGTTGCAGCTGTCTAAAATGTTGGCGAGGTTTCATTTCGAGTACTGCATGCAGCTCTGGTTGTTTCATTACAGGTAGCATGTGGAGGCTCTGGCGAGGGCGCACAAGAGGTTCACCAGGATGCTGCCTGATTAGAGAGTGTATTAAATATAAGAAGACATTGGGCTAACTTTGATTGTTTTCTCTGGAATGTCAGAGACCGAAGGGTGTCCCAGTAGAAGTATAAAAAAAATAAAAAAAATAATGAGGCATACACAGGGTAGATAGTTATAAAGGTTTTTTCTCAGGTTGGAAATGTCAAATGGGCAGCACAGTGGTGCAGCGGCACAGTTGTTGCTTTACAGCACTTTCAGCGCCAGAGACGCGGGTTCAATCCCGATAACAGGTGCTGTCCCTACGGAGTTTATATGTTCTCCCTGTGGGTTTTCTCTGAGATCTTAGGTTTCCTCCCACACTCCAAAGATGTATAGGTTTGTAGGTTAATTGGCTTTGTATAAAAAATATAAAATTGCCCCTAATGTGTAGGGTAGTGTTAATATGCGGGGATTGCTGGTCGGCGTGGACTCGGTGGGCCAAAGGGCTTATTTCCAAACTAAATACCAACAGGCATGAGGTAAGAGGGAAGGTCTAAAAGAGATTTACGAGGCAAATTTATGCAGATGTGCAATTTTGCATTTGGCATCATCATCACCACAAACATCGCCTGCCATTGAGCCTGTTCCTGTGCTGGACTGCTCCACATTCTGATTATCTAAATATTTCTTATGTACAATTTATTGTATTTGGTTCTCTGAATTAGATAGAGCCAGAACCACTGACAGCAAATGATCTTAGTTATATTAAATATTTCTCAGTCATCAGTGACTATTTCTCACAGGCTTTAACATAGTTAATTGATGTCCAGACCTAAAAAGTCAAAGTCCCAGAATTTCCTTCATTATCTGGCAGAGACAGAGAGGAATGACCAGAACTGCAATACGACCTGACAGATTAATTACCATCTTTGGTCATCAATGCCATTATGCTTGTATAATGCAACTGATTAAATCCCAAAGGTGCACGAAATAGATCATAGGTAGATATTTTTCATCTAATAATTCTCACGAGTCACACTTTGTGGTAGATTTATAATGGAGTCGAGTGAAAAAGCTCATTTCGACAACGGATGAAAGAAGAGCTAATTTCTACAACAGAGTAGACCAAGGATGCCAGAAATGTCCTACTTTCTCATCAGTTTTCTTCCCTTCACCAGTGGCAACAATACTTATATGACAAGTGAACAATGAAAAATAAAATGTGAGTATTATGTCTGGAATGTAAAGGACAGCACAGTGGCGCAGGAGTAGAGTTGCTGCATTACCACACTTACAGCGCCAGAGACCTGGGTTAGATCCAGACTATGGATGCTGCCTGTACGGAGTTTGTACGTTCTCCCCATGACAGTGTGGGCTTTCTCCGAGATCATCGGTTTTCTCCCACACTCCAAAGCCGTACAGGTTTGTAGGTTAATTGGCTTGGTATAAAATGTAAATTGTCCCTAGTGTGCAGTATAGTGTTAACGTGGGTTGAAGGGCCTGTTTTCATGCTGTATTAGAAAGGCGCTATATAAATCCCATCCATTATTATCTCCAACTATACCAAAAACTAAACCAGAATGTAACAATTTAACAATAAATACTTGCCTTCTTTCTGATTGTCAGTAAGTTTATCCTTGGGAAAATCCACATCAAATGTTATTATTAGGGAACCCCTAATGTTGTTATTGTCAAAATTTGGTAATCCCTCTCCTTTCTTCCATAGTTTTGCACCGGGTTTTGTAATCTTGTCTCTAACTACATGAACCTGGGAAAAGATGCAAGATAAAATTAAAACAATTTTCCAGAGATAATATTAAATTTTCTTAATACAATCTTAAAGTACAATTATTTTCTACTTTAAAGAAAATTACAGACTTAATTGTGAAGAGTATAACAAAACTTGTTAGAATGGTCTATTAAAAGTTTGACGATGAATTTGAACTCCATACCTTGTGCCCATCCAAATGTGAAATATCCATTTCAAAACCTATGAGTGCTTCCACTAATGAAATTGTGACATTTGTATAGAGGTCATCACCCCGTCTTTCAAATACGGGGTGCCTAAAGTAAAAGAAAGCAACTGATGAGATTAAAGAATTACTTAGTATAACTTACCACGTTAAATTGCATTAAACAGAACCATTTTGCATAGAGCTTGCACCAGAGTCGAGATACCCAATCTGCTGAATTAACTCAGCGGGACAGGCAGCATCTCTGGAGAGAAGGAATGGGTGAGGTTTCAGATGCTTCAGTGACCTGAAGCATCACTCATTCCTTCTCTCCAGAGATGCTGCCTGTCCCGCTGAGTTACTCCAGCATTTTGTGTCCACCTTCGATTTAAACCAGCATCTGCAGTTCTTTCCTACACAATCAAGTCCTCCATCTCTGTTATCATTCTGGTAAACCTCTTCTATATAATTTTAAAACTTCTCTATCTGTCAACTGTTGTGCCCCAAACTGGATATATTTTTCCAGCAGAAACCCAACAGTATACGACAATTTTTTTTCTTTAAAAAAAAACTATTTACTTATTACCAAGCTTTTTTTTTAAATGTGAATTTACTCCACCTTCTAATATTTACAAAGATATACACATCCCGACATCGTAACCTCTGTTCCTATATTTTTTATTTAAAATTGTACTATTTAATTTATATTTCCTCCACCCATTGGATTGAAAATCTACCTCTCTGCATCTTGGCTGACAAAATTGAGATAAAAGAAAGGAAATCCACCAACAGTCTTAAATAAAGTAAATAAAAGAGCTCTCACTTTAAAACCTTTATTTTGAATTTCAGGTCACCTGGCTCTCCATCTATATGTGGTTCACCTATAGAGAAAAGAGAATGTACAACTTCATTTCTGCACAATAAAGTTGGCAATTTTAGTTATCATTTGTCACCATTTTACAATAGCAAAATGCAGAATCTTACTTTAATATATTTTGATTTATGGATACATTCATCTTTATGAACATTTGTGCCATAAAGCACCAACAGATCGGTGCTGGCATTGGTTGAGAAGGTGAGATGAATTCAAACTCATTTGGGCTTTCAGAAGCATGGGCGGAAATCCCAGGGAGGGGCCAAGGGATAAACGTGTCACCCGCCCCCCCCCCCGTCCCGTTTTGAGAGGTGGGGGACGACCCCCCCATTTTTTGTAATCCGGATTTTAAAACCAATTGAAATCTCCACTCTCCGCGAGACAGTGGGGGTGGGACTGCTGATCGAGGGCGCCGCTTGGACGAGAGCGATGTCAGTCAGCAGGCAATGGGCAGGGGCCATGATGATTCAGCGCGATGATTGGAGGGAGACGTCCCGGTGAAGCAAAGATCAATGAGCGGAGCTTGAATTGCATGCCCAGGTCATAGGTCACAAGCGAAAAACACTCTCGGCAGCCCTGGACACAGACCTGCGCCTCATCCGCAGCCAGGATCGATCCCGGGTCTCCAGTGCTGCAATCACTGCCGAACCACCACTGGACCATCCCCGTCCCCACCCGAGTGCCGCCCGCCCCCCCCCCCCCCCCCCCCCCCCCAAGCCCGGGGGTGGCCAGAGACGTCGGGAGTCAGACGGGACCAGAAATTTTATTTTTGTATGCTTCGTTGTCACCTTCTCCTAGCTAATGATAAATTCTACATTTTCTTTATGTCTCGTTTTCACACCTTATCCTTCCATATCACCGTGTCTCCCTCTCCCCTGACTCTTTGTCTGAAGAAGGGTCTCGACCCAATACGTCACCCATTCCTTCTCTCAAGGGAGACCCTCAAATTTAAAATGGAAATAGGAATACATACAAGAAGGAAATTAGGAGGATGAAGCGATATCTCTGGCAGGCAAGATAAAGGTCTGAAGAAGGGTCTCGATCTGAAATGTCACCCAATCCTTCTTTCCAGAGATGCTGCCTGTCCCACTGAGTTACTCCAGCATTTGGTATCTACCCAAGATAAAGGAGAATTTGAACGGATTATGTCAATATTAAAGCCAGGGAGAGCGTAAGTTCAGGAAATGATCTAACTTCTTTATCCTTCTTCACCGTAAATGCAGACTCCAATTTATTTACTGCGGAGAATAATATGGACATTAGTGAGTTTAAATGAGGGAAGAGTAACTTCCTGGAGCATTAACACAATCAAAGGTACTGGACGTCTTGAAATGTATAAAGAATGCAATATCATGTATTTTGGGAAATTAAACCAGGGCAGGACAGACATCATGAATGCAGTGGCCAGGGGAATGTTGACGTTTAAAATGACTTGGCAAATCACTCAGTAGAAGGAAAGTTAAGGATGCTGTCATTCCATGAATAAAAATAATAAAAACAAAAATCTTATAATCATGTGCGAAAGGGAGATGCTATTGCATGTCAGCCAGTCAAGCCAGCAACATTGCAGTCCCCAGAACGTCATTTTGAAGAGATGGAAAAAAATGGACCAAAAGATTTCTTCCATTCAAGAAAAGGATGATGCAAACCGTAATTTTATCTTTTTACTTCAAAGAGCATAAAGTATCTTACTCAAAACTTTGAAAGACATGCCTAAATAACATTATCCAACCCCCCCCCCCCCCCATGCAGCCTGTTGTTAGTACTAAATGGAACACAATATGTCACTGTATGATCATACCTTCTCCAATGAAAGGATATTCCATTCCATCTCTGACTCCAGGTTCTATCTCCACCTCAAGTGTTCTCTCCTCATTTACAAGCCTGAAATTTAAATTAAAACAATTTAAAATATTCATTCATTTGATTGGTGTCAAGACTGAGCTTTGTGATTACAACTTTCCCACAACAAAGCCTACCAGATATATCCAATAAATAGGATTGACTACATTTAGAGAACTCTCACTCATACGAAAAAACATTATTCCTTATGTTTTAAATGAATTGTCACTTCATACTCTTCAGGATTCAATTTATACATTTTCATATGAGAATTTTGTCATACAAAGATGATCATAATGTTCCAACTCAAAAGATAGATAGTTGTTGAACTACAGTGTCCGTCGTAGTATAATCTAAAACACCAAGAGCAACAAATGCTTTTTTTTTGCTTAAAATATTTTAATTGCTTAAAATTTTATAAAGTCAGCCATTTTTTGTTTACTGGCCCCGCAGGCTCCTCAATGACAAAATACAAAATATGAAAAGCAGTACTTACTTAACATTGGGACACTCATCACAAACCATCTCTTGGGTCATTTGGAATCTTCCAGGACCCAACTGTGTGGTTCTCATTTCCTGTCTACAGTTGCATTTCCTCTTTCCTGGAGCCTGCTTTGCCACTGGCTTGTTTCGTACAACCTGTAAAATTTACCAACGTTTAGCTTCATCAAGTTATCAATGATTTAAACGATTGCATATTTTTAAAAATCCATTATCCATGAAAGCAAAGTAACACCAATATATCGGTAAAATTGGTAATGAATACTCTTATCCTTGGCTTAATGGATAAGTATAACTGTGTGGTTAAGCAGAAAAATGGACCAGGATGATTTTTGGCGAGTTATTCATATTGAGCCAGGATAAAGGTTACGGGGAGAAGGCAGGAGAATGGGATTTAGAGGGAAAGATAGATAATCCATGATTGAATGTCATAGCGGACGCGATGGGCCGAATGACCTAATTATTATCCTACGTTATGAACGCATGATAATAGAGGTGGTGGGTAGAAAGACTATTATTGTTCATCACTGTCCAGAAATGCCTGATGCCCACAGACAACATCCACCACATATCAAACTTAAAAAGTAAAAAAACGTTTCTGTAGAGTTTAGAGACACAGCATGAATGTTGGCCCATCAAGTCCGCATCGACCAACAATCAGACCGTTCACTAGTTCTACCCTACACCCAAAGTACAATTTGCAGAAGCAAAATTAACCTACAGACCTGCGCATCTTTGGAATGTGGGAGAAAACCAGAGCCCATAGAAAATCCACGCGGCCACAGGGAAAAAATGCAAACTCAGTGCAGACAGCACTCGTAGTCAGGATGGAACCCAGGTCTCTGGCACTGTAAGGCAGCAACTCTACCGCTTTGCCACTGTGTCGCCCAGAGGGTGAATATAAAACTATTCCCAGCAAAGTTTTGAGGAAAATAGAGATGCAAGAACAAAAATTGGTGACATTAAAAATTAAAAACTAAGCAATCTATTAAGTAAGTGAACTTTAATGCACGATTCCTTATTTACAAGAAAACTGGCTATGAACTTCTTCGCAATGACATGATCCTATCCCCAATGCTTGTATTTTATATTATGCAACTGAGTTTTAATTTAAACCTTTGATCAACAGAAAGCAGAGATTGCTACAACTTTTTACACCAATTCAAAAATTCTAAATAGACACAGTAACCACCCCTTTAAAAAAAATTTTTAAAAAGCCTGCTATGAGCCGTAAATTACTGATGGAAATAATTTTACATCCCATCAACAGATCACAGGTGTAACCACACAAAAACTCACCCATCCATGTCTCTCAAAGCTATCTTGCTGGTGTTACTTTGCTTTCATGGTCAATGCATTTCAAGAATAGGATGTTCGTTGACAGAAGGACAGCATGTTCAACCGGAAACATTCACCCAAAATTTGCAGCTGTATTAACGGCAGAGTGCAATTTGTTGCAAATCTAACAGCAACACGGGGATTTTCATGCATGAGTGGCGTAAAAATCTCACAGCTGCCGTCAAAGTTCAATGCTCCTCCACGGATCTCGCCGCTTCACAGCTAACATCATGACTCAGGGAAACACCCCAAAAATATTATGCTTTATTGCACAAGTTTTCAAAACTGCAATTAACTACAATTTCTGCCTTCTACTAGGTATCATGCTCCAATCCTTTGTCGTGGAATTTAGCAACTCAATACTTGGAAGCAGTGGGAAAAGTCTTCACCCATTCCATAAACTAGGCGCTGGTGCTGTAGGTTTAATTTAAATCTCTGTGAAAACCACCCCCCAATTTGGACACTGCCTTGATTGTCCACTTTGTACCTTTAAAAGCTTATACTTCTGATTAACTTTGCCAGGAATAAATGATTGAATTATTGAATGTAATAAACCTATTAGATATCCTATGCACCCTTAAAACAACTCCAGTCAGCAAAGAAGCTCCCCTCACTGTATCAACATTTGCCCTTCAACATGACGATAATCTTTTAGCGTGTAGGAAGGAACGGCAGATACTGGTTTACACCGTAGACAAAAAATGCTGGAGTAACTCAGTGGGACAAGCAGCATCTCTGAAGAGAGGGAAAGGTTGATGTTTCAGGTTGAGACCCTTCTTCAGACTTTTAGCAGCAGTAGAAGGGAATACCGAATGTCCATATTTTGATAGAGGAAGGAGTGAATGACTTGGGCTAGGACAAAAAAGATTCAGTCCGTTAAAGGAGTTGTGCATGTTTTGATCGGAGTCACCCTGAGGCTGGTTGATAATGAAGAGAAACAGACATTCTCTTGCAGACCTTCTTGTTAGAATCTCTAAACCCCAAGTACATCACGTTTGACCATGATTTGAACACAAAGACAACAATAAACAGTTAACTACAGCTATGTCTTTAACATTTTGAGTGTAGACAAGTAACTTTGCAGAACTACACATTTACAATTTGAGAATATTGTAGCTACCAAGATACCTCTGAATAATAATGGACACAAAATTCTGGAGTAACTCAGTGGGACAGGCAGCATCTCTGGAGAGAAGAAATGGATGCCCTCTGAATACCTTTTCATAATATTTCAAATGGAAGGTCTAAAATTTTGAGGCCAGGGAACCTAAATGCCCCCAAATTAGTGTTATGAGGGCTGACCCATGCATATACACAAATACAGCAATTATTGATCAACCGGCAAATATGCCTATGACCATGCTCGATGTGCCAAATGACAAATAAATCTGGTCTGGAAGCTTCCTTCATCTCCATCAGAATGGTGTGAATGGGTTATGATTATGTCAGTAGACAAACTGCTTACAAAGCTGACCTTTTAATTTCAAACTGAATACTGCTTTCAATGTACAGTCGAACAGATTGGGGGTTGAGAAGGAAACATTACTCTGTACTCCAGAAGAATGGTTATAACTAATGAGGATTTTTGACTCCAGAGAGTGTCTCCGTGTCATGTAAGTGATCAACTTGCTTGTCATGGGAAAGGGTCCATTATGCATTCTGCCTGGACACATCTAGCACAAGATGCCGAGGCTTCTGGAGCATCTGCAAGAACTTCTGAAGCTGTTAGAGGGACAGCACTGTGCTGCTGGACAGGTGGGATGCCAAGATCATGACCTTACATAAGAACACGCAACTGCAGGGATTGCGACAATTAACAAAACATTTCCCCACTGGATATCAAGGCGAGAGTAATTGCCCTTGTGGTCGAGGCCAGGCTACAGTACTTACCCAAATCCCAGGGTGGGTTTACAACTGGGAGATCCACAACCCAGACGACCACCTCAGTGTGGCAGCTGCACAAGAAGTGCCGAGAGTGAAGGCCGTTAGATGTTGCCTTTATCAACCTCACCGAGGACGGTGTCAGTAGGAGCGGTTTATTCAAACTGCTGAAAACATGTGGCTGTCTGGAGCTGCACAGGGTGATCTACAAGGTCTACGCTGGAAATCCTCTCCAACCACAGCAGGGTTACATTGGGTTAAATCAGTGTCCATGCTATTCGGCATATTCCTCTCATTTCTGCTCTCATGTGTCTCCAGCCCATCCACACAGAGCCTATCTACACACCGGGCCCAGTGGAAAGCAGCTCAACCTTACTCCGGGAGCCCACCAAAGGTGAAGCAGGTCCTCATTGGAGAGATGGCCCCCACACAGATGATGCTGAAGGTAATCAAAATCAAAGACCCTATAGTGGAGCAAGATAGACCACTCCTTCTAAATGCAATGGACTGACATGTAGTACGCAACGGAGCGGAACGTGGGCCTTTTTTTCATCCATTTCCATAACCCGACCCGACCCGTAGTGTAATCAGCGTTGCGGGGGAACAGTTTGTGTTAATAAATTATAATTCTGAAGACGAGGAGAAGATTTTTCCCAAGTAACTTTTATTTTTACGAGGATGTTTCCGTAACTGGCTTCCGTCTCAGCACTAGTATCCTATGGGATCTTTGGTGCGAAGACGGAAGCCGGATACAGAAATGGGGCCGAAAATTACCCATGAATCTGCCCATGACTGTCTTTTTTGTCGAGTGATCTATCTTGCTTGCTATAGGATATTTGGACAAAAGTGCTGGAGAAACTCAGCGGGTGCGGCAGCATCTATGGAGCGAAGGAAATAGGCAACGTTTCGGGCCAAAGCCCTTCTTCAGACGGCCCGAAATTCTGCCCGAAACATTGCCTATTTCCTTCGTTCCATAGATGCTGCTGCACCCACTGAGTTTCTCCAGCACTTTTGTATACTTTCGATTTTCCAGCATCTGCAGTTCCTTCTTGAACAGATGATGCTGAACCAGTCTCGCTAATGGACAGACGCTCTCACT
Organism: Amblyraja radiata; assembly: GCF_010909765.2. NCBI lineage: Eukaryota > Metazoa > Chordata > Chondrichthyes > Rajiformes > Rajidae > Amblyraja > Amblyraja radiata. The sequence continues at coordinate 2,916,364 of NC_045962.1, forward strand.
CCTGCAAGGAGCCATCAACATCAAGATAGACACAAAATGCTGGAGTAACAGCAGATCAGGCACATCTCTGGAGAAAAGGAATGGGTGATGTTTCAGGTCAAGACCCGACCTTTTGGGTCAGATTAGGAGTCTGAAGAAGGGTCTCGACCCAAAACGACACCTATTCCTTTTCTCCAGAGATGCGGCCTGACCCCCCCCCCCCCCCCCGAGTTAAACCAGCATTTTGCGCCAATCTTCGGTGGAAACCAGCATCTGCAGTTCCTTCCTGCACATCAGCATCGGGAAGCTGAATGCCATGGCCCGGGCTGCTGCTACACCGTATAGTGCACAGATAGTGTGGTACTGGAGGTTGCTGACAGATACACACATCTAAGCTCCACAATCACCAGCAGCCTGGTATTGATGCTGAGATCACCACAGTACAAAAGCTGCACCTCCCACTGTCGCTGCCTCACTCATCTTTTAACATGTGCAGGTATTTGCGAGAGTACCAGAGGTATTCCGAGGTACAGGAGGCTGGTATACTCTCTGATAAGGCCCTACAGCACTTTTGACTTGGCTCTCAAGGCAATGTTGAACTCCTTTCCGCTTTGTTAACTGGGCAGGAGGGAGTGGTTACACAAATGCAACAATTAACAGGTTTGTGATGGGTTTCTGTTAACTACTTACTTCTACAAAATTGCCCGAATACACTTCTTCGAGTGTAACTTCCAGGTCCACTACTATGTCACTTCCTCGAGGAATGTTCCGGTCTTGTTGTCGTGGACTTCCTCCAAACATGAAACCAAAGTCTCCAAAGAAGCTACAATTAAAAAAAATAAAACAATTTGTCGAGAAAAAGCAAAAACTAAAAAAGTGTCTTACTGTTACTTTTTCCAAATGGAATTTTCAGTCTACTTTACATTTGGTCAAAATAGTTATCTCAAAGGGAATCACAGTTTTGATGTTTAGAGATCTCATGTTCAACATTTGCTGTGTTAACGAACAGCTGCTCTGAGTGAGAATTGTCAGGGTGCAGTTTTCAGCTGTGAGTGGTTGCATTAGCACAAATGGTTCCCAATCCTGATCATTGCAGATAAACTCTTGTGCAAGAATTAGCTTTAACGACAAACGGTAAATTGTAGCAATTTTACTTTTTTTTGGTAGTTCAGTGCCGACCAACAATTCCCGCACACTAACACTACCCTGCACACACTAGGGACAATTTACACATACACCAAGCCAATTAACCGACAAACTTGTACGTCTTTGGAGTGTGGGAGGATACTGAAGATCTCGGAGAAAACCCACACAGTCACAGGGAGAACCTACAAACTCCATACAGACAGCACCCCTTGTCGGGATTGAACCCGGGTCTCTTGCGCTGTAAGGCAGCAACTCAACTGCTGTGCCACCCGAGCAATAGGGAATAAAACAAAGACACTTAAAGCTTGCTTCCCATGCCAATTGCAAAATGATATACAGAAAGCACAATGGTAAGAGTCGAGCCCCACAGAGGGAGAACACATTTCATGCATAAGACTAAAGCATCCTAAGCTCTGACATCAAGACTGCAAAGTGCACTACTTACTGTGAAAAGATGTCATCATGAGAACCTTGACGGCCTTCCTTCAAACCCTCTTCACCATACATATCATACTGTTTCCTCTTCTCTTCATCAGACAAAACCTATTCAAGTATAGATAACACCGATCAATAGATTGTTTATCATTTAGCCTACATATGCACAGCTAAAGTGGAAACCATAAAGGAAAATGTAATTCCAGTTTGTCATAAATGAGACAGATTCTTTCACATTAAACATCATTTTCAGCACTTCATAAGTCCTCAGAACTCTGAAAATGTTCATCTATGATTAACCATCTAGGTTAATAGGAAATTGAACAAGACCATCCTTCTCCAATTCAAAGCATAGTTTTTATTTGAATTTGCACTTTCTCAAGAAAAGGTTGCTTTCTAAAACATCCTTTAAGAATGTAAAAAAAAAAAATCAAACCAATAAAAAAAGGTAACTTTTTTAAAAATGCTGGCATGACTTCTATACAATCCTGTTCTCCTCTCAGGCACATGATGTGATTCATTTTGTAGATGTTCTGATACCAAAGGTGTAATTAAAGGTGCAATGCAAACACAAATGCATTTTTACAAACAAAACACAAAATGCGGGAGTAACTCAGCGAGTCAGGCAGCATCCGTTGGGGGAAAGGGCAGGCAACATTTTGGGTCGAGACCCTTGTTCAGGCCAATTGAAGGGTCCCAACCCAAATTCTCACCCGCCCATTCCCTCCGCAGATGCTGCCTGACCCACTGAGTTATTCCAACACTCGAGTGCTTTGCTCAAGATTCCAGCATCTGCAGTTCCTTGTGTGTCTGCTTTTTATACAGGCAAGTACCTTCAAAGATTGTCCTGTGGAATAATTAATTCATTGTATAGTATTGGTACTTGTGTGTCATTGTTGGGGGAGTCCAGAACCAGGGGCCACAGTTTAAGAATAAGGCGCAAGCCATTTAGAACGGAGACGAGCAAATACTTTTTCTCACAGAGAGTTGTGAGTCTGTGGAATTCTCTGCCTCAGAGGGCAGTAGAGGCAGGTTCTCTGGATGCTTTCAAGAGAGAGCTAGATAGGGCTCTTAAAATAGCGGAGTCAGGGGATATGGGGTGAAGGCAGGAACGGGGTACTGATTTGGGATGATCAGCCATGATCACATTGAATGGTGGTGCTGGCTCGAAGGGCCAAATGGCCAACTGCTGCACCTATTGTCTATTGTATGCATACTAACATCCAACATTTTTCTCATGCGTGAACTATTGTCTATTGGTCGACACAAAATGCTGGAGTAACTCAGCAGGTGAGGCAGCATCTCTGGAGAGAATGAAATGGGCGACGTTTCGGGTCGAGACCCTTTTGAAGAACCAGCATCTGCAGTTCTTTCTTACACCTATTGTCTATTGTCTAATACTTAGGCTGAGCTTCCTGCCATTAACTCTCACCCCACTCTCATTGGGTGGGACTGGCAAGTTTCGAGAGTTTGTTTGAAAACTAAAAACAGCTGAACATGGTACAGCTCAGGCATCATTATTAAAAAAAAAATAATAATGTTTGTCATCATTTCCTCAGAACTAAATATCAGAATTTAAATTTGAAATGACAAGAATAGGTTAAAAAACGGCCACAGAAAATGAGGATATTCAAAAGCAATTGTTTGCAGAACATTAAATTAATTGAATATTACTGGGAGACAAGAAAATAGGCATAATAATACAAAAAGCATTTTTTTTTTAAATGAGGAACATGAACTATTTAGTAGGAGGGGGGGGGGGAATTAGTGTCAGGTGGAGTCATCTACAGGACCCCGAAAACCTAGTATAAATTCCCAACATATATATAATCAAGGGTGTGTCAGAGTCTAACTATCAAATTGCTTCTACATCTCAATCTTAGAAATCCAGTCCCTCTCTCAAATACAATTCCATGTCACCAGAACAGAAATTACAGCTAGTTAATATTGACTTGACGATTATTAGACCTTGATGCCAAAGGGTTGCAAAATGCTTCGAGAACAATGAGTTGTTAATTAATTTCACATGGTTCAAATGAAGTGAAGTGCCGACAAAGAGAGGGACAGAGACTTGAAAATGACACGTAGCAGTTTTAGCTGTTACCGAATGTGTTCAGAGTTACTAATGCAGGAGATCCCACAATAGGCAATGTAGAATTACCAATGGAAAGGTATTGGCTTGAAATCTTGGCTGTTTACCAGTCTCGGGCATTTTATATTTCTATATCATATTTCACTTTTGAATGCAGATTTATATTAAACAAGGATTTGGGGATAGTTCAAGGTCACTATATACACACAAGTTCTTTCCTCACCAACCTAAATAGAGCTCATGCAAAACTGCTTTTTCCATGGGAGTAGTGTTCTGGATCCTGAGCAGGTGGTGAAATGGTAAATGTTGCCTCGCCCAAGCTTGCCTGAAGGTAGTGGGCCATGTTGTTTTATTTAGTCAAACACGTACACAGAAGCCTGTGGGGGCCAGGTCAATGGATATTTTTAAAGCAGAGATAGATTCTTGATTAGTACAGGTATCAGGGGTTATGGGGAGAAGGCAAGAGACTGGGGTTGAGAGGAAGAGATGGATCAGCCATGATTGAATGGCAGAGTAGACTTGATGGGCCAAATGGCCTAATTCTGCTTCTTATGTACAGGAACTTTAAACCATTTTTTGAACTACGATAAGTTAGCTTGAAATACGGACTTGGTCTACAGAATGCTCATTAAGAAAGGTAGTACTACTTAAAAGAGATTGTTTCAAGAAAGAAGCTTACATTTATTCAAACGTTAAGGCACCATTATTAGTTTGGACAACTACAAAGAGGTGATTAAAACAGTATGAACACTGGAAGTAGCTCACATCAGCTACTCATTCTGTTGGTTTAAATTATAGTGAGCGCCCTTTCACCTCCTCACCAGTAGCCAATGAACACCAGCCACACATTCTCCCGACTTGTCATCATCACAATTCAGAACTAAAAAAAAGTGACTCGAAGACTTCACATGGAAACGGCGAGAATACACCTTCAGTCAAATTTAACCCCGAATACTGCTTTTACACACACTCACTGCCCTTTCTGACCCCCCCTCCCACCCTAAAAAAAACCCCGACACATACTCTCCACGCCGAGCTCCGTACCTCATAAGCAGCCCCCAAATCATGGAACTTGTCCTGCGCCGCCGGATCGTCCGGGTTTCTATCGGGGTGCAGCTGTAAGGCCAGTTTGCGATAAGCCTTCTTGACATCCTTCACCGAGGCGCTCTTAGAAACCCCCAGAATCTTGTAGAAATCCCGCCTGTCCCTCACACAAAAAAGACACAAATTGCACACACGAGTAAAATAACACAACAGCCCATTCCTTTGCTGGATTGATGAGACATACTGTAATCCATGTAATGTTTTTTACTGATACAAAAGGCTAAGTAATAATAAGTGGACAGACAGGGGCCGACGGTGCCTATTGCCATTGAGAGAAGGTGGAAGGTGTAGCAATCCCGGGTGAGAATGTATCAACGTTCTAATGCCATTGAGAGAAGGTGGGAGCTGTAACAATCCCGGGTGAGAAATGTAGCAATGTTCTCCCCGGCCGGGACCCTCACTCACTCACTCACCCGGACAGCACCTCTCCGCTCAGGCACATCAACACCACGCAGACCGAGCGCAGGCCCACCGCCATGCTGCCCTCTTTCCCCCTCCGTCCTTCCTCCGCTGCACAAGTTGCTCGTTGCGAGCGGCAACTACCGGCAGAAGGACGTCAACAGCATCACCGCTTCCTCATGGCGGACGCCCTCACTGTGGGAGGAGCCCAGAGCCGACGCCAATTTGCAAACGAGTGTTATGTGCCCGTTAACTCTTCTGGTGTGTGATTTCAATAACCCAAATAAACACGCAGGGAGAATAATACTGGATCTTATTTCACTTTGGGTCGTCAAATGTATGTTTCTTTAAACAAGCTATAACAAGTTGAATCACAATAAGTTTAATTCAACTATCCAAAATATAACGCGTTCAGTATATGAGGAGAATCCAAATGAGAATATTTATGACCTTGTATAAATATGTGGTTAATATTTTACCCTTAATCACTTTTAATCCTGTAACATGTCGCTCTATTTCTGAAATTGAAAATACGACCAAAAAATAAAAGTTTGAAGGAAGTCAAATAAATTGAAGCTTCAGACATGATGAATAATCAAGCTTATGATTATAATTCTGGATAAGAATTAGTGTAGGCATGATGGAGTGAATATTCGTGCTTTCTGGAGATGGTCACCTGCTTATTACAGTTATATTACTTAACTTTTATTGTCACCCTGGGTATTTGCTATTGTCACATTATGGAATTATCACGCCATTATTTTCCCCCAAATCCATTGGCTTTGCTATCCTTTTCACCTTGTTAACCATGTTAACCTTTTTGTTAACCTTTTCACCATGCTAACTACTTATTTGTCCGTGCCCTTCATCATTTCTGTTTGTTATCTTATTGCAACATTATGAAGTATCTTGGAAGATATGTAATTTTTTGACGCACAATATAAATTATGTTTATTTGATTCATAAAAGCAATTTTGGTTGTGACGTTAAGTGGACGTTAAAGTAAGATTTGATTTATAAACAAAACTATCATTTTGCTTTTACCCACATTTGTGCCATGGGTGGTTCTGTTGTCGTGATGAGAAAGTATGATTGCGTCAGAAAAAAAGACTGAAATTATTTAGGCAGTTTGTAAACATCTCCAAAAAGAAGGTGTAAGTTTTGAGTTGTGAGCCCTTAACAGTACATTGATATATGTACACATTTCCAGAATTTATGCTATTAAGTTAACATTTTAAAGTTTATATAACAGAGCATGGCATAGGGACAGGTCCTTCGGCCCACAATATCTGCTTCGACCATGATGCCAAATTAGAATTATATCTGCCTGCCTGTGGTCTATACCTCTCCCTTCTCTGCCTGTTCACGTGGCTGTACAAATGCCTGTTAAATATTGCTATCAATTCTGCTTCTACCATATCCTCTAGCAGCACGCTCCAGGCACCTATCACTCTCTGTAAAAACACATTCCTCGTAAATCCCCTTTAAACTTCTCCCCTCTCATCTTAAAGCTATGCCATTCTGCATTTGATATTTCCAACCTTTGATAAATACTCTGGCTATCCATCCTGTCTATGCTTCTCATAATTTTATATACTTCTGTCAGGTCACCCCTCAACCACTGACCTTCTAGAGAAAACATACTAAATGTGTCCAAACTCTCCTTTTAGCTACTACCCTCGTCTAATCCAAGCCACATCTTGATGAACCTCTTCAAGGTGCAAGGCAACCAAATTCAAGTACAGTTTCTTGCCACTTCAAGCAGGGTGCAAGGCCATCACATTCAGGTGCAGTTTCATACCATTTCAAGCAGGGTGCAAGGCCACTAAAGACAGCGAGTCGTGACCTCTCCCTCCTCCATCTTGCAGAGACCGAGCCATGCCCACACTTCTGGGTTTTATAGTCCCTCCCCCTCCCACCAGAAGGGGCGTGGCCTTCATGGCATGATTGACAGGAGAGAGAATCTCAACGTTTTTTAAACACTAATAACTCTTTTATTTTTCATCGATGGGAAAAATCCTTGGCACCTATTGAGAGGAGGGGAACTCCGAGTAGGATGGCCAAAAATCTCAGTCGTACAAGGTAGCGTTTTTTCTAAAATCAATGCAAAGCGCAAACAGGAAGTGGTCAAGATTAGACGTAGAAACATAGAAACATAGAAAATAGGTGCAGGAGTAGGCCATTCGGCCCTTTGAGCCTGCACCGCCATTCAATATGATCATGGCTGATCATCCAACTCAGTATCCTGTACCTGCCTTCTCTCCATACCCCCTGATCCCTTTAGCCACAAGGGCCACATCTAACTCCCTCTTAAATATAGCCAATGAACTGGCCTCAACTACCTTCTGTGGCAGAGAATTCCAGAGATTCACCACTCTCTGTGTGAAAAATGTTTTCCTCATCTCGGTCCTAAAATATTTCCCCCTTATCCTTAAACTGTGACCCCTTGTTCTGGACTTCCCCAACATCGGGAACAATCTTTCTGCATCTAGCCTGTCCAACCCCTTAAGAATTTTGTAAGTTTCTATAAGATCCCCCCTCAATCTTCTAAATTCTAGCGAGTCCAAGCCGAGTTTATCCAGTCTTTCTTCATATGAAAGGCCTGACATCCCAGGAATCACTGGTATTAGACTTTGAATTATATAGAGGGCAAGGCAACTTTAATTAGGCAAGGCAACTTTAATTAGGTAAGGCAACTTTATTTAGTCAAGGCAACTTTAATTAGGCAACACAGCTTTAGCATTTCCAAACCAAAGGCAACACAGCTTTAGCATTTCCAAACCAAAGGCAACACAGCTTTAGCATTTCCAAACCAAAGGCAACACAGCTTTATTATTTACTATAAACTATATTTTCAAACCACATTAAGGGCACTGACAGGTCAGTAAAACCACTCACAGATTAGTATACATGTGTTCAGTGTTATTCACAGCTCTGACTGAGAGACGTGACCCTCTCGCTCCCCCATCTTACAGGGACTGACTGAGGCACTCAATACTTCCCGGTTTTATAGTCCCTCTGGAAGGGGCGTGGCCCTCAGGAGAGAGAATCTCAACATTTTTTAAACACTAATAACTCTTTTATTTTTTATCGATGGGAAAAATCCTCTTGTCCTGCGCAGCAGAAGGGGACTCTGAGTAAGATGGCCAAAAATCACAGCTGTAAGTGGCAGTGTTTTTTCTAAACTCAATATACAGAACAACAGGAAGTGGTCAAGATCACACTTTTAGTAATATAGATATTATGACTAATGACAAATGAAATAATTAATACCCATGTAGTAGATAATAGTTGGAGGAAAACATATAGCCAAGGACGAAGTCTATTTTCGTAGTTGTATCCAACAAAAAATAAAAGTTGTTTACTGCACAGTATAACTGTCGGCTAATTCTGCTGTAAAGTCAGAGAACTGATGAGCAGTTAACAGCCGCCATCTCTCCATGATATCATGCTCTTGAAGCAAACCTCAAAGTCTCAATTTTTCCTTTAATTTCCCTCTAAGTCAATTTCCTTCACATGCACACATACGTGCCCATAAAAAAAATTAATGATAGTGCAATAATAACTAATAGTCTATGAGTTTCAGAGCTTAATGGAGGTTGTAGTGTTTAATATCATGTCATGTCATTAAAACCTCCTTCTTTCATCTCCGCAACATCACCAAACTCAGACCATCTCTCCCACCGCCCGCTGCTGAAAGACTCATCCATGCCTTCATCTCCTCCCGACTGGACTATTGCAACTCACTTCACCTTGGCATCTGCTCCACCTACATCAACCGACTCCAACTGGTCCAGAACGCAGCCGCCCGACTCATCACCCACACCAAATCCTGCATCACATCACTCCAGTCCTCAAACAACTTCACTGGCTTCCCATCTCCCACCGGATCACCTACAAAATCCTGATCCTCACCTACAAAGCCCTCCACCATCTGGCCCCCCCATATTTCACTGACCTCCTCTCCCCCTACCAATCCTCACGGTCCCTCAGATCCACATCAGCCGGTCTCCTCTCCATCCACAAGTCCAACCTCCGCAGTTTTGGGGACAGAGCCTTCTCCAGGGCAGCTCCCAGGCTCTGGAACTCCCTCCCCCAACTGATCCGCAATTCCGTGTCCCTCACCATCTTCCAGTCCCGCCTCAAGACCCATGTCTTCACCTCTGCCTATCCTTGGCCCCACATCCCCCTCCCTTTTCATCTGTGCATTAATTGCCTCATATTGTGTTTTGTATTGAATTCTGTCTTTACTTTGTGTACTAGTCATGTCTCTACTATTTATTTCATTCCCCTTACATGTTTTTCCTCTACCTGCTAAATTTTTGTAAGGTGTCCTTGAGACTCTTGAAAGGCGCCCATAAATAAAATGTATTATTATTATTATTATTAATAGCCTGATGACTGTCGGGAAGAAGCTGTTCTTGAACCTGGACGTTACAGTTTTCAGGCTCCTGTACTTTCTTCCCGATGGCAGGGGTGGAATGTGGCCAATGGTGGTGTGGGTCTCTGATGATGCTGGCTGACTTTTTGAGGCAGCGTCTCCAATAAATCTACTTGTGTTCCCACTTTTAGGGATTATGGACTTGCACCCCGAGATCCATCTGTACATCAAAGGGTCATGTCATTTAAGTGTTTAATTGTCATATGCACTGAAACAATGAAATTCTTCCTTGCAGCAGCAAAACAGCTCTAACTACAGAAGTGAATAATAAAATAAACATTAAAAAGTTAAATTAAAAAAAAATGATTGCATCCCCCAATGAGTTACTGTGGCAGTAGCAGTCTGTAGTTGATCCAGGTTGTTGCTATGAGTTAATGTGCGCCATAACCATCCCCTCAAAGCACTTCATCACCACGGGCGTTAGTGCCACCAGTTGGTGGTCAATGTATACTTTCCTCTCACATTTGACCTCCCAAATAGCAACATCTCACACTTGTCCAGATTAATCTCCATCTGCCATTTCTCTGCCCATATTTACACCTGCTCTATATCATAGAAACATAGAAAATAGGTGCAGGAGGAGGCCATTCGGCCTTTCGAGCCAGCACTGCCATTCATTGTGATCATGGCTGATCGTCCCCTATCAATAACCCGTGCCTGCCTTCTCCCCATATCCCTGGACTCCACTAGCCCCTAGAGCTAATCTAACTCTCTCTTAAATCCATCCAGTGATTTGGCCTCCACTGCCCTCTGTGGCAGGGAATTCCATATATTCACAACTCTCTGGGTGAAAACGTTTTTTCTCACCTCAGTCTTAAATGACCTCCCCTTTATTCTAAGACTGTGGCCCCTGGTTCTGGACTCGCCCAACATTGGGAACATTTTTCCTGCATCTAGCTTGTCCAGTCCTTTTATAATTGTATATGTTTCTATAAGATCCCCCTCATCCTTCTAAACTCCAGTGAATATAAGCCTAGTCTTTTCAATCTTTCTTCCGAGCTCTCTAAAGTCACGCTGAATTATTTGACAACCTTCCTCACCATCAACAACTCTGCCAATTTTTGTGTTGGCTGCAAATTTACAAACCTGAAGAAGGATCCCGACCCGAAACGTCATCTCCATTTACTCCAGAGATGCTGCCTGACCCACTGAGTTACTAGAGCATTTTATATCTATCCTTACTAATCATCCACATCATTCCATCAAGATCCCAGCACTGATCCTTGTGGAACACTGCTGGTCACAGACGTCCACCACAACCCTCTGTCTTCTATGGCCAAGCCAATTTTGAAACCTATCTATCAAGTCTTCACGGATCCCCTGCGCTTTAATCTTCTGCATTAACCTCCCATATTATTCCTCGCTGAAAGCTTTTCTCAGCTTGGATACAGTATCCACTGCCCTATCCTCATCAATTATCTTCATCACCTAAAAAAAATGGATCTACCCCGCATAAAGTCACACGGAATATTCCTAATGTCTATGCTTTTCCAGATACAAGTTGATCCTATCCCAAGAAATATTTGCCAGTAATTTCCCTACCACTGACATTAGGCCTATAATTTCCTACTTGGTCTTTACTGTCCTTACGATACGATAGAATTTTATTTATCCCAGGAGGGAAATTGATCTGCCAACAGTCATAAAACACAAGATACATGAAATTAAAGTGACGAGTGGAAAGGATTGGGGATGTGCAAAGAATGGGGAGGAGGGGAGTCAGTCTACCCAACGACAGAAGACATGTATCTTGTGTTTTATGACTGTTGGCAGATCAAATATTCTATCGTGTCGTATTGTAAGAAGGACAGTAAAGACAAAGTAAGCAATTATAGGCCTTAATGCAGTGGTAGGGAAATTATTGGAGATTTCTTGGGATAGAATCTACTCGCGTCTGGAACAGACTTAAACAGAGGAATAACATTGGCTAAGTGTAGGAAGGAACTGATGATGCTGATTTACACCGAAGATAGGCAGATATTGCTGGAGTAACTCAAGGGGACAGGCAGCATCTCTGGATAGAATTAATGTGCGACCTTTCGGGTCGAGACCCTTCTTAAGAAGTCTCGACCCAAAACATTACCCATTAGGGTGGGCGGCGCGACTCACGTCGCAGTGGCCTCTGCAGTCTGTCTGTCGTTTTTTTTATTTTTTGTCTCATTGTATGTAGTTTTTATTTTTTTTTAAACTGGGTATGTGTGTGGGGGGCGGGGGGGTGGGAGGTGAAACTTTTAAAAATCTTTCCCCTGCACGGAGAACCCGACCTTTTCCCTGTCGGGTCTCCGTTGTCGTTGGGTCCGAGCACCGTGAAGCGGCCTCCAACCGGAACGACCTGGGGCTCCAGTCGCGGAGCCTGCGGACTTACCCACCATCGTGGAGCTGGCCAAGTTCGAAGCGGGTGGAGCTGTGGGGGCGCGCGGCTGCGGCCCGACCCAGGAGATTCGGGGGCTCCAGCCGCCGGCCCAGTGGACGGTGACACCGGGAGCCCGCGGGGTCCCTGCTGGGAGACCGCTTTTCGGGGTTTCCGCAACGGCGACTTCTCCCGCCCGAGTTGCGGGGTTGAGGATGCCCTGGAGCGGGGCCTTACATCGCCCGGCGCGGCTTTAAATGGCCGCGGGACTTGTTAGCGCACGCCGGGGGCTCCAACACCAAGACCCGGAGCGCGGCCTTGCATCACCCGGCGCGGCTTTATAATTGCCGCAGGACTTATTTACCATCGCCCGCCGGGGGCTTTGACTCTGACATCGGGAGGAGAACGAGGAGTGCAGGGGAGAGATAAGACTTTGCCTTCCATCACAGTGAGGAGGAGATTCACTGTGATGGATGTTCGTGTAAATTGTGTTGTCTTGGTTCTTCTTCTTGTTTGTATGACTGCAGAAACCAAATTTTGTTTGAACCTCTGGGTTCAAATGACAACAAATAAATTGTGTTCCTTCTCTCCAGAGATGCTACCTGAACCACTGAGTTGTTCCAGCATTTTGTGTATATCTTCGGTGTAAACCAGCATCTGCAGTTCATTGTGTAGGAAGGAACTAGAGAAGGCACTGAAGGTCTCGACCCGAAACGTCACCTATTCCCTTTCTCCAGAGATGCTGCCTGACCGGCTTTTTGTGTCTATCTGCATTTCCTTCCTACAGATCGATGAGATATACTCATTTAATACTTCCCCGCCTCCTCTGACTCCATATATACTCACTCTTGTGTCCTACTTTCTCCTTCGTTCCTTTCTTCTTAATGTATGTATAAATTGCATTGGGCTTCTCTTTAATCCTATTCACCAAGGACAAACAGTGCACTGGACTTGTTAGCCCTCCTGATTCCCTGTTAAATTCTCTCCTCTGCTTATTTTAACTTTCCTCAAAGTCCCTGTGTGATTTGGTCAGGCTTGTTCATGCAGATATCTTTGTTGGTTGAGGGGGCATTTCTGAGTGCATGGTCCTCCCGACACTGGGAGTGCTGCAGACGCGGCGGATCCTCACTCACCCACCCCAGGCCGGGGCCTCTGGTAGGAGCTTGTGCGGCGGAGAGGCGGCGGGGAGCCGGTAAGGAGCAGCCCCTTGAGCCGGGGCCGCTGCTGTGTGTGTGTGTGGGGTGGGGGTCACCAGCCAGCCGGCCGCAGCCACTGTACAGAGACCTGGGTCACTCCAGCATTGTGTGTGTCTCTCAGACTTCACTACACCATCCCAGCACAGATCCTGGCCGTAACTGCTGTGGTTAACACCACTGGCTGCTGTGGTGTGATTATTAGCAGGGGCTTGCAATCTACTCATTTTCCTACGTTGCATCATTGACAAAACAAGTAATTTGTTGGCTATAACTTGCTTCAGAATATCTGCCGATGTGAAAACAGCTATAAATCTGTCATACAGTACTGGACAGCACAAGAAGAGGCCCTTCGGCCCACAATTTCTGCCTCAAACATGATGCCAAGTTAAACTAATCTCAGGTGTCTGCACATGATCTATTTCCCTGCATGCACAGTCATGTGCCCAGCTAAAGGTCTCTTAAACCACATTATTTTATCTTCATCACCACCTCTGGCAGCGTGTCCTAGTCACCCACCACTCTGGGGAAGAAAAATTTGTCCTGCAAATCTCCTTTAAATATTGCCACTCTTACCTGAAAGCAATGCCCTCTAGTCTTTAACATTTACACCTTGGAAAACAGGTCTGACTGAATACTGTACAGTTGGACAAAATATTTAGGAAGGAACTGCAGATGCTAGTTTAAACCAAAGATAGACGCAAAAAGCTGAAGTAACTCAGCAGGTCAGGCAGCATCTCTGGAGAAAAGGAATAGGCGACGTTTCAGGTTGAGACTTCATGTATAATCTGAAGAAAGGTCTCGACCCAAAACATCACCTATTCCTTTTCTCAAGAGATGCTGTCTGATCCGCTGAGTTACTCCAGCTTTTTGTATCCATCAACAGTTGGAGTTCTAATTACAATTAGAGTAAACATGATTAGTCTTTGTGCAGAATTGTGTGAAAACATCTTGTTTTATGTATACCTTCAATCTACAAGTTAAACTTATTGCCTGAGGATTCATTAATAGCCGATCAGATTTAATCAGCTTTTTCACACAAAGGGTGGTGGGTGTATGGAACAAGCTGCCAGAGGAGGTAGTTGAGGCATGGACTATCCTAAAGTTTAAGAAACAGTTAGACAGGTACATGGATAGGACAGGTTTGGAGGGATAAGGACCAAATGCGGGCAGATGGGACTAGTGTAGCTGGGACATGTTGGCAGGTGTGGGCGTTGGGCTGAAGGGCCCGTTTCCACACTACCACTCTGTGACATTGTTTTTTAATTTGTTTATGAGATTATAGAGCATGCTTTGTCCTCAATTCTCTAGTTGCTCTATGTTACATTAAATAGGCAGGATATTACCAAGTTCATGGAGAATAAACACATTTTTGTCATTTAGTGACAACATTTTAGATATTGCAAAGCTTTATCTGTTCTAAAGTAAAGTGCCAATTAATTGATACCTCAGTAACTATTGGTGTCATGAAATAAAACATGTTTCCTTTTGCACAGAAATGGAGCAACCACATGTCCGCCTTTGGGTAAAATATGAAACCTTTGTGATTGGAGTCTTGCAAATCCCACCTCCCTCAAAATTCAGCATGCACTACCTTCGAAAGATGGCGACTTACGTTCGAACAAAGGGAGATGGTGGCTATCCCTGCCTTTCCTGGCCTATGTGGAGACATATTGCCTGTGGAAAGTTGCAGCTAGCTGAAAATCTGGCGTGGCTGTATTTTGAAACATTTGACATTCTTCTTGAGAGAACTGCAGAGGAGAGGTTGCAATGGGCTGAAGAGGTATCTCACTGCAAATCTGAAGAAGAAATCGACAAACTGAAAAACAAGGCACGGGTATTTTGTTTGTGATTTCCTAATATTTATTTGGTAGTAGAAATTATAGTCTTGCATTTTTCATCAAAACATAGAACTTTCCATCACAGAATTTCTTGATGAATAAGTAGTCGTAATAAATGCATGACCTGTGGCCTGCTTGTGGATTTCACTAACAATCTGTTGGAACGCCACCTTAAGCTGTACATTCTTTTGGAATCAGTTAATGTTTTTAGAAGTGCACTAAGTTAAACATTACAATGTCCTCCAATTTCTACCATTCTGCTAGGTATCTTCATATACTATAGATGGTAGCCCTGTAAACAGTGGCGGACTGGTCAGGGTGTCAGCTTGCCCGATGGCAAGTGGGCCCCTGATGAATTGGGCCCCCTATATCAAGTGGGCCCCTGATGAAGTGGGCCCCCTTTGTCTCCTGGCAACCAATATTTTTAGACCCAGTCTATCACTGCCTGTAAATATACATTATAGAAACATAGAAACATAGAAATTAGGTGCAGGAGTAGGCCATTCGGCCCTTCGAGCCTGCACCGCCATTCAATATGATCATGGCTGATCATCCAACTCAGTATCCCGTACCTGCCTTCTCTCCATACCCTCTGATCCCCTTAGCCACAAGGGCCACATCTAACTCCCTCTTAAATATAGCCAATGAACTGGCCTCGACTACCCTCTGTGGCAGGGAGTTCCAGAGATTCACCACTCTCTGTGTGAAAAAAGTTCTTCTCATCTCGGTTTTAAAGGATTTCCCCCTTATCCTTAAGCTGTGACCCCTTGTCCTGGACTTCCCCAACATCGGGAGCAATCTTCCTGCATCTAGCCTGTCCAACCCCTTAAGAATTTTGTAAGTTTCTATAAGATCCCCTCTCAATCTCCTAAATTCTAGAGAGTATAAACCAAGTCTATCCAGTCTTTCTTCATAAGACAGTCCTGACATCCCAGGAATCAGTCTGGTGAACCTTCTCTGCACTCCCTCTATGGCAATAATGTCCTTCCTCAGATTTGGAGACCAAAACTGTACGCAATACTCCAGGTGTGGTCTCACCAAGACCCTGTACAACTGCAGTAGAACCTCCCTGCTCCTATACTCAAATCCTTTTGCTATGAAAGCTAACATACCATTCGCTTTCTTCACTGCCTGCTGCACCTGCATGCCCACTTTCAATGACTAGTGTACCATGACACCCAGGTCTCGCTGCATCTCCCCTTTTCCTAGTCGGCCACCATTTAGATAATAGTCTGCTTTCCTGTTTTTGCCACCAAAATGGATAACCTCACATTTATCCACATTATACTGCATCTGCCAAACATTTGCCCACTCACCCAGCCTATCCAAGTCACCTTGCAGTCTCCTAGCATCCTCCTCACAGCTAACACTGCCCCCCAGCTTCGTGTCATCCGCAAACTTGGAGATATTGCCTTCAATTCCCTCATCCAGATCATTAATATATATTGTAAATAGCTGGGGTCCCAGCACTGAGCCTTGCGGTACCCCACTAGTCACTGCCTGCCATTGTGAAAAGGACCCGTTTACTCCTACTTTTTGCTTCCTGTTTGCCAGCCAGTTCTCTATCCACATCAATACTGAACCCCCAATGCCGTGTGCTTTAAGTTTGTAAACTAATCTCTTATGTGGGACCTTGTCGAAAGCCTTCTGGAAGTCCAGATACACCACATCCACTGGTTCTCCCCTATCCACGCTACTAGTTACATCCTCGAAAAATTCTATAAGATTCGTCAGACATGATTTACCGTTTGTAAATCCATGCTGACTTTGTCCAATGATCTCACCACTTTCCAAATGTGCTGCTATACCATCTTTAATAACAGACTCTAGCAGTTTCCCCACTACCGATGTTAGACTAACTGGTCTGTAATTCCCCGTTTTCTCTCTCCCTTATCATATCAAGTTTGTTTAAGAAGGAACTGCAGATGCTGGAAAATCGAAGGTAGACAAAAATGCTGGAGTAACTCAACGGGTGAAGAATGGTCTCGACCCGAAACATTGCCTATTTCCTTCGCTCCATAGATGCTGCCTCACCCGCTGAGTTTCTCCAGCGTTTTTGTCTACCTACCATTATCATATCAAGGATTGTGAAGACTTTTTTGAAACCCCAACTTTTTGTGCAGTTTATAGTAAAAATGTTGCAACATCTGTGACGGAGTTTTGACTCCTACTTAAGCAGAGGATAATTTTGTTTGAATCCTAGTCCTCCAAGTTTGTCTCTGGCAAATAAATGAAAATGTTTGGTACAAATTATTCGTGACAGGGTACGGAAATGACTGTCCTAACTGCTTAAAATGCATTATTTTCAAGCCTTTGGGGTGGCACGGTGGCGCAGTGGTAGAGTTGCTGCCTTACAGCTCTTGCAGCACCAGAGACTCGGGTTCGATCCCCACTACAGGTGCTGTCTGTACAGAGTCTGTATGTTCTCCCTGTGACCACGTGGGTTTTCTCTGAGATCTTCGGTTTCCTTCCACACTCCAAAGACGTACATCGTTGTAGGTTAATTGACTTGGTATAAGTGTAAATTGTCCCTAGTGTGTGTAGGATAGCATTAATGTGCGGGGATTGCTGGTCGGTGTGGACTCGGTGGGCCAAAGGGCCTGTTTCGGCACTGTATCTCTAAACTAAACTATGGAGGAATCATTATAAAGGCTGCATTTTTATCAAAGTTTTAAATATCATATATATTTACATCATGCAAAACCTTTTCTTAGTGAAACCTTGATCAGTGGAAATAAATTTTGGTTAGTTCATACTTATTTTAATGATTGTAAAAATACTTTAGCAGCTTTCCCGTGCAAATTGTTGCTCATGAAGACATAGTTCACGGATTATTCATTACAAAAGTGTGAAAACTCTTTCAAATCTTGGAATTGTTGATTGTTAGGAGAACCAAGTTGTTACATGTTGTTTTGTGCACGTGGAAAGTGAGGGAATATAATATTTTTAGGAGAAATTAAGAATTAGTCTAATTTCGTACTGCGATTTTTGAGATAACAGCAAGAAACGTTGGCACAGCTGGTAGAGCTACTGGCTCTCAGCACCAAAAAAACAGGTTCGATCCTGACCATGGGTGCGATCTTTGTGGAGTTTGCATGTTCTCCTTGTGACCACGTGTGTTCCCTCCCACATCCCAAGGACGTGTGGATTTGTAGGTTAATTGATCTCTGTAAATTGTGTCAGGAGTGAATGAGAAAATGGGGTAACGCAAAAGAAGTATGAACAGGTGATCGATGGTTGTCGTGGACTTGGTGGGCCTGTTCCATACTGTACCTCTAAAAGAAATATTATTCAGAAACACTGAATATTACCTATTGTCTTAATTTCCTGTCATTGTTGAGAAGTTTTCAAAGTACATCCTTTCACAGTAATTAAATGGAGATACAGGAGACTGAAGATGTTGGAGTCTTGATCAAAACATTGAAATGACTTTTTGTATAAAAATTCAAAAATTTTGGACTGAGATTTTTGAAATCTTCACAAAATTATTTAAAATAAAATTGATACCAAAAGCAGAATTGATTATCTTTGGAACAATGGAAGGCAGCCCTGAACTCGTTCAAGTGAGTTTATTGTCATGTGTCCATGTATAGGACAATGAAATTCTTGCTTTGCTTCAGCACACAGAACATAGTAGGCATTTTCTACAAAACAGATAAGTGTGTCCATATACCATAATATAAATATATACACACATGAATAAATAAACTGATAAAGTGCAAATAACAGAAAATGGGTTATTAATAATCAAGAGTTTTGTCCGAGCCAGGTTTAATAGCCTGATGGCTGTGGGGAAGTAGCTATTCCTGAACCTGGTTGTTGCAGTCTTCAGGCTCCTGTACCTTCTACCTGAAGGTAGCAGGGAGATGAGTGTGTGGCAAGGATGGTGTGGGTCTTTGATGATACTGCCAGCCTTTTTGAGGCAGCGACTGCGATAAATCCCCTCGAGGGAAGGAAGGTCAGAGCCGATGATGGACTGGGCAGTGTTTACTACATTTTGTAGTCTTTTCCTCTCCAGGGCGCTCAAATTGCCGAATCAAGCCACGATGCAACCGGTCAGCATGCTCTCTACTGTGCACCTGTAGAAGTTAGAGAGAGTCTTCCTTGACAAACCGACTCCGTAATCTTCTCAGGAAGTAGAGGCGCTGATGAGCTTTCTTGATAATTGCATTAGTGTTCTCGGACCAGGAAAGATCTTCAGAGATGCGCACGCCCAGGAATTTGAAGCTCTTGACCCTTTCAACCATCGACCCGTTGATATAAATGGGGCTGTGGGTCCCCCTCCTACTCCTTCCAAAGTCCACAATCAGTTCCTTGGTTTTGCTGGTGTTGAGGGCCAGGTTATTGCGCTGGCATCATATGAACAGTTGCTCGATCTCTCTTCTATACTCTGACTCATTCCCATCAGTGATACGCCCCACAACAGTGGTGTCGTCAGCGAACTTGATGATGGAGTTCTCACTGTGACTGGCTACGCAGTCATGAGTATAGAGTGAGTACAGCAGGGGGCTGAGCATGCAGCCTTGAGGTGCTCCCGTGCTGATTGTTATCGAGGCTGACACATTTCCACCAATACGAACAGACTGTGATCTGTGACTGAGGAAGTCGAGGATCCAATTGCAGAAGGATGTGTTGAGACCCAGTTCTGCGAGTTTGGTAACCAGCTTGGAGGGGATGATTGTGTTAAATGCCGAGCTGTAATCGATGAATAACAGCCTGACATATGAGTTTTTGTTGTCCAAGTGGTCCAGAGCGGAGTGGAGGGCCAGCGAGATCGCATCCACCGTTGATCTGTTGTGGCGGTAAGCGAACTGCAGTGGGTCCAGGTTTTTGTCGAGGTAGGAGTTGATTTGCTCCATGATCAACCTCTCAAAGCACTTCATCACTTTCCAGTTAGTGCCACTGGTCGATAGTCATTGAGGCACGTCACCTTACTCTTCTTGGGCACTGGTATAATTGATGCCCTTTTAAAGCAGGTGGGGACCTCAGAAGTGAGAGATTGAAAATGAACTAACTGTGTTTCAAAATAATCTATTTAATTACGGGTTAATAACGGGAAAAAAGCTTATACTTAAATTCTGGAAAAACGCCCCTATACCAACAATAAATATGTGGATTTCAAATATGATCGAAACATTACACCTGGAAGATATGAGACTCCTTCGTGCAGGCAAATCAGACCACTTCCAAAAGACGTGGTCTGCATTTATCAACTTACTACAAGTATAAGGTGCAACAGTACTTTGAAAAGAAATGGTTTCAGGATCTGGTAAGGCGGGATGAAAAATACAAAGTTGGTATATCCCTTTCTGCTCGGTCTTCATAATAGGGCTTTTGTTTCTTTTTCTCTTTTTTCTTTCTTACGGCCTATTTCTTAACTTTTTTCTCTAACTCTTTCCTTAATGGGTCTTTCTTTTTGATCACTTTTTCACACTATCACGATTCTTTCTCACTTTCTCTACTTCTTTCTCTTTTTAAAGCTTAAAAAATGAAGTGGTACAATAAACGTAATAAGTTATATTTGGCTTGTATTATTGTAATGTACTTTACTTCTAATAAATAAAATTATTTAAAAAAAAAAACATTGAAATGACTGGAAGAAATAGGCAAGGCAAGCAACATTTGTGGAAGGGAAAAGACAAGTCTTGTCTCTTTTCCAGTCCATTTTCTTCCATGGATGCTGCCTGGCCCACTGAGTTCTCCAGTTTGTTTTGTGCTCATTTTACAGCACTAGCTGTGATACGTAGAACATATTTGATTTAGAATGATGTTCTCAATAAATATCGCAGTTAACCAATTTGGAGTAACTTCAACACATTATATGTTTTGTAAAAGGCTGTACGCTTTAAATATTGTATTCTAAATTTGCATGCAATGTTAATCAATTATGTGATTTAAAAAAATACTAATATAAATTGAACTCTTCACACAGTTATCAGTGGACACACTGCAGTTCCTGCTGTTTCTTTATGTTCAGCAGCTAAACAAAGTTTCTCTTCGTACATCATTGATTGGAGAGGAATGGCCAAGTCCCAGGTCACGATCGCCTGATCTGGATGTAAAATCGAATTCTCAGAGCAAGGTAGGCTTATGTGTTACCATTAAAATGCCTTTCACTCCTGCCAAATGAAAAGAAATGTACTAACAATTATTTGTTTAACTTCAATATGTTGGTTGTGAACTTGAACACTGAATTGTGCCTTTTTTATTGATATTGAACAGAAAATCTAACACGGTAGGCAGGAGGCAAATCTGCATTTTCATTTCTCCATGTCAGTAATAGCAGTGGAGATTAGTGAAGCCCACAGCTAACAATGGCCTGTTTCCTTTATCATAGTTATTTATTTGCATATCTTTCATTCATTTGTTCTATATCTCTCTACATCATCGTCTATATCTCTCGTTTCCCTTTCCCCTGACTCTCAGTCTGAAGATAGGTCTCGACCAGAAACGTCACCCATTCCTTCTCTCCAGAAATGCTGCCTGCCCCCGCTGAGTTACTCCAGCATTATGTGTCTATATTAACTGAATTTCAAGCCAGATGTATACTTCAAATATTAACTGCTGTAGTTGATTTTTGGTTGCAGCCTTTCACACTGTCATCATTTTACTTTGCTGGTAAAAACTGTACTTCTGATTACATCAGTTTGCTGTTTATTCTGGTGGAGATAAACTTTGGATCGAACATATTGTGCAGATTAAAATGTATTTCATCAAATAGCATTTAATAATTTATAATTCTATTGTTAATTATATAAATTAAAGTTTTCAAGAGCAGTTTTTATAAAAAAGAGTTAATTATCCAGAATGACATGTCCCCCACAGTATGATTGGCCTGTTTTCCAGCAGTTCTCAAAATCACTTTTGACCTTTGAAAACCTGATCCCCTGGTTAGTCGGTTCCTCACTGTTATACAGCGTGGAAAAAGTTACCCCTCAGATTCCTATTAAATCTTTTCCCCTTCACTTTAAACCTATGTCCTCTGGTCCTTGATTCACCTTCTCTGGGCAAGAGACTGTGTACATCTACCCGATCTATTCCTCTCATGAGAATTTTTAGCCATACACTCTCTGAGAATTTCTAGCCATCCAGGCTGTTTACTTGATTCCTCTGTATCTGTAGATAGGCTTCTCTTTCTGTTTATTTCCATCAACCCTACACACACTACTTTCACATAATTTGTGTCAGGCCATCTTATGTGTCTGAATTAGTTTGCCCATTTGCCTCCAATATCTTCCTTTTCTGAGGTAGTCTGGTACAGTGTTAGTACAAATTAGTACTCAAGGTGCCTGGACTAAAAAATCCTAAAATCAGAGTTCACGTCCCACCTTTATAGCTGTGGAATTTAAATTCTGTGTTATTTCTGTTAACCTTTGATTACTGTAAAAATCCAACTCATTACAGATGTACTATCATGACAGATATCTTTTATTTCTTCCATTAACTTTGGGACCAAATTAATTTCCATTGCAGCCGGTCACACTGACTATATGTGACTCCAGAAGAACAGACTGACCTTATGAAAAGGCCAAGCAAGTAATTCTGTTGTATCATAACCAGTCCTCATTCTAAAGGGCAGTTATGAATGGGTAATAAAATGCCCACATTACAAAAAAGGAAAACATATCTCGGACATCAGGGTGGATTCTGTTGCAATTGTTATTGTAAAGAACCATCACAGATGCAATGGACCAAATGACAACTTCATATTCTGTAATTCCTATGGTTCTCACGAGTTATACTAAGCTGCTTCAAAACTGATTCAAATACTCCTTTAAAAATAAATTAAATCTTACTGTCTTTGAACTACTGTGTTATAATGATCCCAACTGCACAGTCCTAACTTCTTATGAAAAACACACAAAACTTGCTTGTTGTGGAAGCTTTAAAGGATATGTGATCACTGTTGTGAATTTTCCACCCATTATTATCAAACACTCGTGATATATTTTGTGTCCGAATTAAATGTGTCTTTTAAAAACATTTGATATATCTATGCACTTAGATTTGTAATATACTGCCCTCTTTATAAAGCTGGACTTGCAATCAATTTGGTTTCATTAACACACATAACTTGGATAGAGTGGATGTAGAGAGGATGTTTTCACTAGTGGGTGAGTCTAGGACCAGAGGCCATAGCCTCAATAAAAGGATGTACCTTTAGAAAGGAAATGAGGAGAAACTTCTGTGTTTAGAGGGTGGTGAATCTGTGGAATTCATTGCCACAGGCAGCTGTGGAGCCCAAATCAATGGATATTTTTAAGGCAGAGATTGGTAAACATGTCAGGGATTCTGCGGCATAGGCAGGAGAATGGAGTTGAGAGGGAAAGATAGATCAGCCATGATTGAATGGTGGAGTAAACATGATGGGCCGAATGGCCAAATTCTGCTCCTAGAACTTAGGAACTTACGTATTTACTTTGCTCCAGATTTTTGACCAGCAGAGGGAGCGGAGAAATTGATGGAGTACTGCGTAGGTACACAAGGTTAATTCCCGGGAGTGCGAGACTGTCATATGCTGAGAGAATGGAGCAGCTGGGCTTGTATATTCTGGAATTTAGAAGGATGAGGGGATCTCATTGAAACATATAAGATTATTAAGGGTTTGGACATGCTAGAGGCAGGAAACATGTTCCCGATGGTACACAAAAAAGCTGGAGAAATTCAGCGGGTGCAGCAGCATCTATGGAGCGAAGGAAACCTTCGCTCCATAGATGCTGCTGCACCTGCGGAGTTTCTCCAGCTTTTTTGTGTACCTTCGATTTTCCAGCATCTGCAGTTCCTTCTTAAACATGTTCCCGATGTTGCGGGAGTCCATAACCAGGGGCCACAGTTTAAGAATGAGGAGTAAGTCATTTAGAACGGAGATGAGGAAACACTTTTTCACACAGAGAGTTGTGAGTTTGTGGAATTCTCTGCCTCAGAGGGCAGTGGAGGCCGGTTCTCTGGATACTTTCAAGAGAAAGCTGGATAGGGCTCTTAAAAATAGTGGAGTCAGGGGATATGGGGAGAAGGCAGGAACGGGATACTGATTGTGAATGATCAGCCATGATCACATTGAATGGCAGTGCTGGCTCGAAGGGCCGAATGGCCTACTCCTGCACCTATTGTCTATTGGAAGAGGAATATACTACTTGTGGTAGAATCTGATTAGGGAAGCTATTTTAAAACACCCTTTATTTGCTTTCTCACAAATAATTCGATAGCCGTCTATTCATTCCACACAAAGTGATGCAACAGATTTAGTCGCACAATATCTCATGCATAGTAAAATATTTAAATAAAATAACATACTAGCAGTGAAATGTTCATCAGAAGTTTTTTGTTGTTGTTTTTGTACAATGCAGAATATGGATGACCATAACCATCTGGCATTTATTCTGAGCCACTTGTCAGAGTTGTTGGAGCTTCTGCTTGACCCTGGGCAACTCACCATTTCAGCCCACACAACCCATGACAGCATGATATCTGCAGAAGCCGTTAGAGCCCTGAACTTTCTCTTTGAAGGAAGTATCGGACGGAATGAAGCAATTCATCCTGTGCATGAACTGGCTTTTTGGCAACCAATTCTGGCCACAACTGGCTATTCCAAGCTTTCCAAGATGTTCCATTTCCATAAACTGGAAGCCTGGTTGAGAAGTGTGCTCGGACCCAATCCATTCGGCACTGCAGTCTGTTTCCAAAAGGGAAAGAAGCTAGCGTGGGCACAGCAAGGTAATTCTGTCTGCAGACCTGAAACGTCACCCTTTCCTTCTATCCAGAGATGCTACCTGTCCCACTGAGTTACTCCAGCATTTTGTCTACCTTTGGTAATTCATCAAGACTTGATCATGAAAATAAGAATTTTACACTTATTGAAATTTAAATTTGTATTTTGAATCAAAATCAAAAGATAGTAGGTATGTGACAAGATGCTCTATTTAATTTTTTTTAAAGAATGTATGGGACTGTTGGGAGCTGAAGAGGGAACCATATGTTCCGACTTTTGAAACATGGATGATTCTTTGAGCATTTCCACTACCTCACAAAAATGGCTGATGTGTTTGGTAATTATAACAGAAGTCTTAATCTGCACATTCCTGAAAATCCTTCAGTGTTATGTGAAAGTTGCCAGTGATCATTTACCTCTTTCTGCTATGTCAAAGTCCCCATCCCATCTCTCATCACAACGCACTTTCTTATTTGGAACGCGGAAGCTGAAATGCCGTTCTGAACTGTGTGATCTCTGGTTGTGGGGACAATGTGTGGGAAGAGCAGCACCATGACAGAGAAGATTTACGAGGATGTTGCCGGGGCTAGAGGGTCTGAGCTGTAGGAAGGGGTTGAGTAGGCCAGGACTATTCTTTGGAGCGCAGGAGGATGAGGGGTGATCTTATATTGTATAAAATCATGAGAGGAATCGATCGGGTAGATGCACAGAGACTCTTGCCCAGAATAGGTGAATCAAGGACCAAGCTGTTTTTTTTGTCAATTCTTTATTAGGTTTATGATATACATTCCTCGTGTTAGGCCTAATCTAGCCTTTATAATACATTTTCAGGGTGGAAACTCAAGTTTTACTATCAGGATCTGTTATTAGGGTTCATAGTGTGCTAATGGAGAATGGATTTGACAAATAACCAGGTTTCAGAACAAGTTTAAAAGCAATTAATTTTGAATTTAGCTCACAACTACCTTGCTGTCATGCTTAGACACAAAATGCTGGAGTAGAGATAATGTGTAGGAAGGAACTGCAGATGCTAGTTTAAACCGAAGATAGATACAAAAAGCTGCGGTAACTCAGCGGGACAGGCAGCATTTCTGGAGAGGAGGAATAGGTGACGTATTTGAGTCTGCACAAGGGTCTCAACCCGAAACATCACCTACTCATTCGCTCCAGAGATGCTGCCTGTACCGCTGAGTTGCTCCAGCATTTTATGTCTATCTTCGATTTATCCCTTGCATCTGCAGTTGCTTCCTACACACTTGCTGTCATGCTGGTTTGATATGTTTTCACTTGTATGAAACTGATAGAGCAGCAGCAAGGATACCATATGGTTCCTTTTCTGTCTGTAACCTGGATGGTTTGTAAGTTGGAAATGATTAGAAATGTCCGTGACAGGAGAGCAAGCAAACGCGGGAAGGCCTCACTCACTCGATGAATCAGCAAGTGAACATGCCTGCTCAGCTCGAAGATTGACACAAAATGCTGGAGTATCTCAGCTTGATCTAGTATCTATAGGGGGAGGGTGTTGGGGAGAAAGGCACGCTGAATGCTCTGCTCCCAACTAGCAGAAGATGCCTGGTGCCCACAGCAGCGGGCAAATCCATCCTGCCCGTCTCTCAAACGCTTGCTCGTATGTACGAGCTGTTCATAACTCGGGTATTTGAAATCTAGGAGAATCTGTACAATTTATTTTTAATTTAAATGAGGAGAAAGCTTCCCAAGTGATCATTGGACCATTTTTTATTAAATAAGATCATACTAGTGAGGAAATTTCCATATTTGATCTAGGAATTACTTTATTGCAGGCAATGAATTGAATGAATTGAAATTTCCTAATTATATCTTCCAGTGTATAATATAGCACCATAGGAAAAGGGGAGATGCAACGAGACCTGGGTGTCATGGTACACCAGTCATTGAAATTAGGCATGCAGGTGCAGCAGGCAGTGAAGAAAGTGAATGGTATGTTAGCATTCATAGCAAAAGGATTTGAGTATAGGAGCGGGGAGGTTCTACTGCAGTTGTACATGGCCTTGGTGAGACCACACCTGGAGTATTGTGTACAGTTTTGGTCTCCTAATCTGAGGAAAGACATTCTTGCCATAGAGGGAGTACAGAGAAGGTTCACCAGACTGATTCCTGGGATGGCAGGACTTTCATACGAAGAAAGACTGGATAGACTCGGCTTGTACTCGCTAGAATTTAGAAGATTGAGGGGGGATCTTATAGAAACTTACAAAATTCTTAAGCAGTTGGACAGGCTAGATGCAGGAAGATTGCACCCGATGTTGGAGAAGTCCAGAACAAAGGGTCACAGTTTAAGGATAAGGGGGAAGTCTTTTAGGACCGAGATGAGAAAAACATTTTTCACACAGAGAGTGGTGAATCTGTGGAATTCTCTGCCACAGAAGGTAGTTGAGGCCAGTTCATTGGCTATATTTAAGAGGAAGTTAGATGTGGCACTTGTGGCTAAAGGGATTAGGGGGTATGGAGAGAAGGCAGGTACAGGATACTGAGTTGGATGATCAGCCATGATCATATTGAATGGCGGTGCAGGCTCGAAGGGCCAAATGGCCTACTCCTGCACCTATTTTCTATGTTTCTATAATGATATATTGGTGTGCAACTTTATTCTGTTCCAAAAACATAATCGTCTGGAGAAACTCAGCTGGTCAGGTAGCATTGGTGGAGGAAAATTGACAGACATCTTTATTCTTTTGTTCTGTTGCTCATCAATTAAGAGTTTATTGCAGTCATATTTCTGAACCATATTTTCATAGGTATTCAATTTGCTATTGATTTAATTGACACCTATTTACAGGTCAGATTGACATCTTAAATGGTGCAGTCAACTTTGTCATCTCATGGAGTTAACGTGGGTTTACTACGGCCATCCGATCGCTAACTTGCAACATCCAGACCTTCTGACTGTCTATATGATACTGAGCTACTTTCTCTCTTTCTAAGTTGAAGGTACGACCAAGCGGGCCAAGATTGCATGCAATACGTACACAGCACCTAAAGGCCACAAGGTGGTGATAATGACACAAGTATACAAGCAAACCCTGGCCAAGAGCTCAGAGCAGCTAGTTGGAGCCCATGTTAAAATACATCGCTGCAATGACTGCTTCATATATCTCTTATCTCCTTTAAGGTGAGATTAGTGATGACGAAGTAAAAAGTTTAAGGAACTGACATTTTTTGGAAGCTTTAAAAGGCTGATTCAATTGTTTTTATAAAAAGCAAATACTTGAATGAGATTAGTCTTCAGCCAAACCTATCGCTGCTTAAATGTAGGGAGCTTTATACTTCATATTGTTGAAAAATGTGTGTATTAATATTAAGAACATCTGTACACTCAATACAAAGCATGCAATGTATTTTGAATGTGCTGCCTTGCACAAAAAAACGATGCACTAGAATGTTGCATCATGATGTAGTAAAATTTAGCTCAAGCCAGTTTAAAAAAAAACCTTTGTCCAAATAGTGAGTTACTGCTGATAAGTGATGGCAGGACAAAGCAACATCTGTACATTTCCCCACTGGCACGCACACAAAGAAAGTTTGGACTATTTCCAAGATGGCAGCATTGGCTCTGAACTTGGAGCAAGTTGCTTGCTCGGAATATGGTGCTTGGCAGAAGAGGATTCTGTTCTTTAGTACAGTATAGCCACCAGAAAATGTAGATTGGAATAAGGTGTATAGTTGTGAAGATTTGTTTCTAGTTTTATATATTTCATATGTATATCGATTTCTCGTTGCAGGTCTGTCAGTATTGAGAAGTGCAGAAACACGACTTTTGTTTTTGGCCCTGTCCAAACTACTGTCCACATCCATGGCTGTGACGATGTCAAAGTGATAGTCATCTGCCGCAGGCTTTCAGTCTCGTCGTCATCTTCGTGTACTTTCTACTGTCTCGCAACTACGCGCCCTCTTATAATGTCTGGGAACTCGAGCTTAACATTTGCCCCATACCATACCTATTATCCATTGTTGGAGGACCACATGGCTAGAACAGGCATTGCTACAATTCCCAATTACTGGAATAAGCCAATGTGTGTTGGTGTGGACAACAATGAAATGCCTGTTTATCAGCTGCTGCCTCCGAAGGACTTTTATGTGTTTGTAACTCCATTTGAAATGCAGGGGGACTCGGTGGAGATCCCTGGAGGACTACCACTGCCATATGAAAAGGCTATTAAACATCGGGAGCAGAAAATCCAGAATTGGCAGAAGATTGTTAAGGAAGCAGGACTCAGCAAGTTAGTACATATACTGAAAATATATAATAATAATAATAATAATAAACTTTATTTCGGACTCAAGGTCCAGACAAGGGACAACATTACATTAAAATACATTGCATATTAAAAACATCATAAAGTACATATAACATCTTAGTATATCACTTATAAAAGCATCATAAATTATATATTTTTTTAAAAACAATACATGAATTAAAATCCAGAATAAAAAGAATGTCCTACAATGACAACGATACCAGTGTCTCCACAGCTGGGATTCATATCGTGGAGTGCTAAACCTTATGTTTGACAAGGCCACAATAATTACATTTTTAGAGTCATTTATCCTGCAAATGAATTTATACATATGATTTCTTAGGATGGCTTCTAAAGTACTAACTCCTGCAGCCACAAAGCACTACACCATCTAGGTTTCCTTAGTAGTGTTCTCATGGCATCATTATATGACACCTTTAATCTCTGCAAACTTGCCTTTCCATAGTTCGACCACAGGTGCACAGTGCAGTGTGCAATATGCTCTAAACAGCGACAGCGATATGATTAGTTCCAGAATGAGATAAAAAATAACTCCCATTCCTATTGAAAGCAGTGATTTTCTGAAAACTATATTATGTATCACAGTAGTACTCAAATAAGTTGCCTAAGGTCCATTAAAAAAAATCTAGATAACTCTAAGGACTGTGTTTGCAGAGGCATCAAAAATGGCTAGCATCATGTAGAATTCGACAATCCTCTGATTTATTTTTGTAAATCTCTTTGTAACATTAATGCCAAAATTAAAATTAAACAATTGAGCTGATCCTGATCTGGAAGCAATATCAATGAAGCTCTGTAATTTCAGGCACTCTCCCAGTTTCACTCGCAACTTTTTTTTGTCGCCGCTGGATTGTGAAATGTTCAAAATCATTTGGCGACACTGATATGACGCCGGCAGTCGCCGAAAAAATCGGCAAGTGGGACAGGCCCTTTAGATAGACTCAAATAGCTGGAGTAACTCAGCGGGACAAACAGCATCTCTGGAGAGAAGGAATGGGCAACGTTTCTGGTCGAGATCCTTCTTCAGACTGAGAGTCAGGGGAAAGTGAATGAAAGATATGCAAAAAAGTAACGATGATTAAGGAAACTGGCCATTGTTAGGTGAAATCGAGAAGCTAGTGCAATTTGGGTGGGGGAGGGATAGAGAGAGGGAATTCCGGGGTTACCTGAAGTTAGAGAAATCAATATTCATACCACTGGGCTGCAAGCTGCCCATGTGAAATATGCGATCGGTTCCTCCAATTTGCGTTTGGCCCCACTCTGACAGTGGATGAGACCTAGGACAGAAAGGTCAGTGTGGGAATGGGAAAAATAATTTGTGTTTAGCAACCGGAAGATCAGGTCGGTTCAAGCGGGCTGAGCGAAGGTGTTCAGCGAATCGATCGCCAAGTCTGCATTTGGTCTCGCCGATGTATAAGAGTCCACATCTTGAACAATGGATGTTGTTCACTGGAATAGTGGAATATTCATACCACTGGGTAAGCTACGCAAGTGAAATATAAAATGCTATTAGATTCATGACGAATGTTATTCTCAGATAATTTCTATGTTTTGTGTTAAATTATCTGAAATCTAGTGGTGATTTTGAGTGGTAATATCAGAGCATTGATTCCTATTGCACTGTGTTATAGTGGCAGTAGATACTGTGTATTGTTGAGACCAGTCTGAAGAAGGGTCTCGACCCAAAACGTCACCTATCCGCGTTCTCCAGAGATGCTGCCTAACCTGCTGAGTTGCTTCAGCACTTTGTGTCCTATTGTGTATTAACCGGCACCTGCAGTTCTTTGTTTCTACTACTGAGATGGTTTCTTTTGTTATAGTAATTTCATCCCCACATGGTTATGGAAAAGTAGTGTAGCAAGGAAGTGCAGATGCTGGTTTAAACCGAAGATAGACACAAAAAGCTGGAGTAACTCAGCGGGTTAGACAGCATCTCTGGAGAAAAGGAGTGGATGACGTTTCAGGTCGAGACCCTTCTTCAGACTGAAGATGGTCTAAAGAAGGGTCTCGACCAAAACGTCACCACTTCCTTTTCTCCAGAGATGCTGTCTAACCCGCTGAGTTACTCCAGCTTTTTGTGTCTACCTTCGCGAAGAAAAAGTACATTGAATTCAAGAGTATAGACAGCTATATCCTATCAAGTGTGGCTCATTTGTGGAACCTTTTGTTATTAAGATTTCCCGGGTTGAAAATTCAGAACATTATCACATCTTATATTTTCTCTTATTTTCCAGGGAGCAGCGCAGGTTATTTCAGAACCTGGTGGAGCAGGAATTTTGTGAATGGTTAGATCAGACAGGACATCGTCAGCAGCTGGACAGTCTTATTCCAGCGCCTTCCCCAAAACAGATGGCGTCTTGATTATCCCTGGAATATTGGCTATTACTGAATTAAATCTGCTGTATTACTGTTGTTTCAAACTACATTGTATGTGTTGTGGCTTGGAAATGCATAATTCAGGTATAGTTGAGTTCTGATGCGTGTTCTTGATAAATTGGTTAATTATTAAGGGAAATTAAGCGCACATTTCAGAAACCAGTGCTGTTAACTGTATTTTGAATAGATTATATTAAACTTGTAATTTTTTTTCAATTATGGTATTTAAGATTTTATTGGTTGCAGCATCATGATTTTTGTCATAATTTAATTTATGTTTTCAACAACATTTGTGTTTAGTGTCATCGTTAATATAATGGCACTATTTCCCAAAGCTTTATTTTTTTATTAATGCTTAGGACTAATTGAAATTCACTTCACATTTGAGGAGCTTTGGGAAACAAAAATCCTCTGTACTGTGGACACAGCTTTGGATATAAGGGAAAAAAACATTTATTGAACATGACAACTTGAGTATTTGTATTAGTCTTGTTGAAATATACATATCAATTTTTTCCCTGATCCTTGGTCAGTTTTAGTATTGAAGTCGAGATGGATTGCCTGAAACAGTCTACTTTAAGAGACATTTCCTTCAAAACTCTAGGGTAATATGATGAATCAATATCATTTCTGTCGGGTTGATTTTCGTATTTAAACTAAAATAATTAAAGTTTCCTTCATAATGTGTTTTCACTGTGGCCCTGCTTCTGGCCGTGACGTGAATGGACCTTTGAATCCTCAATAAACTATTTTATAAACAGGAGAGGTGGCCATCTTTTGCATCCCTGCCTGTGTATGTTCACATTTCTGCTGACATTATACTTTGATTTTTCAGGTATTTAAGATCATTTTAATTCTGGTTTCTTCCCCTCACTTGTTTTTCTCTGCCCTCCTCTTAAGTGATCTTTCACAAGTCAACAGGTGTCTATTGACAATGCATTGGCAAACCGGTTGATTCAGTTGAAGCTCAGCGTATTCTTCAACTGACTTCTTCAAGTACTTGTTTGCAACACAGTGGGCGGCACGTGATCAGATGCAGAAGTTGGTGATGATTTAATGAGGGGCTGCTGATACCAATTGTATTGTTTCTGTTGCTGGGATTGGAACTTGGTGCTTGCAAGGTCCACTGAGTTAGCTGACCACATTCTGAACTGTCTCTTCCAAGTAACTTTTTTAATCAGTTTGAAAATCAGAGTTCCTCAACATTTACCTCAAACAAAGCTTGTAACTATTATTTGCAACTGCCTTAAACTGCATTTCTGGCGTTGGTAATGTTTAATAATTATTATTTTTGAGAATGTTTGCTTTGTACTGTACATGTTCAATAACATTCTAGAATGCAAACAAAAGCTAACTAAATGTTTCAGTATTGAACTTAAAGATTTACTTTCTCGATTATTTCAACAAAATGAAAGATATGAACTCTAAACTGTGATGGCGATACTCGCTTTTATCTAACACACAACTGTGTGTTAGATAAAGCAAAGTGTTAGATAAAGCAAACACTTATGAAGGAGGGAGTGTGATTGATGAGAACCAAGTGAAGAAAAGTCCCTGCAGAGACGATTGACAACCCTAAGTAACAATTGCCTTTAGTTTAGTACAATTTAGTTTAGAGATACAGCATGGAAACAGGCTCATCGGCCCACCAGCTCGGCGCCAACCAGCGATCCCCGCACATTAACGCAATCCTACACACTCTAGGGACAATTTTACATTTATACCAAGTCAATTAACCTACAAACCTGTACGTCTTTGGAGCGTGGGAGGAAATTGAGGATCTCGGAGAAAACCAACGGTCAAGGGGAGAACGTACAAACTGCGTACAGACTCTACCACTCTACCGCTACGCCACCGTGCTGTCCTTTATGCAAAGTGTGACTTCGATCAGTGTAAAGTTTTTCCCGAACTTCCATGGACAATTTTATTAATGCTCCCTGAAGCCACACTTAACCCAATGTTGCGCAACATCAGGGTAATCACCTTCCCTTTCAAATGTAGCTCTTTTGACAATTTGGACCAAAGTCCAATGAAAACAGGAGACAAGTCAATAGAAATAACTGCAATTTTAGCAAAGGAACAAGATTAAAGTTTAGAATGATCTTTATATTCATAACAAATGATACTGCAATATGTAGGAAACAAAGGTTTGGATTTTGTGGTCACAATGACTGAACTAAAACTGCCAGCGAGTTCTAAAGCATGTGGGCTTGGTTAATGGAAATCCACAAAATAGACACAAAAAACTGGAGTAACTCAGCGGGACAGGCAGCATCTCTGGCGAGAAAGAATGGGTGACGTTTTGGTTCAAGACTTCCTGTCTTGTAATAAGGGCACATTAATTTCAAGCCTTCTCTGGTAAAAATGGACAAAAATGCCAATATTTATAATGGTCTGAAAAGAGTCATGCTTTGCTGCATGATATCTCCCTATGTTTTTAATGACGGGTGGTAACTATTGCTTAGCAAACTCTCCAACCCTAAAACAAAACTAATCTCAATAGTAGGCAGACATAAAAGGCTGGAGTAACTCAGCGGGTCAGGCAGCGTCGCTGGAGAAAAGGAATATGTGTTTCTGGCCAAGACCCTTCTTCAGACCCGAAATGTCACCCATTCCTTCTCTCTAGAGATGCTGCCTGTCCCGCTGAGTTACTCCAGCATTTCGTGTCTATCTTCGGTTTAAAAAAGCATCTGCAGTTCCTTCCTTCATATGTCCCAGATAGAATAAAAAAATTTTTACTTGTGGCAGCACAACAGAATGTGTAAACACAGTACACTGTAAACAATATAATAAACGAGAAAAAATGTTCAGTGTGTGTATATACACATACTCACAAGTACACTATTGTTTGTTTTGTGTGTGTGCGTGTGTATAGTGTGTGTGTATATATATATATATATATATATATACACACGCATGTACACATACGTACACACAAAAAACAAACAATAGTAGTGTAATAATAATAATAATAGTCTATTGTAGTTCAGAGCGTATTTGTTGTTGTGTTTAATAGCCTGATGGCAGTAGGGAAGAAACTGTTCTTGAACCTGAACGTTACAGTTTTCAGGCTCCTGTACCTTCTTCCCGATGGAAGGGGTAAAATGCGTGTGTGGCCAGGATGGTGTGGGTTTCTGAGGATGCCTTTTTGAGGCAGCGACTCCAATAAATCCCTTCGACGGTGGGGATGACAGAACCCGTAATGGACTGGGCAGTGTTCACAACTTTTTGCAGTCTTTTTCACTCCTGGGCGAATCTAATCTAATCTCAATAGTGATAGTTCAAAATATAAAGGACTTAATAATTAATATTTTACCTGTTATAAAGGTTATGCTATATCAATTTATATTATTATATTGTTATATGGTTATATCGCAGGTATATGGGACTAGGGGAGACTATGTGTTCGGCACGGACTAGAGGGGTCGAGATGGCCTGTTTCCGTGCTGTAATTGTTATATGGTTATATGGTTATTAACCTCGAGCAAGTTACAGCCTTTATTCTGATTCCTTTGAAATTATATAATTTTAAAAAGTAATAAAGCATGTCAAACACAAATTGGAGGAACAGCATCTCACATTTTGTTTGGGCAGCTTACAACCGAGCAGTATGAATATTGATATCTCTAACTGAATGCAACCCCTGCAACCCCCTCTCCCATCCAGCTTGAACGTCGCCTTGTTGAGTCTCATTGTCTGCAACTCATTTTCACCTAGCCCACAGCTAACATTGGCCTGTTTCCTTTATCATTGTTACTTTTTTGTATATCTTTTATTCATTTGTTGTATATATCTCTACATCACCTTCTATATCTCTCGTTTCCCTTTCCCCTGACTGTCAGTCTGAAGAAAGGCCTTGACCCGAAACGCCACCTATTCCTTTTTTTCAGAGATGCTGCCTGTCCCGCTGAGTTGCTCCAGCATTTTGTGTCTATCTTTGGTTTAAACCAACATCTGCAGTTCCTTCCTACACTACTGCATCTTACTTCCTGTTTTTTTCTCTTGAGAATCCTTCAATTTGATTGTTAGGTCATCCGGCTTGTAGACATCATGAGATGGGACTGAACTGAAGTGAAGAATTCCATTGAACTGAAATCTGGCTACAAATGATGTCGGAAAGATAACCTCCAAGGTGCTGTGTGAGTACATTTCTACAAGGTCAGTGACAGGCACATTATCTTCACCAGTGATGTCAATATCAGCACATGTCTTAGTCAATTTTGGTCCCTACTAGAGTCAATCTTCTGCCCTCTTTCCATTTGATGCGTCTCTTTAAGAAAACCTTAGTTACTCCTTTCTCCCTTTAATAAAAAAAGTAAAACAGTTTTGTCTAAATTCTCAGCAATAGTGAGAGGAATTGGGTGATCATTCAAGTTTACGGTGGCGCAGTGGTAGAGATGCTGCCCTACAGCGCCAGCGACCTGGGTCCGGTCCCGGCTACGGGTGCTGTCTGTACGTAGTTTATTAATTCTCCCTGTGACCGCGTGGGTTTTCTCTGGGTGCTCCGGTTTCCTCCGACACTCCAAAGACATACAGGTTTGTAGGTTATTTGACTTTTGTAAGTTGTCCCTCCTGGATAGAAATAGTGGACGGGTGATTGTTGGTCAGCATGGACTCGGTGGGCCGAAGGGCCTGTTTCTAACGCTGTATCTCTAAGCTAAGTTCATGGGTAGCTGAATGGAGAGAGAGAGTTAGGTTATATTTGTTTCAGGCTCAGTCTGGATGTTTAAGAAAAACAATTTCTGAGCACCTACTGAAATTTAAGTTCCCTCGGTAGTATAAATTTTATGCAGAAACAACAAACGAGGGACCGCCTCATGCTTCTTGATGAACTTGGTTAGTGACAAAATATACCTTTTACAGAACGTGTCCAATTTTTCTAAATTCTTTCATGTATTGCGATTTTATTCTATACTTTAATAATTATTTTTCTAGTGACATCTAACATTGATCTTGTACCCCCCTCCCCCCCCCCCTCCCCTCACACACACACACACACACACACACACACGTGAGGCTTCCATCAGGAACTGATTGCAGCAACTGTATATAGGCATATAATTCAGCGGGTCAGGCAGCATCTCTGGAGAGAAGGAGTGGATGATGTTTTGGGCCGAGACCCTTCTGCAGGCTGAGAGTCAGGGTGTTAAACCTGGCTAAATTGGGGCAGCCATGGCATTAACATTGAGTAATGGCTTATGTGCTGCTAGGCCACTTTGGTCAAGTTAAATGTGCCTCTGCAGAACTGAGACAAGCTGCTGAATGCTGCCCACATATTTGTGGCCCAGATAAGTGCTGCAGATGTCTCATTCTTTCTCTGTATTGTATTGCATTGTATTGCATTGTATTCATTTTTTGTTGTTGTCTGTTATGAGATAATGACAATAAATTGAATACAATACAATACAGTGAAAGAATGAGACATCTGCAGAAGTCTTACAATGAAGTGTGAAATGCACAGAGGGATAGAGGGATGAATTGCATAGCGGGATAGGAGCCATTAAACTTGATTAATAACTTGTTGCAAAGTTGTTGTGCCTCCAGGACAGTGTCACCTGCAACATACCACTATCTGGGGAGTGAGGTAACAGAGTATGTGGACCCTTAGGAACGGGCAGAAGACACAGCTCAGGTAGGATGTGTCGCCATTATCTCCATCCAGGTATCTCCCAAGAGACAAGGACCAACAACAAAGAATAAGTGAGACTGTCCAATCCCTTTAATATACTATCTGGGAGAGGCCAAGAAACAAAGGAGGCTGCTCCTCGGTATTCCTACTCCTTTGGAACTAACATTGAGAAAGAAGAAGAAGATACCTACCCTAGTGCCCAACTTTAGCATAACATAACATTTGACACCAGTGAAGGGAAAAGAAAAGAACATGCAACATCCAACGCTTTCTAAAGAAATACAGACAACCTCTGAAGACTATTGGGGCAAGCTCCGATTGAAGAATTGAATTTAGAAATTTGAAAATGAATATTCCTCTGTGGTTCAGGGGCGGGACACCTACTTTGCACCTAAATTTTAGTTATTAAAAATAAATTGATTTAAAAAATGGCTCATGGGATATAGTTTGAAGTTAATTAGAAAATTGATTGTTGACTTGGCACCCTTCTCTTGTCTCACCCATAAGAGGATAATCGAAGATGGGACGGGACTGTTTAGTGACTATCAAGAAAGGGACAGACCCTAGCGGATACCAGAAGTTAAATACCCTGGGAAAGCAAGGTGGTGGTGTGGAATGATGAGATAGACTGAAAGTTTAAATAACGAATTCCCCTCGGAAGGTCAATACTAACCATCCACGAAGTTACTCAGTGGTAAGAGGAGACTAGTTATAAGGAAGAATCCCTATGGTCTGTAATTATGATTCACGCACTAAGTAAAGGACTTGGGGAATGGGTACTTGTGTCAGAGTCAATGTATTTGACTGGTGAATCTAAATTTGTCCAATCCTTGATAGCAAAGCCGCCCCTATTATCAAGGTGTAAAGAAATTGTCCCTAGATTCAGCATTCTTAATTCGATTTATAATAATCTACAACATATGGAAATTAATTCATTCAATTTGAACAGCTGGGAATTCCACGGCAATGGAATGGAATTGTGTTATCGACCACAAGCTGTGGAATGAAAAGGGTGAGATGGACCCCATGACTTATAATATTAAATTGAAGGCTGAGACTGAATTTGGTTGAATTGAAGCATTCACCATGGTTTGCCTTGAATAAGAGTCATGCCTGTAGGGAAATCTGGACTGAACCCAACTGATATTTATAAGAGAAATCATCATCAGATATACATTGAAGAACATCGTGTGAATACAGAGAGAACTGGCTATATATTAGTGTTGATCCTAGTATGGGACAGTATAGATATAGAAAGAGGGCTTGTGACTGACAGAATAGTGATGGTACAGTGGATGAATGTATGGGAAAGCATCAGTGCATGAATGGTAACTTACTTCATCTCAAGTTCTTTTACGAATTATAGGTTCAACTACGGATCAAGTATGAAATGATTAATAACTACGGATCAAATATGGAAGGATGGAAGATGGAGGGGATTCGTGCCCAGGAAAACTCGGGTGAAGACTCATCAGATGGAAATCGTGAAGCTACGCCCACGAAAACTCGGGAAGCTTGATGAGATTCTGGCAAGAGACATCATCATCTTGTTGTTGTTGATGTGATTGATAATGTAATAGTCACCCATGTATATCTGATTATCATAAATGATGGTTTATCATATATGATAAAAGGGAATGTTAATCCTGGCTAAATTGGAGCAGCCATGGCATTAAAATTGAGTAAAGGGCCTGTCCCACTTGGCCGCCATTTGCGCGCCATTTATGCGACCTCCAAAAATGTGGTTGTCGCGTTGTGACGCACGGGTAGCGTGAGGGTAGCGCGGGACGGGCGCATAGAGAGGCGTGGAGGAGTATGCAGTTGCACGTGATATTGCGCGGCGTTCCAGGATTTCGTGCTGCACGAAATCTTCACGCGCCACCGGCGTGGCGTATTGCTTACGCACGCGGATGTACTGCGGTCGCACGCTGACGTCCTGACCTCGTACGTGTAGTGTGTGTGATGCATGATTACATCACTGTGCGTAACCATGCGCCGCCGCGCGCCACCCACACACGGTCGGCCACAATGAGAAAATAATTACGCAGGATGTTTCAAAAGTTAACATCCAGGTAAGGATTGCAGATTATATATCCTAAATTCCCTCCCCCTCCCCCCCACTATTTAGTTTAAACCCACACGTGTAGCACTAGCAAACCTGCCTGCCAGAATGTCGGTCCCCCTCCAGTTAAGGTGTAACCCGTCCTTTTTGATCAGGTCACCCCTACCCCAGAAGAGATCCCAGTGGTCTATAAATCTAAATCCTTGCTCCCTGCACCAGCCCCTCAGCCACACATTCAGATCCCCTATCTCCCTGTTCCTGTCCTCACGGTAGTGGCCATTTGGCCTGTTTTGCATGTCATTGATGATGGCATGTGCCTTTAAATTTTAGACTGCCCGTTTTATTGTGGGTGGGAATTATGACGTGTTTTTGGGCGCGTTTGGAGCTTAGATGCTTGCGCAGAAGTTTCGTTTTTAGATTAGTTCAGAGAGCCATGGGGAAGGTTAACCCTTCTACCATGTAAGAGCCACATGTAAGAACATGTAGAAACATAGAAACATAGAAATTAGGTGCAGGAGTAGGCCATTCGGCCCTTCGAGCCTGCATCGCCATTCAATATGATCATGGCTGATCATCCAACTCAGTATCCCGTACCTGCCTTCTCTCCATACCCCCTGATCCCCTTAGCCACAAGGGCCACATCTAACTCCCTCTTAAATATAGCCAATGAACTGGCCTCGACTACCCTCTGTGGCAGGGAGTTCCAGAGATTCACCACTCTCTGTGTGAAAAAAGTTCTTCTCATCTCGGTTTTAAAGGATTTCCCCCTTATCCTTAAGCTGTGACCCCTTGTCCTGGACTTCCCCAACATCGGGAGCAATCTTCCTGCATCTAGCCTGTACAACCCCTTAAGAATTTTGTAAGTTTCTATAAGATCCCCTCTCAATCTCCTAAATTCTAGAGAGTATAAACCAAGTCTATCCAGTCTTTCTTCATAAGACAGTCCTGACATCCCAGGAATCAGTCTAGTGAACCTTCTCTGCACTCCCTCTATGGCAATAATGTCCTTCCTCAGATTTGGAGACCAAAACTGTACGCAATACTCCAGGTGTGGTCTCACCAAGACCCTGTACAACTGCAGTAGAACCTCCCTGCTCCTATACTCAAATCCTTTTGCTATGAAAGCTAACATACCATTCGCTTTCTTCACTGCCTGCTGCACCTGCATGCCCACTTTCAATGACTGGTGTACCATGACACCCAGGTCTCGCTGCATCTCCCCTTTTCCTAGTCGGCCACCATTTAGATAATAGTCTGCTTTCCTGTTTTTGCCACCAAAATGGATAACCTCACATTTATCCACATTATACTGCATCTGCCAAACATTTGCCCACTCACCCATCCTATCCAAGTCACCTTGCAGTCTCCTAGCATCCTCCTCACAGCTAACACTGCCCCCCAGCTTAGTGTCATCCGCAAACTTGGAGATATTGCCTTCAATTCCCTCATCCAGATCATTAATATATATTGTAAATAGCTGGGGTCCCAGCACTGAGCCTTGCGGTACCCCACTAGTCACTGCCTGCCATTGTGAAAAGGACCCGTTTACTCCTACTCTTTGCTTCCTGTTTGCCAGCCAGTTCACTATCCACATCAATACTGAACCCCCAATGCCGTGTGCTTTAAATTTGTAAACTAATCTCTTATGTGGGACCTTGTCGAAAGCCTTCTGGAAGTCCAGATACACCACATCCACTGGTTCTCCCCTATCCACGCTACTAGTTACATCCTCGAAGAATTCTATAAGATTCGTCAGACATGATTTACCTTTTGTAAATCCATGCTGACTTTGTCCAATGATTTCACCACTTTCCAAATGTGCTGCTATCCCATCTTTAATAACTGACTCTAGCAGTTTCCCCACTACCGATGTTAGACTAACTGGTCTGTAATTCCCCGTTTTCTCTCTCCCTCCCTTCTTAAAAAGTGGGGTTACGTTTGCTACCCGCCAATCCTCAGGAACTCCAGAATCTAAAGAGTTTTGAAAGATTATTACTAATGCATCCACTATTTCTGGAGCTACTTCCTTAAGTACTCTGGGATGCAGCCTATCTGGCCCTGGGGATTTATCGGCCTTTAATCCATTTAATTTACCCAACACCACTTCCCGGCTAACCTGGATTTCACTCAATTCCTCCAACTCCTTTGACCCGCGGTCCCCTGCTATTTCCGGCAGATTATTTATGTCTTCCTTAGTGAAGACGGAACCAAAGTAGTTATTCAATTGGTCCGCCATATCCTTGTTCCCCATGATCAACTCACCTGTTTCTGACTGCAAGGGACCTACATTTGTTTTAACTAATCTCTTTCTTTTCACATATCTATAAAAACTTTTGCAGTCAGTTTTTATGTTCCCTGACAGTTTTCTTTCATAATCTATTTTTCCTTTCCTAATTAAGCCCTTTGTCCTCCTCTGCTGGTCTCTGAATTTCTCCCAGTCCTCCGGTATGCTGCTTTTTCTGGCTAATTTGTACGCATCATCCTTCGCTTTGATACTATCCCTGATTTCCCTTGTTATCCACGGATGCACTACCTTCCCTGATTTATTCTTTTGCCAAACTGGGATGAACAATTTTTGTAGTTCATCCATGCAGTCTTTAAATGTCTTCCATTGCAGATCATTACATGTAAGAACATGTAAGATCATGCGGGCCATGCGGAGTCTATGGGAGATCTAAAGGAGATCATGCCAGATCTTGCCAGTGTTACGGACACACGAGGAGTTTACTAAAGTCTAAAGTAATAAGCTGGAGTTCGAAGAAGATTGTAGTAACAAGCCGGAAGAAACTTGGATGTATCTTACTGTTTTCTAGCAACAATAAAGCATTTATTCATCAAAAGACTGTTTTTAAGTCATATCTGAGAAGAAGCTCTGAAGGTCTCTGTGAGTGAGCTTGCATGGGTTTAGAAGACACCCCCTTCAACCATGCTCATCCAAAGCGGCTAGGGTGCTAATTACCTGAAAGATATGAAAATCTGCCACTACAATAAGTAGAACGATACCTCCAGCAGGGGGCTTAAATACCAGTCCCAGAGAGTGGGACAGAAGATTGAATCAAAGCGAAGAAGGCTAAGACATCGGAGAGGCACAGCCAGACAAGGACGACAAGGCTAAGATCTCGGAGAGGCATAGCCAGAGAAGACTGGTTCCAGTCGTGGAACTGAAGAAGAAATACAGTCCCAGAGAAGAGGACAAGAGATTGGCTAAAATCCTCTGATAGGTTTTAGCCAGAAGAAAGTGGTTCCAGGAAGAAAAAGATCTCGGCCAAGAAATGCCTTGAGGTCTATCGACAGCATTGAGACGTATCTGAAGACGTATCACTGGATTTGTGAGTACAAATTGATTATTACTCTTTGAATTAAAATCACGGCTTTAATTAAAGGACTTCTGTAACAGAACTCAGAAAGTGTTTTCTCCAGTTTGTCTGGGGAAAGCAGACCGACCTTGGATTGTTTTGAGTTGCTCCTGATAAGTGCATTCCATTAAATTAGTGCCACATTTTGCACCTGGTGTTAGAGAGATGTTCTCTACATTATCAGTATGTTTAAGTTTTGGAAGAAATTGTTGATAAAAACAAAGCTACAGCTACTAGCAGAGACTTGTTCGATTAATTTAAAGACTTGGCAATCTGCCAAGACCTCTTTAAAATCATGAATTTAGAAGATGATGGCAGAGCTATGCCAGATGAACCACGTGGTGGTGAAGAAGGACACATACAACTTGAAGGAACAGATATTTCACATGCTGCCTATTTGTGGGAAACCGAGAAAGAGAGAAATGAACTATGGTTGCAGGTGACTAGATTAATTGATACACAGAAAAAACTAATGGAATCAGAACAGAACGTGATCATGGTGAAATCTAATATGAGCCAACTATGGAACCTCATCCAGGAGGTTGGCAAGAAACAGAATGTACTGCTGTGTTCAGTGCTGTCTTGGGAAGAACGCAGAAGACATACCCAGTGGGATGAAGACACGTAGAAGATATTCAATGGTTTCAAGAAAAAGGCAGAGAAGTGGTTATCTGAAATTATGTCACAAGTGACGAGCTTAGTAGCTGGAAGTGCGAAGCAACAAGGTGCCAGAATGGAAGATGAATTTATACAACGAGATAGTATCTCGAATGTATCTTCACGAAGATCTGGTTGCTTAGCCAGTTCGGTTTCGAGAGCTTCTGCTCAATTGGGAGCAAAAGATGAGTTAGCAGCGCTCTCAATAGAAGCGGATGCATGAAGAAATAACATGAGATCGAGCGAGAGATGAGGCGACGTCAAGAAGAGATGGCGTTACAGCTAGAAGTGCCAAAACATGAGATGACGCGACAACAAGAAGAGATGGCGTTACAGCGAGAAGAGCCAAAACATGAGATGAAGCGACAACAAAATGAGATGAGGCGATGTCAAGAAGAGAAGGCGCGAGAGATAAATCAACAAGAGGAACAGATGATGCGACAGCAGGAACTACTGGAATTAGCCACAAAGATGGCGGTGGCCAAAGCCAGGAAGGACATACTGGAAAGTGAAGGGTCAAGATGCAGCTCTAGATCGTCGAGGACGATGAGCTCTGGACCAAGAAGAAAAACTGCTCGAAATGAATTGGCAGTTGGATCAATTCCACAATCGAGGTCCACCGGATATCTAGGCTTTGAAAACCCATTGGGACAGAGGATGATGGGTAAAACTTCATCTCAGCAAATGAGTACTAGATCGAAACCAATTACTATTTGTCAAACCAATAGCGGACCATGCTTTTTCGAGGCCTGGTGCACAGGCTCGAGCAAGCCAGTTTGAATCACAAAGGTCTGTTTATCAACAGGTGGAGCCAAGACTGAGTTTTCAGGATGGATTATTGGCACTGTTGAATATGCAATCTGAATTCAACGAGATCATAGCTCGACAAAATACCTCTCTCATTCTACCACCAGTAGAAATCCCTATGTATGGTGGAGATCCTTTGTAGGTTGGAACTTTCGTAAGGGCATTAGAGGAGGTGTTAGAGACGAAAGTTAAGGATGAAAAAGAGCGCTTACGATTTCTGGTGAAGTACACAAGTGGAAGTGTGAAGGTACTTGTAGAAAGTTGCCAGATGGAGCCAGGCAACCAGGGCTATAACAAGGCGAGAAGATTACTAAAAGAACGTTTTGGTGATGAACAGAGGATCGCGAACGCATACATTGAAAAGGCCCATGCCTGGAAAGAAATCAAGCCAGAAGATGTGGAAAAATTGAGTGATTATGCAATATTTCTGAGAGATTGTTGCAGCTCGCTGAAAAATCTTGGCTACATGGAGGAAATGAATCATGCAAGTAATATGAGAATCATCTTTAGCAAGTTGCCCAGAAGTATGAGAGAAAAGTCGAGAGATAAGGCAGGCCAAATACGAGATCAAAGTCAAAGTCAAAGTATCCTTTAACCTTTCAGTCTGAACTAAATGTTGTTGCCTTGCAGTCATACATATAATAAAATAACAAAACACCCAATAAACACAAATTTAACATCCACCACAGTGAGTTCACCAGACAACTCCTCACTGTGGTGGAAGGTTAAAGTCTTTGTCTCTTCCCTCCTTGCTCTCCTTGGTTTCGATCTAGCACTCATTTGCTGAGATAAGGGCAAACAAGTAGCCAGGCTACCAGACCTGGTGGAATTCTTGGACAAAGAAGTACGGTACATGTCAGACTCATACAACGGAACTATTGAAGATCGCAGACCGATGGCAACTAA
Organism: Amblyraja radiata; assembly: GCF_010909765.2. NCBI lineage: Eukaryota > Metazoa > Chordata > Chondrichthyes > Rajiformes > Rajidae > Amblyraja > Amblyraja radiata. Next base: position 2,961,144 of record NC_045962.1, read on the forward strand.
CAAAGGTTCTACCGTTACCAAAACTGAAGAAAGATCTGAATCTAAGAGAAGTAGTTTTCCTATCACAACCGTATCTGTGGAAAAGACAGATGAAAGAAAAAGAGAGGTGTCTACTTGCAAGCAAATAGTATTTTGTTTGTTATGCGATTAAGTTGGTCGTAGATTCAAGACGAAAGAATATGAAAAATATGAAGATTTCTTGAAAGCCAAAGGAATCTGTTTTGGATGTTTGAAAAAGGGACATATGGTGAGAGACTGTAAGAGTCCTATAATTTGTTATGAATGCAATCAATATCATCCTGAAGCACTTCACATTGAAGAAGAGCTGCCAGAGCACCGGGAAGAAGAAGAAGAAGAACTGGAACAAACGGATGATGAAATACCAGAGCAAATAGAAGAAGAAGAACCGGAACAAAGAGAAGAGGGCGAGAAGCCAACTACTAGAAATGCTAACACCTCGCCTCAAGTATCTGCTCATATTGGGGCCGGGGTTGAAGCTCGTAATTTTTCTATCTTACCAGTGCAAGTAAGGAACAGCAAGACGAATGCAGTGTTGCAAACATATGCTTTTCTGGATCATGGAAGTTCGACTACCTTTTGCACAGAAAGCCTGACGAGAAGACTGAATATCAGACTAAGAGTTGATTACGTACCATGAATAAAGATAAAGAGAGCATGAGTCATTGCATTACGAGTATGGAGATATCCAGTTTGGATGGAGATAATTTCATACCGGTATCTGAAGTGTTTACGCATGGAACTATGCCTGTTGGTCGTCAACATATACCAAGACATGAAGAATTAAAACAATGGCCTTACCTGAAGGATGTCAAGATATCTGAAATAGATTCTAGTGTTGATTTACTGATCGGAATGAATGTTTTGAAGGCTTTGGAACCTGTACAGATTGTTAGCAGCCAAGGCGATGGACCGTATGCTACGAAAACCCGACTTGGATGGGTTATCTATGGCTCCTTGAAAGGGAACCACACAATCGGAAATCAGAAGAACTGTGCTGCCATTGCTGTTAATCAAATGTCCAATGATGAATTAGATAAGCCGGTGATGAAGCCATACAATCATGACTCTAAGGAAAGTACTAGCAAACCATCTGAAGAGATGTTGAAAGAAGAATTGAAGTTCATGGATGTTATGAACTACTCAGTGAAAACTGATGGACACTGTTGTGAGGACTTGCCTTTCAGGCAAGAAAGTGTTGATCTGCCAATGAATCGCAAGTTTGGCGAGAAGAGTAAATTTCATGAAAGAAATACTTCTGCAAGGATGATTGCTTAAAATCTAGGTCTACTGAGCAGGAAGCAATTCTACCAGTAGAACATCTGACACCCTTTGCAATAAGGGAGGATTTATACTTTCGAAGTGGAACAGAGACAATTGTGAAAGCATTTCACTAGATGACAGAGTCAAAGAAACCAGAGAGTTGGATTTGGACAGAGACGATCTGCCAATGGAGAGAGCATTGTGAGTTACTAATGTGGTGCAACTGAAATACGTTGACGCAGAAGAAAATTATGTGAATGAAGTTTTCAGAGAACTGACACTGAACTGTTTCTTAAGCGAGAAGAAATGGATCAATGAACTAAAATAGTAAGATTAAATGAGAACTTACCAGTTTGAAGTTTGATCTTGATTTTATGAGGAGTTACGATGAGCGATTACGTGAAAAAGGGCCGTCCGTCTGCGTGCGCGTCAATCTTCAAAGCAGCGGTGTAAAATCACAGATAAAAAGAAGACCTAAGAATAGTAAGATTGTGAAGAAAGTAGAACTTCCATATGACCTTGATAGTATGAGGGTGGGAGCGGTGGGCACGTAATCGCTCATCGTAACTCCTCATAAAATCAAGATCAAACTGGTAAGTTCTCATTTAATCTTACTATTTTACTTCGGAGTCACGTGAGTGACTACGTGAAGATTTCAAAGCTCTGTGATTTCACGCCGGTTATGAATCCAGGCGTCACACACTGAATGGATTGACCGTGGATGAGTATAGTTCTTAAAGCATTCAGACATAACGTAGTTAAGTAATGACACTGATGCTTTAAAATGAAAAGAATATTTTTTAATAGTTACCCCTCCCAACCTGGGGGGAACTAGGAAACAGAACTTAAAACGGTACATGCAAACACCCCCGGTCCGGTTGTAGGTTTATTGTAAAACCGGTGGAACATCCATTCATTCGCCCATCCTGCAGCCGCTAGGATGTCGTCGAGGGGCACGTCCATTGCTCTTGCTGCCGACGTAGATGCAGCCCTGGTGGAGTGAGATTTAAAAATGTCAATGTTCACTCCCGCTTCCGCCATTACCTCCTTTAACCATATGGAGATGGTTTGTGTTGATACCTTCTGATGAGGTTTTTTATGACTGATCAGGACCGATTGCTCAGAGCCTCTGAGGTTCTTCGTAACTCTCAGATAATGATGTAAGTGTGTTACCACACACAACCGTGGGTCCTCAGGATATGCCAAGAGCTCTATTTTTATCGCTGGCATTCCTGGCCTGCTCTGTTTTATCAGGTCCCTGATGACAAAAGTTATCTTGTTGATATTGGTGGTCACGTAGTCCAGTCGCAACTTCTGCAGTGTCTGGACTCTTTGTGCTGTTACCAGTGCCATCAGCATGACCACCTTCAGGGTGAGTTTTGATAATGGTAAGGCCATCGGCGTTACCCACTGTCGAAGTAGGGTTAGCACCACGCTCACATCCCAGGTGTCCGTTTACCTTGACCTTGAAGGTATAGAATTGTAATACCCTTCATAAATTTGATTATGAGAGGGTGCGTTCCTATCGACCCGTGCCCTGCCTCCAGCATGAAATTGGAGGATAGTGCGCTTCTGGCACTATAGCTTAATTTATGGTCATAGTACAGGGTGGATAGGAACTCTAGTACATCCGTGATCCGAACTGTGTCGTATGAAACTTTGTTGGCATTGCAGAACATTTTCCACTTCTTTATATGTGAGACGTACTGTTTTTTAGTACTGTCCCTCCATGCCGCTGTGATCACATCCACAGTTCGTTCGTTCCAAGACCTTGGTATAGCCTCCTCAGAATCTTCATACCAATAAATTAATTTGGTCATGTAGTGGATGATTGCTCCCTGTAACTGGGTGCAACAGGAGGTCCCTGCTCTTGGGTACAGCCATTAATGGCTTGGTTATGATTCCCAAGATTTTCGGGAACCAGGCTTCTGTAAGCAAATCTGGCACTACCAAAATGCCTGTGGCTTTGTCTTGCTTGATTTTTGTCAAGCATCGGTTGATGAGACAAAATGGAGGAAATGCATACATAAACATTCCTGCCCAATTGAGGGAGAAAGCATCCACTGCCACTGCTCCTGGATCCGGCTCCCAGGACACATATCTGGGTAACTGATGGTTTACTCTGGATCAATACCTGGAATGCCATTCCATATTTCGTTAAATACTGCAAGATTCAACATCCAATCTGTGTTGTCATTAAATATCCGTGACCTGGCATCTGCCACTGTGTTATATCTACCTGGTAGATAGACAGCCGTGATCCAAATATCTCTCTCGATACACCAGTGCCAAATGATATTTGACAATTTGTCACAAGATTTAACACCACCCATGTGATTGATATATGCCACCGCTGTAGTGTTATCTATCTGAATCTGAACATGCACATGTTGCATGTTCCTACAGAAAGCCATGAGCCCATAATGTGCCCCCAACAATTCCAGGTAATTGATTCCATGTTGTTGAAGAATTACAGACCCCTGCTCATTCCATCTGCCCCCATAGCTCTTGACTGTGTCAGTAGCTCCCCATCCTAAACCGCTTGCATCGGTTTATAGGACCATCGATGGGGTTTCGAGCAAGATTTCCCTTGAGCTATGACATATGTTCGTCATCCACCATTGTAATTCAAAAATGGCCTCAGCTGGCAATCGCATAGGTTTACCGAATTGACCCGAGTGGGATCTGAGTGCTCGTTCCTTTGCTCGTTGTAAATTTTGATAATGCAAAGGCCCGTAACGTACTGCTGGAAATGCAGGTACTAATTTGCCAATCACACTCGCTGGCTGCCTGATAGACGGTTTATATTTGATTATAAGGTCATTGCAGGCTTTTGTTAGATCTAGTTGTTTGCCCCTGGGCAACGTCACCAACATATGAACTGTGTTAATTGTAAACCCCAGGTAATCAATAACCCTGGTAGGTGTCAATTTTGATTTAACTGGATGGATGAGGAAACCAAGTCTCTCAAACATGGTTTTAGTTGCTATGACTGATGATTCTGCCAATTCTTTGGTGACTCCAAAAATAAAAATGTCATCCAAATACGCCATGACTATGTGATTCTGAGACCGTAATAGACCCAGAATTGGTTTCAGTAGTTTTGTGAATAGTCTGGGGGCTGACGTCAGCCCATTTGGCAGTGCCTTGTATTGCCATTATTGACCCATCCAGTTAAACTTCAAATATCTCCTGTACTCTTTGTGGATAGACGCCGAATAGTATGCATCCTTAAGGTCGATGCTTGCCATGTAACCATTTTTGGAAACCAACTGAATAGCTGTTCCAAAATTATCCATTTTGAAATGTTTATATTGCACATATGTATTGAGTTCCGTAAGATCTAAAATGATACGACACCCTCCATCTTTCTTCTCTTTTGAGAAAATATTGGATATGAATTGGTGAGGTTCTGTATGTGACCTCTCAATTACATTTTTGTCAGATAATGTTTCAATTTTTTTCTGTATATCCATGGTTTGAGAGAAAACATATGTGCGATTAGATGAATGTTGTGTGGGTGGTAATGAATCCAAATTGAACTCAATTTTGAACCCTTGTATACTGTGCAGTATAAACGGATCCGTCGTGACCCAACACCATTCATTCAAGAAGTATTTCAACCTTCCTCCCACCGGTACGTGAGGCCTGTCTGTAATGTTCCCCAAGGAACTGGTTTGACTTACCTCTGACGTTACTGGCGGTATGGCGCTGGTTTCTGCTTGTGAGGTTTGGAGGGTTGAGTTTAGTTTTTAGATTAGTTCAGAGAGCCATGGGGAAGGTTAACCATTCTACCATGTAAGAGCCACATGTAAGAACGTAAGAACATGTAAGATCATGCGGGCCATGCGGGGTCCATGGGAGATCTAAAGGAGATCATGCCAGATCTTGCCAGTGTTACGGAGACATGAGGAGTTTACTAATGTCTAAAGTAATAAGCAGGAGTTCGAAGAAGATTGTAGTAACGAGTCGGAAGAAACTTGGATGTATCTTACTGTTTTCTAGCAACAATAAAGCATTTATTCATCAAAAGACCGTGTTTTGAAGTCATATCTGAGAAGAAGCTCTGAAGGTCTCTGTGAGTGAACTTGCATGTGTTTAGAAGATGAGCCATGCTCATCCAAATAGCGGCTAGGGTGCTAATTACCTGAAAGATATGAAAATCTGCCACTACACTCACTAGCACGAGGTACTGGAAGCAATCCAGAGATAACCACCCTAGAAGTCCGGCATTTCAGTCTTCTTCCTAGCTCTCTAAACTCACGTTGCAGAACTTCCTTCCTGATGTCGTTTGTGCCCACGTGCACAACTACTGCCGGCTGCTCACCTTCCCTCTCGAGGATGTTCTGAATTTGGTTTGTTACATCTTGAACCCTGACACCAGGGAGGCAACACACCATCCTCGAGTCTCACCTGCTGCCACAGAATCTCCAGTCTGCACCTTGGACAATGGAGTAACCCACCACTATGGCTCTGCCCAACGTTGGTCTCACCAGTCGAGTCTCATCACTAGGTTTGGAGCCACCGACCTGTCCGCCGCTCGGACTGGAAGTGTCGTCTACCCCGACAGCTAATAAAAGGGTGTACCTGTTTTCATTTGGCACAGCCACTGGGGTCTCCTGCACTCTTCCTGTATCCTTGGCATGACAACCTCATTGTAGGTCCTGTCCACAAAACTCTTGTTTTTCCGGATGGCCCTGAGGTCATCCAGCTGCTTCTCCAGTTCCCTAACACGTTCGTTCAGGAGCTGGACCGGGACACAATTTCTGCAGGTGTGGTTTCCAGAAGCACCAGCGGTGTCCCTGACTTCCCACATCCTGCAGGAAACACACTGCTCCAACATGCCTGCCTTTTTTTCAGAAGATAAAAGTCACAATATCAAACAAGTGTAGCCTCCTTGCCTCAGCCTCCTCGCCGTAGACCCTTGAGCCAAAGACTCACACTTACCTCGACAAGGCACTTTTCCCGACTGGCCGCTCCCCGACTGAAAAGGAATGGTGAAAAGGAACATTAAAAACAAAGCCCGGGGTGCAACCTCGACCATAGTGCGGAGGCCCCTCTGGAGACAGTCAGACAATTCAGACAAGAAAATAACTATCCTTTCATTATTTATTATAAATTAAGAACCCGGGGTTAATCTATAAATTAACTAAGGATTGGACAAGTGGAGGACAAATGTTTTTTTAGATAAAGACAACAGTTTCCCTGCCTGATCTGTCAGCGTGTGATAACACTTGGTTTTCATTTCCCTGTTATCGGGTTCTTGGTTCTTGGTTCTTGGTTACTTGGTCCTCCAAAATATTCCAACTGGAATTTAAACTGGAGGTGGTGAAGGGTTAAGTTTTGAGTTTCTATTTCTGGGTCTGACGCTGCAAATAACAAGGTAACATCAACTTCTGGAACTCGAAAAACAACTATTGTCAGGCCAGGCAGCAACTGCAACAAGAGAAACTGCGTTGACTGTTCAGAAGGATTTTTGTCAAAAGTGGCCGATGGTGAAAATAAGTTTTAAGTGAGGACACAAGGGACTGGAGGTGCTGCCTATTTACAGAAACAGATGCAAAAGGGCTGGAGTAACACAGCGGGTTGGGCAGGGCGCCTTGTTTCAGTGAAGACAAGTTAGTTTTAAGTAGCAGACTGGAAGCTGGAAAGGGTGCAGAGAAGGTTTACGAGGATGTTGCCAGGGCTTGGGGTCCTGAGCTATAGGGAGAGGTTGGGCAGGCTAGGACTGTATTCCTTGCAGCGCAGGAGGATGATGGGTGATCTTACAGAGGTGTATAGAACCATGAATACAAATAGTGCTTACACAGAGTCTTCTACCCAGAGTAAGGGAATCAAGAACCAGGGGATATTGGTTTAAGATTAGAGGGGAAAGATTTAATAGGAACCTGAGGGGGGAATGTTTTCACAGAGGGTGGTGGGTGTATGGAACGAGCTGCCAGAGGAGGTAGTTGAGGCTGGGACTATCGCAATGTTTAAGAAACATTTGGACACACATACACGCACTATCTATGAGTCTATGTCTTCTTCAGTAATTGTAGCTTCGCCCCAGCTGTTGTCAAGTCAAGTCAATTCAAGATTATTCGTCACATACACATACGAGATGTGCAGTGAAATGAAAAGTGGCAATGCTTGCAGATTGTGCAAAAAAACTACAAAACAGAATGGAACAGAATCACATATTACATATTCGTGGGAGGGAAAAAAAAAGAAAAAACAGCAATTTAAAAAAAACACCACACAACAGTAAATTGGTACAGTAATTTAGTCCCTGGTGAGATAGGAGTTTACAGTCCTAATGGCCTCTGGGAAGGCACTCCTTCTCATCATTTCTGTTTACACAGCATGGCAACGGAGGCGTTTGCCTGACCGTAGCAGCTGGAACAGTCTGTTGCTGGGGTGGAAGGGGTCCCCCATGATTTTGTTGGCTCTGGATTTGCACCTTCTGATGTATAGTTCTTGCAACGGGGCGAGTGAAGTTCCCATAGTGCGTTCGGCCATATTTTGATGTTTCTGGACAAGATGCTTTCCACAGCCGTTGCGTAGAAGCACTGGAGGATCCTCGGAGACACTCTGAATTTCCTCAATTGCCTGAGGTGGTAAAGGCGCTGCCTTGCCTTACTCACAAGTGCCGCGGCGTGTGATGTCCTTGTCAGATCCACTGAGATGTGGACTTCCAGGTATTTAAAGCAGCTCACCCTATCCACAGGATCCCCATTTATCTTCAATGGTGTGTACGTCCTCGGATGTTGGCCCTCCAAAAGTCCACGATCAGCTCCTTAGTTTTTTTGACATTCAAGAAGAGGCTGTTATCCTGACACCAGAGTGCCAGATCAGCCACCTCCTCCCGGTAGGCCTTCTCGTCGTTGTCTGAGATCAGGCCCACCACCACAGTGTCATCAGCAAACTTGATTATTGAGTTGGAGCTGTACCTAGCCACACAGTCATGTGTGTACAGGGAGTACAATAGGGGGCTGAGGACGCAACCCTGGGGCGATCCTGTGCTAAGGGTGAGGGACTTCGACGTATTTCCTCCCATTTTGACCAAAGATCTTAGAGCAGAGCAAGATGGGTTACTCTCACGCAAACGCGTAGTACGCTCATGAGCAGATTCATGGGTGATTATAGGACCCATTTTAGCAACCAGTCCCCGCCATCTTGCTTCCGGCCAAAGATCGGATCTTTGTTTCCGCAGCGGGGAGAGGGAGTGAGCGGCCCGGGGCAGCGGGGAGAGGGAGTGTGCGGCCCGGGGAGAGGGAGTGTGGGGCCCGGGGAGAGGGAGTGTGGGGCCCGGGGCAGCGGGGAGAGGGAGTGTGGGGCCCGGGGCAGCGGGGAGAGGGAGTGTGCGGCCCGGGGAGAGGGAGTGTGGGGCCCGGGGCAGCGGGAGAGGAAGTGTGGGGCCCGGGGCAGCGGGGAGAGGGAGTGTGGGGCCCGGGGCAGCGGGAGAGGGAGTGTGGGCCTGGGGCAGCGGGGAGAGGGAGTGTGGGGCCCGGGGCAGCGGGGAGAGGGAGTGTGGGGCCCGGGGCAGCGGGGAGAGGGAGTGTGGGGCCCGGGGAGAGGGAGTGTGGGGCCCGGGGAGAGGGAGTGTGGGGCCCGGGGCAGCGGGGAGAGGGAGTGTGGGGCCCGGGGCAGCAGGGAGAGGGGCATAGGAGGGGGGGAGACATTGTAGTGTGGGGGCAGGCGAGGGAGTGCCGGGGGGGGGGGGGGGGGAGAGTTGAGGGGGGGGATAAGGTCTAGTGTGTGTGAAGTTGCGGGGAGGTTTACAATGTTTCTTATTTAATGTCCCTTGTCTAGACTGAAATAAAGTTCATCATTGGATCAGAAGAAATATAATTGTGTGTGTTATATGATTATATACATTTATATCACATTCATGTATGTGTGTTTATAAACATTTTATTCTTTAACAAGAATTAACAGAATTATGAACTAACAGAATTATGAATCTAACCCTATATCACACACAAAAACTGTTCCCCCGCAATGTCAATTACCCTGCGAGTCGGGTCAGGTCGGGTCGGTTCCGGATACTACAAAATCAACTCAAACCCTGCTTGTGAGCCATTTAAAAAGAAATGATTTAAAAAACATTAAAAAAGACAATTACTAGAGTCAAATTTTATTCTTGACAAGAAGTATGAACTGACAGAATTATGAATCTAACCCTATATCACACATACAAACCGTTGCCCCGCAACATTGATTACACTGCGTCGGGTCGGGTCAGGTAGATCTCCGGTTACTAAAATGGGCGGGGAAAAATGCCCAGGATCCCCTCCGTAGCGTACTACACGTCAGCCCATTGTATTTCGCAGGAGTGGCCTATCTTGCTCTGCTCTAAGATCTTTGATTTTGACTACCTGGGGCCTAGTGGAGCGAAAGTCCAGGGCCCAGGCACACAGGGGAGTGTTAAGCCCCAATTCCATCAGCTTCTCATCAAGTCTGGTGGGGACTATGGTGTTGAAGGCTGAACTGAAGTCTATGAACAGCATCCTCACGTAGCCCCCCTTCTGGCTGTCAAGATGAGAGAGAGCGGTGTGTAGAACCTGGGAGACACAACGCCCGTGGATCTGTTCGGACGGTATGCGAACTGCAACGGGTCCATGTTCCGAGGGAGGAAGGAGCAGATGTGTTTCTTGACCAGCCTCTCAAAGCATTTCATGACTACCGAGGTAAGGTCCACCGGACGGTAGTCATTCAGACAGGCTGGGGAGGCATTTTTAGGTACAGGCACAATGATGGATCTTTTGAAGCAGGCAGGGACCACGGACTTGTCCAGGGAGAGGTTGAATATTGTAGTGAGCACCGGAACTAGCTGCGTAGCACAAGACTTAAGTACTCGCCCCGAGATGCCATCTGGGCCTACAGATTTCCTCGTGTTCACCCGTGTCAGGGCCCTCCTCACGTCGTGCTCGGACAACGAGAATGTGTGCACATCCCCAGCGATGGACCAGCACACTTCGATAGCCAGCACACTGGCGGTGTTGTCGTTAGCCGGCAGTCCTGGTTCCCTCTGTCTGAAGAAGGGTCTCGTCCTGAAATGTCACCTATTCCTTTCTCCAGAGATGCTGCCTGTCCTGCTGAGTTACTCCAGCATTGTGTGTTTATCTTGGGTTCAAACCAGCATCTGCAGTTGCTTCCTACGCAGATCTCTCACCCGTGTCTCCTCTGACTCCCATTCATCTGCTCTTGCTCCCCCTCCCCTAGATGGAACAAGATGGACTGACTTCCCCTGGTCCTCACCAGCCTCCACATCCAGTTAGTTAGTTAGTTAATTGTCATGTTTACCGAGGAACCGGGAAAAGCTATTTTGTTGTATGTTATCCAGTCAGCAGAAACATTATAGATGAAAACAATCAAGCTGTCCACAGTATACAGATACAGGATGAAGGGAATAATATTTAGTGCAAGACAAAGTCCAGTGAAGTCCAATTATAGATAGAGTCTCCAATGAGATAGATGATAGGTCATGGCCCACAGTTGGTGGTAGGATGCTTCAGTTGCCTGATAACAGCTGGGGGAAAACTGTCCCTGAATCTGGAGGTGTGCGTTTTCACACTTCTGTACCTCTTGCCTGATGGGAGAGGGGAGAAGAGGGAGTGACCGGGGTGAGACTCATCCTTGATGATGCTGCTGGCCTTGCCGAGGCAGGGTGAAGTGTATCAGTGGACCCGATGGGACAAAGGGCCTGTTTCTACACTGTATTTCTAAAGGCCAAACTCTAATCCGGCCCGGCCCGAAATCCTTACCCGCAGGCGTAATGTTTTTCAATTAGTTTTTGTGACCTGGGAACTGCAGCCAGTCCAGGGGCACGCAGGGACCTGGGAACCACAACCTAGTCCCGGGTCATGCAGGGACCTGAGAACCACAACCTAGTCCCGGGTCATGCAGGTGACCTGGGAACCACATCTAGTCCCGGGTCACGCAGGGACCTGAGAACCACATCTAGTCCCGGGTCACGCAGGGACCTGGGAACCACATCTAGTCCCGGGTCACGCAGGGACCTGAGAACCACATCTAGTCCCGGGTCACGCAGGGACCTGGGAACCACATCTAGTCCCGGGTCACGCAGGGACCTGGGAACCACATCTAGTCCCGGGTCACGCAGGGACCTGGGAACTGCAGCCAGTCCAACGGCACGCAGGTGACCTGGGAACTACAGCTCGACCCGGGGCACGCAGGTAGAATCTAAAACAGGAATCCCCCATGTTCTGTTTGATATTAACAATAGACAATAGACAATAGGTGCAGGAGTAGCTCATTCGGCACTTCGAGCCAGCACCGCCATTCACTGTGATCATGGCTGATCATCCACAATCAGTACCCTGTTCCTGCCTTCTCCCCATATCCCGTAACTCCGCTATCCTTTAGTGCTCTGTCTAACTCTCTCATGAAAGCATCCAGAGAACTGGCCTCCACCGCCCGCTGAAGCAGAGAATTCTACATACTCACAACTCTCTGTGTGAAAAGGTTTTTCCTCATTTTCGTTCTAAATGGCTTACCCCTTATTCTTAAACTATAGCCCCTGGTCTGGACTCACCGAACATTGGGAACATATTTCCTGCCTCTAGTGTGTCCAAACCCTTAATAATCTTATATGTTTCAATAAGGTACCCTCTCATCCTTCTAAATTCCGGAGAATACAAGCCCAGCCGCTCCATTCTCTCAGCATATGACAGCCCCGCCATCCCAGGAATTAACCTTGTGAACCTACGCTGCACTCCCTCAATAGCAAGAATGTCCTTCCTCAAGTTTGGAGACCAAAACTGCAAACAATGCTCCAGGTGTGGTCTCACCAGTGCCCTGTACAACGGCAGAAGGATCTCTTTGTTCCAATACTCAACTTCTCTTGTTATGAAGGCCAACATGCCATTCTTCACTGCTTGCTGTACCTGCATGCTTCCTTTCATAGACTGATGTACAAGGACCCCCAGATCCTGTTATACTTCCCCTTTTCCCACTTGACACTATTTAGATAATAATCTGCCTTCCTGTTTTTGCCACCAAAGTGGATAACCTCACATTTATCCACATTAAACTGCATCTGCCATGCATCAGCCCACTCACCCAACCTGTCCAAGTCACCCTGCATTCTCATAGCATCCTCCTCACAGTTCACACTGCCACCCAGCTTTGTCTCATCTGCAAATTTGCTAATGTTACTTTGAATCCCTTCGTCTAAATCATTGATGTATATTGTAAATATCTGCGGTCCCAGCACCGAGCCTTGCAGTACCCCACTAGTCACTGCCTGCCATTCTGAAAGGGACCCGTTAATCCTTACTCTTTGATTCCTGTCTGCCAACCAATTTTCTATCCATGTCAGCACTCTACTCCCAATACCATGTGCTCTAATTTTACCCACTAATCTCCTACGTGGGACCTTATCTAATGCTTTCTGAAAGTCCAGGTACACTACATCCACTAGCTCTCCCTTGTCCATTTTCCTGGTTACATCCTCAGAAGATTAGTCAAGCATGATTTCCCCTTCGTAAATTCATGCTGACTCGGACCGATCCTGTTACTGCTATCCAAATATGCCACTATTTCATCTTTTATCATTGACTCCAGCAGCTTCCCCACCACCGATGTCAGGCTAACTGATCTATAATTCCCTGTTTTCTCTCTGCCGCCTTTCTTAAAAAGTCGGATAACATTAGCTACCCTCCAATCCACAGGAACTGATCCTGAATCTATAGAACATTTGAAAATTATCACCAATGCGTCCACAATTTCTAGAGCCACTTCCTTAAGTATCCTGGGATGCAGACCATCAGGCCCTGGGGATTTATCAGCCTTCAGTCCCATCAGTTTACCCAACATCACTTCCTGCCTAATATGGATTTCTTTCAGTACCTCCGCCACCCCAGATCCTCTGGCCACTACTATATCAGGAAGATTGTTTGTGTCCTCCTTAGTGAAGACAGATCCAAAGTACCTGTTCAACTCATCTGCCATTTCCTTGTTCCCCATAATATATTCACCCTTTTCAGTCTTCAAGGGTCCAACTATGGCCTTAACTAATTGTTTTCCTCTTCACATACCTAAAGAAGCTTTTACTATCCTGCTTTATATTCTTGGCCAGCTTACCTTTGTCCCTCATCTTTTCTCCCCATTTTTAGTTATCTTCTGTTGCTCTTGAAAAGTTACCCAATCCGCTCATCTTTGCTATGTTGTACTTCTTCTCTTTTATTTTTCTACTGTCCCTGACTTCCCTTGTCAGCCACGGTCGCCCCTTACTCCCCTTGGAATCTTTCTTCTACTTTGGAATGAACTGATCCTGCACCTTCTGTATTATTCCCAGTAATTCCAATTGTAATACCGACACCTCCGATTTACCCTTCTCCCTCTCAAATTGTAGATTAAAACTTATCGTATTATGGTCACTACCTCCTAATGGCTCCTTTACCTCGGGTTCCCTTATCAAATCCGGTTCATTACACAACACTAAATCCAGAATTGCCTTCTCCCTGGTAGGCTCCAGCACAAGCTGCTCTAAGAATTCATCACGGAGGCACTCCACAAAGTCCCTTTCTTGGGGCCCAGTTCCAACCTGATTTTTCCAGTCTACCTGCATGTTGAAATCTCCCATAACAACAGTAGCATTACCTGTACGGCATGCCAATTTTAACTCCTGATGCAACTTGCACCCTATGTCCAGGCTACTGTTTGGGGGCCTGTAGATAAGTCCCATTAGGGTCTTTTTACCCTTACATTTCCTCAGTTCTATCCATACTGACTCTACATCTCCTGTTTCAATGTCACCCCTCGCAAGGGACTGAATTTCATTCCTCACCAACAGAGCTACCCCACCCCCTCTGCCCACCTGTCTGTCTTTTCTATAGGAGGTATACCCTTGAATATTCAGTTCCCAGACCTGATCCTCTTGCAGCCATGTCTCTGTAATTCCCACAACATCATACTTGCCAATTTCTAACTGAGCCTCAAGCTCGTCCACTTTATTTCTTATACTTTGCACATTCATATACAATACTTTAACCGGTATTCACCTCCCCTCTCACACCGCTCACAATTGGCCCTGACCTTACTCTCTATCCCTTCTTGAACTTTCCTTCCCATTAATTCGGGTCTTTTGTAACTTTTCCTGTACTCACTTCCCCTTTAACTCCATCTTTATACCCCAATTTGTCAACCCCTCCCCCCCCCCCACTATTTAGTTTAAACCCACACATGTAGCACTAGCAAACCTGCCTGCCAGAACGTTGATCCCCCTCCAGTTAAGGTGTGACCCGTCCCTATTGTACAGGTCACCCCTACCCCAGAAGAGATCCCAGTGGTCTATAAATCTAAATCCTTGCTCCCTGCATCAGCCCCCCAGCCACACATTCAGATCCCCCATCTCCCTGTTCCTGTCCTCACTAGCACGAGGTACTGGAAGCAATCCAGAGATAACCACCCTAGAAGTCCTGCTTTTCAGTCTTCTTCCTAACTCTCTAAACTCACTTTGGAGAACATCTTTCCATTCCTTCTCGATGTCGTTTGTGCCCACGTGCACAACTACTTCCAGCTGTTCACCTTCCCTCTCGAGGATGTTCTGAATTTGGTTTGTTACATCTTGAACCCTGACACCAGGGAGGCAACGCACCATCCTCAAGTCTCACCTGCTGCCACAGAATCTCCAGTCTGCACCTTGGACAATGGATTAACCCACCACTATGGCTCTGCCCGACGTTGGTCTCACCAGTCGAGTCTCATCACTAGGTTTGGAGCCACCGACCTGTCCGCCGCTCGGACTGGAAGTGTCGTCTACCCCGACAGCTAATAAAAGGGTGTACCTGTTTTCATTTGGCACAGCCACTGGGGTCTCCTGCACTCTTCCTGTATCCTTGGCGTGACAACCTCATTGTAGGTCCTGTCCACAAAACTCTTGTTTTCCTGGATGGCCCTGAGGTCATCCAGCTGCTTCTCCAGTTCCCTAACACGTTCGTTCAGGAGCTGGACCTGGACACAATTTCTGCAGGTGTGGTTTCCAGAAGCACCAGCGGTGTCCCTGACATCCCACATCCTGCAGGAAACACACTGCTCCAACATGCCTTCCTTTTTTTCAGAAGATAAAAGTCACAATATCAAACAAGTGTAGCCTCCTTGCCTCAGCCTCCTCGCCGTAGACCCTTGAGCCAAAAACTCACACTTACCTCGACAAGGCACTTTCCCCGACTGGCCGCTCCCCGACATGTAAAGGAACGGTGAAAAGGAACATTAAAAACAAATCCCGGGGTGCAACCTCGACCATAGTGCGGAGGCCCCTCTGTAGACAGTCAGACAATTCAGACAAGAAAATAACTATCCTTTCATCTATATTACTAAATCTCTGATCTTAACCGCTTTTGGCCGACTGTGCTGCGATTTCCGAGAGAACGCCGCCACCTATGGCCGTCATTTTTGGCCACCTTGCTCAGAGCCCCCCTCCACCATATTAGTGCGGAGGATTTTTCCGTCGATTAAAAATGAGAGAGATATTAATGTTTTTACAAAATTCCCCATTCTCTCTGCTGCCCCCGCTGGCGGCAGGGGGAGGGACTATAAAACCAGGAAGTGTCGTGCCTCACTCAGTCTCTGCCAGATCAGGAAGCGAGAGGGTCACGGCTCTCTGAGCTGCGAATAACCTTGAACGCACGTCTACTCCACGGTGAGTCCCCTTGATGCGGCTGTAAAGTGGCTGCAGCCCTTTTTAACAAGTTTGTGTTCACAAAATGAATTTTGGTTGTCGGGTGTCTGCAGCCCAATTGTTTGCCTCACCTTTTTTAACAAGTTTGTGTTCACAAAATGAATTTTGGTTGTCGGGTGGCTGCAGCCCAATTGTTTGCCTTGGCTTGGCTTTTAAAATCGTTGCAACAGTTGGATGCCTGCCCAAGCATCCATACGGCCCACAATGCCTATACTAGCCCTCTGGAAACCAGTATCTTCAGCCCGCAACACCCATACAAGCGCAACAGACAGCCCCCCCCACTGGCGAGCAGTATTGGAATTGATGGAGAGGTGGAATGTTGCGTTGGTGACCAGCCCTCCCGTGTGATGCTGGGACCCAACGGGTCCCACTTAGTCTAGTTATTTATTATAAATTAAGAACCTGGGGTTAATCTATAAATGAACTAAGGTTCGGACAAGTGTAGGACAAACGTTTTTTTAGATAAAGTCAACAGTTTCCCTGCCTGATCTGCCAGCGTGTGATAACACTTAGTTTCCATTTCCCCGTTATCGGGTTAAGTTTCGAGTTTCTATTTCTGGGTCTGACGCTGCAAATAACAAGTCAACATCACCTTCAGGAACTCAAAAAACAACTATTGTCAGGCCAGGTGGCAACTGCAACAAGAGAAACTGCGTTGACTGTTCAGAAGGATTTTTGTCAAAACTGGCCGGTGGTGAAAATAAGTTTTAAGTGAGGACACAAGGGACTGGAGGTGCTGCCTATTTACAGAAACAGATGCAAAAGGGCTGGAGTAACGCAGCGGGTTGGGCAGGGCGCCTTGTTTCAGTGAAGACAAGTTAGTTTTAAGTAGCAGACTGGAAGCTCGAAAGGGTGCAGAGAAGGTTTACGAGGATGTTGCCAGGGCTTGGGGTCCTGAGCTATAGGGAGAGGTTGGGCAGGCTAGGACTGTATTCCTTGCAGCGCAGGAGGATGATGGGTGATCTTACAGAGGTGTATAGAACCATGAATGCAAATAGTGCTTACACAGAGTCTTCTACCCAGAGTTGGGGAATCAAGAAACAGGGGATATTGGTTTAAGATAAGAGGGGAAAGATTTGATAGGAACCTGAGGGGGGAAAGTTTTCACAGAGGGTGGTGGGTGTATGGAACAAGCTGCCGGAGGAGGTAGTTGAGGCTGGGACTATCGCAATGTTTAAGAAACATTTGGACAGGTACACACATACACGCTCTATCTATGACTCTATGTCTTCTTCAGTAAGTGTAGCTTCGCCCCAGCTGTTGTAGATGAATCCCTCTGTCTGAAGAAGGGTCTCGTCCCGAAACGTCACCTATTCCTTTCTCCAGAGATGCTGCCTGTCCCGCTGAGTTACTCCAGCATTGTGTGTCTATCTTGGGTTCAAACCAGCATCTGCAGTTGCTTCCTTCACAGATCTCTCGCCCGTGTCTCCTCTGACTCCCATTCATCTGCTCTTGCTCCCCCTCCCCTAGATGGAACAAGATGGACTGACTTCCCCTGGTCCTCACCAGCCTCCACATCCAGTTAGTTAGTTAGTTAATTGTCATGTTTACCGAAGAACCGGGAAAAGCTTTTTTGTTGTATGTTATCCAGTCAGCAGAAACATTATAGATGAAAACAATCAAACTGTCCACAGTATATAGATACAGGATGAAGGGAATAATATTTAGTGCAAGACAAAGTCCAGTGAAGTCCAATTATAGATAGAGTCTCCAATGAGATAGATGATAGGTCATGGCCCACAGTTGGTGATGGGATGGTTCAGTTGCCTGATAACAGCTGGGGAAAAACTGTCCCTGAATCTGGAGGTGTGTGTTTTCACACTTCTGTACCTCTTGCCTGATGGGAGAGGGGAGAAGAGGGAGTGACCGGGTTGAGACTGGTCCTTGATGATGCTGCTGGTCTTGCCGAGGCAGCGTGAAGTGTAAATGTGGTCAATGGAAGGGAGGTTAGTTCGCGTGACGGTCTGGGCCATCGTGGCATTACCCGTCCTTGGTCATCTATTAACGGCCCTGATTTATTCTGGCCTCATCCTACCCCCATCCCCCCACCCGTCTACTTTCAGGCTGAAGAAGAGTCCTGACCCGAAACTTCACTCATCCTTTAACTCCAGAGATGCTGCCTGGCCCGCTGAGTTACTCCAGCATTTTGTGTCTGACATCTAGTTAATGTTTGGTCAATCAAGTCTACTCCACCATTCAATCATGGCTGATCTATCTTTCCCTTTCAACCCCATTTTCCTGTCTTTTCCCCATAACTCCTGACACCCGTACTTTGCAATGTTACAAAATTTTGAGATTTTAAAAATCAAGTCTGCAATTTATCCCATAAGATAATGCATAACAATAAGTTTAATTTGACACCTAATTCACTTTCATATCTTCAGTATTAAAAAAGTTATGTCCATTTTCATACTCGGAAATTAGCATCTTCTTCCCTATTGCTTTTCCATTGACTTAACACAAAAGCTGTGATCAAGGACAGTCAAAAGCCCATAACTTTCTTAAAAATTAAGAGAACTGAAATAAATGTTCAGTTATTATAGATTGAAGCATTCTGAAACAAATATGAAACAATCTTACTCGGATGACCTGAAATTAAATCATATAATTAGTTACTTACCCAATTGTAGCTAATTACAAAATTCAATTACTAGATCTAAACATCTATCCATTTCTTAAGAAAAGATTAACATTTTTAAATTGCCTAAGTGTCCAAATAACATTCTCACAAGAATTCACAATATAACATGATTTTTAAATCTCATTGTCATGAATTTATAGGCCAAATGGAAGGAATTTAGTGTATAATTCCTGTAAATTAATGGCCATTTAAATCATTTTGCGAGTGGTTTTTTTCTGGAACACGATCAATTGGAACGTTGCAGTTGCAGTGAATTTAAACCCCATATCGGCAGGAAAAATACTGCCGGTTCGTATGGGTCCTAAATCACCGTTTCTCAACATAAAATGTGGATTAAAGGCATCCTAAGAAGCACATTTATATGTAAAATAAACGGCTTTCCTTTACCTGTCGCGTACGTGAAATCTCTCCCCATTGTCAGCGTTGACGGCTTTAGAAGCTTATTTTTAAATTACTCCATTGCGGAAATTGTCGGATGATTAAAAAAAAAAATTCACAGAATGGCCGTCGGAACAATTCTTCACCAATTTATCACCAATGCGTCCACAATTTCTAGAGCCACTTCCTTAAGTATCCTGGGATGCAGACCATCAGGCCCTGGGGATTTATCAGCCTTCAGTCCCATCAGTTTACCCAACATCACTTCCTGCCTAATATGGATTTCTTTCAGTACCTCCGCCACCCCAGATCCTCTGGCCACTACTATATCAGGAAGATTGTTTGTGTCCTCCTTAGTGAAGACAGATCCAAAGTACCTGTTCAACTCATCTGCCATTTCCTTGTTCCCCATAATATATTCACCCTTTTCAGTCTTCAAGGGTCCAACTATGGCCTTAACTAATTGTTTTCCTCTTCACATACCTAAAGAAGCTTTTACTATCCTGCTTTATATTCTTGGCCAGCTTACCTTTGTCCCTCATCTTTTCTCCCCATTTTTAGTTATCTTCTGTTGCTCTTGAAAAGTTACCCAATCCGCTCATCTTTGCTATGTTGTACTTCTTCTCTTTTATTTTTCTACTGTCCCTGACTTCCCTTGTCAGCCACGGTCGCCCCTTACTCCCCTTGGAATCTTTCTTCTACTTTGGAATGAACTGATCCTGCACCTTCTGTATTATTCCCAGTAATTCCAATTGTAATACCGACACCTCCGATTTACCCTTCTCCCTCTCAAATTGTAGATTAAAACTTATCGTATTATGGTCACTACCTCCTAATGGCTCCTTTACCTCGGGTTCCCTTATCAAATCCGGTTCATTACACAACACTAAATCCAGAATTGCCTTCTCCCTGGTAGGCTCCAGCACAAGCTGCTCTAAGAATTCATCACGGAGGCACTCCACAAAGTCCCTTTCTTGGGGCCCAGTTCCAACCTGATTTTTCCAGTCTACCTGCATGTTGAAATCTCCCATAACAACAGTAGCATTACCTGTACGGCATGCCAATTTTAACTCCTGATGCAACTTGCACCCTATGTCCAGGCTACTGTTTGGGGGCCTGTAGATAAGTCCCATTAGGGTCTTTTTACCCTTACATTTCCTCAGTTCTATCCATACTGACTCTACATCTCCTGTTTCAATGTCACCCCTCGCAAGGGACTGAATTTCATTCCTCACCAACAGAGCTACCCCACCCCCTCTGCCCACCTGTCTGTCTTTTCTATAGGAGGTATACCCTTGAATATTCAGTTCCCAGACCTGATCCTCTTGCAGCCATGTCTCTGTAATTCCCACAACATCATACTTGCCAATTTCTAACTGAGCCTCAAGCTCGTCCACTTTATTTCTTATACTTTGCACATTCATATACAACACTTTGACCGGTATTCACCTCCCCTCTCACACCGCTCACAATTGGCCCTGACCTTACTCTCTATCCCTTCTTGAACTTTCCTTCCCATTAATTCGGGTCTTTTGTAACTTTTCCTGTACTCACTTCCCCTTTAACTCCATCTTTATACCCCAATCTGTCAACCCCTCCCCCCCCCCCACTATTTAGTTTAAACCCACACATGTAGCACTAGCAAACCTGCCTGCCAGAACGTTGATCCCCCTCCAGTTAAGGTGTGACAAGTCCCTATTGTACAGGTCACCCCTACCCCAGAAGAGATCCCAGTGGTCTATAAATCTAAATCCTTGCTCCCTGCATCAGCCCCCCAGCCACACATTCAGATCCCCCATCTCCCTGTCCCTGTCCTCACTAGCACGAGGTACTGGAAGCAATCCAGAGATAACTGCCCTAGAAGTCCTGCTTTTCAGTCTTCTTCCTAACTCTCTAAACTCACTTTGGAGAACATCCTTCCATTCCTTCTCGATGTCGTTTGTGCCCATGTGCACAACTACTTCCGGCTGTTCACCTTCCCTCTCGAGGATGTTCTGAATTCGGCTCGTGACATCTTGGACCCTGGAACCAGGGAGGCAACACACCATCCTCGAGTCTCACCTGCTGCCACATAATCTCCAGTCTGCACCTTGGACAATGGAGTCACCCACCACTATGGCTCTGCCTGACGTTGGTCTCACCAGTAGAGTCTCATCACTAGGTTTGGAGCCACCGACCTGTCCGCCGCTCGGACTGGAAGTGTCGTCTACCCCGACAGCTAATAAAAGGGTGTACCTGTTTTCATTTGGCACAGCCACTGGGGTCTCCTGCACTCTTCCTGTATCCTTGGCGTGACAACCTCATTGTAGGTCCTGTCCACAAAACTCTTGTTTTCCCGGATGGCCCTGAGGTCATCCAGCTGCTTCTCCAGTTCCCCAACACGTTCGTTCAGGAGCTGGACCTGGACACAATTTCTGCAGGTGTGGTTTCCAGAAGCACCAGCGGTGTCCCTGACTTCCCACATCCTGCAGGAAACACACTGCTCCAACATGCCTGCCTTTTTTTCAGAAGATAAAAGTCACAATTTCAAACAAGTGTAGCCTCCTTGCCTCAGCCTCCTCGCCGTGGACCCTTGAGCCAAAAACTCACACTTACCTCGACAAGGCACTTTCCCCGACTGGCCGCTCCCCGACTGAAAAGGAACGGTGAAAAGGAACATTTAAAACAAATCCCGGGGTACAACCTCAACCATAGTGCGGAGGCCCCTCTGTAGGCAGTCAGACAATTCAGACAAGAAAATAACTATCCTTTCATCTATATTACTAAATCTCTGATCTTGACCGCTTTTGGCCGATTGTGCTGCGATTTCCGAGAGAACGCCGCTACCTATGGCCGTCATTTTTGGCCACCTTGCTCAGAGCCCCCCTCCACCATATTAGTGCGGAGGATTTTTTCCGTCGATTAAAAATGAGAGAGATATTAATGTTTTTACAAAATTCCCCATTCTCTCTGCTGCCCCCGCTGGCGGCAGGGGGAGGGACTATAAAACTAGGAAGTGTCGTGCCTCACTCAGTCTCTGCCAGACCAGGAAGCGAGAGGGTCACGGCTCTCTGATCTGCGAATAACACTGAACGCACGTCTACTCCACGGTGAGTCCCCTTGATGCGGCTGTAAAGTGGCTGCAGCCCTATTTAAAAAAGTTTGTGCTCACAAAATGAATTTTGGTTGTCGGGTGTCTGCAGCCCAATTGTTTGCCTCGCCTTTTTGACAAGTTTGTGTTCACAAAATGAATTTTGGTTGTCGTGTGGCTGCAGCCCAATTGTTTGCCTTGGCTTGGCTTTTAAAATCGTTGCAACAATTGGATGCCTGCCCAAGCATCCATACGGCCCACAATGCCTATACTAGCCCTCTGGAAACCAGTATCTTCAGCCCGCAACACCCATACAAGCGCAACAGACAGCCCCCCCACTGGCGAGCAGTATTGGAATTGGTGGAGAGGTGGAATGTTGCGTTGGTGACCAGCCCTCCCGTGTGATGCTGGGACCCAACAGGTCCCACTTAGTCTAGTTATTTATTATAAATTAAGAACCCGGGGTTAATCTATAAATGAACTAAGGTTCGGACAAGTGTAGGAGAAAAGTTTTTTTAGATAAAGTCAACAGTTTCCCTGCCTGATCTGCCAGCGTGTGATAACACTTAGTTTCCATTTCCCCGTTATCGGGTTAAGTTTCGAGTTTCTATTTCTGGGTCTGACGCTGCAAATAACAAGTTAACATCACCTTCAGGAACTCAAAAAACAACTATTGTCAGGCCAGGTGGCAACTGCAACAAGAGAAACTGCGTTGACTGTTCAGAAGGATTTTTGTCAAAACTGGCCGGTGGTGAAAATAAGTTTTAAGTGAGGACACAAGGGACTGGAGGTGCTGCCTATTTACAGAAACAGATGCAAAAGGGCTGGAGTAACGCAGCGGGTCAGGCAGGGCGCCTTGTTTCAGTGAAGACAAGTTAGTTTTAAGTAGCAGACTGGAAGCTGGAAAGGGTGCAGAGAAGATTTACGAGGATGTTGCCAGGGCTTGGGGTCCTGAGATATAGGGAGGCTAGGACTGTATTCCTTGCAGCGCAGGAGGATGATGGGTGATCTTACAGAGGTGTATAGAACCATGAATACAAATAGTGGTTACACAGAGTCTTCTACCCAGAGTAGGGGAATCAAGAACCAGGGGATATTGGTTTAAGATAAGAGGGGAAAGATTTGATAGGAACCTGAGGGGGGAATGTTTTCACAGAGGGTGGTGGGTGTATGGAACGAGCTGCCGGAGGAGGTAATTGAGGCTGGGACTATCGCAATCTTTAAGAAACATTTGGACAGGTACACACATACACGCTCTATCTATGACTCTATGTCTTCTTCAGTAAGTGTAGCTTCGCCCCAGCTGTTGTAGGTGAATCCCTCTGTCTGAAGAACGGTCTCGTCCCGAAACGTTACCTATTCCTTTCTCCAGAGATGCTGCCTGTCCCGCTGAGTTACTCCAGCATTGTGTGTTTATCTTGGGTTCAAACCAGCATCTGCAGTTGCTTCCTTCGCAGATCTCTCGCCCGTGTCTCCTCTGACTCCCATTATTCTGCTCTTGCTCCCCCTCCCCTAGATGGAACAAGATGGACTGACTTCTCAGGGAGTGACCGGGTTGAGACTGGTCCTTGATGATGCTGCTGGTCTTGCCGAGGCAGCGTGAAGTGTAAATGTAGTCAATGGAAGGGAGATTAGTTCGCGTGACGGTCTGGGCCATCGTGGCATTACCCGTCCTTGGTCATCTATTAATGGCCTTGATTTATTCTGGCCTCATCCTACCCCCATCCCCCCACCCGTCTACTTTCAGGCTGAAGAAGAGTCCTGACCCGAAACTTCACTCATCCTTTAACTCCAGAGATGCTGCCTGGCCCGCTGAGTTACTCCAGCATTTTGTGTCTGACATCTAGTTAATGTTTGGTCAATCAAGTCTACTCCACCATTCAATCATGGCTGATCTATCTTTCCCTTTCAACCCCATTTTCCTGTCTTTTCCCCATAACTCTTGACACCCGTAATTAGCAATGTTGCCAAATTTTGAGATTTAAAAAATCAAGTCTGCAATTTATCCCATAAGATAAAGCATAAAAATAAGTTTAATTTGACACCTAATTCACTTTCATATCTTCAGTATTAATAAAGTTATGCCCATTTTCATACTCGGAAATTAGCATCTTGTTCCCTATTGCTTTTCCATTGACCTAACACAAATGCTGTGATCAAGGACAGTCAAAAGCCCATAACTTTCTTAAAAATTAAGAGAACTGAAAGAAATTTTCAGTTATTATAGATTTAAGCATTCGGAAACAAATATGAAACAATCTTACTCAGATGACCTGAAATTAAAGCATATAATTGGTTACTTACCCAATTGTAGCTAATTACAAAATTCAACTACTAGATCTAAACATTTATCCATTTCTTAAGAAAAGATTAACATTTTTAAATTGCCTAAGTGTCCAAATAACATTCTCACAAGAATTCACAATATAACATGATTTTTAAATCTCATTGTCATGAATTTATAGGCCAAATGGAAGGAATTTAGTGTTTAATTCCTGTAAATTAATGGCCATTTAAATCATCTTGCGAGTGGGTTTTTTCTGGAACGCGATCAATTGGAACATTGCAGTTGCAGTGAATTTAAACCCCATATCGGCAGGAAAAATACTGCCGGTTCGTATGGGTCCTAAATCACCGTTTCGTAACGTAAAATGTGGATTAAAGGCATCCTAAGAAGCACATTTATATGTAAAATAAACGGCTTTCCTTTACCTGTCGCGTACGTGAAATCTCTCCCCATTGTCAGCGTTGACGGCTTTAGAAGCTTATTTTTAAATTACACCATTGCTGAAATTGTCGAATGGTTAAAAAAAAAAATTCACAGAATGGCCGTCGGAACAATTCTTCAGCAAAAGCTTGCACTCCGAGAAAATATATCCAGGACAGGTAGGAGAAAAAACGCATTTTAACCCCGCCTCCCCCCCTCAAAGGCGCCAAAGTCGCGCACACGGCCAGTGGCAGAACTGCAGCGCCGCTGAAGGTAAGTTTTGTAACATACCTACCGTACTACTCAAGAATCTGACAATCCCCACCTGAAAAGTATGAATTGACTCCACAGCCGTCTTTGGCAATGAATTCCAGATTCTACACCTTCTGACTAAAGAAATTCCTCCTTATCTCATAGAAACATAGAAAATAGGTGCATATCTCCTTTCTAAAGAGATGTTATTTTATACTGAATAGTCCACTGATCTGACTGTCTCTCAACCTCTGGCTAATTAGTTACACAGTTGCTCAGGATGAACCCTGAGAAGGACCAACGCATCCTGGATTTCCATCTTTCCCTATTTTTATCCTGGAAAAAAGGTTGTGACTGTCTACCCTCTCTATGCCTCCAATAATGTTATAGTTTTGACTTCGAGCTGTCCACTGTGATGGTTCTACAAACCCCTCAGTACAAGAACAATCTTGAATAGTGCTTAAATGTTGATCAAGTCGTTCACACCCAAACCATGGGAATAATGAGACCAGAAACATCTCCTATCCATGTTCTCCAGAGATCCTGACCTGCTGGGTTACTCCAGTGTTTTGTGTCCTCATGAGAATAACTACATAGTTGGGCCCACAGCACCAATTTTGCAGGACAGAAGCTGTCCCTGGGAGGAAAGGTGAAGAAGGTTATCCTTTTCCACTCCAGTCTGTCTGCTTCAATGTGAGGGAGTGAATCCAAGAGATGTTGGGATTCCAGATCACTTGACCTCCCATGGTCTTTAAGTAGCTGTTCAGATCAGAGAAACGCTGGCCGTGTTTGTGTGAATGTGCGATGGATGGTTTTACATGGTTTACTGTGATGTGAAAAGTTGTAAAGATAACTGTGTAGGCTCTTAGACTTTGCTAAAATGTCAATAAATGGGCCGATTTTCAGTTAGGGACTAAAGGTAAATAGCATTTACCTCGTTATGAAATACATACAAGCCAGTCACAGCTGTTACAACCTCCCTTATCAGTTTTGGTTTAGTTTTAACAATACAGTGTTGAAACAGTCCCTTTGGCCCACTGCATCCGTGCC
Source organism: Amblyraja radiata (assembly GCF_010909765.2). Taxonomy (NCBI): domain Eukaryota; kingdom Metazoa; phylum Chordata; class Chondrichthyes; order Rajiformes; family Rajidae; genus Amblyraja; species Amblyraja radiata. The sequence goes on from NC_045962.1 coordinate 2,987,212, forward strand.
GACCAACGATCACCCGTATACTAGCCCTGTTATCCCACTTTCACATTCTACACACTAGGGGCAATTTACGGAAGCCAATGAACCCACAAACCTACACCTGTCTTTGGAATGTGGGAGGAAACCGGAGCACCCAGAGAAAACCCATGCGGTCACAGGGAGAATGTACAAACTCTGTACAGCGCCTGTCGTTAGGATTGAACCCTGGTCTCTGGCGCTGTAAGGCAGTACTCTACTGTTGCGCCACCATGCAGCCCCAACTGTATTGTGTCTGGAAGTAATAGGGAGCAATGTTCAGAATGCAGACTTGGGGACCACAAACAGGCATTGTTGGCTGGGTATCAGTTCAATACATGTGATCTCACTGGTTTCCCTGTTGTCAACTTCTCTTACTTCTTGTTCCACCAACATGATGAGCTGAATCAATTCCCTTCATGTATGGATCCCCCTTCCATGTGTAACTGCAGTGGAAGTGCACAACTTAATGGGCAAGTAATCGGCACCAAGTAACTCATAACAGATAAAGGACACAAATTAATATAAGAACTCTGATTGAAGAAAGAAACCAGGTAATCTTTCAAACGTTGTTACAGCTTTTATTTATCCATGCTGAATTTCACAAAGAACAAAAAACAAATGAAGTGTAAATAATTGCCATTTAATTGAATTACAGTAGAGCTACTTTCCTGACAGCTGGGCAAGACTTTCTAAAGTATAAAGTCAATATTAAAATAAACTAGACTAAGTGGGACCCGTTGGGTTGCAGTCACATGGGAGGCCTGGTTCCCCAACGCAACCCATTTCCCAACGCAATATTTCCCCACTCACGCGCTCCCCCAAGGCAACACGTACCCCCAATGCATTATTCCACCACTCACCCATAACCCCTATCTGCGCAGGTGAGGCTGACGGGTGCCCGTTGTGACGCCCCTGATCCTCCCTCTTCCCCTCACCCCCCCACTCCGCCCCTAGCCCTTCGCCCCCCACACGCTCACTCCATCCCCCCTCCATCCACTGTTAGCGGCTCACTGGCGTTGCAGCCATTCCCGCCCATTGGGTTCCCATTGTGGCGTAGAACACGCAAGTATTACTGGGCAGGTGTAGCTGACGGGCACGGCAAGTGGAAAAGGGATTTATTAAAGCTTAAAATGTGAATAACTCTTAAAATATAACAACAATTTAAACTAACGTTTAAACTAAAGATGAGATTCATTCAGTTCAATTCTTTCTTGTTGCGTCTCTTGTTGTGTTCTGCAGCCGGGGGAGGGGGACGGCTTCAGGTGGGGGCTACTGTGGCCCAACACTGTCATGGCCTGCCGCTGCCGCTGCCGCTGCCGCTCCCCATCAGCTTCAGGTGGGGACCGGTGGGAAGCATCCTGTAGCCAGTGGAGAGGGATGGGTTTAGGCGGGGTCTGGTGGGGGGGGGGGGGGGGGGGGGTAGCCTCCTACAGCTGGGGACAGGGACAGCTTCAGGCGGGGGGCGGCGGGAGCATTCTGTCGCTGGGGGATGGATTCTGACAGGGAGCATCCTGCAGCCAGGGGAAGCGGGTCGGCTTCAGGCAGGGCCTGTCAGGGGCCAGTGGGGGATGTGGAGCGCTGCCATGGGCTACCGCTGTGTGACGGGGTGGGTGTGTGGTGGAAACAGGAAGATAACAAGATCAGAGGTTTAGTTATGTATAGAAACTGTAGATAGATGAAGTATAATGAGTCTGAACAAGGGTCCTGACCCAAAACATCACGTTTCCAGGTTCTCCATAGATGCTGCCTGACCTGCTGAGTTAAAGCCCTGTCTCACGGTGCGAGCTGACCCACGAGGTATCCTGAGTGAAAGACTCGTGGTTGTGTACGAGATCCCAAGTGTATGATCAAGAGTTTAACCGAGTTCCCACGGGTATGACAAGTTTGCCGTTTTCTGCGATGTTCCAAGTACGGCTCCCGAGTTACTAAGTTACAAGATGGCGGCACACTCACATCTAGCGGCTTTGCTCTTCCCGACGTGGATGTTGTTGTTTTTGTCTGTTTTGTCCGCTTGTCTGTTGACCTGCAACTCGACGTATAACCGTCAAGATCTTCTATTTTAATTTTAAAATCCGGATGACAAAAACTTGGGGGGGATGTCCCCCACATCTCAAAACATGGAGGGGACATGTCCCCTCTGGCCCCCCGGGTTTTCCGCCCCTGACGACAGGAGCAGTGACTCCGGTAAAAGCAGAGGAGGGGGGCTATGTATTTACTCTTATGATAAATGGTGCTCAAATGCAGTCGTCGTTGAGAGACATTGAGCACCGGACTTGGAATTTATAACATTGAAATGCCGACCCTTCTATCTGCCGCGGGAGTTCACAGTTGTTGTTACTATGGCTGTTTACATTCCACCAAGCGCTAATGTCAAGCTAGCACTGAACACCCTGCTAACATCCATCAACAAACTACAGACTGCGCACCCTGATGGGATTTTCATCGTGGCTGGAGACTTCAACCAGGCAAATCTAAAAACTGTCCTCCCTAAAACCAGCATGTCACGTGTCCAACGAAAGGTCAAAACACATTGGATCATGTATACAGCAACATCAAGGATCGATACAAAGCCTCCCCCTCCCTCACCTTGGCCATTCTGACCATCTATCCCTCTTTCTCACCCCAGCATACAGACCTCTCATCGTGAAAACTAAGCCCAGTGTGAGACACATAAAGACTTGGCCTGAGGGCGCTGCCGCCCAACTTCAGGACTGCTTTGAGCGCACCCAGTGGGATATTTTTGCAAACCAGGACATAACAGACTACTCACCCACAGTCATGTTCTACATATAGAACTGCATTAATAACGTGACTGTCGACAGAAAGGTCAGGTGTTATCCAAACAGCAAACCATGGATGACCAGGGATGTCAGGAAGCTGCTGAGGGAACGCAACTCAGCCTTTAGATCTGGCAGTGATGAACTGTACAGCACTGCCAGATCCAAACTAAAGAGAGCCATCAAAGAGGCAAAGGCAGCCTATGGAAGAAGACTAGAGGTGTGCTTTAACGAGAGGGACCCTCGGCATGTCTGGCAGGGTATTCAGCAACTTACCAACTACAAGGGCAAGGGGGGGCCGACCACCAGCAGCAGTAGCAACTCGCTAGCTGAGGAGCTTAACCACTTTTTCGCCCGTTTTGAGCTGAATGAGGCGGAGCCTGCACTTGCAGCCGCACCCAGCACTGACAACCTGGCACTCACTGTGAGCACAGAGGATGTCAGAAGAACACTCCGCAGGGTCAACCCCAGGAAGGCTGCTGGTCCAGATGGCATCCCAGGGAGAGTACTGCGGGGCTGCGCAGACCAGTTAGCGGAGGTTTTTAGCGACTTTAGTGCTTTGAGAGGCTGGTCCTGGCCCACATTAAATCCTCACTCCCACCCACCCTGGATCAGCATCAGTTTGCATACAGAGCTAATAGGTCAACAGAGGATGCCATCAACATAGCTCTACATTCTGTACGTTCACAGCTGGAGCGCCCCGACTCATATGTGAGGATGTTGTTTGTAGTTTTTAATTCTGCATTTAATTCCATCATCCCCAGCAGAATGGTGGACAAACTGTCTGACCTGGGTGTTAATGCCAACACATGCGGATGAATCAAGGACTTCTTAACAGACCGTCCACAGACTGTCAGGATGGGGTCCAATTACTCCCCAGTCCTGACGCTTAGCACAGGAGCGCCACAAGGTTGTGTGCTGAGTCCCATTTTATACACAATATACACCCATGACTGCAGACCAACTCACAGCACAAACCGATCATCAAGTTTGCGGATGACACGACTGTGGTGGGGCTGATAAATAACAACGACGAGTCTGCCTACAGAGATGGTCCAAAAACTGACTGTCTGGTGCACTAAAAATAATCTGGTACTCAACTCAACAAAAACAAAAGAACTGGTTATTGACTTCAGGAGGAGGAGAGAGGAACCTGCTCCTCTCTACATCAAATGCTCAACTGCCCTCCCTGGATGACATATACAGGGCCCGATGCTTGCGCCGGGCCACAAACGTCAAGCAGGACACATCCCACCCTGCCAACCACCTTTTCACTCTGCTACCCTCTGGGAGGCGATTCAGGTCTCTGAAGGCTCGCACCAGTAGACTAAAAATAGTTTCTACCCATGTGCGATAAAAGAACTTAACTCTAACAGAGAACACTGGGGAAGCACAATATAATTTGGGGTGCAAGATAATGCGCAATGTTCTTTTAAAATATTTTTAATACCTATTTATTTTTTTCTTTACTGATTTGTGTATATGGGAGTTGTGTTTTGTTCTTTTTAAATCTTTTATCCTGTGTCGAAGGAGATGCAATGGAATTTTGTTGCACAGTTGTTGTGCAATGACAATAAACGTATTCTATTCTATTCTATTCCTCTCCCGAGTTACTCTTGAGTAACTACCAGGGTAGTGGGAGATGGTGGCGGAAATATTGAATGGAACACAAGCCTTGCTGTACTGTAGACGCTGTAGGGTTTTACTTCGGAGTCACGTGAGTGACTACGTGAAGAGCCCGCTCAGCACGCATGCGCGGCATTACGTTCAGCAGTGCAACAGCGGTCGCATCGGGAGTCGGGCGCTCCCGCTACAGGTGAAAGAACGGACCGTCAGGTAAGCTCTGAGGTCGGGTTTTCTTAGACAGGAGGAGCCTTCTGCTTTCAGGCAGAGAAGAAAGGCTCTTGGACAAACCTGTCCCCCACTCGACTCCACGGAGGGGTGTTCCATCTGGGGGGGGGGGGCAACAAGGCGGTAGGACCGCTTACCGGGCGCTCCGCTATTCCCCGACTCATCGGACGGGGACGTCTCTCCACCCGCACGGGGGGAAAGACAGCCGCCTGAAAAGACCTGTCCCCCGCTCGACTCCACGGAGGAGCGTTCCATCTGGGGGGGGGGGGCAACAAGGCGGTAGGACCGCTTACCGGGCGCTCCGCTATTCCCCGACACCGTGCCGAGCCCAGCCCGCTAGCGCCTGAGCAGCGGGCTGGAAGTAAAGCCACGGAAGAGGCGTCCGGCCGGTGGCTTCCGACTTATCGGACGGGGACGTCTCTCCACCCGCACGGGGAGGGGAGACAGCCGCCTGAGCCGCCTGGAGCGGCTCCTGGAGCAGGAGCTCCAGCGAGACGCGCTTCGTGAGGGGCGCTCTCGCAGGGGGAGTTCAGGCACTCCCTCCACAGTGCCTTGTGCACTGTCCATTGCTTCCTCCTTACCCGAGGGTAGCTTTGGTGACCAGGACTGGGCTGGTCAAGAAGAGGGGACGATGGCTGAAGATCTCGGGAGTATGCAAGGGGTGCAGGAACAGGAAGAGCTGCTAGGACGTGGCAACCCCACGTGTGGAGGGCTTTTAAACAAAAACTTTAGGTCTCATGAGGGCAGGCCCGGGACGAGCAAACCAAAAACAATAATTCCTAAGCAGTAGCACCCCATCGCGTCCATCAGTCGACATCTACTATATGGGACTGGTGAAAGCTCGGGGTCCGCATTCTATCCCGAAAGTCTTCTTTAGACCAGGGCCCAGAGCGGACCCCATGGAAAATGCGCCACCCCCCAATGTCACCGCCATGTCAGACAACGTGCAACACTCGTTGGACCGGCAGGAAACAGAAGAATACCCATAACCATGGAGGTAGGTGGGTCTGGTTCCTACCAGCGTATAGAGTAATACTAACAGGTGGGAGATTACACCTGTTTAAAGAAGCACGGGAGTCTATCACGAGTGATCAGTATATACTCAATGGCATTAGTGGATACAAATACAATTCATACTAGAAAAGTTGCCACCAGTTCAACATTCACCCCAGAGGGTATTTTCCCCTCTCCGTTAAAGAAACGAGAGGGACAAGCTGAACTGGTGAGACTAATTACAAAGGGTATCATGGGAAAACATGAACCCTTGCAATTCGTATCAAATATATTCACTAAACCCAAAAAAGATGGTGGATGTCGCATCATCATTGACTTAACTTCATTAAATATGTTTGTTAAGTATATACATTTCAAAATTGAACCGGTTGTTACTGCCAAACAACTAATTTCCAAAGGATACTTCATGGCAAGCATTGATCTTAAAGATGTTTACTATTTAGTACCATTCACAAGGATCATCGCAGATACCTGAAATTTACTTGGATGGGGCAGTTTAAAGCGTTACCCAATGGGTTCACATCAGCCCAAGATTGTTCACCAAGATACTAAAACCAGCTCTGGCAATATTCACAAGACAAAACATATTGTCATGGCATATCTTGATGATATCTTAAATGATAGGCAAGACCATGGAATTGACTATGTTAGCTGTATCAGCTACCAAACAGTTATTCGAAACCCTGGGATTGTCTTACATCCAGATAAATCTCAGTTGAAGCCATCCACAATCATGGACTACTTGGGCTTCACAATTAATTCAGTCTACATGACTGTAACATTGCCAAGAGACAAAATAGTTGAATTGGCACAATCATGCAACAATTTAATGGTCAACGAACTACCAACTATTCAACAAGTAACAGAGTAATTGGGAAAATGGTAGCAGCATTTCCGGCTACATAATTCGGACCTTTGCACTGTCAAAACGTACAAATAGCAAAGGTACAGGCACCAAAAACGACATACAGGTCATTATGATCGTGTCATGAAGTTACCCACTGAAGCAATATCAGAACAACAGTGGTGGGCAGAAAACGTTTGGCATAATTTCAGCCCTATTATCATCACTAACCCTATGTTAGTTATCCAAACAGATGCCAGTGCTCAAGGCTGGGGAGCAACTAACTCTATATCCAGCACAGGTAATAGATGGACTAACCCAGAGTCATCATTACCACTTACACTGGGCATTAGTTATCTAGAGATGTTGGGTGACTTTTATGGTTTAAAGCATATGCACAAATATGCATCACTTGCATGTACGATTACAAATAGATAATACTACGGTGGTGGCCTACATTAACCATATGGGCGGCATAAAATCGGTATCATGCGACAAGTTGGTCAACACAATTTGGCAATGGTGTGTCGAAATACATATTTGGCTATCAGCAACTTACCTGCCAGGTAAGCTAAATACAGTGGCAGACGCCAGGTCACGTAAATTTAATGACAACATCGAATGGATGTTAAAACCTCAAAAATTATTTGCAAAAGTTATCAAGCAATATGGCACGCCAGATATCAATTTATTTGCATCAAGGCTAAATCACCAGATACCTATGTATGTCGCTTGGGAACCAGACCCTGAGGCAGCAGCGGTAGATACGTTCGCGCTGGATTGGGGAAATTATTCTTCTATGCATTTCCTCCCTTCTGCCTCATCAGTCGGAGACTACGCACAATACAAATGGACTCTGCTTCAGGTATTTTGATAGTACCCGACTGGCCAACACAGCCATGGTTCCCAATACTCCATGACATGGTTGTTGAAACTCCGATGGTATTCCCCAGTGAACCAGAGTTATTAACACCCAGTGTCGGGCATAAGCCACCCGTGCCATGAAAAAAATCAAACTCCTGGGTTGCAGATTCTGCACAAACCACTTCTGGGACTGGGATTATCAGAACAAACCGTCGACACCATGTCAGCATCCCTCCGAACATCCACTAAAAAACAGCACTTGTCCAGCATCAAAAAATGGGAGAAGTACTGCTTGGATACAGGGACCACCTACTCAACCGCTACAGTTACCAACGTACTGGAATTCCTGGCGAACCTTTACCACGATGAAGGACTCAGCTACAGAGCCATCAACACAGCTAGAAGTGCCCTGTCTGTCTATTTAAAGCCAGCTCCAGGACAACAGGCCATGGGGTCCCACCCGCTGGTGGTCAAACTAATGAAGGGTATTTACAACTCTAACCCCCTAGACCAAGGTACACCCATACATGGGATGTCAGTGTGGTCCTGATATACCTCAGGGGATAGCCACCAGCCAGATCCCTCAACCTGGAACAATCTATGCTCAAAACACTCATGTTGATGGCACTTGTATCTACACAGAGGGTCAAGTCACTACACCTATTGCGACTGGACAGCATGCTCACAGCTCCAGACCAGATCTCTGTCGTTATCCAGGGAATGATCAAACAGAGCAGACCAGGAACACCTAATCCAGTCGTGGAATTCCAGGCTTACCCACCAGAACCACGGTTATGTGCCATGACCCACCTACTATCCTACATAGACACAACAAAAAATATTCGAGGGAGATGAAAAGCCTTGTGGGTCAGTCATAAAAAACCTTATGGTCGTGTAACGAGCCAAACCATTTCGAGATGGCTCAAGCAGGTGCTAACATGTACAAATCTCACTCCACCAGGGCAGCATCCACGTCGACGGCCAAAAGAATGGACGTGGCTATAGACCACATCCTGGCTACAGCAGGATGGTCGGGGGAAAGACCGTTCAGAAATTTTATAATAAGCCGTTGGCAAAACCTGCTTTATTTGCGGAATTTTTTTTTACAGACTGCAAATATTTAATTTAAGCCCAGGGGAGCAATTTAATTTCTTTGTTGTTATTGTTAAAAAATACCATTGTGTTTTTCTACAAACTGATTCATTGGTTGATTACGATAACACACTTCCTCCCTCAAGGACTTCGGCAGTGCGTGAAGTAATACCTGTTATACGGTTTGAAATCACAGAGCTTTGAAGTCTTCACATAGTCACTCACGTGACTCCGAAGTAAAATAGTAGGATTAAACGAGAACTTACCAGTTTGAAGTTTGATCTGTATTTTATGAGGAGTAACGATGAGGGATTACGTGCCCTCCGCTCCCACCCTCAATAATATGGGTCAAACTGATAAACTGATGTCTCCGTTTCTTTATTATGTTTACTTCAATAACTGTGTCTATCTGTGATTCCACACAGCTGCTTTGAAGTATGCCACGCATGCGTGCTGAGCGGGCTCTTCACGTAATCCCTCATCGTAACTCCTCATAAAATACAGATCAAACTGGTAAGTTCTCGTTTAATCCTACTATTAGTGGTGAGTTTTCTATTCTTGAGTCCTATTCTTTATTGTTTATGTATGACCAGTTTGTCCCATGGTATTGTTATCCATCTTGCTTGCCTTTTACACACTGCCTGCCCACCAACACGCTTGATTCACACGAATACATGACACACATAATCCTCGCGTATTGTGAACTATGCTGGCACTAAAGTAGAAATAAACGCTGCAGGTATCATTGTTCCAGTGCTGCCCACCTCTTGCTTTGGGCGCCGCATGAGGGAGAAACATTTGGTTAAATTTGAACTTTAGACTAAGAGCAGGAAGTTTTTATTACATTTTACCTCTGATTCCGATCGCAACTTAAAACGGCTTTGTATTGCAAGCGTGAAACAGGGAAACCACACTATGAGTGCTGGAGTACTTTCTAATAATCGTAACAATGAACAATTTAGGGATATCAAGCCCCAATTACGAATCCTGCAGGACAAAGACCATCACCAACACTAATTGGAAGATGTAATATATCTTTGACAAACTTTCTGGAAACATCATCCAAACTTGGCAACGTGTTTTGCCAAACCTCGTCCAAGATTAAAGGATAAAATAGATATATCACGAATTCTTTAGCAAGCTTAGCTTTCTCATTAGGTTTAAGCCTGGTCATGTCTAACCAGATGGCTAATTGCTCTGTGCTCTCGCTAAATCTTCCGATCCGGTCAATCCTCGCACCCAGATATTCTTCAAAAGATCCCGCTCTATGAACGCTAATGCTGCCTGCCCGCTGAGTTAAAGAGTTCCCACGGTAGAGTCACGATACACTAAGGTAAACGCACGGGCCACTACGTTCTTACAACGAGTTAAAATGTTTCAATTCTTAACCACAAGAGTAAATTTGACTCATGGAAAACTTTAAACATGTTTGATTTTTTTCAAGAGTTGACAAGTTTCACGGGTACCTGCCATTAGCGCCACGAGTCGCTAAGTTGCGTCCACGAGTTCCGACTTTACAGCTACGCTAATCGTACGTTATTACCACGAGTTTTAACTCGGGGTACCTCGTGTGTCAACTCGCACCATGAGACAGGGGTTTTACACCAGCATTTGGTGTCTTTCATTGGTAAATGGGCATCTGCAGTTCCTTGTTACTGCCACCTTCTATATTGTATTCATGAGGATTTTCAACGTATCCAGAAAAATAATTTAGCCCAATCAAGTGAATTCCTTTATGATCCTTAGAACGCAGTCCACTGAAAAATCAGCATTAATTATCAAATAGTTTGTGTAGAAGAAATTAACTTCGACGGGAATTAAAGGTAAAACAGAGACTTTGCTTCAAACAGAGGTTTGCTTCAAGAGACTTTATTGCATAATATTATGGAGAGATGGCGGCTGTTAACTGCTCACCAGTTCTCTGACTATACAGCAGAATTAGCCGACAGTTATACTGTGCAGTAAACAACTTTATTTTGTGTTAGATACAACAGTACGAAAATATACTTCGTCCTTGGTTATATGTTTTCCACCAACTATCATCTACTACATGGGTATTAATGATTTCATTAGTCATAATATACTTTGTATTTATGTTAATCTCATTCAACAACAGATGGTTAATACAAGTCAAACACGGTGGGGGCCGGTTCTCTGGATACTTTCAAGAGAGAGCTAGATAGGGCTCTTAAAAATAGCGAAGTCAGGAGATATGGGGAGAAGGCAGGAACGGGGTAGTGATTGGGGATGATCATCCATGATCACATTGAATGGCGGTGTTGCCTCGAAGGGTCGTATGGCCTACTCCTGCACCTATTGTCTATTGTCTATTGCCCCAGTTCCATTTGCGGATATTGGTCACATAAGATCTCCTGGATGAACAGGTGGTGGGAAAATGGTCCAGTACAAAGAACATAATACAGAACCTGCCTGTCAAAAACAGTGTCCAGTGCTTGTCTGTTGCCAGTGATAGTTAATTCCGATTCAACCCAGATAATTACTCTCAATGATAACTTAATTTAAAGATTTCGCATTGCTATTGATTTTCACACTGTTTAACTATGATTCATTGCATTAAAACATTGTAGTTCGCTGCCACCACGCAGTCGCAGGTTGACATAGATGGTAGATTGTTGCTTAATGTCATAATAATCCAGTGTACGTTCATCTTCAAGTTGGCGAGATTGAAAGGTCAAGTAGTACTGACTTGGTTGGAGGGTCTTCAGAGGTTCGTTAGTTTTTAAACTGGAAACCTTGTCGTTTGGGGAAACCTGAATTGACAGATTACTCCCATTGTGATTGACAAATATACCTATGGTGACGAGTAGCTGGATCGTTGCATCAAAGAAGATCATGGCATCCAACAATGTGTTGCCATCATCCAAAATGGTGCCACTGAATACCAGGCGTTGCTGGGAGACTGGAATGGTCCAATTTTGCTGAATGTCGCGTTTGAGAGCAGAGACCTTGAAATAAATGTTGGCCGTTAGTCGTAATGAATTACCATCCAGGCCGATCACAGTGATTTCAAATGTCTTCCCTGGCTGTGGAACACAAGCAAAAATGGCAATGAATGAAATGTAGTTACTTTTCATTTTGTACAAGACACAGAACAAGTGAGTGAGATGGTGGACACCCATTGTTTTGGGCATCATCGGGTGCACTTGCAACACAAGATTTATTCTTTGGAGCGCAGGAGGATGAGGGGAGATCTTATAGACGTGCACAAAATCATGAGAAGAATAGATTGGGTAGATGTACACAATAGTAGCCAACTTAAACACCACATTTCCGCCTGGATAGATCAGGGAGCGATGGTCATGCATGTGGCCTCAATTCACCATTCATTAAAAGTCCAGACCATTGAATATAGTCATAGAGTCATACCAGCATGGAAATAGGCCCTTCAGCCCAACTTGTCCATGCCGACCAAAATGCCCCATTTACGCTAGTCCCACCAGCCTGCGTTTGGCCCATATCCCTCTAAACCTTTCCATGCAATTCTCCAAATGTCTCCGCACGTTGGGGGAACAGACCCAACGTGTCTGCACTTGGTCTAGTGTCTTTTAAATGTTGTGATCGTACCTGCCTCAACTCCTCCTCTGGCAAAGTCCATAGACACGGTCTACAGTGGGGTGGAGGTGGGGAGAGTATTCTAGCTAATGGAATGACTGTTCACAAGCCTGATAAAAGAGGGGATGTCAAGTCAAACTGAAATTAAAGAACAGGTGCAGAAGAATGCTACAATTGAAATCACGAGAGAGTGATTAAAGTGGGCGGAACCCCAGCCTGCTGAGTTCTGCCTGGGGGTCAAAAGGGCACAGAGCACCAGAAGCCAGTGAAGGAGAGACAAGAAATTGCGAGCAGAGAACTTGAACAGTAAATCAAAAAGACTGTCCGAAAAGACTGCCGCGAGAGCCAGAAAAGGCAAGCAGGACTGATTTTCTACAGACCCGATTGGCAGCCGGTTTTTCACCTGTTAAAGACCAAAACTGTTAAAGACCAAAACTGATAAAGACCAAAACTGTTAAAGACCAAAACTGATAAAAGCTAATCTGCCAAAATAAAAGAAGGAGAAAATAAAAGGTGGAAAAGAAGTGTTTGGTCTGAGTGAATCCAGTTCATCATTTCGGGGTAGATAAATCAAATCCCTTTCAAGCGGGGAAACTGCAAAAACATTAAAAGACTTGACAGTGAAAAACCGCTGTGACCAGGAGATCTGGAAACAGTAGAAGACTTAACAGTGAAAAACCGGGCGGGGCCAATAGATCTGGAAACCTGGAAAAGAGACAGTTAAGTCAAGATAAAACATGGCTGATGAAGTTGCTGGAAAGTCAGCTGAGCAGCTCAAGCTGAAGAGGACAACAGCAAAACGGGCATTCTCTCGCCTTGTTAACAGCATCATTAGGAACCATGAAGAAATGTCTGAAGAGGAGCTCAGGAACAATTTCAACAAACTCATGCAGGAGGCCGAAAAAGTCATGGAAGCCAATGACGATGTGGAGGCTGGACTCATTGCAGAGCTGGAGGCGGAGCTGGACGCAGATGAAGAAACTGTGTTAACTGAACAGCAAAATGCCGACCTGGCAAAGACTGCAAAGGAGTGTAAGTCGAAACTAAAAGAGGTCAAAGGGCTCATCCAGGACACTCTATGGGCAAACTTTGGAAATGTTGAGTTATCCACCTCACTACAGACAGCAGATGGTGCATGTGAACTTGCTGCTGCCACCGCACCATCAAATAGCAACCAAGAAGCATACGAATTCATGCTTAACCACCTGCAGAAACTGGTACAGACTGCAAAGGAGACGTACAGTCGGTGGAAACGTTGGGTCCCTCTGGATGAGCAAGAGAGCTTCCAGAAACACCTAAGAACACTCGAGCTTCTCGTCCCCAAGCTGGTTTCCAGGAAGGCTGACTTCATACAGGCAAGAATAAAGAAGGACGCTGAAGGATTAGCACAAGCGGCGAAAGCTTTCAATTATCCTTCACCAGCCATCAGACTGAGGCCCACAGCCCTTCCTAAGTTTACTGGAAACAAGCGTGACTTTTATAGATGGAGGAAGGATTGGGAAGCACTGCAAAAGCAAGGTGAACCCACTGGATCAAATGAGGTGAAGAAGGTTCAATTGCTGGACAGTCTGGAGGACAAAATTACAAGAGACCTCCGCCTCACAAGTTATAACACTGCAGATGATATCTTTCGTGTCCTAGAGAACCGGTTTGGAAATCAAACAGCTATTGCTATTGAGATAGTGGAGGAGCTTCAGGGAATCCCACCTGTCAAAGGACATCAGCCACGTAAAATAGTGGAATTAATTCAAGCTGTGGAAAAGGCGCTTAATGACTTGAGCGATCTCGGAGACACAGGCGCTATTAAAAATCCACTGATGACAAAATCAATTGAAACCAAGCTTCCAGAAACCCTTAAGAAGGAATGGCTGGTTTATGTAGCTGACAAGAGGAATGGTGTGGCACCAGAGAAACGGTTTGACAGTCTCTTGTCATTTCTCAAAGAGCAGGAGAGCATATACGAACAGCTCGAGCAACTGAGGGACGAGGAGCCGAGTAGAAAGGAAACATCGGACTGAACCAAGACATGCCAGAACCTAGTCTACCAAGTCAGAAAATGACCACACAAGTTGTGTAGTCTGTGGTGACATAAAGCATAAAAGGAAGCTGTACTTCTGCAAGCAGTTTCGAGGGCTAAAGCTGACAGAGAAAAGAGCTGCAGTAAAGAAGTTGGGAGCATGCAAAAAGTGTCTTGAAGTTCATGATGATGGTTCATACTGCAAACCTGCATATCTGTGTAAAAATCAAATCTGCAAGGATGAACAAACTCCTGAGCATCATTTTTATCTGTGCCCCAATTATGAGATGAGGAAAAGCAGTGTGGATCAGAGAAGGAGTAAATTTGGTCCAGAGGAAGATAAAAGCAAGAAGAAATATACAGTGGACCAAGAGGAGTTTTTCAGCAAACTTCCACCAGAGTTGGCAAAACAATGCCGAGATGTGTTCTCCAACACTGCATCAAGAGCCTTCAACACTGCAAAGCATCAGCCAAGCCTCCTAAAGGAAGGTGGACTGCAAGAGCATCCAGTGATTATGATGCTTTTGGAGGTCATAGCAAATGCTGGACAAAAGGTTGGGACATTAATTGACTTGGCTTCAGATACCAACTACATAACTCACAAGGCTGCGAGTAGACTGAACCTTAGGAGTGAAGACATCACGCTTATCGTCCATGGAGTTGGGGGGATGAAGGTCCACGTAGAGACAATGCGCTACCTTCTAAAGATCCGAGTGAAGACTCCCAAGGGCACACTCAAGTCGCACCAGTTAGTTTGTTATGGGTTGGACAGCATCGCAGATGTTCACAAACATGTGACACCACAGCAGCTGCAAAAGTTCTTTCCAGACGTCCCACTTGAGGAACTTGTGAGACCAAAAGAGATACATTTGCTCATAAGCCATAGAGAAGGTCAGCTAGCGCCTCAGAGGATTAGAACTGTTGGAGATCTCATTCTGTGGGATGGACCACTGGGAAAGACTGTTGGAGGTTGTCATCCTGAGCTGTTTGAGAAGCTTACCATGTCAGCCCACATGTCCAAAACACACTTCGCAAGATCAATGAGAGCAGCTGCTTTAAAGTATGAGGAGCTCACTGCCCCAGTCCCTGAGGAACTTTCACCAAACGGCCAGGTCGCCGTCAAAGTTCAGAAGTCACGCACATCAACCGCCAATCGGGACTTCTTGGATTGGTGGAAGTGGGATAGCATTGGAGCAGCATGCGAGCCAAAGTGCGGGGGTTGCCGCTGTGGAAACTGCCAGCCAGGCGGAAAAGAAATGACTCTTGCTGAAGAGAGAGAGCTCGAAGTGGTAAGGGAAGGCCTCACCTACGTAACAGGAGACCGTCACAGTAAAGACCCACATTGGCATGCTAGCTATCCTTGGTTGGAAGACCCAGCTTCTCTACCAAATAATAAAAGGACAGTGGAAGCCACATTTCTCAGGACGGAGAGGCAGCTATCCAGAGAACCTGAATGGAAAAGTGCCTACACAGCTCAGGTGCACGACATGGTGGACCGAAAGGCTGCAATCAAATTGTCCGAAGACATGATTGCAAACTGGAAGGGACCAGTGTGGTATGTGAGTCACCTTATTGCTCCAAACCCCCACTCTGTCACAACCCCAGTGAGACTAGTGTGGAACAGCAGCCAAAAGTGCAATGGTGTCAGCTTAAATGATTTGCTGATGAAAGGTCCAGACGTCCTCAACCAAATTCGCGCCGTCCTCCTCAGATTCAGAGGCGGAATCTATGCTGCTCTGGGAGACATAAAGAAGATGTATAACTCAGTCTGGTTGGAGGACCGTGAAGTACACTTACACAGATTCCTCTGGCGAGATTCCGAGGACGAGGATCTGGGAGAGTATGCTATCACAAGAGTGAACATCGGAGACAAACCTGCGGGGTGCATTGCACAGTTGGCAATGCGTGAGACTGCTAATCTTCCTTCTTTTACCCACCTCAAGGATGAGCAGCAAGTACTCCAGAAAGACAGCTATGTTGACGACATCCTCACATCTCACAACAGCCTTGACCAGTTGAGAATCATCACAGCAAATGTGGAACGAATCCTAAAAGCTGGTGGGTTTGAGCTCAAGCCTTGGGTTCTGTCTGGCCAAAGTGGGAGGAAGGAGGACAATAATGCTTTAAAGAAAAGCAAAACAAAAAGCATGATCCTACCAAACCAAATGCATGGTGATGATAACAAGGCACTTGGTCTGGGCTACATTGTTGAAGAGGACATGCTCCACGTTATGGTGGGAATCAATTTCTCCAAGAGAAAGAAAAAGATGCGGCTTGGTCAAAGCCTTCTACAAGAGCAAATCAAAACTCAGACGCCAAATCCCCTAACAAGAAGAGAGCTTCTCAGCCAGGTAGCAGGGCTATATGACCCCATCGGCATAGTGGCTCCTGTTAAGCAAAAGGGAGCGATTCTAGTACGCAGAGCTTTCCAAGAAGCAAAAGAGGGAAGCTGTTCGGTCAGAGACACATGGGACATGGCACTCTCAGATGGACTCAGGGAGGATGCAATTAAGCTCTTTGAAGAGTACGCACAACTTGGAAAAGTCAAGTTTGTCAGGGCACTGACTCCCTCTTGCTCCGCAACTGAACCCTTGGGAATCACCTTTTCTGACGGAAGTGAGCACACCTACGGGGCAGTGATGTACCTGAGATGGGATTCAGACCATGGCCCAATTGTCAGACTTGTGGAATCCAAGGCCAAGTTAACTCCCTTGGACCACAGAGGAGACGCTGTTAAAGCAGAGATGTGCGGAGCAGTGTTCGCCTCATGCTTAAAGAAGTATTTTGAGCTACACAGTCAAATTCAAGTGGCGAAGTGGTATCATCTTGTGGATAGCCAAACAATCCTTGGTGCAATACAGCGAGAAAGCTACGGATTTCAGACATTCTTCGCCAATCGGATTGGAGAGATTCAAACAAGCACCAACATTCAGGACTGGCGGTGGATTCCTGGCCCACAAAACATCGCTGATGTAATCACCAGAGGTGCCAGCCCTCAAGACCTTGATCAGTATTCGGAGTGGCAAAATGGACCGAAGTTCCTGGTATTGCCTGTGAGTGAGTGGCCAATAAAATCAGCTAAAGAACTGGCTGCCACTGCCAGAGAGAACATCAACAAGTTACAGAAGAAAGCTTTTGTTGCAGCACTATCAAGGGCCAAAGTAGAGAACCAAGAACCAGAACCAACAAGCCCAAAGAGACCACCTGCAGGGTCAGCTATTCAGAACCTTGTTGATGTCAAGCGGTACAGCATTCTAACTCGACTAATCAAGACAGTCGCATGGATTTGGAGAGCAGCGAAGAGGTTTCTTGGCAAGAACAAAGCCCTAAACAATCCAAAGTGGGAGGCCATCTCTTTGACAGGAGTCATTAAAATAAGAAAACAAGAAAATGCTCTAAAATACATTTTTTTGTGCTGCGCAATGGGGCACAACTTTCCCAAGCACCACAACAGATCGACTGGTAGCCTATAAAGACCCCATCAAACCTAGACTTCAAAGTTTGACTTTAAAGCGTCGAACTCCCAAGTGGTTCCATTGGAAGATCGAGTGGGAGGTGTCAAGTCAAACTGAAATTAAAGAACAGGTGCAGAAGAATGCTACAATTGAAATCACGAGAGAGTGATTAAAGTGGGCGGAACCCCAGCCTGCCGAGTTCTGCCTGGGGGTCAAAAGGGCACACAGCACCAGAAGCCAGTGAGGAGAGACAAGAAACTTGCGAGCAGAGAACTTGAACAGTAAATCAAAAAGACTGTCCGAAAAGACTGCCGCGAGAGCCAGAAAAGGCAAGCAGGACTGATTTTCTACAGACCCGATTGGCAGCCGGTTTTTCACCTGTTAAAGACCAAAACTGTTAAAGACCAAAACTGATAAAGACCAAAACTGTTAAAGACCAAAACTGATAAAGACCAAAACTGATAAAAACTAATCTGCCAAAATAAAAGAAGGAGAAAATAAAAGGTGGAAAAGAAGTGTTTGGTCTGAGTGAATCCAGTTCATCATTTCGGGGTAGATAAATCAAATCCCTTTCAAGCGGGGAAACTGCAAAAACATTAAAAGACTTGACAGGGGAAGAAGCTGTTCCTGAGTCTGGTGGTGCGCTCTTTCAACTTTCTGTACCTTCTGCGGGAGCGGGGAGAAGATGGAATGACCGGGATGGGGTGGGGCAAGTATTTGATTACTCCCCCTGCATGTAATTTCATGCTTTATCGGGTGGGCAGCTAACAGGGTCAAGGACCTTTCTCACCCCAGTCATTCCCACTTCTCCCTGTTCTCATCGGGCAGAAGATCCAAAAATATTGGAAGCATGTACCACCATACTCAGAAACAGCTTCCTCTCCTCAGTTGTCAGAATCCTGAACATTCCTCCCATAAGCCATGGTGCAGTCCCAATCTTCCAGCCTACCTCGTTGCAGACATTGACCGTTGCCTCTGGAACTGTAATGCTACAGTATTCTGCCCTTTAGTATTTTGTTCTTTGCTCTACCTGTTGCACTTGTGCATGGTTTAATTGTAATCACAGATTCATAGAGTCTTACGGCATGGAAAGTTGGCCCTTCGGCCCAACTTGCCCACACTGGCCAACATGGACCATCTACACTAGTACCCCCCCCCCCCCCTGCCTGCATTTGGCCCATATCCCTCTAAACCTGTCCTATCTATGTACCTGTCTAAATGTTTTGTTCCAAACATAACTCCTCAGGTTCCCATTACATCATCCCCCTTCACTTTACACCTGTGTCTACTGGTTCTAGATTCCCATACTATGGGCAAGAGACTCTGTACATCTACCCGATCTATTCCTCTCATGATTTTGTACACCTCTATAAGATCACCCTCATCCTCCTGCACTCCATGGAATATAGTCCCAGGCTACTCAACCTCTCCCTATAGCTCACACCCTCTAGTCCTGGCAACATCTTCATAAATCTTCTCTGCATTCTTTTCAGCCTGACAACATCTTTCCCATAACATGGTGGCCAAAACTGTACCCAATACTCGAAATGCGGCCTCACCAAAGTCTTTTACAACTGCAACATGACCTCCCAACTTCGAAATTCAATACTCTGTCTGATGAAGGCCAATGTGCAAAATAAAACCCATGGATGGTGTTGTCTGATTTAATTTGGATAGCATGCAAACAAAAGCTTTTCACCATTACCTCGATACATGTGGCAATAATAAACCAATACCAATGCCAATACATGTTTCCTGTGATATTTTACCTTAACGTCCCAGAAGTTGACATCTTTCACACAGTTCTGCTGCAAACAGTACTTGGCCGCTTCTGCCACTAGATCCCATCTCGCTGCTGCAGCAACGTTACCTGTTGGGTCTGCGGGGTCAAGGATCATTGGTCTAAGGGTTCAAACACATAAACATCAGCAGCCCAAACCAATTTTATTAGCTCGATCTGTACACCACAAAATCCTCTGGGAATTATCCCTTGCGCAAACCTTTATGGCTGCTTATCCTTACATCGATTCCTTGTTGCCTCCTGACCTTCTGTACCCTAGACTAAATATTGATGGCGTAGTGGTAGAGTTGCTGCCTTACAGCGCCAGAGACCCCGGTTTGATCCCCACTACGGGTACTGTGTGTATGGAGTTTGTACGTACTCCCCGTGACCTGTGTGACTTTTCTCCGGGCGCTCTGGTTTCTATCTTTGGGATAAACCAGCCTCTGCAGTTCCTTCCAATTTCAAATAACCTTTCACTGTGCTGTGTTGATTCTAGAATATTCCAGAAAAGGCAAATATGGTTTGAAAGTAACTTACTTTGGTTCTTTAAGTTTGTTTTTCAGAAATATGGCAATGCAGGAAGAGTCAAAGTTGTAGTTTGTGGTCCAAAATATCCAAAGGTCTTCGTACTGGACAATCAGTTCCAGAACGGTGTGAAATCCTTCCGCGGTGCTGAAATTTTCTCCCTTCTCAGCGCTCTCCCATGCATAGATGATCAGCAGCTCGAGAGCATACTTCGGTGGTAAATACTCTCCGGGTCTCAGTCGGCATTTACAGGGGCGACGGACTTTCTGTTAGATTAAAAATAAATCAACATTTGAACCTTCCACCCTTGGACTGTCTCTTTCTTGTTTGAATAACTTCAGGGCCCGGATAGCTCAGTCGGTAGAGCACCAGACTTTTAATCTGAGGGTCCAGGGTTCGAGTCCCTGTTTGGGCGGTTACTTCAGAGACAGCAAAGTGCTGCAGCGGTAGAGTTGCTGCCTTACAACGCCAGAGACCCGGGTTTCATCCTGACTATGGATGCTGTCTGTACGGAGTTTGCTCATTCTCCCTGTGACACCGTGGGTTTTCTCCGGATGCTCCGGATTCCTCCCACATATAGGACATTTGGAATCTGTAAATTGTCCCCAGTGTGTCGGGTAGATCTAGTGTACGGGTGATCGCTGGTCAGCACAGACTCGGTGGGCCGAAGGGCCTGTTTCCACGCTGTATCTCTAAACTACACTTCAGTAATACCACACATTAAAGAACATAATCGCCAAATTAAAGAACCATTCACTGTCTGTTTCCTCTGGTAGAAACTCAACTTTGACATAATTATCATAATTTAACATAATTAACAAAAATATTAGCGAAGGGATGAGAATATGTTATACAATGAATTATTAAGGTCTTGATTGCGTTGTTTAGTTTAGTTTAGAGATACAGCGCGGATACTGATTCGTTCCAGGATCAGAGACAGGGATGTCAAATTTAACCCAAATGTGCAAGAGATTGCAAGGAAAAACCTCTGTACAAAGATTTGCTCCATTCTGGAACTCACTGCTTGTAGGGGAGCTGACACAGAATTAATCCGCTTCTACTAAAGGAAGACACAAGGAACTTTAAATGCTAATTTACCACAAAAAACCCCACTCAAAATGCTGCAGTAACTCAGCAGGTCAGGCAGCTTCTCTGGAGAATGTGGATAGGAATCTACTCCAACACTTTGTATCTTTTGATTAAACCAGCATCTGCAGTTCCCTGTGTGCCTAGGAACAGATGCACCGTAGAAAGCATGTTATTGGGATGCTTCACAGCATGCTCCCAACAGTCCAAGTTTACCCCAATAAAGACAAAAAGTGCTGGAGTAACTCCACGGGTCAGGCAGCATGTCTGGAGGTCATGGATCGGTAACGTTTTGGGTTGGGACTCATCTTCAGACTGATTAGAGTACAGGGGACAAAGCCTGGCAAGTGATAGGTGGAGATAGACACAGATAAACAGTGTGAGCATGATGGGCACTTCAACTCCCCCTCCCATTCCCAATCCGACCTCTCTGTCCTGGGTCTCCTCCATTGCCAGAGTGAGCAACAGCGGAAATTGGAGGAACAGCACCTCATATTCCGTCTGGGGTCCTTGCGTCCTTATGGCATTAACATTGAATTCTCCCAATTTGGCTAGCCCGTGCTGTCTCCTCCCCTTCCTTAACCCTCTAGCTGTCCCCTCCCATCCGCCCGCCCTCGGGCCCCTCCTCCTCCTCCCTTTTTCCTTCTTTCTTTCCCCACCCCCCATCAGTCTGAAGAAGGGTTTCGGCCCGAAACGTCGCCTATTTCCTTCGCTCCATAGATGCTGCTGCACCCGCTGAGTTTCCCCAGCAATTTTGTGTACCTTCTGAGCATGATGGGGGCTGGATGGGCACTTGAGAGGTCTATAGGGAACAGCAGAGTATGGGTCTAACAAGACTAATTTACTGGTACCTGACATGTGCTTGATTGACCAAACGTTGCCCAACAATGTGATTTGATGTGCACTTGCTCTTCCAAAGCTATTTAAGTTGCCGAGAACAAAGGGGTACCCGACATGAGAACTAAGTGGGGACCCAGTGGAGGGGGGGATGAAGATGGGACCAACATTAGTCTCTACTGAAGAAGGATCCCAACTTGAAACATCGGAGGGTCCACAGTGTGTGCTGACGGTTGGTCATTGACGTGCTTCCGAGAGAACAAAGAGGGGCCCGGTGTGGGGGCCACCGATAATGCAGAGGGACCATTGGGACTACAAACAACACTTTGTAACTTTGTCAGCACCATATACGTGGCGACTCTGTGCATACTTTGTTTATGGTATGCAAAACAAAGAATGTCACTGTGCCAAGATAGACACAAAAAGCTGGAGTAACTCAGTGGGATGGGCAGCATCTGAGAAGGAATGGGTAACATTTCGGGTCGAGACCCTTCGTCAGTCTCGGTCCGAAATGTCACCCATTCCTCTCCAGAGATGCTGCCTGTCCCACTAAGTTACTCCAGCATTTTGTGTCTATCTTCGCTTTAAACCAGCATCTGCAGTTCCTTCCTACACATTTCACTGTGGCATGTCACATGTGATAATGAAGTACTATTCATTCATTCATTCTTTCATTCATTCAACTTAAATAACTGCATACACCTCTTTGTAGAACAATTTCAGCACCAGTCTCTGAATTACCTCAGTATACCAATACTTCACAAGTCGGATAAGGCTTTTAAGTTTAGTGGGACGGGTCTTTACAAAGTCCCTCTGAAGTTCGGTGAAGCATGCTGAGAATTCTCCACCACATTCTCCGGTAGCAATGAGAGCTTCATAGACTTGAGCATGAGTCCATGTTACTTGACCTTCAGGACAAAAAAGTAACATTTTATTGCTTAAATACCGACAATGTATGTCATAGTAAACATAACAAGTTGTTTGCCATTGACAGAACATTATGTTAGCGTTACGAAACTTAAGCAGCGTCCACCTATGTCATTTCTTCAGAGTTTCGGCAAAATTCAAGCAATCGCGACACCTCCGATTAACTTTTTTTCCAACATGTTGGACAGCATCAAAGATGGCAAACAAAGATGACACCACATGGAGATCCACAGGTCAGACAACGTCAGCAAGATAATGTTCTAGATGCAGGACTAGGCTTTTGGCTGACCTTGAATGGAGACTACATTTGCCCCAAAAAAAGGCCATTGGCACAATGCAGGCCAAGATCTAGTGAGGATAATGCAGCACATCACTGCAGGATAGTGCACCAATAATGTCTCTACCCCTGATGTACTTGCCCTTCCAATAACACTTCAACTTAAGACAACTGCATTCGCATCTTCACACAACAATTTCAGCCTCCAACAGTCTCCAAATATACCTCAGTATACCAATACTTCACAAGTCGGATAAGACTTTTAAGTTTAGCAGGGTGGAACTTTACAATGTTCCTTTGAAATTATTGGAGAGAGTTCTAGAGGATATGATTTATGTTCATTTGGAAAGGCAGAAGCTGATCTGAGATATGGGGTAGGAAGGAGCTGTAGATGCTGGTTTACACCGAAGATAGACAAAAAATCCTGCAGTAACTCACAAGTTCAGGCAGCATCTCTGGAGAAAAGCAATGGGTAACGTTATGGGTTGAGACCCATTTTCACACAGTCTGAAGAAGGTTCTCGACCTTTACTAATTTGTCTGAGATTTTTTGAGTGGGTGACTAAGGATTTATGAAGGTAGGGCAATAGATGTTGTCCATATGGACTTCAGTAATGTATTTGACAAGGTCCCGCATAGCAGGCTAGTGCAGAAGTTTAAGATTGATGGGATCCAAGATATGCCAGCCAAATGGATCCAAATTGACTTGGTGGTGGGAGGAACAGAGTAGTGGTGGAAAGATGTTGTACTGATTCCTAAATCTGTGACCAGTGGAATGCCTTCGGTGGAAGAATGTTTTTTTTCCTGATTTCAAATCTTTGATCAATGTGCTGGGACCATCAGTGCTGGGACTATTGCTGGTTGTAATATACATTAATGCCTTGGATGCGAACATTGCAGGTATGATAAGTAAAACATCCCATATTTTCCATTAAACCGGTTATTTTCAATGCGTTCAAAGCCTCATACCTAAGGCATCAAATGCAGGGAGAACATCGACCTCAACAAAATCAGACGATCTTGTGGATTTAAACTGGAAGTTGAGGGAGCGAGGAGGAGAAGAACTGTGATTTATTTTGGGCGGTGTCATTTTGATCTGATGTCCAATGTTTTTCTCATATTTCAACAACAGATCAGAAATGACTCTCAAAATTTCAGTCCGGTTTCCCGTTTGGTCTTCAAATCTCTTGAAGTTGTTGAGAAAGACAACCAAATCTGCATCAGCGCCATTTTTTACAGCTGTTCCTTTTCCAAGGGATCCACCCTAAAAGAGATAAAACAACAATGCAACCTTTTAATTAAATGATTTTTCATTTTTTTTAGTTTAGAGATACAGCACCTAAACAGGCCCTTTGGCCCACTGAGTCCGTGCTATCCATGTCTTTGGAGTATGGGAGGAAACCAGAGCACCCGGAGAAAACCCACGTGGTCAAGGGGAGAACATACAAACTGCGTACAGGCAGCACCCGCAGTCAGGATCAAACCTGGGTCTCTGGCACTGTAAGGCAGCAACTCTACCACTGCACCACCGTGCCAGCCCTAATTCCATTTGTAAAATGCACTTGTACTCCAATTAGGCCAAAATCACTACATCGCAACTCACTTTTTATCAGTTTGGGTCAGACACCATCGGGTGGCGCCAGCAATTGCTGCCTCGCCAACAGTCTATCTGTCCTTTCCTTCTTTGTGTTGCAATAGTATGTGTTAGATGGATGTTTTTAGTCTTCTTTAACTTGTTTTATGTGGGGGGGAGATTGGGGCAAACTTTTTCTAGTCTCTTACCTCGACGGAGATGCGATTTTTTTCCGTATCGTACCTCCGTCCGCACCGCGGCCTAACATTGAGGAGTTGACGGCCTCTGCTGGAGATGGACTTTTCAAAGCTCCACCGTGGTCGCCCACGGGACTTTAACATCGCTGAGCGAGCGATCCCTTTGCCAGGGGTCGACCTCAGAGCTTCAAATGTGGGTGTTTGTGGACTTAGCATCACGGAGCCCGTGGTCTCTGGTCATAGACCGAATTCGGGAACTCCAAGCCGCAGGAGTTTCGACCGCCCCAACGCGGGAGTTTCGATCGCCCTGACTGTGGATGGTTCGACTGCCCCAACGGCAGGAGAATAAAGAGCAAGAAGATTGCACTTTATTGCCTTCCATCACAGTGAGGAGTTTTCATATGGCTGTATGGTAATCCGCATATCACTGTGCCTTCATTCAAGGTTTCAAGGTCAGTTTATTGTCACATGTACCAATTAAGGTGCAGTGAAATTCAAATTACCACACAGCCATACTAAAAAAAACAACAAGACACACAAATACATTAAAATTAGCATAAACATCCACCACAGTGGATTCCCCACATTCCTCATTGTGATGGAAGGCAATAAAGTCCAATCTACTTCCTCTTTATTCTCCCGCGGTCAAGGCAGTCGAACCATCCGTCAGGGCAATCGCAGCTCCCGCAGCCGGCGGTTGAACCCCATGAGTCGGGGCGACCGAACCCCACGTGTCGGGGCGATCGAACCCCACGTGTCGGGGCGATCGAACGCCACGTGTCGGGGCGATCGAACCCCACGTGTCGGGGCGATCGAACCCCACGTGTCGGGGCGATCGAACCCCACGTGTCGGGGCGATCGAACCCCACGTGTCGGGGCGATCGAAGTTCCCCTGTAAGGGTGATGAAAGCTCCTGCGTCGGGACAGATGAAACTCCTGCGGCTTGTAGTCCCCGATGTTGGTCTCTAAGCAGAGACTGCGGGCTCCGCGATGTTAAAGTCACGCAGGCTCCCACGGTTGGAGCCCCAAAGACGATCCCCCGACAGGGATCGCGAACTCCGTCATGGTAAGTCCGCAGGCTCACGCGATGGAGCTCCCGGTCAATCTCCAGAAAACGCCGCCAACTCCACGATATTAGGCCGCAGTGCGGGCGCAGATATGATACAGTAAAAAAAATTACATCCCCATCGAGGTAAGAGATTAGATAAAGTTTCCCCCAACTCCACCCCCCCCCTATATAAAACAAGCTAAAAAACATCCATTTAACACAAATGAAACAGACACAAAGAAGGAAAGGACAGACAGACTCTTGGCGAGGCTGGAGATGGACTTTTCAAAGCTCCACCGTGGTTGCCCACGGGACTTTAACATCACGGAGCGCGCGATCCCTTTGCCAGGGGTCGACCTCAGAGCTTCAAATGTGGGGGTTTGTGGACTTAGCATCACGGAGCCCGTGGTCTCTGGTCATAGACCGAATTCGGGAACTCCAAGCCGCAGGAGTTTCGACCGCCCCAACGCGGGAGTTTCGATCGCCCTGACTGTGGATGGTTCGACTGCCCCAACGGCAGGAGAATAAAGAGCAAGAAGATTGCACTTTATTGCCTTCCATCACAGTGAGGAGTTTTCATATGGCTGTATGGTAATCCGCATATCACTGTGCCTTCATTCAAGGTTTCAAGGTCAGTTTATTGTCACATGTACCAATTAAGGTGCAGTGAAATTCAAATTACCACACAGCCATACTAAAAAAAACAACAAGACACACAAATACATTAAAATTAGCATAAACATCCACCACAGTGGATTCCCCACATTCCTCACTGTGATGGAAGGCAATAAAGTCCAATCTACTTCCTCTTTATTCTCCCGCGGTCAAGGCAGTCGAACCATCCGTCAGGGCAATCGCAGCTTCCGCAGCCGGAGGTTGAACCCCATGCTCCGGGGCGATCGAACCTCACGTGTCTGGGCGATCGAACCCCACGTGTCGGGGCGACCGAACCCCACGTGTCTGGGCGATCGAACCCCACGTGTCGGGGCGACCGAACCCCACGTGTCTGGGCGATCGAACCCCACGTGTCGGGGCGACCGAACCTCACGTGTCGGGGCGACCGAACCCCACGTGTCGGGGCGACCGAACCTCACGTGTCGGGGCGACCGAACCCCACGTGTCGGGGCGACCGAACCCCACGTGTCGGGGCGACCGAACCTCACGTGTCGGGGCGACCGAACCCCACGTGTCGGGGCGACCGAACCCCACGTGTCGGGGCGACCGAACCCCACGTGTCGGGGCGATCGAACCTCACGTGTCGGGGCGATCGAAGCTCCCCTGTAAGGGTGATCAAAGCTCCTGCGTCGGGACAGATGAAACTCCTGTGGCTTGTAGTCCCCGATGTTGGTCTCTAAGCAGAGACTGCGGGCTCCGCGATGTTAAATTCACGCAGGCGCCCACGGTTGGAGCCCCAAAGACGATCCCCCGACAGGGGTCGCGAACTCCGTCATGGTTAGTCCGCAGGCTCCCGCAATGCAGCTCTCGCTCAATCTCCAACAAAGGCCGCCAACTCCACGATATTTGGCCGTAGTGCGGGCGCAGATATGATACAGTAAAAACAATTACATCTCCATCGAGGTAAGAGATTAGATAAAGTTTCCCCCAACTCCACCCCCCCCCCCTATATAAAACAAGCTAAAAAACATCCATTTAACACAAACGAAACAGACACAAAGAAGGAAAGGACAGACAGACTCTTGGCGAGGCAGCCATTGCAGGCTACACGTGACATTTGAAATATGATTCCAGGTGGGAGCAGATGAAATGGGTGAGATCATATCTTGACAACTGTGTTTCACTTTGCTACAGACTTACAGGATTGAGAGACGACCTGATCTAGATGTTTTATGGGATATTGCACATTCAATCAATCACAATCATTATCACAATAATACGTTATTAGCCAAGTATGTTTTGCAACATACGAGGAATTTCATTTGCCAAGTCAGTCATACAAATAGAAAGCAACAGAACACACAAAATATATTTTAACATAAACATCCACCACATTTACTCCTCCACATTCCTCACTGTGATGGAAGGTGAAAAAAAGTTCAAATCTCTTCCCTTCTTTGTTCTCCCACGGTCGGGAACCTCGAGCCTTCCGTTGACGGAACGATCTTGACTCCGTAGCCGGCGGAGTTTGGGCCCACCGCTTCGTGGCGATCAGCTCCTGCATCGGGGGAATGTCAGCTCCCCCGCGCCGGTGATCGGACCTCTCGTCGGGGCTGGTCGAACCTTCCACGGCGTTAGAGCTTCCCGACTTGGCCTCTCCTGTGACTGCTAGCTCACGATGGTACAGTCCGCAGCCCGTGGTTGGAGCGATCCCAGGCAAGAGATCGACTCTGATGTTAAGTTCACATCCTGCAGTGGGGCCCAAAGTCAGTCCGAGAAGGCCTCCATCTCCATGATCGATGGTAGGCCGCAGAGCGACCGGAGATACGATCCAGAAAAATAATCACATCTCCGGCAGGGTAAGAAACTGAAAAAAAAGTTTCCCCGTCCCCCTGGCCCCACATAAAACAAACCGGAGAACATTTACACGAACTATTAACACACCCTAAAAAAAAAGATTAATAAAAGACGAAAAAACAATTTGCAGGGCTGCCAAATGTGCGGCGCCCCCTGGGGGTCTCAATAAGGGCGATGCAGAATATCTATCATCTCTGGCGGGGACAATGTACAACTAAGTATGCCAATTAGAAGCAAATCTAAGATGTTTTCTTGTTATTTATTTGGCGCCAGTTTCCTCCCACATTCCAAAGATGTACAGGTTTGTAGGTTAATTGCTTCAGTAAATTGTAAATTTCCCCAGTGTGTAGAATAGTGCTAGTATATGGGGTGATTGCTGGTTGGTGTGGACTCGGTGGGCCGAAGGGCCTGTTTCCACATTCTTCAAATGTTGTTGAAATTTGGAGTTTACCCTTGTAGTAGAGTGTCTGCGCAAGGTCATTTGGAAGAATGACAAATAATTGATTGAAATATGAAGGGTTACTGGAATAAACTGGTTCAACCACTGATAAACCATCATTTAAATGAGCCTGTTGGTCTATTTCTGTTTGATCAGAAATGTGGGCGGCACAGTGGTGCAGCAGGAAGAGCCGCTGCCTCACAACGCCAGGGACCTGGGTTCGATCCTGACCAGGGGTGCTGTCTGTGTGGAGTTGGCACAATCTCCATGTGACCGTGTGGGTTTCCTCTGGGTGCTCCGGTTTTCACCCAAATCCCAAACGCGTGCAGATTTGGAGGTTATGTGGCAGGTGTAAAATTGCCCCTAATTTGTTTCAGCTTCAGTTCAGTCTAATGTCACGTGTACCGAGACGTGTACTGGAAAGGCAACACAGCAACACACTGTGGAATGCGAAGGGCTAGTCAGAGCACTAAAGATGACATGGCCATCCACTGCAGACAAGAAGTTTCCAGCCGTAATCATTTTTCATACCACTTGACTCTGACTTCTGCGGCCAAGAGGGTGGGGTTGTTACAGTTCAACAGCTTGTGGTGGGAGATTGCAACCTTCACGTGGTCCACCCTGTCTCAACGAATGCAATCAACCCGGCGTGCACAAACAGGAGATCAAACAGAACAAGTTGTCGTGCAACTTTAGGCTGTTCACGCCACACGCAAGAAGAAGAAGTGCAACAGCTTCTCCACCTTAAACCCATTCACGCACAGGTTTTTGTGCAGCCTGGACTCGTGAGCCATGTCAGAACTCACCAGAATTGATACTGCACAACTCACCATCATTGTTACTGATGGGCCACCACCACTGAGTTACAGTGAAAAGCTTTTGTTGCCTGCTACCCGGTCAACAGAAAGACAATATATGATTACAATCGAGCCATTCACAGTGTATAGATACATGATAAGGGTAGCAATTGGATGATAAGTGGAATAACACAGAACTAGTGATGGTGAATACGGTCGTGTGGACTCGGTGGGCCGAAGGGTCTTTTCCACGCTGTATCTCTAATTAAATACATGGTTATTAACTTATCTTGTGCTTGAGTTGGCTCGGCCTACTAGAGTTGTCTTGAACTCACAAAAGCCTCAATACCAGCAGTCATGAATCCAGGCAGTGGGTATCTCTGGGTTAGTTGTCAAGGATAGAATACCATGACCAAGGTTGAATCAGCTGTGATAATAACTCTTCATAAGTTCATGTCATAGGAGCAGAATTAAGCCATTTGGCCCATTGAGTCTACTCCGCCATTCAATCATGGCCCGTCTATCTTTCTCTCCCAACCCCTTTCTCCTGCCTTCTCCCTGTAACCTTTGACACCCTGACACCCGAATCATTAACTTGTCAATTTCCGCTTTAAAAATTCCCAATGATTGGGTCTCACAGCTGTCTGTGGCAATGGATTCCGCAGATTCACCACCCTCTGGCTAAAGAAATTCCTCCTCATCTTCTCTCTAAAGGAACTCTTTGGCAGGAGAAATCAGGAGTTGAGAGATGCTGACCATCGATCACCCATTCACACACAACAGGGAGAAAGACACTTTATAAGCAATTCTAGACTTTAATTGAGATTGCAGAACTCAGACTTGCACCAGTGATCCTGGAACCTTCTTTGTTTACAACTTAGTACCATGGTCTATTTCCGTTCAATATACAATTCTGTCATCTCACCTTCACAGCTTTACTGATTTTGTAGGGACATTGTTCCTTTAAGAACGTACAAATCTTGTCAATGGTCTCAGCCACTTGGTTCAAAAACCTTTCATCAGGTTGGAGATTTTCGTAAATGTATGTGTCCAGATTGCGGGGATGTACTTGAAACAAACCCATAATTCTTTTCTGTAATAAAAGAAAATGTAGAATTCAGCAAATTTAACTTCGATAGGAGCTCTGAAGAGAATCACAAAATGGTTAAGGTATGAAAAGAGATCATAGTATACGGAGTCAATGCCAAGTCTGAGGTCACAAAGTGCTGGAGGAACTCAACAGGTCAGGCAGCATCTGTGGAGAGAATGTATTGGCAATGTTTCCAGTCACAGTCATACAGTGTGGAAACAAGCCCCTCAGTCTAGCTTGCACACACCAATCAGCATGTCAATCTACACTAGTCCCACTTGCCTGCATTTGGCCCATAGCCCTCTAAACCTGTCCCATCCATGTACCTGTCTAAATGTTTCTTAAACGTAGTACCTGCCTCAACTACCTCCTCCGGCAGCTTGTTCCATACGCCCACCACCCTCTGTGTGACAAAGTTACCCCTAGGACTCCTATTCAATCTTTTATACAGAGGCAGTGGGAGCTGGACAAGGGACTGTAGAAAGAACCAGAAGCTATGGCCTCCGAATGAAGGGGAAAGGATTCATGAGGAATCTGAGGGATAGCTTTTTCACACAAATGGTGGTGGGTGTGTGGAACGAGCTGCCAGAGGAGGCAGTTGAGGCTGGGACTATCCCAACGTTTAAGAAACATTTAGACAGGTACATGGATAGGACATGTTTGGAGGGATATGGGCCAAACGCAGGCAAGTGGGACTAGTGTAGCTGGGACATGTTATGTGGGCATGTTGAGCCCATGGTTCCCACGCTGTATCACTCTATGACTCTATGAACCATTCGCTATTAATAAGGGGGGGGGGGTTAGTACAAGTAAACAATGATCACTTTCAGCCACTGCGGCAGGGCCATCTTAACAGCATTATAGGCCCCCGGATAAAGCAGTGCACTGGGGCCCCTACCTACACATTTAGTTTTCGTTCCCGTTTTTTCACATCGCTATAATCTGAATCTGAACACCTACTCCTGGCTTTCAATTGGTATTCACTAAATTTGTCTCTAATTTCCTGAAGATGGGTTTTCAGAGACTCAAGAAGATTCTTGGCAACAAGTATGTTCACATCCTCTGACTGCAGGACCTTGCTTGTTTTGTTCACTCTTTCAAGGATGTCATTCCAAAGAATTGTGAGAAAGATCGTATCCACGTTCTCCATTTTCTCACTCAATCCTCCTGCCTCTCGCCTTGTGTTCACTTCCTCTTCAGTATCAGCTGATACAGAATCCAGTGCATGTTTAATTTTCTCCAAACCCCCACACAGAGCACGAACAGCATCAAAATGTGACGAACATCTCGTGTCAGACAGACGCTTGACCACAACATTTGTTGCTAAAGATGATGCCAGAATATTCCATCGACGTGTAGAAGCAGAGAAAAGGGAATATAGACACTGAACAAAGTCAAAGAATGTTAGTCTGTAGACAACACTCTGCCGCTTTTACACCCACCAAGTTCAGGCTGTGTCCAGCACAGGGGACATAGATGGCGAACTCATCCAGGTGATGAATCTGTGCTTGCAATCCAGTATAGTGTCCAGACATATTTGAAGCATTGTCATACAACTGACCACGGCAGTTTGATAGTGGAATTTTGTTCTCATTAAGGCAATCCACAACAGTGTCTGCTAGATTCTTTGCTCCATGTGAAAAGATGGGTATGAACTTAAAGGCTCACATCCTCGAATGTACCGGACAATGTACCGGTCAGTTGTTCAGTGTGTGAGAAGTCTGGAGTGGAATCCACACTTATTGAAAAATATTTTGACTCTTTTATTTCTCACAAATGTTTGCTGATAAGTACGATGGGTTCCCCTTTCCAGGATTTCCAGTTCTGTAGCGAGTGAGATACGTGTGGTTGCAGAGTTGACCGTGATACTAAATCAGAGGTAAAGATTATAGAGGAGCAAGATAAACCACTCGACGAAAAAGCTGTAGTACGGTCCTGGGCTCATGGGTAATTTGTGGCGCGCCATTTTGGGAATCATAGATATTAGGGTTTTTTTTAATGGGCATCTGTCATGGCGCCCAAATCTACACGCGTAGCGAGCCATTCTGCTATAGTGCTCGAATCGCCAATGTAAACGATTCAAGCACTTTATAGCAGTGTTTCTTCAGGTTCCCCACTAAAGACGAAAGGTAAGAACAAATTAGAACTTTCTGTCTTGAGGCCGATCTCTTCCTATAGCTCAGATCGCGGAGCCGGGGGTCGCCAGAAGAATTGCTCCAATCGCTGGCCCGCGGACTATAACACTCTGAAGCCGCGGTGTGTGGAGCTTCTAGTCGCGGTGGCAGCGTGCACTTTCCCTCGCATAGTCTGGGATTCCTCGCCGGAGAAAAGCGCCGGCCTGTGGCCTATAACATCATGAAGCCCCGGTCTCCGGTAGGAGGCAGCCGATTCAGGACCTCCAAGCCGCGGAGATCCCGAATCCGGTTTGAAATAATGTTTAAAATACAGGATAAATTGTGTTAAATATACACAATGTACACGAATTAATTGTGTTTAAGCCGGTTTTAAATAATGTTTAAATATACACGATAAATGCTATTAAATATACACAATGTTGGTATATCCCTTTTATCTCTTTTTTTACTTTTAATACATCTTCTGTTTTCTTTTTCTCTTTTTCTTTTTCTATGGCTTACTTCTTAATTCTTTTTCGAATTTTTCGTGTCTAAGGGTCTCTTTTGATCACTCTTTCACACACTTACTATCCTATTTCACTCTCTTTACTTTTCTGCTTTATAAAGTTTAAAATATGAAGTGGTACAGGAAATGTATTATGTTATTTTTGGCAAATTATTGTAATGTACACTACTAATAAATAAAATTATTTAAAAATAATATATATATACACAATGTACACGGATCAATGGTGTTTAAAATACATGATAAATGGTGTTAAATATACACAATGTACACGGATCAATGGTAGACAAAAATACTGGAGCATTTTTGTCTACCTTTGATATTCCAGCATCTGCAGTTTCTTCTTAAACAATAATAAAGGTATCAATTTTTACACTGCTGTACATTTTTGGTTTTGTTCTTGTCGTAAGGCATGCATGGTATTGTAAGCTCTTCTACATTTAAGATAAATCAAGTCAAGTCAAGAGAAGTTTATTGTCATGTGTCCCAGATAGGACAATGAAATTCTTGCTTTGCTTCAGCACAACAGAATATAGTAGGCATGAATACAGAATATATTCAGTAGGCATAAATTGACCTACTAGAGGAAAAATGCATCTTCAATATACATGTCTCTCCCCCCCCCCCCGAAAACAATTGCAATTAAGTGACATATCATCCATTCTGCAGTTATGTAGTTATAATCAGATTTGTTCTTATAAGTTAATTCTATATGATATTTTACTGTAATTTCAGATGTTGACAGTGGGTCCAGAATACTTGTTGATAAGATCTCCTATAGGGAACTACGGAGTACTTGTCAAAGAACTGCCGTCTTTGTTCTGAACACCCTGTATATCTCACACATAAAACAATAAATTATGTAAATCTTACCATAAGTGACAGAAATAAAAAGTGTTATCCTTGTTTATGAAATTTATTGTAGAACGATTTGAAAATGAGTGGATTGATGCAATATACTGCTAACCTACAAATGTTTAGTTATGAGATATTCACATTTAAAAACTCACTCAGAGCTCGGGTGGCTGCGAGCGGCTGCTGGGCCCGGACAGCGGAACTGCAGCTAGACCCGGGGCTTGCAGGTGACCTGGGAACTGCAGCTAGTCCTGGAGGGTCCTGGCCCCTGTGCAAAAAAGGCTGCGGACCCCTGGACTAAACCAAACCCTCGATTCTGTCCCGCCATCATTTTTTCAAAATTTAGCAACTCAAATAGTGGTGCGTCTTCATTGCCGGGAAATACGGTAACTCATTTCCCTCAAATATACGTAGATTTCCCTCAAATATATGTTAAATTAAAAACTAAACTATGGTAGCAATGCAGTTTTCATGTCTCATGCTCGCACTTCTCCATCAATGTAGGTATGTATACACTATATTTCTTTACACTAACATAGAATGAAAAAATATCTTGGCATGTGTTCATTTTTATTTATTCATAATATTAGGATTTCAGAGAGAGAGGTTGAATGAAAGAAAAAAAAGTTCAACAAAATTGGGAGATCACAAGAAAGAAGCTAGAGAAACATACATATGTGTGTGTTATATATTTATATACATATATATCACACATATATACGCATCATATTTTTGGTTGTCAGGTGGCTGCAGCCCAATTGTTTGCCTCGCCTTTTTAAAAAGTTTGTATTCAAAAGTTTGCCAATGCCAATGTCCACATCATCAAAATCAACATGAATGCTAAATGCATTTCGTTGTCTCTGTACTGTACACTGACAATGACAATTAAAATTGAATCTGAATATTGTTCATTATCTTTAGTAAAACACATGCTAAATATGCATTTTCCTATAACAAATATTTATAGTTTAGTGTAGTATTTATTTATTGACAGCAAGTCACAACATACATAGATTAGCATGGGGCCCCGGCAACTAACTGCCCAATGTGCCCATGTATTAAGACGGCATCGCGTTGCAGTTGTTTTGGCGGCTTGCTCCGGAGCAGTGGCGGGACATTGAGCGCTCGGTGCCGGGGTCGGCAGCGACTCTCTGCCGATGCTCTCTCCGGACTTCTCTCGCCTCGTCTCGTCCTTCTCTCGGTCTGAGGATGGACCCGGCGAACTGGCAAGAGACCCGGACAGGCGGCACCTCGGTGCAAATTCAGGCAACGCCAATGAACTGAATATATATATATATTTTAAACGCAAGGAACTGCAGATGCTTGTTTACCAGAAAATGAAAGACACAAAGTGCTGGAGTAACTCAGCAGGTCAGGCAGCATCTCTGGAGAACACGGATACATGGTAACATATTAGATAGATTGATTTAACATGGATAGATGGGAACAGTGTTTGTCTTTCAGTGAAACCGCAACAGTTCATTCAGGAACTAACAGAGTTAAACACGGTGTAATGACATTAATAATATTCCCGTTCATTTTTCATTTCATGCAGTTCATTGTTCATGGCATTCCGTTAAACGTTTATGACTTTAGATTATAGACTGAAGAGAAGCAGCGTGGAATCAGGCCGTTCGGCCCACCGTGCCGTACTGACCAGCGATCAAGTGGTAAACTTTACACTGGGGACAATGTACAGAAACCAATTAACCTACAAACCTGCACGTCTTTGGAGTGTGGGAAGAAAACGGAGAAAACTCACGGGGTCACAGGGAGAACGGACAAACTCCGCACAGACAGCAGGTCCTTAGTCGGGATCGAACTCGGGTCGCTGGCGCTGTGAGGCAGTAACTCTGCCGCCCTAATATTGTGTGTTTATCTGTACAATTGTGCATCAGATTCGTGTAAAAGAATCCCACAAACTAAAGACAACTCACCTTCACTGTGCACAGGCTTTGGTTCCTGCTGGGAATGAGCCCAATTTGTCCAGCAGGGAAGTTAATGTTTGTTGGTTTCTATTCACTTCTGTTCGGGTTGAGTTTCGATCCAGGATTGTGACATCTGTCAGAAGCAAAGCTACAGGTGTCTTTGGCCTCAGCAGTGGGCAGCGAGCTGATGCCAAGTCCCGCCCCCAACCCTCAACCTCCGCCGGCCATTGGCTGGATCCGCTCCTCCTGCGGTTCCACGCGGGATGATTGGCCGAGCGGGCCGTCACTCAGTGGCCTGGGTGGGCGGGGGGAGGGACAATAGACATTAGACAATAGGTACAGGAGTAATAATTATAATAATACATTTTATTTATGGGCGCCTTTCAAGAGTCTCAAGGACACCTTACAAACATTGAGCATGTAGAGGAAAAACATGTAAGGGGAATGAAATAAATAGTAGAGACATGACTAGTACACAAAGTAAAGACAGAATTCAATTCAAAACACAGTATGAGGCAATTAATGCACAGATGAAAAGGGAGGGGGACGTGGGGCTAAGGATAGGCAGAGGTGAAGAGATGGGTCTTGAGGCGGGACTGGAAGATGGTGAGGGACACGGAATTGCGGATCAGTTGGGGGAGGGAGTTCCAGAGCCTGGGAGCTGCCCTGGAGAAGGCTCTGTCCCCAAAACTGCGTAGGTTGGACTTGTGGATGGAGAGGAGACCGGCTGATGTGGATCTGAGGGACCGTGAGGGTTGGTAGGGGGAGAGGAGGTCAGTGAGATATGGGGGGGCCAGATGGTGGAGGGCTTTGTAGGTGAGGACCAGGATTTTGTAGGTGATCCGGTGGGAGATGGGAAGCCAGTGAAGTTGTTTGAGGACTGGAGTGATGTGATGCCAGGATTTGGTGTGGGTAATGAGTCAGGCGGCTGCGTTCTGGACCAGTTGGAGTCGGTTGATGTAGGTGGAGCTGATGCCAAGGAGAAGTGAGTTGCAATAGTCCAGTCGGGAGGAGATGAAGGCATGGATGAGTCTTTCAGCAGCGGGAGGTGTGAGAGAGGGTCTGAGTTTGGCGATGTTGCGGAGATGAAAGAAGGAGGTTTTAATGACATGGCAGATGTGAGGCTCAAGGGAGGGGTGGAATCAAAGATCGCGCCAAGGTTGCGGGCCTGGGGAGATGGGGAGACAATGGTGCCGTCGATGGTGAGAGTGGGGTTATTGATTTTGCTGAGTGTGGCTTTGGAGCCTATGAGGAGGAATTCTGTCTTATCGCTGTTGAGTTTGAGGAAGTTATGTTACATCCAGGTTTTTATAGCTGACAAACAGGAGATGATATGGGAGAGGGGGGGGTTGTGGGGGGATTTGGTGCCGAGGTAGATCTGGGTGTCATCGGCGTAACAGTGGAAGTCCAGGTTGAAGTGGCGGAGTATCTGACCAAGGGGGAGGATGTAGATGATGAAGAGGAGGGGGCCGAGTACGGAGCCTTGGAGTAGGCCATTCGGCCCTTGGCGCCAGCACCGCCATTCAATGTGATCATGGCTGATCATCCCCAATCAGTACCCCGTTCCTGCCTTCTCCCTATATCCCCTGACTCCGCTATTTTTAAGAGCCCTATCTATCTCTCTCTTAGATTTAGATTTAGATTCCTTTATTGTCATTCAGACCTTTCGGTCTGAATGAAATTATGTTGCCTGCAGTCATACACAGAACCAATAAAAACAAAACATACAATAAACACAAATTAAATATCCACCACAGTGAGTTCACCAAGCACACCAAACAACACCATACACCTCTGCACATCGATGGAGCTGATGTGGAAAGGGTCAGCAGCGTGAAGTTCCTAGGACTCCACCTGTCAGATGACCTGATGTCCACAACCAACACCACAGCACTGGTCAAGAGAGCCCAGCAGCGACTACACCCTCTCCGAAGACTACGTAAAGCAGGTCTCCCCACTACACATCTACGAACTTTTTATAGGGGGACAATCGAGAGCACATTAACCAACGGCATCACTTCCTGGTTCAGGAGCTGCAAGGCGTACGAACGGCACCAACTTGACAGGATTGTGAAGACCGCCAGCAGGATTATTGGTGCTCCACTCCCTTTCTTGCTGGACATATACAGGAAGAGATGTATCAACAGAGCCATCTCCATCATCAAAGACCCCTACCACCCATCGCATCACATATTCTCAATCCTGCCATCGGGGAAGAGGTACAGGAGCATTAGCTGCAAAACCAGCGGGGTGCTCCTCAGCTTCTTCCCGCAGGCTATAAGACTGTTAAACGGACTTTGCCCCCTGCCAAAGTATCGCGCACCAACCACCAACCTGGACAAAGCCACTGTCGTGCCGCTGCCGATCGGAACGCCTGTTGATGTTTAGTTGAGAGTAGTGTTAAACTTGTTCATGATATATGTATTTTTATTTCTATTTATTTTTTACTGCACACTGAATGGACACTGGTTTGAGTAATGTTTTTTTGTTTCCTCTGGGTATGTGAGTACTCAGGAAAATAACAATAAAGACATACAATACATCCTCACTGTGATGGAGCCAAAGTCTTAGTTTCCATCTCTTCCCTCCTTGTTCTCCCTCTGCGCTGAGGCGATCGATCCAGGTCGGAGATGCCGCCCTCCAGTCCAGCGGATCTCCGTGGTGATGTCGCCGCCTCTCTCTCTTGAAAGCATCCAGAGAACCGGCCTCCACCACCCTCTGAGGCAGAGAATTCCACAGACTCACCACTCTCTGTGAGAAAAAGTGTTTCCTCGTCTCCGTTCTAAATGGCTTACTCCTTATTCTTAAACTGTGGTCCCTGGTTCTGGACTCCCCCAACATCGGGAACATGTTTCCTGCCACTAGCGTGTCCAAGCCCTTAACAATCTTATATGTTTCAATGAGATACACTCTTATCCATCTAAACTCCAGACTGTACAAGCCCAGCTGCTCCATCTCTCAGCATATGGCAGTCCCGCCATCCCGGGAATTAACCTTGTAAACCTACTCTGCACTCCCTCAATGGTCGGTGGGGGCGCTGCAATGGCGGCAGCCCTGTCAGCAGCGCGTTAGTTTTTTCAACTTTTTTTTTTTTTTTAGTATGTTTTAAAGTATGTTTTTAATGTTTCTTTGTGTGTTTTGTGTGGGGGGTGGTGTGGGGGGGGGTGTGGTGGAAACCGTTTCGGCCGCCTCCTCCATGGAGAGGTGACTTTTTCCAGGTCGCCTCCCCCGTGGCCTAACAGCAAGGATCGGCGCGGCCTTTCCCGGAGACGCGCCCGGGGCTTCAGCGGCGGGCGCAGCGTGGACTCTCGGCGTGGAGCGGGTGAGTCCTCGCTGGGGCTCGCTGGAGGGGAGCGCTCCGTTTCGCTGGCCCGGGGCAGCCTAAAGCCTAAAGCCGCGGTCTGCAGAGTTCCAGCTGGCGCGGCGTCTGCAGCCCGGGATCCCTCGTTGGGGACCCGGGGGAAGAAGAAGCCATCACTGCCGGCCCGCGGCGAACTTCTATCGCGGGCGCGGTGGCGACTTACCATCACCCCTGGAGGGGAGCTTCGACCGCCGGCCCTGTGGTGTGCGGTGCATCTGGCTGCGGCGCGGTGGGGACTTTAAATCTTCGACCGCCGGCCTGCGGCCTACACCAACTTAAAGCCGCGGTCTCCGGTGGGGAAGAGCCGACTCTGGACTTACCTGGACTTGTACCTTGTCCTTTTACCATCTGGACGCCCACAGCAACGGCTGCGGAGGGTTGAGGTCCCGACCACGGGGGAAAATGGAGGAGGACTGGCCAAATTGTGTGCCTTCCACCACAGTGATGAATGCTGTGGTGGATGTTTATGTTAAATTTTTATTGTGTTTTTGTGTTTGTTCTTTATAATTGTACCGCTGCTGACATATTCATTTCACTTGCACTTATGTGCAATGTGACAAATAAACCGTATTGTATTGTATTGTATTGTATTGTATTGTATTGTATTGTATTGTATTGTATTGTATTGTATTGTATTGTATTGTATTGTATTGTATTGTATAGCAAGAATGTCCTTCCTCAAATTAGGGGACCAAAACTGCACACAATACTCCAGGTGTGGTCTCACTAGTGCTCTGTACAACTGCAGAAGGACCTCTTTGCTCCTATATTCGATTCCTCTTGTTATGAAGGCCAACATGCCATTCGCTTTCTTCACTGCCTGCTGTACCTGCATGCTTACTTTCATAGACTGGTGTACGACCCCCAGATCCCATTGTACTTCCCCTTTTCCCAACTTAACGCCATTTAGATAGTAATCTGCCTTCCTATTTTTGCTACCAAAGTGGATAACCTCACATTTATCCGCATTAAACTTCATCTGCCATGCATCTGCCCACTCCCCCAACCTGTCCAAGTCACCCTGCATTC
The DNA here is from genome assembly GCF_010909765.2 of Amblyraja radiata. Taxonomy (NCBI): domain Eukaryota; kingdom Metazoa; phylum Chordata; class Chondrichthyes; order Rajiformes; family Rajidae; genus Amblyraja; species Amblyraja radiata. Next base: position 3,027,577 of record NC_045962.1, read on the forward strand.
TCATAGCATCCTCCTCACAGTTCACACTGCCACCCAGCTTTGTGTCATCTGCAAATTTGCTAATGTTACTTTGAATCCCTTCATCCAAATCATTGATGTATATTGTAAAAAGCTGCGGTCCCAACACCGAGCCCACTGCGGTACCACACAAGTCATTGCCTGCCATTCTGAAAGGGACACGTTAATCCCTACTCTTTGTTTCCTGTCTGTCAACCACTTCTCTATCCATGTCAGCACCCTACCCCCAATACCATGTGCCCTAAATTTGCCCACTAATCTCCTATGTGGGACCTTATCAAATGGGGCGAGGAACTTTGGTATCTAAAAAGTTTCAGAAGTTATAAATCTGGCTGTAACATTTTACAATCGCCCATGGTTCTCAAGTGGGTTTTACATACAAAAAGAAAACGCTTCTGAAGCTAAATTTATCATTAAATTAATTGCAAACCATGCTTTGTTTTGAATTACATTTTACTCAGATGCAAGCCAAGGAATGGCATAATTGTTAGCTGTTGATTGGACATAATCAACCTCAGCAAATTGACAATATCATGTTGAAAGGAAGTGGGTGTTTAAGCTGTCTGGACATTTTATTATTTGCCACAATATACACCTCAATAGCATAATGATAGAAAACTTACTTTTCCACACACCACTCGTAAGTCTGCGGATTTTTTTAATGGTAAATTTAGCTTCAGAAGAGTTTTCTTTTTGCATGTAAAAACGCACTTCAGAACAATGAGCGATTTTTAAATTTTACAGCCAAATTTTTCACTTCTGAAACTTTTTTGATACCAAAGGAATCAAGAAAAAACACAAATAATGCCTTACTGTTGATGAAATGCAGTGAGCAAATGCGATAATTCCCAATATTTTCAATCTTGATATCTGCACGACCATTATTCCCCAACCACTTTAGCTGTTGTTGTCCCTTCAGCTGTCACTTCTTTCTACCATCATTTCTCCTCACTTTTGGAATTCTGAAGTAGGATAAATGTCTTTCACGGTTACCCCGGTTTCCACAATTATTTACAGTGCAAATAAATGAGCATTTTGGCGTTATTTAACGGGTAGGAAAGTACGCGTTTCGTGTATTAACTGTATATGCCGGAAGCTGCCATGTCCTCCACATGGATTGAGCTGCTCCTTGCGTCATGTCCTTTGACCCGATGACCTTACGTGCAATCCCCCTATAAACAGTATCATAATAAATAGTGTGCTATTTGTAATAGTGTGCAATTAAACAATGTTTTACCCTTAAGAATTATTATGTTGGCTTAATTAGCCAAATACAGCATAGCCTATGAAATACTAACTAAACTTGTACAAAAACAAACAAATTATTATTTTCTCTTAATACAACTAATAACCTGTAGGCTCCCTTTGCCTCTAAATAAATATCATATTCATCTGTATAATTACTAAGCAAAACTATAACCTACAATACAAAATCGTTGTATTGCTTGGGGACTCTGCTTTCACGGTTTGATCTACCAGCTGGCACAGGAGCATCAGATCCTGTAGAATCTGCCAAAGTGTTGTCACCCAGACACCTTCTCTGCTCACCAACAGCGTTGCAGCGTGCTGCCTCTGGAACTGGTCACCATCTTGGGGATGTCGTCTATCCCGTCTGAGTCAGTAACTCTTGGTGGATTTTGGGCCACCTCGTTTTGTGTGTCCTTGAACATGTACTTTTTGACGCTCGATACATTCCTCTTGTTGATAACACCTTCTGGAGACTTGACTGTCACCATGCTGCTGCTCCTCGATACAACATTGCATGGCTGACAATGGTAAGGAGTGTCTATCTTACCGCCATCATCTCGCCTCACAAGCACATCATCCCCAGGCATTATTTCAGAGTGCCTGGCTCCTCGTGTCAAGTCAGTATACCATTTTGCCGCACCTTGCTTTTCAGCATCACAGTCTCTCAGCTCCTGGTCTACCATGATCTCTCACACCTCTGGTATTTTAGTGCAAATTTTCCTTCCAAACAAAGCTTCTGCTGGACTTTTCCCAGTCGTTGAGTGAGTGATCGCCCGATATACAGCTACATATGCTAACCGTGCCTCCTTCCAGTTTCCCCCTTCGGCATGGCCGATTCCTATCCTCTTCTCCATGGACTGGTTTTGTCTCCCTACTTCTCCGTTAGCTTGTGGGCAATTACGGAGTCACCTTGTGATGATGGATACCTGTGATTCTTATGTATTCAGCAAATGTCTCAGAAACAAACTGTGGCCCATTGTCGTAGTGCAATGTAACAGGCAACCCGTGTCTGGCGAAGATCTCTGCTAATGCCTGTGCTGTCTTTTCTGCTGTAGTTGACTTCATCACTGCATACTCATAGTACCTGCTATAGTAGTCTACCACTACCATAATTGATTCACCTGTTGGAAGTGGTCCAAGAAAGTTAACAGCGATGTCAACCCATGGTCCTGTTGCCAACTTTGTACTTCTAATTGGTTCTGGTGGGTTGTTCCTGCTTGTGATTTGGCATCCGTGACAGGTCTTGACAAATTTTCTGGCATCTTTCTCACAACCTGGCCACCACACTGTGCTCCGCAAATTCTGTTTAGTACCAACGATGCCTAAATGTCCTTCATGAACTAATGACACAATCCTTGGTCGTAGTGGCTGTGGGATCACCAATCTGCTACCTCTCAGCACACACTGACCAATTACACAAAATTCATATCAACATTCAAGATTCAAGAGAGTTTATTGTCATGTGTCCCAGATGGGACAATGAAATCCTTGCTTTGCTTCAGCACAACAGAATATTGCAGGCACATTATGAGAACATATGCTTTGTAAGGGCATTGATCCCATTGCCCAGTGTGTATACACTCTCTGATATCTTTGAGTTCAGGATCATGTTCTGATTCCCTTTCAACTTCCTTCGTTGTCACTGCTCCTGGTTTGACTGAATTGCGACGAATCGCACAAAGTTCTCTGCTTCCATCTCTAGCGTGGATGTTGCTCTAAAATATCATCTCTAAAATAGACCTAAAATTGAACTAAAAAAAGACATTCAAACCGAACAGTGACTTTACCTTGTGTTCAAAAGGGAACTGCAGATGCTGGAATATCGAAGGTACACACAATTGCTGGGGAAACTCAGCGGGTGCAGCAGCATCTATGGAGCGAAGGAAATAGGCGACGTTTCGGGCCGAAACCCTTCTTCAGACTGATGGGAGGTGGGGAAAGAAAGAAGGAAAAGGGGAGGAGGAGGAGGAGCCCGAGGGCGGGCGGATGGGAGGAGACAGCTAGAGGGTTAAGGAACGGGAGGAGACAGCACGGGCTAGCCAAATTGGGAGAATTCAATGTTAATGCCATAAGGACGCAAGGACCCCAGACGGAATATGAGGTGCTGTTCCTCCAATTTCCGTTGTTGCTCACTCTGGCAATGGAGGAGACCCAGGACAGAGAGGTCGGATTGGGAATGGGAGGGGGAGTTGAAGTGCTGAGCCACCGGGAGGTCAGGTAGGTTATTGCGGACTGAGCGGAGGTGTTCGGCGAAACGATCGCCCAACCTACGCTTGGTCTCACCGATGTAAATGAGCTGACATCTAGAGCAGCGGATGCAGTAGATGAGGTTGGAGGAGATACAGGTGAACCTTTGTCGCACCTGGAACGACTGCTTGGGACCTTGAATGGAGTCGAGGGGGGAGGTGAAGGGACAGGTGTTGCATTTCTTGCGGTTGCAACGGAAAGTGCCCGGGGAGGGGGTGGTGCGGGAGGGAAGGGAAGAATTGACGAGGGAGTTGCGGAGGGAGCGGTCTTTGCGGAAGGCAGACATTGGGGGAGATGGGAAGATGTGGCGAGTGGTGGGGTCACGTTGGAGGTGGCGGAAATGGCGGAGGATTATGTGTTGTATTTGCCGGCTGGTGGGGTGAAAGGTGAGGACCAGAGGGACTCTGCCCTTGTTGCGTGTGCGGGGATGGGGAGAGAGAGCAGTGTTACGGGGTATGGATGAGACCCTGGTGTGAGCCTCATCTATGGTGGCGGAGGGGAATCCCCGTTCCCTGAAGAACGAGGACATTTCCGATGCCCTGGTATGAAATGTCTCAGTCCTGGGAACAGATGCGGCGTAGGCGGAGGAATTGGGAGTAGGGGATGGAGTCTTTACAGGGGGCAGGGTGGGAAGACGAGTAGTCCAGATAGCCATGTGAGTCAGTGGGTTTGTAATGTATGTCGGTCAGGAGTCTGTCCCCTGCGATGGAGATGGTGAGGTCAAGGAATGGTTGGGAAGTGTCGGAAATCGTCCAGGTGTATTGGAGTGCCGGATGGAAGTTGGTGGTGAAGTGGATGAAGTCAGTCAGTTGTGTGTGGGTGCAGGAGGTGGCACCAAAGCAGTCGTCAATGTAGCGGAGGTAGAGGTCGGGGATGGGGCCCTGGTACGCCTCGAACAAGGATTGTTCAACGTACCCGACAAAGAGGCAGGCGTAGCTGGGGCCCATGCGTGTGCCCATAGCTACGCCTTGTGTTTGGAGGAAATGGGAGGAGTCAAATGTAAAGTTATTGAGGGTGAGGACCAACTCCGCTAAGTGGAGGAGAGTGTCAGTGGCTGGGTATAGGAATTCTTCCCTTCCCTCCCGGACCACCCCCTCCCCGGGCACTTTCCGTTGCAACCGCAAGAAATGCAACACCTGTCCCTTCACCTCCCCCCTCGACTCCATTCAAGGTCCCAAGCAGTCGTTCCAGGTGCGACAAAGGTTCACCTGTATCTCCTCCAACCTCATCTAGTGCATCCGCTGCTCTAGATGTCAGCTCATTTACATCGGTGAGACCAAGCGTAGGTTGGGCGATCGTTTCGCCGAACACCTCCGCTCAGTCCGCAATAACCTACCTGACCTCCCGGTGGCTCAGCACTTCAACTCCCCCTCCCATTCCCAATCCGACCTCTCTGTCCTGGGTCTCCTCCATTGCCAGAGTGAGCAACAACGGAAATTGGAGGAACAGCACCTCATATTCCGTCTGGGGTCCTTGCGTCCTTATGGCATTAACATTGAATTCTCCCAATTTGGCTAGCCCGTGCTGTCTCCTCCCCTTCCTTAACCCTCTAGCTGTCTCCTCCCATCCGCCCGCCCTCGGGCTCCTCCTCCTCCTCCTCCCCTTTTCCTTCTTTCTTTCCCCACCCCCCATCAGTCTGAAGAAGGGTTTTGGCCCGAAACGTCGCCTATTTCCTTCGCTCCATAGATGCTGCTGCACCCGCTGAGTTTCCCCAGCAATTGTGTGTACCAGTGACTTTACCTTGACAGGTGTTTAGCTGTCAAGGTGTTGGGCAAGGTTAGATGTGTGGGTGTGTGTGTATGGGGAGGGGACACAGTCCGTTAACCAGTCTTATTGCCTGTGGGAAGAAGCTGTGGAGCATCCTGCTGGTTTAGCAGCTGATGCTCCTGTAACTCTCCCCAGATGGCAGAATGGAGAAGATGTGGTGTGATGGATGATAAGGGTCCTTAATGATGGAGATGGCTCTGCTGATGCTGCGCTTCTGATAGATCTCCAACAGGAAAGGGAGTGGGACACCAATGATCCTGCTGGCTGTCTTCACTATCCTGTTTAGCTGTCTTTGTTCGTAAGCCTTGCAGCTCCCAAACCAGGAAGTGATGCCGTAAGTCAGTATGCTCTCGATGGTATCTCAAAGGTCGTTAGGTGAACAGTGGGGAGACCTGCTTTTCTGAGTCTCCGGAGGGGGTGGAGCCGCTGCTGTGCTCTTTTGATGACTGCTGTGGTCGTTGAGGTCAGGTCGTCCGTTAGGTGAACTCCCAGGAACTTCAAGCTGCTGACCCTCTCCACAGCAGCACTGTCAATGTGCACCGGTGTATGATGGTGTTTGCCAGCCCTCCTGAAATCAATCACCATCTCCTTCGTCTTATCCACGTTGAGGGTGAGGTTGTGAGATCTGCACCACTCTGTAAGCAGCTCCACCTCCGTCCTGTATGCGGACTCATTATTGTCACTGATGAGACCCACCACTGTTGTGTCGTCAGTGAACTTGTTGATGTAATTGTTGCTGAGTCTGGCAGTGCAGTCATGGGTAAGTAGACTGAACAGCAGTTTGAAACATCGCTGTTTCAGTGATTTGAACGCCTGTCTCTGTTCACTACCGAACTGGAACGGTACGTCTTTCCTGATCAACTTTCTCAGTGGATCTGCCAGTGCAGCAAAATTTGGAATACATTTTGCACAGTAATTGACCAGTCCTAGAAAACTCCTCATCTCGGTTGCATTCTGAGGTTCACGTGCATGTGCAACAGCTTTCACTTCAGCTTTGGCGGGGTTCAGCCCTTCACTTGTGAGTCTGTGTCCCATGAAATATATCTCACAGACGCCAAACTTGCACTTGTCTTCATTCACAGTGAGTCCTGCTTATTGAAGTTTAGTCAACACTAGCTTCAACCTCCTGTCATGCTCTTCACGAATTGATACATGGACGATGATGTCATCTGATATGTTTGCTACACCTGGTACACCTTGAATCACTCTGTGGATTTTGTACTGATAGATCTCGGGGCAGCATTGATTCCAAACATCAGTCTTTTATAGCGGTATAATCCACAGTGAGTGATGAATATTGTCACTGCTCTAGACTCTGGATGTAATTCTTACCCCACTTGAGATCAATTTTAGAAAACACTTTACTGGTTGATAACTCTTGTAGCACCTCATCGACTGTAAGAATCGGGTGTCTTTCTCTGATTATTGCCTCATTGGCTCTCCTCGTGTCAACGTACAGTCTAATGTCATCATTGAGTTTCGGCACAATCACAACTGGACTCACACATGGTGTCGAACGTTCAACTGGTTCAATAACGTCCCGATCAATCAACTCCTTGATTTTAGCTTCTACTTTTCCACAAAGTCCAAATATGCGTTCTCTGTACCGGTTGAGCTCTCGGCTTGACATTTTCATCAATGACTAACTTCACTTGCCGCCTTTCAAATTTCCAACCCCTTGGAATACTGAATGAAATTCCTGCCTCATGACTGCATTGAATTGACATGCATCCGATGTGAAGCACTCCCAGCTCTCCAGCTGTATTTCTACTCAGCACAGGTTTTCCCTTCTCCTCTATCACCACAAAGTCCGCTTCAGTTTCTCTATCTCCGATTTCTACTTTAGCCGTGAAACATCCAATGGTCTGCAATGGTTTAGTTGCGGTGTGTGGATATAACTTCTCTTTGACGTGCACTTGATTTTCTGCTGTTTCAAGCATTCACAAAGTGATCTGTCAATTACGTTGCTGTCGCTACCAGAATCTACAATCACTGACACTGTAACACCTCGGATGGTCACTGCAACTTTCTCATGATGGCTCTCATTCAATGCAAACTGATAATTCCTTTTAACAGCAAACTCACCAGCTACATCACTGTCTTCATCACTTCCGAAATCACCTTCTACGTGACGGACATGACCCTTCTTTTTCTGCCATGGTCCGTCTTTCTTTTCAGTGGACTTCCCTTTCATGCTGTAATCACTTGTCTTGTCCCTGGCCTTACTTTTACATTTCTTTGCAAAATGATCTTTATCTCCACATTTCCTACATGTTCTACCTTCTGCTGGACAACGTGCATCATTCCCTATGTGACCCTTGTTATATTCCGGACAGCAGAATGAACAATAACTTACACGCAGGCTGGCTGGATCACAAGAGAGTTTTATTACCCAACATTCCCTACTTATATACACAACCAACATATTAGCGTATAATGAATATGCATGAATACATTACACTGCTCTCCCTTTTTTTAAGTATTAAATCTAAGTACACTGTTACAATTTTCTTGTTATGATACTTGATTTAAACCAGTGTTCATTAAATTTTAAATAACACAATATATTTATTTTACATATTTACACATTTTCATTCTACCTAGACAGTGAGTTACTTAACTTAAAAACCTAATCTGACTACTGGTTTACGGATCCTGCCTGATCGTCTAACAGTAACAGGTGTAACAGGTTTAGACCTCCCTGTACATGGACGATGTCGCCGTCTTCTGCTCGGATCCAAGGTCGGTCCGCAGATTGATCAGCATCTGTGACCAGTTTGAGTCGGCCACGGGAGCCAGGGTGAACCGCAGGAAGAGCGAGGCCATGCTCTTTGGCAACTGGCCCGACCGATCTTCCATCCCCTTCACCATCAAGCCTGACTTCTTGAAGGTGCTGGGGATCTGGTTCGGGGGGGCTGAGTCGAGTAACAAAAATTGGCTGGAGCGGATAGCCAAGGTGGGGAGGAAGCTGGAGCTGTGGAAGCAACGCTCCCTCTCCATAACCGGGAAAAATTTGGTCATCAGGTGTGAGGTGCTCTCGGGTCTGCTGTACTTGGCACAAGTGTGGCCTGTCCCTCCCTCCTACGCCACGGGGATCACCCGGGCCGTCTTCCAGTTCATCTGGGGGTCGAGGATGGACCGGGTACGACGGGTCACCATGTACAAGTCGGCAGACAACGGGGGTAAAAGCGTGCCCAACGTCGCCCTCATCCTGATGGCCACCTTTGTGTGTGGCTGCATCAGGCGGAGTGTAGAGCCAAGGCACGTGGGCACTAAGTGCCACTACCTGCTGAGGTTCTACCTGTCCCCGGTGTTGCGAAGGATGGGCCTGGCGCAGATGCCACGCAATGTACCAGTCAGCTGGACATTGCCGCCCCATCTGACGTCTGTTGACAGGTTCTTCCGGACCAACACCTTTGACCACAAGTCCATCGGGCAGTGGTCAGCACGGAATGTCCTGCAGGCACTGCAGGGAAAGGACTCGATGGATCCGGTGGCGTGGTTCCCAGAGCAGACTGCCCAGCTTGTCTGGCAAAATGCCTCATCGCCAGAACTGACCAACAAGCACCAAGACCTGGCTTGGCTGGCGGTGAGGGGAGCCCTCTCAGTTAGATCCTTCCTGCACCGTCGGAACCTCACTACCAGCGCACGCTGCCCCCGGGACGGTTGCTATGGAGAGGAGACGGTTGCCCACCTCTTTGCAGAGTGTGGATTTGCAAAACGAGTCTGGAGAGGTATGAAAGGGTCCCTGGAACGATTTATCCCGAACAGCTCCGTCACAGAGGACTCTGTGATTTACGGACTGTTCCCAGGGACACATTCAGAGACTGACATCGAGTGCTGCTGGAGGGTCATCAACTCGGTGAAAGACGCTCTTTGGTCTGCCCGAGCGTTGCTCACCACCCAGCAGAGCGAGATGTCCGTCAGGGAATGTTGCCGACTGGCCCACTGCAGACTGCAGGAGTACGTGCTAAGGGACTCGCTGAAGCTTGGTGCAGCCAACGCCAAGGCTCGGTGGGGGAGGGCCACAGTCTAGGGTCCTTCCGCTGCTGGACATGGGGGGCACAGTATGGTGGAGACGCCCCTCAAATTAAATTAAGGGAAGGTATCCCACACCAGAGGGCCACATGAGTGGCACGGGTGGGGGACATTTTTTTTTTTTTTGTGGAACTTGAAATGTCAGATGGAAATTTTCGCACTGTGTACACATTGTATATATTTATTACTTGAACAGGGGCCACAGAGTGGCACTGGTGGGGGACTGTTTGGTGAAATTTGACAAATGTAAAAAAAATTGTACTGAAAAAAGTTTGTATAGTCTCCGAAAATGTCGGATGAATTTTGTTTGAATGGTTCAGAAATTGTATATATTTACCAATTGAATAAAGTATATTTTGAAATTAAAAAAAAAAAAAAAAAAATTCTTCACACCAGAGGATTTGCAAAACGAGTCTGGAGAGGTATGAAAGGGTCCCTGGAACGATTTATCCCGAACAGCTCCGTCACAGAGGACTCTGTGATTTACGGACTGTTCCCAGGGACACATTCAGAGACTGACATCGAGTGCTGCTGGAGGGTCATCAACTCGGTGAAAGACGCTCTTTGGTCTGCCCGAGCGTTGCTCACCACCCAGCAGAGCGAGATGTCCGTCAGGGAATGTTGCCGACTGGCCCACTGCAGACTGCAGGAGTACGTGCTAAGGGACTCGCTGAAGCTTGGTGCAGCCAACGCCAAGGCTCGGTGGGGGAGGGCCACAGTCTAGGGTCCTTCCGCTGCTGGACATGGGGGGCACGGTATGGTGGAGACGCCCCTCAAATTAAATTAAGGGAAGGTATCCCACACCAGGGGGCCACATGAGTGGCACAGGTGGGGGACATTTTTGTGAAATTTAAAAGACATAAACTGTATTGAACAATCTCTATAGCCTACAAAAATGTTGGATGGAATTTTCGCACTGTGCACACATTGTATATATTTATTACTTGGACAGGGGCCACAGAGGGGCACGGGGTGGGGGACAGTTTTGGTGGAATTTGACAAATGTAAAAATATTGTACTGAAAAAAAAATAAAATTTGTATAGTCTCCGAAAATGTCGGATGAATTTTTTGTTCGAATGGTTCATGACTTGTATATATTTATCAATTGAATAAAGTCTATTTTGAAATAAAAAAAAAAAAAAAAAAAGGTTCTCCCAGGACGAGGCTATCCCATTGCACTTCGGGTGTGCTGACGCCTGCGATGTCCCCAAATGCGGGATACTCGACTGCAATATTTGTGGTAGAGGGGGACTGCGTTCGCGCTCTCCCCTGGTTTAAAAACTAAAAACAGAATAATATGCTTTTATGCAAACAAATCTCCACGGTGTGAAGTAGTGTATCCACCCGAAACGTCACCAAGTGTCACGGGTGGGGGACAGTTTTGTGGAATTTGGAAAATGTATAAACTGTATTGAACAATTTGTATAGCCTCCGAAAATGTTGGATGGATTTATTTATTACTTGAATAAAATCTATTTTGAAAAAAAAAAAAAGGTTTAGGTATTGACTCAACTGTAGGCTTGTTTGGCTCTGTTTTAGTACTCTGACTTTGACCAGAAGAATCTGTTTCTTTGTCTGTACTGACTTAACTTTGTGTTTCAATCACAGTTGGCTCTTCCAACTCACTTTCCGACTCAGGGATTAGGACTTCATGTTCAGTTTTTAGTTCATCTTTGGCTGGAATCATTTGATCAACATGAACACTTTTGATCCTATCTCCCACTTCAACTAAGTATCTTTTTGTTCCACACACTTCCACTATTTTCCCAACATCCCATTTGTCTCGACTGGACTTGTTGGGAGGACTGAGAACACGAACCTGCTCATCTGGCTTGAAGTACCTCTCCTTTTTGTGGGAGTCAAAATGGCGTTTCTGACAATTGTTTTTGTTCAACTCTCAAAGCCAAATTGGGTTGAACTAGACTTAGGCGTATTCTTAGCCTTCTCTTCATCAACAGTTCTGCAGGTGAGTAACCTGTTGTTGTGTGTGGTTCTGTGGTTCTGTGGTTCTGTCATCGTTCAGCAAGAAACTAGCCAAACGATGTTTCATGCTGAGCTTTGAACTACCCAGCAAAACCTGTTTCTTCAGAGCGTCTTTGACAACTCTAACAGACCTTTCCGTCACCCCATTAGAGGCTGGATGGTATGGGGGAACAAGTGTGTGTTTTACACAATTCCGCTGCATGAACTCTTTGACCAGTTCTGAACGAAACTGAGGCCCGTTGTCAGAATTTACCACATTTACTTTATCGCAGTTTGACATTGTGGCAGTTCAATCTTATGAGAACTTGCTCTAGGATTTCCAGATGTTCTACCATGCCTTCAGTGAATATCAATAGGTCATCCTGGTTGCACACACAGTGCGGAATGCCTTGTAATATTTGGTCCATGACAGACTGAACATTTTTCGGGATGATTTCACACCATAGGGCAGCTTTGTATATGAATACAAGCCCTTATGTGTGTTGATAGTCAAGTACTGCTGACTTTCCTTATCGACATTGAGTTGGGCGTAAGCATGAGACAAATCCAGTTTAGTGAAGACTCTTGCTCCGCTAAGTTCTGCGTATAGATCTTGCGAGGTTGGTAACGGATATTATTCCTCGTCATCGGCTTAGTTGATTGTGACTTTGTAATCACCACATAGTCGAACAGTTTTATCAGCCTTGGGTACGGCCACAATTGGCGTTGCCCAGTTACTCTGGTCTGTCTTCACAAGTACTCCATTACGCTCTAATCTGTCAAGTTCTACCTCCACTTGTTGCTTTAGTGCATAGGGTACAGGTCTTGGTTGACAATACACAGGCCTCACATCTTGCTTAAGTCAAATGTGTGCAGAGTACCCTGTTATTCCCGTGTCACTGTCAGCAAAAATGTTTGCATCTTTGCTTATGACGTTTTCAAGATGTGATTTGGACAAATCGACACTGAAAATGTTCTTCCAGTCTAACTCTATTCTACTCAGCCAATCCTTTCCAAGTAGGTTTGGTTTATTTCTGTAGCTGGCCACTATGATGGGCAGTGTTACCGACTGACCATTATGCTGAACTTTACAGTTCATTTGTCCACATGTCTTCAAAACTTCACCCGAGTAGGTTCTCAGCTTGACCTTACTCTCAAACAATGGTATCTGCGGGAACTTTGTTTCGTACAGGTCTTTGCTCATGACCGAACAATCTGCTGCCATGTCAATACACATATCAATCAACTGTTCATTAATCAATAGTTTAGTTTGAAAGTCCTTGCCTTGGCTGGTTACAGGCTTATCGATGTTGGTTGCATAAATGGTGTACAACCCAAGTTCATTCACATCTGGGTTCATCTCCAAGTTATGGACTCCTCTCTGGTGTTGTCGCTTGACTCCCGCAGATTGTTGGTTTCCTGTTTTATGCTTGGTCCGACATGCTGAGGCGATATGGCCTTTCTTCTGGCAGTTATAGCACTTGGCCATTTCGAGCTGACAAAACTGGGATGAGTGATTACCATTGCAACGATAACAACTGGCTGAACTCGGCTCCCCGCCATACTTTGGTTTTGGTTTAGCGCCTCTTGTTTTGGCCATAGGCACTGCCTTGTGACTGTAAACGGCCACTGCAGTCCGTGGTGGGCGAAACTCACGAGCATTCTTTGATGCCATCTCTATTGTGGTAGAAATCTTGCATGCTTCCTCGAATGTGAGATCTGGAGTGTTCATCAGTTTAGACTGAATTTGTTCATCCACTAAACCACAAACAAATCTGTCGCGTAGTGCTCGTCCAAGAAAGGTTCCAAAGTTACAGTGTAAACTTAAGTTATTCAAGGCAACAATGTACTCATTGCTTGTCTCATTCTGCTTCTGGTTTCTAGTGCCGAATTTATAGCTTTCTGCAATTTCTAGAGGTTTTGGGTTGAAGCGCTCCTCCAACTTATTTATAATGCCATTGAATGACACGTCTTTTGCCTTTATGGGTACAAGGAGATTCACGAGTGTGCCGTACACTTCAGGATCAATCTCCGTGAGCAGAATCGCTTTCATGCGTTCACAAACGGCCTTATTTGTTTCAGTCACTATCTCTCCTTCACCACTAATCTCCATTATGTTGTTTGCCGTGTAAAACATGTTTGCTCTCTCCATATAGGAGCTGAACGGCTCTTTACTCTTGTCAAAAGCTCCAAGGTTCCCGATGTAGCCTGTGGACGCTGCCATCGTGTCGTTCTCTTTTTTTTAAATCATAAAAAGTCCGTTCAAAAACCCCAAATTCCTGTCTGTTCTGGTGTAGCAATTCACCTAAAACTTAGTTGTACAAAGACTGTTCAGCTTGAGGAATTCGACAAAAAAAACTGTTATACACTCCCAAGGACGAGATCTTGCCACGTAGACACAACATAGAGATAGCCTGACAAACTCTCGCCGATTTATCAAGCTGCTGTTTTAAACTACAGTCCCCTGCATAGAAGGGTCTGCAGGCCTCTCATGTCCAGCTCGCAAACAACTGCGACACAACTCCGTATTTACTGTTTAAACTGTTAAACAATCCTGCGTGTTGCAAAACTGTCCTGCACTGAATTTAAAGGATGAGTTCACAAACTCTATCCCATCCTCGTCGCCAATTTTGTTATATTCCGGACAACGGAATGAACAATAACTTACACGCAGGCTGGCTGGATCACAAGAGAGATTTATTACCCAACATTCCCTACTTATATACAGGACCAACTTATTAGCGTACAATGAATATTCATGAAAACATTACAAGCCCCAATTCCAGCAGCTTCTCAGCAACTCTGGTGGGGACTATGGTGTTGAAGGCTGAACTGAAGTCTATGAACAGCATCCTCACGTAGCCCCCCTTCTGGCTGTCAAGATGAGAGAGAGCGGTGTGCAGAACCTGGGAGACCGCATCGTCCGTGGATCTGTTCGGACGGTATGCGAATGGTAGTGGGCACAAGTTGCGAGGGAGGAAGGCACAGATGTGTTTCTTCACCAGCCTCTCAAAGCATTTCATGACTACCGAGGTGAGGACCACCAGACGGTAGTCATTCAGACAGGCTGGGGAGGCATTTTTAGGTACAGGTACAATGATGGATCTTTTGAAGCAGGCAGGGACCACGGACTTGTCCAGGGAGAGATTGAATATTGTAGTGAGCACCGGAGCTAGCTGCGTAGCACAAGACTTAAGTACTCGCCATCTTAAGATGCCATCGGGGCCTGCAGCATTCCTCGTGTTCACCCGTGTCAGGGCCCTCCTCACGTCGTGCTCGGACAACGAGAATGTGTGCACATCCCCAGCGATGGACCTCCCTTCAGCTTCTATAGCCAGCACACTGGCGGTGTTGTCGTTAGCCGGCAGTCCTGGTTCCCTCTGTCTGAAGAAGGGTCTCGTCCCGAAACGTCACCTATTCCTCCAGATTCAGGGACAGTTTTCCCCAGCTGTTATCAGGCAACTGAAGCATCCTATCACCAACTGTGGGTCATGACCTATCATCTATCTCATTGGAGACTCTATCTATAATTGGACTTCACTGGACTTTGTCTTGCACTAAATATTATTCCCTTCATCCTGTATCTGTATACTGTGGACAGCTTGATTGTTTTCATCTATAATGTTTCTGCTGACTGGATAACATACAACAAAAAAACTTTTCCCAGTTCCTCGGTAAACATGACAATTAACTAACTAACTAACTGGATGTGGAGGCTGGTGAGGACCAGGGGAAGTCAGTCCATCTTGTTCCATCTAGGGGAGGGGGAGCAAGAGCAGAACGATGGGAGTCAGAGGAGACACGGGTGAGAGATCTGCGTAGGAAGCAACTGCAGATGCTGGTTTAAATCCAGAGATGCTGCCTGTCCTGCTGAGTTACTCCAGCATTGTGTGTCTATCTTGGGTTTAAACCAGCATCTGCTTCCTACGCAGATCTCTCACCTGTGTCTCCTCTGATTCCCATCGTTCTGCTCTTGCTCCCCCTCCCCTAGATGGAACAAGATGGATTGACTTCCCCTGGTCCTCACCAGCCTCCACATCCAGTTAGTTAGTTAGTTAATTGTCATGTTTACCGAGGAACTGGGAAAAGCTTTTTTGTTGTATGGTATCCAGTCAGCAGAAACATTATAGATGAAAACAATCAAGCTGTCCACAGTATACAGATACAGGATGAAGGGAATAATATTTAGTGCAAGACAAAGTCCAGTGAAGTCCAATTATAGATAGAGTCTCCAATGAGATAGATGATAGGTCATGACCCACAGTTGGTGATAGGATGGTTCAGTTGCCTGATAACAGCTGGGGAAAACTGTCCCTGAATCTGGAGGTGTGCATTTTCACACTTCTGTACCTCTTGCCTGATGGGAGAGGGGAGAAGAGGGAGTGACCGGGGTGAGACTCATCCTTGATGATGCTGCTGGCCTTGCCGAGGAAGGGTGAAGTGTATCAGTGGACCCGATGAGACAAAGGGCCTGTTTCTACATTGTATTTCTAAAGGCCAAACTCTAATCCGGCCCGGCCCGAAATCCTTACCCGCAGGCGTAATGTTTTTCAATTAGTTTTTGCGACCTGGGAACTGCAGCCAGTCCAGGGGCACGCAGGCGACCTGGGAACCACATCTAGTCCCGGGTCACGCAGGGACCTGAGAACCATATCTAGTCCCGGGTCATGCAGGGACCTGAGAACCACATCTAGTCCTGGGGCACGCAGGGACCTGAGAACCACATCTAGTCCCGGGTCACACAGGGACCTGGGAACCACATCTAGTCCCGGGTCACGCAGGGACCTGAGAACCACATCTAGTCCCAGGGGCACGCAGGGACCTGGGAACCACATCTAGTCCCGGGTCACGCAGGGACCTGGGAACTGCAGCCAGTCCAGGGTCACGCAGGGACCTGAGAACCACATCTAGTCCCGGGTCACGCAGGGACCTGAGAACCACATCTAGTCCCAGGGGCACGCAGGGACCTGGGAACCACATCTAGTCCCGGGTCATGCAGGGACCTGGGAACTGCAGCCAGTCCAGGGTCACGCAGGGACCTGAGAACCACAACCTAGTCCCGGGGCACGCAGGGACCTGGGAACCACATCTAGTCCCGGGTCACGCAGGGACCTGGGAACTGCAGCCAGTCCAACGGCACGCAGGTGACCTGGGAACTGCAGCTCGACCCGGGGCACGCAGGTAGAATCTAAAACAGGAATCCCCCATGTTCTGTTTGATATTAACAATAGACAATAGACAATAGGTGCAGGAGTAGCTCATTCGGCACTTCGAGCCAGCACCGCCATTCATTGTGATAATTGGCTGATCATCCACAATCAGTACCCTGTTCCTGCCTTCTCCCCATATCCCGTAACTCCGCTATCCCTTAGTGCTCTGTCTAACTCTCTCATGAAAGCATCCGGAGAACCGGCCTCCACCGCCCGCTGAAGCAGAGAATTCTACATACTCACAACTCTCTGTGTGAAAAGGTTTTTCCTCATTTTCGTTCTAAATGGCTTACCCCTTATTCTTAAACTATAGCCCCTGGTTCTGGACTCACCGAACATTGGGAACATATTTCCTGCCTCTAGTGTGTCCAAACCCTTAATAATCTTATATGTTTCAATAAGGTACCCTCTCATCCTTCTAAATTCCAGAGAATACAAGCCCAGCCGCTCCATTCTCTCAGCATATGACAGCCCCGCCATCCCAGGAATTAACCTTGTGAACCTACGCTGCACTCCCTCAATAGCAAGAATGTCCTTCCTCAAGTTTGGAGACCAAAACTGCACACAATGCTCCAGGTGTGGTCTCACCAGTGCCCTGTACAACGGCAGAAGGATCTCTTTGTCCCAATACTCAACTTCTCTTGTTATGAAGGCCAACATGCCATTCTTCACTGCTTGCTGTACCTGCATGCTTCCTTTCATAGACTGATGTACAAGGACCCCCAGATCCCGTTGTACCTCCCCTTTTCCCACTTGACACTATTTAGATAATAATCTGCCTTCCTGTTTTTGCCACCAAAGTGGATAACCTCACATTTATCCACATTAAACTGCATCTGCCATGCATCAGCCCACTTACCCAACCTGTCCAAGTCACCCTGCATTCTCATAGCATCCTCCTCACAGTTCACACTGCCACCCAGCTTTGTGTCATCTGCAAATTTGCTAATGTTACTTTGAATCCCTTCGTCTAAATCATTGATGCATATTGTAAATATCTGCGGCCCCAGCACCGAGCCTTGCAGTACCCCACTAGTCACTGCCTGCCATTCTGAAAGGGACCCGTTAATCCTTACTCTTTGATTCCTGTCTACCAACCAATTTTCTATCCATGTCAGCACTCTACTCCCAATACCATGTGCTCTAATTTTACCCACTAATCTCCTATGTGGGACCTTATCTAATGCTTTCTGAAAGTCCAGGTACACTACATCCACTGGCTCTCCCTTGTCCATTTTCCTGGTTACATCCTCAGAAGATTAGTCAAGCATGATTTCCCCTTCGTAAATCCATGCTGACTCGGACCGATCCTGTTACTGCTATCCAAATGTGCCACTATCATCTTTTATCATTGACTCCAGCAGCTTCCCCACCACCGATGTCAGGCTAACTGGTCTATAATTCCCTGTTTTCTCTCTGCCGCCTTTCTTAAAAATGTGGGATAACATTAGCTACCCTCCAATCCACAGGAACTGATCCTGAATCTATAGAACATTGGAAAATTATCACCAATTCGTCCACAATTTCTAGAGCCACTTCCTTAAGTATCCTGGGATGCAGACCATCAGGCCCTGGGGATTTATCAGCCTTCAGTCCCATCAGTTTACCCAACACCACTTCCTGCCTAATATGGATTTCTTTCAGTACCTCCGCCACCCCAGATCCTCTGGCCACTACTATATCAGGAAGATTATTTGTGGCCTCCTTAGTGAAGACATATCCAAAGTACCTGTTCAACTGATCTGCCATTTCCTTGTTCCCCATAATATATTCACCCTTTTCAGTCTTCAAGGGTCCAACTTTGGCCTTAACTAATTGTTTTCCTCTTCACATACCTAAAGAAGCTTTTACTATCCTGCTTTATATTCTTGGCCAGCTTACCTTTGTCCCTCATCTTTTCTCCCCATTTTTAGTTATCTTCTGTTGCTCTTGAAAAGTTACCCAATCCGCTCATCTTTGCTACGTTGTACTTCTTCTCTTTTATTTTTCTACTGTCCCTGACTTCCCTTGTCAGCCACGGTCGCCCCTTACTCCCCTTGGAATCTTTCTTCTACTTTGGAATGAACTGATCCTGCACCTTCTGTATTATTCCCAGTAATTCCAATTGTAATACCGACACCTCCGATTTACCCTTCTCCCTCTCAAATTGTAGATTAAAACTTATCGTATTATGGTCACTACCTCCTAATGGCTCCTTTACCTCGGGTTCCCTTATCAAATCCGGTTCATTACACAACACTAAATCCAGAATTGCCTTCTCCCTGGTAGGCTCCAGCACAAGCTGCTCTAAGAATTCATCACGGAGGCACTCCACAAAGTCCCTTTCTTGGGGCCCAGTTCCAACCTGATTTTTCCAGTCTACCTGCATGTTGAAATCTCCCATAACAACAGTAGCATTACCTGTACGGCATGCCAATTTTAACTCCTGATGCAACTTGCACCCTATGTCCAGGCTACTGTTTGGGGGCCTGTAGATAAGTCCCATTAGGGTCTTTTTATCCTTACATTTCCTCAGTTCTATCCATACTGACTCTACATCTCCTGTTTCAATGTCACCCCTCGCAAGGGACTGAATTTCATTCCTCACCTACCCCACCCCCTCTGCCAACCTGTCTGTCTTTTCTATAGGAGGTATACCCTTGAATATTCAGTTCCCAGCCCTGGCCCCCTTGCAGCCATGTCTCTGTAATTCCCACAACATCATACTTGCCAGTTTCTAACTGAGCCTCAAGCTCGTCCACTTTATTTCTTATATTTTGCGCATTCCTATTCAATACTTTGACCTCGGCATTCACCTCCCCTCTCACACTGCTCACAATTGGCCCTGACCTTACTCTCTATCCCTTCTTGAACTTTCCTTCCCATTAATTCGGGTCTTTTGTAATTTTTCCTGTACTCACTTCCCCTTTAACTCCATCTTTATACCATCTTTGTCAAACCCCCCCCCCACTATTTAGTTTAAACCCACACATGTAGCACTAGCAAACCTGCCTGCCAGAACGTTGATCCCCCTCCAGTTAAGGTGTGACCGTCCCTATTGTACAGGTCACCCTTACACCAGAAGAAATCCCAGTGGTCTATAAATCTAAATCCTTGCTCCCTGCACCAGCCCCCCATCCACACGTTCAGATCCCCCATCTCCCTGTTCCTGTCCTCACTAGCACGAGGTACTGGAAGCAATCCAGAGATAACCACCCTAGAAGTCCTGCTTTTCAGTCTTCTTCCTAACTCTCTAAACTCACTTTGGAGAACATCCTTCCATTCCTTCTCGATGTCGTTTGTGCCCACGTGCACAACTACTTCCAGCTGTTCACCTTCCCTCTCGAGGATGTTCTGAATTTGGTTTGTTACATCTTGGACCCTGGCACCAGGGAGGCAACACACCATCCTCAAGTCTCACCTGCTGCCACAGAATCTCCAGTCTGCACCTTGGACAATGGAGTAACCCACCACTATGGCTCTGCCCGACGTTGGTCTCACCAGTCGAGTCTCATCACTAGGTTTGGAGCCACCGACCTGTCCGCCGCTCGGACTGGAAGTGTCGTCTACCCCGACAGCTAATAAAAGGGTATACCTGTTTTCATTTGGCACAGCCACTGGGGTCTCCTGCACTCTTCCTGTATCCTTGGCGTGACAACCTCATTGTAGGTCCTGTCCACAAAACTCTTGTTTTCCCGGATGGCCCTGAGGTCATCCAGCTGCTTCTCCAGTTCCCCAACACGTTCGTTCAGGAGCTGGACCTGGACACAATTTCTGCAGGTGTGGTTTCCAGAAGCACCAGTGGTGTCCCTGACTTCCCACATCCTGCAGG
Organism: Amblyraja radiata; assembly: GCF_010909765.2. Taxonomy (NCBI): domain Eukaryota; kingdom Metazoa; phylum Chordata; class Chondrichthyes; order Rajiformes; family Rajidae; genus Amblyraja; species Amblyraja radiata. Next base: position 3,047,879 of record NC_045962.1, read on the forward strand.
AAACACACTGCTCCAACATGCCTTCCTTTTTTTCAGAAGATAAAAGTCACAATATCAAACAAGTGTAGCCTCCTTGCCTCATCCTCCTCGCCGTAGACCCTTGAGCCAAAAACTCACACCTACCTCGACAAGGCACTTTCCCCGACTGGCCGCTCCCCGACATGTAAAGGAACGGTGAAAAGGAACATTAAAAACAAATCCCGGGGTGCAACCTCGACCATAGTGCGGAGGCCCCTCTGTAGACAGTCAGACAATTCAGACAAGAAAATAACTATCCTTTCATCTATATTACTAAATCTCTGATCTTAACCGCTTTTGGCCGACTGTGCTGCGATTTCCGAGAGAACGCCGCCACCTATGGCCGTCATTTTTGGCCACCTTGCTCAGAGCCCCCCTCCACCATATTAGTGCGGAGGATTTTTCCGTCGATTAAAAATGAGAGAGATATTAATGTTTTTACAAAATTCCCCATTCTCTCTGCTGCCCCCGCTGGCGGCAGGGGGAGGGACTATAAAACCAGGAAGTGTCGTGCCTCACTCAGTCTCTGCCAGACCAGGAAGCGAGAGGGTCACGGCTCTCTGAGCTGCGAATAACCTTGAACGCACGTCTACTCCACGGTGAGTCCCCTTGATGCGGCTGTAAATTCTAGACAGTATAAACCAAGTCTATCCAGTCTTTATGAAGAAAGACTGGATAGACTTGGTTTATACTCTCTAGAATTTAGGAGATTGAGAGGGGATCTTATAGAAACTTACAAAATTCTTAAGGGGTTGGACAGGCTAGATGCAGGAAGATTGCTCCCGATGTTGGGGAAGTCCAGGACAAGGGGTCACAGCTTAAGGATAAGGGGGAAATCCTTTAAAACCGAGATGAGAAGAACTTTTTTCACACAGAGAGTGGTGAATCTCTGGAACTCCCTGCCACAGAGGGTAGTCGAGGCCAGTTCATTGGCTATATTTAAGAGGGAGTTAGATGTGGCCCTTGTGGCTAAGGGGATCAGAGGGTATGGAGAGAAGGCAGGTACGGGATACTGAGTTGGATGATCAGCCATGATCATATTGAATGGCGGTGCAGGCTCGAAGGGCCGAATGGCCTACTCCTGCACCTAATTTCTATGTTTCTATGTTTCTATGTAAAGTGGCTGCAGCCCTTTTTTAACAAGTTTGTGTTCACAAAATGAATTTTGGTTGTTGGGTGGCTGCAGCCCAATTGTTTGCCTCACCTTTTTTAACAAGTTTGTGTTCACAAAATGAATTTTGGTTGTCGGGTGGCTGCAGCCCAATTGTTTGCCTTGGCTTGGCTTTTAAAATCGTTGCAACAGTTGGATGCCTGCCCAAGCATCCATACGGCCCACAATGCCTATACTAGCCCTCTGGAAACCAGTATCTTCAGCCCGCAACACCCATACAAGCGCAACAGACAGCCCCCCCACTGGCGAGCAGTATTGGAATTGATGGAGAGGTGGAATGTTGCGTTGGTGACCAGCCCTCCCGTGTGATGCTGGGACCCAACGGGTCCCACTTAGTCTAGTTATTTATTATAAATTAAGAACCCGGGGTTAATCTATAAATGAACTAAGGTTCGGACAAGTGTAGGACAAACGTTTTTTTAGATAAAGTCAACAGTTTCCCTGCCTGATCTGCCAGCGTGTGATAACACTTAGTTTCCATTTCCCCGTTATCGGGTTAAGTTTCGAGTTTCTATTTCTGGGTCTGACGCTGCAAATAACAAGTCAACATCACCTTCAGGAACTCAAAAAACAACTATTGTCAGGCCAGGTGGCAACTGCAACAAGAGAAACTGCATTGACTGTTCAGAAGGATTTTTGTCAAAACTGGCTGATGGTGAAAATAAGTTTTAAGTGAGGACACAAGGGACTGGAGGTGCTGCCTATTTACAGAAACAGATGCAAAAGGGCTGGAGTAACGCAGCGGGTTGGGCAGGGCGCCTTGTTTCAGTGAAGACAAGTTAGTTTTAAGTAGCAGACTGGAAGCTGGAAAGGGTGCAGAGAAGATTTACAAGGATGTTGCCAGGGCTTGGGGTCCTGAGCTATAGGGAGAGGTTGGGCAGGCTAGGACTGTATTCCTTGCAGCGCAGGAGGATGATGGGTGATCTTACAGAGGTGTATAGAACCATGAATGCAAATAGTGCTTACACAGAGTCTTCTACCCAGAGTTGGGGAATCAAGAAACAGGGGATATTGGTTTAAGATAAGAGGGGAAAGATTTGATAGGAACCTGAGGGGGGAAAGTTTTCACAGAGGGTGGTGGGTGTATGGAACAAGCTGCCGGAGGAGGTAGTTGAGGCTGGGACTATCGCAATGTTTAAGAAACATTTGGACAGGTACACACATACACGCTCTATCTATGACTCTATGTCTTCTTCAGTAAGTGTAGCTTCGCCCCAGCTGTTGTAGATGAATCCCTCTGTCTGAAGAAGGGTCTCGTCCCGAAACGTCACCTATTCCTTTCTCCAGAGATGCTGCCTGTCCCGCTGAGTTACTCCAGCATTGTGTGTCTATCTTGGGTTCAAACCAGCATCTGCAGTTGCTTCCTTCACAGATCTCTCGCCCGTGTCTCCTCTGACTCCCATTCATCTGCTCTTGCTCCCCCTCCCCTAGATGGAACAAGATGGACTGACTTCCCCTGGTTCTCACCAGCCTCCACATCCAGTTAGTTAGTTAGTTAATTGTCATGTTTACCGAAGAACCGGGAAAAGCTTTTTTGTTGTATGTTATCCAGTCAGCAGAAACATTATAGATGAAAACAATCAAACTGTCCACAGTATACAGATACAGGATGAAGGGAATAATATTTAGTGCAAGACAAAGTCCAGTGAAGTCCAATTATAGATAGAGTCTCCAATGAGATAGATGATAGGTCATGGCCCACAGTTGGTGATGGGATGGTTCAGTTGCCTGATAACAGCTGGGGAAAAACTGTCCCTGAATCTGGAGGTGTGTGTTTTCACACTTCTGTACCTCTTGCCTGATGGGAGAGGGGAGAAGAGGGAGTGACCGGGTTGAGACTGGTCCTTGATGATGCTGCTGGTCTTGCCGAGGCAGCGTGAAGTGTAAATGTGGTCAATGGAAGGGAGGTTAGTTCGCGTGACGGTCTGGACCATCGTGGCATTACCCGTCCTTGGTCATCTATTAACGGCCCTGATTTATTCTGGCCTCATCCTACCCCCATCCCCCCACCCGTCTACTTTCAGGCTGAAGAAGAGTCCTGACCCGAAACTTCACTCATCCTTTAACTCCAGAGATGCTGCCTGGCCCGCTGAGTTACTCCAGCATTTTGTGTCTGACATCTAGTTAATGTTTGGTCAATCAAGTCTACTCCACCATTCAATCATGGCTGATCTATCTTCCCTTTCAACCCCATTTTCCTGTCTTTTCCCCATAACTCCTGACACCCGTACTTTGCAATGTTACAAAATTTTGAGATTTTAAAAATCAAGTCTGCAATTTATCCCATAAGATAATGCATAACAATAAGTTTAATTTGACACCTAATTCACTTTCATATCTTCAGTATTAAAAAAGTTATGTCCATTTTCATACTCGGAAATTAGCATCTTCTTCCCTATTGCTTTTCCATTGACTTAACACAAAAGCTGTGATCAAGGACAGTCAAAAGCCCATAACTTTCTTAAAAATTAAGAGAACTGAAATAAATGTTCAGTTATTATAGATTGAAGCATTCTGAAACAAATATGAAACAATCTTACTCGGATGACCTGAAATTAAATCATATAATTAGTTACTTACCCAATTGTAGCTAATTACAAAATTCAATTACTAGATCTAAACATCTATCCATTTCTTAAGAAAAGATTAACATTTTTAAATTGCCTAAGTGTCCAAATAACATTCTCACAAGAATTCACAATATAACATGATTTTTAAATCTCATTGTCATGAATTTATAGGCCAAATGGAAGGAATTTAGTGTATAATTCCTGTAAATTAATGGCCATTTAAATCATTTTGCGAGTGTTTTTTTTCTGGAACGCGATTAATTGGAACGTTGCAGTTGCAGTGAATTTAAACCCCATATCGGCAGGAAAAATACTGCCGGTTCGTATGGGTCCTAAATCACCGTTTCTCAACATAAAATGTGGATTAAAGGCATCCTAAGAAGCACATTTATATGTAAAATAAACGGCTTTCCTTTACCTGTCGCGTACGTGAAATCTCTCCCCATTGTCAGCGTTGACGGCTTTAGAAGCTTATTTTTAAATTACTCCATTGCGGAAATTGTCGGATGATTAAAAAAAAAATTTCACAGAATGGCCGTCGGAACAATTCTTCAGCAAATGCTTGCACTCCGAGAAAATATATCCAGGACAGGTAGGAGAAAAAACGCATTTTAACCCCGCATCCCCCCCTCAAAGGCGCCAAAGTTGTGCACACGGCCAGTGGCAGAACTGCAGCGCCGCTGATGGTAAGTTTTGTAACATACCTACCGTACTACTCATGAATCTGACACTCCCCACTGAAAAATATGAATTGACTTGGCCTCCACAGCCGTCTTTGGCAATGAATTCCAGATTCTACACCTTCTGACTCCAACATGATGAGCTGAATCAATTCCCTTCATGTATGGATCCCCCATCCATGTGTAACTGCAGTGGAAGTGCACAACTTAATGGGCAAGTAATCCGTATACCCGTCAACCACCCCCATCCACTCTTATCGGCTCTATGGCGGTGCAGCCATTCCTGCCCATTGGGTTCCCATTATAACATATAACATATAACAATTACAGCACGGAAACAGGCCATCTCGACCCTTCTAGTCCGTGCCGAACACATAATCTCCCCTAGTCCCATATACCTGCGCTCAGACCATAACCCTCCATTCCTTTCCCATCCATATAACTATCCAATTTATTTTTAAATGATAAAAACGAACCTGCCTCCACCACCTTCATTGGAAGCTCATTCCACACAGCTACCACTCTCTGAGTAAAGAAGTTCCCCCTCATGTTACCCCTAAACTTCAGTCCCTTAATTCTCAAGTCATGTCCCCTTGTTTGAATCTTCCCTACTCTCAGTGGGAAAAGCTTTTCCACGTCAACTCTGTCTATCCCTCTCATCATTTTAAAAACCTCTATCAAGTCCCCCCTTAACGTTCTGCGCTCCAAAGAATAAAGCCCTAACTTGTTCAACCTTTCTCTGTAACTTAGTTGCTGAAACCCAGGCAACATTCTAGTAAATCTCCTCTGTACTCTCTCTATTTTGTTGACATCCTTCCTATAATTAGGCGACCAAAATTGTACACCATACTCCAGAATTGGTCTCACCAATGCCTTGTACAATTTTAACATTACATCCCAACTTCTATACTCATTATGACATAGAACACGCAGGTATTACTGCGCAGGTGCAGCTGACGGGCACGGCAAGTGGAAAAGAGATTTATTAAAGCTTAAAATATGAATAACTTAAAATATGACAACTATTTAAACGTTAAAGATGAGATTTATTCAGTTCAATTCTTTGTTGTTGCGTCTCTTGTTGTGTTCTGTGGCCGGGGGAGGGGGACGGCTTCAGGCGGGGGCTACTGTGGCCCAACACTGTCGTGGCCTGCCGCTGCCGCTGCCGCTCCCCATCAGCTTCAGGCGGGGAATGGTGAGGAGAATCCTGCAGCTGGGGACGGCTTTAGGAGGGGATCGGCGGGAGCATCCTCTAGCCGGTGGAGAGGGATGGCTTTAGGCGGGGTCTGGTGGAGGGGGGAAGCATCCTACAGCTGGGGACGGGGACGGCTTCAGGCGGGGGGAGGTGTAACGCTGCCATGGCCTACCGCCGTGTGGCGGGGTGAGTGTGTGGTGGTGGAGGGTGTCGGGTGGAAGGATTGTGGGGGGATGGGAGGGTGTGGGCAGGGGTGGAGTGGCGGGGAGGGGGTGTGTGGTGGAAACAGGAAAATAACAAGATGAGAGGTTTAGTTATGTATAGATAGATAGATGAAGTATAATGAGTCTGAACAAGTTCTGAAAACGTCACGTTTCATGTTCTTCAGAGATGCTGCCTGTCCTGCTGAGTTACACGAGCATTTGGTGTCTTTCTTTGGTAAATGGGCATCTACAGTTCCTTGTTACTGCCACCTTCTATATTGTACTCATGAGGATTTTCAACGTATCCAAAAAAATAATTTAGTCCAATCAAGTGAATTCCTTATGATCCTTTCAACGCAGTCCAACGAAAAATCAGCATTAATTATCAAATAGTTTGTGTGGAAGAAATTGACTGAGAGGGAAATTAAAGGAAAAACAGAGACTTTGAGGTTTGCTTCAAGAGATTTTATTGCATAATATTATGGAGAGATGGCGGCTGTTAACTGCTCACCAGTTCTCTGACTTTACAGCAGAATTAGCCGCCCGTTATACTGTGCAGTTAACCTAGTTTTATTTTGTGTTAGATACAAATGTACGAAAATATACTTCGTCCTTGGCTATATGTTTTCCTATAACTATCATCCACTACATGGGTATTAATGATTTCATTAGTCATAATATAGTTTATATTTATGTTAATCTTATTCAACAACAGATGGTTAATATGTCAAACACGGTGGGGGCCGGTTCTCTGGATACTTTCAAGAGAGAGCTAGATAGGGCTCTTAAAGATAGCGGAGTCAGTGGATATGGGAAGAAGGCAGGAATGGGGTACTGATTGGGGATGATCAGCCATGATCACAGTGAATGGCGGTGCTGGCTCGAAGGTCCGAATGGCCTACTCCTGCACCTATTGTCTATTGCCCCAGTTGCATTTGCGGATATTAGTCACATAAGATCGCCTGGATGAACAGGTGGTGGGAAAATGGTCCACTGTCGTGCCACTGCCCCCTCTCAGAGCGAATCATAAGCCCCCATTTACGGCAACATTTCTACGCTACAGGTGGTCTAATGTAACTTCCCACGGCGAAACAGGCTTCCTTATCTCAGTCCTAATGTTGTTATGTTTACATTCACCAAGAGGGAATGCGTCTAAATCTTATTTTGCCGATTCTCACGATCCTCTTCTGCACCTGGTCAACGAGAGATGCCAATTGCCACCTCCGCACACACTTTCGTTACCTTGTTCAATTCCGATCAAACTTAAGTAAGAAAGGATATTATTTATTTTGTCCACAGTTTGAAAATCAGTAGCTATGGGCATCCACATTGTCATTTGAACATTGTAAGTGTGTGCACAAGGTGAAGGTTGTAAATAGAGTTTAAACTGCCCAGATAGAGAGCTGAGTGTTGAGCATGTTTGTTGAGGTCTGAGGGGTGTGGGGAATGTGAACTGAGACTGCACAAATGAATGAATGAATGATATTTTATAGTTACATGTACCTATCAGGGTAGGGTACCTCGGTACAGTGAAATGCTTTGTTTTGCACACAACCTAGGCTATACAAGAGTGTCCCCACCTATCTGTCGCTGACCAAGTTACAAAGCATCAAACAACCTTATCTACTGCCCCTCATGTGGGGATGAACATGCTGAATCGTCCTAATTTGAGGAATGACATTCTTGCTATTGAGGGAGTGCAGCGTATGTTTACAAGGTTAATTCCCGGGATGGCGGGACTGTCATATGCTGAGAGAATGGATCGGCTGGGCTTGTACACTCTGGAGTTTAGAAGGATGAGAGGGTATCTCATTGAAACATGTAAGATTGTTAAGGGCTTGGACACACTAGAGGCAGGAAACGTGTTCCCGATGTTGGGGGAGTCCAGAACCAGGGGCCACAGTTTAAGAATAAGGAGTAAGCCATTTAGAACGGAGACGAGGAAACACTTTTTCTCACAGAGAGTGGTGAGTCTGTGGAATTCAGAGGGCGGTGGAGGCAGGTACTCTGGATGCTTTCAAGAGAGAGCTAGATAGGGCTCTTAAAAATAGCAGAGTCAGATAATAGGGGGAGAAGGCAGGAATGGGGTAATGATCGTTGCATCAAAGAAGATCCTGGCATCCAACAATGTGTTGCTATCATCCAAAATGGTGCCACTGAATACCAGGCGTTGTTGGGAGACTGGAATGGTCCAATTTTGCTGAATGTTGCGTTTGAGCTCAGAGACCTTGAAATAAATGTTGTCCGTTAGTCGTAATGAATTACCATCCAGGCCGGTCACAGTGATTTCAAATGTCTTTCCCTGGCTGTGGAACACAAGCAAAAATGGCAATGAATGAAATGTAGTTCCTTTTCAATTTGGACAAGACACAGAACAAGTGAGTGAGATGGTGGACACCCATTGTTTTGGGCATCATCGGGTGCACTTGCAACACAAGATTTATTATTTGGAGCGCAGGAGGATGAGGGGAGATCTTATAGATGTGCACAAAATCATGAGAAGAATAGATTGGGTAGATGTGCACAATAGGAGCCAACTTAAACACCACATTTCCGCCTGGATAGATCAGGGAGCGATGGTCATGCATGTGGCCTCAATTCACCATTCATTAAAAGTCCAGACCATTAAATATAGTCATAGTCATACCAGCATGGAAATAGGCCCTTCAGCCCAACTTGTCCATGCCGACCAAAATGCCCCATTTACGCTAGTCCCACCAGCCTGCGTTTGGCCCATATCCCTCTAAACCTTTCCATGCAATTCTCCAAATGTCTTTTAAATGTTGTGATCGTACCTGCCTCAACTCCTCCTCTGGCAGAGTCCATAGACACGGTCTACGGTGGGGTGGAGGTTGGAGAGTACTCTAGCTAATGGAATGACTGTTCACAAGCCTGATAAAAGAAGGGAAGAAGCTGTTCCTGAGTGTATGGAATGAGCTGCTGGAGGAGGTGGTTGAGATGGATACCATCACAATGCAACATTCCTGAATTGTGGAGTCTGGTCTGTCCATCACACAGACCAGACTCCCCCTGCATCTAACATTTTGCTTTATCGGGTGGGCAGCTAACAGGGTCAAGGACCTTTCTCACCCCAGTCATTCCCACTTCTCCCTGTTCTCATCGGGCAGAAGATCCAAAAGTATTGGAAGCATGTACCACCATACTCAGAAACAGCTTCCTCTCCTCAGTTGTCAGAATCCTGAACATTCCTCCCATAAGCCATGGTGCAGTCCCAATCTTCCAACCTACCTCTTTGCAGACATTGACCGTTGTCTCTGGAACTGTAATGCTACAGTATTCTGCCCTTTAGTATTTTGTTCTTTGCTCTACCTGTTGCACTTGTGCATGGGGTTTAATTGTAATCATAGATTCATAGAGTCTTACGTCATGGAAAGTTGGCCCTTTGGCCCAACTTGCCCACACCGGCCAACATGTACCATCTACACTAGTCCCCCCCTGCCTGCATTTGGCCCATATCCCTCTAAACCTGTCCTATCTATGTACCTGTCTAAATGTTTTGTTCCAAACATAACTCCTCAGGTTCCCATTACATCATCCCCCTTCACTGTACACCTGTGTCTACTGGTTCTAGATTCCCATACTATGGGCAAGAGACTCTGTACATCTACCCGATCTATTCCTCTCATGATTTTGTACACCTCTATAAGATCACCCCTCATCCTCCTGCACTCCATGGAATATAGTCCCAGGCTACTCAACCTCTCCCTATAGCTCACACCCTCTAGTCCTGGCAACATCGTCATAAATCTTCTCTGCATTCTTTTCAGCCTGACAACATCTTTCCCATAACATGGTGGCCAAAACTGTACCCAATACTCGAAATGCGGCCTCACCAAAGTCTTTTACAACTGCAACATGACCTCCCAACTTCGAAATTCAATACTCTGTCTGATGAAGGCCAATGTGCAAAAAAAACCCATGGATGGTGTTGTCTGATTTAATTTGGATAGCATGCAAAGAAAAGCTTTTTCACCATTACCTCGATACATGTGGCAATAATAAACCAATACCAATACATGTTTCCTGTGATATTTTACCTTAACGTCCCAGGAGTTGACATCTTTCACACACTTCTGCTGTAAACAGTACTTGGCCGCTTCTGCCACTAGATCCCATCTCGCTGCTGCAGCAACGTTACCTGTTGGGTCTGCGGGGTCAAGGATCATTGGCCTAAGGGTTCAAACACATAAACATCAGCAGCCCAAACCAATTTTATTAGCTCGATCTGTACACCACAAAATCCTCTGGGAATTATCTCTTGCGCAAACCTTTATGGCTGCTTATCCTTACATCGATTCCTTGTTGCCTCCTGACCTTCTGTACCCTAGACTAAATATTGATGGCGTAGTGGTAGAGTTGCTGCCTTACAGCGCCAGAGACCCCGGTTTGATCCCAACTACGGGTACTGTGTGTATGGAGTTTGTACGTTCTCCCCGTGACCTGCGTGACTTTTCTCCGGGCGCTCTGGTTTCTATCTTTGGGATAAACCAGCCTCTGCAGTTCCTTCCAATTTCAAATAACCTTTCACTGTGCTGTGTTGATTCTAGAATATCCCAGAAAGGGCAAATATGGTTTGAAAGTAACTTACTTTGATTCTTTAAGCTTGTTTTTCATTAATCTGATGCTGTAGTTTGTGGTCCAAAATATGCAAAGGTGTTTGTACTGGACAATCAGTTCCAGAACGGTGCGAAATCCTTCCACGGTGCTGAAATGTTCTTCCTTCTCAGCGCTCTCCCATGCATAGATGATCAGCAGTTCCAGAGCATACTTCGGTGGCAAATCCTCTCCGCTTCTCAGTTGGGGTTTATATGGGCGATGGACATGCTGTTAGATAGAAATAAATCAACATTTGAACCTTCCGCCCTTGAACTCTCTCTTTCTTGTTTGAATAACTTCAGGGCCCGGATAGCTCAGTCGGTAGAGCATCATCCTGACTATGGATGCTGTCTGTATGGAGTTTGCACATTCTCCCTGTGACAGCGTGGTTTTCTCCGGGTTCTCCGGATTCCTCCCACATTGAGGTCAATTGGCATTTGTCCCTGGTGTGTCGGGTGGAACTAGTGTACGGGTGATCGCTGGTCAGCACAGACTCGGTGGGCCGAAGGGCCTGTTTCCACGCTGTATCTCTAAACTACACTTCAGTAATACCACACATTAAAGAACATAATCGCCAAATTAAAGAACCATTCACTGTCTGTTTCCTCTGGTGGAAACTCAACTTTGACATAATTATCATAATTTAACATAATTAACAAAAATATTAGCGAAGGGATGAGAATATTTTATACAATGAATTATTAAGGTCTTGATTGCGTTGTTTAGTTTAGTTGAGAGATACAGCGCGGATACTGATTCGTTCCAGGATCAGAGACAGGGATGTCAAATTTAACCCAAAGGTGCAAGAGATTGCAAGGAAAAACCTCTGTACAAAGATTTGCTCCATTCTGGAAATCACTGCTTGTAGGGGAGCTGACACAGAATTAATCCGCTTCTACTAAAGGAAGACACAAGGAACTGTAAATGCTAATTTAGCACAAAAAAAACAACTCAAAATGCTGCAATAACTCAGCAGGTCAGGCAGCCTCTCTGGAGAATGTGGATAGGAATCTACTCCAACACTTTGTATCTTTTGATTAAACCAGCATCTGCAGTTCCCTGTGTGCCTAGGAACAGATGCACCGTAGAAAGCATGTTATTGGGATGCTTCACAGCATGCTCCCAACAGTCCAAGTTTACCCCAATAAAGACACAAAGTACTGGAGTAACTCCACGGGCCAGGCAGCATGTCTGGAGGTCATGGATCAGTAACGTTTTGGGTTGGGACTCATCTTCAGACTGATTAGAGTACAGGGGACAAAGCCTGGCAAGTGATAGGTGGAGATAGACACAGATAAACAGTGTGAGCATGATGGGGGCTGGATGGGCACTTGAGAGGTCTATAGGGAACAGCAGAGTATGGGTCTAGCAAGACTAATTTACTGGTACCTGACATGTGCTTGATTGACCAAACGTTGCCCAACAATGTGATTTGATGTGCACTTGCTCTTCCAAAAGCTATTTAAGTTGCCGAGAACAAAGGGGTACCCGACATGAGAACTAAGTGGGGACCCAGTGGAGGGGGGGATGAAGATGGGACCAACATTAGTCCCTACTGAAGAAGGATCCCAACTTGAAACATCGGAGGGTCCACAGTGTGTGCTGACGGTTGGTCATTGACGTGCTTCCGAGAGAACAAAGAGGGGCCCGGTGTGGGGGCCACCGATAATGCAGAGGGACCATTGGGACTACAAACAACACTTTGTAACTTTGTCAGCACCATATACGTGGCGACTCTGTGCATACTTTGTTTATGGTATGCAAAACAAAGAATTTCACTGTGCCAAGATAGGCACAAAAAGCTGGAGTAACTCAGTGGGATGGGCAGCATCTGAGAAGGAATGGGTAACGTTTCGGGTCGAGACCCTTCGTCAGTCTCGGTCCGAAATGTCACCCATTCCTCTCCAGAGATGCTGCCTGTCCCACTAAGTTACTCCAGCATTTTGTGTCTATCTTCGCTTTAAACCAGCATCTGCAGTTCCTTCCTACACATTTCACTGTGGCATGTCACATGTGATAATGAAGTACTATTCATTCATTCTTTCATTCATTCAACTTAAATAACTGCATACACCTCTTTGTAGAACAATTTCAGCACCAGTCTCTGAATTACCTCAGTATACCAATACTTCACAAGTCGGATAAGGCTTTTAAGTTTAGTAGGACGGGCTTTTACAAAGTCCCTCTGAAGTTCGGTGAAACTTGGCGAGAATTCCCCCCCACGTTCTCGGGTTGCAATGAGATCTTCATAGACTTGAGCACGAGTTCTTGTTACTTGACCTTCAGGACAAAAAAGTAACATTTTATTGCTTAGATACAGACTATGTATGTCATCTTAAACATAATAAGTTATTGACCATTGACAGAACATTATGTAAGCGTTAGAAATGTTTGGGAGCATCCACCTATGTAATTTCTTCAGAATTTCGGCAAAATTCATCCTCCTGATGAAAGCTTTTTCCAACATGTTGGACAGCATCAAAGATGACAAACAAAGATGACACCACATGGAGATCCACAGGTCAGACAACGTCAGCAAGATAATGTTCTAGATGCAGGACTAGGCTTTTGGCTGACCTTGAATGAATGGCCATTGGCACAATGCAGGCCAAGATCTAGTGAGGATAATGCAGCACATCACTGCAGGATGGTGCACCAATAATGTCTCTATCCCTGATGTACTTGCCCTTCCAATAACACTTCAACTTAGACAACTGCATTCGCATCTTCACACAACAATTTCAGCCTCCAACAGTCTCCAAATATACCTCAGTATACCAATACTTCACAAGTCGGATAAGACTTTTAAGTTTAGCAGGGTGGAACTTTACAATGTTCCTTTGAAATTATTGGAGAGAGTTCTAGAGGATATGATTTATGTTCATTTGGAAAGGCAGAAGCTGATCTGAGATATGGGGTAGGAAGGAGCTGTAGATGCTGGTTTACACCAAAGATAGACAAAAAATCCTGCAGTAACTCACAAGTTCAGGCAGCATCTCTGGAGAAAAGCAATGGGTAACGTTATGGGTTGAGACCCATTTTCACACAGTCTGAAGAAGGTTCTCGACCTTTACTAATTTGTCTGAGATTTTTTGAGTGGGTGACTAAGGATTTATGAAGGTAGGGCAATAGATGTTGTCCATATGGACTTCAGTAATGTATTTGACAAGGTCCCGCATAGCAGGCTAGTGCAGAAGTTTAAGATAGGTGGGATCCAAGATATGCCAGCCAAATGGATCCAAATTGGCTTGGTGGTGGGAGGAACAGAGTAGTGGTGGAAAGATGTTGTACTGATTCCTAAATCTGTGACCAGTGGAATGCCTTCGGTGGAAGAATGTAATTTTTCCTGATTTCAAATCTTTGATCAATGTGCTGGGACCATCAGTGCTGGGACTATTGCTGGTTGTAATATACATTAATGCCTTGGATGCGAACATTGCAGGTATGATGTAAAACATCCCATATTTTTCATTAAACCGGTTATTTTCAATGAGTTCAAAGCCTCATACCTAAGGCATCAAATGCAGGGAGAACATCGACCTCAACAAAATCAGACGATCTTGTGGATTTAAACTGGAAGTTGAGGGAGCGAGGAGGAGAAGAACTGTGATTTATTTTGGGCGGTGTCATTTTGATCTGATGTCCAATGTTTTTCTCATATTTCAACAACAGATCAGAAATGACTCTCAAAATTTCAGTCCGGTTTCCCGTTTGGTCTTCAAAACTCTTGAAGTTGTTGAGAAAGACAACCAAATCTGCATCAGCGCCATTTTTTACAGCTGTTCCTTTTCCAAGGGATCCACCCTAAAAGAGATAAAACAACAATGCAACCTTTTAAATGAATGATTTTTCTTTTTTTTTAGTTTAGAGATACAGCACCTAAACAGGCCCTTTGGCCCACTGAGTCCGTGCTATCCATGTCTTTGGAGTATGGGAGGAAACCAGAGCACCCGGAGAAAACCCACGTGGTCAAGGGGAGAACATACAAACTGCGTACAGGCAGCACCCGCAGTCAGGATCAAACCTGGGTCTCTGGCACTGTAAGGCAGCAACTCTACCACTGCACCACCGTGCCAGCCCTAATTCCATTTGTAAAATGCACTTGTACTCCAATTAGGCCAAAATCACTACATCGCAACTCACTTTTTATCAGTTTGGGTCAGACACCATCGGGTGGCGCCAGCAATTGCTGCCTCGCCAACAGTCTATCTGTCCTTTCCTTCTTTGTGTTGAAATAGTATGTGTTAGATGGATGTTTTTAGTCTTCTTTAACTTGTTTTATGTGGGGGGGAGATTGGGGCAAACTTTTTCTAGTCTCTTAGCTCGACTGAGTTGCGATTTTTTTCCGTATCGTACCTCCGTCCGCACCGCGGCCTAACATTGAGGAGTTGACGGCCTCTGCTGGAGATGGACTTTTCAAAGCTCCACCGTGGTCACCCACGGGACTTTAACATCGCGGTGCGCGCGATCCCTTTGCCAGGAGTCGACCTCAGAGCTCCAAATGTGGGTGTTTGTGGACTTAGAATCACGGAGCCCGTGGTCTCTGGTCATAGACCGAATTCGGGAACTCCAAGCCGCAGGAGTTTCGACCGCCCCAACGCGGGAGTTTCGATCGCCCTGACTGTGGATGGTTCGACTGCCCCAACGGCAGGAGAATAAAGAGCAAGAAGATTGCACTTTATTGCCTTCCATCACAGTGAGGAGTTTTCATATGGCTGTATGGTAATCCGCATATCACTGTGCCTTCATTCAAGGTTTCAAGGTCAGTTTATTGTCACATGTACCAATTAAGGTGCAGTGAAATTCAAATTACCACACAGCCATACTAAAAAAAACAACAAGACACACAAATACATTAAAATTAGCATAAACATCCACCACAGTGGATTCCCCACATTCCTCACTGTGATGGAAGGCAATAAAGTCCAATCTACTTCCTCTTTATTCTCCCGCGGTCAAGGCAGTCGAACCATCCGTCAGGGCAATCGCAGCTCCCGCAGCCGGAGGTTGAACCCCATGCTCCGGGGCGACCGAACCTCACGTGTCGGGGCGACCGAACCCCACGTGTCGGGGCGATCGAACCCCACGTGTCGGGGCGACCGAACCCCACGTGTCTGGGTGATCGAACCCCACGTGTCGGGGCGATCGAACCTCACGTGTCTGGGCGATCGAACCCCACGTGTCGGGGCGACCGAACCCCACGTGTCTGGGCGATCGAACCCCACGTGTCGGGGCGACCGAACCCCACGTGTCTGGGCGATCGAACCCCACGTGTCGGGGCGACCGAACCTCACGTGTCGGGGCGACCGAACCCCACGTGTCAGGGCGACCGAACCTCACGTGTCGGGGCGACCGAACCCCACGTGTCGGGGCGACCGAACCCCACGTGTCGGGGCGACCGAACCTCACGTGTCGGGGCGACCGAACCCCACGTGTCGGGGCGACCGAACCCCACGTGTCGGGGCGACCGAACCCCACGTGTCGGGGCGATCGAACCTCACGTGTCGGGGCGATCGAAGCTCCCCTGTAAGGGTGATCAAAGCTCCTGCGTCGGGACAGATGAAACTCCTGTGGCTTGTAGTCCCCGATGTTGGTCTCTAAGCAGAGACTGCGGGCTCCGCGATGTTAAATTCACGCAGGCGCCCACGGTTGGAGCCCCAAAGACGATCCCCCGACAGGGGTCGCGAACTCCGTCATGGTTAGTCCGCAGGCTCCCGCAATGCAGCTCTCGGTCAATCTCCAACAAAGGCCGCCAA
This sequence comes from Amblyraja radiata, assembly GCF_010909765.2. Taxonomy (NCBI): domain Eukaryota; kingdom Metazoa; phylum Chordata; class Chondrichthyes; order Rajiformes; family Rajidae; genus Amblyraja; species Amblyraja radiata. Next base: position 3,064,089 of record NC_045962.1, read on the forward strand.
CTCCACGATATTTGGCCGTAGTGCGGGCGCAGATATGATACAGTAAAAACAATTACATCTCCATCGAGGTAAGAGATTAGATAAAGTTTCCCCCAACTCCACCCCCCCCCCCTACATAAAACAAGCTAAAAAACATCCATTTAACACAAACGAAACAGACACAAAGAAGGAAAGGACAGACAGACTCTTGGTGAGGCAGCCATTGCAGGCTACACGTGACATTTGAAATATGATTCCAGGTGGGAGCAGATGAAATGGGTGAGATCATATCTTGACAACTGTGTTTCACTTTGCTACAGACTTACAGGATTGAGAGACGACCTGATCTAGATGTTTTATGGGATATTGCACATTCAATCAATCACAATCATTATCACAATAATACGTTATTAGCCAAGTATGTTTTGCAACATACGAGGAATTTCATTTGCCAAGTCAGTCATACAAATAGAAAGCAACAGAACACACAAAATATATTTTAACATAAACATCCACCACATTTACTCCTCCACATTCCTCACTGTGATGGAAGGTGAAAAAAAGTTCAAATCTCTTCCCTTCTTTGTTCTCCCACGGTCGGGAACCTTGAGCCTTCCGTTGACGGAACGATCTTGACTCCGTAGCCGGCGGAGTTTGGGCCCACCGCTTCGTGGCGATCAGCTCCTGCATCGGGGGAATGTCAGCTCCCCCGCACCGGTGATCGGACCTCTCGTCGGGGCTGGTCGAACCTTCCACGGCGTTAGAGCTTCCCGACTTGGCCTCTCCTGTGACTGCTAGCTCACGATGGTACAGTCCGCAGCCCGTGGTTGGAGCGATCCCAGGCAAGAGATCGACTCTGATGTTAAGTTCACATCCTGCAGTGGGGCCCAAAGTCAGTCCGAGAAGGCCTCCATCTCCATGATCGATGGTAGGCCGCAGAGCGACCGGAGATACGATCCAGAAAAATAATCACATCTCCGGCAGGGTAAGAAACTGAAAAAAAAGTTTCCCCGTCCCCCTGGCCCCACATAAAACAAACCGGAGAACATTTACACGAACTATTAACACACCCTAAAAAAAAAGATTAATAAAAGACGAAAAAACAATTTGCAGGGCTGCCAAATGTGCGGCGCCCCCTGGGGGTCTCAATAAGGGCGATGCAGAATATCTATCATCTCTGGCGGGGACAATGTACAACTAAGTATGCCAATTAGAAGCAAATCTAAGATGTTTTCTTGTTATTTATTTGGCGCCAGTTTCCTCCCACATTCCAAAGATGTACAGGTTTGTAGGTTAATTAGTTCAGTAAATTGTAAATTTCCCCAGTGTGTAGAATAGTGCTAGTATATGGGGTGATTGCTGGTTGGTGTGGACTCGGTGGGCCGAAGGGCCTGTTTCCACATTCTTCAAATGTTGTTGAAATTTGGAGTTTACCCTTGTAGTACAGTGTCTGCGCAAGGTCATTTGGAAGAATGACAAATAATTGATTGAAATATGAAGGGTTACTGGAATAAACTGGTTCAACCACTGATAAACCATCATTTAAATGAGCCTGTTGGTCTATTTCTGTTTGATCAGAAATGTGGGATGCACAGTGGTACAGCAGGAAGAGCCGCTGCCACACAACGCCAGGGACCTGGGTTCGATCCTGACCAGGGGTGCTGTCTGTGTGGAGTTGGCACAATCTCCATGTGACCGTGTGGGTTTCCTCTGGGTGCTCCGGTTTTCACCCAAATCCCAAAGGCGTGCAGATTTGGAGGTTATGTGGCAGGTGTAAAATTGCCCCTAATTTGTTTCAGTTTCAGTTCAGTCTAATGTCACGTGTACCGAGACGTGTACTGGAAAGGCAACACAGCAACACACTGTGGAATGCGAAGGGCTAGTCAGAGCACTAAAGATGACATGGCCATCCACTGCAGACACTGAAGTTTCCAGCCGTAATCATTTTTCATATAACTTGACTCTGACTTCTGCGGCCGAGAGGGTGGGGTTGTTACAGTTCAACAGCTTGGGGTGGGAGATTGCAACCTTCATGCGGTCTACCCTGTCTCAACGAATGCAATCAACCTGGCGTGCACAAACAGGAGATCAAACAGAACAAGTTGTCGTGCAACTTTAGGCTGTTCACGCCACACGCAAGAAGAAGAAGTGCAACAGCTTCTCCACCTTAAACCCATTCACGCACAGGTTTTTTTGCAGCCTGGACTCGTGAGCCATGTCAGAACTCACCAGAATTGAGACTGCACAACTCACCATCATTGTTACTGATGGGCCACCACCACTGAGTTACAGTGAAAAGCTTTTGTTGCCTGCTATCAGGTCAACAGAAAGACAATATATGATTACAATCGAGCCATTCACAGTGTATAGATACATGATAAGGGTAGAAATTGGACGATAAGTGGAATAACACAGAACTAGTGTGAATGGGTGTGGACTCGGTGGGCCGAAGGGTCTTTTCCCACGCTGTATCTCTAATTAAATACAGGTTATTAACTTATCTTGTGCTTGAGTTGGCTCGGCCTACTAGAGTTGTCTTGAACTCACAAAAGGCTCAATACCACTCATGAATCCAGGCAATGGGGATCCCTGGGTTAGTTGTCAAGGATAGAATACCATGACCAAGGTTGATCGCTGTGATAATAACTCTTCATAAGTTCATGTCATAGGAGCAGAATTAAGCCATTTGGCCCATTGAGTCTACTCCGCCATTCAATCATGGCCCGTCTATCTTTCTCTCCCAACCCCTTTCTCCTGCCTTCTCCCTGTAACCTTTGACACCCTAATCATGAACTTGTCAATTTCCGCTTTAAAAATTCCCAATGATTGGGTCTCACAGCCGTCTGTGGCAATGGATTCTGCAGATTTACCACCCTCTGGCTAAATAAATTCCTCCTCATCTCCTCTCTAAAGGAACGTCTTTGGCAGGAGAAATCAGGAGTTGAGAGATGCTGACCATCGATCACCCATTCACACACAACTGGGAGAAAGACACTTTATAAGCAATTCTAGTCTTTAATTGAGATTGCAGAACTCAGACTTGCACCAGTGATCCTGGAACCTTCTTTGTTTACAACTTAGTACCATGGTCTATTTCCATTCAATATACAATTCTGTCATCTCACCTTCACAGCTTTACTGATTTTGTAGGGACATTGTTCCTTTAAGAATGTACAAATCTTGTCAATGGTCTCAGCCACTTGGTTCAAAAAACGTTCATCAGGTTGGAGATTTTCGTAAATGTATGTGTCCAGATCGCGGGGATGTACTTGAAACAAGCCCATAATTATTTTCTGTAATAAAAGAAAATGTAGAATTCAGCAAATTTAACTTCGATAGGAGCTCTGAAGAGAATCACAAAATGGTTAAGGTATGAAAAGAGATCACAGTAAACGGAGTCAATGCCAAGTCTGAGGTCACAAAGTGCTGGAGGAACTCAACAGGTCAGGCAGCATCTGTGGAGAGAATGTATTGGCAATGTTTCCAGTCACAGTCATACAGTGTGGAAACAAGCCCCTCAGCCCAGCTTGCACACACCAATCAGCATGTCAATCTACACGTCCCACTTGCCTGCGTTTGGCCCATATCCCTCTAAACCTGTCCCATCCATGTACCTGTCTAAATGTTTCTTAAACGTAGTACCTGCCTCAACTACCTCCTCCGGCAGCTTGTTCCATACGCCCACCACCCTCTGTATGACAAAGTTACCCCTAGGACTCCTATTCAATCTTTTATACAGAGGCAGCGGGAGCTGGACAAGGGACTGTAGAAAGAACCAGAAGCTATAGCCTCCGAATGAAGGGGAAAGGATTCATGAGGAATCTGAGGGATAGCTTTTTCACACAAAGGGTGGTGGGTGTATGGAACGAGCTGCCAGAGCAGGTAGTTGAGGCTGGGACTATCCCAACATTTAAGAAACATTTAGACATTTAGACAGGTACATGGATAGGACATGTTTGGAGGGATATGGGCCAAACGCAGGCAAGTGGGACTAGTGTAGCTGGGACACGTTATGTGGGCATGTTGAGCCCATGGTTCCCACGCTGTATCACTCTATGACTCTATGAACCATTCGCTATTTATAAGGGAGGGGGGGGGGGTTAGTACAAGTAAACAATAATCACTTTCAGCCACTGGGGCAGGGCCATCTTAACAGCATTATAGGCCCCCGGATAAAGCAGTGCACTGTGGCCCCTACCTACACATTTAGTTTTCGTTCCCGTTTTTTCACATCGCTATAATCTGAATCTGAACACCTACTCCTGGCTTTCAATTGGTATTGACTAAATTTGTCTCTAATTTCCTGAAGATGGGTTTTCAGAGACTCAAGAAGATTCTTGGCGACAAGTATGTTCACGTCCTCTGACTGCAGGACCTTGCTTGTTTTGTTCACTCTTTCAAGGATGTCATTCCAAAGAATTGTGAGAAAGATCGTATCCACGTTCTCCATTTTCTCACTCAATCCTCCTGCCTCTCGCCTTGTGTTCACTTCCTCTTCAGTGTCAGCTGATACAGAATCCAGTGCATGTTTAATTTTCTCCAAACCCCCACACAGAGCACGAACAGCATCAAAATGTGACGACTATCTCGTGTCAGACAGACGCTTGACCACAACATTTGTTGCTAAAGATGATGCCAGAATATTCCATCGACGTGTAGAAGCAGAGAAAAGGGAATATAGACACTGAACAAAGTCAAAGAATGTTAGTCTGTAGACAACACTCTGCCACTTTTACACCCACCAAGTTCAGGCTGTGTCCAGCACAGGGGACATAGATGGCGAACTCATCCAGGTGATGAATCTGTGCTTGCAATCCAGTATAGTGTCCAGACATATTTGAAGCATTGTCATACAACTGACCACGGCAGTTTGATAGTGGAATTTTGTTCTCATTAAGGCAATCCACAACAGTGTCTGCTAGATTCTTTGCTCCATGAGAAAAGATGGGTATGAACTTAAAGGCTCACATCCTCGAATGTACCGGATAATGTACCGGTCAGTTGTTCAGTGTGTGAGATGTTGGAGTGGAATCCACACTTATTGAAAAATATTTTGACTCTTTTATTTCTCACAAATGTTTGCTGATAAGTACGATGGGTTTCCCTTTCCAGGATTTCCAGTTCTGTAGCGAGTGAGATACGTGTGGTTGCAGAGTTGACCGTGATACTAAATCAGAGGTAAAGATTATAGAGGAGCAAGATAAACCACTTGACGAAAAAGCTGTAGTACGGTCCTGGGCTCATGGGTAATTTGTGGCGCGCCATTTTGGGAATCATAGATATTAGGGGTTTTTTTTAATGGGCATCTGTCATGGCGCCCAAATCTACACGCGTAGCGAGCCATTCTGCTATAGTGCTCGAATCGCCAATGTAAGCGGTTCAAGCACTTTATAGCAGTGTTTCTTCAGGTTCCCCACTAAAGACGAAAGGTAAGAACAAATTAGAACTTTCTGTCTTGAGGCCGATCTCTTCCTATAGCTCAGATCGCGGAGCCGGGGGTCGCCAGAAGAATTGCTCCGATCGCTGGCCCGCGGACTATAACACTCTGAAGCCGCGGTGTGTGGAGCTTCTAGTCGCGGGGGCAGCGTGCACTTTCCCTCGCATAGTCTGGGATTCCTCGCCGGAGAAAAGCGCCGGCCTGTGGCCTATAACATCATGAAGCCCCGGTCTCCGGTAGGAGGCAGCCGATTCAGGACCTCCAAGCCGCGGAGATCCCGAATCCGGTTTGAAATAATGTTTAAAATACAGGATAAATTGTGTTAAATATACACAATGTACACGAATTAATTGTGTTTAAGCCGGTTTTAAATAATGTTTAAATATACACGATAAATGCTATTAAATATACACAATGTTGGTATATCCCTTTTATCTCTTTTTTTACTTTTAATGCATCTTCTGTTTTCTTTTTCTCTTTTTCTTTTTCTATGGCTTACTTCTTAATTCTTTTTCGAATTTTTCGTGTCTAAGGGTCTCTTTTGATCACTCTTTCACACACTTACTATCCTATTTCACTCTCTTTACTTTTCTGCTTTATAAAGTTTAAAATATGAAGTGGTACAGGAAATGTATTATGTTATTTTTGGCAAATTATTGTAATGTACACTACTAATAAATAAAATTATTTAAAAATAATATATATATATACACAATGTACACGGATCAATGGTGTTTAAAATACATGATAAATGGTGTTAAATATACACAATGTACACGGATCAATGGTAGACAAAAATACTGGAGCATTTTTGTCTACCTTTGATATTCCAGCATCTGCAGTTTCTTCTTAAACAATAATAAAGGTATCAATTTTTACACTGCTGTACATTTTTGGTTTTGTTCTTGTCGTAAGGCATGCATGGTATTGTAAGCTCTTCTACATTTAAGATAAATCAAGTCAAGTCAAGAGAAGTTTATTGTCATGTGTCCCAGATAGGACAATGAAATTCTTGCTTTGCTTCAGCACAACAGAATATAGTAGGCATGAATACAGAATATATTCAGTAGGCATAAATTGACCTACTAGAGGAAAAATGCATCTTCAATATACATGTCTCTCCCCCCCCCCCCTGAAAACAATTGCAATTAAGTGACATATCATCCATTCTGCAGTTATGTAGTTATAATCAGATTTGTTCTTATAAGTTAATTCTATATGATATTTTACTGTAATTTCAGATGTTGACAGTGGGTCCAGAATACTTGTTGATAAGATCTCCTATAGGGAACTACGGAGTACTTGTCAAAGAACTGCCGTCTTTGTTCTGAACACCCTGTATATCTCACACATAAAACAATAAATTATGTAAATCTTACCATAAGTGACAGAAATAAAAAGTGTTATCCTTGTTTATGAAATTTGTTGTAGAACGATTTAAAAATGAGTGGATTGATGCAATATACTGCTAACCTACAAATGTTTAGTTATGAGATATTCACATTTAAAAACTCACTCAGAGCTCGGGTGGCTGCGAGCGGCTGCCGGGCCCGGACAGTGGAACTGCAGCTAGACCCGGGGCTTGCAGGTGACCTGGGAACTGCAGCTAGTCCTGGAGGGTCCTGGCCCCTAGGCAAAAAAGGCTGCAGACCCCTGGACTAAACCAAACCCTCGATTCTGTCCCGCCATCATTTTTTCAAAATTTAGCAACTCAAATAGTGGTGCGTCTTCATTGCCGGGAAATACGGTAACTCATTTCCCTCAAATATACGTAGATTTCCCTCAAATATATGTTAAATTAAAAACTAAACTATGGTAGCAATGCAGTTTTCATGTCTCATGCTCGCACTTCTCCATCAATGTAGGTATGTATACACTATATTTCTTTACACTAACATAGAATGAAAAAATATCTTGGCATGTGTTCATTTTTATTTATTCATAATATTAGGATTTCAGAGAGAGAGGTTGAATGAAAGAAAAAAAAGTTAAACAAAATTGGGAGATCACAAGAAAGAAGCTAGAGAAACATACATATGTGTGTGTTATATATTTATATACATATATATCACACATATATACGCATCATATTTTTGGTTGTCAGGTGGCTGCAGCCCAATTGTTTGCCTCGCCTTTTTAAAAAGTTTGTATTCAAAAGTTTGCCAATGCCAATGTCCACATCATCAAAATCAACATGAATGCTAAATGCATTTCGTTGTCTCTGTACTGTACACTGACAATGACAATTAAAATTGAATCTGAATATTGTTCATTATCTTTAGTAAAACACATGCTAAATATGCATTTTCCTATAACAAATATTTATAGTTTAGTGTAGTATTTATTTATTGACAGCAAGTCACAACATACATAGATTAGCATGGGGCCCCGGCAACTAACTGCCCAATGTGCCCATGTATTAAGACGGTATTGCGTTGCAGTTGTTTTGGCGGCTTGCTCCGGAGCAGTGGCGGGACATTGAGCGCTCGGTGCCGGGGTCGGCAGCGACTCTCTGCCGATGCTCTCTCCGGACTTCTCTCGCCTCGTCTCGTCCTTCTCTCGGTCTGAGGATGGACCCGGCGAACTGGCAAGAGACCCGGACAGGCGGCACCTCGGTGCAAATTCAGGCAACGCCAATGAACTGAATATATATATATTTTAAACGCAAGGAACTGCAGATGCTTGTTTACCAGAAAATGAAAGACACAAAGTGCTGGAGTAACTCAGCAGGTCAGGCAGCATCTCTGGAGAACACGGATACATGGTAACATATTAGATAGATTGATTTAACATGGATAGATGGGAACAGTGTTTGTCTTTCAGTGAAACCGCAACAGTTCATTCAGGAACTAACAGAGTTAAACACGGTGTAATGACATTAATAATATTCCCGTTCATTTTTCATTTCATGCAGTTCATTGTTCATGGCATTCCGTTAAACGTTTATGACTTTAGATTATAGACTGAAGAGAAGCAGCGTGGAATCAGGCCGTTCGGCCCACCGTGCCGTACTGACCAGCGATCAAGTGGTAAACTTCACACTGGGGACAATGTACAGAAACCAATTAACCTACAAACCTGCACGTCTTTGGAGTGTGGGAAGAAAACGGAGAAAACTCACGGGGTCACAGGGAGAACGGACAAACTCCGCACAGACAGCAGGTCCTTAGTCGGGATCGAACTCGGGTCGCTGGCGCTGTGAGGCAGTAACTCTGCCGCCCTAATATTGTGTGTTTATCTGTACAATTGTGCATCAGATTCGTGTAAAAGAATCCCACAAACTAAAGACAACTCACCTTCACTGTGCACAGGCTTTGGTTCCTGCTGGGAATGAGCCCAATTTGTCCAGCAGGGAAGTTAATGTTTGTTGGTTTCTATTCACTTCTGTTCGGGTTGAGTTTCGATCCAGGATTGTGACATCTGTCAGAAGCAAAGCTACAGGTGTCTTTGGCCTCAGCAGTGGGCAGCGAGCTGATGCCAAGTCCCGCCCCCAACCCTCAACCTCCGCCGGCCATTGGCTGGATCCGCTCCTCCTGCGGTTCCACGCGGGGTGATTGGCCGAGCGGGCCGTCACTCAGTGGCCTGGGTGGGCGGGGGGAGGGACAATAGACAATAGGTACAGGAGTAATAATTATAATAATAATACATTTTATTTATGGGCGCCTTTCAAGAGTCTCAAGGACACCTTACAAAAATTTAGCAGGTAGAGGAAAAACATGTAAGGGGAATGAAATAAATAGTAGAGACATGACTAGTACACAAAGTAAAGACAGAATTCAATTCAAAACACAGTATGAGGCAATTAATGCACAGATGAAAAGGGAGGGGGACGTGGGGCTAAGGATAGGCAGAGGTGAAGAGATGGGTCTTGAGGCAGGACTGGAAGATGGTGAGGGACACGGAATTGCGGATCAGTTGGGGGAGGGAGTTCCAGAGCCTGGGAGCTGCCCTGGAGAAGGCTCTGTCCCCAAAACTGCGGAGGTTGGACTTGTGGATGGAGAGGAGACCGGCTGATGTGGATCTGAGGGACCGTGAGGGTTGGTAGGGGGAGAGGAGGTCAGTGAGATATGGGGGGGCCAGATGGTGGAGGGCTTTGTAGGTGAGGACCAGGATTTTGTAGTTGATCCGGTGGGAGATGGGAAGCCAGTGAAGTTGTTTGAGGACTGCAGTGATGTGATGCCAGGATTTGGTGTGGGTGATGAGTCGGGCGGCTGCGTTCTGGACCAGTTGAAGTTGGTTGATGTAGGTGGAGCTGATGCCAAGGAGAAGTGAGTTGCAATAGTCCAGTCGGGAGGAGATGAAGGCATGGATGAGTCTTTCAGCAGCGGGAGGTGTGAGAGAGGGTTTGAGTTTGGCGATGTTGCGGAGATGAAAGAAGGAGGTTTTAATGACATGGCAGATGTGAGGCTCAAGGGAGAGGGTGGAATCAAAGATCACGCCAAGGTTGCGGGCCTGGGGAGATGGGGAGACAGTGGTGCCGTCGATGGTGAGAGTGGGGTTATTGATTTTGCTGAGTGTGGCTTTGGAGCCTATGAGGAGGAATTCTGTCTTATCGCTGTTGAGTTTGAGGAAGTTATGTTGCATCCAGGTTTTTATAGCTGACAAACAGGAGATGATATGGGAGAGGGGGGGGTTGTGGGGGGATTTGGTGCCGAGGTAGATCTGGGTGTCATCGGCGTAACAGTGGAAGTCCAGGTTGAAGTGGCGGAGTATCTGACCAAGGGGCAGGATGTAGATGATGAAGAGGAGGGGGCCGAGTACGGAGCCTTGGAGTAGGCCATTCGGCCCTTGGCGCCAGCACCGCCATTCAATGTGATCATGGCTGATCATCCCCAATCAGTACCCCATTCCTGCCTTCTCCCCATATCCCCTGACTCCGCTATTTTTAAGAGCCCTATCTATCTCTCTCTTAGATTTAGATTTAGATTCCTTTATTGTCATTCAGACCTTTCGGTCTGAACGAAATTATGTTGCCTGCAGTCATACACAGAACCAATAAAAACAAAACATACAATAAACACAAATTAAACATCCACCACAGTGAGTTCACCAAGCACATCCTCACTGTGATGGAGGCAACGCCTTAGTTTCCGTCTCTTCCCTCCTTGTTCTCCCTCTGCGCTGAGGCGATCGATCCAGGCCGGAGATGCCGCCCTCCAGTCCAGCGGACCTCCGTGGTGATGTCGCCGCCTCTCTCTCTTGAAAGCATCCAGAGAACCGGCCTCCACCACCCTCTGAGGCAGAGAATTCCACAGACTCACCACTCTCTGTGAGAAAAAGTGTTTCCTCGTCTCCGTTCTAAATGGCTTACTCCTTATTCTTAAACAGTGGTCCCTGGTTCTGGACTCCCCCAACATCGGGAACATGTTTCCTGCCACTAGCGTGTCCAAGCCCTTAACAATCTTATATGTTTCAATGAGATACCCTCTCATCCTTCTAAACTCCAGACTGTACAAGCCCAGCTGCTCCATTCTCTCAGCATATGACAGTCCCGCCATCCCGGGAATTAACCTTGTAAACCTACGCTGCACTCCCTCAATGGTCGGTGGGGGCGCTGCAATGGCGGCAGCCCTGTCAGCAGCGCGTTAGTTTTTTCAACTTTTTTAATTTTTTTAGTATGTTTTAAAGTATGTTTTTAATGTTTCTTTGTGTGTTTTGTGTGGGGGGTGGTGTGGGGGGGTGAGGGGGAAACCGTTTTGGCCGCCTCCTCCATGGAGAGGTGACTTTTTCCAGGTCGCCTCCCCCGTGGCCTAACAGAAAGGATCGGCGCGGCCTTTCCCGGAGACGCGCCCGGGGCTTCAGCGGCGGGCGCAGCGTGGACTCTCGGCGTGGAGCGGGCGAGCCCTCGCTGGGGCTAGCTGGAGGGGAGTGCTCCGTTTCGCTGGCCCGGGGCAGCCGGCAGCCTAAAGCCACGGTCTGCAGAGTTCCAGCTGGCGCGGCGTCTGCAGCCCGGGATCCCTCGTGGGGGACGCGGGGGAAGAAGAAGCCATCACTGCCGGCCCGCGGCCAACTTCTACCGCGGGCGCGGTGGCGACTTACCATCACCCCTGGAGGGGAGCTTCGACCGCCGGCCCTGCGGTCTGCGGTGCTTCTGGCTGCGGCGCGGCGGGGACTTTAAATCTTCGACCGCCGGCCTGCGGCCTACACCAACTTAAAGCCGCGGTCTCCGGTTGGGAAGAGCCGACTCTGGACTTACCTGGACTTGTACCTTGTCCTTTTACCATCTGGACGCCCGCAGCAACGGCTGCGGAGGGTTGAGGTCCCGACCACGGGGGAAAATGGAGGAGGACTGGCCAAATTGTGTGCCTTCCACCACAGTGATGAATGCTGTGGTGGATGTTTATGTTAAATTTTTATTGTGTTTTTGTGTGTGTTCTTTATAATTGTACCGCTGCTGACATATTCATTTCACTTGCACTTATGTGCAATGTGACAAATAAACCGTATTGTATTGTATTGTATTGTATTGTATTGTATTGTATTGTATTGTATTGTATTGTATTGTATTGTATTGTATTGTATTGTATTGTATAGCAAGAATGTCCCTCCTCAAATTAGGGGACCAAAACTGCACACAATACTCCAGGTGTGGTCTCACTAGTGCTCTGTACAACTGCAGAAGGACCTCTTTGCTCCTATATTCGATTCCTCTTGTTATGAAGGCCAACATGCCATTCGCTTTCTTCACTGCCTGCTGTACCTGCATGCTTACTTTCATAGACTGGTGTACGACCCCCAGATCCCATTGTACTTCCCCTTTTCCCAATTTAACGCCATTTAGATAGTAATCTGCCTTCCTATTTTTGCTACCAAAGTGGATAACCTCACATTTATCCGCATTAAACTTCATCTGCCATGCATCTGCCCACTCCCCCAACCTGTCCAAGTCACCCTGCATTCTCATAGCATCCTCCTCACAGTTCACACTGCCACCCAGCTTTGTGTCATCTGAAAATTTGCTAATGTTACTTTGAATCCCTTCATCCAAATCATTGATGTATATTGTAAAAAGCTGCGGTCCCAACACCAAGCCTTGAGGTACCACACTAGTCACTGCCTGCCATTCTGAAAGGGACACGTTAATCCCTACTCTTTGTTTCCTGTCTGTCAACCACTTCTCTATCCATGTCAGCACTCTACCCCCAATACCATGTGTCCTAAATTTGCCCACTAATCTCCTATGTGGGACCTTATCAAATGGGGCGAGGAACTTTGGTATCTAAAAAGTTTCAGAAGTTATAAATCAGGCTGTAAAATTTTACAATCGCCCATGGTTCTCAAGTGGGTTTTACATACAAAAAGAAAACGCTTCTGAAGCTAAATTTATCATTAAATTAATTGCAAACCATGCTTTGTTTTGAATTACATTTTACTCAGATGCAAGCCAAGGAATGGCATAATTGTTAGCTGTTAATTGGACATAATCAACCTCAGCAAATTGACAATATCATGTTGAAAGGAAGTGGGTGTTTAAGCTGTCTGGACATTTTATTATTTGCCAAAATATACATCTCAATAGCATAATGATAGAAAACTTACTTTTCCACACACCACTCGTAAGTCTGGGGATTTTTTTAATGGTAAATTTAGCTTCAGAAGTGTTTTCTTTTTGCATGTAAAAACCCACTTCAGAACCATGGGAGATTTAAAAATTTTACAGCCACATTTTTCACTTCTGAAACTTTTTAGATACCAAAGGAATCAAGAAAAAACACAAATAATGCCTTACTGTTGATGAAATGCAGAGAGCAAATGCGATAATTCCCAATATTTTCAATCTTGATATCTGCACGACAATTATTCCCCAACCACTTTAGCTGTTGTTGTCCCTTCAGCTGTCACTTCTTTCTACCATCATTTCTCCTCACTTTTGGAATTCTGAAGTAGGATAAATGTCTTTCACGGTTACCCCGATTTCCATAATTATTTACAGCGCAAATAAATGACCATTTTGGCGTTATTTAATGGGTAGGAAAGTACGCGTTTCGTGTATTAACTGTATATGCCGGAAGATGCCATGTACTCCACATGGATTGAGCTGCTCCTTGCGTCATGTCCTTTGACCCGATGACCTTACGTGCAATCCCCCTATAAACAGTATCATAATAAATAGTGTGCTATTTGTAATAGTGTGCAATTAAACAATGTTTTACCCTTAAGAATTATTATGTTGGCTTAATTAGCCAAATACAGCATAGCCTATGAAATACTAACTAAACTTGTACAAATACAAACAAATTATTATTTTCTCTTAATACAACTAATAACCTGTAGGCTCCCTTTGCCTCTAAATAAATATCATATTCATCTGTATAATTACTAAGCAAAACTATAACCTACAATACAAAATCATTGTATTGCTTGGGAACTCTGCTTTCACGGTTTAATCTACCAGCTGGCACAGGAGCATCAGATCCTGTAGAATCTGCCAAAGTGTTGTCACCCAGACACCTTCTCTGCTCACCAACAGCGTTGCAGCGTGCTGCCTCTGGAACTGGTCACCATCTTGGGGATGTCGTCTATCCCGTCTGAATCAGTAACTCTTGGTGGATTTTGGGCCACCTCGTTTTGTGTGTCCTTGAACATGTACTTTTTGACGCTCGATACATTCCTCTTGTTGATAACACCTTCTGGAGACTTGACTGTCACCATGCTGCCGCTCCTCGATACCACATTGCATGGCTGACAATGGTAAGGAGTGTCTATCTTACCGCCATCATCTCGCCTCACAAGCACATCATCCCCAGGCATTATTTCAGAGTGCCTGGCTCCTCGTGTCAAGTCAGTATACCATTTTGCCGCACCTTGCTTTTCAGCATCACAGTCTCTCAGCTCCTGGTCTACCATGATCTCTCGTACCTCTGGTATTTTAGTGCAAATTTTCCTTCCAAACAAAGCTTCTGCTGGACTTTTCCCAGTCGTTGAGTGAGTGATCGCCCGATATACAGCTACATATGCTAACCGTGCCTCCTTCCAGTTTTCCCCTTCGGCATGGCCGATTCCTATCCTCTTCTCCATGGACTGGTTTTGTCTCCCTACTTCTCCGTTAGCTTGTGGGCCATTACGGAGTCACCTTGTGATGATGGATACCTGTGATTCTTATGTATTCAGCAAATGTCTCAGAAACAAACTGTGGCCCATTGTCGTAGTGCAATGTAACAGGCAACCCGTGTCTGGCGAAGATCTCTGCTAATGCCTGTGCTGTCTTTTCTGCTGTAGTTGACTTCATCACTGCATACTCATAGTACCTGCTATAGTAGTCTACCACTACCATAATTGATTCACCTGTTGGAAGTGGTCCAAGAAAGTTAACAGCGATGTCAACCCATGGTCCTGTTGCCAACTTTGTACTTCTAATTGGTTCTAGTGGGTTGTTCCTGCTTGTGATTTGGCATCCGTGACAGGTCTTGACAAATTTTCTGGCATCTTTCTCACAACCTGGCCACGACACTGTGCTCTGCAAATTCTGTTTAGTACCAACGATGCCTAAATGTCCTTCATGAACTAATGGGTACGGCCACAATTGGCGTTGCCCAGTTACTCTGGTCTGTCTTCACAAGTACTCCATTACGCTCTAATCTGTCAAGTTCTACCTCCACTTGTTGCTTTAGTGCATAGGGTACAGGTCTTGGTCGACAATACACAGGCCTCGCATCTTGCTTAAGTCAAATGTGTGCAGAGTACCCTGTTATTCCCATGTCACTGTCAGCAAAAATGTTTGCATCTTTGCTTATGACGTTTTCAAGATGTGATTTGGACAAATCGACACTGAAAATGTTCTTCCAGTCTAACTCTATTCTACTCAGCCAATCCTTTCCAAGTAGGTTTGGTTTATTTCTGTATGATGGGCAGTGTTACCGACTGACCATTATGCTGAACTTTACAGTTCATTTGTCCACATGTCTTCAAAACTTCACCCGAGTAGGTTCTCAACTTGACCTTACTCTCAAACAATGGTATCTGCGGGAACTTTGTTTCGTACAGGTCTTTGCTCATGACCGAACAATCTGCTGCTATATCAATACACATATCAAACAACTGTTCATTAATCAATAGTTTAGTTTGAAAGTCCTTGCCTTGGCTGGTTACAGGCTTATCGATGTTGGTTGCATAAATGGTGTACAACCCAAGTTCATTTCCATCTGGGTTCATCTCCAAGTTATGAACTCCTCTCTGGTGTTGTCGCTTGACTCCCGCAGATTGTTGGTTTCCTGTTTTATGCTTGGTCCGACATGCTGAGGCGATATGGCCTTTCTTCTGGCAGTTATAGCACTTGGCCATTTCGAGCTGACAAAACTGGGATGAGTGATTACCGTTGCAACGATAACAACTGGCTGAACTCGGCTCCCCGCCATACTTTGGTTTTGGTTTAGCGCCTCTTGTTTTGGCCATAGGCACTGCCTTGTGACTGTAAACGGCCACTGCAGTCCATGGTGGGCGAAACTCACGAGCATTCTTTGATGCCATCTCTATTGTGGTAGAAATCTTGCATGCTTTCTCTGTGAGATCTGGAGTGTTCATCAGTTTAGACTGAATTTGTTCATCCACTAAACCACAAACAAATCTGTCGCGTAGTGCTCGTCCAAGAAAGGTTCCAAAGTTACAGTGTAAACTTAAGTTATTCAAGGCAACAATGTACTCATTGCTTGTCTCATTCTGCTTCTGGTTTTTAGTGCCGAATTTATAGCTTTCTGCAATTTCCAGAGGTTTTGGGTTGAAGCGCTCCTCCAACTTATTTATAATGACATTGAATGACACGTCTTTTGCCTTTATGGGTGCAAGGAGTTTCACGAGTGTGCCGTACACTTCAGGATCAATCTCCGTGAGCAGAATCGCTTTCATGCGTTCACAAACGGCCTTATTTGTTTCAGTCAGTATCTCTCCTTCACCACTAATCTCCATTATGTTGTTTGCCGTGTAAAACATGTTTGCTCTCTCCATAAAGGAGCTGAACGGCTCTTTACTCTTGTCAAAAGCTCCAAGGTTCCCAATGTAGCCTGTGGACGCTGCCATCGTGTCATTCTCTTTTTTTTTAATAATAAAAAGTCCGTTCAAAAACCCCAAATTCCTGTCTGTTCTGGTGTAGCAATTCACCTAAAACTTAGTTGTACAAAGACTGTTCAGCTTGAGGAATTCGACAAAAAAAACTCGGTCTAAACTGTTATACACTCCCAAGGACGACATCTTGCCACGTAGACACAACATAGAGATAGCCTGACAAACTCTCGCCGATTTATCAAGCTGCTGTTTTAAACTACAGTCCCCTGCATAGAAGGATCTGCAGGCCTCTCATGTCCAGCTCGCAAACAACTGCGACACAACTCCGTATTTACTGTTTAAACTGTTAAACAATCCTGCGTGTTGCAAAACTGTCCTGCACTGAATTTAAAGGATGAGTTCACAAACTCTATCCCATCCTCGTCGCCAATTTTGTTATATTCCGGACAACGGAATGAACAATAACTTACACGCAGGCTGGCTGGATCACAAGAGAGATTTATTACCCAACATTCCCTACTTATATACAGGACCAACTTATTAGCGTACAATGAATATGCATGAAAACATTACAAGCCCCAATTCCAGCAGCTTCTCAGCAAGTCTGGTGGGGACTATGGTGTTGAAGGCTGAACTGAAGTCTATGAACAGCATCCTCACGTAGCCCCCCTTCTGGCTGTCAAGATGAGAGAGAGCGGTGTGCAGAACCTGGGAGACCGCATCGTCCGTGGATCTGTTCGGACGGTATGCGAATGGTAGCGGGCACAAGTTGCGAGGGAGGAAGGCACAGATGTGTTTCTTCACCAGCCTCTCAAAGCATTTCATGACTACCAAGGTGAGGACCACCAGACGGTAGTCATTCAGACAGGCTGGGGAGGCATTTTTAGGTACAGGTACAATGATGGATCTTTTGAAGCAGGCAGGGACCACGGACTTGTCCAGGGAGAGATTGAATATTGTAGTGAGCACCGGAGCTAGCTGCGTAGCACAAGACTTAAGTACTCGCCATCTTAAGATGCCATCGGGGCCTGCAGCTTTCCTCGTGTTCACCCGTGTCAGGGCCCTCCTCACGTCGTGCTCCGACAACGAGAATGTGTGCACATCCCCAGCGATGGACCTCCCTTCAGCTTCTATAGCCAGCACACTGGCGGTGTTGTCGTTAGCCGGCAGTCCTGGTTCCCTCTGTCTGAAGAAGGGTCTCGAAACGTCACCTATTCCTCCAGATTCAGGGACAGTTTTCCCCAGCTGTTATCAGGCAACTGAACCATCCTATCACCAACTGTGGGCCATGACCTATCATCTATCTCATTCGAGACTCTATCTATAATTGGACTTCACTGGACTTTGTCTTGCACTAAATATTATTCCCTTCATCCTGTATCTGTATACTGTGGACAGCTTGATTGTTTTCATTCTGTTAATTCTGAAACAATGGTTCTGAACTTAAAGAAAGGTAACTTTGAGGGTATGAGACGTGAATTGGCCAAGATTGACTGGCAATTAATTCTAAAAGGGTTGACGGTGGATATGCAATGGAAGACATTTAAAGACTGCATGGATGAACTACAAAAATTGTTCATCCCAGTTTGGCAAAAGAATAAATCAGGGAAGGTAGTGCATCCATGGATAACAAGGGAAATCAGGGATAGTATCAAAGCGAAGGATGATGCGTACAAATTAGCCAGAAAAAGCAGCATACCGGAGGACTGGGAGAAATTCAGAGACCAGCAGAGGAGGACAAAGGGCTTAATTAGGAAAGGAAAAATAGATTATGAAAGAAAACTGGCAGGGAACATAAAAACTGACTGCAAAAGTTTTTATAGATATGTGAAAAGAAAGAGATTAGTTAAAACAAATGTAGGTCCCTTGCAGTCAGAAACAGGTGAGTTGATCATGGGGAACAAGGATATGGCGGACCAATTGAATAACTACTTTGGTTCCGTCTTCACTAAGGAAGACATAAATAATCTGCCGGAAATAGCAGGGGACCGCGGGTCAAAGGAGTTGGAGGAATTGAGTGAAATCCAGGTTAGCCGGGAAGTGGTGTTGGGTAAATTGAATGGATTAAAGGCCGATAAATCCCCAGGGCCAGATAGGCTGCATCCCAGAGTACTTAAGGAAGTAGCTCCAGAAATAGTGGATGCATTAGTAATAATCTTTCAAAACTCTTTAGATTCTGGAGTAGTTCCTGAGGATTGGCGGGTAGCAAACGTAACCCCACTTTTTAAGAAGGGAGGGAGAGAGAAAACGGGGAATTACAGACCAGTTAGTCTAACATCGGTAGTGGGGAAACTGCTAGAGTCAGTTATTAAAGATGGGATAGCAGCACATTTGGAAAGTGGTGAAATCATTGGACAAAGTCAGCATGGATTTACAAAAGGTAAATCATGTCTGACGAATCTTATAGAATTTTTCGAGGATGTAACTAGTAGCGTGGATAGGGGAGAACCAGTGGATGTGGTGTATCTGGACTTCCAGAAGGCTTTCGACAAGGTCCCACATAAGAGATTAGTTTACAAACTTAAAGCACACGGCATTGGGGGTTCAGTATTGATGTGGATAGAGAATTGGCTGGCAAACAGGAAGCAAAGAGTAGGAGTAAACGGGTCCTTTTCACAATGGCAGGCAGTGACTAGTGGGGTACCGCAAGGCTCAGTGCTGGGACCCCAGCTATTTACAATATATATTAATGATCTGGATGAGGGAATTGAAGGCAATATCTCCAAGTTTGCGGATGACACTAAGCTGGGGGGCAGTGTTAGCTGTGAGGAGGATGCTAGGAGACTGCAAGGTGACTTGGATAGGCTGGGTGAGTGGGCAAATGTTTGGCAGATGCAGTATAATGTGGATAAATGTGAGGTTATCCATTTTGGTGGCAAAAACAGGAAAGCAGACTATTATCTAAATGGTGGCCGACTAGGAAAAGGGGAGATGCAGCGAGACCTGGGTGTCATGGTACACCAGTCATTGAAAGTGGGCATGCAGGTGCAGCAGGCAGTGAAGAAAGCGAATGGTATGTTAGCTTTCATAGCAAAAGGATTTGAGTATAGGAGCAGGGAGGTTCTACTGCAGTTGTACAGGGTCTTGGTGAGACCACACCTGGAGTATTGCGTACAGTTTTGGTCTCCAAATCTGAGGAAGGACATTATTGCCATAGAGGGAGAGCAGAGAAGGTTCACCAGACTGATTCCTGGGATGTCAGGACTGTCTTATGAAGAAAGACTGGATAGACTTGGTTTATACTCTCTAGAATTTAGGAGATTGAGAGGGGATCTTATAGAAACTTACAAAATTCTTAAGGGGTTGGACAGGCTAGATGCAGGAAGATTGCTCCCGATGTTGGGGAAGTCCAGGACAAGGGGTCACAGCTTAAGGATAAGGGGTAAATCCTTTAAAACCGAGATGAGAAGAACTTTTTTCACACAGAGAGTGGTGAATCTCTGGAACTCCCTGCCACAGAGGGTAGTCGAGGCCAGTTCATTGGCTATATTTAAGAGGGAGTTAGATGTGGCCCTTGTGGCTAAGGGGATCAGAGGGTATGGAGAGAAGGCAGGTACGGGATACTGAGTTGGATGATCAGCCATGATCATATTGAATGGCGGTGCAGGCTCGAAGGGCCGAATGGCCTACTCCTGCACCTAATTTCTATGTTTCTATGTTTCTATCTATAATGTTTCTGCTGACTGGATAACATACAACAAAAAAGCTTTTCCCAGTTCCTCGGTAAACATGACAATTAACTAACTAACTAACTGGATGTGGAGGCTGGTGAGGACCAGGGGAAGTCAGTCCATCTTGTTCCATCTAGGGGAGGGGGAGCAAGAGCAGATGAATGGGAGTCAGAGGAGACACGGGCGAGAGATCTGCGTAGGAAGCAACTGCAGATGTTGGTTTAAACCCAAGATAGACTGTAGAGCTGTAAAGTGGCTGCAGCTCACAAAATGAATTTTGGTTGTCGGGTGTCTGCAGCCCAATTGTTTGCCTCGCCTTTTTTTAACAAGTTTGTGTTCACAAAATGAATTTTGGTTGTCGGGTGGCTGCAGCCCAATTGTTTGCCTTGGCTTGGCTTTTAAAATCGTTGCAACAGTTGGATGCCTGCCCAAGCATCCATACAGCCCACAATGCCTACACTAGCCCTCTGGAAACCAGTATCTTCAGCCCGCAACACCCATCCAAGCGCAACAGACAGCCCCCCCACTGGCGAGCAGTATTGGAATTGATGGCGAGGTGGAATGTTGCGTTGGTGACCAGCCCTCCCGTGTGATGCTGGGACCCAACAGGTCCCACTTAGTCTAGTTATTTATTATAAATTAAGAACCCGGGGCTAATCTATAAATGAACTAAGGTTCGGACAAGTGTAGGACAAAAGTTTTTTTAGATAAAGTCAACAGTTTCCCTGCCTGATCTGCCAGCGTGTGATAACACTTAGTTTCCATTTCCCCGTTATCGGGTTAAGTTTCGAGTTTCTATTTCTGGGTCTGACGCTGCAAATAACAAGTTAACATCAACTTCAAGAACTCAAAAAACAACTATTGTCAGGCCAGGTGGCAACTGCAACAAGAGAAACTGCGTTGACTGTTCAGAAGGATTTTTGTCAAAACTGGCCGGTGGTGAAAATAAGTTTTAAGTGAGGACACAAGGGACTGGAGGTGCTGCCTATTTACAGAAACAGATGCAAAAGGGCTGGAGTAACGCAGCGGGTTGGGCAGGGCGCCTTGTTTCAGTGAAGACAAGTTAGTTTTAAGTAGCAGACTGGAAGCTGGAAAGGGTGCAGAGAAGATTTACAAGGATGTTGCCAGGGCTTGGGGTCCTGAGCTATAGGGAGAGGTTGGGCAGGCTAGGACTGTATTCCTTGCAGCGCAGGATGATGATGGGTGATCTTACAGAGGTGTATAGAACCATGAATACAAATAGTGCTTACACAGAGTCTTCTACCCAGAGTTGGGGAATCAAGAAACAGGGGATATTGGTTTAAGATAAGAGGGGAAAGATTTGATAGGAACCTGAGGGGGGAATGTTTTCACAGAGGGTGGTGGGTGTATGGAACGAGCTGCAGGAGGAGGTAGTTGAGGCTGGGACTATCGCAATGTTTAAGAAACATTTGGACAGGTACACACATACACGCTCTATCTATGACTCTATGTCTTCTTCAGTAATTGTAGCTTCGCCCCAGCTGTTGTAGATGTATCCCTCTGTCTGAAGAAGGGTCTCGCCCCGAAACGTTACCTATTCCTTTCTCCAGAGATGCTGCCTGTCCCGCTGAGTTACTCCAGCATTGTGTGTCTATCTTGGGTTCAAACCAGCATCTGCAGTTGCTTCCTTCGCAGATCTCTCGCCCGTATCTCCTCTGACTCCCATTCTTCTGCTATTGCTCCCCCTCCCCTAGATGGAACAAGATGGACTGACTTCCCCTGGTCCTCACCAGCCTCCACGTCCAGCTAGTTAGTTAGTTAATTGTCATGTTTACAAAGGAACTGGGAAAAGCTTTTTTGTTGTATGCTATCCAGTCAGCAGAAACATTATAGATGAAAACAATCAAGCTGTCCACAGTATACAGATACAGGATGAAGGGAATAATATTTAGTGCAAGACAAAGTCCAGTGAAGTCCAATTATAGATAGAGTCTCCAATGAGATAGATGATAGGTCATGTCCCACAGTTGGTGATGGGATGACTCAGTTGCCTGATAACAGCTGGGGAAAAACTGTCCCTGAATCTGGAGGTGTGCGTTTTCACACTTCTGTACCTCTTGCCTGATGGGAGAGGGGAGAAGAGGGAGTGACCGGGGTGAGACTGGTCCTTGATGATGCTGCTGGCCTTGCCGAGGCAGGGTGAAGTGTATCAGTGGACCCGATGACCTTGCCGAGGCAGAGTGAAGTGTAAATGTAGTCAATGGAAGGGAGGTTAGTTCGCGTGACGGTCTGGGCCATCGTGGCATTACCCGTCCTTGGTCATCTATTAACGGCCTTGATTTATTCTGGCCTCATCCTACCCCCATCCCCCCCACCCGTCTACTTTCAGGCTGAAGAAGAGTCCTGACCCGAAACTTCACTCATGCTTTAACTCCAGAGATGCTGCCTGGCCCGCTGAGTTACTCCAGCATTTTGTGTCTATCTTGGGTTTAAACCAGCATCTGCTTCCTACGCAGATCTCTCACCCGTGTCTCCTCTGATTCCCATCGTTCTGCTCTTGCTCCCCCTCCCCTAGATGGAACAAGATGGATTGACTTCCCCTGGTCCTCACCAGCCTCCACATCCAGTTAGTTAGTTAGTTAATTGTCATGTTTACCGAGGAACTGGGAAAAGCTTTTTTGTTGTATGTTATCCAGTCAGCAGAAACATTATAGATGAAAACAATCAAGCTGTCCACTGTATACAGATACAGGATGAAGGGAATAATATTTAGTGCAAGACAAAGTCCAGTGAAGTCCAATTATAGATAGAGTCTCCAATGAGATAGATGATAGGTCATGACCCACAGTTGGTGATGGGATGACTCAGTTGCCTGATAACAGCTGGGGAAAACTGTCCCTGAATCTGGAGGTGTGCGTTTTCACACTTCTGTACCTCTTGCCTGATGGGAGAGGGGAGAAGAGGGAGTGACCGGGGTGAGACTCATCCTTGATGATGCTGCTGGCCTTGCCGAGGCAGGGTGAAGTGTATCAGTGGACCCGATGAGACAAAGGGCCTGTTTCTACACTGTATTTCTAAAGGCCAAACTCTAATCCGGCCCGGCCCGAAATCCTTACCCGCAGGCGTAATGTTTTTCAATTAGTTTTTGCGACCTGGGAACTGCAGCCAGTCCAGGGGCACGCAGGGACCTGGGAACCACAACCTAGTCCCGGGTCACGCAGGGACCTGAGAACCACATCTAGTCCCGGGGCACGCAGGGACCTGAGAACCACAACCTAGTCCCGGGTCATGCAGGGACCTGGGAACCACATCTAGTCCCGGGTCATGCAGGGACCTGGGAACCACATCTAGTCCCGGGTCACGCAGGGACCTGAGAACCACATCTAGTCCCGGGTCACGCAGGGACCTGGGAACCACATCTAGTCCCGGGTCACGCAGGGACCTGGGAACTGCAGCCAGTCCAGCGGCACGCAGGTGACCTGGGAACTGCAGCTCGACCCGGGGCACGCAGGTGACCTGGGAACTGCAGCCAGTCCAGCGGCACGCAGGTAGAATCTAAAAAAGGAATCCCCCATGTTCTGTTTGATATTAGCAATAGACAATAGACAATAGGTGCAGGAGTAGCTCATTCGGCACTTCGAGCCAGCACCGCCATTCACTGTGATCATGGCTGATCATCCACAATCAGTACCCTGTTCCTGCCTTCTCCCCATATCCCGTAACTCCGCTATCCTTTAGTGCTCTGTCTAACTCTCTCATGAAAGCATCCGTAGAACCGGCCTCCACCGCCTGCTGAAGCAGAGAATTCTACATACTCACAACTCTCTGTGTGAAAAGGTTTTTCCTCATTTTCGTTCTAAATGGCTTACCCCTTATTCTTAAACTATAGCCCCTGGTTCTGGACTCACCGAACATTGGGAACATATTTCCTGCCTCTAGTGTGTCCAAACCCTTAATAATCTTATATGTTTCAATAAGGTACCCTCTCATCCTTCTAAATTCCAGAGAATACAAGCCCAGCCGCTCCATTCTCTCAACATATGACAGCCCCGCCATCCCAGGAATTAACCTTGTGAACCTACGCTGCACTCCCTCAATAGCAAGAATGTCCTTCCTCAAGTTTGGAGACCAAAACTGCACACAATGCTCCAGGTGTGGTCTCACCAGTGCCCTGTACAACGGCAGAAGGATCTCTTTGTTCCAATACTCAACTTCTCTTGTTATGAAGGCCAACATGCCATTCTTCACTGCTTGCTGTACCTGCATGCTTCCTTTCATAGACTGATGTACAAGGACCCCCAGATCCTGTTGTACTTCCCCTTTTCCCACTTGACACTATTTAGATAATAATCTGCCTTCCTGTTTTTGCCACCAAAGTGGATAACCTCACATTTATCCACATTAAACTGCATCTGCCATGCATCAGCCCACTCACCCAACCTGTCCAAGTCACCCTGCATTCTCATAGCATCCTCCTCACAGTTCACACTGCCACCCAGCTTTGTGTCATCTGCAAATTTGCTAATGTTACTTTGAATCCCTTCGTCTAAATCATTGATGTATATTGTAAATATCTGCGGTCCCAGCACCGAGCCTTGCAGTACCCCACTAGTCACTGCCTGCCATTATGAAAGGGACCCGTTAATCCTTACTCTTTGATTCCTGTCTGCCAACCAATTTTCTATCCATGTCAGCACTCTACTCCCAATACCATGTGCTCTAATTTTACCCACTAATCTCCTACGTGGGACCTTATCTAATGCTTTCTGAAAGTCCAGGTACACTACATCCACTAACTCTCCCTTGTCCATTTTCCTGGTTACATCCTCAGAAGATTAGTCAAGCATGATTTCCCCTTCGTAAATTCATGCTGACTCGGACCGATCCTGTTACTGCTATCCAAATGTGCCACTATTTCATCTTTTATCATTGACTCCAGCAACTTCCCCACCACCGATGTCAGGCTAACTGATCTATAATTCACTGTTTTCTCTCTGCCGCCTTTCTTAAAAAGTGGGATAACATTAGCTACCCTCCAATCCACAGGAACTGATCCTGAATCTATAGAACATTGGAAAATTATCACCAATTCGTCCACAATTTCTAGAGCCACTTCCTTAAGTATCCTGGGATGCAGACCATCAGGCCCTGGGGATTTATCAGCCTTCAGTCCCATCAGTCTTCCCAACACCATTTCCTGCCTAATATGGATTTCTTTCAGTACCTCCGCCACCCCAGATCCTCTGGCCACTACTATATCAGGAAGATTATTTGTGTCCTCCTTAGTGAAGACAGATCCAAAGTACCTGTTCAACTCATCTGCCATTTCCTTGTTCCCCATAATATATTCACCCTTTTCAGTCTTCAAGGGTCCAACTTTGGCCTTAACTAATTTTTTCCTCTTCACATACCTAAAGAAGCTTTTACTATCCTGCTTTATATTCTTGGCTAGCTTACCTTTGTCCCTCATATTTTCTCCCCATTTTTAGTTATCTTCTGTTGCTCTTGAAAAGTTACCCAATCCGCTCATCTTTGCTATGTTGTACTTCTTCTCTTTTATTTTTCTACTGTCCCTGACTTCCCTTGTCAGCCACGGTCGCCCCTTACTCCCCTTGGAATCTTTCTTCTACTTTGGAATGAACTGATCCTGCACCTTCTGTATTATTCCCAGTAATTCCAATTGTAATACCGACACCTCCGATTTACCCTTCTCCCTCTCAAATTGTAGATTAAAACTTATCGTATTATGGTCACACCTCCTAATGGCTCCTTTACCTCGGGTTCCCTTATCAAATCCGGTTCATTACACAACACTAAATCCAGAATTGCCTTCTCCCTGGTAGGCTCCAGTACAAGCTGCTCTAAGAATTCATCACGGAGGCACTCCACAAAGTCCCTTTTTTGGGGCCCAGTTCCAACCTGATTTTTCCAGTCTACCTGCATGTTGAAATCTCCCATAACAACAGTAGCATTACCTGTACGGCATGCCAATTTTAACTCCTGATGCAACTTGCACCCTATGTCCAGGCTACTGTTTCGGGGCCTGTAGATAAGTCCCATTAGGATCTATTTACCCTTACAATTCCTCAGTTCTATCCATACTGACTCTACATCTCCTGATTCAATGTCACCCCTCGCAAGGGACTGAATTTCATTCCTCACCAACAGAGCTAACTCACCCCCTCTGCCCACCTGTCTGTCTTTTCTATAGGAGGTATACCCTTGAATATTCAGTTCCCAGCCCTGGCCCCCTTGCAGCCATGTCTCTGTAATTCCCACATCATACTTGCCAATTTCTAACTGAGCCTCAAGCTCGTCCACTTTATTTCTTATACTTTGCACGTTCATATACAACACTTTGACCGGTATTCACCTCCCCTCTCACACCGCTCACAATTGGCCCTGACCTTACTCTCTATCCCTTCTCAAACTTCCCTTCCCATTAATTCGGGTCTTTTGTAACTTTTCCCGTACTCACTTCCCCTTTAACTCCATCTTTATACCCCAATCTGTCAACCCTCCCCCCCCCCCCACTATTTAGTTTAAACCCACACATGTAGCACTAGCAAACCTGCTGGCCAGAACGTTGATCCCCCTCCAGTTAAGGTGTGACCCGTCCCTATTGTACAGGTCACCCCTACCCCAGAAGAGATCCCAGTGGTCTATAAATCTAAATCCTTGCTCCCTGCATCAGCCCCCCAGCCACACATTCAGATCCCCCATCTCCCTGTTCCTGTCCTCACTAGCACGAGGTACTGGAAGCAATCCAGAGATAACTGCCCTAGAAGTCCTGCTTTTCAGTCTTCTTCCTAACTCTGTAAACTCACTTTGGAGAACATCCTTCCATTCCTTCTCGATGTCGTTTGTGCCCACGTGCACAACTACTTCCGGCTGTTCACCTTCCATCTCGAGGATGTTCTGAATTCGGCTCGTGACATCTTGAACCCTGACACCAGGGAGGCAACACACCATCCTCGAGTCTCACCTGCTGCCACATAATCTCCAGTCTGCACCTTGGACAATGGAGTAACCCACCACTATGGCTCTGCCCGACGTTGGTCTCACCAGTCGAATCTCATCACTAGGTTTGGAGCCACCGACCTGTCCGCCGCTCGGACTGGAAGTGTCGTCTACCCCGACAGCTAATAAAAGGGTGTACCTGTTTTCATTTGGCACAGCCACTGGGGTCTCCTGCACTCTTCCTGTATCCTTGGCGTGACAACCTCATTGTAGGTCCTGTCCACAAAACTCTTGTTTTCCCGGATGGCCCTGAGGTCATCCAGCTGCTTCTCCAGTTCCCTAACACGTTCGTTCAGGAGCTGGACCTGGACACAATTTCTGCAGGTGTGGTTTCCAGAAGCACCAGTGGTGTCCCTGACTTCCCACATCCTGCAGGAAACACACTGCTCCAACATGCCTGCCTATTTTTCAGAAGATAAAAGTCACAATATCGAACAAGTGTAGCCTCCTTGCCTCAGCCTCCTCGCCGTAGACCCTTGAGCCAAAAACTCACACTTACCTCGACAAGGCACTTTCCCCGACTGGCCGCTCCCCGACTGAAAAGGAACGGTGAAAAGGAACATTTAAAACAAATCCCGGGGTACAACCTCGACCATAGTGCGGAGGCCCCTCTGTAGACAGTCAGACAATTCAGACAAGAAAATAACTATCCTTTCATCTATATTACTAAATCTCTGATCTTGACCGCTTTTGGCCGACTGTGCTGCGATTTCCGAGAGAACGCCACCACCTATGGCCGTCATTTTTGGCCACCTTGCTCAGAGCCCCCCTCCACCATATTAGTGCGGAGGATTTTTTCAGTCGATTAAAAATGAGAGAGATATTAATGTTTTTACAAAATTCCCCATTCTCTCTGCTGCCCCCGCTGGCGGCAGGGGGAGGGACTATAAAACCAGGAAGTGTCGTGCCTCACTCAGTCTCTGCCAGACCAGGAAGCGAGAGGGTCACGGCTCTCTGAGCTGCGAATAACACTAAACGCACGCCTACTCCACGGTGAGTCCCCTTGATGCGGCTGTAAAGTGGCTGCAGCTCACAAAATGAATTTTGGTTGTCGGGTGTCTGCAGCCCAATTGTTTGCCTCACCTTTTTTAACAAGTTTGTGTTCACAAAATGAATTTTGGTTGTCGGGTGGCTGCAGCCCAATTGTTTGCCTTGGCTTGGCTTTTAAAATCGTTGCAACAGTTGGATGCCTGCCCAAGCATCCATACAGCCCACAATGCCTACACTAGCCCTCTGGAAACCAGTATCTTCAGCCCGCAACACCCATCCAAGCGCAACAGACAGCCCCCCCACTGGCGAGCAGTATTGGAATTGATGGCGAGGTGGAATGTTGCGTTGGTGACCAGCCCTCCCGTGTGATGCTGGGACCCAACAGGTCCCACTTAGTCTAGTTATTTATTATAAATTAAGAACCCGGGGCTAATCTATAAATGAACTAAGGTTCGGACAAGTGTAGGACAAAAGTTTTTTTAGATAAAGTCAACAGTTTCCCTGCCTGATCTGCCAGCGTGTGATAACACTTAGTTTCCATTTCCCCGTTATCGGGTTAAGTTTCGAGTTTCTATTTCTGGGTCTGACGCTGCAAATAACAAGTTAACATCAACTTCAAGAACTCAAAAAACAACTATTGTCAGGCCAGGTGGCAACTGCAACAAGAGAAACTGCGTTGACTGTTCAGAAGGATTTTTGTCAAAACTGGCCGGTGGTGAAAATAAGTTTTAAGTGAGGACACAAGGGACTGGAGGTGCTGCCTATTTACAGAAACAGATGCAAAAGGGCTGGAGTAACGCAGCGGGTTGGGCAGGGCACCTTGTTTCAGTGAAGACAAGTTAGTTTTAAGTAGCAGACTGGAAGCTGGAAAGGGTGCAGAGAAGGTTTACAAGGATGTTGCCAGGGCTTGGGGTCCTGAGCTATAGGGAGAGGTTGGGCAGGCTAGGACTGTATTCCTTGCAGCGCAGGATGATGATGGGTGATCTTACAGAGGTGTATAGAACCATGAATACAAATAGTGCTTACACAGAGTCTTCTACCCAGAGTTGGGGAATCAAGAAACAGGGGATATTGGTTTAAGATAAGAGGGGAAAGATTTGATAGGAACCTGAGGGGGGAATGTTTTCACAGAGGGTGGTGGGTGTATGGAACGAGCTGCAGGAGGAGGTAGTTGAGGCTGGGACTATCGCAATGTTTAAGAAACATTTGGAAGCTCATTCCACACAGCTACCACTCTATGAGTAAAGAAGTTCCCCCTCATGTTACCCCTAAACTTCAGTCCCTTAATTCTCAAGTCATGTCCCCTTGTTTGAATCTTCCCTACTCTCAGTGGGAAAAGCTTTTTCCACGTCAACTCTGTCTACCCTCTCATCATTTTAAAAACCTCTATCAAGTCCCCCCTTAACCTTCTGCGCTCCAAAGAATAAAGCCCTAACTGTTCAACCTTTCTCTGTAACTTAGTTGCTGAAACCCAGGCAACATTTCTAGTAAATCTCCTCTGTACTCTCTCTATTTTGTTGACATCCTTCCTATAATTAGGCGACCAAATTGTACACCATACTCCAGAATTGGTCTCACCAATGCCTTGTACAATTTTAACATTACATCCCAACTTCTATACTCATTATACATAGAAACGCAGGTATTTACTGCGCAGGTGCAGCTGACGGGCACGGCAAGTGGAAAGAGATTTATGAAAGCTTATAAATATGAATACACTTAAAATATGATGACTCATTTAAACGATAACAGATGAGATTTACTTCCCTCAATCTTGGTTGTTGCGTCTCTTGTTGTGTTCTGTGGCCGGGGGAGGGGGACGGCTTCAGGCGGGGGCTACTGGCCCAACACTGTCGTGGCCTGC
The DNA here is from genome assembly GCF_010909765.2 of Amblyraja radiata. Taxonomy (NCBI): domain Eukaryota; kingdom Metazoa; phylum Chordata; class Chondrichthyes; order Rajiformes; family Rajidae; genus Amblyraja; species Amblyraja radiata. Next base: position 3,094,009 of record NC_045962.1, read on the forward strand.
CGCTGCCGCTGCCGCTCCCCATCAGCTTCAGGCGGGGAATGGGAGGAGAATCCTGCAGCTGGGGACGGCTTTAGGAGGGGATCGGCGGGAGCATCCTCTAGCCGGTGGAGAGGGATGGCTTTAGGCGGGGTCTGGTGGAGGGGGGAAGCATCCTACAGCTGGGGACGGGGACGGCTTCAGGCAGGGGGAGGTGTAACGCTGCCATGGCCTACCGCCGTGTGGCGGGGTGAGTGTGTGGTGGTGCAGGGTGTCGGGTGGAAGGATTGTGGGGGGATGGGAGGGTGTGGGCAGGGGTGGAGTGGCGGGGAGGGGGTGTGTGGTGGAAACAGGAAAATAACCAAGATGAAGTAGTTTAGTTTATTGGTTATAGATAGATAGATGAAGTATAATGAGTCGAACAAGTTCTGAAAACGTCACGTTTTTCATGTTCTTCAGAGATGCTGCCTGTCCTGCTGAGTTACACGAGCATTTGGTGTCTTTCTTTGGTAAATGGGCATCTACAGTCCTTGTTACTGCCACCTTCTATATTGTACTCATGAGGATTTTTCAACGTATCCAAAAAAATAATTAGTCCAATCAAGTGAACGTGAATTCCTTATGATCCTTTCAACGCAGTCCAACGAAAAATCAGCATAATTATCAAATAGTTGTGTGGAAGAAATGACTGAGAGGGAAATTAAAGGAAAAACAGAGACTTTGAGGTTTGCTTCAAGAGATTTTATTGCATAATATTATGGAGAGATGGCGGCTGTTAACTGCTCACCAGTTCTCTGACTTTACAGCAGAATTAGCCGACAGTTATACTGTGCAGTTAACCTAGTTTTATTTTGTGTTAGATACAAATGTACGAAAATATACTTCGTCCTTGGCTATATGTTTTCCTATAACTATCATCCACTACATGGGTATTAATGATTTCATTAGTCATAATATAGTTTATATTTATGTTAATCTTATTCAACAACAGATGGTTAATATGTCAAACACGGTGGAGGCCGGTTCTCTGGATACTTTCAAGAGAGAGCTAGATAGGGCTCTTAAAGATAGCGGAGTCAGGGGATATGGGAAGAAGGCAGGAATGGGGTACTGATTGGGGATGATCAGCCATGATCACAGTGAATGGCGGTGCTGGCTCGAAGGTCCGAATGGCCTACTCCTGCACCTATTGTCTATTGCCCCAGTTGCATTTGCGGATATTAGTCACATAAGATCGCCTGGATGAACAGGTGGTGGGAAAATGGTCCACTGTCGTGCCACTGCCCCCTCTCAGAGCGAATCATAAGCCCCCATTTACGGCAACATTTCTACGCTACAGGTGGTCTAATGTAACTTCCCACGGCGAAACAGGCTTCCTTATCTCAGTCCTAATGTTGTTATGTTTACATTCACCAAGAGGGAATGCGTCTAAATCTTATTTTGCCGATTCTCACGATCCTCTTCTGCACCTGGTCAACGATAGATGCCAAATGCCACCTCCGCACACACTTTCGTTACCTTGTTCAATTCCGATCAAACTTAAGTAAGAAAGGATATTATTTATTTCGTCCACAGTTTGAAAATCAGTAGCTATGGGCATCCACATTGTCATTTGAACATTGTAAGTGTGTGCACAAGGTGAAGGTTGTAAATAGAGTTTAAACTGCCCAGATAGAGAGCTGAGTGTTGAGCATGTTTGTTGAGGTCTGAGGGGTGTGGGGAATGTGAACTGAGACTGCACAAATGAATGAATGAATGATATTTTATTGTTACATGTACCTATCAGGGTAGGGTACCTCGGTACAGTGAAATGCTTTGTTTTGCACACAACCTAGGCTATACAAGAGTGTCCCCACCTATCTGTCGCTGACCAAGTTACAAAGCGCCAAACAACCTTATCTACTGCCCCTCATGTGGGGATGAACATGCTGAATCGTCCTAATTTGAGGAATGACATTCTTGCTATTGAGGGAGTGCAGCGTATGTTTACAAGGTTAATTCCCGGGATGGCGGGACTGTCATATGCTGAGAGAATGGAGCAGCTGGGCTTGTACACTCTGGAGTTTAGATGGATGAGAGGGAATCTCATTGAAACATGTAAGATTGTTAAGGGCTTGGACACACTAGAGGCAGGAAACGTGTTCCCGATGTTGGGGGAGTCCAGAACCAGGGGCCACAGTTTAAGAATAAGGAGTAAGCCATTTAGAACGGAGACGAGGAAACACTTTTTCTCACAGAGAGTGGTGAGTCTGTGGAATTCTCTGCCTCAGAGGGCGGTGGAGGCAGGTACTCTGGATGCTTTCAAGAGAGAGCTAGATAGGGCTCTTAAAAATAGCAGAGTCAGATAATAGGGGGAGAAGGCAGGAATGGGGTAATGATCGTTGCATCAAAGAAGATCCTGGCATCCAACAATGTGTTGCTATCATCCAAAATGGTGCCACTGAATACCAGGCGTTGTTGGGAGACTGGAATGGTCCAATTTTGCTGAATGTTGCGTTTGAGCTCAGAGACCTTGAAATAAATGTTGTCCGTTAGTCGTAATGAATTACCATCCAGGCCGGTCAAAGTGATTTCAAATGTCTTTCCCTGGCTGTGGAACACAAGCAAAAATGGCAATGAATGAAATGTAGTTCCTTTTCAATTTGGACAAGACACAGAACAAGTGAGTGAGATGGTGGACACCCATTGTTTTGGGCATCATCGGGTGCACTTGCAACACAAGATTTATTCTTTGGAGCGCAGGAGGATGAGGGGAGATCTTATAGACGTGCACAAAATCATGAGAAGAATAGATTGGGTAGATGTACACAATAGGAGCCAACTTAAACACCACATTTCCGCCTGGATAGATCAGGGAGCGATGGTCATGCATGTGGCCTCAATTCACCATTCATTAAAAGTCCAGACCATTGAATATAGTCATAGTCATACCAGCATGGAAATAGGCCCTTCAGCCCAACTTGTCCATGCCGACCAAAATGCCCCATTTACGCTAGTCCCACCAGCCTGCGTTTGGCCCATATCCCTCTAAACCTTTCCATGCAATTCTCCAAATGTCTTTTAAATGTTGTGATCGTACCTGCCTCAACTCCTCCTCTGGCAGAGTCCATAAACACGGTCTACGGTGGGTGGAGGTTGGAGAGTACTCTAGCTAATGGAATGACTGTTCACAAGCCTGATAAAAGAAGGGAAGAAGCTGTTCCTGAGTGTATGGAATGAGCTGCTGGAGGAGGTGGTTGAGATGGATACCATCACAATGCAACATTCCTGAATTGTGGAGTCTGGTCTGTCCATCACACAGACCAGACTCCCCCTGCATCTAACATTTTGCTTTATCGGGTGGGCAGCTAACAGGGTCAAGGACCTTTCTCACCCCAGTCATTCCCACTTCTCCCTGTTCTCATCGGGCAGAAGATCCAAAAGTATTGGAAGCATGTACCACCATACTCAGAAACAGCTTCCTCTCCTCAGTTGTCAGAATCCTGAACATTCCTCCCATAAGCCATGGTGCAGTCCCAATCTTCCAACCTACCTCTTTGCAGACATTGACCGTTGTCTCTGGAACTGTAATGCTACAGTATTCTGCCCTTTAGTATTTTGTTCTTTGCTCTACCTGTTGCACTTGTGCATGGGGTTTAATTGTAATCATAGATTCATAGAGTCTTACGGCATGGAAAGTTGGCCCTTCGGCCCAACTTGCCCACACTGGCCAACATGGACCATCTACACTAGTCCCCCCCCCCCCCCGCCTGCATTTGGCCCATATCCCTCTAAACCTGTCCTATCTATGTACCTGTCTAAATGTTTTGTTCCAAACATAACTCCTCAGGTTCCCATTACATCATCCCCCTTCACTTTACACCTGTGTCTACTGGTTCTAGATTCCCATACTATGGGCAAGAGACTCTGTACATCTACCCGATCTATTCCTCTCATGATTTTGTACACCTCTATAAGATCACCCCTCATCCTCCTGCACTCCATGGAATATAGTTCCAGGCTACTCAACCTCTCCCTATAGCTCACACCCTCTAGTCCTGGCAACATCGTCATAAATCTTCTCTGCATTCTTTTCAGCCTGACAACATCTTTCCCATAACATGGTGGCCAAAACTGTACCCAATACTCGAAATGCGGCCTCACCAAAGTCTTTTACAACTGCAACATGACCTCCCAACTTCGAAATTCAATACTCTGTCTGATGAAGGCCAATGTGCAAAAAAACCCCATGGATGGTGTTGTCTGATTTAATTTGGATAGCATGCAAAGAAAAGCTTTTTCACCATTACCTCGATACATGTGGCAATAATAAACCAATACCAATACATGTTTCCTGTGATATTTTACCTTAACGTCCCAGGAGTTGACATCTTTCACACACTTCTGCTGTAAACAGTACTTGGCCGCTTCTGCCACTAGATCCCATCTCGCTGCTGCAGCAACGTTACCTGTTGGGTCTGCGGGGTCAAGGATCATTGGCCTAAGGGTTCAAACACATAAACATCAGCAGCCCAAACCAATTTTATTAGCTCGATCTGTACACCACAAAATCCTCTGGGAATTATCCCTTGCGCAAACCTTTATGGCTGCTTATCCTTACATCGATTCCTTGTTGCCTCCTGACCTTCTGTACCCTAGACTAAATATTGATGGCGTAGTGGTAGAGTTGCTGCCTTACAGCGCCAGAGACCCCGGTTTGATCCCAACTACGGGTACTGTGTGTATGGAGTTTGTACGTTCTCCCCGTGACCTGCGTGACTTTTCTCCGGGCGCTCTGGTTTCTATCTTTGGGATAAACCAGCCTCTGCAGTTCCTTCCAATTTCAAATAACCTTTCACTGTGCTGTGTTGATTCTAGAATATCCCAGAAAGGGCAAATATGGTTTGAAAGTAACTTACTTTGATTCTTTAAGCTTGTTTTTCATTAATCTGATGCTGTAGTTTGTGGTCCAAAATATGCAAAGGTGTTTGTACTGGACAATCAGTTCCAGAACGGTGCGAAATCCTTCCACGGTGCTGAAATGTTCTTCCTTCTCAGCGCTCTCCCATGCATAGATGATCAGCAGTTCCAGAGCATACTTCGGTGGCAAATCCTCTCCGCTTCTCAGTTGGGGTTTATATGGGCGATGGACATGCTGTTAGATAGAAATAAATCAACATTTGAACCTTCCGCCCTTGAACTCTCTCTTTCTTGTTTGAATAACTTCAGGGCCCGGATAGCTCAGTCGGTAGAGCATCATCCTGACTATGGATGCTGTCTGTATGGAGTTTGCACATTCTCCCTGTGACAGCGTGGTTTTCTCCGGGTTCTCCGGATTCCTCCCACATTGAGGTCAATTGGCATTTGTCCCTGGTGTGTCGGGTAGAACTAGTGTACGGGTGATCGCTGGTCAGCACAGACTCGGTGGGCCGAAGGGCCTGTTTCCACGCTGTATCTCTAAACTACACTTCAGTAATACCACACATTAAAGAACATAATCGCCAAATTAAAGAACCATTCACTGTCTGTTTCCTCTGGTGGAAACTCAACTTTGACATAATTATCATAATTTAACATAATTAACAAAAATATTAGCGAAGGGATGAGAATATTTTATACAATGAATTGTTAAGGTCTTGATTGCGTTGTTTAGTTTAGTTGAGAGATACAGCGCGGATACTGATTCGTTCCAGGATCAGAGACAGGGATGTCAAATTTAACCCAAAGGTGCAAGAGATTGCAAGGAAAAACCTCTGTACAAAGATTTGCTCCATTCTGGAAATCACTGCTTGTAGGGGAGCTGACACAGAATTAATCCGCTTCTACTAAAGGAAGACACAAGGAACTGTAAATGCTAATTTATCACAAAAAAAACAACTCAAAATGCTGCAATAACTCAGCAGGTCAGGCAGCTTCTCTGGAGAATGTGGATAGGAATCTACTCCAACACTTTGTATCTTTTGATTAAACCAGCATCTGCAGTTCCCTGTGTGCCTAGGAACAGATGCACCGTAGAAAGCATGTTATTGGGATGCTTCACAGCATGCTCCCAACAGTCCAAGTTTACCCCAATAAAGACACAAAGTACTGGAGTAACTCCACGGGCCAGGCAGCATGTCTGGAGGTCATGGATCAGTAACGTTTTGGGTTGGGACTCATCTTCAGACTGATTAGAGTACAGGGGACAAAGCCTGGCAAGTGATAGGTGGAGATAGACACAGATAAACAGTGTGAGCATGATGGGGGCTGGATGGGCACTTGAGAGGTCTATAGGGAACAGCAGAGTATGGGTCTAACAAGACTAATTTACTGGTACCTGACATGTGCTTGATTGACCAAACGTTGCCCAACAATGTGATTTGATGTGCACTTGCTCTTCCAAAAGCTATTTAAGTTGCCGAGAACAAAGGGGTACCCGACATGAGAACTAAGTGGGGACCCAGTGGAGGGGGGGATGAAGATGGGACCAACATTAGTCCCTACTGAAGAAGGATCCCAACTTGAAACATCGGAGGGTCCACAGTGTGTGCTGACGGTTGGTCATTGACGTGCTTCCGAGAGAACAAAGAGGGGCCCGGTGTGGGGGCCACCGATAATGCAGAGGGACCATTGGGACTACAAACAACACTTTGTAACTTTGTCAGCACCATATACGTGGCGACTCTGTGCATACTTTGTTTATGGTATGCAAAACAAAGAATTTCACTGTGCCAAGATAGGCACAAAAAGCTGGAGTAACTCAGTGGGATGGGCAGCATCTGAGAAGGAATGGGTAACGTTTCGGGTCGAGACCCTTCGTCAGTCTCGGTCCGAAATGTCACCCATTCCTCTCCAGAGATGCTGCCTGTCCCACTAAGTTACTCCAGCATTTTGTGTCTATCTTCGCTTTAAACCAGCATCTGCAGTTCCTTCCTACACATTTCACTGTGGGATGTCACATGTGATAATGAAGTACTATTCATTCATTCTTTCATTCATTCAACTTAAATAACTGCATACACCTCTTTGTAGAACAATTTCAGCACCAGTCTCTGAATTACCTCAGTATACCAATACTTCACAAGTCGGATAAGACTTTTAAGTTTAGTAGGACGGGCTTTTACAAAGTCCCTCTGAAGTTCGGTGAAACTTGGCGAGAATTCCCCCCCACGTTTTCCAGTTGCAATGAGATCTTTATAGACTTGAGCACGAGTTCTTGTTACTTGACCTTCAGGACAAAAAAGTAAAATTTTATTGCTTAGATACAGACTATGTATGTCATCTTAAACATAATAAGTTATTGACCATTGACAGAACATTATGTAAGCGTTAGAAATGTTTGGGAGCATCCACCTATGTAATTTCTTCAGAATTTCGGCAAAATTCATCCTCCTGATGAGAGCTTTTTCCAACATGTTGGACAGCATCAAAGATGACAAACAAAGATGACACCACATGGAGATCCACAGGTCAGACAACGTCAGCAAGATAATGTTCTAGATGCAGGACTAGGCTTTTGGCTGACCTTGAATGAAAGGCCATTGGCACAATGCAGGCCAAGATCTAGTGAGGATAATGCAGCACATCACTGCAGGATGGTGCACCAATAATGTCTCTATCCCTGATGTACTTGCCCTTCCAATAACACTTCAACTTAGACAACTGCATTCGCATCTTCACACAACAATTTCAGCCTCCAACAGTCTCCAAATATACCTCAGTATACCAATACTTCACAAGTCGGATAAGACTTTTAAGTTTAGCAGGGTGGAACTTTACAATGTTCCTTTGAAATTATTGGAGAGAGTTCTAGAGGATATGATTTATGTTCATTTGGAAAGGCAGAAGCTGATCTGAGATATGGGGTAGGAAGGAGCTGTAGATGCTGGTTTACACCAAAGATAGACAAAAAATCCTGCAGTAACTCACAAGTTCAGGCAGCATCTCTGGAGAAAAGCAATGGGTAACGTTATGGGTTGAGACCCATTTTCACACAGTCTGAAGAAGGTTCTCGACCTTTACTAATTTGTCTGAGATTTTTTGAGTGGGTGACTAAGGATTTATGAAGGTAGGGCAATAGATGTTGTCCATATGGACTTCAGTAATGTATTTGACAAGGTCCCGCATAGCAGGCTAGTGCAGAAGTTTAAGATAGGTGGGATCCAAGATATGCCAGCCAAATGGATCCAAATTGGCTTGGTGGTGGGAGGAACAGAGTAGTGGTGGAAAGATGTTGTACTGATTCCTAAATCTGTGACCAGTGGAATGCCTTCGGTGGAAGAATGTATTTTTTCCTGATTTCAAATCTTTGATCAATGTGCTGGGACCATCAGTGCTGGGACTATTGCTGGTTGTAATATACATTAATGCCTTGGATGCGAACATTGCAGGTATGATGTAAAACATCCCATATTTTTCATTAAACCGGTTATTTTCAATGAGTTCAAAGCCTCATACCTAAGGCATCAAATGCAGGGAGAACATCGACCTCAACAAAATCAGACGATCTTGTGGATTTAAACTGGAAGTTGAGGGAGCGAGGAGGAGAAGAACTGTGATTTATTTTGGGCGGTGTCATTTTGATCTGATGTCCAATGTTTTTCTCATATTTCAACAACAGATCAGAAATGACTCTCAAAATTTCAGTCCGGTTTCCCGTTTGGTCTTCAAAACTCTTGAAGTTGTTGAGAAAGACAACCAAATCTGCATCAGCGCCATTTTTTACAGCTGTTCCTTTTCCAAGGGATCCACCCTAAAAGAGATAAAACAACAATGCAACCTTTTAAATAAATGATTTTTCTTTTTTTTTAGTTTAGAGATACAGCACCTAAACAGGCCCTTTGGCCCACTGAGTCCGTGCTAACCATGTCTTTGGAGTATGGGAGGAAACCAGAGCACCCGGAGAAAACCCACGTGGTCAAGGGGAGAACATACAAACTGCGTACAGGCAGCACCCGCAGTCAGGATCAAACCTGGGTCTCTGGCACTGTAAGACAGCAACTCTACCACTGCACCACCGTGCCAGCCCTAATTCCATTTGTCAAATGCACTTGTACTCCAATTAGGCCTAAATCACTACATCGCAACTCACTTTTTATCAGTTTGGGTCAGACACCACCGGGTGGCGCCAGCAATTGCTGCCTCGCCAACAGTCTATCTGTCCTTTCCTTCTTTGTGTTGAAATAGTATGTGTTAGATGGATGTTTTTAGTCTTCTTTAACTTGTTTTATGTGGGGGGGAGATTGGGGCAAACTTTTTCTAGTCTCTTAGCTCGACTGAGTTGCGATTTTTTTCCGTATCGTATCTCCGTCCGCACCGCGGCCTAACATTGAGGAGTTGACGGCCTCTGCTGGAGATGGACTTTTCAAAGCTCCACCGTGGTCGCCCACGGGACTTTAACATCGCGGAGCGCGCGATCTCTTTGCCAGGGGTCGACCTCAGAGCTTCAAATGTGGGTGTTTGTGGACTTAGCATCACGGAGCCCGTGGTCTCTGGTCATAGACCGAATTCGGGAACTCCAAGCCGCAGGAGTTTCGACCACCCCAACGCGGGAGTTTCGAGCGCCCTGACTGTGGATGGTTCGACTGCCCCAACGGCAGGAGAATAAAGAGCAAGAAGATTGCACTTTATTGCCTTCCATCACAGTGAGGAGTTTTCATATGGCTGTATGGTAATCCGCATATCACTGTGCCTTCATTCAAGGTTTCAAGGTCAGTTTATTGTCACATGTACCAATTAAGGTGCAGTGAAATTCAAATTACCACACAGCCATACTAAAAAAAACAACAAAACACACAAATACATTAAAATTAGCATAAACATCCACCACAGTGGATTCCCCACATTCCTCACTGTGATGGAAGGCAATAAAGTCCAATCTACTTCCTCTTTATTCTCCCGCGGTCAAGGCAGTCGAACCATCCGTCAGGGCAATCGCAGCTCCCGCAGCCGGAGGTTGAACCCCATGCTCCGGGGCGACCGAACCTCACGTGTCGGGGCGACCGAACCCCACGTGTTGGGGCGATCGAACCCCACGTGTCGGGGCGACCGAACCCCACGTGTCTGGGCGATCGAACCCCACGTGTCGGGGCGATCGAACCTCACGTGTCTGGGCGATCGAACCCCACGTGTCGGCGCGACCGAACCCCACGTGTCTGGGCGATCGAACCCCACGTGTCGGGGCGACCGAACCCCACGTGTCTGGGCGATCGAACCCCACGTGTCGGGGCGACCGAACCTCACGTGTCGGGGCGACCGAACCTCACGTGTCGGGGCGACCGAACCCCACGTGTCGGGGCGACCGAACCCCACGTGTCGGGGCGATCGAACCTCACGTGTCGGGGCGATCGAAGCTCCCCTGTAAGGGTGATCAAAGCTCCTGCGTCGGGACAGATGAAACTCCTGTGGCTTGTAGTCCCCGATGTTGGTCTCTAAGCAGAGACTGCGGGCTCCGCGATGTTAAATTCATGCAGGCGCCCACGGTTGGAGCCCCAAAGACGATCCCCCGACAGGGGTCGCGAACTCCGTCATGGTTAGTCCGCAGGCTCCCGCAATGCAGCTCTCGGTCAATCTCCAACAAAGGCCGCCAACTCCACGATATTTGGCCGTAGTGCGGGCGCAGATATGATACAGTAAAAACAATTACATCTCCATCGAGGTAAGAGATTAGATAAAGTTTCCCCCAACTCCACCCCCCCCCCTACATAAAACAAGCTAAAAAACATCCATTTAACACAAACGAAACAGACACAAAGAAGGAAAGGACAGACAGACTCTTGGCGAGGCAGCCATTGCAGGCTACACGTGACATTTGAAATATGATTCCAGGTGGGAGCAGATGAAATGGGTGAGATCATATCTTGACAACTGTGTTTCACTTTGCTACAGACTTACAGGATTGAGAGACGACCTGATCTAGATGTTTTATGGGATATTGCACATTCAATCAATCACAATCATTATCACAATAATACGTTATTAGCCAAGTATGTTTTGCAACATACGAGGAATTTCATTTGCCAAGTCAGTCATACAAATAGAAAGCAACAGAACACACAAAATATATTTTAACATAAACATCCACCACATTTACTCCTCCACATTCCTCACTGTGATGGAAGGTGAAAAAAAGTTCAAATCTCTTCCCTTCTTTGTTCTCCCACGGTCGGGAACCTCGAGCCTTCCGTTGACGGAACGATCTTGACTCCGTAGCCGGCGGAGTTTGGGCCCACCGCTTCGTGGCGATCAGCTCCTGCATCGGGGGAATGTCAGCTCCCCCGCGCCGGTGATCGGACCTCTCGTCGGGGCTGGTCGAACCTTCCACGGTGTTAGAGCTTCCCGACTTGGCCTCTCCTGTGACTGCTAGCTCACGATGGTACAGTCCGCAGCCCGTGGTTGGAGCGATCCCAGGCAAGAGATCGACTCTGATGTTAAGTTCACATCCTGCAGTGGGGCCCAAAGTCAGTCCGAGAAGGCCTCCATCTCCATGATCGATGGTAGGCCGCAGAGCGACCGGAGATACGATCCAGAAAAATAATCACATCTCCGGCAGGGTAAGAAAATTGAAAAAAAAGTTTCCCCGTCCCCCTGGCCCCACATAAAACAAACCGGAGAACATTTACACGAACTATTAACACACCCTAAAAAAAAAGATTAATAAAAGACGAAAAAACTATTTGCAGGGCTGCCAAATGTGCGGCGCCCCCTGGGGGTCTCAATAAGGGCGATGCAGAATATCTATCATCTCTGGCGGGGACAATGTACAACTAAGTATGCCAATTAGAAGCAAATCTAAGATGTTTTCTTGTTATTATTTGGCGCCAGTTTCCTCCCACATTCCAAAGATGTACAGGTTTGTAGGTTAATTACTTCAGTAAATTGTAAATTTCCCCAGTGTGTAGAATAGTGCTAGTATATGGGGTGATTGTTGGTTGGTGTGGACTCGGTGGGCCGAAGGGCCTGTTTCCACATTCTTCAAATGTTGTTGAAATTTGGAGTTTACCCTTGTAGTACAGTGTCTGCGCAAGGTCATTTGGAAGAATGACAAATAATTGATTGAAATATGAAGGGTTACTGGAATAAACTGGTTCAACCACTGATAAACCATCATTTAAATGAGCCTGTTGGTCTATTTCTGTTTGATCAGAAATGTGGGCAGCACAGTGGTGCAGCAGGAAGAGCCGCTGCCTCACAACGCCAGGGACCTGGGTTCGATCCTGACCAGGGGTGCTGTCTGTGTGGAGTTGGCACAATCTCCATGTGACCGTGTGGGTTTCCTCTGGGTGCTCCGGTTTTCACCCAAATCCCAAACGCGTGCAGATTTGGAGGTTATGTGGCAGGTGTAAAATTGCCCCTAATTTGTTTCAGCTTCAGTTCAGTCTAATGTCACGTGTACCGAGACGTGTACTGGAAAGGCAACACAGCAACACACTGTGGAATGCGAAGGGCTAGTCAGAGCACTAAAGATGACATGGCCATCCACTGCAGACAAGAAGTTTCCAGCCGTAATCATTTTTCATACCACTTGACTCTGACTTCTGCGGCCAAGAGGGTGGGGTTGTTACAGTTCAACAGCTTGTGGTGGGAGATTGCAACCTTCACGTGGTCCACCCTGTCTCAACGAATGCAATCAACCTGGCGTGCACAAACAGGAGATCAAACAGAACAAGTTGTCGTGCAACTTTAGGCTGTGCACGCCACACGCAAGAAGAAGAAGTGCAACAGCTTCTCCACCTTAAACCCATTCACGCACAGGTTTTTGTGCAGCCCTGGACTCGTGAGCCATGTCAGAACTCACCAGAATTGAGACTGCACAACCCGCCATCATCGTTACCGATGGGCCACCACCACTGAGGTACAGTGAAAAGCTTTTGTTGCCTGCTATCCAGTCATCAGAAAGACAATACATGATTACAATCGAACCATTCACAGTGTATAAATACATGATAAGGGTAGCAATTGGACGATAAGTGGAATAACATAGAACAAGTGTGAATGGGTGAATAACGGTCGGTGTGGACTCGGTGGGCAGAAGGGCATTTTTCCACGCTGTATCTCTAAATTAAATACATGGTTATTAACTTATCCTGTGTTTGAGATGGCTCGACCTACTAGAGTTGTCTTGAACTCACAAAAGCCTCAATACCAGGCAGGTATGAATCCTGGCAGTGGGTATCTCTGGGTTAGTTGTCAAGGGTAGAATATCATGACCAAGGTTGAACACTGTGATAATAACTCTACATATGTTCATGTCATAGGAGCAGAATTAGGCCATTCAGCCCATCGAGTCTACTCCGCCATTCAATCATGGCTCAATCTTTCTCTCTCAACCCCTTTCTCCTGCCTTCTCCCTGTAACCTTTGACACCCTGACACCCTAATCATGAACTTGTCAATCTCCACTTAAAAAAATCTCCGATGACTTGAGTTCACAACCGTCTGTGGCAACGAATTTCGTAGATTTACCACCCTCTGCCTAAAGAAATTCCTCCTCATCTCCTCTCTAAAGGTACGTCTTTGGCAGGAGAAATCAGGAGCAAGCACTTTTATTTTAGAGACGGTGACCGTTGATCACCCGTTCACACACAACTGGGAGAAAGACATTTTTTAAGCAATTAGAATTGAGATTGCAGAACTCAGACTTGCACCAGTGATCCTGGGACCTTCTTTGTTTACAACTTAGTAACATGGTCTATTTCCGATCAGTGTACAATTCTGTCATCTCACCTTCACAGCTTTACTGATTTTGTAGGGACATTGTTCCTTTAAGAAAGTACAAATCTTGTCAATGGTCTCAGCCACTTGGTTCAAAAACCTTTCATCAGGTTGGAGATTTTCGTAAATGTATGTGTCCAGATTGCGGGGATGTACTTGAAACAAACCCATAATTCTTTTCTGTAATAAAAGAAAATGTAGAATTCAGCAAATTTAACTTCGATAGGAGCTCTGAAGAGAATCACAAAATGGTTAAGGTATGAAAAGAGATCACAGTATACGGAGTCAATGCCAAGTCTGAGGTCACAAAGTGCTGGAGGAACTCAACAGGTCAGGCAGCATCTGTGGAGAGAATGTATTGGCAATGTTTCCAGTCACAGTCATACAGTGTGGAAACAAGCCCCTCAGTCTAGCTTGCACACACCAATCAGCATGTCAATCTACACTAGTCCCACTTGCCTGCATTTGGCCCATAGCCCTCTAAACCTGTCCCATCCATGTACCTGTCTAAATGTTTCTTAAACGTAGTACCTGCCTCAACTACCTCCTCCGGCAGCTTGTTCCATACGCCCACCACCCTCTGTGTGACAAAGTTACCCCTAGGACTCCTATTCAATCTTTTATACAGAGGCAGTGGGAGCTGGACAAGGGACTGTAGAAAGAACCAGAAGCTATGGCCTCCGAATGAAGGGGAAAGGATTCATGAGGAATCTGAGGGATAGCTTTTTCACACAAATGGTGGTGGGTGTGTGGAACGAGCTGCCAGAGGAGGCAGTTGAGGCTGGGACTATCCCAACGTTTAAGAAACATTTAGACAGGTACATGGATAGGACATGTTTGGAGGGATATGGGCCAAACGCAGGCAAGTGGGACTAGTGTAGCTGGGACATGTTATGTGGGCATGTTGAGCCCATGGTTCCCACGCTGTATCACTCTATGACTCTATGAACCATTCGCTATTAATAAGGGGGGGGGGGTTAGTACAAGTAAACAATAATCACTTTCAGCCACTGGGGCAGGGCCATCTTAACAGCATTATAGGCCCCCGGATAAAGCAGTGCACTGGGGCCCCTACCTACACATTTAGTTTTCGTTCCCGTTTTTTCACATCGCTATAATCTGAATCTGAACACCTACTCCTGGCTTTCAATTGGTATTCACTAAATTTGTCTCTAATTTCCTGAAGATGGGTTTTCAGAGACTCAAGAAGATTCTTGGCAACAAGTATGTTTACATCCTCTGACTGCAGGACCTTGCTTGTTTTGTTCACTCTTTCAAGGATGTCATTCCAAAGAATTGTGAGAAAGATCGTATCCACGTTCTCCATTTTCTCACTCAATCCTCCTGCCTCTCGCCTTGTGTTCACTTCCTCTTCAGTGTCAGCTGATACACAATCCAGTGCATGTTTAATTTTCTCCAAACCCCCACACAGAGCACGAACAGCATCAAAATGTGACGACTATCTCGTGTCAGACAGACGCTTGACCACAACATTTGTTGCTAAAGATGATGCCAGAATATTCCATCGACGTGTAGAAGCAGAGAAAAGGGAATATAGACACTGAACAAAGTCAAAGAATGTTAGTCTGTAGACAACACTCTGCCACATTTACACCCACCAAGTTCAGGCTGTGTCCAGCACAGGGGACATAGATGGCGAACTCATCCAGGTGATGAATCTGTGCTTGCAATCCAGTATAGTGTCCAGACATATTTGAAGCATTGTCATACAACTGACCACGGCAGTTTGATAGTGGAATTTTGTTCTCATTAAGGCAATCCACAACAGTGTCTGCTAGATTCTTTGCTCCATGTGAAAAGATGGGTATGAACTTAAAGGCTCACATCCTCGAATGTACCGGACAATGTACCGGTCAGTTGTTCAGTGTGTGAGAAGTCTGGAGTGGAATCCACACTTATTGAAAAATATTTTGACTCTTTTATTTCTCACAAATGTTTGCTGATAAGTACGATGGGTTCCCCTTTCCAGGATTTCCAGTTCTGTAGCGAGTGAGATACGTGTGGTTGCAGAGTTGACCGTGATACTAAATCAGAGGTAAAGATTATAGAGGAGCAAGATAAACCACTCGACGAAAAAGCTGTAGTACGGTCCTGGGCTCATGGGTAATTTGTGGCGCGCCATTTTGGGAATCATAGATATTAGGGTTTTTTTTTAATGGGCATCTGTCATGGCGCCCAAATCTACACGCGTAGCGAGCCATTCTGCTATAGTGCTCGAATCGCCAATGTAAGCGATTCAAGCACTTTATAGCAGTGTTTCTTCAGGTTCCCCACTAAAGACGAAAGGTAAGAACAAATTAGAACTTTCTGTCTTGAGGCCGATCTCTTCCTATAGCTCAGATCGCGGAGCCGGGGGTCGCCAGAAGAATTGCTCCAATCGCTGGCCCGCGGACTATAACACTCTGAAGCCGCGGTGTGTGGAGCTTCTAGTCGCGGGGGCAGCGTGCACTTTCCCTCGCATAGTCTGGGATTCCTCGCCGGAGAAAAGCGCCGGCCTGTGGCCTATAACATCATGAAGCCCCGGTCTCCGGTAGGAGGCAGCCGATTCAGGACCTCCAAGCCGCGGAGATCCCGAATCCGGTTTGAAATAATGTTTAAAATACAGGATAAATTGTGTTAAATATACACAATGTACACGAATTAATTGTGTTTAAGCCGGTTTTAAATAATGTTTAAATATACACGATAAATGCTATTAAATATACACAATGTTGGTATATCCCTTTTATCTCTTTTTTTACTTTTAATACATCTTCTGTTTTCTTTTTCTCTTTTTCTTTTTCTATGGCTTACTTCTTAATTCTTTTTCGAATTTTTCGTGTCTAAGGGTCTCTTTTGATCACTCTTTCACACACTTACTATCCTATTTCACTCTCTTTACTTTTCTGCTTTATAAAGTTTAAAATATGAAGTGGTACAGGAAATGTATTATGTTATTTTTGGCAAATTATTGTAATGTACACTACTAATAAATAAAATTATTTAAAAATAATATATATATACACACAATGTACACGGATCAATGGTGTTTAAAATACATGATAAATGGTGTTAAATATACACAATGTACACGGATCAATGGTAGACAAAAATACTGGAGCATTTTTGTCTACCTTTGATATTCCAGCATCTGCAGTTTCTTCTTAAACAATAATAAAGGTATCAATTTTTACACTGCTGTACATTTTTGGTTTTGTTCTTGTCGTAAGGCATGCATGGTATTGTAAGCTCTTCTACATTTAAGATAAATCAAGTCAAGTCAAGAGAAGTTTATTGTCATGTGTCCCAGATAGGACAATGAAATTCTTGCTTTGCTTCAGCACAACAGAATATAGTAGGCATGAATACAGAATATATTCAGTAGGCATAAATTGACCTACTAGAGGAAAAATGCATCTTCAATATACATGTCTCTCCCCCCCCCCCCCCCGAAAACAATTGCAATTAAGTGACATATCATCCATTCTGCAGTTATGTAGTTATAATCAGATTTGTTCTTATAAGTTAATTCTATATGATATTTTACTGTAATTTCAGATGTTGACAGTGGGTCCAGAATACTTGTTGATAAGATCTCCTATAGGGAACTACGGAGTACTTGTCAAAGAACTGCCGTCTTTGTTCTGAACACCCTGTATATCTCACACATAAAACAATAAATTATGTAAATCTTACCATAAGTGACAAAAATAAAAAGTGTTATCCTTGTTTATGAAATTTATTGTAGAACGATTTGAAAATGAGTGGATTGATGCAATATACTGCTAACCTACAAATGTTTAGTTATGAGATATTCACATTTAAAAACTCACTCAGAGCTCGGGTGGCTGCGAGCGGCTGCCGGGCCCGGACAGCGGAACTGCAGCTAGACCCGGGGCTTGCAGGTGACCTGGGAACTGCAGCTAGTCCTGGAGGGTCCTGGCCCCTAGGCAAAAAAGGCTGCGGACCCCTGGACTAAACCAAACCCTCGATTCTGTCCCGCCATCATTTTTTCAAAATTTAGCAACTCAAATAGTGGTGCGTCTTCATTGCCGGGAAATACGGTAACTCATTTCCCTCAAATATACGTAGATTTCCCTCAAATATATGTTAAATTAAAAACTAAACTATGGTAGCAATGCAGTTTTCATGTCTCATGCTCGCACTTCTCCATCAATGTAGGTATGTATACACTATATTTCTTTACACTAACATAGAATGAAAAAATATCTTGGCATGTGTTCATTTTTATTTATTCATAATATTAGGATTTCAGAGAGAGAGGTTGAATGAAAGAAAAAAAAGTTCAACAAAATTGGGAGATCACAAGAAAGAAGCTAGAGAAACATACATATGTGTGTGTTATATATTTATATACATATATATCACACATATATACGCATCATATTTTTGGTTGTCAGGTGGCTGCAGCCCAATTGTTTGCCTCGCCTTTTTAAAAAGTTTGTCTTCAACAGTTTGCCAATGCCAATGTCCACATCATCAAAATCAACATGAATGCTAAATGCATTTCGTTGTCTCTGTACTGTACACTGACAATGACAATTAAAATTGAATCTGAATATTGTTCATTATCTTTAGTAAAACACATGCTAAATATGCATTTTCCTATAACAAATATTTATAGTTTAGTGTAGTATTTATTTATTGACAGCAAGTCACAACATACATAGATTAGCATGGGGCCCCGGCAACTAACTGCCCAATGTGCCCATGTATTAAGACGGTATTGCGTTGCAGTTGTTTTGGCGGCTTGCTCCGGAGCAGTGGCGGGACATTGAGCGCTCGGTACCGGGGTCGGCAGCGACTCTCTGCCGATGCTCTCTCCGGACTTCTCTCGCCTCGTCTCGTCCTTCTCTCGGTCTGAGGATGGACCCGGCGAACTGGCAAGAGACCCGGACAGGCGGCACCTCGGTGCAAATTCAGGCAACGCCAATGAACTGAATATATATATATATTTTAAACGCAAGGAACTGCAGATGCTTGTTTACCAGAAAATGAAAGACACAAAGTGCTGGAGTAACTCAGCAGGTCAGGCAGCATCTCTGGAGAACACGGATACGGTAACATATTAGATAATTGATTTAACATGGATAATTGGGAACAGTGTTTGTCTTTCAGTGAAACTGCAACAGTTCATTCAGGAACTAACAGAGTTAAACACGGTGTAATGACATTAATAATATTCCCGTTCAATTTTCATTTCATGCAGTTCATTGTTCATGGCATTCCGTTAAACGTTTATGACTTTAGATTATAGACTGAAGAGAAGCAGCGTGGAATCAGGCCGTTCGGCCCACCGTGCCGTACTGACCAGCGATCAAGTGGTAAACTTCACACTGGGGACAATGTACAGAAACCAATTAACCTACAAACCTGCACGTCTTTGGAGTGTGGGAAGAAAACGGAGAAAACTCACGGGGTCACAGGGAGAACGGACAAACTCCGCACAGACAGCAGGTCCTTAGTCGGGATCGAACTCGGGTCGCTGGCGCTGTGAGGCAGTAACTCTGCCGCCCTAATATTGTGTGTTTATCTGTACAATTGTGCATCAGATTCGTGTAAAAGAATCCCACAAACTAAAGACAACTCACCTTCACTGTGCACAGGCTTTGGTTCCTGCTGGGAATGAGCCCAATTTGTCCAGCAGGGAAGTTAATGTTTGTTGGTTTCTATTCACTTCTGTTCGGGTTGAGTTTCGATCCAGGATTGTGACATCTGTCAGAAGCAAAGCTACTGGTGTCTTTGGCCTCAGCAGTGGGCAGCGAGCTGATGCCAAGTCCCGCCCCCAACCCTCAACCTCCGCCGGCCATTGGCTGGATCCGCTCCTCCTGCGGTTCCACGCGGGGTGATTGGCCGAGCGGGCCGTCACTCAGTGGCCTGGGTGGGCGGGGGGAGGGACAATAGACAATAGACAATAGACAATAGGTACAGGAATAATAATTATAATAATACATTTTATTTATGGGCGCCTTTCAAGAGTCTCAAGGACACCTTACAAAAATTTAGCAGGTAGAGGAAAAACATGTAAGGGGAATGAAATAAATAGTAGAGACATGACTAGTACACAAAGTAAAGACAGAATTCAATTCAAAACACAGTATGAGGCAATTAATGCACAGATGAAAAGGGAGGGGGACGTGGGGCTAAGGATAGGCAGAGGTGAAGAGATGGGTCTTGAGGCAGGACTGGAAGATGGTGAGGGACACGGAATTGCGGATCAGTTGGGGGAGGGAGTTCCAGAGCCTGGGAGCTGCCCTGGAGAAGGCTCTGTCCCCAAAACTGCGGAGGTTGGACTTGTGGATGGAGAGGAGACCGGCTGATGTGGATCTGAGGGACCGTGAGGGTTGGTAGGGGGAGAGGAGGTCAGTGAGATATGGGGGGGCCAGATGGTGGAGGGCAATCGAGAGCACATTAACCAACGGCATCACTTCCTGGTTCAGGAGCTGCAAGGCGTACGAACGGCACCAACTTGACAGGATTGTGAAGACCGCCAGCAGGATTATTGGTGCTCCACTCCCTTTCTTGCTGGACATATACAGGAAGAGATGTATCAACAGAGCCATCTCCATCATCAAAGACCCCTACCACCCATCGCATCACATATTCTCCATCCTGCCATCGGGGAAGAGGTACAGGAGCATTAGCTGCAAAACCAGCAGGATGCTCCTCAGCTTCTTCCCGCAGGCTATAAGACTGTTAAACGGACTTTGCCCCCTGCCAAAGTATCGCGCACCAACCACCAACCTGGACAGAGCCACTGTCGTGCCGCTGCCGATCGGAACGCCTGTTGATGTTTAGTTGAGAGTAGTGTTAAACTTGTTCATGATATATGTATTTTTATTTCTATTTATTTTTTACTGCACACTGAATGGACACTGGTTTGAGTAACGTTTTTTTGTTTCCTCTGGGTATGTGAGTACTCAGGAAAATAACAATAAAGATATACAATACATCCTCACTGTGATGGAGCCAAAGTCTTAGTTTCCGTCTCTTCCCTCCTTGTTCTCCCTCTGCGCTGAGGCGATCGATCCAGGCCGGAGATGCCGCCCTCCAGTCCAGCGGACCTCCGTGGTGATGTCGCCGCCTCTCTCTCTTGAAAGCATCCAGAGAACCGGCCTCCACCACCCTCTGAGGCTGAGAATTCCACATACTCACCACTCTCTGTGAGAAAAAGTGTTTCCTCGTCTCCGTTCTAAATGGCTTACTCCTTATTCTTAAACTGTGGCCCCTGGTTCTGGACTCCCCTAACATCGGGAACATGTTTCCTGCCACTAGCGTGTCCAAGCCCTTAACAATCTTATATGTTTCAATGAGATACCCTCTTATCCTTCTAAACTCCAGAGTGTACAAGCCCAGCTGCTCCATTCTCTCAGCATATGACAGTCCCGCCATCCCGGGAATTAACCTTGTAAACCTACGCTGCACTCCCTCAATGGTCGGTGGGGGCGCTGCAATGGCGGCAGCCCTGTCAGCAGCGCGTTAGTTTTTTCAACTTTTTTTATTTTTTTAGTATGTTTTAAAGTATGTTTTTTAATGTTTCTTTGTGTGTTTTGTGTGGGGGGTGGTGTGGGGGGGTGAGGGGGAAACCGTTTCGGCCGCCTCCTCCATGGAGAGGTGACTTTTTCCAGGTCGCCTCCCCCGTGGCCTAACAGCAAGGATCGGCGCGGCCTTTCCCGGAGACGCGCCCGGGGCTTCAGCGGCGGGCGCAGCGTGGACTCTCTGCGTGGAGCGGGCGAGCCCTCGCTGGGGCTCGCTGGAGGAGAGCGCTCCGTTTCGCTGGCCCGAGGCAGCCGGCAGCCTGAAGCCGCGGTCTGCAGATTTCCAGCTGGCGCGGCGTCTGCAGCCCGGGATTCCTCGTGGGGGACCCGGGGGAAGAAGAAGCCATCAATGCCGGCCCGTGGCCAACTTCTACCGCGGGCGCGGTGGCGACTTACCATCACCCCTGGAGGGGAGCTTCGACCGCCGGCCCTGCGGTCTGCGGTGCTTCTGGCTGCGGCGCGGCGGGGACTTTAAATCTTCGACCGCCGGCCTGCGGCCTACACCAACTTAAAGCCGCGGTCTCCGGTGGGGAAGAGCCGACTCTGGACTTACCTGGACTTGTACCTTGTCCTTTTACCATCTGGACGCCCACAGCAACGGCTGCGGAGGGTTGAGGTCCCGACCACGGGGGAAAATGGAGGAGGACTGGCCAAATTGTGTGCCTTCCACCACAGTGATGAATGCTGAGGTGGATGTTTATGTTAAATTTTTATTGTGTTTTTGTGTTTGTTCTTTATAATTGTACCGCTGCTGACATATTCATTTCACTTGCACTTATGTGCAATGTGACAAATAAACTGTATTGTATTGTATTGTATTGTATTGTATTGTATTGTATTGTATTGTATTGTATTGTATTGTATTGTATTGTATTGTATTGTATTGTATAGCAAGAATGTCCTTCCTCAAAATAGGGGACCAAAACTGCACACAATACTCCAGGTGTGGTCTCACTAGTGCTCTGTACAACTGCAGGAGGACCTCTTTGCTCCTATATTCGATTCCTCTTGTTATGAAGGCCAACATGCCATTCGCTTTCTTCACTGCCTGCTGTACCTGCATGCTTACTTTCATAGACTGGTGTACGACCCCCAGATCCCATTGTACTTCCCCTTTTCCCAACTTAACGCCATTTAGATAGTAATCTGCCTTCCTATTTTTGCTACCAAAGTGGATAACCTCACATTTATCCGCATTAAACTTCATCTGCCATGTTGGCGGCGCGACTCACCCGTTGCAGCGGCCCCTACAGCCTGTCTGTCTTTTTTAAAATTTTTTGTCTAGTTAAATGTAGTGTTGGTGTTTTTTTTTTTTTTTGTTTATTTTATTAGAAGTTAATACAATACAAAACAATACAGTGGCACCTAATTTTAGGTGCCAACTATGTCATACCGTAATCCATTCTATGTACAACCTCTAGTTTTATGTTATGAGTAGGCAAGACAAGAAAAAGAAAACAATAGAAAGGGGAAAGAGTGGAAAAATAGATGGTAGAGAGTAGAAAAATGTGAAGTGTGGATATAAAAAATAAAAATAAAAAAATAAAATAAAAAAGAAAAGGTGGAAAGTAGAAATAGAAGAAAAGGCCCCTTAAAAGAGAATTTTTCAAATCTATATTCGGAGATGTAGATCTATCCACGTCATGAACTGAAATCAGCAATCCTTATGGTACCGCTGCATCACATGATTCCAAAAAGTCGATGAAAGGAGACCAACTCCTTAAGAATTGGTCATATTTATCTATTAGTCGGAGTCTCATTTCTTCAAGGCGTGCTATGTCCATCATATTCCTAATCCACATTTTAACAGTTGGTATGGTTGTATTTTTCCAAAATTGTTTTTTGATACTAGTTTTAAATGTGTATATGTGGGGGGCGGGGGCGGGGGGGGGGGAGGGGGAAACCGTTTAAAATCTCTTCCCTGTCTGGGAGACCCGACCTTTTCCCTGCCGGGTCTCCGTTGTCGTTGGGGCCTAGCACCGTGGAGCGGCCTCCAACCTGAACGACCCGGGGGCTCGGGAGACTGCGGAGCTGCGGACTACTCATCATCGTGGGGCTGGCCGGCCTCGGAGCGTGGGGAGCGGAGGTGACTCGCTGCTGCGACTTGACTCCTGGGGCTCGGAGGCTCCAGCAACGCAGCCGCAGGTCCGGTGAACTGTCGGGACATCGGGAGCTCGCGGGTCCGGGGGGAGAGAGAGACCGCTTCCCGGAGCTCCCGCAACGCGACTTCTCCAGCCCGTGTCGCGGGGTTGGAACGACTGGCGCGGCTTCATGGCCGTGGGACATTCCAGCGCCCGCCGGGGGCTCCAACTCTGTGACTTTTGGACCGGGAGCGGGGTCGTACATCGCCCGGCACGGCCTAAAATGGCCGTGGGACTTATCATCGCTTGCCTGGGGCTTGGACATCGGGAGAGAAATGGTGAACAGGGGAGAGAAAAGACTTTGCCTTCCCTGTTGTGTGAATTAAATTGTGTGTATGTCTAGGAAATTGTCCTTGTTTGTATGGCTGTGGAAACAGAATTTCGTTTGAGCCTCACTGAGGCTCAAATGACAATAAATTGTATTGTATTGTATTGTATCTGCCCACTCCCCCAACCTGTCCAAGTCACCCTGCATTCTCATAGCATCCTCCTCACAGTTCACACTGCCACCCAGCTTTGTGTCATCTGAAAATTTGCTAATGTTACTTTGAATCCCTTCATCCAAATCATTGATGTATATTGTAAAAAGCTGCGGTCCCAACACCAAGCCTTGAGGTACCCCACTAGTCACTGCCTGCCATTCTGAAAGGGACACGTTAATCCCTACTCTTTGTTTCCTTTCTGTCAACCACTTCTCTATCCATGTCAGCACTCTACCCCCAATACCATGTGCCCTAAATTTGCCCACTAATCTCCTATGTGGGACCTTATCAAATGGGGCGAGGAACTTTGGTATCTAAAAAGTTTCAGAAGTTATAAATCTGGCTGTAAAATTTTACAATCGCCCATGGTTCTCAAGTGGGTTTTACATACAAAAAGAAAACGCTTCTGAAGCTAAGTTTATCATTAAATTAATTGCAAACCATGCTTTGTTTTGAATTACATTTTACTCAGATGCAAGCCAAGGAATGGTATAATTGTTAGCTGTTAATTGGACATAATCAACCTCAGCAAATTGACAATATCATGTTGAAAGAGAGTGGGTGTTTAAGCTGTCTGGACATTTTATTATTTGCCAAAATATACATCTCAATAGCATAATGATAGAAAACTTACTTTTCCACACACCACTCGTAAGTCTGGGGATTTTTTTAATGGTAAATTTAGCTTCAGAAGAGTTTTCTTTTTGCATGTAAAAACCCACTTCAGAACCATGGGCGATTTTTAAATTTTACAGCCAAATTTTTCACTTCTGAAACTTTTTAGATACCAAAGGAATCAAGAAAAAACACAAATAATGCCTTACTGTTGATGAAATGCAGTGAGCAAATGCGATAATTCCCAATATTTTCAATCTTGATATCTGCACGACCATTATTCCCCAACCACTTTAGCTGTTGTTGTCCCTTCAGCTGTCACTTCTTTCTACCATCATTTCTCCTCACTTTTGGAATTCTGAAGTAGGATAAATGTCTTTCACGGTTACCCCGATTTCCATAATTATTTACAGCGCAAATAAATGACCATTTTGGCGTTATTTAACGGGTAGGAAAGTACGCGTTTCGTGTATTAACTGTATATGCCGGAAGCTGCTATGTACTCCACATGGATTGAGCTGCTCCTTGCGTCATGTCCTTTGACCCGATGACCTTACGTGCAATCCCCCTATAAACAGTATCATAATAAAGAGTGTGCTATTTGTAATAGTGTGCAATTAAACAATGTTTTACCCTTAAGAATTATTATGTTGGCTTAATTAGCCAAATACAGCATAGCCTATGAAATACTAACTAAACTTGTACAAAAACAAACAAATTATTATTTTCTCTTAATACAACTAATAACCTGTAGGCTCCCTTTGCCTCTAAATAAATATCAAATTCATCTGTATAATTACTAAGCAAAACTATAACCTACAATACAAAATCGTTGTATTGCTTGGGGACTCTGCTTTCACGGTTTAATCTACCAGCTGGCACAGGAGCATCAGATCCTGTAGAATCTGCCAAAGTGTTGTCACCCAGACACCTTCTCTGCTCACCAACAGCGTTGCAGCGTGCTGCCTCTGGAACTCTGGTCACCATCTTGGGGATGTCGTCTATCCCGTCTGAATCAGTAACTCTTGGTGGATTTTGGGCCACCTCGTTTTGTGTGTCCTTGAACATGTACTTTTTGACGCTCGATACATTCCTCTTGTTGATAACATCTTCTGGAGACTTGACTGTCACCATGCTGCTGCTCCTCGATACAACATTGCATGGCTGACAATGGTAAGGAGTGTCTATCTTACCGCCATCATCTCGCCTCACAAGCACATCATCCCCAGGCATTATTTCAGAGTGCCTGGCTCCTCGTGTCAAGTCAGCATACCATTTTGCCGCACCTTGCTTTTCAGCATCACAGTCTCTCAGCTCCTGGTCTATCATGATCTCTCGCACCTCTGGTATTTTAGTGCAAATTTTCCTTCCAAACAAAGCTTCTGCTGGACTTTTCCCAGTCGTTGAGTGAGTGATCGCCCGATATACAGCTACATATGCTAACCGTGCCTCCTTCCAGTTTCTCCCTTCGGCATGGCCGATTCCTATCCTCTTCTCCATGGACTGGTTTTGTCTCCCTACTTCTCCGTTAGCTTGTGGCCATTACGGAGTCACCTTGTGATGATGGATACCTGTGATTCTTATGTATTCAGCAAATGTCTCAGAAACAAACTGTGGCCCATTGTCGTAGTGCAATGTAACAGGCAACCCGTGTCTGGCGAAGATCTCTGCTAATGCCTGTGCAGTCTTTTCTGCTGTAGTTGACTTCATCACTGCATACTCATAGTACCTGCTATAGTAGTCTACCACTACCATAATCGATTCACCTGTTGGAAGTGGTCCAAGAAAGTTAACAGCTATGTCAACCCATGGTCCTGTTGCCAACTTTGTACTTCTAATTGGTTCTGGTGGGTTGTTCCTGCTTGTGATTTGGCATCCGTGACAGGTGTTGACAAATTTTCTGGCATCTTTCTCACAACCTGGCCACCACACTGTGCTCCGCAAATTCTGTTTAGTACCAACGATGCCTAAATGTCCTTCATGAGCTAATGACACGATCCTTGGTCATAGTGGCTGTGGGATCACCAATCTGCTACCTCTCAGCACACACTGACCAATTACACAAAATTCATCTCAAGATTCAAGATTCAAGAGAGTTTATTGTCATGTGTCCCAGACAGGACAATGAAATTCTTGCTTTGCTTCAGCACAACAGAATATTGCAGGCATATTATGAGAACATATGCTTTGTAAGGGCATTGATCCCATTGCCCAGTGTGGATACGCTCTCTGATATCTTTGAGTTCAGGATCATGTTCTGATTCCCTTTCAACTTCCTTCATTGTCACGGCTCCTGACATTGACTGAATTGTGATGAATCTGAGACATGGCTGCAAGAGGGCCTGGGCAAAGAACTGAATATTCAAGGGTATACCTCCTATAGAAAAGACAGACAGGTGGGCAGAGGGGGTGAGGTTGCCCTGTTGGTGAGGAATGAAATTCAGTCCCTTGCAAGGGGTGACATTAAAACTGGAGATGTGGAGTCAGTATGGAGAGAAATAAGGAATTGTAAGGGTAAAAAGACCCTAATGGGACTAATCCACAGGCCCCCCAAACAGTAGCCTGGACATAGGGCGCAAGTTGAATCAGGAGTTAAAATTGGCATGTAGTAAAAGCAATGATGTGGTTGTTATGGGAGATTTCAACATGTATGTAGACTGTGAAAATCAGGTTGGTACTGGACCCCAAGAAAGGGACTTTGTAGAGTGCCTTCGTGATGGATTCTTAGAACACCTTGTATTGGAGCCTACCAGGGAGAAGGCAATTCTGCATTTGGTGTTATGTAATGAACCGGATTTGATAAAGGAGCTCGAGGTTAATGAGCCATTAGGAGGCAGTGACCATAACATGGTCAGGTTTAATCTACAGTTGGAGAGGGAGAAGGGTAGATCGGGGGTCTCAGTGTTGCAGTTGAACAAAGGGGACTATGGGGACATGAGGGAGGAGCTGGCAAAAGTTGACTGGAAAGATACACTAGCAGGGATGACAGTGGAACAAAAATGGCAGGTGTTTCTAGGAATAATACAGAAGGTGCAGGATCAGTTCATTCCAAGGAGGAAGAAAGATTCCAAGGGGAGAAAGGGACGACCATGGCTGACAAGGGACGTCAGGGACAGTATAAAAATGAAAGCGAAGAAGTACAACATAGCCAAGATGAGCGGGAAGCAAGATAATTGGGTAATGTTTAAAGAGCAACAGAAGATAACCAAAAAGACAATACGGTGAGAAAAGATGAGGTACGAAGGTAAGCTAGCCAACAATATAAAGAAGGATAGTAAAAGCTTCTTTAGGTATGTGAAGAGGAAACAATTATTTAAGACCAAAGTTCGACCCTTAAAGACCGAAAAAGGTGAATTTATTATGGGGAACAAGGAAATGGCAGATGAGTTGAACAGGTACTTTGGATCTGTCTTCACTAAGGAGGACACAAACAATCTTCCCGATATAGTAGTGGCCAGAGGATCTGGGGTGATAGAGAAACTGAAGGAAATCCACATTAGGCAGGAAATGGTGTTGGATAGACTGATGGGACTGAAGGCTGATAAATCCCCAGGGCCTGATGGTCTGCATCCCAGGGTACTTGAGGAAGTGGCTCGAGAAATCGTGGATGCATTGGTAATGATTTTCCAATGTTCTATAGACTCAGGATCAGTTCCTGTGGATTGGAGGGTAGCTAATGTTATCCCACTTTTTAAGAAAGGTGGGTGAGAGAAAACAGCATGGATTTATGAAGGGGAAATCATGCTCGTCTAATCTTCTGGAATTTTTTGAAGATGTAACTAGGAAAATGGACAAGGGAGAGCCAGTGGATGTAGTATACCTGGACTTTCAGAAAGCATTTGATAAGGTCCCACATAGGAGATTAGTGGGCAAAATTAGGGCACATGGTATTGGGGGTAGAGTGCTGACATGGATAGAGAAGTGGTTGGCAGACAGGAAACAAAGAGTAGGGATTAACGGGTCCCTTTCAGAATGGCAGGCAGTGACTAGTGGGGTACCGCAAGGCTCGGTGCTGGGACCGCAGCTATTTACAATATACATCAATGATTTGGATGAAGGGATTCAAAGTAACATTAGCAAATTTGCAGATGACACAAAGCTGGGTGGCAGTGTGAACTGTGAGGAGGATGCTATGAGAGTGCGGGGTGACTTGGACAGGTTGGGGGAGTGGGCAGATGCATGGCAGATGCAGTTTAACGCGGATAAATGTGAGGTTATCCACTTTGGTAGCAAAAACAGGAAGGCAGATTACTATCTAAATGGCGTCAAGTTGGGAAAAGGGGAAGTACAACGGGATCTGGGGTCCTTGTACATCAGTCTATGAAAGTAAGCATGCAGGTACAGCAGGCAGTGAAGAAAGCGAATGGCATTGTGGCCTTTATAACAAGGGGAATCGAATATAGGAGCAAAGAGGTCCTTCTGCAGTTGTACAGAGCCCTAGTGAGACCACACCTGGAGTATTGTCTACAGTTTTGGTCCCCTAATTTGAGCAAGGACATTCTTGCTATTGAGGGAGTGCAGCGCAGGTTTACAAGGTTAATTCCCGGGATGTCGGGACTATCATATGCTGAGAGAATGGAGCAGCTGGGCTTGTACACTATGGAGTTTAGAAGGAAGGGAGGAAAACTCATTGAAACATATGATTGTTAAGGGCTTGGACACGCTAGAGGAAGGAAATAGGTTCCTGATGTTGGGGGAGTCCAGAACCAGGGGCCACAGTTTAAGAATAAGGAGTAAACCATTTAGAACGGAGACGAGGAAACACTTTTTCCCACAGAGAGTGGTGAGTCTGTGGAATTCTCACCACAAATTCTGCTTCAGTTTCTCTATCTCCGATTTCTACTTTAGCCGTGAAACATCCAATGGTCTGCAATGGTTTAGTTGCGGTGTGTGGATATAACTTCCTACTACACCTCCTTGATGTGCACTTGATTTTCTGCTGTTTCAAGCATTCCCAAAGTGATCTGTCAATTACGTTGCTGTCACTACCAGAATCTACAATCACTGACACTGTAACAGCTTCGATGGTCACTGCAACTTTCTCATGATGGCTCTCATTCAAGGTAAACTGATAATTCCTTTTAATAGCAAACTCACCAGCTACATCACTGTCTTCATCACTTCCGAAATCACCTTCTACATGACGGACATGACCCTTCCTTTTCTGCCATGGTCCGTCTTTCTTTTCACTGGACTTCCCTTTCTTGTTGTAATCACTTGTCTTGTCCCTGGCCTTACTTTTACATTTCTTTGCAAAATGATCTTTGTCTCCACATTTCCTACATGTTCTACCTTTTGCTGGACAACGTGCATCTTTCCCTGTGTGACCCTTGTTGCCACACCTGTAATACTCGATCTCACGTTCAGGCATACTTCTTGGTCTACCTTAGGACAGATGGTTAACTTGCCCAGTCTTGGAATCGTTCAATTTCATGATGTGAAATTGTCCCTCAACAGCTTCCAGTGCTGCTGCAATCGACAAAGCATCATTAAGCTTTAACTCACCCCTGTTTTCCAGCAGCCCTCTCCTGAGCTTGTCTGACCTGCAATGCTGGACAACCTGATCCAATATCTGGTTTTCCACATCAGCAACCACATATTTGTATCCCACAGACACCTGTCTGACTCTCGTCACAAATTGAGCAACAGTCTCGCCCTCTTCCTGCTTTGTTTTACGGAATAAATGCAGTTGAAATGTAGCATTCGGCACCACCACATATTGACTGTTCAAAGCATCAACGGCTTTCTTAGAGTCTACCTTCATTCTGGTGTCAGGGAGTGTTTTAAACATTCCTTGGATCACTGGCCCCGTGGTGAAAAGAAGCAACGCTCTCTGCTGCGCCTTCTGCGGCGATGTACTCTCCTCAAGAAAGAGTCCACGACTGTCGGCGTAGGCTTCGAATTCCTCCAGTTCCACTTGACGCTGACGGTACTCGCATCCCCCGTCAGATCGAACTGTGGAACTCCTCGAAGTGCTAACAAATCAGCTCCAGCGACCACCATTTAAAAAATATTTTTTTTCCAGCTCGTAGGCACGGATTCAGAATCCAAAATATCCAAATATTCTCATCGCCAATGTCACATCTTCGCCTCAGAAGCGGAATAATGATACTGACACAATATTTACAGATTACATTCCTTGGTCTCCGTGTTTATTACCTCACCAGGCCATGGCCTCCTGCCGTGGCTTACACAGCGCACATGCGGTCTGACCTCCAAGTCAGCTGATACAAAGGTCAAGATATTTGCATATCATTATCATGACTCACCGTCATGACACTCACATGGTCACGGGGAGAAAGTCAAATATATGAATGAATGAATGAATGAATGAATGAATGAATGAATGAATGAATGAATGAATTATACTATATTATCAAATGTGACATGTCCCACTGAGATTCTTTGGTTTGCAGACACAAGTACGCAAAGAGTCGCCACATAGCTTAGCTTAACTTAGTTGAGTTTAGAGATTCCGAGCGGAAACAGGCCCTTTGGCCCACCGAGTCTGCACTGACCAGCAATCCCGCACAATTACACTCTCCTACACACACAAGGGACAATTTACAATTATACCATGCAAATTAACCTACAAACATGTATGTCTTTGGATACATAGATACTTAGAAAATATATGCACCTTTGAGTTAGCATCGCCATTCAATGTGATCATGGCTGATCATCCACAATCAGTACCCTGTTCCTGCCTTCTCCCCATAACCCTTGATTCCACTAGCACTAAGAGCTCTATCTAACTCTCTTTTGAATACATTCAGGTAATTGGCCTCAACTGCCTTCTGAATTCCACTAATTCACAACTCTCTGTATGAAAAAGTTTTTCCTCATCTCAGTTCGAAATGGCTTACCCTTTATTCTTAAACTGTGGCCCCTGGTTCTGGACTCCCCCACCATCGGGAACATGTTTCCTGCATCTAACGTGTCCAATCCCTTAATAATTTTATATGTTTCTATAAGATGCCCTATAAATCTATCTATACTTAACTAAAACCTTCCGGTTTGCATTGCTTTTACATTTGCGCAAATACGGTACTCGATAGCGCTATGATTTTTCGCCACCTTATTCGCCATTCTCCTGTGCTGCAAGTGCACCAAGTTTTGTTCCGATCTCATCAGATTGGTCTTCTCTCTTGTCAGTCGCCAGGATGGCAACGCCCCTTCCAGCACCCGCTGTCAATCACCGGGAGGAGGAGAATAAAGCCCCGGAGGCCGGGCTGAGTCTGTGCGTCCCTAAGCCGCTCCGAAGCCACCAGGCCCGAAGCCGCTCCGAGTCTATGAGCCCCGAAGCCGCCTGGGAGACGCTGAGCCCGGCCGGGGCCAAGTGCCGGCAGCCGGGGCCCGGAAGCTGCTAAGTGAGGCTGGAGCCAGATCCGGAGCCAGGGCCGGGAGCCTCTGAGTCAGGAGTCAGTGCCGGGGCCGGGAGGCTACAGGTAGACAGGGGTAGGCCACGGCATCGGAAGGCCACGGCAGCATTCCCTCCCCCCACCGGCCCACGACAGGCCGCGTCTGAAGCCATCTCCGCCCCCCGGCTACAGGACGCTCCCGCCGTTCCCCGCCTGAAGCCGTCCCCATCCCCAGCTGCAGGAAGCTACCCCCCTACCCCCACCTTAAGCCATCCCGAGCTGCAGGAGGCTCCCCGCCAGCCCCCGCCAGAAACCATCCCCTCCCCCGCCTGCAGGACGCTCTCTCCCCCCCCCCCCCCCCCACCCTCCACCTGAAGCTGTCCCCGTCCTCAGCTGCAGGACGCTACCCACCCCCGCGTACTAGCCAATACTAGCCCAAGAAAAGTCCATTCGGCCTACAATGTCCATACTAGCTCTCCGGAAACCAGTCCATTTGGCCCACAACACCTGTTCTAGCCCAAAAAAGTCCCTTTGGCCCACCATGTCCACACTAGCCCTGTGGAACCAGTCCCTTCGGCCCACAACATGCCCCCCCGCCTGAAGCCGTCCACAGCTACAGGATGCTCACGCCGGCCCCCGCTTGTAGGCAGCGGCAGTGGTAGGTACAGCAGTGATAGGCCAGGGCAGCTGTAGGCCATGGCTGGGGTAGGCAGCAGTAGGGAGTGGCAGCGGTAGACCATTGCAGTGGTACGCAGTACTGCATTTCAAAGCAGCTCCCTCCACCAACAACCATTTGCAGTGCAGCATTCCAAAGCAGTTACCACCACCAATAACCATTTGCAGTGCAGCATTCCAAAGCAGTTCCCACCACCAATAACCATTTGCAGTGCAGCATTTCAAAGCAACCACATTTTCATTTTCAAACCACATTAAGGGCACTCACAGTTGAGTAGTCATGTGTTCAGTGTTATTCACAGCTCAGAGAGACGTGACCCTCTCGCTTCCTCCATCTTGCTGAGACTGAGTGAGGCACAACACTTCTGTGTTTTATAGTCCCTCCCCCTCCCACCAGCAGGGGCAGCTGAGAGAATGTCAACATTTTTTAAACATTAATAACTCTTTTATTTTTCATCAATGGGAAAAATCCTCTTTTCCTGCACAGCGGAGGGGGACTCTGAGTAAGATGGCCAAAAATCACAGCCGTAAGTGGCAGCGTTTTTTCTAAAACCATGAAACAGAAAAACAGGTAGTTGTGGTGCGTGGGTCACAAAAGGAAGAGAGGAGTCGAGTGTTTTGAGAGGCACCTTTAATTATGTTCCTCCTGGTTGTAGGGAGGTCGAAACGAGAGAAAGATGGCACCCAAACCCCTGCCTTTAAACCCTCTGGTTAAGGACCGCCTCCGGACTGAACCACTCCCGGGCCGAGGGGTTCGACAGTAATGATGGCGCGACACTTTGGAGCCACCACAGGACCCCCCCCCCCCCCAGAACCCGAGGCACGAAACGCACCGGCGGGCGCACGACCCGGCCCGCCCACGTGCGGAAGTCAGCAGATCGAGGGGCTGGCGGAGGCATAGGTGGAGGGACAGGTCGAGGGAATGGTCGAGGGACCGGCGGGAGGACAGGTGGAGTGACAGGCGGAGGGAGCCGTGAAGGGGGGCGCCCTCGAGGCCGAGGTTGGGCAACCAGCACCGGCTGGTCAATGTCCAGGTGTGCCGGCTTCAACCGGTCAATCGACACGGCCTCCGGCCGGCCCCCTATATCCAGCACAAAAGTCGTCTGTCCGTGTTCCAGCACCCGGAACGGGCCCTTGTACGGCCTCTGGAGTGGCGTCCGGTGGGCATCACGGCGCAGGAAAACGTATGGGCAGTCCCTGAGGGCTGATGGCACATGCGGGCGAAATGTCTCATGGCGGGACGTCGGGATGGGTGCGAGCCTGCCAACTCGCTCACGAAGGCGCTTTAGGGTGGATGAGGGCGTTCCCTGCTGCCCCGACGCTGACGGCACATACTCCCGGGGCACCGTGAGTGGCAAGCTGTACACGAGCTCCGCCGATGATGAGGCCAAGTCCTCTTTGGGAGCAGTCCGGAAGCCCAGCATGACCCACGGCAACTCGTCCATCCAGTCCGGGCCGGAGAGTCGTGCCTTCAGTGCTGCCTTTAGCTGCCGGTGGAACCTCTCCACCAGACCGTTAGCTTGCGGGTGGTAAGCCGTGGTGTGGTGTAGCCGCACCCCCAGCAAGCGAGCCATGGCTGACCACAGCTCGGAGGTGAACTGTGGCCCCCGGTCTGAGGAGATGCGCGCCGGCACCCCGAAGCGAGCAATCCGGTGCGCGGACAACGCACGAGCACACGTAGCCGTCGAAGTGTCGGCCAGCGGAATGGCCTCCGGCCACCGCGTGAAGCGGTCCACCATTGTAAGAAGGTGGGTGATGCCCCGTGACTGCGGGAGAGGCCCCACAATGTCTACGTGGAGATGGCCGAATCGCCGGTGAGGTAGACCAAACTCCTGGAGAGGCGCACGGACATGGCGCTGGATTTTTGCCGTCTGCCACGGAATGCAGGTGCGCGCCCAATGGCCAACCTGCTTACGCAGACCGTGCCACATGAAACGAGCGGCCACTAGTGCCGTTGTCGCCCTAATTGATGGGTGAGACAGTCCGTGGATGACTTCAAAAACCCTCCGGCGCCAGGCGGCAGGGACGATGGGGCGCGGCTGACCGGACGATACATCGCACAGGATGGTCGCTCCTCCAGGACCGAGAGGGACATCCTCAAGGCGGAGGCCGGAGATGTCAGTCCGGCAGGCGGGCATCTCATCGTCCGTGAGCTGTGCCTCTGCCAGAGCAGAATAGTCAATTCTGGGCGCCACCTCCAAAACGGCGTTGATAGCGGGACGGGACAATGCGTCGGCCACCCGGTTCTCCTTCCCCTCGATGTAGCGGATTGAAGTGGTATACTCCGAAATGTAGGCCAAATGCCGCTGCTGTCGTGTGGACCAGGGGTCGGAAACCTTTGCCAGGGCAAAAGTGAGCGGCTTGTGGTCCATGTAGGCGGTGAACGGGCGGCCCTCCAGGAAGTAGCGGAAGTGGCACACTGCCAGGTACAGAGCCAGGAGCTCGCGATCGAACGCGCTGTATTTCGTCTGCGCGCGGTTGAGGTGCCAGCTGAAGAAGGTCAGGGGCCGCCAACCTCCGCCTGTCAGTTGCTCCAGCACAGCACCAACCGCCGACTCCGAGGCGTCCACCGTGAGAGCAGTCGGGGCAGCTTCCCGCGGGTGCACCAGCAGTACGGCCCGAGCCAGGGCCTCCTTCGCACCGCCAAATGCAGCCACTGCCTCGTGAGTCCATTCAACGGCTTTGTTCTGCCCACCCGCCAGGAGTTGATACAGAGGCCGCATGATGTGGGCCGCGGATGGCACGAAACGGTGGTAAAACGCCACCATGCCGACAAACTCCTGCAGGCCGCGCACCGTGCGTGGGCGGGGAAACCGACGGATGGCGTTGACCCTGTCAGGCAAGGGACCCTTGCTCAGTCACGCGGTGGCCGAGGAATTCAATCTCGGTCACCCCAAAACGGCACTTTTCGAGGTTGATGGCCAAACCATGTTCACTGAGCCGCTGACAGAGCTGCCGAAGGTGGGCGCAGTGCTCCTGCTGCGAGCGGCTGGCCACCAGGATGTCGTCCAGGTACACAAATACGAAATCGAGGTCGCGACAAACCCCGTCCATCAGGCGTTGAAAAGCCTGCGCGGCGTTCTTGAGGCCGAACGGCATCCGCGTGAACTCATAAAGTCCGAATGGCGTGATGATCGCCGTCTTGGGTACGTCATCCGGATGAACCGGGATCTGGTTATAACCCCGTACCAGATCCACTTTTGAAAATATTGTGGCCCCAGCCAAATGGGCGGTGAAGTCCTGGATGTGGGGTACGGGGTATCGATCCGCGGTTGTTGCGGCGTTCAGCCGCTGGCAATCCCTGCAAGGTCGCCAGCCCCCGCTTGCCTTAGGGACCATGTGGAGTGGGGATGCCCATGGGCTGCTTGAATGGTGGACGATCCCCAAGGTCTCCATCGTGCGGAATTCCTGCCGTGCCAGACGTAGTTTATCTGGCGGCAGTCGGCGCGCTCGTGCGTGGAGAGGTGGGCCGGAAGTCTGGATAAAATGTACCACTCCGTGACTGGGGGTCGATGACCGAAACTGTGGGGTCAGGATGTCCGGGAACGCGGCCAAGATCCGCGCGAAGCGGGAGTCCATGGACGACAGGGGCCGTCCCACCGGCTGATCCAAACGCAGCATGATCGGCTCCATTGTAGCGGCGTTGACCAAGCGCTGACGCCTGACGTCCACCATGAAGGAATGCGCCCGGAGGAAGTCGGCCCCGAGCAATGGCTGGGAGACATCAGCAATGGTAAACCGCCACGAGAAATGGCAGGAGCTGAAAATGATCGGGACCATGCGCACTCCATACGTGCGGATGGGGCTGCCATTCGCCGCGGTGAGGACGGGCCCCCGCTTACCGGAACAAATGTCGGCCAGCGAAGGGGGCAGGACGCTGAGCTCCGCTCCAGTATCAACGAGGAAGCGGGTCCCGGAGCGCCGATCCCAGGCGAAGAGGCGGTGAATTTGGCCGGCCGCCGCGGGGACTATTGGCAGCCGGCCCAGGCATTTCCCGGGAACGTGCACGGCTGGCGGCATTGTCGTGCTGCAACACCCCAGCGCTGATGGAAATAGCACCGGCGCCTCATGTTGATGGCACTTGGAGCTTGCCTGCTCCTGTTGGTGGTGCCTGCAGCTTGCTGGCGCTGGACTGCGGGTGCAGTACTCCTCACTGCGGCTGGGGGCGATCTTATGGGCCGTTGGGTTGGAGCTGTCACTCCTTCCACATCTCCCCCGCCCCACCGGAGGAAATCGGGAGCTGCTGGGGTGACGTCATCGGCACGCCTGCCAACGGCCAGCGCGTTGACGTCATCAGGGCGCGCCATCCACAGCGCGTCGGCGCGCCTCCCGAAGGCCCTGATGTCTGCAAACGAGACGTCCGTTAGCTGAAGACGGATGTAGGCCGGCAGCAGATGCAAGTATGTATATTCGAATAGCAGGCACGGCGTGTGCCCGTCTAGTAGAGCCACCATCTCCTTTAGGGGGCTATATGGCCGTCGGTCGCCCAGGCCCTCCATATGCAGGATCCTAGCAGCACGCTCCATCCTGCTTAGGCCATAAATCTGGAGCAGGAGCACCTTAAGGCTGAGATATTTATCAGTGTCCGGGGGGGCTGCGAGGAAGTCCGTGACCTCTTCAACCGTGTCCTGGTCGAGGGCCCCCACCAGGTAATAGAAGCGGGTGGCATCGACCGTGATGCCCCGCAGGTTGAACTGGGCCTCCGCCTGCTGGAACCAGATGAGCGGCCGGGTGGTCCAGAAGTTGGGCAGTTTCACCGAGACCGCGTCCAGAGACAGGGCCGGGCCGGCCTGTGAGGAGGTAGGGCTTTCTGCTTCCTCCATCATGATGACAATGGAGCGTCGGGGGTCACCAATGTGGTGCGTGGGTCTCAAAAGGAAGAGAGGAGTCGAGTGTTTTGAGAGGCACCTTTAATTATGTTCCTCCCGGTTGTAGGGAGGTCCAAACGAGAGAAAGATGGCACCCAAACCCCTGCCTTTAAACCCTCTGGTTAAGGACCGCCTCCGGACTGAACCACTCCCGAGCCAAGGGGTTCGACAGTATGATGGCGCGACCCTTGGGAGCCAACACACAGTGGTCAAGATCTTACTTTTAGTAATATCGCTAACATAGTGTAATTCAATACAAAATAATAGTTAAAATAAAAATAAAAAAGGTTATTAAAGTATCATGGAGGCTAGCCGTAAATGAAAAAATGTTCAAATTAAGGATGTTCCCTTCTAATTATATATTTAATATAAAATAATTATAAATAATTTAAAACACTATTAACATTTACGTTAGAAATCAAATTTTGTGGTGATCTGTCGTGGAGCAACCCCATTGAAGAAGAACAGTAGTTACCCAGACCTCGTTGCTGGTTGCGAAGGGGACCCATAACAGTTCAAGCTTCAGGGCCCCAAAAATGTAGATCTGCCAGCGAGTGTGATTAAAAACAGCACAGCAATAGTTGGGTAGACCGCCTGCGCCCCCTACCGCTAGTAGCGCAGAAACGTTGCAGTAAATAGGGGCTCATGATTGGCTCGGAGAGAGGGCAGTGGCGCGGTCTGATTGATAGATGAGATAGAATAATGTCACACTGCCCTTGTATTATGTTTGACTTGTATTAACCAACTGTTGTTGAATAAGATTGACATAAATAAAAGTGTGTTACGACTAATTAAATAACTGGTACCCATGTTGTTTACTGCACAGTATAACTGTCGGCTAAATCTGCTGCAGAGTCAGAGAACTGGTGAGCAGTTAACTAGTTTGGACCACACTAGAGGCACTAGAAACATGTTCCCGATGTTGGGGGAGTCCAGAACCAGGGGCCACAGTTTAAGACTAAGGGGTAAGTCATTTCGAATGGAGATGAGGAAACACTTTTTCACACAGAGAGTTGTGAGTCTGTGGAATTCTCTGCCTCAGAGGGCGGTGGAGGCCGGTTCTCTGGATGTTTTCAAGAGAGAGCGAGACAGAGCTCTTAAAAATAGCGGAGTCAAGGGATATGGGGAGAAGGCAGGAACGGGTGGGGCCGGAGACATGGAAGGAATTGTCAATATATGGGTCGAAATGCTGCATGTGGACAATGTGACTTGTCGGTCGTTAGCTGTCTGTGGTGAGTTTCCCTTTTGCTAACAGCGGCCTTGATGAATTACTGCATTTGAAGTCAAGAACAGGGAGTTGCAGGGATGATTTTGATTTGATCTAGCGGGACATCTGCTCCGAGTTTTATAATTGTTCAGCAACACAGTTGAAACAAACCACACAAATGATTCTTATCCCTGATTATCTGCGCCCTTTTGTTGAACTGACTCAGCAAAGCCGGTAGAAATTATCCACAACATTAATCCAACTGATGTTCAAACAATTAAGAGGAATTCACGCTCTACTTGTTTTATTATCCCATCAAATATTCTAGAATACTTAATTGGATTTGAAATGACTGACTCGATATATTAATTTAATTTCCATAACAAAAGTGGTTCTTCCTGTAAATCCCGAAGCCTATAAAAGCGGAATCCAGTGATCTTGAAACATTTGTTAGCAAAAGGACTCAAACAATGGGGAAAGTGAGTATGTCCAAAATATATCTTTGTCTATTTCACCTCTCTAGCTTGTTTAAGAGGACGTGGTAAATAATTCTCTTTGATGTATCACTGTACTTAGCATGAACAAAGTAAAATGTGTTTATCAGTAATTAATTGTGGGATCATCACCCAAGAGTCTGTTATTTCCTCATTGAATTACACCGTGTGGCTTCTTGACGTGTGAGAAAATGCTAGTTCAAATATTCAAATACTGCATACAATTTCAAATTTAAGTTTATCGTGAGGGTTCACATGGGGGGGAGGGAGGGGGGGGGGGGTGGCAGAGTGAGGATGTCTCCGATGTTTACATAGCAACTGCATTATCATTTGTGTAGGAAGGAACTGCAGATGCTGGTTCACACTGAAGATGGACACAAAAAGCTGGAGTAACTCAGTGGGTTAGACAGCACCTTTGGAGAAAAGGAACAGGTTACATTTCGGGTCGAGACCAGTCTGAAGAAGGGTCTCCACCCAAAACGTCACCCATTCCTTCTCTCCAGGGATGCTGCCTGTCCCGCTGAGTTACTCCTGCATTTTGCGTCTATCTTCGGTTTAAGGCAGCATCTGCAGTTCCTTCCTACATGTACTCTCACACTTCTGTTGGGCCAGGCGTTCCAGGATATCCAGCCACTGATACATTTCCATGTGTGTGACTTGGAGGGGAGCTTGCTGGTGGTGGGATATTGCAATGTGTCCACTGCCCTTGTCCTACTCAGTTGTAGAGATCATGGATTTAGGTCGGTTCTGTCAGTGCAGTCTGGGTGAGTCATTGTAATGCATCTTTATAGATACAATAGTCACCATTGGAAAAAAAAATGCATGCATGGTTTAGTTTAGTTTAGAGATACAGCACGGAAACAGTCCCTTCGGCCCGCCGAGTCCGTACCGACCAGCGATCCCCGCACATTTAACACTATCCTACACACACTAGGGACAATTTACAATTAACCTACAAATTTGTACGTCTTTGGAGTGTGGGAGGAAACCAAAGATCTCAGAGAAAACCCACGCAGGTCACGGGGAGACCGTACAAACTCCGTACAGGCAGCACCCGTAGTCAGGATTGAACTTGGGTATCTGGCGCTGCCAGGCAGCAACTCTACTGCTGTGCAACTGTGGTAGAGGGTGGTTAATGGGGTGCCGTCCCATTAAGATAACCACTTTGTCTTTCTTGGTGTTGAGCTTGAGAGTTGTGGGCACTTGTCCCATCCGGCTAAATGGAGTGAATCCAACCATGGTCCTGAACTGCATCACATAACAGATTCATTAGAGTAACTCTAACCCTGGGGATTAAAAGCACAGTGACTGCTAAATTGGCTGAGAATCAGAAAAAAGAGATTAAGGTATATAACAAAAGAATGATAGGCCAGGAGGAAAAAAATGTGCAGGGCAATTAGAATTTGAAGTGCACTTTCTGAAATGGTGATGGAATCTTCTGTTTTAAAAGGGATACAGTTGGAAAAAGAGAACATTCCAAAATATGGAAAACCAGGAATTACCTTTGAAAGAGCTATAATTAGCATTATAGGCTTCCGTGTTTTATGAGTTCAGTTCAGTTTAGTTTATTGTCACGTGTCGAGTGAAAGGCTTATGTTGCGTGCTAACCAGTCTGCAGAAAGACAATACATGATTACAATTGATCCATTTTATGATTCTATTATTCTAATCATCCCACTTGATCCCATGGTTAAGATGTGATGTGTCTTTGAGTTATTCCATCAGGTTACTTGCTGTAAAGCAACTAAATCTTGAACAAGTTTACTCAGTAACACAATGAAGG
Source organism: Amblyraja radiata (assembly GCF_010909765.2). Lineage (NCBI taxonomy): Eukaryota > Metazoa > Chordata > Chondrichthyes > Rajiformes > Rajidae > Amblyraja > Amblyraja radiata. Next base: position 3,134,840 of record NC_045962.1, read on the forward strand.
TTACAGTTGTATTTCTTATATTTGGATGTTGTGCTTAGTGAGCTATTATATCAACCTGAAAAATAATTTTTGCTAAAGATGTTGATATACATATGAAATAAATATCAAGAACAAATGCTTCATTTTTCACTTAATACTTAACTACAGATCACTTTCTATGAGGAGAGAAACTTTCTGGGTCGTCACTATGAATGTAGCACCGATTGCTCAGATTTTCGCACATCCTTGTCCTGCTGTAATTCAATTAAAGTAGAAAGTGGAGCGTGGGCAGTGTATGAACAGCCCAATTTTACTGGAAACTTGTATGTGGTTACCAAAAATGAATATTCTGATTATAAGCACTGGATGGGAATCAATCACCAGATTGCTTCATGTCACAAAATACAGCAAGTAAGTGTATTTCTTTTCAATATTTTAAAATGCTTTAATATTTTGAATATTTCACCTCTACGTTTGATTGAAGAAAATCCATATTAAAATTACTATATTCTGCTGCTTGTGTACATGTTGTGAACAATCGAATGATCACTTATGCAAGTTTAGAATTATATAATTAAACTGAGTTAGAATGCCAAATTTTCCTCTATTATAAAAGGTTTTAGTGTTTTATAGATTTTAATATTAATACATTATCAGCCATGATCACAGTGAATGGCGGTGCTGGCCCGAAGGGCCGAATGGACTACTCCTGCACCTATTGTCTACTGTCTACTATCAATAGCATGCACTAACTTTTAAATTAATAAGATAAAATACTGTAGCAGCAATTTAAATGAACTCCATCCAAACAAGTTAATAGGGAGGTCATAGATCATTCAATTAAAGCACGTTTCCAGATGTAGTGAACTTTTACCATGTTTTATGATCAGAAAAATGTTCAATGTACCAGATAACTTGGCTCAGTTTAACCCATTTTAGAAACTCCTGTTTTTGCTTAGATCACTATAATTCTGGATGCTGGATTTAGTTATATAGGGTTGTCAATAGCATCAGTGGTCCAGGTAGCATTTTGGGAAACGCAAGTCGGAAAGCAGGTAATTTTATGCTAAAATAACCAGCGGTGGCTATACAGTGTTCATTCCAAAATTCCTGGATGGATAAGGAGGAAGTCAGCAAGATTCAACTCCTTATAGCTGATACCAAATCCTACCGGAAGTGGCGGCGCTGGTGAACAGCTGCGGCTCGCCTGCAGTCTGTCTTGACTTTTTTGTTGTTGTTTTTTTGTCTTGTTTTAGTTACATTTTAGTTATTAGGTTGTGTTATGTGTGGGGGGGGGGGGGGGGGGCTGAAACTTGGTTTTCTGTCTCTCCGTTCAGTGCAATGTGACTCTTTCTGTCGTATCCCCCCTTCTCTGCCTCTGTCTGTGCTGAGGCCTAATGGCGGAGCTGGCGGCCTCCAACTGCAACCGACCTCGAGGCTCCGGAGGCAGAGCCAGCCAGGACTTATTACGCGAGGCTGGCCGTCTTCGAGCTGCGGCAGCGTTCTGGCGTTCCAGTTGGCGGCGGCACGACTCGGGGCTGAGACGGCGCTCCGGTGAGGGTGGCCCGGCGCGGGGCTGAGACGGCGTTCCGGTGAGGGTGGCACGACTCGGGGCTGAGATGGCGCTCCGGTGAGGGCGGCCCGGCGCGGGGCTGAGACGGCGCTCCGGTGGCTGAGGCGGCGTTCCGGCGGCGGCGACCTGAATCTGGGGCTCGACCGCGGGCCAGTGGATGACATCATCGGGAGCTCGCAGGTCACAGGCTGGTGCCTGTTTTCCGGAGCTCCCGCGGCAACAGCTGCGTCCGCTGGACTGGAGGGCGGCAGCTTCGACCACCCCGGACCGCGGAGCTTGAACCGGCCCGTTCGCGGAGCTCGGTTGAGCCGCGGGACTGACTACCATCGCCCGGTGGGGTAACAACATATCGCCTCAGCGCAGAGGGAGAATGAGGAGGGAAGAGACAGTAACTTTAAGACTTTTGCCTCCATCACAGTGAGGAGGTGCCAGGTGAACTCACTGTGGTGGATGTTAATGTGTGTTTATTGTGTGTTTTGTTGTTTTTTATTATATGTATGGCTGCAGGCAATGACATTTCGTTCAGACCGAAAGGTCTGAATGACAAATAAAGGATCTAATCTAATCTAATCTAAACCAGAAATGTGAAGCGGATAAGATCATGTCAGGCTATAATGCCCTCAATATTTAAGTAATCAGTTAATGATCATTTTATGTAGGTTTATGAACCACAGGCTCAGATCACAACAAGCAGTCATTGCCTTGAGGGTGCAGAAAACTAGGTGTATAAGGTCAAAATCATATAAATAAAGACTTTTGCCAGTTAATTAATGGCACCATCTTATCACTGTTTTCCAGGCAGATGCAAGCGTTTACAAGCTCAGAATCTGCAACAAGGGTGATTATGAAACTCAAACAATCGAATATTCAGATGACTGTCCATCTGTGTTTGACCAATTCCATATTTATAATATTGACTCCTGCATCATCCTGGAAGGTGCGTGGGTATTCTATGAACATCCAAATTACCGTGGCAGGCAATACCTCCTTGAGCAGGGTGCCTATGAGAAAGCTGGAAACTGGGGAGCATCCACTTCGAAAGTGCAGTCTTTTCATCGTATCATTGAGTAGCAAGTACTGCAATTTTATCGATTCTCATTAATAAAAGTTATTAATAAATACAATGAATAAAAATACATCTCAAAAATTTGCAGATCATCCACTCCAGGCTGGATTTCCACTCTTAAGTACAACTGGAAAATTGTATCAATATGTGCTTGAAATTGCACTGGTTTAGGTTACACTACATTTCAACTACAACTCATATGCAATGTCACAAACACAACATCTTCCATGAACCAATTCAAGAGAATTCAACCAATTCTTCACCATTTTCCATTAAGAGGTACTCCTTTATCTATTGGAGAATGTTATCCAGATGGTTTTATACACACAGCTGAAAATTAGTTCACCACAAAGAAATAAGCATCTTCACTGAGGATAATTTCTCCTCCAACTGATAATAACTAGATTTACAATTTCTGATCAACACTTTGGTTTCTCAGTAATTTTTTTTTTTAAACTAGTTACAACCTGCAGAAACAACACACTTGCCACGGCTTCACATTTTGATGTGGGGGATTCGTTTTGTTCTGTGGGTGGGAACAAAGTGATGGTGTGCGGAAAACATAGACACAAATGTTTTGGTTGCAACATACTCAGGTTAAAAATTCAGAGGTGGTGCTAATATAACAAGTAAAACAAGTGGAAACTCCACCATGAAGTTCTACTTGAAGCATAACAGAATGGATTAATTTGAGGTTTTTTATTTTTATTTTTTTATTTATTTAAAAAAAAAAGTTAGAAGTAAGTACAGTCATATGGCACCAAAGTGCCTAATATATATTTTCATAATACATTTTATGTACAACTTCTTTTTTTTTTTTTTGTTACATTGAAAAAAGATTAGAATAAGAAAAAGAAGTTAGATAGTAAAGAATAGAAAGATGTGAAATATATAGTGTGTGAAGAAAGAAAACGAGTAAATGAAGAAAGTTGAGAGAAAATAGAGAAAATAAAATAAAAGAAAAAAGAAAAGGAGATCATTATTTATAATCTTGACCAACCCTCGTCCAGTCCTGAAACAGTTCTTTTACAATTGTGTTGCACCATATGATTCCAAAAAAACGACGAATGGAGACCAACTCGTTATGAATTGGTCTGATTTATCCATTAGGAGGAATCGCATTTCCTCAACATGAGCTGTGTCCAACATACTTGCAATCCACATTTTAAGCGTTGGTATTGATGTACCCTTCCAAAATTTAAGTATTCATTTTTTTGCTATTATTAAACCATAGTTAAGGAATAGATTTTGAGATGTGTTCAATTTATTCCCATCTTCCATTACGCAAAATATAATCATTTCAGTATTAGTTTCTAATCTTGTCTTGAATAATTTTGTAAATATTTCAAAAATATCATTCCAAAATCTATAAAGTTTTATGCAGGAAACTAAGGAGTGTGTTATAGTTGCCTTTTGAGCTACACATTTATCACAAGTGGCGGATATATTTGGATAAAATTTGTTCAATCTTGTTTTTGAATAATATAATCTATATACAATTTTAAATTGAATTAGATTATGTCTTACATTATTTGAACATTTGTGAATATATATCAAGTATTTTTCCCATTTAACCGTCGTAATTTTTATCATTTTTTAATGTTTTAATGCTTTGTAGTGCACATTGTTTATTTTATTAGAGTAAACCCTCGTATTAACGGACCGTAGGTGGGGTCATGGTGTCCGTTATTGCCGATTGTCTGAGTAAGGGATTACCGAGCAATAGAGTATCATTGTACAAGTAGTCGAGACAGAGAACTACAGATGCTGGTTAATACACAGAAGGACACAAAGTGCTGGAGTAACGCAGCAGATCAGGCAGCATCTCTGCAGATCATGGATGGGTGACGTTTCGGGGGGCACGGCGGGAGTATTCTGAAGAGATGGGGCCAGAAGACCAAGGACCCACCCGGTAGTCCCAACTCACCCGCCAGAGACTGGAGACTCACTTACCGTGGACCATTGCAGAGGGACGACCAACCCAGTAGATCCAACTCACCTGTCACAGACGGAGGACCCGCATAGAAGACTGGAATCTGCCCGGAAGGCCCAGCTCGGATCGCCCGGATAGCCTGTGCCATGGGCTGTGAACGGCCGCTCAGAGTGGAGTGCGGAGTGAGGGCCGGTAAGCAGACCAGCTGTGGAAGGTAGTGCACTGCCTGGACAGGGGAGTCGGCTGCTGGAGGCTGCCTGGGGCTTAGCTGGACCGGGTGCAGATCCAAGAGGCTGAGCGCGTGGACCAGACGCGGCCTACATGAAGACATCACGGCTACACCTGGCCAGGCTGGGACCGTGAATTAATGTTTCATTGCATATGTGACAATTCTTCAGACTCTCGGTCTGCAACTGGGCCTGGAATCCAGGTGAGTTGAGACGAGGATTGTCAGAGTCATTGGTCAGGACCTGGGAGCAGGCAGACTGCAGGCAAGGGTTGGCAGTGGTGGCTGTAGGTCTGGGCTGGAATTCCAGCTCCAATTCCGGCCCAATACATCAGCAGCATGGCCGGCCCTGAGAGTTGGTAGAGGGGAGGCGTTGACAGCCTGGCCTGGCGAAGGTCAGTACGTCTGTCCCTTATAACTGAAATCTGTTATAAAGAGGTCGCAATAACAAGGGTTTACTGTTTTGTCACATGTACCGAGGCACAGTGACAAGCTTTTATTTGCATAGTATCCAAAACAAAATACTCTACATGAGTACACTCAAATTGTCCACAGTGCACAGATGAGTGATAAAGGGTACAACAACATTGATAAGTCTAATAAAGTCTGATTGAAGATAGCTCAAAGGTCTCCAATGAGGTCGACAGATGCACTCCAGCTGATGAGAGGACAGTTCAGTTTCAATTCAGTTTTATAACAGCTGGGAAGAAACTGTCCCTGAATCCGGAGGTGTGCGTTTTCAACCATCTGCTACTCTTGCCTGATGGGAGCGGGGAGAAGACCAGGTTGGGACTGGTCCTTGATTATGCTGCTGGCCTTGCCCAGGCCTCGTGAAGTGTAGATGGATCAACGGATGGGAGATTGGTTTGTGTGATGGACTGGGCTACATCCACAACTTTCTGCAATTTTTTGTGGCCTTGGATGGAGCTGTTCCCAAAGCATTCCGTGATGCATCCCGATAAAATGCTTTCTCCTACGCCTCTATAGACGTGTTTAACAAGTGATTAATAGCCTAATAGTGTTAAAGTTACAATTATCAGGGAGTAAGGCTACCTTTAGTTAATAATCTGGTGCCAAGTGTAACTAGAGGGAGGAAGTGGAACTCAAAGCAGGCGGTAGAAGAAACATAAGCAGCTCGGAGGCAGACAGACATTGTTGGTGGGGTGCAGCACGGGAAAGAAGGCTTAGGGCTCAGCACAGGGAAACCAGTGTGGAGTAAGGCAGGTCCAACAAAGAGGAGGAAATTGTTGTAGAGCAGGTATGTCGACAGGAGGAAGCAGTGAGATGTGTAAGGGCAGTAGCTCAGGTTAAGCTGGGACAGTAAATGAACTGGGAAAGTGTTGAAAAGAGGAGGTTTAACTGGAGGGAGCTGTGGTGCATGGGGGCAGGTTGTGTAGGTTTCCGTATAAGGACTATTTCTGATGTGCTGCCATCACTGCAGAACCTTAAACAATGGGTAGGTGGGGACCTGGCCTGTCCCTTGTGCACAGACGTGGCAACGTTGAGGCATATTTTGTCAGGATGTAGGACTGGTCTTTCTCAGGGTCAGTATACTTGGCGGCATAACCAGGGATTGAAGTGCATAGTTGCAGCAATTGAGAGGAGGAGAGTACAGGTGAATTCAGTAGCATCAGGACTGAAGGTGTAGTGATTTATTTTGTCCGTGAGGGAGAGATAGGTAGAGGAGGGAAGTCTACAGACAGGTATGAATTCGGCCAGTTACAGGGGAGCCAATGTTTGGAACATGCTGGTAGATTTAGGAGGAAACCTTGTTCTGCAGGAAATAATTACTACTAGTTTGAGGCCTGATACAGTGTTATGGTCAGTTAGTCAGCGGATAGTGTATTTTATAGAACTGACGGTGCCTTGGGAAGAACTTAGTGGATGAGGCTGATGAAAGGAAAAGGCTGAGATATGTAGAGTTGGCAGCAGAGATTGAGCAGTGAGGATGGAGAACAAGAGTACGTCCGGTAGAGGTGGGTTGTAGACGTTTCATAGCGAGATCAACCACCTCGCTATTTGGAGAGCTAGGAATTCATGGACAGAGTTTGCGTCAGGCCGTGAAGCAGATGTCAGAGGCAGCAGAGCAAGGCAGTATGTGGGTTTGGTGGAGAAGAAATAGTGTCAGTTGGGGACAGAAAGCAAACGTATGACATGCAGTATGTGTGTTTATTTGTAATTGTAGTCTGTGCAAGTGTATCCCAGTCTTATGCAACGGTGATATTTAGAAACATAGAAAATAGGTGCAGGAGGAGGCCATTCATCCCTTCAAGCCAGCACCGCCATTCATTGTGATCATGGCTGATCGTCCCCAATCAATAACCCAAGCCTGCCTTCTCCCCATATCCCTTGATTCCACTAGCCCCTAGAGCTCTATCTAACTCTCTCTTAAATCCATCCAGTGATTTGGCCTCCACTGCCCTCTGTGGCAGGGAATTCCACAAATTCACAACTCTCTGGATGAAAACGTTTTTTCTCACCTCAGTCTTAAATGGCCTCCCCTTTATTCTAAGAGTGTGGCCCCTGGTTCTGGACTCGCCCAACATTGGGAACATTTTTCCTGTGTCTAGCTTGTCCAGTTCTTTTATAATTTTATATGTTTCTATAAGATCCCCCTCATCCTTCTAAACTCCAGTGAATACACTGGAGTTTAGAAGGATGAGGGGGATCTTATAGATCCCCCTTATCTAGCCTAGTCTTTTCAATCTTTCCTCATATGACAGTCCCGCCATCCCAGGGATCAATCTCGTGAACCTATGCTGCACTGCCTCAATCACAAGGATGTCCTTCCTCAAATTAGGAGACAAATCTGTACACAATACTCCAGATGTGGTCTTACCAGAGCCCTACACAACTGCAGAAGAACCCTTTTACTCCTAAACATGGTGATGTTACAAGCTTAATGATGGGCTAGGATGAGTGGAAGATAGGATGCAGGTGTTTATCATTTGTTAGAGTGAGCTAGTTGGCAGCAACTTCCTTTTTTTGATAGATACTGGTAGCATAGGTGGTGAGAGCAGGTAAGGGGTTTGTTCTGAGATGCCAGAACCAACTGTTGAGCCTTCCTGATGTGTTGTGGGGCTTAACTCAATGAAACACAGGTGAAGAGAGCTGCCCATTTGATAACCCTAATGATATACTTGCATCTACAGGATTAGTGTTTTTTTATAAAGAGAATTAATATGTAGGTAGCTGAGTTTTTTTTCCACATATGTAGTCATTTATTGTAAGTTGGTTTATTTAGTTAGATAATACTTTGGCTTGGGGCTTGGTTTTCTTAGTTAAGCTCTTATCCTGGAGTTATAGGACAAGTACTTTGTGTTTTAATTGTAATTTAAAATCACCTGTCAGCATCAGTGATACCACTAAATGGCAAATTATGGAACTATCTTATTTACACAAATTAAAATTGATTTTCTGAATTAACTCCTGGGCTTTATATTTTGTTAGGGTGAAATAAATCAGGTAGTTTCCATCATCCAAAAAAAAAAACTGGACTGCTAGCATGGGAGCTTCACACAATCTTTCTGCATTGAAAATAATTATCTGTATTTCTATTACTTGTAAACAAAAAAAAAATGACAGCTGAAATAATTGTGTGAAGCTCTGCTTCAATTATAAAGTAGTTAGGAAACTACTGAACAAGGATTCGATTCAAAACGTCTATATTCATTTGAGTAAAATCTTCCATCACTCCCAGTCATTTTGAGGGTTAATTTCATAAGACAAGTGTTTCAGACCGTATGAAATATTGTTTTCTAAAACATATCATTTAATTTTTATAATAAATTAAAGCAAGTTAATAGGATACATAGCCGAAAGCCAACTAAAGCATCACAAATCAAAATGTGTGGCGCCACCTGGTGGCTGAGCCACATAGTTTGAACCCTTGTCAGTAGAACTGGGACGGTCACGTGACTGAGTTTGACGGGAGTACAGCAGCACCAGGGACCTTGCTTGAGCTCGCACTTGTGTGTTCAACAGGTGCATTTGCCAATAAAGATCGTTTTATTCACGTGTGAATTACTACAGTGGTGACCCCGACGATCCAAAACAGTTTCTTTTGGATTTTCGAAATGCACGCCGCCGCCGACCCAGCCCAGCCCAGCCCAGCAGAAAGCAGTTTCAATTAAACTGCCCATTTTCTGGACATCGCAGCCCCACGTGTGGTTTGAGCAGGCTGAAGGCCAGTTCCACATTCATTGCATTACGGCTGACGAGACAAAATGTTACTGTGTGGTCGGTGCGCTGGATCAGGACACTGCCAGTCGCCTCGTCCATTACCTTCACCAGCCGACGGCAAGCACGATGGCCTCAAAGCGCTCCTCTTGCGCACCTTACAAGTCTGCTCCACCATTCAATCATGGCCAATCTCTTTTCCTCTTAACCCCAATTTCCTGCCTTCCTCCCATAACCCCTGACACCCATATTCAATAATTTACCCATCTCCACCTTAAAAATAACATTGATGGCATCCACAGCCTTCTGTGGCAATGAATTCCACAGATTCACCAGTTGGTATTGACAAAATACACAAGTTAAAAACCTGAACAAAATAGTACCATTAACAATCGGTCAGCTTCCCTGAGCATTTTCCAGGCAATTAGGTTTGTTGAAGTGGTTTCATTTGTAGAAAATGCTGGGGTTTTTTGTGGACAGCAGTCTCACAAATGGAAATTAAATTAATGACCTGATGATTTGTTTATAAATTGGTTTAAATATTTCCTTATTCTTTAATGACATCTCAGCCCATCATGTTTATACTGGCTCAGAGAGCAATTCTATTCCAAGCCAATTAACAAACCAACCTCTGTCTTTGATACGTGGGAGGAGATTGGATCACCTGAAGGAAACCCACACGGTCAGGGAGAACATGTAGACTCCACAAAGACAGTATCAGAGATTAGGATTGAACCCAGTTTGTTGGAATTGAGACTGCAACTCTACTATCTGCAGTACTTTACTGCCCAGCTAACTAATGAAGTCTGAAGAAGGGTCTCAACCAAAAAAGTCACGTATTCCTTTTCTCCAGAGGATCAGGTATCTGTACACTCAGCCTGACCCGCTGAGTTACTCCAGCTTTTTGTGTCTATCTAATGATTGGGAAAACGCCACTGCTTTTTAATTTGCGCCACAGGATCTTTTACATCCAGTCAAAAGAGGGGCGAGGGGTGACCTTCAGTTTTTGCTCCGCTAGCAGTACAACATCTACATCACATTTCGGTATTACACTGAAATGCCCAAGCAGATTTTGTGTTCAAGTAGAAAATAAACCCATGACTTTCTTACTTGGAAATAAGAATATTAACATTGATCATGATTAACACTCTGCCACTTCGATCAAATATCTGACAACACAAAAGTCAGAAGAAATTAAAATCAAGTATTTTCGATGTTATGCTTGTCTAGTGTCTATTCTCCTGAAAATAATTGTCCCCCTTTGCTAATACGTGGTGGATAAGTGTAGAAGCATGACTTAAAACACTGAATACTGTACAATGAGGCTCCTCAGGGAAATTAAAATATTGTCCATCATGGCGGGAATCCCAATTGGCCTGATCCTTTGAAGAATATTTACATACTCTCACCATAGGAGATATTGTGTTGCTTCAATGTGCCAATGAGATTTCACCAAACAAGATCTATTGACTGCATGAGACAGTGCAAGATATTATCTTATTATGGAGCTCTTTCAAGTAAATGCTTTCAACTGTTATTTCCTTTGTAAATTTAAGCATTAAAGGGCCTGTCCCACTTTCACGACCTAATTCACGACCTCTGCCGAATTTGCCCTTGACTCAAACTCGCAGCATGGTCGTCATAAGGTCGTAGGTAGGTCGTGATGCTAGTCGTAGGTACTCATGGCATCAAGTAGGTCGGGGGTTTTTTCTAGCCTGATGAAAAATGTCCACGAGTAAAAAAGGTTGTGAATTAGGTCGTGAAGGTGGGACAGGCCCTTTACTGCAACGGTTTCAAACGTAATGCACTTTTAATGCATGTTTTGGTGCAGAATATGTCACAAGTTATTAACAAATATTTAATTAATGTTAAGGCATAACATAAATGGCAAAAATAAATCAATATCAGACAGTATCTAATATATAGACTGCAGCTAAACTTAATACAAGATTTTCACTATTATATTTGCACCTGGATATCTACAAAATGGTCACATTCTTCAAATAAATGAGCCCACTAATGCCGTGAATAACACTTACTGTGTTAGAGTACAACTTAATATTATTCCAGAGATAGCAAAGTATTGATTGTAAGAATCATAGTTTACAGAAAGTGGTATTCATGAGTGAATTTATTTCAAAAAGTTATAAACATTTGGCTTGAGAACAGCACAGTCCATTGGTGGATTTTTTCCAACTTATATTCACTGGCTCAAACTCTTCACAGAATGGATCTGTACCGGTGGGCAAACTTTAAGGTCATCACTTGATGTTAGTATAAAAAACACTACAAATGTAATTAATTACAACAAATGTCGGGCCAGTTAAAAGACTAATTACATAAATGATTACGGAGTGACATTCCATTCACCGTGCTTTGTGAAGAGGATAGGGTGACAGTTCTGATCATAAATCTCCCCCATAAATAGTAGTTTTGAAATCATGAAAAAATAATTCAGTACAAATTCAAGTTGTATTCCCATGGTGCCAAATGAAAAAAATAATATGTATTGAAATTCAATTTGAGACCACATGATAAAATGTAAAAATGGTGGTTAAAAATGAAGAAATACACAGAAATCTGGCAATGGCTGGTAATGTTGCCAGGATCACTGATGATTTATGTTCACTATATTTCATTTGTCACTGTCACCAAACTCAGCAGATCCAGCTGTTGGCGGCTTCAGGCTTCCAGGGGAAGTAACATTTCACAACTGAAGATACTAGCTGTACTGCAGTCGCACCTTGGGACTTTTCTGTTGTTGCCTCATCTGATGTCAGGTAGCTGAAGCAGAATTGGTTGTTGATTCAGGTGCGTTCCAAATGAGAAGCAGTTCCCACCTCCTCCGATGAGCACGACTTGCCTCTCCTCTGCCAGCAGTACACTGCTGTGATTGTGCAGCATCAGTGGCCACTTCACAGCATTCTGCAATCAATACATCTGAACATCAACACTACATCCCAGCCTTGCATGTCATGCACCTTTTCCCCACGTTATCCCCATTACCTGTGCAACTGAGCAATGTCATAAACATAGAAAAATCAAGGCTATCAGTTTGGTTGCCAATTCTGATTACGTTTCTGTAGCAAGAACTGCCTTTTTATTTATTTGCTCCATATTCACTTCAGTAAGAATTGATCATTAGGTCACTCCATTTTTCTTGATCTCCATCCCCGTTAAGTCGTCTTCACACCCTACACTTCCTTATCTCTGCAATTCTCCCTCCCCCTTCCCTGACTCAGTCTCAAGAGGGGTCTCGACCCAAAATGTCGCCCATTCCTTCTATGATGCTGCCTGTCCCGCTGACTTACTCCAGCATTTTGTGTCTATCTTTGGTTTAGAACAGCATCTGCAGTTCCTTCCTAAAACACTGTTGGCTGTTAAACTCCACACCTCTTTAATCCCTGACTCCTCCACATTTCCAGACTCCCAAATCTTCTCCGCCTCATATCTTCAAACTCCTGTTTCCTTGGAACTTCCAATCTGCATGGTGATAAACTGGTACCCAGAGTACAAGTACACAGAGTTTAGTTTAGAGATACAGCGCGGAAACAGGCACTTTGGCCCATCGAGTCTGCACTGACCAGCGATCCCAACACATTAACACTAGAATACACTACAGACACTATACTATAGACTAGACAATTTACAATTATACCAAGTCAATTAACCTACAATCCTGTACGTCTTTGGAGTGTGGGAGGAAACCGAAAATCTTGGAGCAAACCCATGCGGTCACGGGGAGAACGTTCAAACTCCATACAGACAGCACCCATAGTCGGGATCGAACCAGGTCTCTGGCACTGTAAGATAGTAGCTCCAACCTACTAGTGGAAACGTACTCTCCACATCCACTCTATCCAGGTCTTTCACTACTCTGTACGTTTCAATGAGATTCCCCCTCATCCTTCTAAACACCAGCGAGCATAGGTCCGCTCTCATCATATGTTAACCCACTCGTTCCTGGAATGAGGGGACTAAAATGGGAGGTCAAGAGGAGGGTCAGAATGAGGGGACGGGGGGGTGGGACACACACACACACAACACGGGCTATCTGAAATTATAAATGTTCATACCATTGAGTAGCAGATTACCCAAGCAGGACATGAGGTGCTGTTTCTCTTGTTTGTATTGATGGCAATGGAGGAGGCCGAGGATGAACAGGTTACTGAGAGAATGGGAAAGGGAGCAGAAAGGGCCGGCAGCTGGGACTTAGGGTTGGCCATTCCACACGGCAAACTATTCGGGCAGACTGCACTTGGTCTCTGTGATGTTGAATAAGTCACATCGGGAGCACCAAATGCTGTAGACAATTTTCCGGAGGTGCACGCGTATCTTTGCCTTGCCTGATTTAATCAGCAAATGTGGTGAGAGAGGAAGTGTAAGAATAAGTGCTACACCTCCCGTGGTTGCAGGGGAAAGTGTCAGGGTTGAGGAAAGATGGACTAGGAAACCATGAAGGGAATAGTCCCCGATCATGGCGGAAAGGGGTGAGGAGGAGAAGATGTGGTCACCGGCAGAACTGATAAACGAATATCAAGGTATTGCCTGAACGTAGCTGGAATGCAGAATTCTTGCTTTCTTTTCCACTGGTGAGTTACTGTGAAATGGTTTTGTATGTAGCCACATTCCTCGCAGCCTTCACTGATACTAATATAAAGCAAAAGCCATTGACATCACATAGCCATGCAAGCTTTGTAGCTACAGTCCTTATTAAATTGGGAATTAATAGGGACAGGTAAAAAAAGGCATATTCTCCTCCATCCACCAAAATGAATGAAAACAATCAGCAAGAGTATAAATTATCTACCATCTTTTCATTTGCATCAAGTATAAATTAGGGAAATAAGGATGCGTGCTTATATCAGATCATTAACATGTCAACATTGTAGGGAATCGGCTTCTTTGAAACAATTTGCATCAGTTTTGCATCTTATGACTCGCTTTTGATTATTACCAAAAGGACTAAAATAAGCAAATATTCAGGAGAGACAAATTCCTGGGTTAAATATAACATGGGTTTTGCTCATATATATATATATATATTGCTCAAATATTGATAACTTGCCGTGTCAATGTAGTAGTCAAAACTCCGTCCTGTTTTTAAGTCAATAAAAGTCACTTCAGGGATTGATTCAGAGTGGATTGACACACCTCCAAGTAAAATAAGTTTATCATCAAGAATGTGCATTGTGTGCGAGTACCTGAAAGGTAAATACAGATCAACAATTTGAAAGTCATTTTAACCCCCCCCCCCCCTCCCCCCCCGTCATATTGGTTTTCGACGGTCATGTGTACAAAGGCACAGTGAAAAACTTTGTGTTGTGTGCTATCCAGGTAAATCATCCACTAATCATCCAATCAGACCCTCAGTCTAAGGAAGCGTCTCGACATGAAACGTCACCCATTCTTTCTCTCCAGAGGTGCTGAGTTACGCCAGCATTTTGTGTCTATATTCGGTGTAAACCAACATCTGCAGTTCTTTCCTATACATAAATCAGAATAGAGGAGAAGAGGAAATGATTGGGGATGGCCCTTGTTTTTGCATGTGTCCAAAACGGAAAGGTCCTTCTTTAAAGATGTAATGCCGTAATCCTGAAGGGCAGCAGACAATTTCTGATCAATTGCATCTGTTCTCGACAGGGTGGATTGGTAAACAAAGCCAAGCAGTTTAAATCAAATCAAATATCCCCATGGTTACAATCAGGTCCTGTGTGTATCCTTTTCAGCTACCTGTTTTTCTCCATATTATTATTTAACAGGAAGCATTTAATTTGCTTTTGCAGCACTGATGCATGAATAATGACAGCTTATCTTTAAAGTGTAAAAATTCATACAGGTTACGACAAAGATAGCGAAACTCTACTTTTACCCAGGCTACCAATTAAAATATAATGTTAATATATATATATATAGATATTAAAACAAGGATTTCCACATTTCTCCACATGGTTTCCCTTTTGAGATCACACCAACAATGGGCCTACCAAGGCACTACCCGTCCTGAGGTCATTTGTGGCCAGTCCTGATTAGTCCTGGTCTTTTCTCGCCTCTAGCTCTTCACCCCCCCCCCCACCTTCAGTCAAAGAAGGGTCCTGACCCGAAACGTCACCCATCCTTTTTCTCCAGAGATGCTGCCTCACTTACTGAGTTACTCCAGCACTCTGTGTCTATCTTGGATTAAAATGAGTACTCAGTTTACACTTGGCTTTGAGTTCAAAAATTCAGTTCGTAGTTAAGAGTCAAGAGTTCAAAAATTCACTTAGTATGCAGGGTAAATAGAATTTACCCTGCATACTAAGTCTCTGGTACAGTGAGGTTGCAGCTCTATCCTTATCACATTCTTTAGTCTTTTCATCTTTGACCTATGTCTAACCATCTGCCCATCAAAACCCCTTCACCTGTATCTACCTCTAGGCCGCCAGACTTTGTCCTTCCCCTCCCTCCTTTCCAGCGTATTCCATCACCACCACACTCAGTCTGAAGCAAAGATCCTATAGCGAGCAAGATGGATCACTCGACGAAAAAGTAGTACGGTCATGGGCAGATTCATGGGTAATTTTCGGCCCCATTTCCGTAACCGGCTTCCGTCTCCGCACCAAAGATCACATAGCGGGGCAAAGATAACTAGTGCGGAGACGGAAGCCGGTTACAGAACCATCCTCGTAAAAATAAAAGTTAATTGGTAAAAATCTTCTCCTCATTTTCAGAATTTTAATTTATTAACACAAACTGTTCCCCCGCAACGTTGATTACACTGCGAGTCGGGTCGGGTTACGGAAATGGATGAAAATAAGGCCCACGTTCCGTTCCGTTCCGTTGCGTACTACACATCAGCCCATTGCATTTAGCAGGAGTGGTCTATCTTGCTCCGCTATAGGATCTTTGGTCTGAAGGGTCCTGACCCGAAACACCACCTATCCATGTTCCCCAGTGGTGCTGCTTTGTAAGTAATGTTTTTTAATGGATCAATCCACTATGTACTGAGGACATAGGCAAAAGTATGAGATAGACAGGAGATCCCAATGAAATATTTTTCTATAGAAAGGAGTTTTATCTTTACCGTGGAATGATGGAGGAAATCATTTCTATTCTTTCCCAAACAAAACCAGATAAAGTTGGTCTAAGATGGCAAATGGATCCCAAAGGGATCTGTGCTGATCCCAGTCCTCCAGTAATCAGAACACCGTCCTTCCATGCACAAGCACAGTGGGAATGACGACTTTCTGGAGGGGAACCATCCACTGGAATCTGCAAAGCACAAAGAGCATGCATCATATAATAGGTTAGCAGGATGGTTGATTTACTTTCATGATTTTGAAGAGTAAATTCAAACTAACTTTTACTTCTGGGGAATTCTTACATTCCAATAAAGAATACTTAACAATTTAGCAAAGTACACCAATCTAGATATTTCATTACTCTCTCTAATGGGAATGTCCCACTTAGGCGACTCTTTAGGCGACTGCCAAGGATAGTTTCAGCAGGCAATGAAGAAAGCTAATGGCATGTTGGCATTCATTGCGAGAGGATTTGAGTTTAGAAGCAAGGAGGTCCTACTGTAGTTGTGCATGGCCCTGGTGAGACCGCACCTGGAGTATTGTGTGCAGTTTTGGTCTCCTAATTTGAGGAAGGATATTATTGCTATTGAGGGAGTGCAGCATAGGTTCACCAGGTTAATTCCCAGGATGGCGGAGCTGACATATGATGAAAGAATGAGTTGACTGGGCTTGTATTCACTGGAAATTAAAAGGTTGAGAGGGGAACTTATAGAAACATATAAAATTCTTCAGGGATAGGATATGTTCTCAATGTTGGGGGAGTCCAGAACCAGGGGTCACAGTTTAGGAATAAGGGGTAGGCCATTTAAGATTGAGATGAGGAAAAACCTTTTCACCCAGGGAGTTGTGAATCTGTGGAATCCTCTGCCATAGAAGACAGCGGAGGGCAATTCACTGGATGTTTTCAAGAGAAAGTTAGTTAGAGCTCTTAGGGCTAACGGAATCAAGGGATATGGGGAGAAAGCAGGAATGGGGTACTGATTTTGGATGATCAGCCACGATCATACTGGCTAGAAGGACCGAATGTCCTACACCTGCACCTATTTTCTATGGTTCTTCAGTCAGAGTGTAAGAACCAGGAATATAGTGCTTGAGACAATGGTTAAAGATGGATTACTGACAGTATTTAAGAAGTGTCCAGTTGAACATTTCAATTGCTTCAGCAAAGAAGGCTGGGAGATGGGCTTAATATGGAAGGATGCCCATTGGACAAAGTTGAACCGAATGACCTGTTTTCATGCTGTCATCATGAATGGCCTGTTTTCATGCTGTTTTCATGAATAAGAAAAAAGAATCAATAAAATGTTAGACATCCAAGCGGAAATAAAACAAATATCAAAATGCTATGGTGCAGAATTACCATTAGAATTAGTGAAATTGACTGTAATTTGTTATGTTTTTAAACAATTAAAAAGATAAAGGAATAAAATGACATTTTAGACTGAATTAATGATATTACCAGAGTGTTTCAACAGGATGGAGATGTTCAAAATGCTATTCATGCCCCTTTCCTTAATTTCATCTGTTCATAATTGTTCTCTTCACATAAACTCAGTGCAATGTTGATTTTTTAAAATTTCTGAACTTACATGTGCCCAACTGTAATCTTGCAGATTGAGGAAATGCCAGTCACCCAGTACCATCTCTTTGGGAGAGCGACCACCGTAAATGAACAGATACTTCTGATCTTTAAAAAAAAAATCACGTTGACCTCGAGTTAAGAGATTACAAATATTCATTAGATCTATTATTTTCTGAGACTATTAAAAATAATAAAAATTGAATCTGGAGGCATTTAGTAACAATAAACCATTAAGTCTTGCTGACCTTCAGTCAACCTGAATCTTATCCGTTGACCCTGAAATTAAATAATCACCATGAGGGCAAAATACATTTGGATCGGGACCCTTCTTCAGACACTCAAGCGGAAATATTGCCTGACCATTCCCTCCCCAGACGTTGCCTGACCTGCTGAGTTCCTGCAGCACTTTGTGTTTTGCTCAAGACTTCAGCATCTTGGATGGATCAGAATTCAGAATTTTGGATTGTTTTCTCCAGCAGACATTAACAATCGCAAGGCACTATTTCAAATGTAGCTGAGGCCACACCTGATATTCTGGCTAATGTTTATTTCACAAACCAAACCTCAAACAAATGGATTACGTCATCATTATCAATTTGAATTTAATGGGAAATTGCATCGTGCAAACTGGATGTTAAGTTTCCTACATAACAACTGTCACACTTTCAAAAACATTTAATTGGCTGGAAAGCAGCTTCTGATACAATGAGCACACACAAAAAAGCTAATTTTTATAAAATAACTAATCTGAGGGTTTGTGTTTTTTGATACAACAATCTTTCTGAAAGTTTGAGCAAGTCTTCTTTTGTAGATCTGTAATTAACTTTCCATTTGAAATAATGTTAACATTGATCCTGTTCCATAATATCTTAATATTTAGGATAATCAATTATGGATTTTAATTATGTGTAGGAAAGAACTGCAGATGCTGGTTTACACCAAATATAGACACAAAATGCTGGAGTAACTCAGCGGGACAGGCAGCATCTCTGGAGAGAAGGAATGGGTGACGTTTCGGATCGAGACCCTTCTTCAGACTGGGAGTCAGGAGAGAGGGAGACCAGAGAAATGGAAGGGTAAAAAGAGCATGCAGGGTGGGAAAAGGACAGATCAAAGCAGATGATGATCAAGGAAATGCTCAATGGTTCATTGTTGGCTGAGGGGAAGGTGACAACGAGGCAGACAAACAGTAAAATTAATCAGGAGAACAGTGAAACTGGTTGGAGAACTAGGGTGGGGGAGGGACTGGGAATCATTCAATCAAAGCAGCTGATTTCCTCCTTTTGTTTTCGCTTTGTCAGCGAATATTTATAATACTAAAAGAATGAGATAAGAAACAAACAGAATGATTTGAAACCTTTCAGTCTTTCGTCTGGCTGTTTTGTACTTAACAGCCACTTCTGTCAACATGATTTCTTCTTGCTTGTTATTTTTACCTCTGTAAATCACTTCTGTGGCTGTGTGTCGCCAGCGTGGTGGCGGCATGGTGCCGCTACATTCGATGGCCTTTAATGACAAGTTGGCACCGTTGCCTGCGTCCCATCTCAAACAGACAACACTTGTGACTGGCTTCAGTGGAGACATGCGGCCGCCAATGAGCATGCAACGATGGTCCCTCAGGGCAGTCAGACTGGGAAACATTCTCTCAGCTGAAAGGCAGCAACAAAAAGCATGTTTAATTCACAAACAACATCGATTACAGGTCAAAGGAACAATTAATTTCAAAGGATCAAAGGTTCAAAGGTTATTTTATTGGTCACATACACCTAGGTGTAGTGAAATTCTTCTTGCCAATGCAGCACATAAAGAAAGAATACAGACATAACAGTAATAAAGAAATGTAAACATAAAAACATCCCCCCACAATGGTTCCCATTATGAGGGAAGGCACAAAGTCTAGTCCCCATCCTATGTCCACCCATAGTAAGGCCTATTGAGGCCTCCACAGTTGCCTTTACGGAGGCCCGATGTTCCAGGCCGTTCTCGCCGGGTGATGATGCTCCGGCATTGGGAGAATCCTCTCAGCGGCATGGGAACCCTGGAACGGCCGCTTCCCTTACCGGAGACCGCGGCTTCCGAAGTCAACAAGGCCGCGCCGGAAGGAGCTTCACCACTGGCGATCTCAGTGAGAGATCCCAGGCTCCCGATGTTAAGTTCGGCGCCGCCGCCCGCAGCTGGCCGCTCCACGGACCCGCAGCTCCGCGATGTTTTTCTCGGCGGTCTTCAGCTCACCGGAGCTCCAGCGCGGCGACCCGGGCAAGGCATCACCCGCTCCGCTCCGCGATAGCGCTCCAGCGCTGTGCCACCGCCGAAGCCGAGGTTCTGGGCAGTCCCCTCAGGAAACGCCGCTCCAGGCCCGCCGGTAGGCCGCGAGGACGGGTCGAAATTGCAGCCCGGAGAAAAGCTGCCTCTCCGACCAGGTTGGGACCCTGAAAAGTAGTTTCCCCCTCCCTTCCCCCCACCCCCCACATAAAAACGACTAGAACTCCAAAAACAAAACACTAAAACTCACTAAAAATAAAAAAAAAAGAGTGAAAAACTAACAGCTGCAGGCTGGGCAGCCATACCGCACAGGACGGAAATTAATTTACCTCTCAAGCCAAATAAAACTCCACGTCCAAAAAACTGGCAGATTTGAGTAAACTTGACCGAATTCGCATTCACGTCAAGAGTGTTTAATTGTCATATGTTCCAACTAAACCATGAAATTCGTGCTTGTTGTAGCTTACCATTGTTTCCAGATAGTGCAAATTTCAGGGGAAACTATCATGGACTTGGATTCTAATTGTTCAAGAAGGAACTGCAGATGCTGGAAAATTGAGGGTAGACAAAAATGCTGGAGAAACTCAGTGGGTGCAGCAGCATCTATGGAGAGAAGGAAATAGGCAACGTTTCGTCCCGAAACGTTGCCTATTTTCTTCACTCCATAGATGCTGCCGCACCCACTGAGTTTATCCAGCATTTCTGTCTACCTAGGGTTCCAATTGTGTATTTTTGCAGACATTTTCTGTTCACTGCCTTGTGGAATGTATGTGTAATAATCTAATATTTACATATAATTGTGTTTTTGTGTGTTGTCTGAGTCTATGTGGCTGAGATCCTGCTGCAAGCAAGCTTTTCATTGATCATACTTGTGCATATGTGAATGAACTTGCCTTAACCTGTCTGAAGGGTTCTGGCCTAAATAGTCACCTGTCCATTCCCTCCACAGATGCTGCCTGACCTGCTGAGTTCCATTAGCACTTTGTGTGCTTTGTTCCAGATTCCAGCATCTGTGGTTCTGTTTGTCTCCATCTCTCTTAATTATTTTAAGATCTTTTGATTTTAAGAGTGGTCAGTAAAAATATAATTTCTGGAAACAGAAAGCGAAGCCAAGAGAACCAACAAGGACTGAACTCGTCTCATGAGCAAGACCTTTTTTCTTCTTATCCACCACGCCAGCTGCTGATGGCTTTGACTGCTTTGTTCAGTGAAGTTCATTGACTAAATAGACAGCAACAATTTGTTTGATGAGTTATTCACCTCTTTAACAGCAGGGGGCAATGCAGCCAAGCCTAACTGAGCTCTGCAACAATGTCCACATACAACAATATCCACATACAGGCCTGACGAAGGGTCTCGACCCGAAACGTCACCCATTCCTTCCTTCCAGAGATGCTGCCTGTCCCGCTGAGTTACTCCAGCATTTTGTGGCACCTTCCACATATAAGTAACCAGTTGAAACTGCACAGCCAACTGGAGAACCAGATTAATAAAGGGCTTGTCCCACAGTACGAGTCATCCCGACTATTTTTTTCCTCGTGGACATTTTTCATCGTGATGAAAAAACGTCCCGACTTACCTGATGTCCCGAGTACCTACGGTTAGCATAACGAGCCGCTATGAAACATCCACGAACTCCTACGGACTCGTTACGAACATTCTGCGAGTTCGAATCAGGGGAAAACTCTGGAGAATTTGTGAATTACCTCGTACAGTGGGATAGGCCCTTAACAAAATTATTGGAAACATTCAGCAAATCAAGCAGGATTTGTGGAAAGAGAAACAGTTAGTGCTTCGGGTCTATTTCCATTTCTACAGAGGTTACTATAGTGCGTCCAGAATTTTCTGTTTTTATTTCAGATTTCCTGCAATGGCAATTTTATCATTTCAATTTACTGAAGAAACCAAAAATGCGGAGATCACAAAATGAGCAGAACAGAGACTGAAAACAGAAGTTTATCCTGTGAACGCTCAGTTGTGATCAGGATACATTTGCTACCCCATTGGGAAGCCAGAAGTAGAAACAAAAACACATCTGCACATATGAACATTAGATATTATAGTATAAATGTACAGCAGCAAAATGTAATCACCATCTACCTTTTATGAGCATATGAGTTGTAGAGTAGAGGGATCTAGGAGTACAGGTACATGGTTCCTTGAAGGTTGAGTCGCAGGTAGATAAGGTGGTCAAAATGGCTTATGGCACTTTGGCCTTCATCAGTCAGAGTATTGAGTATAGAAGTTGGGAGGTCATGTTGCAGTTGTACCAGACGTTGGTGAGACCGCATTTAGAATATTGTGTTCAGTTCTGGGCACCATGTTATAGGAAAGATATGGTCAAGCTTGAAAGGGTTTAGAAAAGATTTACGAGGATGTTGCCAGGACTAGAGGGTGTGAGCTATAGGGAGAGGTTGAGTAGGCTGGGTCTCTATTCCACGTAGTGTAGGAGAATGAGGGGAGATCTTATAGAGGTATACAAAATCATGAGAGGAATAGATCGGGTAGATGCACAGAGTTTTTTACCCAGAGTAGTGGAAATCGAGGACCAGAGGACAGAGGTTCAAGGTGAAGGAGAAAAGATTTAATATGAATCCTAGGGGTGACTTTTTCACACAGACGGTGGTGGGTGTGTGGATCAAGCTGCCAGAGGAGGTAGTTGAGGCTGGGACTATCCCATCGTTTAAGAAACAATTGGACAGGTACATGGACAGGACAAGTTTGGAGGGTTATGGACCAAACGCAGATAAGTGGGACTAGGGTAGATGTAGGCGAGTTGGGCCGAAGGGCCTGTTTCCACACTGTAAGGGAACAGTGGGATGTTATCAAAAATTGCAATACAGACCAATTTTATAACAAGAGGAATCGAATTTTATAACAAGAGGAATCGAATATAGGGGCAAAGAGGTCCTTCTGCAGTTGTATAGGGCACTAGTGAGACCACACCTGGAGTATTGTGTGTAGTTTTGACTCCTAATTTGAGGAAGGACATTCTTGCTATTGAGGGAGTGCAGCGTAGGTTTACAAGGTTAATTCCCGGGATGGCGGGACTGTCATATGCTGAGAGAATGGAGCGGCTGGGCTTGTACACTCTGGAGTTCTTGGTTCTTGGTTCTTGGGTCCTCCAAAATATTTCAACTGGAATTTAAACTGGAGGTGGTGAAGGGAGGGATTAAGCCAGAAAGGGTATAAAGAACGCACACGATAGAGTTTGACATAAAACATCCCACACACACAGCAGAATCAGAGTTTCCCACTGTGTGTGGGAAGCCACCAAAATCAGTCTCTTCCTCCACTGTTCCCCGTGGTCAGGGCCTGCCCGCTACGGGCGGCCTGATGTCCAGGACCGCTCGCCGGGGTGATACAAGTCCGACGTCGGGGCTGCGGGACGTCCTCAGCGGCGTGGACACCAGAGTCGGCCCCCTCCTACCGGAGTCGGCGGCTTCCAAAGTCCGTAGGCCGCGCCGGGTGGAGACCGCCGCTGCAGACCCTCTGCAAGGCGCCCCAGGACTCCACGATGCCGTTCAGCGCCACCCGCGTTGGAAGCTCTCCGCACCAGAGCTCCACGATGTTCGAGCAGCGGCCCAACGCTCCGGAGCTCCAAACGGCGACCCAGGTAGGCATCGCCCGCTCCGCGGTGACTCCAGCGCTGCGCCGCCGCTGTAGCAGCCCTGGTCCGGTTCCCGGTCCCCGGCAGGAAAGGCCGCTCCGATCCAGCTGGTAGGCCGCGAGGTGGGCGGCGAGGACGCGACTCGGAGAAATAGTCGCGTCCCCGCCAGGAAGAGACTGGGATACGGTTTCCCCCTTACCCTGCCCCCTTCCCCACATAGAAAAGTTAAAGTTTCCCCCAACACAAGACTTTAGACTAACTAAAAATAAAAAAAGATAGAAATAACAGACAGGCTGTAGGTAGAGGCTGCTGCAGTGCAGCGCCCCCTCCGTCCCTCTCTCTCTTTAGAAGGATGAGAGGGAATCTCATTGAAACATATAAGATTGTTAAGGGTTTGGACACTCTAGTGGCAGGAAACATGTTCCCTATGTTGGGGGAGTCCAGAACCAGGGGCCACAGTTTAAGAATAAGGAGTAAGCCATTTAGAGCGGAGACGAGGAAACACTTTATCTCACAGAGAGTGGTGAGTCTGTAGAATTCTCTGCCTCAGAGAGTGGTGGAGGCCAGTTCTCTGGATGCTTTCAAGAGAGACCTAGATAGGGCTCTTAAAAATAGTGGAGTCAGGGGATATGGGGAGAAGGCAGGAATGGGGTACTGATTGGGGATGATCAGCCATGATCACATTGAATGGCGGTGCTGGCTCGAAGGGCCGAATGGCCTACTCCTGCACCTATTGTCTATTGCCATGAACACAGTCCCTCTCCCTGTGGACCCAGGGGTCATCATTGATTTCATTTTTAATGATCCATTTCCGTAGCAACGCTAAGCTCCTACTTGGGATCTCATAAGCTTAAGTTCACTATGGAAACTATGGTAGTGACGGCTTCTTCTGATCACTGTCCAACAACTTCAGCATGATGGACAATTGCGATGGCATCAGGCTCGGTCATGAAAGAAATTTAGCTCTAATGGTTCCAAGAGTAAATAGCTTCTGGGATCCATTGCCTGAGCTTGCAGATTAAGAACAAGCTATCATAGTTTTGCAGACATCTGTGAAGCTGAGCCAACAGATACCTTCAAATGAAAAGGGCAAACAATGAAAAAACTATTACCGATTAATGGTTCTTGCTACTTTTCTGATAATGTAACAGCAAACCATTAATTCCAAGCAGAGTGTGCACTGGGAATGGGAGAGAACATATGATTTCTTCCAGCAGTTTAAGCTGTCATTGTGCCACATGCAGCAATAATTCAAAAGTTAACATTAATATTTTAAAAACAAATTAAACTTACTCAATAAATTATCTTTATCCTTAAAGGAACTGGATTTCCAAACAGGTCCGGTTTTAACCAGCAGTGATATGTCTCTTAAACGACCATGCTGACCAATGCTGCTGCCAAATCCCCCAATGGTAACAATTGTATGCGGCGCAACCAGTGCAGAGCGATGGGCAAATCTCCTGAGATGAGGACTTTGTGTTTCTGTCTCACATAGGGAGACAGAAAGTCGCAATGGATCAAGAACATCTAATTTGTCGATGCCATAGTCTGCAGAGAAAACGAGAAAGTGAAGGCAGACTGAAAGAAAGCCATGTGATCAAAAACAAAGCAATTCCATGACACATTATGGTCTCAAACAGGTATTCACTAAGTTAAATCTTTCAACAACTTTACATTAGATTCCAGGCTACTAGCAATACTGTGAACATAATTACATAGGTTTGTTCAGACATGTACATGGCAGATTAAATGTGTAGGAAGGAATTGCAGATGCTGGTTTACACCGAAGATGGACTCAAAATGCTGGAGTAACTCAACGGAACGGGCAGCATCTCTGGATAGAAGGAATGTGTGATATTTCGGGTCAAGATCCTTCTTCAGGACCCATTCCTTTTATCCAGAGAAGCCTGAAGAAGGGTCTCGACCCGAAACGTCACCCATTCCTTCTGTCCAGAGATGCTGCCTGTCCCGCTGAGTTACTCCAGTATTTTGTGTCTATCTTGCATGGCAGATTAAGATATTTTACTGAACATTATTCCTAAAACAAATAATGAATTTTGCATCAGATGCACAGGTGTCATGCTATTAATGAAGATGTTGCCTTTGCTCGGTTCGATTCATGCCAATGTCAGCAACTAATCCATTAACATGTTATTTTCAGTGATTACATTCTTACAACTTGGACCTATAGACCACTACATTCCTATAGACCACTAGGTTCCTACAGCCATATTCTTACTGAAGAACAGATTATTCGGTAAGAGAAGACTATAGGAACCAAAAAGTCTAAATTGTAAGGTTTGAATGATGCCTATTTTTTTATTGTGTTTTTGGCATCTTACTTTTAAAATAATTTTAACCATGGTATTAGAGGCAAGGTACTCGCATGGAGAGAAGATTGGATGACTGGTAGAAGGCAAAGAGTGGGAATAAAGGGGGCCTTTACTGGTTGGCTCCCACTGACTAATGGTATTCTGCAGTGGTCGTTATTGGGCCCGCCACCTTTTCACGTTATATGTTAATGATTTGGATGAGGGAATTCATGGCTTTGTGGCCAAGTTTGTGAAATGATACGAAGATAGGTGGGGGAGCAGATGAAGGGGCAGGTAATGTTGTGGAAGCAGGGAGGCTGCAGAAAGACTTGGACATGTTTGGAGAGTGAGGAGTAAAAATGGCTAATGGAATACATCACACAGCAAAATGTATGGTCATGTACTTTGGTAGAAGGAATAAATGTGTAGTCTACTTTCTAAATGGGGAGAGGATTGAGAAATTGGAGGTGCAAAGGGACCAGCGAGTGTTGTAGCAGGATTTCCAAAAGGTTAACTTACAGGTTGAGTGGGCGGTAAAGAAGACAAATTGAATGCCAGCATTCATTTCGAGGGGACTAGAATATAAAAGCAAGGTTGTAATGCTGAGGCTTAATCTGGCAGCGATGAGGCCACATTTGGTAGACACATTGCTGGAGTAACTGAGCGGGTCATGCAGCATCTCTGGAGACAAAATATAGTTGAGGTTTATAGTTGGAACAGATAGAACTATTGGCGCAGCCTCAGAATAAAAGGTTATACCTTTAGAATGGAGATGAGGAAGAATTCCTTTAATTCTCTTTAATTTCAATTTCATTGGTTAAAGGAGCAGAATTAGACCATTCAGCCCATTGAGTCTGCTCTGCCATACAATCACCACTGATCTATGTCTCCCTCTCAAACCCATTCTCCTGACTTCTCCCTGTATCATTTGACATCCTTACTAATCAAGAAAGCCAGAGGGTGCTGAATCTGTGGAATTCACAGATGTGGAGGCTCAGTCATTGGGTATTTTGACACCAGAGATTGATAGATTCTTGATTAGTAAGGATGTCAAAGGGTACAGCTAGAAGCCAGGAGGATGGGATTGAGAGGTAAAAATAGATGTGACATGATTGGATGGTGGAGTAGCCATGATGGGCTGAATGGCTAATTCTGCTCCGATGTCTTATCATCTTCTCTCAGACAGTTGTGTATTTTTGGAACTACACCAAAGAGATACAGAGGCCAAATCACTGAATAGTCCAGGTGAGTTGAAACATATTTTTGTTTATAGAGGTGCTGGAGAACAGAAAGAGAAGCAGAATTGAGGCCAAGATCAGGCCAGCCATAATCTTACACATGGGATGATGGGTGATATTATAGAGGTGTACAAGGTCATGAGAGGAATAGACTGGGTAAATGCACAAAGTCGTTTGTCCAGAGATGGGGAATTGAGAACAAGAGGACACAGGTTTAAGGTGAGGGGGGGAAGATTTAATAGGAACCTGAGGAGTAACTTTTTTTTTACACAAAGGGTGGTGGGTGTATGGAATGTGCTGCCGGGGGAGGTAGTTGAGGCAGGTACTATCATAACATTTAAGAGACATTTGGACAGGTAAACATAGAAACATAGAACATAGAAATTAGGTGCAGGAGTAGGCCATTCGGCCCTTCGAGCCTGCACCGCCATTCAATATGATCATGGCTGATCATCCAACTCAGTATCCCGTACCTGCCTTCTCTCCATACCCTCTGATCCCCTTAGCCACAAGGGCCACATCTAACTCCCTCTTAAATATAGCCAATGAACTGGCCTCGACTACCCTCTGTGGCAGAGAGTTCCAGAGATTCACCACTCTCTGTGTGAAAAAAAGTTCTTCTCATCTCGGTTTTAAAGGATTTCCCCCTTATCCTTAAGCTGTCACCCCTTGTCCTGGACTTCCCCAACATCGGGAGCAATCTTCCTGCATCTAGCCTGTCCAACCCCTTAAGAATTTTGTAAGTTTCTATAAGATCCCCTCTCAATCTCCTAAATTCTAGAGAGTATAAACCAAGTCTATCCAGTCTTTCTTCATAAGACAGTCCTGACATCCCAGGAATCAGTCTGGTGAACCTTCTCTGCACTCCCTCTATGGCAATAATGTCCTTCCTCAGATTTGGAGACCTGGTACATCAGGTACATGGATAGGATAGGTTTAGAGGCTTATGGGCCAAGCATGGGCAGGTGGGACTAGCGTAGATGGGCCATGTTGGTTGGCGTGGGCAAGTTGAGCAGAAGGGCCTGTTTCCACACTGTATGACTTTACGGAATAACAGATTAGATTCAATGGGACACATTCCTGCTCGACACATGCACGAGTTGCCATAATATGGCACCACTTACGCAAAATCCAAAGAACAGTCCTTGGCCCAAAGTTTCTTTGTATTGTTGCTTTCTGAATAGGTTCTCCTCACCTAGGATAAAAGCTGATGCTTAAAACACAAACAGTTCTACTCTCCTTTCTCTGATAGTAAATGATCTCATTCGATGACCAACCCTTCCGCTCTTATACAAGTCTCTGCTGCTTCACTACAGGAGTCAGGGGTTATGTGGAGAAGGCAGGAGAATGGGGTTAGGAGAGACAGGTCAGCCATTGAATGGCAGAGTAGACTTGATGGGCCGAATGGCCTAATTCTGCTCCAATCACTTATGACCTTATATCCTTAATACACTATCGTTGATGATGATTAAATGCTCTTCCTTAAAACTTAGCATTATTCTGAGTATGATGATAGATTGGATTTACAAGGAAAGAAAGTGGGTTCTTTGACTACTCCTGGTGGCTTGGCAGAGATTTTATGAATGACAGCTGCGTGGCTAATATGGATCGCAACAACGAGCACATACAAATTACCATCCTTCTGAATTTATTACCGCATTAAATGTTGTCGTCCTTACCTTGAAGGGGAGAGAATGGCAAACACTTTATCAAGTCTCCTTTTGATGCGCACAGGATTATATAGTGAGAACACTTCAGCTGCCATTCCTTTAATAAAAGTAAATATTTGGGGGTTGGTGAGAAAGAAGAAACATTTCTATTCTTTCTTTTTTTTAATTTAAAAAAAAAAAATTTTTTAATTAGAAGTAGACATATTATAAAGTATAGTTGCATATTATAGTAAAAAAACTTTTCATATACATCAGTCATACATTATTAAAATTTTCAATTCTTTCAACTGTCCAATTTATTAAGTCACAATTCAGTAAAATCATTGACATTTATAACACTCATGGGCCACGAGCCCGATTGTGTCCATGCTGGTACTTATTGTTTGATGCAACTATTAGGTTTATAATAATAATAACTTTATTTATAAAGCACTTTAAACAACTGCAGTATGCAGATAAATACTAATGATTGACCAGTTAGAGATATATAATGTTTTTTTTAAACAGGACTTTAATAGCATGAATTAATTTTTTTGTCCAAATTTCTCTTGAAATGTGATAAAATTTCTCCAGCTCACTCCAAACAGAATATGGATTTATGTGCAAGAAGCATTAATTGCCATAGATGCGTACGGGGAAAAATACATTGTCTAACAATGGAATGCAGTGTCAGAGTGCACAAGATGGAAGCTTTGCTACAACCGGATTATATCGTGGCCAGAGTTAGTTCAAGCAATGGTCGACAAAAGGTGCTGGAGAAACTCAGCGGGTGCAGCAGCATCTATGGAGCGAAGGAAATAGGCAACGTTTTGGGCCGAAACCCTTCTTCAGACTGATGTAGGGTGGGGGGAGAAGAAAGGAGAAAGGAAGAGGAGGAGCCCGAGGGCTGAGGGAGAGCTTAGAAGGGGAGGAGACAGCAAGGGCTACCAGAAACTGGAGAAGTCAATGTTTGTGCCGCTAGGGTGCAAACTGCCCAAGCGGAATACGAGGTGCTGCTCCTCCAATTTCCGGTGGTGCTCACTCTGGCCATGGAGGAGGCCCAGGACAGAAAGGTCGGATTTGGAATGGGAGGGGGAGTTGAAATGCTGAGCCACCGGGAGATCAGGATGGTTAATGCGGACCAAGCAGAGGTGTTCGGCGAAACAATTGCCAAGCCTAAGCTTGGTCTCACCGATGTAGATCAGCTGACATCTAGAGCAGCGGATGCAATAGATGAGGTTGGAGGAGATGCAGGTGAACCTCTGTCGCACCTGGAACGACTGCTTGGGTCCTTGAATGGAGTCGAGGGGGGAAGGTAAAGCGACAAGTGTAGCATCTCTTGCGGTTGCAAGGGAAAGTGCCCGGGGAGGGGGTGTTGCGGGAGGGAAGGGAAGAATTGACCAGGGAGTTACAGAGGGAGCGGTCTTTGCAGAAAGCAGACAGGGGAGGAGATGGGAAGATGTGGCGAGTGGTGGGGTCAAGTTGGAGGTGGCGAAAATGACGGAGGACTATTTGTTGTATGTGACGGCTAGTGGGGTGAAAGGTGAGGACTAGTTCAAGCAATTATGTGGCAACACATTTTGAGAAGAATATTCTGTGTTGAGAAGGCGGCAGCAAAGATTTATCAACATACTAATCAGTCTCCAAAGTTTAAAATCCAAGAGCACATTAAATAAATTAGGCTATTTCCCTTTAATTTAGAATATTAAGGGTTGATCTGACTGGAGTTTTAAAGATAATAGAGAAGACTGGAAGATTAATAGATGGAGAGCCTGGGATGAGAAAACATGAACTAAAAATTAGTTAGGTCTTTCAAGAATGTATTAGTTGAGTTTATTGTCACATGTACTGAGGTACAGTGAAAAGCTTTTGTTGTGTGCTAACCAGTCAGCAGAAAGAAAATTCATGACTACAATCGAGCCATTTACAGTGTATAAATACATGATAAGGGAATAACGTTTAGTGCAAGGTAAAGCCAGCAAAGTCCGTTCAAGGATAATCCGAGGGTCACCAAAGAGGTAGATAGTAGTTCAGCACTGCTCTCTGGTTGTGGTAGGATGATTCAGTTGCCTGATAACAGCTGGGATGAAACTGTCCCTGAATCTGGAGGTGTGTGTTTTCACACTTCTATAACTTTTGCCTGATGGGAGAGGAGAGAAGAGGGAGTGGCCTAGGTGCGACTCATCCTTGATTATGCTGCTGGCCTTGCTGGGGCAGCGTGAGGTATAAATGAAGTCAATAGAATCCAGGTTGGTTTGTGTGATGGTCTGGGCTGCGTCCACAATTTGCTGCAATTTCTTGCGGTCTTGGATGGAGCTGTTCCCAAACCAAGCTGAGATGCATCCTGATAAAATGCATTCTGTGGTGCATCTGTAGAAGTTGGTGTGAGTTGTAGGGGATATGCAAAACCTCCTAAGCCTTCTAAGGAAGTAGAGGCATTGGTGCGCTCTAATGAAGTGAGTTTAAGGATAAAGGGGAAATCTTTTAGGACCGAGATGAGAAAAACATTTTTCACACAGAGAGTGGTGAATCTGTGGAATTCTCTGCCACAGAAGGTAGTTGAGGCCTGTTCATTGGCTATATTTAAGAGGGAGATAGATGTGGCCCTTGTGGCTAAAGGGATCAGGGGGTATGGAGAGAAGGCAGGTGCAGGATACTGAGTTGGATGATCAGCCATGATCATATTGAATGGCGGTGCAGGCTCGAAGGGCCGAATGGCCTACTCCTGCACCTATTTTCTATGTTTCTATGAGACATTAAGGGAAATGAGGAAAAGGCAAACATCTGAGTTTATTCACAGGTCAGCCATAATTACACTGAATGGTGGACAAGCAACTGAATACTACATTTGATCCTATATTCTGCATGCAACACTTCAAGAAAAATCAGAAATGCTGCTTTAAAATTGGTTTATACAATCTCTGCCTTTCTCTAATTTTATTTTCAAATATCTTTCTCACAAATTATGGGTTTGGCTTGATATATTTTGAAAGTTAAAGTTCAGTTCTAGTTCTCAGACAGATAAATAACACATTTAATTGGAGTGTCACAGTTACCTCATATTCATCAAAAGGTTCCAACATTTCAATCCTTTGCCTTTCATGTTCTGGAATATATCTGACATAAAACTCATTCATGTCAATACAGAAGCATTCTTCCCAGCCCTAAAAGAATCGTGTAAAGAATTGCAGACAATTCAATTTGTCACGTTGGCAACAGATTGCTTCTGTACATTAATACAGTCATAAATTCTGAAGATTGAAATTTATTGCACACAAGACACAAAAAAATTCTACATCTCTGCTTTCTGTCCCTTTGATGATTTTATATTTATAAAGCCTTGGAATTAATTTTCCTAACTTCTATCATGTT
Source organism: Amblyraja radiata (assembly GCF_010909765.2). NCBI lineage: Eukaryota > Metazoa > Chordata > Chondrichthyes > Rajiformes > Rajidae > Amblyraja > Amblyraja radiata. The sequence continues at coordinate 3,166,882 of NC_045962.1, forward strand.
CTCCTTGAGGTATCAAATGCCATTTAAAACCTCATTTAAACATGAATTCTTTACCTTCTCTGTTGCTTTGCCCTCAACTCAATCAAGCTAGCCGAACATACCCATTAATCCTCTCGCTAATTATTTTTTTCAATAAGCTTCCCAACTGTGTTATTCCTGGCCACTATTTTAAACAATACATACAAGTCTTATGGGTGCAGTAATCAATGTTATGTATTGGATTAGCAATGCCAACATTTAAATCCCATCCAGGCAAGTTATTGAGCTCAATTAAAGAAAAAAATAATGAAACCCACGCCAGGAATCATGTTGAATGTTTCAAGAACCAGACCATGAATACTGCTGAATTACTGTGAAAGCATAAATGCTTCAGAGAAGGGGATTTGTCATCCTTACTTTTTTGGGGGTTCAACACTGTATGGTTGACCCTTAATGTTCTTTGGATGCCAAGTATCAATTTGTTGGTGTTTCTAATGGTCTAGGAACAAACATGAAGAAAATGCTCCCAATAGTTCAGCAATTTAAAACTAGCTGAGACACAAATTTTCTTTTTCGTTTACATTTGGGGCGACATCTCCTGATCAATCCCATTAAATGAAATTTACAGAAAATGAGAAACCTCCAACCTACCCTGATATACCAATATGTCGGGCAAAGTGTTAACCATGGCTCAGTTCGCAGCTTTGTGTCAGGAAATCATAATTTCAAGCTTCACTCCAGATACAGTCACGGTGGCGCAGCGGTAGAGTTGCTGCCTTACAGCGAATGCAGCGCCGTAGACCTGGGTGCTGTCTGTACGGAGTTTGTACGTTCTCCCCGTGACCTGCGTGGATTTTCGGTTTCCTCCCACACTCCAAAGACGTACAGGTTTGTAGGTTAATTGGCTTGGTAAATATAAAAATTGTCCTTAGTGTGTGTAGGATAGTGTTAATGTGCGGAGATCGCTGGTCGGCGCAGACCCGGTGGGCCGAAGGGCCTGTTTCCGCGCTGTATCTCTAAACTAAGCTAAATTAAAAGACACAAAATTATTGGCTGAAAAGCCACAATCATACTGATGGAAGCACCAGGTTTTGGATGAGGCATTAAATTGAGCCTTTGCTGCAGGGGTCGGCAACCTATGGACCACGGGCTGGATCCGGCCCGTAATTCGAAATCATCCGGCCCGCAGGTGTATTTTATTTCACTTAGTTTTCGTGACTAAGTGAACTAGGGGCGCCGGAGGAGGGAGATGGCAGCCCTGCCGGCAGTCTGTTCGTTTTTTCATCCTTTTCGTTATTTTTAGCGTTTGTTTAAAGTCTGTTTTGATGTTCTTCTGTTTGTTTTATGTGGGGGGAGGGTGGGGGGTCGGGGGAAACTTTTTTTTTCAGGTTCTTACCTTCCCGGAGATGTGATCAAGTTTCGGATTACATTCTCTGGGCTCTGCGGCCTACCATTGCTGGAGTTGAAAAGCTGCCTCGGATTGCCGTGAGCCCCACCTCAGGGCGCAGACTTAGCATCGGAGCGGATCCCTTGCCTGGGATCGCTCCCACCGCGGCCTGCGGACTTACAATCAAGGGCTCGCAGTCTTGGGAGAGGCAAGTCGGGAGCTCCAACGCTGCAGAAGTTTCGTCCAGCTCCGACGCGAGGTTTGATCGCCCGGCGCAGGGGAGCTGCCAACCCTCCGATGCGGGAGCTGAACGCTTCGACGCGGAGGGCCCGAATGCCGCTGGCTACGGGACTCAAGACCGTCCCGTCAATGGAGGGCTTGAAGGAAGAACAAAAAGGGAAGGACTTGAACTTTATTTCCGCCTTCCATCACAGTGAGGAATGTGTAGGAGTCACTGTGATGGATGAAATTTCACTACACCAATTGGTGAATGTGACAATAAATGAACTTATGAACCTGGGAACTGCAACCACTCCCGGGGCACGCAGATGACCTGGGACCTGCAGCTAGTCCCGGGGATGCGAGGGATCTGGGAACTGCAGAAAACTAATTGAAAAACACGTGAAAACTAATGCGAAAAACAACTTCAAGTGTCACACTAGTTAGTATGTATTATTAGTATGTATTATTACTAATTTATGTATTATTAGTGTGTATTATTACTAATTTAGTTAGTATGTATTATTATTACCTCCATTTATTAACCAAGGCGATAGATATGGCCCGCCATCAGCTCACGGACATCGGTCCTGGCCCTTATGCAAAACAAGGTTGCTGACCTCTGCTGGTCTTGCAAATGGGCACAAAAGATCCCAAGGCATTAATCTGAAGAACACAAGGGAGCCTAGCCAGTTGTCGTGGAATATCACCAAGTGTTAGGCTACTTGTCTATTTTTGGATCACTGGTGTTGGGAGTTTGCTGTGAAAAATGATCTGCGATCAACAGAGTCGTACTTCAAAGCTGGAGATGAGAGGTGGGGTGGAACAAAACCTAGCAAATGATAGGTGGAGATAGGAATTGGGGGGAGTTGGTGACAAAGGCTCGAGATAAAGAAGAGACATGAGGCTATCAAATAAGGAGAGAATAGGAATTAAACATAATGCCAGACAAAGGGATATTGATGGAAGAGGACAAGGAAGAAGGCCAGGATAGTTGGAGATAGAACAGGATAGTTGTATTGGTGGTGGGGCAACAGCAAAGAGAGATGGAGTAGAGGGCTGTTACTTGAAATTTGAGGTCAATGTTCATACCCCTGTATTGGAAGCTACCCAAGTGGAATGTGATGTGCTGTTCCTCTAATTTTCAATGTGGCCTCACTCTGGCAATGGAAGTCCAGGACAGTAAGATTAGTATGGGAATGGAGAGTTGAAATGGTTAGCAACCGTGTGATCGAGCGGGCCTTGGCGGACCGAGCGCTACTGTGTGGCGAAACAGTCACCTAGTCTACGGTTGGTCTCAATGTACAGGAGACCATATGTGGATATGAGCTTTGAAGGGGTGCATATGAATGTCTGTTTCAACTGGAAGGGTTGCTGGAGTCCCTGGATGGAGGTGAGGGAGGAGGCCTGGGGTCAAGTGTTACATGTACTTTGGTGACAGGGAAAAGTACTAGGGGAGGCTTCGGTAAACCAAGTTGTGGAAGGAGCAGTCTGTGGAAGAAGGAAAGGGGTGGGAATGGGAAGGTGTGACAGGTGGTGGGATCACGCTGAAGGGTCAGAAATGTTGGATAATAATGTGTAGGATGCAGAGGCTGGTGGGGTAAAAGGTGAGGAACTCTGCCCTGAGGAGAGAGGGGAATGGTGGGGCGTGAGCAGAACTGCAGGACACGGATGAGGTACAGGTGAGGAATCCATCCACAACAGCAGAGGTGAAACCACATTTACCAAAGAAAGAGGACATCTTGGATGATGTTGAGTGGAAATCCTCATCTTGGAAGACGCGGCAGTATCTGAGAAATTGAGAGCAACGGACGGCGTCTTTGCAAGAGGCAGGATGGGAAGAGATGTAGTCAAGGTAAACAGTCAGTGGATTTGTATTAGAGCTCATGTCCTCTATGACATGAGTCTCAGTTCATGTACTTCTGAAGCAAACTGCTTATGTGTACATGGAACAGGCTGTTCAACGCAAAACACTGCTCAAGTGTACACTGCTATAGATATTCTTCTTCTACTAGTTTGAACAGTTTGAGATGAAAAAAACTCTGCACCTAAGACAAATTAAATAAAAGAGATTCATAATTAAATGAGCGGGTGAGGCAGCATCCCTGGAGAGATGGAATGGGCGACGTCTAGGGTCGAGACCCTTCTTCAGACCCTCGACCCGAAACGTCGCCCATTCCTTCTCTCCAGAGATGCTGCCTCACCCGCTGAGTTACTCCAGCATTTTGTGTCTACCTTCGATTTAAACCAGCATCTGCAGTTCTTTCTTACACATACATAAATTAATTTACTTTTGGAGCACTTACACCACCATCGTCATGAGAATAAAGTGAAAGTCCACAATTCTCCACTAACCTCTTGCAAGAAACGTTTCTGCTGAGCTTCCTTCCCTGGAAATTGAACAAGTGCGTGCAGAGTGGAGTTCATTTGCACAAAGTGCTGGTGCATAACCTGACCAAAGGGATCGTTTGGACGTATCTGTTCATAGACAACAAACATTGCTGACGAAAACCGGTCCGCTGCCCAACGGATGACTGCCGAAGATCTAGATCATAGTTTAACTTTGTCAGAAAGCAGCCGAAAGCCGTGACTCATCATTTAATAAACCCATCTCCTGAAAATAGCATCACTTCAAACCAAATAAAACAAGTTAATTATTAATAAAGATGACCACTTCATTCACAATCGGCTGATACCTCTCTAAGTTAGGGTTTGGAATTGCTCAGAAGACATCGTTGAAATTGTCAATGATTTTCAACAACTGCAAATGATCTCACCAGAGGTGTTCAGGCATGGTAGGATGAAATACTTTATACTTTGGTAGACACAAAATGCTCAAATGCAAATATTCAATGTTTAAAATTAGTATGAATAGGAATTACTTGCCAAATGCTGACGTCACCCATTCCTTCTCTCCAGCGAAGCTGTCTACCTTCGATTTAAACCAGCATCTGCAGTTCTTTCCTACATACTTTATACTTTTCTTTCACTCGGGATAAAATGTGGACTGTGTCAGTGGCAATAATCAACAAAGATAGACACAAAATGCTGGAGTAACTCAGCGGATCAGGCAGCATCTCTGGAGAGAAGGAATAATGGGTGACATTTGACAAGTGTCATTTATTTTATGCTCATTTAAACATTGAACATTTGCAGAACTTTAAAAGCAATAATATATTCAAAAGATTACGCCCCGACAACAAAGAGAGTTGTGTTTATACTTGTCTTGGAATCGTTTCTTCTCCCTGGAATCCAGAATATTCCCTTTAATTGAGAAGTGGCAGGCTATAACTCCTGAAATATCAAAGCTATTCCTCAACTGTTTTTATCTATTCCCACTGCATTTTCCCTAAATGCTCCAATTATACCATTTTCATACATTAACTGAAGCAAACAATGAGCACTGACTTCAACTACTGGCCAAATGTGATTTTTGATCAATTTGTTATCAACTCAATTAAAATGCTTGAAAATTGTACATATACTTTTTCCACCTATTTTGAATAATAATTTATCATGGATTGCTCTTAGTTTAGTTGCCCATTAGCATTGATGCTGGCATAGTTTTATAATGAGAAACACTTTTGCTGTTACGCTTTTTGAAAGTAGCTGCATGGTCTTTCATTTAAGATGGACACAAAATGCTGGAGTAACTCAGCGGGACAGGCAGCATCTCTGGAGACAAGGAATGGGTGACGTTTAGGGTCGAGACCCTTCTTCAGGTCTTTGGTTTAGTTTAGTTTAGAGATACAGCGTGGAAACAGGCCCTTCGGTCCACCGAGTCCGCACCAACCAGCGATCCCTGCACACTAACACTGTTTTATACACACTAGGGACAGTTTACGTTTATTCCAAGCCAATTAACCTACAAACCTGTACGTCTTTGGAGTGTGGGAGAAACTGGAGATCCCGGAGAAAACCCACGCAGGTCTTGGGGAGAATGTAGAAACTTTATACAGACAGCACCTGCAGTCAGAATCGAACCCGGCTCTCTGACGCGGTGAAGGGCTTGTCCCACTTACGCAACTTTTCAGCAACTGTCTTCGACCTTCAAGCTCGAGAGCACTCGCCTGAAAAACCACGAGCTGGATCGACCATCAGCGATGAAACCGCGAGCTGGATCGACCGTCAGCATACACACACACACAAACACATCTCAAAGGCGGGGGCCAGGGAAAGCGGGGGAGCGCTGTCTGAAATTCACAGGGTGCAAAGCCAAGGTGATACCCGCGATGAACACGAAAGTAAAAGACGGCTGGCACAGTGTACGGTAAGTTCTTTAAAAGATCGGGGGGGGGGGGGGGGGGGAGAAGGGGAGAAAAGGGGAGAAAAGGGGAGAGAAGGGGAGAGAAGGGGAGAAAAGGAGTGGAGACTCTTTTAAGAAGCCAGACAACTTTTAATAAAGTTTAGCGGGCATTTAACATTACTGGTCGGTTTTCCTTGGTTCTGAAAACCCGTGCTTACGTTTTTTCCCACCAATGAGGTAATTACAATGCCCAGTCAGCTCAGGACTACGGCTACCTCGACTGCCTATAACTACATGGCGACCTCACTACCACTGCACTACGAGTTCAAATGAACCATGCCTACCAATTTTTACTCGCGGAGAATGTTTCAGCACATTGAAACATTTTCCTCGACCAAACTGAGGCAGCGAGTATGCGGGAACTTCTCTCGAGCATGAAGGAGAGTTACAGTGATCTCCTAGGATCACGTGTCGACCATGCTGCGAGTTTGTGGCGAGCGCAAACTCCTCTAAACTCGCAAATGAGGTCGCCATAGTGGGACAGGCCCTTAAGGCAGCAGCTCTGCCGCTATGCCACTGTGACCCTGGTTGTTAACAAGACCCTGAAATAAACTTAGAAATTCATGGTAGTTACCTTTCATTTTTCATGTAGGTCAGCACAACTTCTGACAGCAGTAAAGTTGGGCAAGCAGGGTTTAGGCCAATCTCCATCAGTGTGGCATCTAACTTCACTATTTCAGTTAGATCAATACCTAGCAACTTGTAGTCTACACCACACAGCCAACCTGCAAATGCAAAAGTGAAATACAATTATAAAAAGACCATCAAACCACAATTAGACATTTATTCAAATGCATTAAGAAAACAAAGTACTTTTTGTAATATGCTGTTTAATGTGGATTGTTCTACTTTTATGATTCAGTTTTATTGCTTCCACTGCAAAATATTCAGGATCCATTGTACACAAAAGACAAAATGAACTTTCATTATGCAGAAGGTGGACAAAAATGCTGGAGGAACTCAGCGGGTGAGGCAGCATCTATGGAGAGAAGGAATAGGCGACGTTTCGAGCCGTGACCCTTCTTCGGACTAATGTCGGGGGGAAAGGAAAAGGCAGAGACAGTAGGCTGTGGGAGAGCTGGGAAGGGGAGCAGAAGGAGGGAGAAAGCAAGTACCATCTGAAATTAGAGAAGTCAGTGTTCATACCGCTGGGGTGTAAACTATCTAATCAAAATATGAGGTGCTGTTCCTCCAATTTGCGCTGGGCCTCACTCTGGCAATGGAGGAGGCCCAGGACAGAAAGGTCGGAATCGGAATGGGAGGGGGAGTTGAAGTGCTGAGCCACCGGGAGATCAGGTTGGTTAATGTGAACTGAGCGGAGGTGTTGGGCGAAGTGATCGCTAAGCCTGCGCTTGGTCTCACTGATGTAGAGCAGTTTTTTCATTATGCAGATATATTTTGTCAATTCTATTATACATTTTAACATTTTCTGCAACTCATACCAATAAATTTGATAGATAAAAAATGAAATAAGCTCCCCCAAAGCGCTCTTGCTTTTCAAATAAACAAAGCTGGGTTATTGTATGATACTGACTATAAACATGTTTAGCAAGAAGGCCTTAAATCACTTGGCCATTGTACCACTGTCAAAAGCCGCGCCAAAGTCAGCAAGCATTTTCAATGATGTATTTGAAAATCAATCATACCCATTTGGGCAGGCCCCTTTTCATCTGTGCAGCCTATGAGTTCTACAAGCTCCTGCTTGTTTTTAATCAGCATGGCTTTGCGTTGAACGACATCTGGATAATCCACCTCGTACATAATTACATTTTTCAGCTCCCCACTTGCTTTTAGCCGGAAGTACAAGGAATCAAAGCCAGCTCCAAGTGAGAGGATCTGCAGAACACATACCATGCTCTAATGAACTATTCTTAGTCACTGTCAGAACTCAAATGTTCAGATGATTATAATGTTGAGTTAAGCATACAGTTTCTCACTGTTTAGTTACACAGTTACTCATTTAAAAATAATTAAACTGCACCAGCTGCTTGTACCTGAAAATATATGTGAAAAACACATTCTGGAATATTTAGAATACTGGTTCTTGACATGAAGACTGTGCAAGTGACTGATTAAAAGCAAAAACATGTTGTCAGCTCACAGCGAACAATGGCCTGTTTCCGTTATCATCGTTACTTGTTTGCATATTGTTCATTCATTTGTTGTATATCTCTGTACATCACCGTCTATATCTCTCCTTTCCCTTTCCCTTGAGTAGTCTGAAGAAGCGTCTCGACCCGAAATGTCACCCATTCCTTCTCTCCAGAGATGCCGCCTGTCCCACTGAGTTATGAGTTACTCCAACATTTTGTGTCTTATCTTCTTGAATAGTTTCCCATCTTAATAAAACGGCGAGTCACACGGAGTCAAACCACAGTCAAAAACAAGATTCATGCTGCATGTAAATCTGCTCAATAGTGAGGTTAGAACTGTCTACTTGCTTCCAACTACTTTATTCATTTTCAGGGATCTGGCCATTCATCGCTAAGGACAGCATGTAATGAATTTCATTGTCCTATCTGGGACATGACAATAAACTCTCTTGACTTGACTTGACTTGACTTGAAATTGTGAATTGACCAGTGCAGTTGGTAAGACCATTTCAGAGGCTTTTATGAGACATCACACTGGTGCGTCTGAAGACACAAAAAGGCCAGACAGGGCAGATTTCCTCCGTTGAAGGACATAACTGAACCAGATGGGTTTTTACAACTTTATGGTCATAATTTTATGGTACATGCTATTAACTGAATTTTTAATTTCCGCAGCAGCCACAGTGGAATATGAATTACAAGCTGCTACCCTGCCCTTAATTCTCTGAGGTGGCAACACACTATTCACTGTAATAAAGTACAGATTTATGTTCCCCTGTATGTAGCTCCCAGCCTAAGATACATAGACAATAGGTGCAGGAGTAGGCCATTCGGCCCTTCAAGCCAGCACCGCCATTCAATGCTGATCATCCACAATCAGTACCCCATTCCTGCCTTCTCCCCATATCCCCTTGATTCCGCTAGCCGAAAGAGCTCTATCTAACTCTCTTTTGAATGCATCCATTGAATCGGCCTCCACTGCCTTCTGAGGCAGAGAATCCCACAAATTCACAACTCTGGGTGAAAAGGTTTTTCCTCATCTCCCAGGTGGTCTGTCTGAGTGAGCTGCTTAGCAGAAAAACAGTTATTTCTCCACAGGAACATAGAAGGTTAACCAGTACCTTACAGTGTGAGGAGAACAATGCACATAACTCACAAAGTCACTGTGAGTCGCCTCAGAGTCATAGAGTCTTACAGCATGAAAACAGGCACTTTGGCCCAACTTTCCCACAATGGCTAACATGTCCCTTCTGCACTAGTCCCACCTGTATGCGTGTGGCCCATATATCCCTCTAAACCTGTCCTATCCATGTACCTGTCTTAAATGTACTTTCTTAAACAATGCGATACTACTTGCCTCAACCACCTCCTCCGGCAGCTCCTTCCATATACCCACCACCATTGTGTGAAAATGTTACCCCTCAGGTTCCTATTAAATATTTCCCCCCTCACTTTAAACCTATGTCCTCTGGTCTTGATTCCCATACTCTGGGCAAGTGTTTACCCGATCTATTCCTCTCATGATTTTGTACACCTCTATAAGATCTCCCCTCATCCTCCTGTGCTCCAAGGAATAGAGTCCTAGCCTACTCAACCCCTCCCTACAGCTCAGGTCCTCGAGTCCTAGCAACATCCTCGTAAATCTACTCTGCACCCTTTCCAGTTTGACAACATCTTTCCTATAACGTGGTGCCCAAAACTGAACACAATATTCCAAATGTGGCCAACAACCGCAACATGACCTCCTAAAGTCTATACTCAATGATTTGACTGATGAAGGCCAATGTGCCAAAAGCCTTTTTGACCACCCTGTCTACGTGTGATGCCACTTTCAACAAACAATGTACCTGTGCCCCTAGATCCATCTGCATTACAACACTCCCCAGAACCCTATCGTTAACTGTATTGGTGCTGCCCATGTTAGTGCTCCCAAAATGCAACGTCTCACATGTTTTTGTATTCAATTTCATCAGCCATTCCTCAGACCACCTGCCCAACCGATCAAGATCCTGCTGCAATTTTTGACACCCATCTTCACTATGAATGAATGAATACGTTTATTGGCCAAGTATTCACATACAAGAATTTGCCTTAGATTAGATTAGATTAGATTTCTTTATTTATTCCCTTATTCAGGGGAAATTCAGATGTCCTTGCAGCACACTAATAAAAATACAACATAGCATTCAAGAAGTTCAACCCCAAAACACAAAAACATCCCCCCACAGTGGGGGAAGGCACAAAGTCCAGTCCCCATCCTCTTGTCCACCCAGAGTCGGGCCTATTGAGGCCTCCACAGTCGCCGCCATGGCGCCCGATGGTCTCACCGGGTGATGGTGCTCCGGCGTCGGGAGAACCCTCAGCGGCTTGGGGTGCCAGGAACGGCCGCCTTCTTACCGGAGACCGCGGCTTCCAAGCCAACAGGCCGCGTTTGACGGAGCTCCACACACTGGCGATCTCGGCGAGAGATCCCAGGCTCCGGGATGTAAAGTTCAGCGCCGCAGCTGGCCTATCCACAGAACCGCGGCTCCACAATGTTTTCATCGGCGGTCCCAGCATACTGGAGTTCCAGCGCGGCGACCCAGGAAAGGCATCGCCCGCTCCGCAATAGCACTCCAGCGCTGTGCCGCCGCCAAAGCCGAGGTTCTGGCCAGGTCCCCTCAGGAAACGTTGCTCCAGGACCCGCTGATAGGCCGCGAGGACTTGGTGCTGCGCCCGCAAGTGACAACATGACATACAGTGACAGTTATGCTCCTGTCCCACTTAGGAAACCTGAACGTAAACCTCTGGAGACTTTGTGCCCCACCCAAGGTTTCCGTGCGGTTCCCAGAGGTTTTTGTCAGTCTCCCTACCTGCTTCCACTACCTGCAACCTCCGGCAACCACCTGCAACCTCTGGGAACCGCACGGAAACCTTGGGTGGGGCGCAAAGTCTCCAAAGGTTTCCGTTCAGGTTTCCTAAGTGGGACAGGGGCATTATTAGGAATGACACATAAAACATTAATAATACAATAATACAGATGTTTCATGAAAAAGTGGGTGATACTTTTGTCTCATTCAGATAAATGTATTTTTTTGTTGCAAAATTAAATGTTTAATAACACTTTAATAAATTATTTTCATGAATAAAATGAACAAAGTAAAATAGCCAATGTACTCACTTGCCTCTGGGGGTAACCTTCTGTGTGTCGTAAGAAACAACGCAGACTATAATCCACTGCCTTCGCCCTCACGTAGTAGCCACTTAATAGGGAAAATAATATTAATTTATTTTCATGAAACATATAAAACCTATTCCAATATATATATATATAATCTCCTCTGAAATACAATTAGTTAAACTCCTCTGATTTAGCTGACATGGACACAGTAGAGAGAACAGCCTCCTACTTGCAATAACCTTTATGCTTTTGCAATTCAGGAGCAAGAGAGGCTATTCTCACTATAATTGGAAATTTGAAGCAAAATGCCATGCTTCCACTCAAGCTCAAAATCATTTTAACAGCGAAGTAAATACAGAACCAAAACCGGCAGACTAACGGCTTAAAGCATTTCTCAGCTTGGTTCACATTTATCAATAGTTTGCATGAGGTTGCAATGCATGTCTTGGTTATTAGCAGTCTTAGCAGTGTTCTGAAAAACTTGGGTGGCACAGTGGTAGAATTGCTGCCTTACAATTGCAGAGACCCGGGTTCAATCCTGACTATGTGTGCTGTCTGTACGAAGTTTGTACATTCTCCCTGTAAACATGTGGGTTTTCTCTGGGTGCTCTGTTTTCCTCCTACATTCCAAAGACGTGCAGGTTTGTAGGTTAATTGGGTTCTGTAAATTGTCCCAAGTGTGTAGGATAGAACTAGTGTAAGGGTGATTGTTCGGTGGGCTGAAGGGCCTGTTTCTATGCTGCATCTCTAAACTAAACGTCACATACACGTCACATCTGAAACTATGTTTTTACTAGTACATCCTTGGTACATCCTATGACTGGCCCCTTTGCACAATGTTGGCAGGATAGTTCAGTTGCCTGATTACAGCTGGAAAAAACTGTCCCTGAATCTAGTAGTGATGGGATCCATTGTTGCATTTTTACAAATTTAATATCTGTTCTAATAATCCTGGGACTAACTTGGCACATTTCTGTTTGTGCCAAAAGACAATAGCAGGCTCAAGCTTGTGATTATCATGAGGGGGAAACAAAATCCAGTTACGTTCATCTTTGTATATTTATGGCTTATTCCCAAATATCCCATTCATAAGAACATTAACAGTAGAAGTGACAGGAGGCTATTCTGCTCTTCAAACCTATACCTCCACCATTCAAAAACAATCATAGCAGATCTTCTACTAAAACCAATGTTCCTGCCCTGACTGTATATCTCTTCATATATCGGACAATCTATCGGTGTCAGTGGTGAATTAATCAATGACTGAGCCTTTGGAGTGGAGAATCTCAAAGACTCATCACCCCCACCGTGAAAAATAAGAACTAATTTTGTTCTGTGCATTAATTTTGTTCTTAGCAAAGTAACACTCAAATAAAATTCAAGATTCAAATTGCATAATGACTTTTAACAGTGTGACTAAAAGGATGTTATACAGCACCATACCGATTTATGAGTGGAGTTCTTCTGGTGGGTTTATTTACAAATCCTTTCAGGAATCCATCAGTGAAGTAGCCTAAATTGACCATCGAACACTTGCTAACAATACTGCTGTCATTTGTACCTTGGACCTGCAAAAAGATTAATAAAGTAGTGATCATGTAAATGGGCAAACATTTTAACACTGAACGCTAACATTCACACACACACACACACACACAGAAACATCTGCTGTGTACCTCAAAGTCAATTTTATATCTGTCTCTTTTGCAACTTGTTTTTATTAAGTTTGAATGATACAGCACTTCTACATTTTACAGTAGCTGCAAACCCAAAGCTTACAACAGAATGAAATATTACGTGGATCTTGAGATGCAGTGAATTGAGGATCGAAACCAGGCCACTATTTAGAGAGCAAAGAAAAAAGTTGAGAACTAATAAGTCATTTTTGATACAGTCAAACTAAAATAAAAACACAGCTCGCTATTAGCATATTGTTTCAATTTTGTTTGGCATCCTTTATATTGCACTAAAAGTTAATGCTAAAAATATCCAAGTTAAGTGACTGTATTAACTGCTTCATTTTAGTCAAAATCTTTCTCTTTGCTAAGCACCTGTGCTTTATCTGCTGTGGCCACCTGGAGCTTCCAGTTTCCAGCTATTTCAATTCCCCACCCCATTCCCACACCGACCTCTCTCTATGTCTTAGAAGGAACTGCAGATGAGAGTGGATCTTATTGAAACATAAGATTATTAAGTGATTGGACACGATAGAGGCAGGAAACATGTTCCCAAAGTTGGGAGAGTCCAGAACCAAGGGCCACAGTTTACGAATAAGGGGTAGGCCATTTAGAACGGAGATGAGGAAAAACGTTTTCACCCAGAGAGTTGTGAATCTGTGGAATTCTCTGACGCAGAAGGCAGTGGAGGCCGATTCAATGCATGCTTTCAAGAGAGTTAGATAGAGCTCTTAAAGATAGCGGAGTCAGGGGATATGGAGAGAAGGCAGGAACAGGGTACTGAATCAGCCATGATCACAGCGAATGGCAGTGCTGGCTCGAAGGGCTGAATGTAGCCTACTCCTGCATCTATTGTCTATTGTCTACAGCCACTGGTTACCTGCACCAATCCGCCTCTGAAGTTATCTCTCCCCATCCCTCCCCCACCTGACTCTACTCATCATTCACCACCTCTTCACCTGGATTCGCCTATCATGTGTAGAAAGGAACTGCAGATGTTGGTTCACTGAAGATAGGCACAAAATGCTGGAGTAACTCAGCAAGCAAGGTGGCATCTCTGGATAAAAGGAATAGGTGACTCTTCAGGTCAAATCTGAAGAAGGATCTCGACCCGAAACATCACGAGATGGTGCCTGTCCTGCTGAGTTACTCTAGCATTTTGTGTCTATCTTGCACCTTTCATGTGCCAGCACTTGTCTCATTCCCCTCACCATTTTATGCTGGCTATCTCCCCTCCACTCTTTCGGTGCAGAGAGGTCTAGACACACAGTGTTGACTATCAATTTCCCTCCACAGTTCTTCCAGCAGAATTTGTTCCAGATTCCAGCATCTGCAAGCCTTTATGTCTCCCTTTTATTATCAGCATTTTCCCTTGGTAGATTTTCATAGTTCTTTTTAAAATAGATTCTTCATGATTTGAACAAAACCAGTATTTATTGACCACCTTTAAACAAATTGGCTCATAAAAGAATTTCAGAAACTGTTCAAGTATCAACTATACTGGTGCATATGGAGTCAAATATATACATTAGGTAAAAACTGCAGTTCACCCGCATCCTGCAAACCACCACCAACTAACGAGTAGTTTCATGAACATTATAGAAGACTAGTTTCTTTTAATTCCAGATTATTAGTTGAACTAAAATTCTAGAGCGATGATGGTGGAATTTCTTTGAGGTCTCTGGATAACTAATCTTTCATTTAATCACATGATCGCCACTATGCTTAGTCTCCTAATGTGATGGATTTCCATACTGCTTCCTCCCTGTCTTCCCATTTTCATTGGCTCTTTAGAATAGTTATAATATCTACTTTCCTGGCGTCTTCTATGCAATGCTTTGATCAAAAATATCCTAATGATAGATTGGATGAAGAGGATTTCAGATGTTCTTTCATCTGTTTATAATCTCAGTTAGGCCACAGAGTAAGAACAAGGCGTTACTCCTGGGGATGTTATGAAATCAACACAAACAAGCGCAGGCCTGCTGCAGCCAATACACTGGCAGGGATCGTGATCCAGATCTGCTTCCCTTCAAAGTTTCCCATACCAGTGAAGCAGAACCAAAAGTAAGAATGTGGCATTGCAGAGAATTGTGATCACAGCCCAGACCCATTGACTCCATTTATACCTCACGCTGCCTCGGCCAGGCCTGCAGCATAATAAAGGATGGGCCACTCCCTCTTCTCCCCTCTCCCATCAGGCAAAATGTATAGAAGTGTGAAAACACACACCTCCAGATTCAGGGACAGTTTCTTCCCAGCTGTTTTCGGGCAACTAAACCATCCTACCACAATGAGAGACCAGTCCTGAACTACTATCTACCTCATTGGAGACACTCGGACTAGCTTTGATCGGGCTTTACTGGTTTTATCTTGCATTAAATTTTATTCCCTTATCATGTATCTGTACACTAAGAATAAGGAGTAAGCCATTTAGAACAGAGACGAGGAAACACTTTTTCTCACAGAGTGGTGAGTCTGTGGAATTCTCTGCCTCAGAGAGCAGGTGGAGGCCGTTTCTCTGGATGCTTTCAAGAGAGAGCTGGATATGGCTCTTAAAGATAGCAGAGTCAGGGGATATGGGAAAAAGGACAGGAACGGGGTACTGATTAGGGATGATCAGCCATGATCACATTGAATGGTGGTGCTGGCTCGAAGGGCCAAATGGCCTACTCGTGCATCTATTGTCTACACTACGCATGGCTCGATTGTAATCGTATATTGTCTTTCCGCTGACTGGTTAGCACAATAAAACCTTTAATTGTACCTCGGTACATGTGACAGTAAACTAAACTAAACCATACAAGGGATTACATTATGTTGCACTGGTACCGTTTCCAATAGAGTCTGCTAAGATGATGTGACATGACAAAAAAGTGAAAAAGTACTCACCAAAAATTAGTTTCAGTATATGCATTTTGAATGACACAGTGGAAAACTTTTTAATGCCTCTGTCCCACTTAGGAAACCTGAACGGAAACCTCTGGAGACTTTGCACCCCACCCAGGGTTTCCGTGAGGTTCCCGGAGGTTCCGGTCACTCTTCCTAATGGTCGAAAGTGGTTTCCGCGTAGTTCAGCTTCTTCTATGTTCCGGCGATTATTTAAAAAAATTAAATACCATCCTCGACTAAAAATAGGTTGCCGTTTTAAAAATCAGTAATTTTTTAGTCGAAGCCGGTTGCGATGCTAGTTGAAGGTGGTTGCCGGAGGTTGCAGGTAGTGGAAGGTAAGACCTCCCTGGTGGAATAAAACTGGGTGAAAAAAAGGTTTTACCTTCCACTACCTACAACCTCCAGCAACCACCTTCAACTAGCATCGCAACCGGCTTCGACTAAAAAATTACCGATTATTAAATTGGCAACTTATTTTTAGTTGAGGCCGGTTTTTAATTTTTTGAAATAATCGCCGGAACATAGAAGAAGCTCGACTACGCGGAAACCACTTTCGACCATTAGGGAGAGTGACCAAAACCTCCGGGAACCTCACGGAAACCTTGGGTGGGGCGCAAGGTCTCCAAAGGTTTCCGTTCAGGTTTCCTAAGTGGGACAGGGGCATTAGAGCTGGTGCCTCAAACCACCTGCAATCCAGATTCAATTCTAACCTTTAGTGCTGTCGTTGTGGAGTCTGCACATTCTCCCTATGCCTGTTTGAGTTTCATCTCCATGCTATTTCTCCTACATTCCAAACATGTGGGAAAATGACCATAAAACTCCATTAATCTAGCACACTCAGGGCTGTGGTGGCAATTTTTTGAGATAATTGGTCCTTATTGCAATAAATACTTCAATCCATTTTATTTTAGATGTTACACTATGGTACGATACATATTCCATCAAACCAAGTACATTTGAAGAGGGTGGAGCAACAAGGGGCCACAGGTTACTACTGGAAACACTGCTCTTTTCAACATCGAATGCTGTGCAAACTAGGTACAATTTCACTTAGCGGGCAATAGAACAAGAAGCAGTACAGCACAGGAACAGGCTCTTTGGACAAACTTTCATCTATCTGTCTGTTGATAATCCATATTCCTCCACTCACTGAATATTCATATGCCTAACCAAAAGTCTCTTAGACACCACTATCATATCTCTCTCCACCACGACCCCTGGCAGCATGTTCCCGGCATCCACCATCCTCTGTGTAAAAAAACTTGCCTCACACATCATTTCATATGAATATTTATAATATAATAAACAATCTGGATAATTGTGCAAATTTCAGATTGCGCACGTTTGAGAAATGGGTAGAAATATGATACATAAAATTTAGCACTAAAAAGTGTGATGCCATTCAATCAGTAGGAAGAAAATACAATGTGAACTTAAATAAAAGTAAAAAGTCACAGAAACAGGTCAGAGAGCATTCTATACCTTCATGTTTCTATGTTTCATCCCCCACCAGGAAGCCATTAAATCCCTCCGTTACCTCTACCGCAGAACCATCCAATTTCCCTCTACTAAAACCCTACTCCGCCTCACCTTCAACAACTTCTCCTTTGACTCCTTCCACTTCCTCCAAGTCCAAGGCGTAGCTATGCGCACCCGCATGGGCCCCAGTTCCGCCTGCCTCTTTGTAAGGTACGTTGAACAATCCCTGTTCCAGGCATACACTGACCTTACCCCCAAACTCTAGCTCTGTTACATTGATGACTGCATCAGTGCTACCTCTTGCACCCGTGCAGAACTCATGGACTTCATCAACTTCACCACCAATTTTCATCCTGCACTCAAATTTACTTGGACCATCTCCAATACATAGAAAAATAGAAACATAGAAATTAGGTGCAGGAGTAGGCCATTCGGCCCTTCGAGCCTGCACCGCCATTCAATATGATCATGGCTGATCATCCAACTCAGTATCCCGTACCTGCCTTCTCTCCATACCCTCTGATCCCCTTAGCCACAAGGGCCACATCTAACTCCCTCTTAAATATAGCCAATGAACTGGCCTCGACTACCCTCTGTGGCAGAGAGTTCCAGAGATTCACCACTCTCTGTGTGAAAAAAGTTCTTCTCATCTCGGTTTTAAAGGATTTCCCCCTTATCCTCAAGCTGTGACCCCTTGTCCTGGACTTCCCCAACATCGGGAGCAATCTTCCTGCATCTAGCCTGTCCAACCCCTTAAGAATTTTGTAAGTTTCTATAAGATCCCCTCTCAATCTCCTAAATTCTAGAGCGTATAAACCAAGTCTATCCAGTCTTTCTTCATAAGACAGTCCTGACATCCCAGGAATCAGTCTGGTGAACCTTCTCTGCACTCCCTCTATGGCAATAATGTCCTTCCTCAGATTTGGAGACCAAAACTGTACGCAATACTCCAGGTGTGGTCTCACCAAGACCCTGTACAACTGCAGTAGAACCTCCCTGCTCCTATACTCAAATCCTTTTGCTATGAAAGCTAACATACCATTCGCATTCTTCACTGCCTGCTGCACCTGCATGCCCACTTTCAATGACTGGTGTACCATGACACACAGGTCTCGCTGCACCTCCCTCCCCTTTCTTGATCTCAGTCTCCATCACAAGAACTAGACTATTGACTTGCGTCTATGTTATCCACTGACTCCCACAACTATCTCGACAGTCCTTTCAGGTTAGGCACTTGCACCTCCTCCAACCTCATCTATTGTATCCATTGTTCAAGATGTGGACTCTTATACATCGGCGAGACCAAACGCAGACTGGGCGATCGTTTCGCGGAACACCTTAGCTCAGCCCTGGTTCTGGACACTTTAATTCTCCTTCCCATTCCTACACAGACCTTTCTGTCCTCGGTCTCCTCCATTGTCAGAGTGAGGCTAAATTCACATTGGAGGAACAGCATCTTATATTTTGCTTGGGCAGCTTACAGCCCAGTGGTATGAATATTGATTTCTCTCACTTCAGGTAGCCCCGGCATTCCCTCTCTCTCTATCCCTCCCCACCCAAGTCACACTGGCTTCTCATTAACACCCTACAAAGTGGCTGCAATGGCCTGTTTGCTTTTTCATTGTTACTTTTTTTGCATGAAAGATATTGTTCTTTATCTCTCCATTGTTCTTTTATCTCTCCACATCACCATCTATATCTCTCATTTCCCTTATCCCTAACCACTGAAGGGTCTCCACCCGAAACACCACCCATTCCTTCTCTCTGGAGATGCTGCCTGTCCTGCTGAGTTACTCCAGCTTTTTCTGTCTAGCATTCTATAGACAGTGAATTACATCTAATGGTTGAGATCAGTGACTCTGCATTAGTTCTGATGAAGGGACACTGACCTGCAATGTAAACTCTGTCTCCCCAGAATGCTGACTGACCCGTGAGTGTTTCCAGCAACTGATTGTTGATTTCCAAATTAAATAAAGGAACTTCAGGAACAGTCATGCTTCAAAAACTCTGATGATGACAAGTGGCGTGATGGATTGAGAATGTCACTGAACACAAAAAAAGGCTGCTTGGCTTGATTACAAGAATAGCATTCACAATTGCAAAAATTATGCTCAATGTTTATAAAACAGGAACAATGTGTTCAGTTTCAGGGAACGACAAATCAGGAGGGGCTCAGTCAGGGTGGGGAAATACTTGTAAGAATGGTCCTAGGGTTGAGGGGGGTCAGCTACTTGGAGAGTGTAAAAAAATTGAGTTGTCTACTTTTTAACAATAGAATATTTTAACAAAGGAAATAGTCAAAACCGTCTGAAGTATTGAAAAGATAAGTAGCTAGACAGAGATTAAAATGATTACCAGAAGAACCAGAGACATGAGGATTTAAAAAAAAAGTGTAACAGTCTGGAATTCAAAATCAGATGGAAGTAACAAGAATGAAAAGGGAGTTGAATAGCTAAAGGGTAAACAAGATGGGGGTATAAAAAACTATTGAGTGTGATTTATTTGCTAGCACTAGAAAATAACCAACACAGACCGAATGAGTGCTTTCTTCTGTGCTACATCATTCTATGAATTAATTGACTGTGAAATTGTGGGCAGAATGCAAGTCATCTGCACACAGAGCAGCATATGATCAACAAGGATGAAAGGTGCTAAATCTACTTTAAATATACGCATCTATTACACCTTTGTTAATAAAGGCAAATAGTAGATTAAAATGAATGATTGTTGCTGTCAATGAGTGTCTATTACACTAGTTTATCACAATCCATAAAGAGCTGGCTGGGCCACACAAATTGTAATTTGTAAGCAACTTCACAAATCCTGCTGTATGGTTACGGCACGCACAAAGGTCACCTCACAAAATCCAGTTTGCCTATGTGTTACAGAAATACCACATTGTAGTTTATTACTATGTGTAAGGTTTCTCAAGAAATCTCATAGCAAAACTGAATGTCCATGCTATTCATACATAAGAACACAATGGATAGGAACAGGATAGGCACAAAAAGCTGATGTAACTCAGGGGGTCAGGCAGCATGTCTGGAGAGATGGAATGGGTGATGTTTATAGTCGAGACCCTTCTTCAGACAGAAATATGAAAGGGTACAAAGAGCATGTAAGGTGTGAAAAGGACAAAGCAAAGCAGAGTTGATCATCTGACCCCTCACTCCTGCTCAATCATATTACAGATGATCTTTGACCTCAGTGCCAAACCTATATACCTCAATTCCTTTAATGTCTAAAGCTTCAACACAAAATAGTTATATTAAACAGATTTTTTGTTTTCAATGTTTTTATTGGAAGTATTTGTACAAAAAAACAGATGACAGATTTTTAAATTATCAACTAATAATAATGCATCACATGTGTCTATTTGTCTTTGAGAGGAGGTGCTTCTGGAAGTGGAAAGGGATGGTTTGCTAAATCATCGCAGCAATTTTAGATATTAAATATTGGGCTAGAGTGCAACCATTTCTTAATTACTAACTGCAAAAATCCCAATGCGATTGATTGAATTTTTTGAGGAGGTAACAGAGTTGATGAGGATAATACAGTTGATGCAGTGTACGAGGATATCCAAATGGCTTTTGGTAAAATGCCACACAACGGGCATCAACAAAACTGCAGATCAAGGCATAAAAAGGATATCTGGCCTATATTCCAACCATCTGCCTTTCAAAGCCCCATCTTGCTCAAGCAAGATAGACCACTCCTTCTAAATGCAATGGGCTGACGTGTAGTACGCAACGGAGCAGAACGTGGGCCTTTTTTTCATTCATTTCAGTAACCTGACCCGACCCGACTCGCAGTGTAATCAGTATTGCGGGGGAACAGTCTGTGTTAATAAATTATAATTCTGAAAATGACGAGAAGATTTTTCCCAAATAACTTTTATTTTTACGAGGATGTTTCCGTAACCGGCTTCCGTTTCCACACTAGTATCCTATGGGATCTTTGGTGCGGAGACGGAAGCCGGTTACGGAAATGGGGCCGAAAATTACCCATGAATCTGCCCATGACCGTACTATGTCTTTTTCGTCGAATAATCTATCTTGCTTGCTATAGGATCTTTGATCTTGCCTGTATCCACATATCACGTTTTGCCCTGCCTCTACTCTCTCCCAGCTTTCTTCTTCTCCACCCCCCTCTGAATGAAGGGTCCCAACCTGAAACACCGCCTATCCTTGTTCTCCAGAGATGCTACCTGACCCACTGAGTTACGAAAACACTTTGTGTCCTTTTATGTAAACCAGTATCTGCAGTTCCTGGTTTCCACATAAAAAGGATATTCATTGCTTAGATACTAAGTTAATTGTGAAACAGGCAATAGAGAATCATAATGAATGGTTGTTTTCAAACTGTAGAAAGGCAAATCGTGGCATCAGTGTAAGAGTCATTGTTTTTTTTGGATCTATACTAATGACCTAAAAGAGCCTTCTTCAGTGCTGTAACCATTCCATGACCCTACTTGTGTAGGAAGGAACTGCAGATGCTGGTTTAAACTGAAGATAGACACAAAATGCTGGAGTAACTCAGCGGGTCAGACAGCAACTCTGGAGAAAAGGAATCAATTATGTTTCAGGTCGAGACCCTTCTTCAGACTTGAAGATGGGTTTTGACCTAAAACATCACCGATTCCTATTCCCCATGTGATGTCTGACCTGCAAGGTTACTCCTGCATTGTGTGTCTATCCATGACTCTGTTTGCCACTTTTTGTCCAGATGATGGCAGTTTGTGTGAGCGGCCATTATTACAGATATAATGCTAATTTAATGAATTCATTTGGAATTATGACAGTTCATACCTTCAATTACATGGCTCATTTGTATTTTCAAATATACATTATTTCATTTTTTGGAATCAAAGCCAACTACACTCGAATCACAGGAAATGTTGGTAAAAACTCGGCAGCATGTGAGGAAAGAGGAACAGAGTGCATCCTTTAAGGAGAAGGTCTGTTGTCAAAATAGTTCAATTACCCAGCATCTGCAGTTTTCTGACTGCTATTCTTAAAAACCTTAGAACTTTTGCTGATTCGATTCACTAACTTCCACCCTGTAAAATAGTTTTCATTGCACATTTTCCTCTAACCTAAATCCCTTCATTGCACATTTTCCTTAATCTGACTGTTTAGGAAAGAACTGCAGATGCTGGTTGTCACACCATAGACACAAATTGCTGGAGTAACTCAGCGGGACAGGAAGCATCTCTGGAGATCCATCGGGTGGTGTCAGCTAATGGCTGCCTCGCCAACAGTCTGTCTGTCCTTTCCCTTCCTTGTGTTTAAATAGTATGTGTTACTTATGTTTTTAGTGTGCTTTAGCTTGATTTGTGTGGGGGTGGAGGGGGAAACTTTTTCTAATCTCTTACCTCGACGGAGATGCGCTTTTTTTCTGTATTGCATCTCCATCTGCACTGCGGCCTAACATCGAGGAGTTGGCGGCCTTTGCTGGAGACCAACTTTCGAGAACTCCACCGCGGGTGCCTATTGGACTTTAACATCGCGGAGCCCGCAATCCCTTTGGAGCTCCAACCGTGGGTGCTTACGGACTTGCATCACGGAGCCCACGGTCTCTAGTCGGAGACCGACATCGGGAGCTCCAAGTCGCGGGAGTTTCGACCGCCCCAACACGGGAGTTTCAATCGCCCCAACACGGGGGCTTCGACCGCCGGCTGCGGGAGCTTTGATCGCCCTGACGGATGGTCCGACTGCCCCGACCACGGTAGAAATAAAGAGGAAGTTGGACTTTTTTGCCTTCCATCACACTGAGGAATGTGGGGAATCCGCTGTGGTGGATGTTTATGTTAACTTTTAGGTATTTGTCTGTCTTGTTTTTTTTTCGTCTGGCTGTATGGTAATTCACATATACCTTTACCTTAATTGGTACGTGACAATAAAAGATCATTTGAAACCTTTGACATGAAACATCACCCATACCTTCTATCCAGAAATGCTGCCTGTCCGCTGAGTTACTCCAGCATTTTGTGTTCACTTTGTTCACTGATGCAGATCTATGCATGCAAATTTTTGTTAAAAATGTTTTAATGAATGAATGAATGAATGAATGAATGAATGAATAAATAAGTTTATTGGCCAAGTATTCACATACAAGGAAAATGTTTTCATACTGAATTACATTTAAACCAAACTATTGGTGGTATTCTCCATGATCCTGGAAAATTTGAGGACGATACCAGAGTGATGCAAGCTTACAGCTCCAGAGACCCAGGAGTAATGCACCTCTGCAGCTGTCAGTGTGAATTTTGTACATATTATCAGTTTGTCTTTCATAAATCTGTGGGCATTCAATCACAGGTCATACCCAGCTAATGTTTTCCCTCTTTATTTTTGACCTGCAGACATGATGGATCTTGTAACCGTGATGTTGATTAATGAATAGATATGAAGAAGAGATACAAAAAGCTGGAGTGACTCAGCGGGTCAGGCCCTTCCTCAAACTGAGAGTTAGGGGAGAGGGAAATAATAGATATAGAAAGTTTATAGAACAAATGAATGAAAGATATGCAAAAAGCCACCATGATCGATGAAGGGTGGAACCCACAATGCTTCATTGTTGGCTGTAGGGATGGTGATAATGAGTGATACTATGAAACTCAGCAGAAGGGTCTTGACCCGAAACGTTACCTATTCCTTTTCTCCAGAGATGCTGTCTGACCCGCTGAGTTACTCCAGCTTTTTGTGTCCATCTTAGGATGAAAATGAAACTATTACGACGACTAGGATGGAGGGGAGGGGGGACGGGGGGACGGAGAGAAAGGAGTTCCAAGTGCTACTTGAAGTTTGAGAAATCAATATTCATATCACTGAGTTGTAAACTGCCCAAGCGAAATATGAGATGCTGTTCTTCCAATTTGCGTTTGGCTTCACTCTGACAATAGAGAAGGCTCAGGCTCGAAAGGTCAGTGTGGGAATGGGAAGGGGTGGTAAAGTGTTTGGAAAATGAGAGATCGCATAGGCCAATCCAACTGAGCAAAGGTGTTCAGCAAAACAATTGGCCAGTCTGCGCTTGGTCTCGCCAATCTGTAATTGGAGGTGGTGCCAGTGAACTTCTGCCTCACCTGAAAAGACTGTCGGGGTCCCTGGACAGAGTCGAGTGGGGAGGTATAGGGATAAGTATTTCATCTCCTGCGGATGCAGGGGAAAGTACCCAGGGAGGGGGTGGTTTGAGATGAGTTAACCAGGGAGTTGCGGAGGGAATGGTCTCTGTGGAAAGCGGTGGAGATGGTAGATGTGACGTGTGGTGGGATACCGTTGGAAGTGGCAAAAATGTCAATGGATTATGTGTTGTATGCGACGGCCTATGTCGTGAAAGGTAAAGACTATAGTGACTGTGTCTGTTGTGACTGGGGGGAGGGTCTGCGGGATTATGAGGAGACAAGTGTGAGGGCCCCTTCTATGATAGAAGAGGGGAAACCCCATTCCCTAAGGAACGAGGGCAGCTTGGATGTCCTGGTATGGAACACCTCATTTTAGGCACAGATGCGGCATATGTAGAGGAATTAGTAGGGGATAGAGTCTTTAAAGGAGGCAGGATGGAAAGAAGTGTGGTGGGAACTACTACCATCTATACCAGTGGAGACACAAGCAACTGCAGATGCTGGAATCGTGCATAGAACACAAGTGCTGGAGGAACTCTGGGTCAAATGGCATCTATGGAGGGAATGGAAAGAATATTGTAGGTTGGGACCCTTTTTCAGATCAGGAGATGAAATATAATGCCAGAGAGAGGATATGGTTGGGATAGTGAAGGGGATAAAGCGGAAATGGGGAACTCTGGGATGGAGATGAGTATATGAGGGCAGGGGAAAGGAGCAGGATAACTGGGGGAGTGAGAGAAATGTGTGGGCCGATACTCTTACAGCAGTTTAGTAGTACCTAGATGAGCACTTAAATTGCCACGGTACAGAAACTAAGGCAAGGTGTTTACATGGGATTAATGTAACATAGAAAATAGGTGCAGGAGGAGGCCATTCGGCCCTTCGAGCCAGCACCGCCATTCATTGTGATCATGGCTGATCATCCCCAATCAATAACCCGTGCCTGCCTTCTCCCCATATCCCTTGATTCCACTAGCCCCTAGAGATCTATCTAACTCTCTCTTTAAATCCATCCAGTGATTTGGCCTCCACTGCCCTCTGTGGCAGGGAATTCCACAATCTAGATGGGTCCTTGATGACTGGCTTGCAGATGGAAGTCCAAAAGGCCTGCTCAACTGCTGTATGACTCTATCATAAAACTATTGCTCTGATATAAATCACATTGTGAATAAACCACTATTTTCTTCAATGCAATGCAATCACAGAGACTGGAGCACATAACCCAAGGGAACAATGTAGGGTAGTGCTAGAAGAGTGTTGTAACATTCAGAAACGTATCTTTCACATGAGATGTTAAACAGAGATGCCCAAACACAAATGAAATGGGCATCTCAAGCCTGCCTTCCCATTCATTTGAATAATAGCTGACCTTCTACCTCCACACTATTTACTTTCATTTCCCGAGGTCCCTCACCTCCCTTAATATCAAGGAAAAGACTATTGGGATGGTGAAAATATAATATGTAGAGAAATTTGTCTTTCTGATCTCAGAAGAATGGGAAGAAAGCTCAGGATGTGTGCGTCCCCGTTAGAGTGAAAGGCAAAGCAGGCAAACGTAAGGAAGCTTGGCTGACGAGGGAAATTGAGACGTTAGTCAAAAACAAGAAGGATGCATGGGACAGGTAAAGGCAGCTGGGATCAAGTGCATCCCTGGATGGGTTTCGAGAACTATGGAGTAAACTAAAAAAGGAAATCAGACGGGCAAAAAGAGGCCAGGAGATAGCTTTGGTGGGTAGCATTAAGGACAATCCCAAAAGATTTTATAAATACTTAAGAGGGAAAAGGATAACTAGAGAGAGAGTGGGACCTCTCAGGAATCAAAGCGGTCACCTCATTGTGGAGCCACAGGAGATGGGCAAGGCCCTCAATTAATATTTCTCCTCTGTATTTACTGAGGAGAAAGACAGTAGGACGGAGAAAATTGGAGCAGTCACTGGGAGTGTCTTGAGAGCAGTCAGGGCTACCGTCGAAGAAGTACTGAAGGTACTGTCATGTTTGAAGGTAGACAAATCTCCAGGGCCTGATCAGATACATCCGATGACATTGTGGGAAACTAGAGAAGAAATTGCGGGAGCCCTGATTGAAATTTATGAGTCGTCCTTAAATACAGGAGAGGTGCCGGAAGACTGGAGGGTGGCAAATGTTGTACCTCCTTTCAAGGAGGGCTGCAGGGAAAATGGCTGGGAACTATAGGCCGGTGAGCTTAACATCTGTCGTTGATAAATTACTGGAGAGTATTCTGAGGGATAGGTTATACAGGCATTTGGATGGGCAAGGGCAGATTAAGGATAGTCAGCATGGTTTTGTACGTGGGAGGTCGTGTCTCACAAATCTGATTGATTTTTTTGAAGACGTGACCAAAAAGGTTGATGAGGGCAGAGCTGTAGATGTTGTGTACATGGACTTCAGTAAGGCATTCGACAAGGTTCCGCATGGTAGGCTGCTCTGGAAGGTTAGATCGCATGGGATCCAAGGAGAGTTGGCTGAATGGATAGCAAATTGGCTCCATGGAAGGAAGCAGAGGGTAATGTTGGAAGGTTGCTTCTCAGACTGGATGCCTGTGACTAGTGATGTGCCTCAGCGTTTGGTGCTGGGCCCGTTACTGTTTGTCATCTACATCAATGATTTGGATGAGAACATACAGGGCTAGATTAGCAAGTTTGCTGATGATACAAAAGTTAGTGGTTTTCCAGATAGTGAAAATGGTTGTGAAAGATTGCAGCAGGATCTGGATCGATTGGCCAGAGGACAGAACAATGGTTGAAGGAATTTAATACAGGAAAGTGTGAGGTGTTGTATTTTGGGATGTCGAACAAGGGCAGGACCTACACAGTAAATGGTAGGCCTCTGGGTAGTGTTGTAGAGCAGAAGGATCTAGGAGTACAGGTGCATGGTTCCTTGAAGGTCGAGTTGCAGGTACATAAGCTGGTCAAAAGGCTTTTGGCACTTTGGCCTTCATCAGTCACAGTACTGAGTATAGAAGTTGGGTCATGTTGCAGTTGTATAAGACGTTGATGAGACCGCATTTAGAATATTGTGTTCATTTCTGGGCCCTATGTTATAGGAAAGATATTGTCAAGCTTGAAAGGCTTTAGAAAAGATTTACAAGGATGTTGCCAAGACTAGAGGGTGTAAGCTATGGGCAGAGGTTGAGTAGGCTGGGTCTCTATTCCATGGTGTGCAGGAGGATGAAGGGAGATCTTGTAGAGGTGTACAAAATCATGAGAGGAATAGA
The DNA here is from genome assembly GCF_010909765.2 of Amblyraja radiata. Lineage (NCBI taxonomy): Eukaryota > Metazoa > Chordata > Chondrichthyes > Rajiformes > Rajidae > Amblyraja > Amblyraja radiata. The sequence goes on from NC_045962.1 coordinate 3,194,431, forward strand.
TCAGGCAGATGCACAGTCTTTTGCCCAGAGTAGAGGAATCGAGGATCAGAGAACATCGGTTCAAGGTGAAGGGGAAAATATTTAATAGGAATGCGAGAGGTAACTTTTCACACAAAGGATGGTGAGTGTATGGAACAAGTTGCCAGAGGAGATATCTGAGGCTGGGACTATCCCATCGTTTAAGAAACAATTGGACAGGTACAGGGATAGGACAGGTTTGGAGGGATATGGACCAAACGCAGGCGTGGAACTAGGGCAGCTGGGACGTTGTTAGCCGGTGTGGGTGAGTTGGGCTGAAGGGCCTGTTTCCACACTGCATTCCAGTCAACACACTCCATTCTGTAATCAGCGGAAAGGTCTTTAACCTTGGGGCAGCAGAGTGTGCAATGCCTCATAGTGACAGAGACCTGGGTTCGATCCTGACCTCAGGTGCTGCCTATGAAGAGTTTGCATGTTCTCCCTGTGACCATGTGGGTTTTCTCCGGTTTCATCTCACATCCTAACCGCGTGTGGGTTTCTAAGTCAATTAGCATTTGTAAATTGCCCATAGTGTGTTGGGGGTGGACGAGAAAGTGGGATAACATAGAACTTGTGTGAATGAATGATCGAAGGTTATCCATGGACTCGGCGGGATCAACGCAACTTTCAATAAAACCTCTCTGCATTATCACTGTGACTGCGCTGCACCACCCCCCTTCCTTCCTTCCCTTCTTCCTTCTCCCCCCTCCCCTCATCCAGCCATCCCTGCTCCTCCTCCCACAGAACATTGTCTGCCGGTGGTGCATCTGTGAAATTCATTGCCTGGCGTGGGGGAACCACCATGAGGGGGGACAAGGGAGGACCTGGCATTGGATACTTTGTAACATTGTCAGCGTCCTTTATGTGGCTACCCTTTGCATACCTAGGGTATTCAAAACAAAGAATATCACAGTGACAATAAAGCATTCATTCATTCACAGAAGGCTGTGGAGGCCAAGCCAATGGATATACTTAAGGCATAGATTGACAGATTCCTGATTAGTGCGGGTGTCAGGGGCTATGGCAGGAGAATGAGGTTGAGAGGGAGAGATAAATCAGGCATGATTGAATGGTGGGGTAGACTGGATGGGCCGAACGGACTAATTCTGCTCCTATCACTTATGAACATGAGTGTCGGCTCGGGGCGTGGGCTTTGTGGAAGGAGTTGTCGTACATCGCGGACAGTCACTGCCATCACTCACAGCTGCATCTTTCCCGGCCTGTCTCCTCCTCCTGCACCCCCCGTGTGCGGGGCTGGGACCGCTGCTGCTGCTGGAGCTGGAGCCGCCGCCGCCATCTTCACCCATCACCGTGACCGCCGCCGCTCCGCGCCTGCGCACCGCCAGGAGGCAGCGACCGACCGAGGGGTCGGCACATGCGCACTGACCGTAAAAATCCGCGCCTGCGCACTGATAACAAACGAAAAATAATCGCAGCGCATGGGCTCTTACCGTGGAACCCGCGCATGCGCGTTGATAAGGGAAAACGCCAAAGAGGTTAGCGCACGCGCACTTATAGGACAGACACCGGCCGGCCGAGGGGTCGGCGCGTGCGCATTGTCCCGCGAGCCCCGCGCCTGCGCAGTGGTGGTGAGCCGGGCTGCGGGGAGACGGTCGGTCGGTTGCCCCGGCAACGCCTTGTGGGCGGCGGTGTAGGCGCTGCAAGATGCTCGGGTTCACTACACTCGCAGCTTGTTCCAAGCACGGAGCTACGCTAATAGTATATTTGTCACTGTTGTGTAATTGTGTTTCTGTGCACACTTTTAACGGAGAAACATACAAAGTGAGTCGCCGTCTATATCTCTCTCCATCACCGTCTGTATCTTTACTCTCCCTCCCTCCTCATCCTCTCAGTCTGAAGATGGGTCTCGACTCGAAACATCACCCATTCCTTCTCTCCAGAGATTAGCAATGTTACAAAATTTTGAGATTTTAAAAATCAAGTCTGCAATTTATCCCATCAGATAAAGCATAAAAAGAAGTTTAATTTGACACTTAATTCACTTTCATATCTCAAGTATTTAAAAGGTTATGGCCATTTTCATACTTGGAAATTAGCATCTTGTTCCCTATTGATTTTCTATGGACATAACAAAAAAGCTGTGATCGTAAGTAAGTAAGTAAGTTTTATTTATATAGCACGTTTTAAGTCAACTCGCATTGACAACAAAGTGCTTTACATAAATTAAATAATAAGTTTCCATACAAACCATAGAAAAAGGTTAAAAAAAAGAATAAAATGGACACAACACATTATAGAGTTCAACACAAACGTCCCCCCACAGCAGAATCAAAAATTTCCACTGTGGAGAAAGGCACCAGAAAGTTAAGTCCTCTTCCTCTGTGAAACAACCGAGGTCGGGGCCCATTTGTGGCCGTGCAGCCAGTCCGATGATTTTCAAGGCCCTCTTGCCGTGAAGATGGAACTTCGGCGTCGGGTGAAACATTCCTCAGCGGCTTGGAAAAGTCTGGAGCGGCTGCCTCCTCCCTGGAGACCGGGGCACTCGTAGTCCTCAGGCCACGCCGGTTGGAGCTCCGACCCCGGCGAACTCGAACCCTGGCTCTGCGGCGCTCCAAATCCAGCGCCGCCCGCGGCCGGACGCCCGCAGCCCCAGCTCCGCGATGTTGGGATCGACGGCCACAGCGCTCCGGAGCTTACCGCACGGCGACCCGGTAAGGCATCGCCCGCTCAGTGTTGGTATCCCAGCGCTGCGCCACCGCCGCCGAAGCTGTAGTCCCGGCCGGTCCCGACAGGAAACGCCGCTCCATTCTCGATGGTAGGCCGCGAGGACGGGGCGAAGAAACAGCTTGGAGGGATGCTGCTTCTCCGACCAGGTAGGTAACTAAGAAATAAAGTTTCCCCCTTCCCCATCCCCTAATTAACTAGGCTGAACATCCTCGATTTGAACAGCCTAGGGAAAATCGCGTTTTAAACCCGCCCCCCTCTAAACGGCGCCAAAATCGCGCACACGGGCTGGGACAGATTTTCAGCGATGCTTCAGGTACGCTTTGCAACATACCTACAGAGATACCGCCCGTCCCGCAGAGTTACTCCAGTTTTATGTGTCTTATCTATTCCTTGACCAGCGTCTGCTTTGATCGGTCTACTGTCTTTTTTCCTGTCCATCTTTGATCTGTCGAGTTCAAGTCCAAGTTCAAATTTATTGTCACATGCACCAATTGGTACAGTGGGATTTGAGTTGCCATACAGCCATACGAATAAAAAGAACACAATACACAATAGAGTTTAACATAAACATCCCCCACAGCGGAATCAACGTTTCCCACTGTGATGGAAGGCAATAAAGTTCAGTCATCTTCCTTTTTGTTCATCCATGATCGGGCCTTGAACCCATCCCGATTTTCAGGCCCTTTCGCCGGGATGATCGAAACTCCGGCGTCGGAACTCGCGGCTTGGAGTTTCCGAATCGGCCGCTTCCTACCGGAGACCGCGGTTTCCGAAGTCCACAGGCTGAGCTGGGCGGAGCTCCTGCACAGGTGACCCTTGGCCAAAGAACCCAGGACTCCGCGATGTTAACGTCAGCGCCGCCCACTAATAGAAGCTCCGCAAACCACAGCTCTACGATGTTAAAGTCAGTAGGCCCAACAATCCAGAGCTCCAACACTGGCGATCCCCGGCAAGGGATCACCATGCTCCGCGATGATAATTCAGTGCTGCGCCTCTGCTGAAGCTCTGACCGATCTTCAGTAGGAAAGGCCATGCCAATCCAGTTGGTAGGCCGTGAGTGGGGGTGGGTGGTGGGGTGTGGGGGGTGGGGGGGGCGACTCGGAGAAAAGATGCATCTCCGTCCAGGTAAGTGACTGCGAAATGGTTTCTCCCTATTCCCCCCCACATAAGACATACTGAGAAACATTTAAAACATACATTTAGACACATTAAAAATAACAAAAAGGGTGAAAAGACTAACAGCTGCTGGCGAGGCAGCCACCAGATGGAACATATCACACCTTACTCTTCCTTATCTTTACTCTCCCTCGCCACTGACTCTCAATCTGAAGAAGGGTCTCGACCTGAAATGCCACCCATTCCTTCTCTGTCCTGCTGAGCTACTCCGGCTTTTTGTGTCTATCTACGAAGTGAAGAGTTGGCATGACACCTCTTGCCCTCCCCATATTCTACAGAGCCATGGGCTTCGCAGGGAGAACAAAAGTCTGAAATGCACAGAAATGCCAAATGTTGGGTGAGTGGGCAGATGCATGGCAGATGCAATTTGGTGACAAGAACAAGAAGGCAGATTATTATCTGAATGGTGTCAGATTAGGAAAAGGGGAGGTGCAACGAGATTTGGGTGTTCTTGTACATCAGTCACTGAAAGTAAGCATGCAGGTATAGCAGGCAGTGAAGAAAGCAAATGTTGGCCTTCATAGCAAGAGGATTTGATTATAGGAGCAAGGAGTTGAACAGGTTCCTGGTGAGAACACACATGGAGTGCAGTTTTGGTCTCTTAAATTGAGGAAGGACATTCTTGCTATTGAGGGAGTGCAACATAGGTTCACCAGGTTAATTCTTGGGATGGCGGGATTGACATATGATGAAAGAATGGATCGACTAGGCTTATATTCACTGGAATTTAGAAGGATGAGAGGGCATCTTATAAAATCATATAAAATTCTTAAGGAATTGGAAAGGCTCGATGCAGGAAAATGTTCCCAATGTTGGGGGAGTCCAGAACCAGGGGTTTAAGAATAAGGAGTAAGCCATTTAGAACTGAGTTGAGGAAAAACGTTTTCAGCCAGAGAGTTGTGACTCTGTGGAATTCTCTGTCACAGAAGGGAGTGGAGGCCAATTCACTGGAGGTATTTAAGAGAGATTTAGATATAGCTCTTAGGGCTAACTGAATCAAGGGATATGGGGAGAAAGCAGGAACAGTGTACTGATTCTGGATGATCGTCCGCGATCATTTTGAATGGCAGTGCTGGCTCGAAGTGCCGAATGGCCTACTCCTACACTCCTGCTTTCTATGTTCTATGTTTCTATGAATACTAGAAAACAAAATAGGAAATGGTGGGGATATTCAACGGGTTAGGCTGCATCTATGGGAACAGGAACAGAGTCGTGTTTTCAGGTTTTAGAGTTCTGACGAAGGGTCTCCAACCTGAAATTTTTACTTAGTTTCTCTTCCCACAGATGCATCTTGACGTTCTGTGCATTTCTAGCATTTTCTGTTTTTTTTAATCTAACTAAGCTTTAAATACGATTCAGCATCCACGACTCTCTCGGGTAGAGAATTCAAAAGATTCACAACCTCCAAGCAAAGAAATTCCTCATCTTTATTAATGGTGATGCTAAATGGGTGATCCCTTATTCTGAAACTACATCCCCTTGCTCTGGGCTGTGCTACATTTTTTCTTTAAAAATCATATATTTTATCTGATCTCTCAATGACCTGCGTAGATACTTCTGAAGAAGGGTCTTGATCCAATGAGAGAGCAGTGCTGAACTACTATCTACCTCTTTGGTGACCTCAGATTGTGCTTGCTCGGACTTTGCTGACTTTACCTTGTGTCTATACACTGTAAATGGCTTGATTGTAATTATGTATTGTCTTCCGACTAACTGGATAGCACACAACAAAAGCTTTTCACTGTACCTCTGTACGTGACAGTAAACTAAACTGTAAACTAAAGGTCACCCATTCCTTCCCTTGTGAGATGCTGCCTGTCCTGCTGAGATGCTCCAGTATTTTGTGTCTATCTTTGGTGTAAATTAGCATCTGTAGTTCCCTCCTGAAAGTCTCATATTCATCGTTGTATACATGATTGTAAACATATTTTTTTAAATAATGGGAAGTAGCCAAGCAGGGGAAAGAAAGAGAGTGGAACTAAAGATTAGTATTTTGATTTTCCCAAGCTTTGACTATAACTCATCCAAAACTGGGTTTTGGACAGTTGAGATTACAAAGACCACTGAAGGGTCGCGGGAGATAGTGGAGATGAAGATACAAGGACCTGCAGATGCTGATTTACAAAAAAAGACATAAAGTGCTGGAGTAACCCAAAGAGTTAGGCAGCAGCTCCGGAGAACATCGATAGAGTCAGAAATGGGGTCAGAATCTGAAATGTCATCAATCCATGTTCTCCAGAGATGCTGCTTAATCCACTGAAATGAGGCCCTCCACCTGACGTCACTGGAAGGTGGTGGAATATTCTGTTTCACTGTACCGTTGGGTGGGGGGGGGGGGGGGCATTGCGACATCCCTGGAAGCTGGTGTTTTATCTACCTGGTGTTTTAAAAGGTGGTTTTGCCTTTTTTTTTAAACTTCAATCATGAATAACCCGGGGAGGAGGGTTGAGAATAACCCGGGGCGGGTGCGGGGGTGTGAATAACTAGGGAGGGGACGAGGGGGTGGGGGGGGGGGGTGACACTCGGCAGCTTGAGAGCCCATTGTGATTATCATCACTGGAAGCTCCTGGAAAAAAGGCTGCATGTGAGAGCTGTGGTTACCTTTGGCAACATCCCATTGTGATGTCATTGTGGCACTCGGCAGCTTGAGATTGGTGCACTGTGAGTGGCATTGTGACATCATCAGTGGAAACTCCTGGAAAAAGGCTGTGTGTGAGAACCGTTTTTTGCCTTTTTTTTTAACTTGAAACGTCAATGACTTATGAAATATAACATGAAATCTTAAATGAACCTGATTATTGAGTGGAGGGGAAAAATGTGTCAGAATATGTAAAAATGTAAGCGCTACCGCGTGGCGTTTTGATGAAGGTAGAAAAACACATACAGACACACACACGCACGTATACATACATACAAGCTGAGTATTTTAATAGTATATAGATAGATGGAGAGCCGGTTAGTGCAAATACACATAAGGAATCTGACCTTTTATCAGCAGTTAATGTCGTGTGGTTGTAATGTGTAGGCAAAGAGATCAAGGATAGATTCCTAGGATACTCCAGTGATCCTATGCATGTTATGAAGAGAGACATCCACAAGTGCTACTCCAGTGCAAATGGATAGGTAATGGTAACAGACCATGTGTGACTTTGGTTAGGTTCAGGGCCGGTTTTAAGCCGATTTGACCGATTGCTCCCAATTGGGCCCCGCGCCTAGGGGGGCCCCGCACTAATGTTCCGTACTTCGTATGGAAATACGAATTCTCTTTGTTAACTAAAGTTTTTTTTAATTCGCCATCCGGATTTTTTTTTTAAACGAACATGTATAACCAAAGATCTTCTAGCAGAGCTCCACTATAGGATCTTTGTGTATAACAACCGCTGCACGGCCATCAGACACAAACGATGTGTTAACTAGTACTGTTAGCACTTCTTATCAGCAAGTACTTAACTCGTTGTTATACAATCATGTCATCAATGCATCCATCCGCCTTCCTCAGTAAATGTTATTGTGTTTTGAACAAGTATTAATAACGTCGTGTTCCTTTGAATAAAATTCACGCGGCGTAATTAATACTTGTTTAAAACACAATGACATGTAGATGTAATGTAGATCGATGACACGTTGAGAATTTCTTTAAACTCACCATCATGAGTGAGGGCCCCGGAGCGCGAGAAGGGGCTTCTTCCTGGTGTGCAGGTTAGTCATTCACCTACCGACCCACGTTGTGTCTCTTTGTGTTTTGCTCTCTCCCTCCCTCTCCCGCTCCCCATCTCGTCGCTCTCTAGCTCTCTCACACTGTCGCCTCGGCATTCCCGGAATCATTGACGTTTTGCGGTAGACAAAAATGCTGGAGAAACCCAGCGGGTGAGGCAGTCGCCTGGCCCGCTGAGTTCCTCCAGCACTCTGTGTTTTTTGTTTGGCTCTGAAGTTGAAGGTGGCTCAACGGGACGCGCAAGGGCTCTGGGGAGAGGGTTGCGTTTCTGGTCGAGACCTTTCTTCAGACAATCACAACTAATCTCACCGACGAGAGTTCAGTTTAGTCTGAAGAAGGGTCTTCTCTCTAAAGTCGCTGCGCTGCCTGTCCTGCTGAGTTACTCCAGCTTTATGTCTATCTTCAATTTCAGAGAAATACAATTTCTCACGGGGGGCTTATAACATCTCTAAACCCCTCTGGGACCCTCTGAACACCTCTAAAACTCCTCTAGCCCCCCTATTTCCCTCTATTCCCCTCTAAACAATTGTAAACACACCTGAACCCATCTGAAGCCCTCTAAACATCTCTAAACCGTTTAAACCCCTCTAAACTAGGAGGCTGCAAGGTGACTTGGATAGGCTGGGTGAGTGGGCAAATGCATGGGAGATGCAGTATAATGTGGATAAATGTGAGGTTATCCACTTTGGTGGCAAAAACAGGAAAGTAGACTATTATCTGAATTGTGGCCGATTAGGAAAAGGGGAGATGCAACGAGATGCAACGAAAAATGCTCACGGCAGACCAAACGTGTTAAACAGAAATTGGTCAGATATTGAGCTTTACACAGTGAGAAATCATGTGAAATAATCACTGAATTTAATTTTAAATGAATGTACCTGCATGTTATACTGTTTAGTTTGGAGATACCACCAGATAGTCTGGTTGATACAACCAGATTAGTTTGGAGATACAACCAGATTAGTTTGGAGATACAACCAGATTAGTTTGGAGATACAACCAGATAGTCCACTGAGTTCGCACCGACCAGCGATTTTTGTTACAGATTTGACAAATTTATTTGGCGGCCAATCAAACGCTGTCTCTAAGGGGGTTGCATCCAATCACCAACCAGCTTGCCTTAAAATTCCCGAAACTACACAAAATATAAACATACATAAATTTTTACTTTTCTAGAGTAGGGGCCCCGCCATCAGTTTTCTAATTGGGCCCCGCAATTCCTAGCACCGGCCCTGGTTAGGTTGTTTGGAATCTCCATGACGATGTCATGGTTCTGTACAGAATAGCGAGGGCAGTACACTGTGCATGGTCTATTTCTAATATTGAAAGGAATAAAGTGAAGACACTTTTGAAAGGATATTGTCAGGCTATGAAAGAACCTTTTCTATGTGTGACCATGAATATGTTGTTAGTTACATGATCATATTGAAATTAATCAAGGTTAAAAATTAAAACAAAAATTTAGAAGTATATAATTCATGCAAAGATTGTTTTCCATTACATTTACTGAAGTACACATGTTTCAGGCTGGTGTTTCAGGCAGATTAATTTTGGCTGTTTGTGATACCAAAGCTGCATAAATTCCTATAATACTCTGAGGAAAATATCACATTTTAACCTTGATTTACTTTAGTGAAGAAATGCCATCGCTGTCTTTGACATATTTAATTATGTGGATCCCCTGCTGGTTCCTTGCTATAAAGGAACAATACCAAAAGTGGAGTGTAGCGAGCAAGTGGCCCATTAATTGGTACAATCTGTGACATTTAAATCATACCCTGTTGCTTTGTCATTTATACCACATTAAGATGCATACTAGTCAACCTTGCCAGACTCTGGGGAAATGAATTTCAATCTAAAAGGCAAATCAACTTCTGAGAGTACATCATCTAGCCATAGTTAAAGGTTGCTTAAAAATGCATTGGATAAAAATACCATAAAATCTGGATGAATAAATCACACCTTCAGATAAACTTTATATAGCACCTTAATTGTAACATATAAATGCAATTTCTAAGCAGTTTAAACAACAAAGTAATGAAAGTGGCCAAGATGGAGGAGAGACAAAGGAGTCAGTAGATGTTTTCAGAAAGTCTTTGATAAGGTGCCACAAGTGAGGCTGCTGAGGAAGATGAGGGCCCACGGTATCAAAGGGCAGATACTATCATGGATAGCAGGTTGGCTGGATGGCAGAAGAGAAAGAGTGGGAATAAAGGGAGCATTTTTCTGGTTGGCTGCCAGTGACTAGCGAAGTTCTGCAGGGGTCAGTGCTGGGGCCGCTACTCTTCACATTGTATATTAATGATTAGAACCAGGAGATTGGGGTGGGAGATTGCAACCTTCACGTGGTTCACCGTGTTTCGATTAATGCAATCAACCCAACATGCACAAACAAATAGATCAAATAGAACATGTTGACCTACAACTTTAGGCTGTGCACACCATACGCAAGAAGAAGAAGAAGAAGACCAGGAGATTGAAGGCTTTGTGGCCAAATTTGCGGATTAAACTAAAATAGGTGGAAGAGCAGGTAGTGTAGAGAAAGCAGGGACACTGCAGAAGGACTTGGACAGTTTGGGAGAGTGGGCAGAGAAGTGGCAGATGGAATATAGTGTAGCAAAGTGTGGAGTTTCGCATTTTGGTCGTTGGAATAAAATCATAGACTATTTTCTAAATGGGGAGAGATTCCAGAAATCGGAGGTGTAAATGGACTTGGGAGTGCTGGTGCAGGATTCCCAAAAAGTTAATCTGCAAGTCGAATCGGTACTAAAGAAAGCAAACTCAATGCTAGCATTTATTTCAAGAGGGCTTGTATACAGAAACAGGGATGTAATGCTGAGGCTCTATAAGGTGCTGGTAAGGCTGCATTTGGAATATTGTGAGCAATTTTGGGTTCCATATCTGAGGAAGGATGTGCTGGCTCTGGAGAGGGTCCAGAGGGGGTTTACAGAGGAGGTTGATCCCAGGAATGAGTGGGTTAACCTATGATGAGCTTTTGAAGGCACTGGGCCTGTACTCGCTGGAGTTTATAAGAATGAAAGGGGACCTCATTGAAACATACAGAATAGTGAAAGGCTTGGATAGAGTGGATGTGGAGAGGATGTTTCCAATAGTGGGAGAGTCTAGGGCTAGAGGTCATAGCCTTAGAATTAAAGGATGTTCTTTTAGGAAGGAGATGAGGAAAAGTTTCTTTAGTCAGAGGGTAGTGAATCTGTGGAATTCTTTGCCACGGGAGGCTGTAGAGGCCATGTCAGTGGGGATATTTTTAAGGCAGAGATAGATAGATTTTTGATTAGTACAGGTGTCAGAGATTATGGGGAGAAGGCAGAAGAATGGGGTTAGGAGGGAGCGATAGACCAGCCATGATTGAATGTCGGAGCAGACTTGATGGGCCCAATGGCCTAATTCTACCCCATTCACTTATGACCTTATGACAGCACTGGAAGTCGAGATTAATAAAGTTAACTCCAAAAAAATCACAAGGAAGACATTGAATTGAATTGAATTGAATTGAATCCCTTTATTGTCATTCAGACCTTACGGTCTGAACGAAATTTCGTGCCTGCAGTCATACATACATCATACAATAATAAACAACAGTAAACACAAATTAACGTCCACCACAGTGTATCCACCATGCACCTCCTCACTGTGGTGGAGGCAAAAAATCTTAGGGTTACTGTACACCGCGGCCCGGGGGTGGTCGAAGCTGCCGCCCTCCAGTCCAGCATACGCAGCCGCTGGCCCGCGGCTGAACCCAGGACTCAGGTCACCGCCGCCAGAACGCCGTCCCAGCCACCGGAGCACCGTTCCAGCCCCGAGCCGGATCGCCCTCACGTAAGTGCCGTTCCTCCCTCGGGCTGGGCCACTCCGACGGGAGTGCCGTTCCTCCCTCGGGCTGGGCCACTCCGACGGGAGTGCCGTTCTCCCTCGGGCTGGGCCACTCCGATGGGAGTGCCGTTCCTCCCTCGGGCTGGGCCACTCCGACGGGAGTGCCGTTCCTCCCTCGGGCTGGGCCACTCCGACGGGACTGCCGTTCCTCCCTCGGGCTGGGCCACTCCGACGGGAGTGCCGTTCCTCCCTCGGGCTGGGCCACTCCGACGGGAGTGTCGTTCCTCCCTTGGGCTGGGCCACTCCGACGGGAGCACCACAGCCCCTCGCGGGAGAGTCTCGCCCCCTCGCCAGGCCGTCCTCACGGGAGCGCAGTTCCAGCCCCGAGCTGGGCCGCCCTCACGGGAGCGAGCCCAGGGCAAGTCCTGACAGGCTGCCTCCGGAGTCCCGAGGTCGCCAGCTCCGCCATTAGGCCTCAGCGCAGACGGAGGCAGAGAGGGGGGATACGACGAAAAAGTCGTATTCCCCCCAAGGGAGAGACAGCAAACCCCGTTTCAACCCCCCACCCCCCCCCCCACATAAACACAACCTAAAAACCAAAAACGCAACTACACAAAACGAAAAAAAACAACAAAAAAAAGTAAAGACAAACGGACTGCAGGCGAGCCGCAACCGTTCCCAGCGCCGCCACTTCCAAATTCCTGACATCCATCCCTTTCTGTAAGGCATTGCTCCCAAATGCTAAATCATGAGCCATACATGAAATCCATGTGTTTTCCGTGTTTTAATCCTGTTGGCTGTATATCACTCGATCTTCCATGTAATTGCTATTTCACCCAAAGAGGCTATGAGGGTTCAGGCAGATTTTTCAACTAGATTATGAATGGGAGTTGCATTCATGTGGGTCACTACAGGGATTAGCACTTGCTGTCTTCTTGTTGATTTAAAACAGAGTTGCTACTCAAGTAATTGTTCAGCAAGTGTGCCAAGAGCCGCAGGTGTGTGGAATAGCATACAGGTTAATAGATGTATTTAGTCATTTAGCCTCTTTTCAGTAATGAAGTCCAATGTTGGGATATTGTGCAGCCACACTTATTTGTTCATATTAATCCGAACTGATAACCACAAACATTATGTTTATGTTCTTGTTCACTTATTTCTCTAGAGAGCTTGGGGTAGATAATGGTATTGGTTAATTATTGTCATGTTACCAAGATACAGTGCAACACTTTGCTTTCTGTGCTGTTCAGGTAAAATAAGCCGAACACATGTACACAAGATTGTGCAAAAAGGGAAAGGAAACAGATTGCAGAATATAGTGTAATAGCTGCAGAGAAAGTGCAGATGAAAAAAGTACAAAATCTGCAGTGGGAAATCAGAACTGCATCTTTAGATGATGAGAGGTCCATTCAAGAGGCTTAACATTGGGGAAGAAGCTGTTCTTAAATCTGGTAGAATGCGCTTTAAAGCTTTTGTATCTATTGCTGGACATGAAAGGGGAAAAGAAGGAATGACCAAGGTGTGAGTGGTCCTTGATTATGTTTGCTTTTTTCTTGAGGTAGTGGGAAGTGTTGATAGAGTTAATTGCAGGAAGACTGGTTTGCATAACGGACTGGGCTGAGTCCATACCTCTCTGCAATTTCTTCATTATCAGGCCGGGTTTCAGCACAAACCAAATGCCTTAGGATTGATAGGAACTGGTTCTTGAACCTAATGAGCACACCCTGAGAAAGCCGCTGCCACTACTTATTATCTCGGGGGTTAGCTCCAATAGCTTAAAGTTAGACACTAAAGGCTGTAGTAACTCAGCGTGTCAGACAGCATCTCTGAAGAAAAAGAATAGGTGACGTTTCGGGTCGAGACCCTTCTTCAGACTGAGGATAGGTGATGTTTTGGGTCGAGACCCTTCTTCAGACTGAGGATAGGTGATGTTTTGGGTTGAGACCCATTTTCAGTCTGAGCTCCAATAGCTCCTAATGCTCAGGCTGCCCGCCCTACTTGTTACTGGTTAGAACAATAGAGGGATTTGGAACATGCTTTTAAGCTTGGATGAAAACTGGGAGGAGGAATGACAAAATCTTATATATGCATGAATATTGAATCATTTTATCATTATTTGTCATGGGGTTTCTGCATGGAAACGTAAAGACACATTTTATAATTCTGTGGACTTTTTATAGTCCTGAGGGTTTCCACCAGATGTATTCAATCAGCTAAAGTCAGACTTAAGACTATTTCATCAGTTTTCTTCGAAGAACATGAACCTCATTACTTGCAATGTCTCCTTCTGTCTTGGAATTCTGTGTTAAAGTTATTAGCCAAGAATGCAGTAGAATTTAAACCCTCCCGTGGCCTTGGCCTTTCTATCTCTGTAATCTCTGCAAACCCTACATTGATTCCTGGTCAAATTGCACCTTGATTTAAAAAATCTAATTCTTGTTTTCAAATCCTTCAATAATCTTCCCCATTACTAACTCTATAATCTCCTCCAGCCCAATAATCCTCTGAGATATCTGTGTTCTTCCAATTGTGGCCTCTTGAGTGTTGTTGATTTTAATTGCTCTGCCATTGGTGGATGTGCTTACAAAGGTTAAGACTCTAAGATCTGGAATTAATCAACCTTTCCCTGCAACCCTTCTCCCACGCCCCACCCACACTATCACTAAACTATTACTCCCCGATAAAATCCTGCTTAAAGTCCACCTCTGACCAAGTTTTATGATGTCTGCAAAAGCAAATCTTTCTGTGGCATGCCTTCTCAATTTGATGACGCACCTGTCAAGTGCTTCGGTACATTTTTCCTTGTTTAGGTAAATCAAGGGACTTGGACTTTTGAGAAAACGTACCTTTGATCCAAATAATGAAAATTAGTCACACTTCCCCACCCTCCGCTCTTGTTTCTGTCTTAACAGTACTTGGAAACTCGCATTATTTTCAGTCAAACGTGACTGAAGAAAAGAGGAATATTGTTTAGTATCATGTTAAACAAAGTTCAGACGTTTACCTACCAGTTGCTAAACACTTTAACTCCCACTCCCATTCCCACACTGACCTTTCTGCCCTGGGCCTCCTCCATTGTCAGAGTGAGGCCCAGCGCAAATTGGAGGAACAGCATCACATATTTTGCTTGGGTAGTTTATACCCCAGCGGTATGAATATTGACCTCTAACTTCAAGTAACCCTTGCTTACCATCTCTCTCCATCCCTCACCCTTCCAAGTTCTCCGTCCAGTCTGACTGTCCTCCTGATTAACTTTTGTCACTGTATGCTACGTTGTCACCTTCCCCTAACTAACAATGATCTATTCTACATTTTCATTGATCTCATCTCTTTTGATGTCTTGTTTACCCTTCCTTATCTGTGTGTCTCCCTATCCCCTGACTCTCAGTCTGAAGAAGAGTCTCGACCCCAAATGTCACCCATTCCTTCTTTCAGCTGAGTTACCAACATTTTGTGTCTATCTTCAGACGTTTGTCCTAGATGAAGCTGTATCCGGTGCACTTGAATTGTCATTGCCTTAAAGATCCTTAGGCATTTTTTAATACATACTCTTATTCTTCTGAATAAATGCTGACTCCTGTTAACCAAACAAACTGTTGCACCGTCGCCATCAAGTTAATACAACATAATCGATCCTGTTCATTTATTTTCTATCTCCAAGTTAACTTTCAATAACAACTGGTTCATTTTTATGCAATGGAAATAAGGTCAATGGATCTGTAATTGGCTATCTCTGTTCCGTCATCCTTTTTGAACGGGGCGGAAGATTGCAACCTTCACGTGGTCCGCCCTGTTTCGACGAATGCAATCAACCTGGCGCACACAATCAAGTAAGATCAAATAGAACAAGTTGTCCTACAACTTTAGGCCGTGCACGCCATACGCAAGAAGAAGAAGAAGAAGATCCTTTTTGAACGTGATAATTTGTCCTTCAATACTAATTAAATAGGACCTACAGCACAGAAACGATTCATTTGGCTCCATGTCCTCACTGCTCGATACAAGCCTGCTCCCATCTTACATCACCTTGAACAGTTTATTACTTTGGCCTTTATGAGCTTAAAGGTGTAATCTTAGTTTATTGTATTGCATTTTTGTTGTTTAACATGCAGTAACATTGTTATTATTGTTGCTATAGTTAATGTTATATAACTACTAATTATATTGTTATTGTTATTGTGTGGGTTTTGGTAGCCCGTCTCGCCCCACTTTAATTTTGGTTCCTACTGGCAATTGTTGCCTTGGAAACTTATGTTATGTGGCACAGAAAGTTCCCTGGAGGACATGTGGATACTGCATGTGTAGGAAGGAACTGCAGATGCTGGTTTACACTGAAGATAGACACAAAATGCTGGAGTAACTCAGCGGGACAGGCAGCATCTGGAGAAAAGGAATGGATGACATTTTGGGTCGAGACCCTTCTTCATTAAATACATGCGGAGTCTGCATGTTGAGTTACCTGCTCCTGTGATTGCCTGTGATTAAAGTAAAGAACTGAACCGTAACCCGATTATTAACCACAGCCGAGTGACTTGACCATTTCACAGCCAAAAAAACTAGGGTTACAAACCTAAAAGTTTCTTTGAAACCTATCAATTTGTGTTAATTTTCTAGTTTGGGAACAAAATCAAAAGTATTTTGATCAAACATGATGTTGGTTTAGGGCTGAGTATTGATTGCAGTTTGGGCTCTAACAGTAACATCATGCTTTTCTCATCCAGGCCACACGGTGCAGCCCTCAGACCACATCAACAGATAGACTGACTTGTTCTCATGCTCGACACCGTGACTGGATTTCAGTCTGTTTGTGGATCTAGCCAGGATGAACGCAGTAGATTATCAATCAATGCCAGTCTGTGAGGTTCCTGATTCAATTCATGAAGAGTCTTCTTCTTCGAGTCCGTTGCAATCTCAGATGTCGTTCTGCCAGTATCTGGCGCAGGTCACAGCTGGTCGGGTCGGTTCAGCCAGGTCCTGGGGGCTGCACTGGGGGGCGTCGTCACACTCCAGTAGGTGGGACATTGTCTGTACTGCTCCACAGCTGCATGTGTCTTCTGCCTGGTAGTTCCATGCTTTCATAAATGCTTTGCACCTCCCCTGCTCCACTCGTAATCTGTTGAGGGTCTTCCAGGTTGGCCATGGGAGGTCGTGCCCGCTGGCGAGGCATTCAGTCGGAGTGATTCCTCTCTCCATCCAGTCGTGGGCTCGTGTGTTGAGCTGGTTCCATTCATCTTTCCAGATGTTGGTCCTTGCTGTTTCTTTGGTTGTCTGGAGAGGTGGACTGTCTGCAAGAAACTGGCTCTGGATTTCAGTCGGGGTGGAGGTGCTGTGTGTCCATGCAGGGGGTGCCTGGTATCGATCTCCTGTGCTCTCCGCTCGTCTTGGGCGACGATGGATCGTCTGATATGGGGGGGGGGGGCAATACCAGCTAGGGCGTAGAGGCACGGGACTGGCGTTGTCTTTATGCATCCCGTGATAATGCGGCAGGTGTCGTTGAGGGCTGTGTCAACCAGTTTGGTGTGGTGGGAGCGGCTCCAGCTTGAGCATGCGTATTCAGCTGTGGAGAAGCACAGGGCTAGGGCAGTTGCACGGATGGTTGGTGGATCAGCGCCCCACTTTGAGTTTACCAGTTTGCGCAGGATGTTGTTGCGAGTGTTGACCTTGGCTTTGGTGTTCTGAAGGTGGGTTTTGAAAGAGAGTGTCCTGTCGAGTGTGACTCCGAGGTACACGGGGTGGAAGTGGTTGGAGAGTTTATGGCCATCCCATGAGACGCTCAGTTGTTTTCCTGCATCTCGATTTTTAAGATGGAAGCTGGATAGTTGGGTTTTTGATGGGTTGGGTTTAAGGTGGTTGTTATTGTAGTAGGTTGTCATCTCTTGAAGGGCGCTTTCCAGGACAGACTCGATCTTCTGGATGTTCTCCTGTTGGGTGGTGATGCAGAGGTCATCAGCATAGATGAAGCGGCGGCATTGTGGGGGAAGTGGTTGGTCGTTGGTGTAGATGTTGAAGAGGAGGGGGGCCAGTACGCTGCCTTGTGGTAGGCCATTCTTTTGGGCTTTCCATTTGCTCTTCTTGTCGTTTAGTTGAACGAAGAAGCGCCTGTTGTTGAGAAGGCTTTTGATGACTTGGCACAGGTCGAGGTCACCAGTCATGTCAAAAGGTTTCCTGATCATGGTGCGGTGCTGGACAGTGTCGTAGGCAGCGGTGAGGTCTATGAAAGCTGCTCCGGTGATGAGTTTGCACTCAAAACCGTCCTCAATGTGTTGGGTGAGGTTCAGTAGCTGCCCTGGCACAGGAGTGGCCAGGGCGGAAGCCAGCTTGATCTTTAGTAAGCTTGGAGTCTATAAGTGGCATAAGGCGTTGGAGTAGTAGCCTCTCGTAGAGCTTGTAGATGATGCAGAGGAGGGAAATGGGTCTGTAGCTCTTTGGGGATGATGGGTCCTTTCCAGGTTTGGGAATTGCGACAGTCTTGGCCTTTCTCCATACAGGTGGGGTTGTTTTCTGTGCCATGCATGAGTTCAGCATTGCTAGGAGCCAGGTCTTTGCTTTAGGTCCAAGGTGCTGTATCATTTCCGTCAGTACATCGTCGATTCCTGCTGCTTTTCAGGTTTCAGCATGCTCATTGCAGCTTCGAGTTCTTCTAGGTAGAAGGGCTTGGTGAGAGCGCTGGCTGGTTGTAGGCGGTCTGTTACCGCTGTCCGGCGGTATTCTCCTGTGGGTCTGCGCCGGTTTTGGCTACGACCGTTTGCCACCAGCTGTGCTGCAACTGAGTTTGCTGTGACTGTTGTGAGCGTGGGCAGTGTGGTATGGTCTTCACCGAGGCGGCGGATTGTGGCCCATGCCTTCCTGCTGTTATTGGTCATGTTGGTGTTTTCGATCAACTCCTTCCAGACTTGCCTTCGGTCCTCCCCGACTGTGTTCAACAGGATCTCTCCGAGTTCCATGGTGGTGGAGGAGAAAGGGTCCTCGTGGTATGCCCTGTGGTAGGCTTTCAGTAGATCGCTGGATGTTTTCGACAGCCCGGGGATGTACTCGGTCTGGCATCCTCTTGGTATATGTTGCCTGGCTGACCTTTTCAGCAGTTCTGTGAACATGGTATAGTTGTTGGGGTGTGATGGAATGCTGGGGATGGAGTCTTCGATCTCCTGTTGGAATGACAGCCAGTCGGCCTTCCGCAGATTGAACCTTCTGCGGAAGGGGACGGTTGTTGCATGGGGAGCGGATTGGATGGTTATGGTGATTGGCTGGTGTTGCGTATGGGGGATAGGGTCCAGGACCTCTTTCACAGCTCTGGATGATAGTTCGCTGCTCACACAAACAAGGTCTGGGTTATATCCTCGTTTCCATCTGGCACTGTGGAAAGATTTTGGCAGTTTGGCGTCATGGATCAGGGTCAGGTGTTTCGACTCGAGCCAGGTTTCGACTTCATCTCCATCTTGATTGTTCACTTCATAGCCCCACAATGAGCTATGGGCATTGAAGTCCCCAATGCTAATGTGGTATTTCCTCTTGCATCTGTCTGACAGTTCAGAGTGGAGGAACGTACTTTGGGGAGGTTTATACACTGATGTGACAGAGATGTTTGGGAGGGCAACTGTGATGGTTTCCATTTGCCCTTCGGTGGTGTGGGTGCAGACCTCTTCGATCGCGAGGTTTGGTCTGCCGAATACAGCTGACCCATACTGTCTGTGTCGGATCTCGGCCACCAGCTTCATTCCAAGGATGACTGGTCGGTGTTGTGTAGGGCCGGTGTGGGTTTCCTGCATGCACACTATGTCGAAGCGTTTGGCCGCTATCGCTAGTATGTCTGCCTTGAAGAGTCTGATAGGTTTACTTAATTTCCTAACCAGATTTCCAGGATTGTAGAGGTAGTTCGCTCTCCAAATAATGAAACAGGCAAAAGGTAAAAAATAACTACCTATGGGAAAATTTCACATTTTCATTCCAGAAGTCTAACCTTGAATCAGACTAATTACACAGCTAATGTTCTGGAACAACAATGACAGCCAGACGGACATTTCTACTTTTCCAGACTGGAAGGGAATATTTGCTGATTGTGTTGAATATAACTGCTGTGCATTTTGCAAATTGCTTTAACTAAAATGGAATAAAATTAACGTTGTCTGGCTTTAGTCTCTCTCAGCACAAGTCAGAATGAGGCCCATTGCAAATTGGAGGAACAGCACCTCATATTTTGCTTGGGCAGCTTACTCCCCAGCGATATGAATATCGACGTCTCTAACTTCAAGTAAACCTTACTTTCCCTCACTCTCCATCCCTCCCTTATCCTACTTCTCCGACCAGTCTGAGTGTCTTCCTGATTACATTTTATCTCTATATGCTTCGATGTCATTTTCCCCTGGCTAACAATGATCTATTCTACATTTTCCTTGAACCTCGTCCGCTTTGATGTCTCGTTTTCACACCTTAACCTTCCATATCTCTGTCTCCCTCTCCCCTGATTCGCAGTCTGAAGAAGGGTCTCGACCCAGTACATCACCCATTGCTTCTATCCAGAGATGCTGCCTGACCCGCTGAATTACTCCAACATTTTGTGTCTATCTTCAGTTTAAACCAGCATCTGCAGTTCCTTCACTGAACTCTCTGCATCCCTGATGGAATTGTTTCATTGTTCTGCTTCTACTTCAATTACTTTTTTGTTTAATTTGCATTTTTACTATGTTCCCAAGGATGATTTATTATTTTGTTCTTGTTATCATAGTCATCATAATATAATATCCAATACATATTAATTAACATAACATACTTGCATGCTGAGGAAATAATACATGGTTGCAAATGTTAAATTGAGGTTGCATTAAATTGTATTCCTATCTACTCTCTAAAAGGGATATCATAAGTGATAGTAGTTGAATTAGGCCATTCAGCCCATCAAGTCTACTTCACCATTCAATCATGGCTGATCTATCTCTCCCTTCTAACCCCATTCTCCTGCCTTCTCCCCATAACATCTGACACCCATACTAATCAAGAATCTATCTATCTCTGCCTTAAATGCATCCACTGACTGCATCCACAGCTGCCTGTGGCAAAGAATTCCACAGATTCACCACCCTCTGACTAAATAAATTCCTTCTAACCTTCCTAAAAGAATGTCCTTTAACTCTGAGGCTATTACCTGAGTGTTTAAAAACCCTTGAGATCAGCTGATTGGTCCTCTCACCTGTCAATCACCGTGATTAAGGTAACGCCCCTTCCGGTGGGAGGGGGGGGGGGGGGGGCAGGACTATAAAAAACCCGGATGCCTGGACGTGAGTCAGTCAATCTGCAAGATCGCGAGGGAGGGTCCATGACTGTCATTCTAAGCTGTGAATCAACTGAATTGTGAGTCTGCAATGTACTTGCAATAAATGATTTGTTAGCCCTAAATGACAATGCCATGAGTTGTTTGGCCTGCTGCCCTGTCTGTGCTTGAAACTGCAAGGCTTTATTAGGTCTGACTGTGTTTGGAAGGAATAAATGCTTTATTAGGTCCGACTGTGTTTGGAAGGAATAAATGCTTTATTAGGTCCGACTGTGTTTGGAAGGTATAAATGCTTTATTAGGTCCGACTGTGTTTGGAAGGAATAAATGCTTTATTAGGTCCGACTGTGTTTGGAAAGAATAAATGCTTTATTAGGTCCGACTGTGTTTGGAAGGAATGAATGCTTTATTAGGTCCAACTGTGTTTCGCCCAAATGTCCCGCTCATTTCGTAACTTCTTTAGTGGACAACTCGCACTGATTGCGTAATTTCCGGTGAGTGCAGAGGTCGTGCTGATTGTATAATTTCCGGTCAGTGCAGAGGTCACACTGATTGCAGAAGTGCCGATGACTGTGGAAGCCCCACAGTGGAGAGGCTGCGCTCAGCCGTGTGAGTAGATTCAAGAAAGTTTAGTGTCATATATATGTTGTGTGAGTCAGTGTGTGTATGTGAGTGTGTGAGTGTGTGTATAGTGGTCAGAAATGGGCCTCATCCAATGATCACAAATGCATAATTTGATCATGGAGATTATGGTTCAAGGTCAGGAAATGAAGTTTCAGCGATAGCGATATTTTTTGCTAATCATGCTATAATTGGTGATCATAATTTAGTTGGAAACTGAACCTGAGGTATTCAGAGAAAAAAAACGTTGGATCAGAGTTCAGATCAGATATAACCAGAGTTTGTATCATAGCAAGCTGACATCATCAGAGAAAGGGCTGTTTTAGATTCACCTCTTCTTGGTAGTACTATTTGTCACCACCTCCGAATCGCATAGAATTTTACCAACATTACATTTGAAATCCATTTACATTGCTCGGAATAAATTGGTGGTAGTTTGACATGATGGTGCTACTTTTATCACTTGTTTGAACTTCGGTTACACGTGAGACCTTGATACACTTGCATATTTTGTAGCAATGCCGTTGGATCAGAGAATGATGTTGCTTTCATCATTTATTTCTATAGTATGACACAAAAGGAGGCTGTCAACCTATTGAGTCCATATTATTCCCATTGACACTTTTTCTAATTTTCCCACAGCTTTCCAATTCTCTCTTTGCCACATGCCCACCAACCACATTTTGATTCTTGTGCTACATATCAGTTTAGTTTATTGTCACGTGTACCGAGCTACAGTGAACAGCTTTTGTTGCCTGCTATCCAGTCAGCAGAAAGACAATACATGATTCCAATTGAGCCATTTACAGTGTATAGATACATGATAAAGGAATAACGTTTAGTGCAACATAAAGCCAGCAAAGTCCGATCAAATCAAGGATAGCCCAAGGGTCACCAATGAGGTAGATAGTAGTTTTTCCACATTAAGGATAATTTACATTGGCCCATTAATCTACTAGAATAGATCAGAGGTTGTGGCACCAATCCAGATGGTTACAGGGAATGTATACAAGCTCCCCACAGACAATACCTAAGGTGGAGTTCACTAGAACTGCGAAGCGACAGCTTGAGCTGTTGTGCAGTGTGATTCAGAAGTCACAAAATCTTAGAAATTTACAACATGGAAGGAGGTGACTCAATCCATTGTGTCCATGCTGGCCAGAATTACACCTTGCTTTCCAGCTATAGTTATGTCTCTGTTTAGGGGCTACTGTGTCCAAAGCTAGGACCTGTTGCCTGAATTAGCGGGTCTTAGCTGCAGGGAGAGGTTGGACAGACGTGGATTGTTTTCTCTGGAATGCTGGTTGATGCAGGGAAATCTGATAGAATTATATACATTTTTGAGAGGCATAGATAGGGTAGACAGTCATAACCCATTTCTCAGGAAGAAAAAAAAACACTCAAAGGCATAGAGGAAGGAAGGGCAAATTTTACAGGAGACTAGACCAAGTGGGACCCGTTGGGCCACGTTTCCCCAACGTAATAATCCCCCACTCACCCGTTCCCCCAACGCAACCCATTTCCACCACTCATTCGTTCCCCCAATGTAACTTATTCCCCCAACGCAATATACCACCGCCCACCCAAAGCCCCCACGGGAGGCCTGGTCCCCCAACGCAACCCGTTCCCCAATGTAAGATTCCACCACTCACCCATTCCTCCGATGCAACCCATTCCCCCAATGCAATATTCCACCACTCACCCAACGCCCCCAACTGTGCAGGTCGGCTCATTTTTAATGCTATATTCGACCATTCACCCTTAGCCCCCACGAGAGGCCTATTTGTCCCTTTCCACCCGGGCCACCCCCTCTGCGGGCACTTCCCCTTACAACTGCAAGAAATGCTACACTTGTCGCTTTACCTCCCCCCTTGACTCCATTCAAGGACCCAAGCAGTCTTTCCAGGTGCGGCAGAGGTTCACTTGCACCTCCTCCAACCTCATCTATTGCATCCGCTGCTCTAGATGTCAGTTGCTCTACATCGGTGAGACCAAGCGTAGGCTTGGCGATCGCTTCGCCGAACACCTCCGCTCGGTTCGCACCTGATCTCCCAGTGGCTCAGCACTTCAACTCCCCCTCCCATTCCGAATCCGACTTTTCTGTCCTGGGCTTCCTCCATGGCCAGAGTGAGGACCACCGTAAATTGGAGGAGCAGCACCTCATATTACGCTGGCTCCTGCCCCCTTCCCCGTGATACCCCCTCTTCCCCTTGGCTCTCACCCCGTCCTTTCTCTGAGCACTCTCCTCCCACAACCCCCCTGCCCACACACCGCCCCTCCCCACACAACCCCCCTCCCCACAGAACCCCGCCCACTCTCCTTACAACAATGTAAAAACACTTTCATAGCTTGTGTATTGGCAGCTGAGATCACAATGTGATCAATGTTCATGGCAGCTTGTGTAGATGAGATCCCATTGTGATTGGAGGATTGTGAGATGCCATTATGACATCATCACTGGAAGCTGCCAGAAACGACTCCCTCTCACAATCAAATTTGGCTTTTTTAAACCTTTAAATATCAATTAACCACCACTCACCCATTCTCCCAACGCAATCCGTTTTCACCACTCACCCATTGCCCCAACATAACTTGTTTCCCCAACGCAATATTGCACCACTCACCCATAGCCCCCAACTGCGCAAGGGCTGCTCATTTTGCCTTATTCACACTCCCTCATTTTAATCATTAAAACAATTTCAGTGTAATGTGACTTTAAGAAAAATGCATTTGCACCTGCTAGAGCTAACAGGACGCAGTGTACTTGGATAGCAACAATGTTGTGAGCAGGGCTACATTCCCAATGTGACGTCATTGGCAGTGTATGTAAATGAGATCCCATTGTGATTGGAGGACTGTGAGATGCCATTGTGACGTCATCACTGGAAGCTGTCAGAAAACTCAATTATTTTTCTCAAAGTTGGCTTTTTTAAACCTTTAAATATCAATAAAATATAACATCAAATCTGAAAGAAACTGGATAAGATCGCGACGGGAAAAAGCTGAGTAAGGTTCTGCAAAAATTTTAGCGCTACCGTGTAGATACAATCACACACACACACACACACACACACACACACACACACACACACACACACACACACACACACACACACACACACACACAAATATAGATAGAAACAAGACAAGACATTTATTAGTATACTAGACCAAGTGCAGACCCGTTGGGTCTGCTCCCCAATGCAAGATTCCACCACTCACCCATTCCCCCAATACAATATTGCATCACATAGCCCCCAACTGCACAGGCGCGGCTCATTTCTCCTCATCCCCCAGCACGCCCTCCTCTTCCTCTTCACCCACCAACATCAATCCCTGGAAAGGGAAGGGGGTAGAGAAGGAGGTGTGTTAGAGACGGAGGGGGGGTATAGAGGGAGGGGGAGGGGGCTAGAGAGGGAGGAGGCTAGAGAGGGAGAGGGGCAGAGAGGGAGGTGGGTAGAGAAGGAGGGGGTAGGTGGAGAGGGACGGGGGTAGAGTTGGTGGGAGGGAGGGTAGAGAGGGAGAGGGAGCGGGTAGAGAGGGAGGAGGTAGAGTGGGTGGGAGGGAGGGTAGAGAGGGAGAGGGAGTGGGTAGAAAGGGAGCGGGTAGAGAGGGTGGTAGATAGGGAGGGGGTAGAGAGGGCGTGGGAGGGTTGAGAGGGAGGGGGCAAGAGAGGGAGTGTAGATGTGGCAACCCCTCCCTACCCCCTCCTCTCCCTCAATACCTCCTTCCTCCCCTCCCCAGGATCTTTCCCCTCTCCACCCCACTCCCCACCCCATCTCCCTCCTCCAACCCTCACCATTTCCCTCCTGCACACCTCCCCATCTCCCTCTACCACCCCACTCCACACCCCATCTCCCTCCTCCTCATTTCCCTCATCCTCACTCCCATTCCCTGCCCCAGCACCTACCCAGGTTGTAGAGCAGAGCCAGGGTCTGGAACTCGGCCTGGTTCTCGTACTTGGCCCGGCCCTGGCAGGGCTCCAGTCCAGGTCCCTACTTCAATTCCGGGCTTGTCCCTGACCCCGGACCCAGGCTCGTCCTTGGTTCCCTTTTTCGGCCCCAGTCACGGCCCATCCCAAGCCCCGGGCTCAGCCCTCACTCCAGGTCCAGCACCAGGCTCGGCTCAGCCCCAGGCCTAATCCCCGGACTCGGCCCGCGGCACCACCCTCCCCACCAGGTACCGGGTGGACGTCGGGCACCAGCAGCCGCTGCCACTCCTCTTTCACCGCGAGCGCTGATGTGCACTCCCTCCCGGAGTGTCCCGTTCGGCCTTGCAAGTGCATTGTGACGTCACTCGGATTTTTATTTTCCGAAATGGGGCTGTTTTTAAAATTTACAGGATTAATAACTTCGGAAATATAGGTGTGAATGCGACGGGAAGATGTTTATCGCCACAACGAGAAAAATGCGAGTAGGATGTGTGAAAATGGGACGGCTGTGGCCTAGCGTTTGGAAGAAGATAGGAAAACCAGATTGACACATCTTGGGCACAAACAAGACAAAGACCTTTATTTATATAGAGACTAGGCCAACTGGGACCTGTCACACGGGAGGCATGGTCCCCCCACGCAACCCGTTCCCCAACACAATATTCCACCAGTAACCTGTAGCCCTCATGGGAGGCGTCGTCCCCCAACTCAACCCGTTCCCCATCGTAAGATTCCACCACTCCCCTGCCTCCCCCAGCACTGGACTTAAAAAAAATCCATTTGGACTTCCCCAGCCTGACGCAGCACTTCCAATTGCAATACCAATTCACCCTCCCCCTCCTGTTGAAGCACTTGCTGCCAGGAGCCGGGGTGTGGGGGCAGGGGGTTACGGGAGGGCTGTGAGCGAGGGGTGTCGGGTAGGGGTTTGGGGGAGGGGTGTCGGGGAGGGGTGTTGGGGAGGGGTGTGGGGAGGGAGGGGGGGAGCGGTGGAGAGGGGTTGAGGGGGGGTGTTGGGGAGGGTCGATTAGTGTTTCCCCCCCCCGATCGGCCATCCCCACTCCCTGTCTTGTGGCCAATCACCAGGATCGTGGGGTGGAAGATAGCAACCTTCACGTGATCCGCCCTGTTTCAACGAATGCAACCACCCGGCATGCACAATAAAAAAAGATCAAATAGAACAAGTTGTTCTACAACTTTAGGCTGTGCACACCATATGCAAGAAGAAGAAGACCAGGATCATGGGGCAGCAACCTCGTTACCGTTGGCAACGTCCCATTGTGATGTCATTGTGGCAGTCGGCAGCTTGAGAGCCCATTGTGATTGGTGCAGTGTGAGTGGCTTTGTGACATCATCATTGAAAGCTCCTGGAAAAAGGGCAGGTTGTGAGAAGGTGGCTTTGACTTTTAAAAAAAACTTTAATCATGAATATCGTTTGAAATATAGCATGAAATCTGGTGAACCTGATTACGGCATTGAGGGGAATCAGAAGTTGAGGAGCAACCCTTCAAATATTGGTAGAGGGGCAGCAACCTTGTTACCATTGGCAACGACCGGCCCTCCCCACTCCCTGCCTTGTGCCCAAACGCCAGGATCGTGGGACCAAAATGCAACCAGAACTTGATGAGCAGCCCCTTCAGATATTGGTAGAGGGGCAGCAACCTCGTTACCGTTGGCAACGTCCCATTGTGATGTCATTGTGGCAGTTGGCAGCCAGCTTGAGAGCCCATTGTGATTGGTGCACTGTGAGAGGCATTGTGACATCATCACTGTGAGAAGGCTGGAAGCTGTCTGTGAGAAGGCGGTTTGGGCTGTTTTTAAAATTTCAATGATTAATAACTTTGGAAATATAGGTGGAAATGCGATGGGAAGATGTTTATCGCCAACAAAAATTGTGAGGAGTATGTGTGAAAATGCGAAGGCTGTGGCCTAGCATTTGGAAGAAGAAGGAATTAACTAGATTGACACAGAGACACATCGTGGGCACAAACAAGACAAAGACTTTTAGTTATGTAGAGATAGATAGATGTGCGGGTCCAGTTGTTTTTACACAGTGACTGCCCAGTACATGCTGCCGGGGTTGGTGGTTGAGGCAGACATGATACTGGCATTTAGTAGACATTTGGATAGGCATATGGATATGCAGGGTATGGAGGGACATTAATTATGTGCAGACATACGAGTTGGTCTTGGCATCATGTTTGACTATTCTTGTCCTGTACTGTTCTATGTTTTATGTTCTAAATCTTGTTTCTTTTCTGATATTGTTTAAATAAGCCTGTTGCTTCTCATTCAAATAACGTGTGGACCTTTAATTTTTCTTGAAAACCTGTGAAAATATGTCTTCCTGAGCCACTTGAGATATTCAGCGAATTTCTCAAGAAAGTCCTCATTGAATTGGTTATATGCAATGAATTGCAGATCATAATATTCTCTGCAATATAAATCCTCACATTCCTGTTTCATGTTTTGCTCATT
Organism: Amblyraja radiata; assembly: GCF_010909765.2. NCBI lineage: Eukaryota > Metazoa > Chordata > Chondrichthyes > Rajiformes > Rajidae > Amblyraja > Amblyraja radiata. The sequence goes on from NC_045962.1 coordinate 3,222,150, forward strand.
CTTGTCCCCTGGACTGTAACCATCTGCCACTGGGAACAGATTCCCTCAATTAACCCTGTCATGATCTTGTACACTTCTATCAAATCAACTGAATGTTCTCACAATATTATTATGAAAAGATAATGTTGAACACATCTACGACCTATTTCCAAGTAAGGATGCATTGGCTTGGTGTTTCTACATACCTGTTCCTAAGGCAAAAAGACATCTGGTTATTAGATTAATTGAGTCCACTATGGGTGGATCGTAGCAGAATTAGATAGACACATAAAGCTGCAGTAACTTAGCGGGTCAGACAGCATCTCTGGCGAAAAGGCAAAGGTGACATTTGGGGTCGATATCCTTCTTCAGACTGAGAGTCTGGGGGAAGGGAAATTAGAGATATAGACGGTGATGTAGAGAGAAACAATTGGCCTAGGACTCTGCCCGGAGGAATTCCTGTAGTAATGTTTAGGAGTTACAAAGCTCTGTGGAATGGATGTACTCTGAGCCCGCATAAGACATCCAGGCTGGTAAATAAAATGGTTCACTCCTTTTTTGCAATCTTCTTCGGTTCTTGGTCATTCGAGTTGCCAAACCAGGCCGTGATGCAACCATTCATTATGCTCTCTACCATATACCTGTAGAGGTTCAAGAAAATATTCGGCAAACTATCGAATCTCTTCAATTTTTTAAGGAAGTAGAGGCATTGACGGGCTTTCTTTCTGATTGCATTAGTGTGTTGGGTCCAGTACAGATTTTCAGAGATATCCACACTCAGGAATTTGACGTTGTAGATTGGTTTGACTCTCTCCACCACCGACTCATCGATGAAGACAGATTTGTGGATCCTTGGCTTTCAAAAGTCAACAAATCAGTTCCTAAGTTTTACTGACATTGTATAACCATAATAGTGTGTATAATTGACAGACTTGTGCAGGAAAAAAAACTTTGATACTTCGACTCAAACAGAATGATACATTTCTTCAAGGATTAAATTATGACAAAAATTTGCATTAAGCTGGGGTTGTAATCCATAAATTTTAAGAGTTAAGTTTATGTTTTACTTGAAGTTGTCATGATATTTGTGGAATTGATAGATTAGAAAGAAATTCAGATCAAAATGTATAATTTTGAGTCAGACCATTCAGGAGTGCTTAAGAAACATTTCTACCTGCCCAGGGGTAGCAAACATTCGAAACTTCCATGAATGACGTTAGTTATTCGTTGAGAATTGAGACTTTTTATCAGGGGATATGGAGGAAAGGTGATAAATAGAGTTGGGTAACACATAAACCATGACTTCACTGGATGAAATAGGCTTGAGGAGCTAAATAGCCCTCATTGGTCCTATTTTGCTAATAATAGATTTAATTTTACAGATCTGCAACACATGTAAATAGGAAAGTGAGACAGATGATCCTGAAATACCAAACACAATGAGGATGACAGCATATAAATAGACCCCCCCCTTCCCCCACTTCTGTGCCACCCTTCATTCCACAATCTGTGTTTGATTTGTTGCCAAATGTATTTTTAAACACAGTGCTTTATAGTGGACTGGCGATGACACCGAGTCACTCGCTTTCAGCAGATGGCACAAGATTGTTGTTCGGAGGAAGACTGACTCATTGCGCTTGCCGCTTTTAGTGATAACAAATGAGCAAATGGACAATGGTTACACTTTAAATTGAGAAGATGTGACAGCATCTGGGGTGAATCCAAGCAGGTCCTGACAGTAGAAATAACAGGTTTTTCGAGAGACTTTAGACTTATTTTCAACCACCAATTGTAGTCGGTAAAACACGGGTTTGAAAATGGTGGTGATTGCAGGATCAAAACATAACACTTAATATTGTTGCAGCTCTGATGGTGGGAAGTAGGGAAACAGTGGTGTGCAGGCTGACAAAGATGAAAGCAGATGGGAATCCAACATTTTCTGTACATTTGTCAGAGTAACTTTAGTGTAGTTGTCCTTGACATATATCTGTGTTTTTCAAGCAACGAAGCTTAGCAATACTCAAAAGCTAAGATACTTAAGATTCAAGAGCATTTGCAAGATTCACATTTTGGATCCCAGAACTAGCTGCCAGATTTGATTGTGAGATGGACAAAGACTGTCCCATGGATAACCCAAGGTTTTCGGAACCTTTGGTGCAGCTTGTGGTGGGGCCAAGAGTATAAAGACCAAGCTATCCTCATCCCTGCTTCTTGGAGGAATAGACCAACAATTGATGTGAACAAAATGCTATAAAAGGCAGCAGCAACATGCTCTGCTCTATAATTCAATGTTACAAGTAGTTTCACGATTTCATCAGGTCAAATATGATGAGTTACACAATTACCGAATGTACCTATGACTAGCTCAGTCAATCTTCCTCATAATTCTACTTCAACACATCAACACTTCAACACATCACTACATATTATTTATTTCAGTCTATGCACTTCCTTACATTTCAGAATGTTAACAGTATATATAAATAGGAAACTATTTATTACTAGGGAAACATGGGATCTTGGAGTGTATACCAGATATTGCTGGAAGTTAACAAGACAGGTAAATAAGGTCAAACTCAAACTTCATTTTCATGCAACACCACAACTCTCCAAACTTTTATAGAGAGTCCACAATGGAAATTGCGAAATAGTACTAAATTGGCCACTGGAAGAAGTATTAAATGTGGCAGTAACAAGAGTGCATATGCCCTTGAACAAGGATGCGTGTTTTGTGATTCACAACGGGACCAAATCACCCTTACCAGTCCACCAAATTATCTGAGCTGGATTCTTTTTGGTATGTATTTCAATATAGTTTCCAGATGGTAGACTCACACTTGGTTGAAATCCAGAGAGGTCATAAGTGATAGAAGTAGAATTTGGCCATTCGGCCCATCACGTCTGCTCTGCCATTCAATCATGGCTGATCTATCTCCCTCCTAACTCCATTCTCCTGCCTTTTTCCCATAACCTCTGACATCTGTATTAATCAAGAATCTATCTATCGCTGCCTTAAATATATCCACTGATGGCCTCCACAGCCTTCTGTGGCATAAAATGCCACAGATTCACCACCCTCTGACTAAACAAATGTCTCCTAATCTTCTTCCTAAAAGAACGTCCTTTAATTCTGAGGCCATGACCTCAAGTCCTAGACACTCCCACTAGTGGAAACATCCTCTCCACAGCCACTCTATCCAATCCAATCCAACCTTAGGGATATGGCACATATTCTGCTTGGGTATCTTACAATCCCATGGTATGAACATTAAATTCTCCAATTGCAGGTAACCTCTAACAACAGCCCCCCTCACTCTCCCCTTTCTCCCCTACACCCTCCCTTTCTCCTCCCCGACTCCCCTGTGCTCCATCTGGACGAGCACCTATTTCTCCCCTCCACCTACATTCCTTCTTCTGACTTCACAATTTGCCACTCAAGTTCTATTGTCTCACACCTTCTGTTTTTTCAACTCACGTCTTTGTCCAATAATCTGCCAATCAGCCAACTCTCCCTGACCCCTGCCTCCCCCCCCAATAATGATGAAGAAATGGTGATGTACTTACAAGTCAGGATGGTGTCTGACCTGGAGGGGTTCATGCAGATTGTAAGATTTCCATTAGTGGCAGGACTTGGGGTGAAGCGGTAGAGTTGCTGCCTTACAACATTACAGCACTAGAGACCCGGGTTCAATCCCGACTACGGGTGCTGTCTTTACTGAGTTCATACGTTTTCTCCATGACCTGTGTGGGTTTTCTCCGAGATCTTCGGTTCCCTCCCACACTCCAAAGACGACAGGTTTGTGGGTTAATTGGCTTGGTATGAATGCAAATTGTCCCTAGTGTATGTAGGATTGTATTAGTGTGTGGGGATCACTGGTCAGTGTAGACTTGGTGGGCCGAAGGTCCTATTTCCGCGCTGTATCTCTAAACTAAACAAAAACTACTGCCCTTGACTTTCTTGATGTTGGAGATAGTGCATTTGGGAGTAGGCATAGTCTTGATGATTAACTACAATGCATTTGTTGTTGGTGCACATACTGTTGACAACCATTTCAGCTGTGCACCTCACTCCCCCAACCCCCCTCCCCCCCCCCACCCAACGACCACCACCACACGTGAATGACCCAGGTATGAATGAGTAAAAATCGGGAATTATAGAACATTCGCAGGTAGATTGGAATATCTGTGAATGGACAGCAAAGTACAATAATAGATTATCTGGTGTTTTCATTTTAGGTGTGTTGCTAATCTGAGCACATCCTGTCGAATATTGCCTATTTCTAGTCCTCTGGCTTATACAAGGGGGACTAAGTTCCGTCATTTTATTGCCGCTCAAGTGTTTTCCGGTAAATAATCTGTACTTCCTTTCTGAGAATCTGTTCTTCCTTTCTGAGAAGCCTCAAGTGGTTGCCAGAGCGAGTGGCTTTAATGAAGCACAGATAGTGCTGTGCTGTTTTTAAACTGTAATTCAATCTATGAAGAGCATCTGACCAACACAGCTCATCTAAGGACCAGATGACAGGCAGCTTTAGCCACTGCCTAGCAGCTAATGTTGTTTCACACACAAAACTAAAGTAGCTTGAAGACAGACACAAAAAGCCGGAGTAACTCAGCGGGTCAGACAGCATCTCTGGAGAAAAGGAATAGGTGACGTTTTGGGTCGCGACCCTTCTTCAGACCTGATGTTTTGAAACGTCACCTATTCCTTCTCTCCAGAGATGTTGTCTGACCCGCTGAGTTACTCCAACTTTTTGTGTCTATCTTCAGTTTAAACCAGCATCTGCAGTTCCTTCTTACACAAAACTAAAGTGGCTTGTTCATTCTGCTGGACCTCCTGGGCTGGAATAGTTAGAAACTGATATTCTTGTTCCTTTCACCGTCAAGAAGTAAGTGCATAAAAACATGGTTAACCAAGAGCTATAGCTCAGCATGAGAACTTCTTCTGAAGCTAAATGCAGGTTGAATTTTTAGGTTTTAACTAATTAAAACAATAAAAATCCCCCCTGGATGTCTATCTGGATAAATTACATCATTCCCTAGTCAATTAGTTTTCATTTATTTTCATCTTTAAATACGTTGGCAATAAATATAGATATAATATAATATAAATATAGAATTTGTGTTGTCATTCATTTTGTTTTCAGAATGCCATGTGTAATTTTAAAAGTGCATACGGCAGCCAATGTTACTGATCCGTGGATAGCCACAAAATTGTGGAGTAATTCAGCGGGACAGGCAGCACCCTGAAGAAGGGTCTCGATCCGAAACATCACCTATTCCTTCTCTCCAGCGATGCTGCCCGACCCGCTGAGTTACTCCAGCATTTTATGTCTATCTTTGATGTAAACCAGCATCTGCAGTTCCTTCCTGCACGTTACTTATCTGTAGGATGTGCTGCTCAGTAGAAAAGCAGTGGTTAAAAAAAGGCAGGATTAGTAAACGGACTGAAATGCGATGAGAAACAAAGATGTTTTGAAATTCCTTTAAAAAAATTGAAGACTTCATGGAAAAGGTAGTGAAGACAAAGCTATAATTAACTTGTAATTGTTCTTATTATTGACCTTGATTTTGTTGTGATTTATTGGGACTTGCTGATATATCCCTTCAGTAGTTTTTTAAATAAGTAAAATACTTGATTTTCCTGAACACTAATAAAAACTGAATAAAAGTAATGAGCTGAACCTAAAATAATAGCTCAAGTAGGAAGGAAAAGCCTGCATCATTTATGAACCGTTGAGACCAGGGGGGAGTGCATCTCTGTGCCTTGGTATTCAGCACAACTTTCACAACTAAATCAGAAAGAGCAACCCGATTCCACAGCGTGCACTAAAGTAGCATTACCAAGATTATCAATCAAAAATATAAAAAGTAAATGCATTTATTGACTGTCCATTGAGCTAGATGACAAGCCTGGGCAGCTGTACTGCTAGGTTACAAAGGGAAGTGACATTGGTTGTTAATTAAAGTGTTTGGCAAAGGGGAGATCGGGTAGGTTCAGGCGGGCTGAGCGAAGGTGTTCAGCGAAACGATCGCCCAGTGTACGTTTGGTCTCGCCGATGTATAAAAGTTGACATCTTGAACAATGGATATAGTAGATGAGGTTTTCGAGGAGGTGCAAGTGAATCTCTGCCTCACCTGGGCTGTTCAGTCATTGTTAGGCACAGTTACCAGTAAACTATAGTTCTGGAGCTGTACATTTCCCGAGCAAAAAGAAAGCCAAGTATTAGTTCCTGCTCCTCTGTTTCATCTATCATATAGGTAGTCAGTAGAAAATCACTATCCTGCTAAGGATGTTATTATTGAGTCATATAACAGATATTGGCATTTGAAAATGATCATGTCATACTTCCTCCTAATGGATAGATTAGCAAGTCAACCTTAATCTTATTTGTTCAAAGACAAAAACAAAAAAACAAAAAAAAAATACAGGAAATCTCAAATAGAAAATAAATGTTGGTAAAATTAAGCAGGTCAGGAGTATCTGTGGAGAAATAAATAGCTGACATTTTGGGTTATTTTACCTTCACCATTAGGGTGGTGAACCTGTGGAATTCATTGCCACAGACGGCTGTGGGGGCCAAGTCAATGGATACTTTTAAGATAGAGTCTTGTTTAGTACGGGTGTCAGAGGTTATGGGGAAAACGCAGGAGAATGGGGTTAGGAGGGAGCGATAGATCAGCCATGATTGGATGGCGGAGTAACTTGATGGGCCGAATGGCCTAATTCTACTCCTATGAACTTTTAAGGAATTTTATGTTTACTTAAAAACTAGGAAAACATAAAACACTGACTGGGCTTATGTGCACTGGAATTTAGAAAGATGAGAGGGAATCTTATAGAAACATTTAAAATTATTAAGGGATTGGACAGGCACGAAAAATGGTCCCGATGTTGATGGAGTCCAGAATCAGGGGTCACAGTTTAAGAATAAGGGGTTGGCCATTTAGGCCTGAGATGAGGAAAAACTTTTTCACCCAGAGTGTTGTGAATCTGTGGAATTCTCTGCCACAAAGGCAGTGGAGGCCAATTCACTGGATGTATTCAAGAGAGAGTTAGATTTAGGTCTTAGGGCTAACGGAATCAAGGGATATGGGGAGAAAGCAGGAACGGAGTACTGATTTTGGATGATCAGCCATGATCATATTGAATGGCGGTGCTGGCTCGAAGGGCCGAATGGTCTACTATGTTTCTATGGAATTGCAAACTGGATCCTCATTATTCTGCCCACAATCAGCTCAAAAGACGGTATCAGAAATCATTTAATTACACTTCATTTACTCTTCATTGTATGCAGCCTGTGTCATCATTGGCGGTCACTCGAAATGTGTAGGGCTGTCTTCTCCTATGGAGCGCGTCTATGTATGACTTTGTTTAACATGGGGAGACTGGTGCACAGACAGCCACCACACGGTCCTTGACAGATCTGGGTCAGGATCCAATGGCATGGAGTCCAAGACGACTGGCGACCCTTTTCTGCTGCAGCCTTCATCCGCCTTCCCAACCGTTGTGACGCTCCACTAAAGTCAGCCATCATCCTTGGCCTGTTCCACCGTTGAGGTCTTGGTTTGATTGCTTTTTGTCAGGGACCTCCCCCTCGACCTTACCGCCATGGGTGACCCTACCAGGAGCATAGCCCCAGACAGCATCGCTCTCAGGATCACACAAGCTTCTCCACCACAACAAGGTGACAATCCACGGAGAAGGCCTGTGTATGGTATTGATATCCCTTTATGTCCATTTTTGTTGTTGATACAGAACAGCAAAAGGAAAGTAAAGCTAACCCATCAGTTTAGTTTAGTTTATCGTCACCTGTACCGAGGTACAGTGAAAAGTTTTTGTTGCATGCTAACCATTCAGCAGAAAGGCAAAACATGGTTGCAATCAATCCATTTACAGTGTATAAGAAATGTTGCTGTAGGAATAGAGATTTAAGAGTGGGGAGCGATTGTAATCTGTGATTGTAGATCAGCTTCTGTGACTAGCAGGCAAATAGTCGCCTGGGTTGGGCACCATCTTGTTCTCTCAGTTGAATGGCTCATTTACTGTCTGACACGGTGAACACCAGCTTCAACATTTTGAGTGACTTATTTAGAAGCTGCATTAGTATGCAATGCATTTAGTGTTAACCCAGAGTACCAAAATCTTAATTAAAAGCAGAACCACTGATCACTGACCTTCCCGTGACATCTTGTGTTATTTGGCTGATCAATATAACTTGCCTCCTAAAAAAGCACAAAGTGCTGGAGGAACTCAGTGGATCAGGCAGCATCTCTAGAGAACATAGATAGGCAACATTTCAAGTCGCCACCCTTCAGACTGATTGTGGTGGTGCGGGGGAGAGGTGGACAGGATAAAGGGAGACACAAAATGCTGGTGTAACTCAGCAGGACAGACAGCATCCCTGGAGAGAAGGAGTGGGTGGCTTTTCGGGTCACCTTCAGGACAGGATAAAGCCTGGCAAGTGATAGGTGGATACAGGTGAGTGTTTTTTTTAGAGGTAAATGGATGGACAAATGGCAGAGATGAAGAGACAAAAAGTGTGTGAAGTAAAGAGAGAAGAGGCGCAAATTGTGAAACCAGAAGAAGGAATATAGGTGGAAAGGGGGAGGGTGAAGGGGAGAAATGAATGCAAGTTCTGGTGGGGCACTGGGAAGGGGGTTGGGGAGGAGGGACGGGGTGGGGAGGGATGGATTGCATGTAGCTACACAAGATCCTGGTTTTACCCTGAACTGGGAAGCGTGGAACCGGAGCTGGAAACCACGAGGTACAAAATGGCGGCGCAGGCAAGTGCTGCAGAGACACACGTAGCTGTGATAATGAGTTTGGATCAGGACTATGTCAAAGAGCAGGTGAGCAGCAGGAACCACAGAGGGGAAACAGTGAGACAGGGTCTCACAGAACTCCTGTGGGAGAGAGGAAGAGAACATCTTCAAATGTTGAGAAGATTTCACAATGTCTCCATGTCTAGGATAGCTGTAGTTTTCGATTGATCTAGGTACAGTTGCTATGGAACAACTATGTTTCAAGCCATTTATTGGATCATTTCTGGAAACCATACAGGATTACAAAACATTATGGATAGTCAGCTAAGAACTAAACACATCAATGCAAATAGATCTAAAAGATGAAACAATAATTTTATAGAAACAGTAAACAGTGTGCAGGAAGGAACTACAGATGCTGGTTTACACTGAAGATAGACACAAAATGCTGGGAGTAACTCAGGCAGCATCTCTGGAGAAAAGGAACAGCTGACGTTTCAGGTCGAGACACATCTATTTATGTATTGTATTTATTTACCTTTCTTGTACATCAGTGGAGCTGCACACTAAATCTCGTTGCACTGACGTACAATGACAATAAAAGATATATTATTATTATTATTATCTTCAGACAGATTTGGAGTATCTGGACTATATGTTTTACAACCACATAAATCTGCAACGTCAGTGTATCATGACCATGTCAGACCTTGTGCTTCTCTTTTTCACAATGGTTTGACATTTTAAATTCACATTAGGTTGCTGCCATTGGGTATTTTGATTGCATTTTTATATTTTTAAACTTTTACCTATCTTTGTAGTAATATATTACTTTGTTCTTAAATTAATCTGTTGCTTATAAATTATTTACCAGAAAATGGGTAACCATTTTTACATATTCGAGAATAGTGAAGCAAGGGGTGTAAATATTAATGATTGTTCTGCTGCTTCTGAAATATTGGCATCGCTAATCACTCAGAAAAGTATTGTTGTCAAATTTATCTTTGGAATCCAAAATCTTTTTTTTGTGTCAGGGTTACTAACTAAATCAAAGGAGAAATTTGTCTGTGGAATTCTCTGCCTCAGAGGGCGGTGGAGCCCGTTCTCTGGATGCTTTCAAGAGAGAGCTAGATAGGGCTCTTAAAAATAGCAGAGTCAGGGGATATGGGGATAAGGCAGGAACGGGGTACTGATTGGGGATTATCAGCCATGATCACATTGAATGGCGGTGCTGGCTCGAAGGGCCGAATGGCCTACTCCTGCACCTATTGTCTATTGTCTATTGTCTATTGTCTAATAACAAATAAACACATGAAGTAAAGAACTAATGTCCACTTCCTTTCTCAGGGATTATTCCATCCATCATGCCTTTCCAACCTCTGCTATGGCTCCTCAATATTAAGTAATGTTGGAATATTATCAGTGGGTGAGCAGAGATGAGAGGTCAATAAGCAGGAGAATATTAAGGGAAATATTATGGGACTTTATACTAGAGTCCAAAACTAATGGCTTTTCAGAGGATTTTGAAGTCAGGAAAGGATCTCTAACAGTCCGTGTCCTTTGTGTTTTAATTGTATGTGTTAAATGTATGTTTTTAGTGTTCTTTAGCTTGTTTTAGGTGGGAGTTGGGTTGGGGGGGGATTGGGGGAATTTTTTCTAATCTCTTACCTCGACAGAGATGTGATTTTTTTCCCGTATTGTATCTCCGTCCGCACTGCGGCCTAACATAGAGGAGTTGGCGTCCTTTGCTGGAGACCGAATTTGAGAGCTCCACCGTGGTCACCTGTGGACTTACCATCACGGAGCTTGCGGTCCCTGCCAGGGATTGACCACTGAGCTCCAACCATGGGTGCATGGGGGCCTGTGCCACTTAGGCGATATTTTCGGCGACAGCTGTCGCCACATGGTCGCGGGTAACGCCTGTATTGTCGTGAGCGGTCTCCTCAAGTGTCGTTACTTATTTCTTGTCGCCGCTGGATTTTGAAATGTTCAGAGCCTCTCGGCGACAGTGGGCTTGACGTTGCCTGACGTCGCCTGTCTTCTCCTGTCATAGGTGCTGTCGTAGGTTGTCGCCAGGATGATGCCAGGTGGCGTTGGTTGTTGCCGGGTCGTGACCTCATTGAATTCCATTGGTGACAACTTACGTCAACCTACGTCAACCGGCGACAGTTCCGGCGTCAAGAGAAGTATTCAGTTGTCTTTATTTGTCGCCGACAGGGTCGTAGCTTGTCGCTGGTGGAGGTAGGTTGACTTCGGATGTCGTAGGTTGTCGCCTGTGTGGTCGAAGGTTGTTGTAGGTTTGGTCATAGGTGGACGCCCCAAGCCGCATGGAATTGTGTTGCAGGTTGATGTAGCTTGTCGTAGCTTGATGTCGACTAGGTGGACATTGTCATGGGGTGGGTGTATTTCCAGCATTACGCCGCAACAGTGACTGTCGCCACAGTTGCCTAAAAAATCGCCTAAGTGGGACAGGCCCTTAAACATCACGGAACCCGTGGTCTCTGGTTAGAGACCGACTTGGGAACTCCAAGCTGCGGGAGTTTCGATCGCCCCAACGTGGGAGCTTCGACCACCCCGATGGAGTTTCGATCGCCCCGACGGATAGTTCGACTGCCCCGACCGCAGGAGAACAAAGAGGAAGACGATTGAACTTTTTTGCCTTCCATCACAGTGAGAAATGTGGGGAATCCGCTGTGGTGAATGTTTATGTTAAGTTTTATGTAGTTGTGTGTCTTGTTTTTTTTTATAGGGCTGGTAATTTGCATATCACTGTACCTTAATTGGTACATGTGACAATAAAAGACCTTTGAAACATTTGATGTTCAATTTAAACTGGTACAATGAAATAAGCACACTTCACATTTACAACAAATAGTTCCTTTCTATGCTTCTTATCTTCTTAGGCACCCTTCGGTCATGGCTGACCATGGGTATCTCCAGGGTGCTATTCCCTATATGGAGGAAGCCTGTGTATGACTTTGTTTAACGTGGGGAGACTGGTGCACAGCCAGCCACCCCACTGTCCTTGACAGATCTGGATTGGGATCCAGTGGCATGGAGTCCAAGACGACTGGAGACCCTTTTCTGCTGCAGCCTCCTTCCCAACTGTTCTGAAGCTCCATTAAGGTCAGCCATTGTCCTCTGCCTGTTCCACCGTTGAGATCTTGGTTGGATTGCTCTTAGTCAGAGACCTCCCCCTCGACCTTACCACCATGGATGGCCCTACCAGGAGCATAGCTCCAGTCGGCATCGCTCTCAGGTCCACACAAGATTCTCCACCACGACAAGGTGACAATCCATGGAGATGCTAGAAACATAGAACATAGGTGCAGGAGTAGACCATTTGGCCCTTCGAGCCAGCACCACCATTCAATATGCTCCAAAATCACTACCCCGTTCCTGCTTTCCCTCCATATCCCTTGATTCCGTTAGCCCTAAGAGCTAATTCTAGCTCTCTCGAAAACATCCAGAGAATTGGCCTCCACTGCCTTCTGTGGCAGAAAATTCCACAGATTCACAACTCCCTGGGTGAAAAAGTTTTTCCTCATCTCAGTCCTAAATGGCCGACCCCTTATTCTTAACATCATATGTTGCCTCTAAACCAGTTAATTGATCATGAAACCTTTGTATTCCCCTTTTTTTTTTCTCGCAGAAATTCTATAATATGACTACACATAGACATCTTATTACACTGGGAACTGATTACACTAAGTGAAAGTTATCAGAGGTGACCCATAATGCTGAGACCTCATCCTTTTTTCTCAAACACTCATCTTTTGATGCCAAGTATCTCCTGTTTCCATTAAAAATTGGAAATCATTGGAAATCATGGCTGAGGGTTACGTTGAAAGGTCATCAACCTGAAACATTAACCCTGCCTTTCTCTCCAGAGATGCTGCTGAATCTATTGAGACTCTTGGAACATTTTCTATTTTTGTTTCCCAGGATCTACAGTAATTTGTATAGGAACAACCTGCAGATGCTGGTTTACACTAAAGATAAACAGAAAATGCTTGAGTTACTCAGTGGGTCAGGCAGCATCTTTGGGGAAAAGGAATAGGTGATGTTTCTGGTGTAGGCGCTACTTTAGACTGAGAGTCAGGGGAGAGGGAAACTAGAGGTATAACAAGGTACGGAATAGATCAGAGTCAGCAACAATGGTGGAGGTGATAACGATGGGATACGAACAGGACGAGTAGGGTGGGGGAGGGATGGAAAGAGAGGGAATGCATGGTTCTTGAAATTAGAGAAATCAATATTCATACCGTTGGGTTATAAGGTGCAAAATATGAGGTGCTGTTCCTCCAATTTGTGTGTACACTGAGCTACTCCAGCCTTTTGGAATGGAATGGAATGCTATTTATTGTCATTCAAACCTAGGTTTGAACGAAATTACATTTACTATAGTTTTTTACATTACAAACTTAACACAGTTTACATAAACATCCATCACAGTGAGTCTCCAACCTCCTCACTGTGATGGAAGGCAAAGTCTTATCTCTTCCCTTTATTCTTCACCCGCGGTCCAACTGCAGCATTGAGGTGAACTGGGGCCCAGATGTTAAAGCCCCCTGCTTGGTAGGATGGTAAGTCCTGTGGCCATTTAGCCACACCAGGTGATGTTAGGCCCCAGCTCCGTGTCCTTTAAACCCCTCGGATCAAGCAGACCAACCAGCGGTCCAGCAGTCCAACTGCAGCGTCTAGGTGAACTGGGGCTCCGATGTTAGAGCCCCCGGTGACGATAGTAAGTCCCCATGGCCACTAACCCGCACCGGGCGATGTTAGGCCACGCTCCGTGTCCTTTCAATCCCGCGATTCCAGCGGGAGAAGCTGCCGTTGCGGGAGCTCCGAAAAGCGGTCTCCCCCCAGGGATCTGGAGCTCCCGATTTTCCTGTCCACCGGGCCTGCAGCTGGAGCTTCCGAAGCTCTGAAGTTGGGTCGCAGCCGCGCGCCACCACAGCTCTCCCCGCTCTGAAAACGGCCAGCTTTGCGTTGTCAGGTCCGCAGGCTCCGCGACTGGAGCCCTCAGGTTGGTCCTGGCCGGAGTCCGCCGACGGCTCCTCAGTGTTAGGCCCAACGACACTGGAGACCCGCCAGGGAAAAAGTCGGGTCCCCGTACAGGGAAGAGTTTAAACGGTTTCCCCCATATCCCCCCCTCCACCCCCCACATATACACAGCTTAAAAAATAATAAAAACTAAGCTCAAAACATACATTTAACAAGACAAAAATTAAAAAAAGATGGACGACTGTAGTCGAGCCGCTGCCGTTAGGCGCCGCCACCAACCAAATATCTAGAGTGTATATGTTTATATTGTGTATATCTAGAGTTGATTTTTGATTATAGCTGTTCTTGCCTCATTTTGCATTGTAGATTCTCTGCTGGCTATGGTGTAGCCTTGGTGTGGCAGCCCAATTATATTTATTTCGAGCTTAAATTCGTTGATGACCCACAAACAAAATCTATTCACTGCCAGAAAATAAAATACTTGGGTTCTCAACATCAAAGAAGACGAAAATGGAAGTTTACTTCAGTTAGTTCAGTTTACTTTATTGTCACGTGTACCGAGGTACAGTGAAAAGCCTTTGTTGCCTGCTGTAGATGGGTTATGCATGCAACCTATAATGTAGTTACCTCATCACCACTAACCACGCCCCATCATATTAGTATAACTGTAGTATCCTCCCTTTGTTCCTCCCACTAGGTCCCAGTACGCCTGAAGGCTGGATGCAGTCAGTGCTGGGACGTGTGTGCCATGTGCTATATTAATGTACCAGTAAAGGTTACAGTGTGCCAGCTTTCACACCTTTACATGGTGTCAGAAGTTTAAAACTCGCGTTTCCCGTTTACCGGTTTTCATTTATTTTGTCCCCGTTAGTGCCCAGTGTTGGGTTTCCCTTGACATGGCATCCTCATGCCGAAAGCCATCTCCCCTTGTCTTCGACGCTGACATTGCGGAGCGATGGTCGACTTTTGTGATGGACTACACTCACTACGTCAATATTGCGCACCGGAACGACCCAGCCGCGGTCAAAGCATCACTCTTGCTCAACCTGGCCGGTCCCGACGCAATGAAGAGAGCTCAAGCCTTTGTCTACGAACCAGCGGTCCTGGATGACAACGACCAGCCGGTCGAGCCAGCTGAATCGGCCGACGACCCGGTATGTCTTTTGCGCAAATTCGCGGAGATATGTGACCTGCCCTCCAACCGTATACTGGAGCGGGCCAGGTTCTTCTCACGCAAGCAACAGCCGGATGAACCTGTTGAGTGCTTCATCGCCGACCTGCGGCACCTTGCCCAGCGGTGCCGATTTGAAACCATGCGCGACCAGCTCACCAGAGACATTCTCGTCACTGGCATGATTGATCAGAAGCTACGTGCCGACCTGCTGCAACGGCCTGACCTAACCCTGACTCAGGCAATGCATGCGTGCCGCATTGCCGAAGTGGTCACCCCTCCTCATGGACAGAGGGGTTCCGACAGCCGAGCAATAAATCTAACTGGTGTTGCTGGACAACGTCGTATGAGGGAGAACTTTCGCCCTCCACCGCGGCCCGTTCGTACATCCCGGGACCCGAGATCTAAAAAGTGTCCAAACTGCAATTACGTGCACTCCACAGAATCACAGTGCCCAGCCCTTGGGAAGACCTGCAATTTCTGCGGGAGAAGGAACCATTTTGCAGCTGCCTGCCGGTCCCGTGGGAAAGTGCCCTCAGCTCCCAGACAACTCCTAAACAACCTTCTGCAAGTTGATAGCGAGATGGATTCTCAGTCCTCTGTTGACGCTGCCCCCGACTCTGAGCTCAGCTTTTCCACGGGAGATGTAAGTATTTACACTCTCCTCCACAGCCGATCTCGCCTCCCTGATCCTTCTGTGAATATAACTGTAAACAACAAGTCCTTCTCTGCTAAGCTGGACACGGGAGCGAAAGTGAACGTAATGTCAACAAAGCTGTTCCACCAGATAAGGAAGACTGAGCTGCTGATTGCAGATCGCTCTGTTTTGCGTGCCTATGGGGGAGAGGAACTAACACCTGTGGGGAGGGCGACCTTCCACTGCGTGCTGCAGAAATCTTCCCAGGACCTGTCTTTCGTTATTCTGGACAGTGACTGCGTGACGTTGCTGAGCAACCAGGCCTGCCAGGATCTTGGTCTGGTGTCGTTTGACCGTACGGTCCACGAGGTGCAAGCTGTGATGGATCCACTATCCGAGTACCCAGACTTGTTTGACGACAAGTTGGGGAAGCTGCCGTTGGTGTACAAGATCGTGACTGACCCATCTGTGGTGCCTGTGATCCGTCCACCCCATAGGGTGTCGTTCGCCATGAAGGGCAAGGTGGAGAGTATGCTGAAAGACATGGTCAACATGGGAGTGCTGGAGGCTGTCAGCGATCCAACCGAATGGGTCTCCACCATGGTCGCCACGTTGAAGAAAGGGGCGTGTTCGAAGTTTAAGGACTTCCTATTTGGCACCAGGTTCACCGTTGAGACGGATCACCAGCCACTGGTAACGATACTGAACAAACCTATACACTGCGCTCCTGCCAGGCTACAGCGGATGATGCTGCAGCTACAGCGCTTTGACTTTAAAATCATATATAAGAGGGGCACCGAGATGCATGTTGCTGATGCACTGTCCCGGGCCCCCCGGGCATCCTGCGACCGGCACCCCTTCGAGCAGTCGGACTTACAGGTACTGAACGTTAACTTCGTCCCTTCCCAGCAACTACAGTGCTTGGTTGCACATATCGCAAACGACCCCGACCTGCAGCAGCTTGCTGCTGTCATCAAGCGCGGGTGGCCCACCAAACGGAATTCGTTGCCTGCCAGCGTCCACCCCTATTTTTTAGTCCGCGATGAGTTGGTCCTCCGGGACGGCATTATTATCAAAGGACACAAAGTTGTAGTCCCTGCTTCACTGCATGGCTTGTATTTTGACGCCGCCCACATGGGGCATCCCGGGGCAGATGCCACTATCTCACATGCCCAGGAACAGTACTACTGGCCGGCCATGGCTAAGTACATCCAGGCCAGGGTGGATTCCTGTCCGGACTGTAACTCTCTTGCCCCGCATCAGCAAAATCCTGCCGCCCTCTTTCGCCTCTGATGCCTGGACAGGTCGTCCGTTTGCAGACGCCCACCGGCTATTCCCGACTTGCCACCGTCGTCGGGTTTGACAGCGCGCCACGATCCTACCTCGTGGATTTCGAAGGGACTGTATACTGACGCAGCCGCCAGCACCTGTTGGCGGTTAACGAGCCCAAACCACCTCCTGCGATTCCGTATACCCCTCCATCGCGTGTCGAGCCTTCCTCCACTAACGTACCCTCTGCTCCTTGCATGCCACGGTCGGTCCTTTTGCCTCGGGTACCCCCCCCTGCTCCTCCCGGGTTTGCTCCCCAGGCTCTGTTGTCCCCTGCAAGGTCTTCTCTCTCTCCCACTTCCACTCGTTCTACCCCTACTGTTTCACCTGGCTCACCTGTGCCTCTCCGTTCCCCCTCCAAGCTGGGTTCTCCACCCATCTTCTCTCCCCCTTCTGTTTCTGTTCCTGTCCCTCCTCCTATTCTTTCGGGTGGGGAGGGTGAAGGTGCTGTGCGCACTCGCTCGGGTCGGATTGTAAAACCTCCGGCTCGCTACGGAGAGTATGCTTAGCTTTGCAGGTTCTGTATAATAAACCTGCCACTGTTGTAACTTGTTTAAATTGTAAGGGGAAGGATGTAGATGGGTTATGCATGCAACCTATAATGTAGTTACCTCATCACCACTAACCACGCCCCATCATATTAGTATAACTGTAGTATCCTCCCTTTGTTCCTCCCACTAGGTCCCAGTACGCCTGAAGGCTGGATGCAGTCAGTGCTGGGACGTGTGTGCCATGTGCTATATTAAAGTACCAGTAAAGGTTACAGTGTGCCAGCTTTCACTCCTTTACACCTGCTAACTGGTCAGCAGAAAGACAATACATGATTACAATCGAGCCATTTACAGTGTATAGATACATGATAAGGGAATAACGTTTAGTGCAAGGTAAAGTCCGATCAAGGCTAGTCATGGCTAGACATAAATAGGAAAGGAGATGAAGTGCCCTTTAAAATAGTGTTTCCTTTTGTGTCTTTTCAGTTCTTGCTGCTCAAGTTCATTTTGTTCATCTTCAGTGATGAGGAAGGAAAAACCTATCTGATCTTGCTCTTGAAACGCTGCGTGCCAGAAAGCATCTGCCCACCATTGGATTGGTTGGAGTAACTATTGTGCAATCTCACTGGAGGTAATATTCCATCTTCACATTAAGGACACCATCCACCATATCTTGTATATCTACCAAAATGGTCAATGGGATGGATTCAATATAGAACTGGTACACAATATTGGGCATTCATGAGCTCTCACAGTTTATCTGCTGTAACATCATGTTATCCCATTGCTACTTATAACCAAATAAATCAGCAAATTCTTCAATATGCTATTTTCATCAATCCTGGATCAAAGCATTAGAAGAGAGCTAGATTACCATCAACCTAAAAACAAGGTGCACTACAGACTACAATATAGGACAACATGGAGACGCCAGGAACTGCAGAAGTTGGATGCTGGAGTAACTCAGCGGGTAGAGCAGAAATTGTGGAGGGAATGGACAGGCGACGTTTAGGGTCGGGACCCTTCTTCAGACTCCATGCCTGATAAAAGATATGTATATTCAACATATTGTTGGAATCCATTCATATCAGTTGTGGGAGTTTTATGGCTGAAACATGTCATCAGCCTCAATTATGGACTTTGAATCTTAAGGTTAGAAGTGTAGATGTTTAATAATGATTACATCATACACTAAAGCATTTTGTGCCCCAAGAAGCACAATATTCAGGCTTGAAATTGTAGCTGCGTGGACCAGCTAGCGGGAGTATTCGTGGACATCCGTAATGTCTCCCTACTCTGTTCTGCGGTAGTCACCTGCTTCAAGAAGACCACCATCATCCCAGTGCCGAAAAAAGCAAGACCTTATGCCTAAATGACTACCGTCCGGTGGCCTTGACATTCACTGTCATGAAATGTTTTGAGAGACTAGTTATTGAATGAGTTAAATCCAGTCTACCCAGCGGCCTTGACCCACTGCAGTTCGCCTTCCGCCAAAACAGGTCCACGCATATTGAAGCAACGACCAACAAAGCACACCAATGCATCTACTTCTTTAGAAGGCTCAGGAAGTTTGGCATGTACCTTCACTAACTTCTACAGATGCACCATAGAAAGCATTTTACCAGGATTCATCACAGCTTGGTTTGGGAACAGCTCCATCCAAGACCGCAAGAAATAGCAGCGAATTGTGGACGCAGCCCAGACCATCACACAAACCAACCTCCCCTCTATTGACTCCATTTATACCTCACACAGCCTCGGCAAGGCCAGCAGCATAATCAAGAACAAGTCGCACCCTGGCCACTCCCTCTTCTCCCCTCTCTCATCGGGCAAAAGGTATAGAAGTGTGAAAACGCACACCTCCAGATTAGTTGTCCCCAGCCTCCTCCATTGTCAGTGAGGCAATGCCATAATTATACCTACAGACAACCCCCCTCTCCTCCCCCCTCCTTGATGTGTGCCTATTTCTCCCCTTCTCCTTTCCCCATCGCCTGCCACCTAAATTCCTTTCTCTGACCGCATTTAGCGCATCATCCCTCCTGGTTTCCTTATCTCATACTTTTTGTCTTTTCATTTCCGGCCTTGTTCCAACTGTATCCCAATCAACTACCCCCTCCCCCCCAACTAACCAGGTGTTGTCCTGCCCCCATCTCTCTTCCAGCCGTCTCCTCCCTACTACAATCAGCCTACAGAAGGTTCCTGACGCGCAACATCACCTGTCAATGTTCTCTAGAGATGCTATCTGACCCATTGAGTTAATCCAGCGCGTTGTATCTTTTTTTGTAATCCAGCATCTGCAATTCCTTGTGTCTACAATAGGAATACATGGCTATGTAGAGAATAACACAAATACACTTGGTAATTTCAGTAGCAAAGAACAGGCAATACCACTCATGCAGGAGTATCCTGTCATTTAAGATCATATATTTGTGCCCTCACCCAAGTAATAATAACTAGGGCCAAGGAGGTTTTTATCGCCAATAGAGCTGGCAACAGAATCTTTATCAAGGACATGGGTATCTCAATCCCAATGCTTCCTCTATTAATGATCAGCAGGATGTTTTATCACTGAAGTACTAAGGAGAAAGCTAATTTCAAAAACATGTAGTTTTGCATATCAAGGGGTAGAACCAGGACGACAATGCTAATATTTCTGTGCATTAGTCTTTTACTAATTGGACGAGGCTGTTTGTGTCACACACCAACTTAGATTTTTCAATATTTATTAACTTTCAGTAATGTACACACCACTAATATATAACGGTTTAATTGAGTGAATAGTAAGAACCTATTTCCCTTAGTAGAGAGCACAGAAAATAAGAGAAGTATAGGAAGGAAATGCAGATGCTGGTTTAAACCGAAAATAGTCACAAAAAGCTGGAGTAACTCAGCGGGTCAGGCAGCATTTCTGGAGAGAAGGAATGGGTGATGTTTCAGGTCAAGACCCTTCTTTACACTTCTCCTGTGAGTCTTGAGGCTGAAGAAGGGTCCCGACCATAAATGTCACCTATTCCTTTTCTCCAGAGGTGCTGTCTGACCCACTGAGTTACTCCAGCTTTTTGTGTCTATCTTCAAAAACAAGAGAACATAGATTTAAAGTAATTGGCAGAAGAACTAGACAGAAGATGAGGTTTTCACCCAGTAAGGGTTTTGAACTGCATGGATGAGTGGGTGGGGCAGTAACCTTAATCACATTTGCAAAGTATTGTATTGAATTGAATACATTTTATTAGCCAAGTATGTATACATACAAGGAATTTGCCTTGGTGCTTTGCTCGCAAGTAACAACACGATATACTGTAGCCAATTAAAAATAAAACATTATAATTTAAACATGTGAAGAATTAAATAAAATACCAGAGCAAAAGGAGGCTACAGACTTTTGGTTATTGAGTAGAGCTACTACTAATGGAAAAATAGTTGCTTTTATGTCTGGCTGTGGCAGCTTTGTCAGTCCAGAGTCGCCTTCCAGAGGGAAGTGATTCAAAGAGTTTGTGGCTAGGGTGAGAGGGGTCAGAGATGATCTTACCTGCTCGCTTCCTGGCACTTGCAGTGTACAGTTCATTGATGGGGGGAAGGTTGCAGGCAACAACCTTCTCAGCTGATCAGATGATTGCATGTGGCAGATTGTGTTTCCTCAGCTGCCGCAGGAAGTACATCCTCTGTTGAGCCTTTTTGACTGTGGAGTCGATGGTGGCCTCCCATTTAAGGTCCTTGGAGATGATGGTTCCAAGGAACTTTAATGACTCCACAGATGTGACTGTGGCGTTGTTGATGGTGAGTGGGGTGAGGGGAGAGGGAGCTCTCCTAAAGTCTACAATCAATTCCACTGTCTTAAGAGCATTGAGCTCTAGGTTGTTGCGATGGCAGCAGGACGCCAGCTGTGACACTTCCCGTCTGTAGGCAGATTCCACCCCATCCTGGATCAATCCAATCAGGGTTGTGTCGTCCGCAAGCTTGAGAAGCTTGACAGAGGTGTCTATGGAGGTGCAGTCGTTGATGTAGAGAGAGTAGAGGAGAGAAGAGAGTACGCAGCCTTGCGGTGCTCCTATGCTGACTGTTTGTGGGTCCGAGATGTGCTTTCCCAGCCTCACACGCTGTTTCCTGTCCGTCGGGAAGTTGGTGATCCACTGACAGAAGGGTTCAGGCACAGTCAACTGGGAGAGTTTGGAGTGTAGTAGCTCTGGCACAATGGTGTTGAATGCAGAGCTAAAATCAACAAACAGGATCCTCGCATAGGTCCCCTGGCGGTCTAGGTGCTGGAGGATGAAGTGCAGGCCTAGGTTGACTACGTCATCCGCAGATCTATTGGCCCGATATGCAATCTGCAGAGGGTTTGTGATATTTTTCAGCTTGGCCAGCACAAGCCTTTCGATGACTACAGAGGTCAGTGCAATAGGCCTGTGGTCATTAAGACCAGTAATCCTTGTCTTTTTGGGGACAGGGACAATAGTGGAGACTTTGAAGCAGGCATTGACAGTGCAGGTTTGCAGGGACTGGTTGAAAATGTCTGTGTCGACAGGACCCAGTTGCTCGGCACAGGGTTTGAGGGTAGAGGGGGAAACTTTGTCCGGTCCTGGAGATTTCTATCTTTTCTGTCTCCTGAATAGCTTTTCCACCTCCTCAATTGTTATTGTTGGTGATGGAGAAGTGGCCAGACTGATGTTGGGCAGCAAGGAGGGGGTGGGTAGTGAACAAGGGCCCAGGCTTTGCAGACTGGAGCCAGGCTGTAAGTGGGTGTTAAGTGGTGATTGGGGAGGAGTGGGTGGGGGAAGGAGGGAGGGGGTACCAGGGTTAATTTTCTGTCTAGCGAACCTGCAGTAGAACTCGTTCAGGTCAGCTGACGATTGTCCGAGGAGCGTGGTTTTTTTCCTCTTGTAGCTGGTGATTTCTTGCAAGCTCATCCACACTGAAGAAGAGTCACTTGCTGAGTACTTGCTCCTCAACTTCTCAGAGTAACTTTCCTTGGCAGCTGGGATTCCTCTTGTATTTCAGCTTGTACTTGGCCTTTAACCTGCTTGTACTTTAACCTGCAGTGCCACAGATCTGGAGCAGGAAGGCTTCATTGCACTAATACGATGAACTGAATAAGATTTCAAGATGTCATAAATATGCAAGATATTTTCCATGCCTTCTATTGAAGAGAATTGATGGCAATCAAAACTCATTGGTTCATAAAGGCTCTGTGTTGGGGCTCCTGAAGTGTCCACCAAACCAGTTTGTTGAGTTGTAAGATTAAAATAAATCGACTTGTTCAACCAGTTTGTTCATACTTAGGTTAAGAATATCCACTGGTTCAATGGTTCTTTATTCTCACAAATGCACAGCACAATGAAATTATTTTGCACAATGGCCACCATAGTGTGGCACGGTGGCGCAGCGGTAGAGTTGCTGCCTTACAGCGCTTGCAGCACCGGAGACCTGGGTTCGATCCCGACTACAGGTGCTGTCTGTATGGAGTTCGTATGTTCTCCCCGTGACCTGCGCGGGTTTTCTCCAAGATCTTTGTTTTCCTCCCACATTGGACCATTGTAATATTTTAACTTTGGAAAGAAAAGCAATTGCTTTCTATCATTCAATTCTTTTGCTTGCTCTAAAAATGAAGATGAAGGAAGAAAGCGATTATGCATGATCTCCCCAACACTTTAATTAATCCTAATTGCGCATCTTCTCCTTGACATGGGTTCAAAAACTTTGGATGCTGAAGTTCTATAATACTACTGAATTCCTCTTTCATTCAACAAGTCACGTCTCTGCATAATTATAGTCCATGGGTCAGAAAAGAACTCTTGGGACTGATCATAGCTGTGATCCGGATTGTGTCCAAAATATTTAATGTTCTGTTGCTATTTTGTCCATTTAATTGTCAAAGCACCATCATAACAGCAGAAGAACTCAATTTAAAGTATAAAACTATAAAAAAAAAGTGAATATGGTTACCAATATTATTATTAACAAAAATACTCAATCTGATAAAGCTGGCAATTACAATTAAATACCCACTCTAAATAGGGTCAAACCTTTAATTAGATCTTATTATGCTGATGAATGAAAACTATTCACTCCCAGAAGGGTTTTCTTTTAATGATATATTTAACTTTGGTGGTCAAATTCAGTCATGAGTGGCAAATGAATAACTTTTAAAAATCTATTTTAATGACCATGAACAGCTTCAAATTAACACACCTTAACAACAAAATGAAAGACTGATGATGAAATGACTCCTATGTTTGATTTATTTTTGGTTGATCAAGAGCTATTGGTGATGCTGACCTGGTATGAACTGTTCGGAAGTCCTTCAGTGTCAATGAAACAACTACAGAAGTAGACAAATCATGTCTGCTAACAAAGTAGAATTAGTGAACAATTGTAGCCAATTTATTTTGCATGAAGCTACTACATTACAATATGGCATCAACCACAATCTAATTTTATATACTGTAGTACCTCTGGTATGGTGACACATCCTAAGGTGCTTCGCAGAAAACAAAATTTGATATAAAACTACAAAATGAGATATTAGGATGATGACCAATGGATGTAAGAAGAAAGAAAGGAAAAATGATGTTGGGAGAGAGTTCCTGACTTTAGAACTTTGGTACTGTGAGCATCGGTGAAGAGATTCAAATCCAAGCTTGAATTGGAAGAACACAAATGTTTTGGTGTATTTAAAGGGTGGAGAAAATGATAGAGATGGGATAGAGAGAGGCCAGGAATGAAGAGCTGTCATCTACATTTAAAATCTGTAAGAAGGAGTTGCAGATGCTGGATCTCGACCCAAAACGTTTTGGTCTCGCTTGGTCTGGCCGATATACAGGAGTCCGTCCACACCTGGAACAGTGGTTACAGTAGATGAGGTTGGAGGAGGTGCAAGTGAACCTCTGCCTCACCTGAAAGGACAGTCGGCATCTTTGGACAAAGTCGAGGGAGGAGCTATAGCGACAGGTGTTGCATCTCCTGCGGTTGCAGGGGAAGTTACCTGGGGAGGGTGTGGGAAGGGTAGGAAGGGATGAGTTAACCAGGGAGTTGCAGAGGGAACGGTCTCTGCAGAAAGTGGAAAGGAGTGGAGGTGGGTAATGGTGACTAGTGATGGGATCCCATTGGAGGTGGCGGAAATATCGGAGAATTATGTGTGGTATGCGACGGCTGATGGGGTGGAAGGTGAGGACTAGGGGGACTCTGTCCCTGTTGCGGCTGATGGGAGGGGGAGCAAGGGCAGAGCTGCGGGATATTGAGGAGACCCATGTGTGAAGGCCTCTTCTATGATGGACTAAATTAAACTGAATTGATCAGATGTATCAAAGAGTCCTGTGGGAAGCTAGTGGAGAAATGAAATATATGATTCATGTTAGACACAGCTGAGGTGCAGGAAGACAGGAGGGTGGCTAATGTTGTGTCTCTCTTTAAGAAGAGCTGCAAATAAAAGACTGGGAACCATAATGGGAAAGTAAGTAGTGAGGAACCAAAGGACAGGCACGGTCAGGGCCGGCCTTAAGCCAATTGGTCCAATTGCTCCCAATTGGGCCCCGTTCCTAAGGGGGCCCCGCACTAATTTTCCGTATTTCGTACGGAAATGCAGTACGAATACGGAAATACGAATTTGCGTTGTTAAATACGGATTTAAAGAAAAACAAACAAAATAATCGTTACAACGAGTCACCCGCTGCACCGGCCATGAGTCAAAAACGATTTGTTAACTACCACTGTTAGCACATGTTAACAGCCAGTAGTTAACACGTAATTATACAATGTGTCATCAATACATCAATCCACATTCCTCAGTAAATGTAATTGTGTTTTGATCAAGTTTTAATGACGCCATGTTCCTTTGAATAAAGTTCACGGGAGTCCCGTGAATTTTATTCAAAGGAATGCAGCGTCATTAGAGATACAGCATGGAAACAGGCCCTTCGGCCCACCGGGTCTGCGCCGACCAGCGATCCCCGCACATTAACACTATCCTACACCCACTAGGGACATTTTTTACATTAACCAAGCCAATTAACCTACAAACCTGTACGTCTTTGGAGTGTGGGAGGAAACCGAAGATCCCGGAGAAAACCCACACAGATTACAGGGAGAACGTACAAACTCCATACAGACAGCACCCATAGTCGGGATCGAACCTGGGTCTCTGGCGCCGCATTCGCTGTAAGGCAGCAACTCTACCGCTGCGCCTTTGTGACTGCCCAATTGAATAAAGAAGTTGGGACATTATATCTATTTGTATAAGATGCTGTTTCTTGCTGTCGGCAGTGGCTTTTCCCGTCATTCACTTGACCACCACCACCAGCTTCTCCCGTCGCACTGTCCTGTCAACCTCTTCTTCCATCCCCTCCCCCACACCACTGTCCCCCTCCCCCTCCTCCCTCCCACACTCCCTCCACTCCCCCCCCCCCCCCACCACCCCCTCCTCCTTCTCCCCTGGGATTGCCAACATTCTCCACCTTGGAAGCAGCAGCAGGTGAGAGGGGAGGGAGCCCCACAGTGACCGAGCGTGTCCTGTAGGTGGCGGCGGCGACATGAAGAAAGCGCTGTCCTCAGGGGCTACAACGTGAGCCGCAACAACAGCCCTGCCACCGGACCATGCGGTGGGTGAAGAAGGGATCGCTGGTGAACCTTGTGTCAGTAGTGGGCTAGGAAGCCGGGGCTGTAAACGGCCAGGGAGGTGGTAGGAGACGGGGATGGGTCGGCAGCTCATTCCATTCACAATCAGTTGACATTTTATATTTGTTTTGTTGACGTTTCTGCCACTCCGTGGTGGTGTAGAGACCCAGGAGGGGGGTCATTAGCGGGCCAGAAAGGCTCTGGAACCGAGGGTGCTGGAAAATCAGTGCTCACTCAACCTGTAGTTGCTTAACTAGGAGACAGTACAAGTCAGTGAACAGTTGATTGATGGGTGAAATCTGCTCCTCTGTCTTATGATCTTATGAATAGGAATCGTCTGGAGCAAGGGCAAGAACAACTGACCTCGAATGTGTTTATGAAATGGAATATGGGAAACTTGCCAAAAGTACTATTGAATCATCAAGTCCAGAGATAAAGGGTTTAGCTGCACGTTAAAGAGGCAGAAGTAGGCAGTTAGCATTTATTTCAAGAGGGCTTGTATACAAAAACAGGGAGCTCTATAAGGCGTTGGTCAGGCCGCAATTGGAATATTGTGAGCAATTTTGGGCACCATATCTGAGGAAGGATGTGCTGCCTCTGGAGAGGGTCCAGAGGAGGTTTACAAGAATGATCCCAGGAATGAGTAGGGTTTATTGGCACTGGGATTGAATGGCGGAGCAGACTTGATGGGCTGAATGGCCTAATTCTACTATTCCTTATGACCTTATGTTATGCCAATAGCTTTGACATAGGTTGTGGTCAGATATGAGTAAGTTTGGAAACATATTATATGTAATGTGTTTTTCACAAAAATTACTTACTCAGGCTGTTTGAATTTTGAACTTTTCTATCACTTTGACAGTGCATTTGGCAGTGACTCCAAAATATTGCCACTGGGATGTGTCTGAAGTGTTCCCTTACTGTTGTGGCACAGTGCTTAGGATACAAACTACTGATCAGGAATAGTAATCATAAATACATAGTATTTCCTGTAAACCAAGGCTCTGGGAATTCCATCCTAGAGCACTTTTTCTATTTAAAAATTTTTTTTGCCTTCCTTTCTAAGATTTCCCTCACATCACTTTCACCCTCCTTTGAATCCATTATCATTATGAAATGAGATAGACACAGAAGGCTGGAGTAACTCAGTGGGACAGGCAGCATCTCTGGAGAGAAGGAATGGGTGATGTTTCGGGTCCAGACCCTTCTCTAGGCTGGTAGAAGAAGGGTCTCGACCCGAAATGTCACCCATTCCTTCTCTCCAGAGATGCTATCCTATCCCGCTGAGTTACTCCAGCATTCTGTGTCTACAGTATCTTCTGTCTTTTAAGTTCCTGGGAACCATCATCTCCAAGGACCTTAAGTGGGGGGCTACCATCGACTCCACAGTCAAAAAGAGGATGTACTTCCTACGGCAGCTGAGGAAGCACAATCTGCCACAGGCAATGATGGTCCAATTCTACACAGCCATCGTAGAGTCTGTTCTCACCTTCTCCATCATGGTCTGGTTTGGCTCAGCCACCAAGCACGACACCTGGAGGCTGCAGCGAATCGTCCGATCAGCAGAGAAGATTATTGGCTGCAACCTTCCCTCCATTGATGAACTGTACACTGCAAGGGCCAGGAAGCGAGCGGGCATGATCATCTCTGACCCCTCTCACCCTGGCCACAAACTCTTTGAATCACTTCCCTCTGGAAGGCGACTCCGGACTGTCAAAGCTGCCTCAGCCAGACATAAAAACAGTTTTTATCCACGAGTAGTTGCTCTACTCAACAGCCAAAAATCTGTAGCCTCCCTTTGATCTGGTATTTTGTTGGTTCACATGATTGATCAATGGTGTTTTTTTTTTTTTTTAATATTTTATTTTATTAGAAGTAAGTACAGTCATATGGCACCAAAGTGCCTAATATATATTTTCATAATACATTTTATGTACAACTTCTTTTTTTTTATTTTTTATTACACTGAAAAAAGATTAGAATAAGAAAAAGAAGTTAGATAGTAAAGGATAGAAAGATGTGAAATATATAGTGTGTGAAAAAAGAAAACGAGTAAATGAAGAAAGTTGAGAGAGAGAATAGAGAAAATAAAATAAAATAAAAAAAGAAAAGGAGATCATTATTTATAGTCTTGACCAACCCTCGTCCAGTCCTGAAACAGTTATTTTTTACAATTGTGTTGCACCATATGATTCCAAAAAAACGACGAATGGAGACCAACTCGTTATGAATTGGTCTGATTTATCCATTAGGAGGAATCGCATTTCCTCAAGATGAGCGGTGTCCAACATACTTGCAATCCACATTTTAAGCGTTGGTATTGATGTACCCTTCCAAAATTTAAGAATTAATTTTTTTGCTATTATTAAACCATAGCTAAGGAATAGATTTTGAGATGTGTTCAATTTATTCCCATCTTCCATTACGCCAAATATAATCATTTCAGTATTAGGTTCCATTCTTGTCTTGAATAATTTTGTAAATATTTCAAAAATATCATTCCAAAATCTATAAAGTTTTATGCAGGAAACTAAGGAGTGTGTTATAGTTACCTTTTGGGCTAGACATTTATCACAAGTGGCGGATATATTTGGATAAAATTTGTTCAATCTTGTTTTTGAATAATATAATCTATGTACAATTTTAAATTGAATTAGATTATGTCTTACATTAATTGAACATTTGTAAATATATATCAGGTTATTTTTCCCATTTAACCTTCGTAATTTTTATCATTAGTTCCCGTTCCCACTCTTCTCTAAGTACCTCTGTCGATGGTAGGTCTATATTTAGAATACTATTATATAAATATGATATTCATTTTTGTGAGTCAGCTTCAATATTCATTGCTTCTTCCAATAAGTCAGGAGTTACTTTTTGATATCCTTGTATATATTTTTTCACGAAATCGCAAATCTGAAGATATTTAAAATATTGGTTGTTTTACAATTTAAATTTTAATTGTAGTTGTTGGAATGATAGTAAGTTTCCCATTTCGTACATATCCCCGACCCTTCTAATTCCGAGACTTTCCCATTGGTTATATGTCTTATCAATAAGAGATGGTTTAAATAAAGGGTTATTCGCTATTGGCATTAACAGTGATAGATTTCTTAATTTTAAAGATAATTTTATTTGTTTCCAAATTCTTATTGTACCATATATAATTGGGTTCTTCTTATATATTGTGTTATTCAGTTTTTTTGGGGAGAAGAGGATCGTTCCTATATTACAAGGATGGCAATCCTCCTTCTCCATTTTTATCCATTCTGTCTGTTGGGTAGAACTATCCAACCAATAAATCATATTCTTAATATGCACTGCCCAGTAATAATACATAAAATTCGGAAGTGAAAGTCCCCCGACCTCTTTTGGTTTACATAAGTGTTTTTTTGTGATTCTATGTGATCTATAGTCCCAAATATAATTAGTAATATTAGAGTCTAATTTAAAAAAAAAATATTTTGGTATATATACCGGTATAGATTGAAATAGGTATAGTAATTGTGGTAGGAAGATCATTTTTATTGCATTTATTCTACCTAATAATGA
Organism: Amblyraja radiata; assembly: GCF_010909765.2. Lineage (NCBI taxonomy): Eukaryota > Metazoa > Chordata > Chondrichthyes > Rajiformes > Rajidae > Amblyraja > Amblyraja radiata. The sequence continues at coordinate 3,251,686 of NC_045962.1, forward strand.
TAAGGGAAGTATTTTCCAAAATTTAATCAACGTATTAAGTTTATTTAATAAAGGCATGAAATTAGCATTGAATAATGCTTTATATTTTCTAGTAATCTGAATACCCAAATATTAAAAAATTTCTGTTGCGATTTTAAAGGGGAACTTCAGTAAGTGTGTAGGTTCTTGAGGTTTTAATGTCATTATTTCACTTTTATTCCAGTTTATTCTATATCCAGAAAAAGACCCAAATTCCTCTATTAAGTTTAATAAATTTGGTATGCTCGTTTGTGACTTTGTAATATATAAAAGTATATCGTCTGCATATAATGAGATTTTATTCTTTGAGTCCCTGGTATTATAGCCCTGAATATTCGGATCAATGGTGTTTTATCATTAATGTTTTATTATTATTAATGTTTTGTGTTTTCTGAGACATTCGTAACTGTCACTATATGTCATGTTGCTACTTGTGGGTGGAGCACCAAGGCAAATTCCTTGTATGTGAATACTTGGCCATTAAACTTACTTACTTACTTAAACCAGCATCATTATGAAATGTTTTCTTTTTCATAATAATTCTTAGACACATAAGATGATGGGTTACTGTCTCAAAATCCTTTTTTTTAAATTTTTTTTTTTTTTTTTTTAAACCAGTTTATTCAATTAATTAAAAAAAAATATTACACTACAATAAAACAAGCCAGAACCCACCACCATAATACAATACAAACATGTAATAAACTACTATACAACTATGATACAATCCTTATTGAGGATACATTCAACACCCTGCGGAGCCCAGCGGTCCCGGAACTCCCTCAGGGTGCCCGCAGACAGGGCGTATTCCCTTTCTAATCCCACCCGGGCACGGACGTAACCCCGGAAAAGGGGCAGGCAGCTGGCTCGGGTAGAGCCCTCCACCGTCTGGCGCCGTGACTCGCGGATGGCCAGCTTGGCCAGGCCCAGGAGCAACCCAACCAGGACATCTTCAGCCCTACGCACAGGGTGTCCAAAGATGAGGATGGTGGGTGAAAAATGCAGCCAGAAGGCAAGGAGCAGCCCCTTTAGGTATTCAAACAGTGGCTGCAGCCTCACGCACTCCATGTACACGTGGTACACAGACTCTTCCAGCCCGCAACAGTGGCAGGCGGCTGGCGAGTCTGTAAACCGCGAGAGAAACAGGTTGCAGGGAACACCTCGGTGCAATACCCTCCACCCCAGGTCCCCAATGTAGAGGGGTCTCAAAATCCTTTGGAGGGACGGTTATTGACTTAACCGTGCTATGGTGACTAAAGAATAACGTTGTTGGTACAACCAACAATAAGCATTCAATGAATGTAGTCTTTCCAGCACTGCCCTCATTCTAAGAAAAAATTATATAACTTGTCTAACCTCTCTCACATTTTTTATTCATAGAGTTGTTTTAGCAGAGAATTAGATAATTGAGTCTGCATCTGTTCCTTGCAAAGCGATCCAGTCGCTTAAATTCTCTGTTCGTTCTAACAGCTCTGCAGCCTTTTTAAAATATCTCATGTATTTCTGTTGTATTTTTGTTTCTTCCTACACTAGGGTTCCAACTTTCTCACTCCCAAATAAGGGACAAAAGGTCAAAATAAGGGACAAATTCTTGATGGCAATTCATTGACCGACTCGGCTGTGGCTGGGTGAATGATGAGTTGGCCCGGGTGCTGGACTGCACACAAAGCCCAGCCGGCGGGCCAGCTGAGGGGTTTTGGCCAGCGCGACATCGCGTGCAAAGTCCAGCGCCCCATCCAACTCATGAACCAATGATCGGCCATGAGAAGGAGGGGTGGTGGTGTCGGCGGTAAGCGAAGGTCCGAAGGTCGAACAGCTGGCCGGGCTGCCGACCGACGGGGCCACGGGCGAGGCGCTGCTGCTGCTGCTGCACTCCATGGGCTGCACTACGTCGGGACGGGTGAGGCGGGGCCGGACGCGGCGCTCCGACCCGGCAGTCCCCTCGACCCGAGTAGTAGCAGTCAAATACGGGACAAGGGCGGTCCCGTATGGGACTAACCAATGTAGGCCAATATACGGGATGTCCCGGCAAATACGGGACAGTTGGCAACACTAACCTACACCACACCCTCAGGTAGTGCACACCAGACCTTTATTACTTACATCACCCTTGGATCTTTAATCATTTGAAATCACTTAATCCTCTATGATTCTGATTATTTCTATTTTCTGATACAAGATTATCCTGATGCTTGCACCCACCATAATTTCATTTAAGCCAGAGAGAAAAAAGAGGAAAAGAGGTAAAAATTAGAGAGAACACTGAAGGAAAATACTCAAGCAGAGTGTTTGAAGTGCACTTAATCCAGTGGAACAGCATCTCATATTTCGCTTACAACCCAGAATAATGATTACTACAACTTCAAAAGTAGACTTTGCACCCCCTCTCTCTCCATCCCTCCCCTATCCTAGTTTTCCAACTAGTTACATTGTCCTCCTGATTATTATTATTATTTTTATTATTATTATTTTTTTATTTTGTTTTAATTTATTTTATTTATTATTTTGTTTTTTTGTTTTTGTTTATTTTATTAGAAGTTAGTACAATACAAAACAATACAGTGAGACCTAATTTTAGGTGCCAACTATGTCATAACGTGATTATACATTCTATGTACAACCTCTAGTTTTATGTTTTTGAAAAGGAAAGAAAGACAAGAAGAAAAAAAAAAAAAAAAAATTGGAGAAGAGAAAAAGAGGAATAATAGATAGTAGAAAATAGAAAAACATGAAGTGTGTATATAAGAAAAGAAAAAGTGGAAATTAGAAATAGGAGAAAAAGACCCTTAAAAGAGAAATTTTCAAATCTATATTCGGAGATGTAAATCTATCCACGACCTGACCTGAAATCAGCAATCCTTATGGTACCGCTGCATCACATGATTCCAAAAAGTCGATGAAAGGAGACCAACTCCTTAAGAATTGGTCATATTTATCTATTAGTCGGAGTCTCATTTCTTCAAGGCGTGCTATGTCCATCATATTCCTAATCCACATTTTAACAGTTGGAATAGCTGTATTTTTCCAAAATTTAAGTATCAATTTCTTTCCAATTATTAACCCATAATTTAAAAAAACGTTTTGGTCTTTATTTAAATTGGTATCTTCTACTATTATTCCAAATATAATCCATTCCGTATTAGGTTCTATTCTTGACTTGAAAAGCTTTGTAAATATATCAAATATATCACTCCAAAATTTATTCAACTTTGTACATCCTACAAATGAATGTGTTATATTAGCATTTTGAAACAAACATTTATCGCATCTGGGAGAGACGTTTGGGTAAAATGTATTCAACCTCGTTTTTGAATAATATAGTCTATGTAATAATTTAAATTGAATTAAATATTCAATTTATTCAATGGTGCAATAATTTAAATTGAATTATATTATGTCTTTCATTAATGGAACAATTATGTGTGTTCATCAGATACTTTTCCCATCTATCCTTCGGGATCTTTCTCATGAGTTCATGTTCCCAATCTTCTCTTAGTGCCTCTGTTGAGGTTAATTCTCTATTTAATATATTATTATAAAAGTATGATATTAGTTTTTGTGAATCAGCCTTAATATTCATTGCTTCTTCTAAAGGGTCTAAAAATATAGTTTGAAATCTATGTGTATATTTCTTCATAAAGTCACATATCTTTATATATTTGAAATATTGATTATCCTTCAGTTTAAATTTTAATTTTAATTGGTGAAATGATAACAATTTGCCCAATTCATACATATCTCCTACTTTCCTAATCCCCAGTCTATCCCATTGTTTATATGTTTTGTCGATAAGAGATGGTTTGAATGCATTAATTTTACTGATTGTATGCCTCATTGTCACCTTCCCCTCAGTCAACAATGAACCATTTTGCATTTCCTTGATCTGCTTTGATCTGTTGTTTTCACACCTTACCCTTCCATATCTCTAGTCTCCCTCTCCCCTGACTCTCAGCATTGTTAATATTCTTAATAATCAAGCTGATATTAACAAATTTAACCCCAAGACTATTTCAGACTAATAATGATGCCTTCACATAATGTTTCACAGAGGCCCGGGGAGCCGTTGGAGCGAGAGGAGGAGTTACCTGGCCGGTGAGTTATAAATCGAGCGCGGAGCTTGCTTTCACAGAGGCCCGGGAGCCGTTGGAGTGAGAGGAGGAGTTACCTGGCCGGTGAGTTATAAATCGAGCGCGGGGCTTGCTTTCACAGAGGCCCGGGAGCCGTTGGAGTGAGAGGAGGAGTTACCTGGCCGGTGAGTTATAAATCGAGCGCGGAGCTTGCTTTCACAGAGGCCCGGGAGCCGTTGGAGTGAGAGGAGAAACCCAATCTGCAACGTTCCATCACACTTCCAGAGAAGGGGTCTGGTGGAAGCCTCTGATTGATGGAAGAGGACCAGAGGAAGCAGCTGATTGGGTGCAACCCCAGGTTTGCATTTCTGCTTTCAGGTTAAGGGTCCAGTGAGTTAAGGGTTCAGTGAGTTAAGGGACCAGTATTTATTAGTAAAGGTACAGTTTAGAGGATAAAGATTTTTATAGTGTGAGGGAGTTGATTTAATTTGGGAGTAAGCTATGTCAGTGGAGATTGGCCCCGTGGTTTGCTCAGCCTGCAACATGTGGGAGATCAGGGATATGGTCGGTGTCCCTGGTGACTATGTTTGCAGGAAGTGTGTCCAGCTGCAGCTCCTGGCAGACCGCATTGAACGATTGAAGCTGCGGTTGGATTCATACTGGAGCATCCATGATGCTGAGAAAGTCGTGGATAGCACGTACAGTGAGTTGGTCACACCGCAGGTAAAAGGTAAGAGGACAGAAAGGGAACGGGTGGCCAATAGCCAGCATAGCAGTAGGCAGGTAGTGCAGGAGCCCCCTGCGGTCATCTCCCTCCTAAACAGGTATACCATTTTGGATACTGTTGAGGGAGATGGCTCATCAGGGGAAGGCAGCAGCAGCCAAATTCATGGCACCATGGGTGGCTCTGCGGCACATGAGGGGAGAAAAAAGAGTGGAAGGGCAATAGTAATAGGGGATTCAATTGTAAGGGGAATAGATAGACATTTCTATGGCCGCAAACGAGGGGATGGCCCTTGCTGTCTCCTCCCCTTCATTAACCCTCGAGCTGTCTCCTCCCATCCCCCCCGCCCTCGGGCTCCTCCTCCCTTTTTCCTTCCTTCTCTCCCCCACCCTCCATCAGTCTGAAGATGGGTTTCGGCCCGAAACGTCGCCTATTTCCTTCGCTCCATAGATGCTGCTGCACCCGCTGAGTTTCTCCAGCATTTTTGTGTACCCTCCAGGATGGTATGTTGCCATCTGGTGCAAGGGTCAGGGATGTCACTGAACGGCTGCAGAACATTCTGGAGGGGGAGGGTGAACAGCCAGTTGTCGTGGTGCATATTGGCACCAACGATATAGGTAAACAAAGGGATGAGGTCCTACAAGGTGAATTTAGGGAGCTAGGAGATAAACTTAAAAGTAGGACCTCAAAGGTAATAATCTCTGGATTACTATCAGTGCCACGGGCTAGTCAGAGTAGAAATAGGAGGATATTGCAGATTAATATGTGGCTTGAAAAATGGTGCAAGGGGGAGGGATTCAAATTTCTAGGGCATTGGAACCAGTTCTGGGGGAGGTGGGACCAGTACAAACAGGACGGTCTGCACCTGGGCTGGAATGGAACCAATGTCCTTGGGGGAGTGTTTGCTAGTCGGGGAGGATTTAAACTAATGTGGCAGGGGGATGGGTGCAAGAGCAGAGAGGCAGAGGGGTGTAAAATGAGGGCAGAAACAATAGGTAGCAAGGTGAAAAGTAAAAGTGGCAGGCAGACAAATCCAGGGCAAAAATCAAAAAGGGCCACTTTTCAACATAATTGTATAAGGGGTAAGAGTGTTGTAAAAACAAGCCTGAAGGCTTTGTATCTTAATGCAAGGAGCATTCGTAATAAGGTGGATGAGTTGAATGTGCAGATAGTTATTAATGACTATGATATAGTTGGGATCAAGGAGACATGGCTCCAGGGTGACCAAGGCTGGGAGCTGAACATCCAGGGATATTCAATATTAAGGAGGGATAGACAGAAAGGAAAAGGAGGCGGGGTAGCGTTGCTGGTTAGAGAGGAGATTAACGCAATAGAAAGGAAGGACATTAGTTTGGAGGATGTGGAATCGATATGGGTAGAGCTGCGAAACACTAAGGGGCAGAAAACGCTAGTGGGAGTTGTGTACAGGCCACCTAACAGTAGTAGTGGAGTTGGGGATGGTATCAAACAGGAAATTAGAAATGCGTGCAACAAAGGTAAAAAAGTTATAATGGGTGATTTCAATCTACATATAGATTGGGTGAATCAAATTGGCAGGGGTGCTGAGGAAGAGGATTTCTTGGAATGTATGCGGGATAGTTTTCTAAACCAACATGTAGTGGAACCAACGAGAGAGCAGGCTATTCTAGACAGGGTATTGAGTAATGAGGAAGGGTTAGTTAGCAGTCTTGTTGTGCGTGGCCCCTTCGGCAAGAGTGACCATAATATGGTTGAGTTCTTCATTAGGATGGAGAGTGACATTGTTAATTCAGAAACAAGGGTCCTGAATTTAAAGAAAGGTGACTTTGAGGGTATGAGATGTGAATTGGCCAAGATAGACTGGCAAATGATTCTTAATGGCAGATGCAGTATAATGTGGATAAATGTGAGGTTATCCACTTTGGTGGCAAAAACAGGAAAGTAGACTTTTATCTGAATGGTGGCCGATTAGGAAAAGGGGAGATGCAACGAGACCTGGGTGTCATGGTACACCAGTCATTGAAAGTAGGCATGCCGGTGCAGCAGGCAGTGAAGAAAGCGAATGGTATGTTAGCATTCATAGCAAAAGGATTTGAGTATAGGAGCAGGGAGGTTCTGCTGCAGTTGTACAGGGTCTTGGTGAGACCACATCTGGAGTATTGCGTACAGTTTTGGTCTCCTAATCTGAGGAAATACATTCTTGCCATAGAGGGAGTACAGAGAAGGTTCACCAGACTGATTCCTGGGATGTCAGGACTTTCATATGAAGAAAGACTGCATAGACTCGGCTTGTACCCGCTAGAATTTAGAAGATTGAGGGGGGGATCTTATAGAAACTTACAAAATTCTTAAGGGGTTGGACAGGCTGGATGCAGGAAGGTTATTCCCGATGTTGGGGAAGTCCAGAACAAGGGGTCACAGTTTAAGGATAAAGGGGAAATCTTTTAGGACTGAGATGAGAAAAACATTTTTTACACAGAGTGGTGAATCTCTGGAATTCTCTGCCACAGAAGGTAGTTGAGGCCAGTTCATTGGCTATATTTAAGAGGGAGTTAGATGTGGCCCTTGTGGCTAAAGGGATCAGGGGGTATGGAGAGAAGGCAGGTACGGGATACTGAGTTGGATGATCAGCCATGATCATATTGAATGATCTTTAGTAACTTGTCAGTTTCTTTGTTGAACTAAATTAATGCGCATGTTGTAATCAAAAGCGCTTGAACAATTGGTTGGGAAGAAAGCCAAACTGTAAGAAAGACGACTGCGCCTCCTTTTCAAGAGCAGGCTGGAAGGGCTGAATGGCCTACTCCTGCACCTGTTTTCTATGGTTCTATATTTCTATTGCGGACACCAGGCAACGTAGGGTGGTCTCCAGGGCCTGGTTGACTCTCTCCGACTGACCATTAGATTGTGGATGGAACCCAGATGAGAGGCGGGCGGAGGTGCCAACCAGGGAGCAGAAAGCCTTCCAAAATTGTGAGGTGAACTGCAGCCCCCTGTCAGAGACGATGTCTCGAGGGATAACATGGAGTCTGATCTCCTGGTTTACGATGAGGTGAGTGAGTTCTACAGCAGATGGGAGCTTAGGAAGAGGAAGGAAATGAGCAGCCTTGGAGAAACGGTCCATAATGGTAAGAATAACCGTATCACCCTTGGACGGAGGCAAACCGGTGATGAGGTCCAGGGCGATGTGGGATCAGGGACAGTGGGGAACAGGCAGACTATGAAGACTAGAGGGAGGCTGACGGGACATCTTATTCTTTGCACAGGCAGAGCAGGCGGAGACGAAAGACTGGGTGTCGGCCTCCATGGTGGGCCACCAGAACCACCGCTGCAGCAGGCAGAGGGTGCAGCCGATGCCGGGATGACAGGTGAGATTAGAGGAATGGGCCCACTGTAGTACTTCAGAGCGGGCGGAGACTGGGACAAATAACTTATTGGAGGGTCCAGAACCAGGATCGGGGTGATGACGCCGGGCATTGCGAACTGTGGTCTCGATCTCCCAGGTGATGGAGTCCACCAGGCAGGTGGGAGGCAGTTGGGAAAGCACCGCCCCAACTCCAACATCAGAGACGTCAACATCCACCACAAACTGATGGGCCGGGTCAGGATGCTCCAGGATGGGGGCGGTAGTGAAGCGTTGCTTAAGGTCCTGGAATGCCCCCTCAGCAGCAGGGGACCAGGCAAACATGATGGAGGTAGACATGAGAGCAGTGAGAGGGGCAGCCAGGATGCTGTAGTTGCCGATAAAGCGGCGGTAGAAATTGGCAAAGCCGAGGAAGCGTTGTATCTCCCTCCGTCTGGTAGACTCAGGCCAATCTACCACTGCTCTCACCTCTCCTGGATCCATCTCCACATGGCCAGCAGAGAGGATGTAACCCAGCAAGGACACCGTGGGCTGAGAGAACTCACACTTCCCTGCCTTGCCCAACAGCTGCTTCTCCCATAGCCATCAGAATTCCCATCAGATATAGTTCCCATCAGAATTGCCGGCCGAGTCCACACTGGCCGACTAAACTGTCAGCAGGCTCCGAAATGGAAAGGACTCGAATGAATGCAGGCTCACTGAGAAGTACTGAAGTACTGAAGAAAACACAAAATCCAAACACGGATGGAACCGAAAGATATAGTCCTGGAACCGAAAGAGAAAGACCAGGAACCGACAGAACTCAGAACTGATTAATACGGACTAATAATAGTGCTATTGAAAATCGTGGGAATTTACAAAAAACTATTTATCAAATATGCCCCCATGAAATAAAGAAGAACTGCGAAGGATACAACAGATACAGATCAGATACAGATTTGGGTGGAGAAATGGCAGATGGAACTTAATCTGAGTCCCGACCCAAAACGCCACCGAACGTTCTTCAGAGATGCTGCCTGGCCCGCTGAGTTACTCCAGCATTTTGTTTCTATCTTCAGTATCTGTAGATCCTTCCTTCAGATAATATTCCAACAGAGTAGCTTCCATTGCAGGAGGTTGAGCCCATTCAATGTTGAGAAGGATATTATTGGGGTAGATAAAAATGCTGGAGAAACTCAGCGGGCGAGGCAGCATCTAAGGAGCGAAGGAAATAGGCAACATTTTGGGCCAAAACCCTTCTTCATACCTGGGCTATTCAGCGTAACATTGCCTATTTCCTTTGCTCCATAGATGCTGCCTCATTCGCTGAGTTTCTCCAGCATTTTTGTCTCCCTTCGATTTTCCAGCATCTGCAGTTCCTACTTAAACAGCTGACAAACCTGTTGCTTTCTTACATCTGGGTGCACTTGATTTCTGACGAGGTCACAAACTTAAAAGAGATTAACTGTGCAGATTCTAATTGACTTTAATCTTCCAGTCCCATGGAGTCAAATTGCAATGCTGACCTTTGCTAATTCTGCACAGGACAAGAATGACCTCTTCAAAGAATGGAAAATCTAATGCCAGAAAGAGTTCTTAAGATACAATTAAAGATAAAACATATGGAAAAGTGTATGGTTGATCAAACCAGGTAAACACCATGACCCTGCAACAAAATGGCAATGCATTGTTTCAAATAACCAAAGGAGCATCTTAAATATAAGGAAAATTATGGTAAATCCGCAAATGATAGCGAAGTTTGGTGTGTGACTACCACTGGATATTTATCTGAAGATAGACACAAAAAGCTGGAGTAACTCAGCAGGTCACACAGCATCTCTGAAGAAAAGGAATAGGGGACGTTTCAGATCGAGGCCCATCTTCAGACTGAGAGTGGGGGGAAAGGAAAACGAGAGATATAGATGATGATGTAGAGAGATATAGAACAATGAATGAAAGACAAGCAAAAGGGTTACGATGGTAAAGGAAACAGGCCATTGTTAGCTGTGTGTTAGGTGAGAACGAGTTACAGATTTTTCTGTACATATTTATCTCATTGCTTGATTTTCTTTTTATTGCATTTAACACACTAATTAGACTATCTGGATAGCAAGTACGGAAATATTGTTTCAGTACAAAAATATGCTTGTTAGGTTACTACAGTCTCAAAGGGAAATTGTGTTATGTCAGTAAATAAAGTCAATACTTGTGGTAAAGATCACAGTGTTTGCCTGTTGTGAAGTAGCATGGAGGAAAATCCAAATGTTTAGTCAAGGCATGTACCTCTACTGCAGACAATGCTGTTTACACTGGAACAGTGGAATGATTCTAAGTGCCACAAAAATATATAAAGAAATAAGCTAATACTGTTATCTTGCCAAGTCAGCTTTGTTCAATGAAAACAATACCTCTGCACTATAAAACAAAGAAAGTTACTCAAGTCTGTGCAAAGAGATTTATCTTTATTGTGTTTGCAGGAACTGGGATTCTTTGATTTGTATATCCAGTGCATCTTCCTATAAAGAAGGGAGAGGAAAAATATTAACTTAATTTAGCTGGAATCTATCTTTGGTGCAAATCAGCATCTGCAGTTCCTTCCTACACAACTTAATTTAGCTTATGGCTCTTGCTTTTGTTTTAAATTCATTAGTTCTTACCTTGGAGGTCGAAATACCAAGGGAAATTTTGATAAAACCATGCAGCAAATAAAATAATATCAGTCCAGCCATCTGCAAGACAGTTTAAGAATAACTCCAAAAATCTGTGGACTTTAATGCTCTGGACATTAGATTAGATTCTCAATATGTCATGCTATTGGAGTCAATGATTATGTACTTTTTGTTCAAAACGATGTTTGAATATATCATGACATTATGGGCTTGATTTTCATCTTCACCGTGTGGTGGATAAGCAGTGGAAGGAATAACAACTGGTGATGCATCCAGCTGGAGTCCCATTACATTTTGCATTCATTTGTAATCAAGAGGTACACTGCCATTGTGCTATGAAGGTAATGGGAAGTTTTGGAAGATGTGATCTATAGCATTTGGGCGGCACGATGGCGCAGCGCTAGACTTGCTGCCTTGTAGTGCTTGCAGCGCCGGAGACCGGGGTTAGATCAGGGTGACTGCCGTAGGTTTTCTCCGAGATCTTCGGTTTCCTCCCACACTCCAAAGACATACAGGTTTGTAGGGTAATTGGCTTGGTTTAATTGTAAATTGTCCCTAGTGTGTGTAGGATAGTGTTAGTGTGTAGGGATCACTGGTCGGTGCGGACTCCGTGTTCCGAAGGGCCTGTTTCCGCGCAGTATCGCTGAACATTAAAAAACATGCTGTTCAAAGAGTGCAGTTACAGATTAAAGGTGAGGCTTAAGCCATATAGGGGCAAAATAGAAACATTAGCTCGGAGGTTACCAGTGTTCATTCTCCTGCACAAATAATGCCATTGAAATTATGTAGTGTAGGAAGGAACTACAGACACTGGTTTGTACCGAAGATCCCTTGCCTGGGATCGCTCCAACCGTGGCCTGCAGATTTTACCATCGAGAGCTCGCAGTCTCGGGAGAGACCGAGCCGGGAGCTCCAACGACGCAGAGGTTCAAGTTCAAGTTCAAGTGAGTTTATTGTCATGTGTCCCTGTATAGGACAATGAAATTCTTGCTTTGCTTAAGCACACAGAAAATAGTAGGCATTTACTACAAAACAGATAAATGTGTCCATATACCATGATATAAATATATACACACATGAATAAATAAACTGGTAGTGCAAATAACAGAAAGTGGTTGCTAATAATCAGAGTTTTGTCCGAGCCAGGTTTAATAACCTGATGGCTGAGGGGAAGTAGCTATTCCTGAACCTGGTTGTTGCAGTCTTCAGGCTCCTGTACCTTCTACCTGAAGGTAGCAGGGAGATCAGTGTGTGGCCAGGATGGTGTGGGTCTTTGATGATACTGCCAGCCTTTTTGAGGCAGCGACTGCGATAAATCCCCTCGATGGAAGGAAGGTCAGAGCCGATGATGGACTGGGCAGTGTTTACTACTTTTTGTAATCTTTTCCTCTCCAGGGCGCTCAAATTTCCGAACCAAGCCACGATGCAACCGGTCAGTATGCTCTCGACTGTGCACCTGTAGAAGTTAGAGAGAGTCTTCCTTGACAATCCGACTCTCCGTAATCTTCTCAGGAAGTAGAGGCGCTGATGAGCTTTTTTGATAATTGCGTTCGTGTTCTCGGACCAGGAAAGATCTTCAGAGATGTGCACCCCCAGGAATTTGAAGTTCTTGACCCTTTCAACCATCGACCCGTTGATATAAATGGGGCTGTGGGTCCCCCTCCTACTCCTTCCAAAGTCCACAATCAGTTCCTTGGTTTTGCTGGTGTTCAGGGCCAGGTTATTGCGCTGGCACCATAGGGACAGTTGCTCGATCTCTCTTCTGTACTCTGACTCATCCCCATCAGTGATACGCCCCACAATAGTGGTGTCATCAGCGAACTTGAGGTCATCAGAGGTTCGACCAGCCCTGACCCGGGGTCCGATCGCTCGGCGCGGGGGGGCTGAGATCCCCCCCCCCCCGATGCAGGAGCTTGATCGCCCCGATGAGGAGACCCGACCGCTGGCTACGGGAGTCAAGATCGTCCCGTCAATGGAAGGCTCAAGGCCCCCGACGAGGACGAAGAAGGGGAGATTTTAACTTTTTTCGTCTTCCATCACAGTGAGGAATGTGGAGGAGTCACTGTGGTGGATGTTTATGTTAAAATGTATTTTGTGTGTTCTGTGGCTTTTTATTTGTATGACAAATGAAATTCCTCGTATGTTGCAAAACATACGTGGCTAATAAAGTATTATTGTTTTGTATTGTGTTTTATAGACACAACATGCTGGATTAACTCAGAGTCAGGCAGCATCTCTGGAGAAAAGGAATAGGCAACATTTCTGGTTGCAACCCTTCTACCAGTCAAGAAGTGTCTCGACCCAAAGCATCACCTATTCCTTTTCTCCAGAGATGCTGTCTGACTGTGCGGAGTTACTCCAGCTTTTTGTGTCTATCTTCGCCGTTTAAATTATTATTGACCTTACACCTGCTTCTAACAATCTCTATTGAGATGACCTTTCTGTACAGAAGATTAGTTGATACCACCTTTATCTCAGAGTGAGAATTTGGGTTTAAAATCTGCTCCAGAGGTGAAAATAAAAATGTTTAGTTCATCACTGAGAGAGGGAGAGCATTGAGCACAGCTAAACCAAGGCATAACAATGTTAAAAATCTACAATGTAATTTCATGAAATGAACCGTTTATTTTCCCACAGATTCTGCCTGACCTGCTGAATATTCCCAGTATTTTCGCTTGTTATATCAGTTTCCAACATCTGCAGATTTTTGATTTTCAGAGGTATTCAGATTTTGTGAAATTCACAGTAGAAATGCAAATCATTTTTAGTTTAGTTTAGTGTAGATATACAGCACGGGAACAGGCTCTTCAGCCCACTGGGTCCGCATCGACCAGTGATCCCCGCACATTAACATCATCCTACACCCACTAGGGAAAATGTTTACATTTACCAAGCCAATATGCCTACAAACCTGTATGTCTTGGAGTGTGAGAGGAAACCAAAGATATCGGAGAAAACCCACGCAGGTCACGGGCAGAACGTACAAACTCAGTACAGACAGCACCCGTAGTAGTGCTACCCTTTTCCTTTCATCAAATTGGCTAGGCCTCCACATGCTAATGTGAAAGTAATTTGATGCGTCAAAGCCTTCCCAAGTACACCTTCCCAATTTTGAGCACCCAGGTGCCATTGATTCCCTTGGGACCTTGAGATGTTTCCTTTGTCCTCCTGAAAAGTTGTTATGATAGCAGAACTCAAAGAGGTGTCCCCCTGCAGGGAGGAACCGCAGATGCTAGTTTACATCAAAGATGGACACAAAATGCTGGAGTAACTCAGAGGGACCGGCAGCATCTCTGGACATAAGGAGTTACGAACAGAATAATGAAAGGCATATAGTAGATGTGGAGAGGATGTTTCCACTGGTGGGAGAGTCTAGGACCAGAGGTCATAGCCTCAGAATTAAACAACGTTCTTTTAGAAAGGAGGTGAGGAGGAACATCTTTAGTCAGAGGGTAGTTAATCTGTGGAACTCATTGCCACAGAGGGCTGTGGAGGCCAAGTCAGTGGATATTTTTAAGGCAGAGATAGACAAATTCTTGATTAGAACAGGTGTCAAGGGTTTTAGGTGAAAAAAACCCTTGACCAAAAAACCTTTTAACTGAGAGAGTTGTAAATTTGTGGAATTCTCTGCCACAGAGGGCAGTGGAGGCTAAATCGCTGGATGGATTTAAGAGAGAGTTAGATAGAGCTCTAGGGACTAGTGGAATCAAGGGATATGGGGAGAAGGCAGGCACGGGTTATTGATTGGGGACGATCAGCCATGATCACAATGAATGGCGCTGCTGGCTCGAAGGGCCGAATGGCCTCCTCCTGTACCTATTTTCTATGTTTCTATGTTATGGGGTGACGGCAGAAAAATTGGATTCAGATGCAGAGATCAGCCATGATTGAATGACGGAGTAGACTCGATGGGTCAAATGGCCAAATTCTACTCCTACACGTGAACTTGTGGAATGGGTGACGTTTCAGATCGAGACCCTTCTTCAGAGCTCAGTCTCGACCCGAAACGTCACCCATTCCTTCTATCCAGAAAAGCTGCCTGTCCCACTGAGTTGCTCCAGCATTTTTTGTGTGTTCTCGAGGTGTACCTGTGTCAGGGCTATTATTTTAAGTCTGTCAAGACTATCGTGTTAAGTGTGTGATCGACATTGACCACCTATCAGAGCTGGCTAAGCATAATTAGAACCTTGGTGTTATGTGCATTGGTTTGAGACATTCAGATTTGGTTCACTCAACCCTGCCATTGGACTTAAGGAAACAAGATACTGTGGATGCTGGTTTACAAAAAAAAACACAAAGAAAAACATACAGCGCCAGAGACACAGATTCGATCTTGACCATGGGTGCTGTCTATTTGTACGTTTGCCCCGTGACCACATGGGTTTTTTCCGGGTGCTCCAGTTTTCTCCCACACTCCAAAGACGTACAGATCTGTAGGTTAATTAGCTTTGGTAAAAATTGTAAATTTTCCCTGATATCCATCTATATTACTAAAAGTCTGATCTTGACCGCTTTTGGCTCGCTGTGCTACGATTTCAGAGAGAATGCCGCCAGCTACGGCCGTCATTTTTGGCCACCTCGCTCAGAGCCCCCCTCCGCCTTCCGGGACCGGAGGATTTTTCCCATCGATGACAAATCAGAGAGATATTAATGTTTTTTAAAAAATCACCTTTCTCTCTGCTGCCCCTGCTGGAGGGAGGGGGAGGGATTATAAAACCAGGAAGTGGTGAACCTCACTCAGTCTCTGCAAGATGCATGAAGCCAAAGGGTCACGTCTCTCTGAGCTCTGAACAAATGTCTACTCAACTGTGAGTCCCCTTAATGTGGTTTGAAAATGAAAATATGGTTTGTTTGAAGTAAAAGGCACTACTTACAGCAAATGGTGGCTTGGGTGCTTTGGCTTGAAGTTGAAAGGCACTACTTACAGCAAATGGTGGCTTGGGTGCTTTGGCTTGAAGTTGAAAGGCACTACTTACAGCAAATGGTGGCTTGGGTGCTTTTGCTTGAAGTAGAAAAGCACTACTTATAGCAAATGGTGGTTTGGGTGCTCTGGCTTGAAGTTGAAAGCCACTAACAGCAAATGGCAGCTTGGGTGCTTTGGCTTGAAGTTGAAAGGCACTACTTACAGCAAATGGCGGCTTGGGTGCTTTGGCTTGAAGTTGAAAGGCACAACACTGCAAATGGCGGCTTGGGTGTTTTGGCTTGAAGTTGAACGGCACTACTTACTGCAAATGGCGGCTTGGGTGCTTTGGCTTGAAGTTGAAAGGCACTACTGGAAATGCACTTACTTCCTGTTTGCACTGTATATTGATTTTAGATAAAACGCTACCACTTACGGTTGTGATTTTTGGCCATCTTACTCAGTCCCCCTCCGCTGAGCAGGTGCAGAGAATTCTTCCCATCAATTAAAAATAAAAGTGTTATTAGTGTTTAAAAAATATTGAGAATCTCTCTCCTGTCAATCAGAAGACCACACCTTTTCCGGTGGGAGGGGGAGGGGTTATAAAACCCGGAAGTGTGGTTGTGGCTCAGTCTCTGTATGATGGGGGAGGGAGAGGTCACGACATTCTGAGCTGTAAATCAACTGAACACACTGAATGTCTACTGAACTGTGAGTTTGGTGTTTTGTGTGGTTTTATGGTGGTTTCACCCTGCATGAAATGGTATGAAGCTGTATTTGAATTTGGTGGCCTTGCACCCTGCTTGAAATGGAATGAAACTGCACTTGAATGTGGCGGCCTTGCATCCTGCTTGAAGTGCTATGAAACTGCACTGAATTTGGTGGCCTTGCACCCTGCTGAAAGTGGTATGAAACTGCAGTTGAATTCAGTGGTCTTGCACCCTGCTTGAAGTGGTTGGAAACTGCACTTGAATTCGGTGGCCTTGCACCCTGCTTGAAATGGAATTTCAAGGAATAGCCATGAGTCAACTGCCAGCCCACCAGCCGTGAGTGAGCTGCCAGAAGATCAGGCTTGAGGGACTGAGCTGCCACCCCAAGAACCCATACCAGCTCTCCAGAAAGCCCCCCCACTGGCCACCAATATTGGAATTGGTGGAGAGGTGGAGTATTACGTCGGGGGACCAGCGCTCCCGTGTGAACATGGGACCCAACGGGTCCCACTTAGTCTAGTATATCTATATACTTATAACTTTGATCTTGGATGTGTGTGTGTTTGTGCATTTGTTTGTGTATAGTCACATCTTCTCGAAAAAACAGCGCGCTAATGGTAAAATGTTTACATATACCGGTCGAGATTTTTCCCGTAGAGTCCGAAATCGCCTTATCCTAAAATTTCATGCTTTATTTCTCTTATTACAGAAAATGTTCAAAAATATGACAAAACTTTGAAATATAAACGACTGTCTTTCGCTGATGATGTCACAATGGATCTGCGTGCAGTCTTCCTCTCGCTGGGAGTGACGTCACACCACTCTCCCTTCCTCCTCTCCCCTGCCCTTCTCATCTCCCCCTCTCCTCCTCTCCCCCTCCTCTCCCCCTCCTCCCCCCTCCTCCCCCCTCCTCCCCCCTCCTCCCCCTCCTCTCCCCTCCCCTTCCTCTCCCCTCCCCTTCCTCTCCCCTCTCCCCCTCCTCCCCCCCCTCTCTCTCCCCTCCTCTCTCCCCCCATCCCTCTCTCTGCCATCTCTCTCTACCCTCCTCCCCTCTCTAGACGCGCCTGCAAGTTGGGGGCTATGCGTGAGTGGATAGGGTGGGGATGGGGTAAAAGGAGCAAATGAATAATATTAATATAATATCAAGGGGGGTGGTTAGTGTGTGGGGGGGGGGGGGGTAGTTAGTGTATGTGTGGTGCCGCAGGTAAAACTGCAAGTAATTATACTAATGTTAATAGTAAACTAATATGCAACTATCCTTATTTATGCCTTCAAGTGTACCTATGTCCATCTATATAATCTATCCAATTATGTATATATGAGCAATAAAATCGTACAGCAAGTAGTGAACCACATTCGATCCTGACCATGGGTGCTTTCTATATGGAGTTTGCATGTACTAGTTATGATTGTACGGGTTTCTACCGGGTACTTTAAGTCCCTTCCACATCCCAAAGACTTGCTTGTATGTAGGTTTAGGTTTATTATTGTCACATGTATAGTAAAAACCTTTGTTTTCCATGCGATCCAATTCATACCGTCAATAAATACAATCCAGCCAAACTCAAGTACAATTAGTCGATTAAAGAGAAAGATAGAGTGGAGAATGTAGTTCTCAGCATTGTAGAGCAACAGATCCAGATACATGGCAGACAAGAATGTTGGACAAACTCAGCGGGTGAGGCAGCATATATGGAGAGAAGGAATTGGCGACGTTTCAGGTCGAGACCCTTCTTCGGACTTCCTTCGCTCCATAGATGCTGCCGGACCCGCTGAGTTTCTCCAGCACTTTTGTCTACGAAAGATCTGTATAGGCAGGTTGCCCCGCAGGGTACTAATTCATTACTGCTCCCTTGGCCCTTCAGTCTGAACACTCACAAATATGTAAGCCACTGTACTTTAAAAAAAGGCTGCACTCTGAAGCGCCAGGAACTTGACATGAATCTTTTCCCTCTGTGTTGTTGCCACTGATTGCTGAGAATCTTGCCAACTACTGCCATTGAACTTGATACCATAGAGAAATTTCTTGCAGGGAAGAGCTGTGCAGCTATTCTTTCTATCCAGAGATGCTGCCTGTCCGGCTGAGTTACTCCAGCATTTTGTGTCTCTCTTCAAGGCAAGTAAGGAGAAAGGGGACAACATTTTCTCTCATCCAACAGAAGGTGATGAGAAGGTCTGATAGCTCTGTGTGGTCTGTCTTGACATGGAGAAATTGCTGACAGTACCCAAGCAATGGGTTATGTATCAGTTCTGAGTGTCTATATCACTGACCTTAGCCTGCTCATCACTAGAAATTTTTATGTAACCTCTTCACACTGAACCAGAGGGCATCTGATTGAAACATATAAGATTATTAAGCGTTTGGACACGCTAGAGGCAGGATACATGTTCCCGATGTTGGGGGAGTCCAGAACCAGGGGCCACAGTTTAAGAATAAGAGGTAAGCCATTTAGAACAGAGATGAGGAAATACTTTTTCACACAGTGAGTTGTGAGTCTGTGGAATTCTATGCCTCGGAGGGTGCTGGAGGCCGATTCTCTGGATACTTTCAAGAGAGAATTAGATAGGGCCCTTAAAGATAGCGGAGTCAGGGGATATGGGGAGAAGGCAGGAACGGGGTACTGATTGGGGATAATCAGCCATGATCACATTGAATGGCGGTGCTGGCTCGAAGGGCCAAATGGCCTACTCCTGCACCTATTGTCTATTGTCTATTGTCAAAGCATTGCTGGATCTACACCAGGTTCCCTGCACAGCCTGGAGCAGCAGTCAGGAGGGCAGAAGTTCCCACCAAAACGTTCTCCTCCTCTCTCTGACGAGAGTTTTGCAGCATCCTCTCTCGCTGCTCCCCCTCTGTGATTCCTACTTTACATTCTCTTTGCACGCTTCCATATCTCTAGTCTCCCTCTCCCCTGACTCTCAGTCTGAAGAAAGTAGTGACAAAGACAAAGTTGAAAGGAGACAAACGGGTGTGATAAAACGAAAGAAGAGGAGGGGTTCAAATAAAAGCTGGAGGGAGGGAAATGGATGGAAAGAGACAGGGGAGAGGATACGATACAATAGAATATTTATCGCAGGAGAGAAATTGATTTGCCAACAGTCAAAAAACACGTAACACATGAACCTTGAAATTAAAGTGACGAGTGCAAAAGATTGAGGGATGTGCAAAGATTACAGTGCAAAGATGACAGTGCAAAGATGGAGTCAGTCTCAGTCTACCCCATGACAGAAGGGGGAGGAGTTGTACAATTTGATAGCCACAGGGAAGAAGGATCTCCTGTGGCGTTCTGTGCTGCATCTTGGTGGAACCAGTCTGTTGCTGAAGGTGCTCCTCAGGTTGACCAGTTGATCAATGAGGAAAGAGTGGGGTTAATAGGAGAATGGTTTACTTGGAGTACGGGGGGGGTGTAAGGTGGAGGAGAAAGGAACAGGGGTGGTGTGAGAAATGTATGCAAGGGGTGGGGGGTGGGGCTGGTGCCGTGAGGGTTCTTTTTAATGTGAAAAGCTCCTCTGGATTAGTTTAGTTTCAGAGATACAGCGCAGAAACAGGCCCCAGGCCCCTCGGCCCCCGCCAACCAGCACAGTAACGCTATCCTACACACAATAGGGACAATTTTACATCTATACCAAGCCAGTTAACCTACAAACCTGTACGTCTTTGGAGTGTGGAAGGAAACCGAAGATCTCGGAGGAAATCCACGCAGGTCACGGGGAGAACGTGCAAACTCCGTAGAGACAGCACCCGTACTCAGGATCGAACCCGGGTCTCCGGCGCTGTAAGGCAGCAACTCTACCGCTGCACCACCGTGCTGCCCTCTACTCTCCTATAACTTTAAAAAGATTTGGCATGTCACAGAATACTGAAACAAATGTCATGATTGTTTGCATCATGGCCTAATCGGGCAATTCCAATGCATTGGGATACAAGAGGTGGCACAGAGTGGTGACCAGTCCGCCAGCACTGCCCTCCCTACCATTGGAAGCACCTATATGAGATGCTGTCTAAAGAAGACAGCAACCGTTATCCTCGCTGTCCAAGTAAGGCCCTCTTCTCTCTGCTACCTTCGGGCAGGAGGTGCAGGAGCCTGAAGTTACATGACTTCGCCACATCTATGAGGATCTAGAACTGACTGGCGCAACCCTAATCCTACCTCAGCAGTGGGATACTGGGGACCAGCTCATGCCTCAGAAGCTGCATGGACCTTTGGCCTTTATAACAAGAGGAATCGAATATAGGAGCAAAGAGGTCCTTCTGCAATTGTACAGAGCCCTAGTGAGACCACACCTGGAGTATTATGTGCAGTTTTGGTCCTCTAATTTGAGGAAGGACATTCTTGCTATTGAGGGAGTGCAGCGTAGGTTTACAAGGTTAAATCCCGGGATGGCGGGACTGTCGTATGCTGAGAGAATGGAGCAGCTGGGCTTGTACACTCTGGAGTTTAGAAGGATGAGAGGTGATCTCATTGAAACATATAAGATTGTTAAGGGCTTGGACACGCTAGAGGCAGGAAACATGTTCCCGATGTTGGGGGAGCCCAGAACCAGGGGCCACAGTTTAAGAATAAGGAGTAAGCCATTTAGAACGGAGACGAGGAAACACTTTTTCTCACAGAGAGTGGTGAGTCTGTGGAATTCTCTGCCTGTGGAGGCAGGTTCTCTGGATGCTTTCAAGAGAGAGCTAGATAGGGCTCTTAAAAATAGCGGAGTCAGGGGAGAAGGCAGGAACGGGGTACTGATTGAGGATGATCAGCCATGAACACATTGAATGGCTGTGCTGGGTCAAAGGGCCAAATGGCCTATTCCTGCACCTATTGTCTATTGTCTATTGTCTATTCTGGTGCAAAAGACTAGCATGGAAGTGGGCCCGAATGAGTATTGTCCAGTGGATTGGATCTTGAGCAGGATGATACCAGTAGTGAGAGGAGAGATTGAGCTTGTAAACATGGTGTCAAGACAACCACCTCTCCTTCAGTCAGCAACACAAAGGAGCTAGTCATTGATCTCAGGAAGCATGGTGGAGTGCAGTCTACATCAATGCTGCTGAAGTGGAGATGGTCAAGAATTTAAAGTTCTATAAGTGCAAATATCACCAACTATTTTATGTGGTCCAATCACATTGATGCCATGATCAAGAAAGCAAATCAATGTCTCTACTTCCTCGTAAGAGTAATGTACGACCCAACCTAGAAGGACCTGGATCTGAAAAGTTAATTGTTTCCCTCCTGACAGCTGCTGCTTGAGCCATAGAGTCCTAGAGGTATAGAGTGATAGTCATAGAGTGATACAGTGTAGAAACAGGCCCTTCAGTCCAACTTGCCCACACCGGCCAACATGTCCCAGCTACACTAGTCCCACTTGCCCACGTTTGGTCCATATTCCTCCAAACCTGTCCATGTACCTGTCTAACTGCCTCTTAAATGTTGGGATAGTCCCAGCCTCAACTACCTCCTCTGGCAGCTTGTTCCATACACCCACCACCCTTTGTGTGAAAAGGTTACCCCTCAGATTCCTATTAAATCTTTTCCCCTTCACCTTTAACCGATGTCTGGTCCTCACCTACTGAGCCAATGATTGTTTCCAGCATTATCTGTTTTTTTATTTCAGATTTACAGCATCTGCTCTTATTTTGGTATTTTTAATGCTGAATTTACATTTTTTTTAGATTACAGGAACTTAAAACTAGAATGTCCATATACTGATAAATAAGACTTTTCGCATATTGTAACCCCTCGCTTCAGTAATACCATAAATTTGCTCAGTAATTCTCACAGCAAGAAAGAGAAAATAAATGTAGTGGGAGCCACAATATACAATCTAAAATAAAATGAACGTATATTTCTTGAAGGTAGGAAGGTGTAATTACTACTAATTCTTAGAATGAATATTGAGTTCATTTAAAGGGCAAAATGTAGATGAGAATCATGGTTTACTCTGATTGGGAGGTCGGTATAGAGTTATAAATATTACAGAACAATATATTATTGTAAGAGAAGTTAGGAACAAAGCCTTTTTCATGTTGTTTTGCAACTGCAAAAAATGAGACCCAAGCACAGGACATCTATATTACTAAAAGTCTCATCTTGACCACTTCCTGTTGCACTGTATATTGATTTTAGAAAAAACGCGGTCACCTATGGCTGTGATTTTTGGCCATCTTACTCAGAGTTCCCCTCCACCGGTCAGGACAAGAGGATTTTTCCCATCGATAAAAAATAAAAGACATAATTTGGTTAAAAAATGTTGAGATTCTCTCTCCTGAAGGCCACGCCCCTTCTGGAGGAACTATAAAACCCGAAAGTGTTGGGTGCCTCAGTCAGTCTCTGCAAGATGGGGGAGCGACAGGGTCACATCTCTCAGTGTGAGCTGTGAATAACACTGAACACATGTCTTCTAAACTGTGACTGCCCTTAAATTGGTTTGAAAATGCAAAAGTGTTTTTTGGTTTGTAAATGCAAAAGTTGCCTTTGGTTTGAGAATGCTAAAGTTGCCTTTCCTAATTGAAAGGTTGGTTTGAGAATGCTAAAGTTGCCTTGCCTAATAGAAAAGTTGGTTTGAGAATGCCAAAGTTGCTTTACCTAATTGAAAAATTGGGTTGAGAATGCCTTGCCTAATTGAAAAGTAGGGTTGAGAATGCCTTGCCTAATTGAAAAGTAGGGTTGAGAATGCCTTGCCTAATTGAAAAGTTGGTTTGAGAATGCCTTGACAAATTGAAAAATTGATTTGAGAATGCTAAAGTTGCCTTGCCTAATTGAAAGGTTGGTTTGAGAATGCTAAAGTTGCCTTGCCTAATTGAAAAGTTGGTTTGAGAATGCTAAAGTTGCCTTGCCTAATTGAAAAGTTGGTTTGAAAAAGCTACAGTTGCCTTGCCTAATTGAAAAGTTGGTTTGAGAATGCTAAAGTTGCCTTGCCTAATTGAAAAGTTGGTTTGAGAATGCAAAAGTAGCCTTCCCGTGTATATAATTAAAAGTCTAATCTTGCCCACTTCCTGTTTGCGCTCTAGATTGATTTTAGGAAAAACGCTTCCACGTACGGCTGTGATTTTTGGCCATCTTACTCAGAATCCCCCTCTGCTCATCAGGTGCCGAGGACTTTTCCCATCAATGAAAAATAAAAGAGTTATTAGTGTTTAAAAAATGTTGAGGTTCTCTCTCCAGTCATGAAGGCCACGCCCCTTCTGGTGGGAGGGACTATAAAACCTGGAAGTGTGGGCGTGGCTCAGTCTCTGCAAGATGGGGGAGGGAGAGGTCATGACTCTCTGTCTTTAGTGGCCTTGCGCCCTGCTTGAAATGGTATGAAACTGCATTTGAATTTGGTGGCCTTGCACCCTGCTTGAAATGGTGGGAAACTGCACTTGAATTTGGTGGCCTTGCACCCTGCTTGAAGTGGCATTTCAAGGAATAGCCGTGAGTCAACTGCCATCCCACCAGCCTTGAGTGAGTGAGCTGCCGGCCCAAGAATCCATTCGGCCCACAATGTCCATACTAGCCCTCTGGAAACCAGTCCCTTTAGCACACAACACCCATACTAGTGCAGAACCACACCCCCCCCACTGGCCACCAATATAGGAATTGGTGGAGGGGTGGAATATTTTGTTGGGGGACCAGCCCTCCTGTGTGATGCTGGGACCCAACAGGTCCCACTTAGTCTAGTATTTTCTATATTTAGACCTAACTTTGGTTTCCACAGTCGTGTAACACTGCTTTCAGCTTATTTTTGATGCTCTGCTGCAATATTGAGTCTTGGAAGACTATGCTTATTTGGCAGTCAAACATTACCTGCATTTCCTCTCAAAAGTGTGGGGAAATGCATTTGAAGTTATTGAAGTTGATTTTTTTCCTCCAGAAAACTGTTCCAAAAGGGTGTTCTGTGAATTTGAATTCAAATATTTGACAACACAGAAATCTCAGTGTGGAAATGAGATAAAGAATCGAAATCACAAGTTGGGAAAAGTGGATTAGATTTGTGAACAAAAAGGGCCTGTCCCAACAGCATGCGATTGCATGCGTCTAGCGTGACCAAACGTGGTGGCTTGAGGCGTACGGCCTCGCGGGGCCGGTCCCACTTCCAACCGCGGAGCCGTCTGGAGTTGTGCGGGGCTGGTCCCGACATCATACTCACCAATCAGCTGGGCAGGAGGCAGGCTGACTGAATTTGGACGTCGGGCCAATGGGTCCCAGCATCACACGGGAGGGCTGGTCCCCCAACGCAATATTCCATCTCTCCACCAATTCCAATATTGGTGGCCAGTGGGGGGGAGGGTTCTGGTGTGCTAGTATGGGTGTTGTAGGCTGAAGGGACTGGTTTCCAGAGGGCTGGTATGGACATTGTGGGCCGAAAGGATTCTTGGGCTGGCGGCTCAGTCACTCAAGCCTGGTGTGCTGGCAACTCACTCACTCAAGGCTGGGGGGCTGGCAGTTGACTCACGGCTATTCCTTGAAATGCCACTTCAAGCAGGGTGCAAGGCCACCAAATTCAAGTGCAGTGTCATACCACTTCAAGCAGGGTGCAGGTCACCAAATTTGAGTGCAGTTTCCTACCATTTCAAGCAGGGTGCAAGGCCATCAAATTCAAATGCAGTTTCATATCATTTCAAGCAGGGTGCAAGGCCACTAAAGACAGAGAGTCATGATCTCTCCCTCCCCCTTCTTGCAGAGACTGAGCCATGCCCACACTTCCAGGTTTTATAGTCCCTCCCACCAGAAGGGGCATGGCCTTCATGGCGTGATTGACAGGAGAGAGAAGGCAACTTTAAGCAAGGCAACTTTAGCATTCTCAAACCAACTTTTCAATTAGGCAAGGCAACTTTAGCATTCTCAAACCAACTTTTCAATTAGGCAAGGCAACTATAGCATTCTCAAACCAACTTTTCAATTGCGCAAGGCATTCTCAAACCAACTTTCCAATTAGGCAAGGCAACTTTAGCATTCTCAAACCAACTTTTCAATTAGGCAAGGCAACTTTAGCATTCTCAAACCAACTTTTCAATTAGGCAAGGCAACTTTAGCATTCTCAAACCAACTTTTCAATTAGGCAAGGCAACTTTGGCATTCTCAAACCAACTTTTCAATTAGGCAAGGCAACTTTAGCATTCTCAAATCAACTTTTCAATTAGGCAAGGCAACTTTAGCATTCTCAAACCAAAGGCAACTTTTGCATTTACAAACCAACAAACACTTTTAGCAAGCATTTTCAAACCAAAAAACACTTTTAGCAAGCTTTTTCAAACCAAATTAAGGGCACTCACTCACAATTTAGTGGACATGTGTTCAGTGTTATTCACAGCTTAGACTGAGAGACGTGATCCTCTCGCTCCCCCATCTTGCAGTGACTGACTGAGGCACTCAATACTTCCGGGTTTTATGGGCGCTCCGGAAGGGGCGTGGCCTTCAGGAGAGAGAACCTCAACATTTTTTAAACATTGATAAGTCTTTTATTTTTCATCGATGGGAAAATCCTCTTGTCCTGACCAGTGGAGGGGGGTTCTGAGTAAGATGGCCAAAAATCACTGCCGTAAGTGGCAGCGATTTTTCTAAAATCAATTTACAGTGCACCAGGAAGTGGTCAAGATTAGACTTTTAGTAATATAGATATCTTTCACACTGGACGTTTTGCTTTCTAAGTATAAAAATCAACCCCACAGCCTGCGATCCACATTTAACCAAATGTAAGATTGTCCTTCAAGGTTTGGTACAGATTTCTTTGGTCTCTGTCTTTGGAACAAATATTTTCTAAGTGAGGTACCTTCAATTTCACACAAAGGGTGGTGGATGTATGGAACGAGCTGCTGGAAGAGGTAGTTGAGGCAGGGACTATCGCAATGTTTAAGAAACATTTAGACAGATGAATGGACAGGACAGGTTTAGTGGAATATGGATCGAATGCAGGCAGGTGGGACTATAGATGGGACATGATGGCCGGTGTAGTTTCCACACTGTAAGACAATATGACTATAATTAATTAGGAAGATCTTTAAGTCTTCCATTGGATTTTAGACATCTAAGCAAAGGAAAACCTATGACCAAGATGTTGGTCTTCCGTGGAGAATTAAATAAACTTGTTTGTGAATATTCTAAAACCAGTATAAGAAGTTTAAAGATTGTTAAATATTTATTACGTAAACACGATGAAGGAATGGAGGAAGAGAAAAATCTCAAAGAAAAAATGTAACAGGAGGGAGGAAGTGGGTAAGGAATGATGGTGGAGAGGAAAAGGTGATTATGGCACAAACGGCAGGAGAATAAATGAACGGGAGAAGGCAAGAAAGAACTAGGAAGTACGAAAAAAGTTGAGGTATGCTTTGTAAGGATGAGAAAAGAGGTGAGTGGACAGATATTTAAAAACGGAACGACATGTGAGGTGGGAGAATCAGAAGAGGGGAAGAGAAGGAGGGGGTAAGTGAAGATAGGGAGGGGTGAAGGGGGGGAGAGGGGGGAAGTGAAGGGTGGGTAAGGGGAGGGGCAGTAGGTGAAGGGGAGAGAGGGGGGCTATGGGGAGAGAGATGGGGGGGGGCTAAGGAGAGGGAGGGGGAGGGAGGGCAACGGAGAGGGAGGGTGGGGTGCTAAGGAGATAGAGAGAGGGAGGAGAGTGGAGGGGGACGTGGAGGGCTGGCTAAGGGGAGAGAGAGGGTGGGAGAGAGGGCGAAGGGGATGGGGGAGAGATGGGGTAGAGAGAGAGGGGGAGAGAGAAGGGGGAGAGAGAGGGAGCTCAGGGGATAGAGGAGGGGAGAGAGAGGGGGAGAAATGGGGGGATGGGGTTGAGGGAGGGGGCTAAGGGGATAGAGAGATGGGGGAGAGAGAGCGGGATAGGGGGTAGAGAGAGGGGGTGAGATAGGAGGGAGAGAGGGGGGGATAGAGGGAGGGGAGGGAGGGGGAGAAGAGGGGGAGAAGGGGGGGGGGAGAGAGGGGGGAAAGCGAGGGGGAGGGGGGGGAGCGATGGGGAGAGGGGCCCACGGAGCCACAGTGAGCAAATCCTGCCTGCCTGCCGGATGCTACCAGCGCCTCCTGTATCTATTACCCTTCCCCCGCCCGCACACACTCCTCTCACTGCCCATCTTCACCCCTCCCCAGCCTCCCCTCCATACCATTGCACCCACAGCCTGTGGCTCTCCCCCTCTCCTCCACTCTCACTCTGTGTCTTCCAGAGGTTCGCCAACTTTCTCACTCCCAAATAAGGGACAAAAGTTTAAAATACGGGACAAATTCCTGATGGCATTTCATTGACCGACTCGGCCGTGGCAGGGTGAATGATGAGTTGGCCCGGGTGCTGGACTACATACAAAGCCCAGCCGGCGGGCCAGCTGAGGAGTTTTGGCCCGTGACGGGTGACGTCGAGCGCAAAGTCCGGCGCCCCATCCAACTCATGAACTGATGATCGGCCATGAGAAGGAGGGGTGGTGGTGTCGGCGGTAAGCGAAGGTCCGAAGGTCGGACAGCTGGCTGGGCTGCCGACCGACGGGGCCACGGGCGAGGCGCTGCTGCTGCTGCTGCACTCCATGGGCTGCACTACGTCGAGACGGGTGAGGCGGGGCCGGACGCGGCGCTCCGACCCGACAGCCCCCTCGACCCGAGTAGTAGCAGTCAAATATGGGACAAGGGGCGGTCCCGTATGGGACTAACCAATTTAGCCAAAAATATGGGATGTCCTGGCTAATACTTACAAAATTCTTAAGGGGTTGGACAGGCTAGATGCAGGAAGATTGCTCCCGATGTTGGGGAAGTCCAGGACAAGGGGTCACAGCTTAAGAATAAGGGGGAAATCCTTTAAAACCGAGATGAGAAGAACTTTTTTCACACAGAGAGTGGTGAATCTCTGGAACTCCCTGCCACAGAGGGTAGTCGAGGCCAGTTCATTGGCTATATTTAAGAGGGAGTTAGATGTGGCCCTTGTGGCTAAGGGGATCAGAGGGTATGGAGAGAAGGCTGGTACGGGATACTGAGTTGGATGATCAGCCATGATCATATTGAATGGCGGTGCAGGCTCGAAGGGCCGAATGGCCTACTCCTGCACCTAATTTCTATGTTTCTATGTTTCTATGTTTCTATACGGGATAGTTGGCAACCCTACGCTCTCCTCTCGACACTTTCTCTACTTGGCCTTGCCTCCTCCTCAGAACCCCCACCCTCTTGTCCTGTTTTGTACTCTCTTTCCACCTTCCTCACCGCACCCTCCCTGCTGTCTAACTCCAGGTAAATAGGCAGTGAGTTATTTTATTCTGGAAGTGCATATGGTCTGGTGTTAAAATGCAGGCCGGTTATGATGTCTCCCCAATATCTTACTTGATGAGTCTGAAGAAGGCCCGAAACGTCATCATTCCTTCTCTCCAGAGATGCTGCCTGTCCGCTGAGTTACTCCAGCTTTTTGTGTCTGTCTTCCATGTGAACCAGTATTTGTAAAATGACCACAAGGTTGCAGAGAGCAAAAGATCAACATTTTCACAAAAAGTGAATGGAAACTGAAAACAGGGTCAAAAGAAATCCTTCACTTTAAATGTAATCTAAACACTTTGGCAACATGCTGCAAATGTATATGTAGGAAGGAACTGCAGATGCCGGTTTAAACCGAAGATAGACACAAAAACTGGAGTAACTCAGCGGGACAGGCAGCATCTCTGGAGAGAAGGAATAGGTGACGTTTCAGGTTGACACCCTTTCAGTTTTGTTTATTTTAGTTTAGAGATACAGCGTGGAAACAGGGCCTTTGGCCCACCGAGTCTGCGCCGACCAGTGATCCCCGCACATTAACACTACCCTACAGGCACTAGGGCCAATTTTTACATTTACCAAGCCAATTAACCTACAGACCTGTACGTCTTTGGAGTGTGGGAGGAAACCGAAGATCTCGGAGAAAACCCACGCAGGTCACGGGGAGAACGTACTAACTCCGTACAGACAGCATCCGTAGTCGGGATCGAACCCATGTCTCCGGCGCTGCATTTGCTGTAAGGCAGCAACTCTACCGCTGCGCCATCAGACTTTTCAGCAAACTTATCTATATATTTAAAAAAAGTTATGAAATATTAAAATTAATTTACCTCCACCTTGGTGAAGTTTGTTAGTGAAAAGGGAAATATTCTTCTTGCTTTTGGCAAGCAATATTTAGAGTATTACAGCGTAGAAACAGGTCCTTCGGCCCAACTTGCCCACACTGGCCAACGTCCCATCTACACCAATCCCACCTGCCTGCATTTGGTCCATATCCCTCTAAACCTGTCCTTTCCATGTACCTGTCTAAATGTTTCTTAAACGTTGCAATAGTCCCAGCCTCAACTACCTCCTACGGCAGCTCATTCCATACATCCACCACCCTTTGTGTGAAAAAGTTACCCCTCAGGTTCCTATTAAATCCTTTTAAAATGGACGTTCTGGATGAAAACGATTACCAATGAAAATATGAAAAGAATGTATGACCATTATTAATTTACTTGTGACGTTGCACTGTGTTGCAAGTATTAATGATATGGAAGAATATTTGGAACAATTAATCATTGGAAGACAATTTCATACCAACATATTTCCAGAATATAGTTATTCAGGTAGTGATATAGATTGGTAGCCGAGTTTGCAAATTGATAAAGGTGCTCCTTAGTACAAAATAGATAAATATTTAGCAAATAGTTCACTGATGGTCTATGGCTCTATTCTAGGAAGCTTGGTTACGATTGGGATATTTAAGATGATTTCAGATCGACACAATGCAGGAAGAGGAGGGATAGGGATTACGTGCAGGCAGAGGAGATCAGCTTGGCATCATGTTTGGCACAGACGTTATGGGCAGAAGGGCCTGTTTCTGCATTGTACTGTTTCATGATCTATGTAAAACAGGCAGGTTTTATGCTGATCACACAATGCTTGCCACCCTGGCTTATGAGTTCCAGTTTAGGTACAATGAAAAGCTTTTGTTGCGTGCTGATTGGGGATGATCATCCATGATCACAATGAATGGCGGTGCTAGCTCGAAGGGCTGAATGGCCTCCTCCTGCACCTATTTTCTACTGTCTATTGTCATGATTTAACCAAAAAGGATTTGACTACCTTTCCTCATCTAGCCGGCTCACTCGATTAAGAAAATTCCCCAGATGATGAAAGGTCTATGTTCATAACAGGAGCGCTGGGCTTATGCCGTTTAATGGTTTACGTGCATGGTTAAAATGTAATTTGATAATGTTGTTGAGATTTGATTGCTCATGCAGCATAGTGTGGAGTGGTCAGTGTACTTTCGGCAGGATTCATTATACATTAATGTGTACATTATGAAAGCGTTGAATCGAGGATGTGAAATTTGCCACACTATAAGGCAAAGTGAACAGATGTCATCTTTCAGCATCTCAATTCCATTGATCTGTTTTTAGCACAATCACTTTGTTGACCAAGTTTGTTGCTATAGCAGCCAAGGTTAAATGAGTTTGGTGTATGTTTCTTAGATACCAAATGTTACCTGCTTGCTTTTGTAATGTTTGCTAGTCATTACAAGCTCCTTGTTAGGAAGCAGTAAGCAGAAGGATATTAGCACCTCGACCCTAACATAGTTTGCCACTGATTAAGGCATGCAATAAATATTCCCGGTACTGAGCCTATCTGCCTATTTCAAAAAAGGTACTTAACACTTGGCATGATCATTTATTTTAATTTTCATTTTAAAATAAGATTCCAGGATTAGCTTTGTTGCCCATAGTGCAGATGTAAAAGAATTTCGTGTATCAGTAATTTTTAAACTGTACAGAGTCACAGAGTCATGCGGCATTGAAACAGGGTCTTCTGCTCAACTTGCCCAGACCAACCAAGATGCCCCATCTCATCCCGCCATTTACCTGTGTTTGGCCCATATCCCTCTAAACCTTTCCTATCCATGTACCTGTTCAAATGTCTTTTAAATGTTATTAGAACCATAGAAACATAGAAAATAGGTGCAGGAGTAGGCCATTCGGCCCTTCGAGCCTGCACCGCCATTCAATATGATCATGGCTGATCATCGAACTCAGTATCCTGTACCTGCCTTCTCTCCATAGCCCCTGATCCCTTTAGCCACAAGGGCCACATCTAACTCCCTCTTAAATAT
The DNA here is from genome assembly GCF_010909765.2 of Amblyraja radiata. Taxonomy (NCBI): domain Eukaryota; kingdom Metazoa; phylum Chordata; class Chondrichthyes; order Rajiformes; family Rajidae; genus Amblyraja; species Amblyraja radiata. Next base: position 3,283,150 of record NC_045962.1, read on the forward strand.
AGCCAATGAACTGGCCTCAACTACTTTCTGTGGCAAAGAATTCCACAGGCTCACCACTCATTGTGAATTCTTTTTTTCTCATCTCAGTCCTAAAAGATTTCCCTCTTATCCTTAAACTGTGATCCCTTGTTCTGGACTTCCCCAACATCGGGAACAATCTTCCTGCATCTAGCCTGTCCAACCCCTGAAGAAAGTTTCTATAAGATCCTTGTTGTTGTACCTGCCTCAATTACTTCCTCATACAGTTTGTTCCATTTGACCTTTCGTGCTCTGGGTGAAGAAGTTGCCCCTCAGCATCGCTGGAGAAAGGGACAGGTGACGTTTTGTGTCTGGAGAAGGGACTCGACCCAAAACGTTACCTATTCCATGTCTGCAGAGATGCCGTCTGACCCGCCGAGTTACTCCAGCTTTTTGTGTCTATCTCCCACTTTAACTGGTAAACTTTGATCTTTGAAAATTGATGCCAGCAATTTTTATTTAAAGAGCCCGATCTTTGATCTCGAGAGTAATGAGGTTTGTTTTTCTTCCATGGTGTCCAGTAACTGACCTCTTTTGAGACTTCAACGCATGCCCTTTATTTTTTCTTTCCTCGCTGCACATATAACATATGTGATGCTACTTGTGCTGTGAATTGTACTCATGCAGCACAGAACCAAACCCTTTTGGCCCACCTTGCCCATGCTGGCCATAAGCTCACAGTAGTAGGCCTCCCTCAGTCATGACTGACCATGGGTGATGCATCCTAGTTGTTGGCTGCTTGCTCCAAACCTCGGCTGGAGCAGCGTCGCTTGTGGCTGAAGAGACCAATGCTGGAGTGCCAGTCTCTGTGGCAAAGGTCACATTTGTGTGTGGTCTCTGGTTTGTTGAAGTTGCTGCGCTCCTTACTGCGTGCCCGCTTGTCTGCCGCTGCGTTCAACAGTTTCTCTTCCCCCGTTTTGAGATGTTGGTTCAGGGTACCTCTCCACCTCGTGCGGTCAGCTGCAAGGCTCTCCCAGGACTCCACATCGATGTCCAGCGCCTTCATATCTCTCTTGCAGACATCCTTGTAATGTAGCTGGGGGCGGCCGATGGTTCTCCTCCCAGATGTCAGCTCTCCATAGAGGATGTCTTTTGGAATACGGCCATCGTCTATGCGGTGGACATGACCCAGCCACCGCAGTCTGCGCTGCCTGAGTAGAGTGTACATACTGGGAAGGCCAGCGCGAGACAGGATCTTGGCGTTGGACACACTGTCTTGCCAGGATATGCCCAGGATAAGGCGGATGCTTCTCAGGTGGAAGGTGTTGAGTCTTCTCTCCTGCTTAGCATATGTAGTCCATGTATCACTGCCGTACAGCAGCGTGCTGTTGACACAGGCATTGTAGACTGCTATCTTTGTCTTCACTGTCAGCTTTGGGTTGGTCCACACTCGAGTTGTGAGTGGAGCGAGAGTTGTAACTGCCTTCCCGATCCTCATGTCAATCTCTGTCCAAGGAGAGGTTGTCAGTGATGTTGGAGCCGAGGTACGTGAACCGATGGACTGCATCAAGTTTGTAGTCGTCGATGGTGATGACAGGCGGCACCTCTGTATCCTGCCCTAAGACGTTTGTCTTCTTCAGGCTGATGGTCAGTCCAAAGTCCTTGCATGCCCGATAGAAGCGGTCCATCAGTGACTGTAGTTCCTGCTGGATGTGGGACACAACTGCAGCATCATCGGCAAACAACATGTCTCTGATGAGAGCTTCATGTACTTTTGTCTTTGCCCTGAGGCGGGTGAGGTTGAAGAGCCTGCCATCTGATATAGTACGCAGGTAGATCCCCTCTGTTGCTGTGCCGAAGGCATTTCAGGAGCAGAGCGAAGAATATCCCAAATAGTGTGGGAGCGAGGACGCAGCCTTGTTTGACACCACTGCAGATATCGAAGAATCTTTTCCCTTCGCCAGCTCCAGGAGAAGTGCAGCTGATGCCCCTGTATGTTGCTTTCATTGACCTCACCAAGGCATTCAAACTCATCAGCAGAGATGGCCTATTTAAGGCCCTGCCAAAGATGGCTGCCCACCAAACCTGCAGAGCATGATAGAATCCTTCCACATCAACACGAAGGGGACAGTGCAGTTCAATGACAGCTTCTCGGAACCCTTCGATGTCCGCAGTGGCATCAAACAAGGCTGCGTCCTCGCTACCACACTCTCTGGGCTGACCATGATGTTCATCTATACTAATCCCATGTGCTTGCGTTAGACCCAAATCCCTCTTTACCTTTCCAAACCAAGTACCTATACAAATGCCTTTTGAAGGTTGTAACTAGGGTTGCTAACTTTCTCACTCCCAAATAAGGGACAAAAGGTCAAAATACGGGACAAATTCCCGACGGCAATTCGTTGACCGACTCGGCCGTGACTGGGTGAATGATGAGTTGGCCCGGGTGCTGGACTGCACACAAAGCCCAGCCGGCGGGCCAGCTGAGGAGTTTTGGTCAGCGCGACGTCGCGCGCAAAGTCCGGCGCCCCATCCAACTCATGAACCGATGATCGGCCTTGAGAAGGAGGGGTGGTGATGTCGGCGGTAAGCGAAGGTCTGAAGGTCAGACAGCTGGCCGGGCTGCCGACCGACGGGGCCACGGGCGAGGCGCTGCTACTGCTGCACTCCATGGGCTGCACTACGTCGGGATGGATGAGGCAGGGCTGGACGCGGCGCTCAGACCCGACAGTCCCCTCGACCCGAGTAGTAGCAGTCAAATACGGGACAAGGGCGGTCCCAAATGGGACAAACCAATTTAGCCCAATATACGGGATGTCCCGGCGAATACGGGACAGTTGACAACACTAGTTTGTTCCTGATTAGCACCAGATAATCCTGAGAATTCACCTTTAGGTTTGAATTTGAATTTTGAATTTGATTCCTTTATTGTCATTCAGACCTTTCGGTCTGAACGAAATTACGTTGCCTGCAGTCATACACAGCAACAATAAATAACAAAACATACAATAAACTCAAATCAACATCCTCCACAGTGAGTTCACCAAGCACCTCCTCACTGTGATGGAGGCAAAAGTCTTAGTCTCTGTCTCTTCCCTCCTTAATTTTAGGTAGACAAAAATGCTGGAGAAACTCAGCGGGTGAGGCAGCATCTATGGAGCGAAGGAATAGGTTACGTTTCTGGTCGAGACCCTTCTTCAGACTGATGTGGGGGTGGGAGTGGGGGGGGTAGAAGAAAGGAAGAGGCGGAGACAGGCGGAGGGCTGTGGGAGAGCTGGAAAGGGGATGGGAAGGAGGGAGAAAGCAAGGACTACCTGAAATTGGAGAAGTCAATGTTCACCCAGCAGTTTGGACACTCACTCCCGTAATAAACTACAGCGCATTGTCAACAAAGCAACCAAAATTATCAGCACCCCCGTCCCATCAATAGAATCACTCAATCTCAAACGGTCCGTGTCAAGGGTGAAGAAAATCATTTCTGATCCCTCCCACCCAGCTCACCACATCTTCCACCTGCTGCCCTCAGGGAGGCGCTACAGCTCACTGCCTGCCAAAACATCACGATTCAAAAACAGTTTCTACCCATATGCAATTCGAACTCTGAACACTCTATGATAATATCACAAAGCCACCCCGTGCATGTACTGTATACTGTATGTTGTCTGTGTTTCATGTTATGTTATGTTCTGCTTACTGTGTTCTTCTGTACCACAAACTGTATGTCTGCATGACTGGAATCAGCTTATTGTGTAATCCTGTACTGAACATGAATTCCACCAGCTTGACTGTGTGGTCATTAAATAATCTTGAATCTTGAATACCGCTGGGGTGTAAACTGGCCAAGCAAAATATGAGGTGCTGCTCTTCCAATTTGCGGTGGGCCTCACTCTAGCCATGGAGGAGGCCCAGGACAGAAAGGTCGGATTCAGAATGGGAGGGGGAGTTGAAGTGCTGAGCCACCAGGTGATCAGGTTGGTTAATGCGAACTGAGCGGAGGTGTTGGGCGAAGCGATCGCCAAGCCTACGCTTGGTCTCATCGATGTAGATTCATTTTAATTTTAATGTCTCTTCTCTCACCTTAAACCTGTCTAGTTCTGAACTTCCCTGCCTTTGGAAAAATAGTCTGATTATGAATCCTGTCTACGTCCCTCATAATTTTATAAATGTTGATGTCACCGCTTGGCCTCGTGAGATCAAGTGAGCCTAGAGCCCTCATTCCAGGCACCTTCCGAGTCAAGTCTAGTACAGTCTAGACCCAAAACCTCACCTATCCATGATCTCCAGAGATGCTGCCTGACCCGCTGAGTTACTACAGCATTTTGTGACCTTGCTAGTCAATCTCTTCTAAGTGTGGTCTAACCAATGCAACATAGTGTCTCAAATCTTATACGGTATGACTTGGGTGGGGGAGGGATGGAGAGAGAGGGGGGATGCATGGGTTACTTAAGGATGCATGGAATATTGATTTCTCTAACTTCAAGTAACCTTGCATCCGCCTCTCCCTCTCCCTCCCCCACCCAGGTCTTACCAGATTCAAAGTCGTCTTGCAAAATAGTTTGTAACTCGTTCCCACTTAGCCCACAGCTAACAATGGCCTGTTTCCTTATCATCGTTACTTGTTTGCATATCTTTCATTCATTTGTTCAATATCTCTCTACATCACCGTCTACATCTCTCGTTTCCCTTTCCCCTGACTCACAGTCTGAAGAAGGATCTCATCCCGAAACGTCACCTATTCCTTTTCTCCAGAGATGCTGCCTGACCCACTGAGTTACTCCAGCTTTTTGTGCCTTACTCCTCCACATGCTGTATCCACCACCTTGTTCTTTAAGTCATTCAGCCATGATCACATTGAATGGCGATGCTGGCTCAAAGGGCCGAATGGCCTACTCCTGCACCTTGTCTGTTAAGTAGAACTAAGGAACTGCAGATGCTGGTCTGCACACAAAGGACACTAAGTGCTGGAGTGACTCGGCGGGTCAAGCAGCAACTCTGGAGAACATGGATAGGTGACGTATCGGGTTGGGACTCTTTTTCAGTCTCTCCATCTTGTCACCTTTTTCTTTAACCTGGCTACCTGTCATGTCCCACTCAGCAGGTGATGTTAATGCCATGACAATATCACACCTTAGATTTGCCCTTCCGCCCTTCTATCCATGCTGTAATGCTCTGTGGTAAGAAACTGCACTTTCAGGAAACTCACGTGCTCCAATGGTTCATATTCGCTTCAGTAACTGCTGGATTTATTGTTTAAATATACTTATTTTTTGTCAATCATTAAAGTAGCATGACTTGCTACTTACAAAAATATTGTAACTTTTAATTAGCGGATAGTTGGTGAGAGAATCCCAGTGTAAGTAATTACATAATAATCTGCCAACCATCTGCTTTCACTGTCTTGGCTTTAGAACTGATAGTCATGTGGTCAGTCACACTCCACACACAAGAGCATGTAAATTCACACAATTTTGCTGGTATTTGGTTCTGAAAGTATAATTGTGGCGGCAATCAAATTCTCTTTACAAGTGGAAATGGATAACAAGCAGGGAGGCAAGGAGTGAATGGAACCGTGTGAGATGGGAATCAAGAAGGTTCACGAAAAGAGAGCTGGAAACATCCAACAGAGTTTGTAGAGAAGAAGCATCCAGTTAAAGATTTTACTTCCGAGTCACGTGAGTGACTACGTGAAGAGCCCGCTCAGCACGCATGCGCGGCATTGCGTTCAGCAGTGCAACAGCGGCCACATCGGGAGTCAGGCGCTCCCGCTACAGATTGAAAGAACGGACCGTCAGGTAAGCACCCTGAGGTCGGGTTTCTTTCACAGGAGAGCCTTCTGCTTTGTTTTACAGGCAGAGAACAAAGGCTCTTGAACAAACCTGTCCCCCGCTCGACTCCAACTGAGGAGCGTTCCATCTGGGGGGGGCAGCAACAGGCGGTAGGACCGCTTACCGAGCGCTCCGCCATCCCCGACACCGTGCTGAGGCCAGTCCCGCTGAGCAGCGGACTGGTTGAATAGCCACCAGGAAGAGCATCCAGCCGGTGGTTTCCGACTCGTCGGACGGGGACGTCTCTCCACCCGCACGGGGGTGAGACAGCCGCTTGTGCCGCATAGAGCGGCTCCTGGAGCAGGTGCTCCAACCGAGACGCGCTCCGTGAGGGGCGCTCTCGCAAGGGGAGTTCAGGCACTCCCTCCACAGTGCCTTGTGCACTGGCCATCGAAAATACCTGTCGCTCCGCCATCCCCGACACCGGGCCGAGGCCAGTCCCGCTAGCGCCTGAGCAGCGGACTGGTTGTATAGCCTCCAGGAAGAGCATCCGGCCGGTGGTTTCCGACTCATCGGACGGGGACATCTCACCATCCGTTCAGGGGAGAGCTGCATGGAGCGGCTCCTGGAGCAGGTGCTCCAGCGAGACGCGCTGCGTGAGGGGCAGTCTCGCAGGGGGAGTTCAGGAACTCTCTCCACAGTGCCTTGTGCACTGGCCATCGCTTCCTCCTCACCCGAGGGCAGCTTTGGTGACCAGGACTGGGCTGGTCAGGAAGAGGGGACGCTGGCTGAAGAAGTCGGGAGTATGCAAGGGGTGCAGGACCAGGAAGAGCTGCTGGGTGTGGTGTACCGCTACGTGGCAGCCCCACGTGCAGGAAGGCCATTAGAGCCTAAACTAGCGGCCAGCATTAACCACCTCTCCAACAGGCCCCTACTGGAGCAGGTGGTTAATGAGGCCTTAGAATTGTACACAGCTCCAAAAAATTGTGAATCTCTCAAAGTGCCGGCTGTCAACAGCCAAATCTGGGGGCACGTCGGGACAAATATTCGGAACCAGGAGCTGAAACTGCAGCGGATCCTCAGGCTCCTGACGTCAGCCATCAAATAAGTTGCTCGTTCTGTGGACAATACGGAGATGACCACTAACCAACTCTTGCGCTGTTGTGCAACACGCAGTTCGAGATAAATAACCTCCGTAAAGAAATTATAAGACCTGCTCTAAATCCAAAATTCGCGGGGTTGTGCAAAACCCCAGCCACTGAGCCACACACACTGCTCTTTGGCAAAGACCTCACGAAAAAAGTAAAGGATATGGAAGAGGCCTCTAAAAAACTTTCGGTCTCATGAGGGCAGGCCCCGGGACGAGCAAACCCAAAACAACAATACCCAAGCGGCAGCACCCCATCGCGTCCACCAGTCGACGTCTACCCTATGGGACTGGTGAAAGCTCGGGGTCCGCATATCACCACCTGAAGTCTTTTTTAGACCAAGGCCCAGAGCGGACCCCATGGAAAATGTGCCACCCCCAAACATCACCGCCATGTCAGACAACGCGCAAGACTCTCTGATCTGGGAAGAGACAGAAGAAACACCCATAACCATGGAGGTAGGTGGGTCTGGTTCCTACCAGCATATAGAAAGTAGGGGCGCAATACTAACAGGGGGGAGATTACACCTGTTTAAGGAAGCATGGGAGTCTATCACGAGTGACAAGTATATACTCAATAGCATTAGTGGATACAAAATACAATTTATACTAGAAAAACATTCACTAAAACTAAAAAAGATGGTGGATGTCGCATCATCATTGACTTAACTTCACTAAATATGTTTGTTAAGTATGTACATTTCAAAATGGAAACATTTGTTACTGCCAAACAACTGATTTCCAAAGGATACTTCATGGCAAGCATTGACCTCAAAGATGCTTACTATTCAGTACCCATTCACAAGGATCATCGCAGATACCTGAAATTTACCTGGATGGGGCAGCTATGGCAGTTTAAAGCATTACCCAATGGTTAACGTCAGCCCCAAGATTATTCACCAAGATACTAAAACCAGCCCTGGCAATATTAAGAAGACAAAAACATATGGTCATGGCATATCTTGATGATATCTTAATAGTTGGCAAGACCATGGAATTGGCATATCAGCTGTGTCAGCTACCAAACAGTTGTTCGAAACCTTGGGATTTGTCTTACATCCAGATAAATCTAAGTTGAAGCCATCCACAACCATGGACTACTTGGGCTTCACAATTAACTCAGCCCACATGTCTGTAACTTTGCCAAAAGACAAAACAACTGAATTGGCACAATCATGCAACAATTTAATGGTCAACGAGCGACCAACTATTCGACAAGTAGCAAGAGTAATTGGGGAAATGGTAGCAGCATTTCCGGCTACACAATTTGGACCTTTGCACAAAACTTACAAAGAGCAAAGGTACAGGCACTAAAACGACATGCAGGTCATTATGATCGTATTATCAATTTATCCACCGAAGCAATATCAGAACTACAGTGGTGGGCAGAAAACGTTTGGCATAGCTTCAGCCCTATCATCATCATTAACCCTACTTTAGTTATCCAAACAGATGCCAGTGCTCAAGGCTGGGGAGCGACTAACTCCATATCCAGCACAGGTGGTAGATGGACTAACTTAGAGTCATCATTACTACTTACACTGGGCATTAACTATTTATAGAGATGTTGGGTGCCTTTTATGGTTTAAAAGCATATGCATCCAATATGCATCACTTGCATGTACGGTTACAAATAGACAATACTACGGTGGTGGCCTACATTAACCATATGGGCGGCATAAAATCGATATCATGCAACAAATTGGTCAACACAATTTGGCAATGCTGTGTCGAAAGACATATTTGGCTATCTGCAACTTACCTGCCAGGTAAGCTAAATACAGCGGCAGACACCAGGTCACGCAAATTTAATGACAACACCGAATGGATGTTAAACCCCAAAGTGTTTGCAAAGATTATTAAGCAATATGGCACGCCAGATATCGACTTATTTGCATTAAGGCTAAATCACCAGGTACCTATGTATGTCGCTTGGGAACCAGACCCTGAGGCAGCAGCGGTAGATGCGTTCGCGCTGGATTGGGGAAATTTCTTCTTCTATGCATTTCCTCCCTTCTGCCTCATCAGCCGTGTACTACGCAAAATACAAATAGACTCTGCTTCAGGTATTTTGATAGTGCCCGACTAGCCTACACAGCCATGGTTCCCATTACTCCACGACATCCCTCCGAACATCCACAAGAAAACAGTACTTGTCCAGCATCAAAAAGTGGGAGAAGTACTGCTTGGATACAAGGACCACCTACTCAACCGCTACAGTTACCAACGTACTGGAATTCCTGGCGAACCTTCACCACGATGAAGGACTCAGCTACAGTGCCATCAACACAGCTAGAAGTGCCCTGTCTGTCTATTTAGAACAAGCTCCAGGACAACAGGCCATGGGGTCCCACCCGCTGGTGGTCAAACTAATGAAGGGTATTTACAACTCTAACCCCCCTAGACCAAGGTACACCCACATATGGGATGTCAGTGTGGTCCTGACATACCTCAGGGGATGGCCACCAGCCAGATCCCTCAACCTGGAACAATCTACGCTCAAAACACTCATGTTGATGGCACTTGTATCTGCATAGAGGGTCCAGTCACTACACCTATTGCGACTGGACAACATGATCACAGCTCCAGACCAGATCTCTTTCATTATCCAGGGACTGATCAAACAGAGCAGACCAGGAACACCTAATCCAGTCGTGGAATTCCGGGCTTACCCGCCAGAACCACGGTTATGTGCCATGACCCACCTACTGTCCTACATAGACACAACCAAAAATATTCGAGGGAATGAAAAAGCCTTATGGGTCAGTCATAAAAAACCTTATGGTCGGGTGACGAGCCAAACCGTTTTCGAGATGGCTCAAGCAGGTGCTAAAAGCTGCTGGGTTAAACACTAACATGTACAAATCTCACTCCACCAGGGCAGCATCCACGTCGACGGCCAAAAGAATGGACGTGCCTATAGACCACATCCTGGCTTCAGCAGGATGGTCGGGGGAAAGAACGTTCAGAATTTTTTATAATAAGCCGTTGGCAAAACCTGCTTTATTTGCAAAAAAAAATTTACAGACTGCAAATATTTAATTTAAGCCCAGGGGAGCAATTTAATTTCTTTGTTGTTATTGTTAAAAAATACCGTTGTGTTTTTCTACAAACAGATTCATTGGTTGATTACGATAACACACTTCCTCCCCCAAGGACTTTGGCAGTGAGTGAAGTAATAACTGTTACACGGTTTGAAATCACAGAGCTTTGAAGTCTTCACGTAGTCACTCACGTGGCTCCGAAGTAAAATAGTAAGATTAAACGAGAACTTACCAGTTTGAAGTTTGATCTGTATTTTATGAGGAGTAACGATGAGGGATTACGTGCCCTCCGCTCCCACCCTCAATAATATGGGTCAAACTGATAACTGATGTCTCCTTTTCTTTAGATTAGATTAAATTAGATATAATTTATTGCCACACAGCCAGGCTGGTGGAAATTTGGGTTGTCTGCAGCGATACAATAATAAAGAACACACAACCACAATAAAACTGTAACACAAACATCCACCACAGCATTCATCACTGTGGTGGAAGGCACAAAATTTGGCCAGTCCTCCTCCATTTCCCCCCCGTGGTCAGGACCAGAGTCCAGAGTCAGTCCAGGATCGGCTCTTCCTCACCGGAGACCGCGGCTTTAAGTTGTTGTAGGCCGCAGACCGGCGGTCAAGATTTAAGTCCCCGCCGCAGCCAGAAGCACCGTAGACCGCAGGGCCGGCGGTCGAAGCTCCCCTCCAGGGGTGATGGTAAGTCCATGCCAGCCCCGCGGTAGCAGTCGGCCGCCGGCCGGCAGTGATGGCTTCTTCTTCCCCCGGGTCCCCAACGTGAGATCCCGGGCTGTAGACGCCGCACCAGCTGGAGCTCTGCAGACCGCGACTTCAGGCTGCCGGCTGCCCCGGGCCAGCGAAACGGAGCGCTCCCCTCCAGCGAGCCCCAGCGAGGGCTCACCCGCTCCACATCGAGAGTCCACGCTGCGCCCGCCGCTGAAGCCCCGGGCGCGTCTCCGGGAAAGGCAACGTCGATCCTTGATGTTAGGCCACGGGGAGGCGACCTGGAAAAACTCGCCTCTCCATGGAGGAGGCGACCGAAGCGGTTCCCCCTTACCCCCCCACACCACCCCCCACACAAAACACACAAGAAACATTAAATACAGACTTTAAAACATACTAAAAAAATAAAAAAAAGTTGAAAAACTGACGAGCTGCATGACATGGCTGCTGCTAGAGCAGCGCCCCCTCCGAGAGCCTGTTTTTATGTTTATTTCAATAACTGTGTCTATCTGTGATTCCACACCGCTGCTTTGAAGTATGCCGCGCATGCGTGCTGAGCGGGCTCTTCACGTAATCCCTCATCGTAACTCCTCATAAAATACAGATCAAACTTCAAACTGGTAAGTTCTCGTTTAATCTTACTATTAAGTGGCACGGTGGCACAGGGGTAGAGTTGCTGCTTTACAGTGCCAGAGACCCTGGTTCGATCCTGACCATGGGTGCTCTCTGTATGGAACTGGTCTGTTCTTTAGTTTAGTTTAGTTTAGAGAAACAGGCTATTCGTCCCACCAGGTACGCGCTGACCAGCGATCCCCGCACATTAACACTATCCTACACCCACTAGGGACAATTTTTACATTTCCCAAGCCAATTAATCCACAAACCTGTACCTCTTTGGATTATAGGAGGAAACCGAAAATCTCGAGAAAACCCACGCAGATCACAGGGAGAACGTACAAACTCCCTGTGACCGCCTGGGTTTTTTCCAGGTGCTCCGGTTTCCTCCCCCATTCCAAAGACGTGCATGTTTGTAGGTTAATTGGCTTTGGTAAATTGTTCCTAGTGTGTAGGATAGAACTAGTGTAAGGGTGATTAATGGTCGGCGTGGACTCGGTGGGCCGAAGGGCCTGTTTCTATGCTGAATCTCTAAACTAAAATAAAATAAAATTAACCTGTCCCTTGAACTTGAATGCAGATGATTCTAAATGAGTATTATCAAAGCACTGGATCATAAAGCATTGGATTATGAAAAAGAACAAAAAATGATTGAAATGTTGAAGCTAGCGGAAATAAACATGCTGTGGTCACAAGCTGTGGGCTAGATTTATTCCTTCAGCTTGCCAAACCTATAATGTTTAAGAAGGAACTGCAGATGCTGGAAAATCGAAGGTACACAAAAATGCTGGAGAAACAGCGGGTGCAGCAGCACCTATGGAGCGAAGGAAATAGGCAACGTTTCGGCCCGAAACATTGCCTACTTCCTTCACTCTATAGATGCTGCTGCACCCGCTGAGTTTCTCCAGCATTTTTGCGTGCCAAACCTAAAGCAGCTCACACCAGGTTAGTAAGAAAGAATTGCAGATGCTGGTTTAAATCGAAGGTGGACACAAAATGCTGGCTACTCAGCGGGACAGGCAGCATCTCTGGAGAGAAGGAATGGGCAACGTTTCGGGTCGAGACCCTTCTTCAGACTGATGTCAGGGGAGGGGGTGGGACAAAGATAGAATGTCGTGGGAGACAGTTATGCCCCTGTCCCACTTAGGAAACCTGAACGGAAACCTGAACGGAAACCTCTGGAGACTTTGCGCCCCACCCAAGGTTTCCGTGCGGTTCCCGGAGGTTGCAGGTGGTTGCCGGAGGTTGCAGGTAGTGGAAGCAGGTAGGGAGACTGACAAAAACCTCCGGGAACCGCAAGGAAACCTTGGGTGGGGCGCAAAGTCTCCAGAGGTTTCCGTCCAGGTTTCCTAAGTGGGACAGGGGCATAAGACTAGTGGGAGAACTGGGAAGGGGAAGGGGATAGAGAGAGAAAGCCTCACCCACTGAGTTACTCCAGCATTTTGTGTCTACCTGCACACTAGGTTATTTTGGAAGTGGAATTTTCCATCTTTAAATCTCATGACTCTGCTTGAGACACTTCCACTTGTATCCTAGACAGCATGAATAATCAAAAGCACAAAACTCAGATGGGTAAAATTGTCGCATCTGTGCATCATCGCAGCTGTTATTGTCGACTAGAACTCTGGAGTGTACTTTGGAACCAGCACAGTTTACTGGGAGGATATTAGTCATTGGTGGTTTGTGTGATACCCATCAGCGACGTCATATACACCTCTGTGGTAAGTTCAATCCAAATCATGTTTGCAGAGGGTGACTGACTGGCAGTTGCTGTACTCTCATGGATTCAGTATTCGCCACAGAAACGGTTTGCTTTCCGAAAGCATGCATGTTTCCTTACTGGTTGTGTATCGTGTGATTTAGAGGCAAATACCCATGAAAACAATGAATGCTGCAGTTTGAAAATAAATAGATAGACTTTATGAACATGTTCTATTAAAGGCCAAAAGTTATTTGACATGTGGAAAGATTAAATATTATAATTGATAAAACGGAAGAGAAGAAATAGACAATAGACGCGGGAGTAGGCCATTTGGCCCATCGAGCCAGCACCGCCATTCAATGTGATCATGGCTGATCATCCCCAATTAGTACCCCGTTCCTGCCTTCTCCTCATATCCACTGACTCCACTATTTTTAAGAGCCCTATCTAGCTCTCTCTTGAAAGCATCCAGAGAACCTGCCTCCACCGCCCTCTGAGGCAGAGAATTCCACAGACTCACCACTCTCTGTGAGAAAAAGTGTTTCCTCGTCGCCGTTCTAAATGGTTTACTCCTTATTCTTAAACTGTGGCCCCTGGTTCTGGACGACCCCAACATCGGGAACATGTTTCCAAACCCTTAACAATCTTATATGTTTCAATGAGATATCCTCTCATCCTTCTAAACTGTACGTGTAAGTGTACAAGCCCAGCTGCTCCATTCTCAGCATATGACAGTCCCGCCCATCCCGGGAATTAACCTTGTAAACCTACACTGCACTCCCTCAATAGCAAGAATGTCCTTCCTCAAATTATGGGACCAAAACTGCACACAATACTCCAGGTGTGGTCTGGAATCATGCTTTTTATTTTTTAAAACATTAAGAGTTTATATTGTAAAAGTATTGAACCTTTGTATGTTTTACATCAGTTAAATATAGAAGTGATTTAAATCTAGATACGATATCAAGATATTTCATTCTTGTCCTTTCCTCATTAACTACATCTCTAGAGCAGAAACAAAAGCTGCGTGACAAAATAAATTTAGCAATTTAATCAATTGTGGAATGTAATGTATAATTATCTCACTCCTGGTTGACTTTGTAGCTGGAACTGGCTTTTAATGTTTTCTGAGAATCTTCTGAGGTTATTGGTCCCACCACAAACCAGCTCGGAATGCTTGTCAGCCAATTCTATGGAATCTTTCTCACACTGTAATTCCGTATCCAAAATACTGCACAGTGGCGTAGCGGTGGAGTTACACCTCCAAGGACCTGGGTTCGATCCTGACTACAGGTGCTGTCTGTACGGAGTTTGTACATTCTCCCTGTGACTGTGTGGGTTTTCCCCGGGGGCTCCAGTTTTCTTCCACACTACAAAGATGTATAGGTTTGTTGGTTAATTTGGCTTTGGTAAAAATTGTAAATTGTCCCTAGTGTGTAGGATGGTGCTATTGTACGGGAAATATTCTAAACATTATGGTAGGAATGTGTTGTATTGGAATGGTAAAAAATGTTTCAGTCAAGGGGACTCCACTGTATATTTCTCAGTATGAACATCTATATCTATCTATACTATTACCAAAACTCCCATCTTGACCACTTCTGGTCTGCGTTGTAATTAAATTTGCGCAAAAACGCTACCCTATATCACTCGGATTGTTTTGCCACCTTACTCACTGTTCTCCTCTGCTCCAAGCACACCAAGTTTTGTTCCGATCGGTGAAATATTACAAACGTTATGAAGGTTTAAAAAATCATGAGATCAGCAGATTGGTCTTCTCGCCTGTCAGTCACCATGAAGGTAACGGGGAGAATAAAGCACCGGAGGGTGTGAGTGTGTGTGTGAGTTCAGAGGTCGCGCTCAGTCCAGAGGTCGCGCTCAGTCTAGAGGTCGTACTAAGTCCAGAGTTCGCGCTCAGTCCAGAAATCGGACCTGAGTCCATAAGTCGGACCTGAATCCAAGGCCGCGCTCAGTCCAGAAGTCGGGCGTGAGTAAATTCAAGAGAGTTTTACTGTCGTATGTCCCGGATGTGTGTGTGTGATGGAGGGTGTGTGTGTGTGTGTGTGTGTGTGTGTGAGATGGAGGGTGTGAGTGTGTGTGTGTGAGAGATGGAGGGTGTGGGTGTGTGTGTGTGAGAGATGGAGGGTGTGTGTGTGTGTGTGTTAGAGATGGAGGGTGTGTGTGTGTGAGATGGAGGGTGTGAGTGTGTGTGTGAGATGGAGGTTGTGTGTGTGTGAGATGGAGGGTGTGTGTGTGTGATGGAGGGTGTGAGTGTGTGTGTGTGTGTGTGAGAGATGGAGGGTGTGTGTGTGTGATGGAGGGTGTGAGTGTGTGTGTGAGATGGAGGTTGTGTGTGTGTGTGTGTGTGAGAGATGGAGGGTGTGTGTGTGTGTGAGATGGAGGGCGTGTGTGTGTGTTTGTGTGTGAATGGATTGTGTGTGTGTGTGTGATGGAGGGTGTGAGTGTGTGAGAGATGGGGGGTTTGTGTGTGTGTGAGATGGAGTGTGTGTGTGTGTGAGATGGAGTGTGTGTGTGTGTGAGAGATGGAGGGTGTGTGTGTGTGAGATGGAGTGTGTGTGTGTGTGTGTGTGTGAGATGGAGGGTGTGAGTGTGTGTGTGTGTGTGTGTGTGTGTGTGTGAGAGATGGAGGGTGTGTGTGTGAGAGATGGAGGGTGTGTGTGTGAGATGGAGGGTGTGAGTGTGTGTGAGAGATGGAGGGTGTGTGTGTGTGAGATGGAGTGTGTGTGTGTGTGTGTGTGAGAGATGGAGGGTGTGTGTGTGTGAGATGGAGTGTGTGTGTGTGATATGGACGGTGTGTGTGAGATGGAGGGTGTGTGTGTGTGTGAGATGGAGGGTGTGTGTGTGTGTGTGTGTGTGAGATGGAGGGTGTGTGTGTGATATGGACGGTGTGTGTGAGATGGAGGGTGTGTGTGTGCGATGGAGGGTGTGTGTGTGTGTGTTGTGAGATGGAGGGTGTGTGTGTGTGTGTGTGTGTGTGTGTGAGATGGAGGGTATGAGTGTGTGTGTGAGATGGAGGGTGTGAGTGTGTGTGTGTGATGGAGGGTGTGTGTGTGTGTGTGATGGAGGGTGTGTGTGTGCGATGGAGGGTGTGTGTGTGCGATGGAGGGTGTGTGTGTGCGATGGAGGGTGTGTGTGTGCGATGGAGGGTGTGTGTGTGCGATGGATGAGTCCACCAGCCCTGAGTGACTGAACTGTGAGTCCGCCAGCCATGAGCGACTGAACTGTGAGTCCACCAGCCATGAGTAACTGAAGTGTGAGTCCACCAGCCATGAGTAACTGAACGTGAGTCCACCAGCCGTGCGTGAGTGAACTGTGAGTCCACCAGCCGTGAGTGACTGAACTGTGAGTCCACCAGCTGTGAGTGACTGAACTGTGAGTCCACCAGCCGTGAGTGACTGAACTGTGAGTCCACCAGCCGTGAGTGACTGAACTGTGAGTCCACCAGCCGTGAGTGACTGAACTGTGAGTCCACCAGCCGTGAGTGACTGAACTGTGTCCACCAGCCGTGAGTGAGTGAACTGTGAGTCCACCAGCTGTAAGTGACTGAACTGTGAGTCCACCAGCCATGAGTGACTGAACTGCGAGTCTACCAGCCGTGACTGAACTGTAAGTCCAACAGCCGTGAGTGACTGAATATGAGTCCACCTGCCGTGAGTGACTGAACTGTGAGTCCACCAGCCATGACTGACTGAACTGTGAGTCCACCAGCTGTGAGTGGCTGAACTGTGAGTCCACCAGCTGTGAGTGACTGAACTGTGAGTCCACCAACTGTGAGTGACTGAAATGTGCTTCCACCAGCTGTGAGTGACTGAACTGTGAGTCCACCAGCCGTGAATGTCTGAACTGTGAGTCAAAGAATCCATTCGGCCCACAATGTCCATACTAGCCCTTTGGAAACCAGTCCCTTCGGCCCTCAACACCCATACTAACGCTCCAGACCCCCCCCCCCCCCCCTACTAACCACCAATATTGGAATTGGTGCAGAGGTGGAATATTGCGTTGGGGGACCAGCCTCCCGTGTGAAAATGGGACCCAACGGGTCCAACTCAGTCTAGTTATATATATTTCTAGTAAGTAAGTAAGTTTTATTTATATAGCACGTTTTAAGACAACTCGCATTGATACCAAATTGCTTTACATAAATTAAATAATAAGTTCCATTACAAACCATAGAAAAAAGGTAAAAAAAAAAAGAAT
The DNA here is from genome assembly GCF_010909765.2 of Amblyraja radiata. NCBI lineage: Eukaryota > Metazoa > Chordata > Chondrichthyes > Rajiformes > Rajidae > Amblyraja > Amblyraja radiata. Next base: position 3,300,327 of record NC_045962.1, read on the forward strand.
AAAATGGACACAACACATTATAGAGTTCAACACAAACGTCCCCCCACAGCAGAATCAAAACATTTCCACTGTGGGGAAAGGCACCAGAAAGTTAAGTCCTCTTCCTCTGTGAAACACCCGAGGTCTGGGCCCATTTGTGGCCGTGCAGCCAGTCCGATGATTTTCAGGGCCCTCTTGCCGTGAAGATGGAACTTCGGGGTCGGGTGAAACATTCTGTATGTAGAATATGTACGAGTTGAGAGGAGAGAGTGGAAGGATGAGGATCAGGGGAAATTTAGAGAAATAAGAAGATTGTGGATTTGATGCATAGTCACAGATGGTGGGGAAAATGTTACATGACTTGATGTAACCCCAGACTGGGTTATGAGCTGATCAGATGGTTGGGTGGAGGGAGAGAGGCTCTTGATGAAGGGTTGATTCTGGCCTTGAATAATGAATACATTGAAGGGATCTTGGAGTGTTGGAATGTCTTGAGCATCAGAGCTATGGGTCCGCGAGCTTTGGGGGAAAATTGGATGAAAGGAAGGGTTGAAATTTTTGAGGAAATCTGGGCCTGGGCCAGAACCAGGAGCCTTGCAGTGTCAGGAACAAAGTTGTGGGCTTGAGATGTGTCACTGCATTGTGGCTGTGAGGAAGAGTGGGAGTACCACAGATCAAGGGAAAATAACGAACATCCCACAGGCAAACCAATGCAGCACAGTGTAAGTCAATTTCCAGGAGTGTTATGAGGGATATATGTGGGACAAAATTATCTAACCCACCAATCACCAATAGATAGACACAAAGTGCTGGAGTAACTCAATGGGATGGGCAGCATTTGAGCATTATATATATTTCTGTGGTAGAATATGTACGAGCTGAGAAAAAAGAGTCTGAAGAATATGGATCAGAGGATGTTTAGAGAATGAAGAGGATCGGGCATTTGTTGAAGAAATAGGTGACATTTTGGGTCGAGACCCTTCTTCAGCCTGAAAGTCAGGGGATAGGGCAACTGGAGATATGGAAGGTTACAAAGAGGTGTGAAGATGTGAAATGGACAGATCAGTTTTTCAACTTTTTAAAAAAATTTTTGGTATGTTTTAAAGTCTGTATTTAATGTTTCTTTGTGTGTTTTGTGTGTGGGGGGGTGAGGGGGGAACCGCTTCGGTCGCCTCCTCCACGGAGAGGCGAGTTTTTCCAGGTCGCCTCCCCCGTGGCCTAACATCAAGGATCGACGCGGCCTTTCCCGGAGACGCGCCCGGGGCTTCAGCGGCGGGCGCAGTGTGGACTGTCGGCGTGGAGCGGGTGAGCCCTCGCTGGGGCTCGCTGGAGGGGAGCGCTTCGTTTCGCTGGCCCGGGGCAGCCGGCAGCCTGAAGTCGCAGCCTGAAGTCGCGGTCTGCAGAGCTCCAGCTGGTGCGGCGTCTACAGCCCGGGATCTCACGTTGGGGACTCGGGGGAGAAGAAGCCATCACTGCCGGCCCGCGGCCGACTTCTACCGCGGGTCCGGCATGGACTTACCATCACCCCTGGAGGGGAGCTTCGACCGCCGGCCCTGCAGTCTACGGTGCTTCTGGCTGCGGCGGGGACTTAAATCTTGACCGCCGGTCTGCGACCTACAACAACTTAAAGCCGCGGTCTCCGGTGAGGAAGAGCCAATCCTGGACTGACTCTGGACTCTGGTCCTGTACACGGGGGGGAAATGGAGGAGGACTGGCCAAATTTTGTGCCTTCCACCACAGTGATGAATGCTGTGGTGGATGTTTGTGTTACAGTTTTATTGTGGTTGTGTGTTCTTTATTATTGTATCGCTGCAGACAATCCAAATTTCCACCAGCCTGGCTGTGTGGCAATAAATTATATCTATCTATCTATCAAAGCAGACGATGTTCCTGGAAATGGTTCATTGTTGGTTGAGGGAAGGTGACAACGGGGTAAACACACAGTAGAATTAATCAGGAGGACAGTAAAACTAAAGATAGATACAAAATGCTGGAGTAACTCAGTGAAACTAGTTGGGAAAACAAGGGTGGGGGAGGGACATGGAGAGAGAACGCACAGGTTTGAAAACAGTGAATTGTCTGTCGGTACCTGTAATCTGGGTTGGGTCCGAACCGGGATAACTGGATCCGGAGTTGGAATCCCCGAGGCAGAAGATGGAGGTGCAGGCAAGCACCGTGAAAACATACTTGGCTGTGGTAGTGAAGTCTCCTTGGATGCTAGAAAGCTTCATCCCCGGTAACATTGTTGTGAAGGGAACCATCTGTCAGTTGGTTTAATAGCCTGGTAAACAATGGGATGTTATATCTGGGCACACAAGGAGATTCCTAATACATTGGAGCCGCAGTCTTTGCCACAAAGGTGTTCAAAGCATTCAAAGGAAACCTAATTTTCCCACATGTTGTTTCAATTTTAATTCTTGTACTTTATGGTATTTCAAATATAATTTATTGTTCCCATTTACTGTAGATCTAATAGAGGTACATAAATTAATGAGGGGAATAGATCGGGGTAGATCCACAGAGTCTCTATTCCAGAGTAGGTCAAATCGAGGACCAGAGGACATAGGCTTAAGGTGAAGGGTAAAAGATTTAATAGGAATCTGAGGGGTAACTTTTTCAGGGTGTATGGAACAAGCTGCCAGAGGAGGTAATTAAGGCATGGACTATCCCAACATTTAAGAAACAGTTAGACAGGTACATGGATAGGACAGGTTTGGAGGGAGATGGACCATACATGGGCAGGTGGGACAAGTGTGGGACATATTGTCCGGTGTGGGCACGTTGGGCCAAAGGGCCTGTTTCCACGCTGTATCACTCGATGACTCTAGGACTACTGAATCTGCCGCCATCTTATAATAACAACTGACTCGAAGTTGTAAAATTGATCTGTAGTTTTATTTTGTTGAAATGCACTTTTGAGTCGACCTGCAGCCTAACCCGACTCACTTTCTAACCTGCATGTGTGAAATAAACATAGCCAGCTTTGAGGAATGGGTTTTTATAGCTTACTAAGCTGTGAATGTTGCAATAAAGAACTGCAGGTGCTGGTTAATACACAAAAGAGTAAAAAGTGCTTGAGTAACTCAGCGGTTCAGGCAGCATTTCTGGGGAACATGGATAGGTGATGGTTTGGGTTGGGATCCTCACGCTGTGCAAGAGACTCTGTGCATTTACCCGATCTATTCCCCTCATGATTTTGTACACCTCTATAAGATCACTCCTCAGCCTCCTGTGCTCCAAAGGATAAAGTCCTAATCTGTTCAACCTCTCCCAACAGCTCAGTCCTGGCAACATCCTTATAAATCTCTGCACCTTTTCCAGCCTAACATCATCTTTCCCATAACATGGTGAACAAAACTGAACACAATACTTTAAATGTGGCCTCACCAATGTCTTATACAACTGTAACATGACCTCCCAACTTCTATACTCAATACTCTGACTGATGAAGGCCAATGTACCAAAAGCCTTTTTGACCACTTTATCTACCTGTGACTCCACTTTCAATGAACTATGTACATGCACTCCTAGATCCCTCTGCTTCACAACACTCCCCAAAGCCCTGCCATTCACTGCCTTCATTAGACGTCCAAAAATGCAACACCTCACATTTCTCTGTATTAAATTCCATCTACCATTCCTCAGCCCACCTGGCCAATCGATCAAGATCCTGCTGCAAGTTTTGACAATCACCTTCCACCCACTTTAGCGTCATCTTGCCTTGTATGTTCTCATCCAAATCATTGATATAGATCAGTGATTCCCAACCTGGGGCCATATGGCCATGGCAAATTTCAGGGGGGCCACAGAAAGATTTTAGGATTTAGGGGGCCACCGGCTCAATGAAGAGGACCACAGAGCTACAACCCTGTTGCCTCCTAAATTTCAGTTCTAATAAATTTAAATCTAGGTAGTTGAAATATATTTTTAATGTATGATTATAAATGGTTGTTTTATTGAACCCACAAAATATTTTTGATGTTTGTGGAATAGAATAAAACAGAATATATGTGCAATTAATAGACACTGATCATTTATCAAAAGAGGCAATTATCAAAAAAGCTCATCAGCGCCTCTACTTCCTGAGAAGATTACGGAGAGTCGGTTTGTCAAGGAAGACTCTCTCTAACTTCTACAGGTGCACAGTAGAGAGCATGCTGACCGGTTGCATCGTGGCTTGGTTCGGTAATTTGAGCGCCCTGGAGAGGAAAAGACTACAAAAAGTAGTAAACACTGCCCAGTCCATCATCGGCTCTGACCTTCCTTCCATCGAGGGGATTCATCACAGTCGCTGCCTCAAAAAGGCTGGCAGTATCATCAAAGACCCACACCATCCTGGCCACACACTCATCTCCCTGCTACCTTCAGGTAGAAGGTACAGGAGCCTGAAGACTGCAACAACCAGGTTCAGGAATAGCTACTTCCCCACAGCCATCAGGCTATTAAACCTGGCTCGGACAAAACTCTGATTATTAATAACCACTTTCTGTTATTTGCACTTTATCAGTTTATTTATTCATGTGTGTATATATTTATATCATGGTATATGGACACATTTATCTGTTTTGTAGTAAATGCCTACTATTTTCTGTGTGCTTAAGCAAAGCAAGAATTTCATTGTCCTATACAGGGACACATGACAATAAACTCACTTGAACTTGATCTTGATATTTTTATGGAAGGTATTATAATATTGAAGTACTTTTTTTCCGCTAATAATGTCAGGGGGGGCCACGGAAAAATTAAAAGATCACAAGGGGGCCATGAGCTAAAAAAGGTTGGGAACCACTGATATAGATGACTGACAGCAATGGACCCAGGACTGAACCCTGAGGCACACCACCAGTCACAAACCTCCAGTCTGAGAAGCAACCTTCCACCATCACCCTCTGCTTCCTCACATGAAGCCAATTTTCTATCCATTCAGCTATCTCTCCTTGGATCCCATGCGATCTAACCTTCCACAGCAGCCTACTATGCGGAACCTTGTCGAATGCTTTGCTGAAGTCCATGTACCAAACATCTACAGCTCTGCCCATATCAGCCATTTAGTCACATCTTCAAAAAACTCAACTAGATTCATGAGACACGACCTCCCACATATAAAACCGTGCTGGCTATCCTGCTGAGCCCTTGTCCAATTAGATGTATGTATATCTTATCCCTCAGAATACTCTCTAAATATGTCGTTGTTTCCACAACTTTTTATCTTTAGTTGCTTTCATTACAGAGGATAAAGGAATTGAGGTGGCCACTGTGCTGTAATTGTCAGGATACAAATTTTCACTATTCTGCATGTTAATTTACTGTCAACAGCAAGTGATCTTTTTGCAAATATTCTCACCTCCTTTTCTGGAGGTGTTGAATAATCTCCTGCCTTCTCCTGGCCCTTTGCCAAAGTGACTATTGACATGAGTGGCACTAATGGTGTTTCACACAGGGATGGGGAGAAGAGGTGAATGTGAGGGGTGGGCAAAAATGGAAATTCACCACTAAATTTAATTTTAACCTGACCTGGCATGATAGCCCTATCTATATTTTTATAGGTCTCGTGCGTTATTGACTAGAGATCAGGAATATATGATCTTCCTTCTCTTAAACCTAAGGGCGGTCACGGTGGCGCAGCGATAGATTTTCTGCCTTACAGCGAATGCAGCGCCGGAGACCCGGGTTCAATCGCGACTACGGGTGCTGTCTGTACGGAGTTTGTACGTTCTCCCCGTGACCTGCGTGGGTTTTCTCTGAGATCTTCGATTTCCGCCCACACTCCAAAGCCGCACAGATTTGTAGGTTAATTGGCTTGGTAAATGTAAAAATTACCCCTAGTGGGTATAGGATAATGTTAATGTGCGGGGATCGCTGGTCGGCGCGGACCCGTTGGGCCGAAGGACCCATTACCGCGCTGCATCTCTAAAATCTAAAAAAAAATCTAAAAGTTGTGAAAACCCACGCATCTATAACATCTCTGCAGCTGCAACAGTCAGGTCAATGCAGTCAACCACATAATGTATCTGGACCCTTTAGCTCCATCCCACTGGATAATAAGATTGGGCCAGATATGGATTATGTGGAGAGAATCTTTTGAACTTTTAAGAAGCACTGCTAATCAGTAAGGAGGAATATTGAATGATACATTATTATCAAGTGTGACATGTCACAGTAAGATTCTTTGTTTTGCGTAGCATACATAGAGTATGCAAATAGTCGCCATGTCTGGAAGCATCGCTGGAGGACATTGATGGGAGACAATTTGGGTTGGGAACCTTCTTCCGACTACATCACATTGACCAGGCCTTGGGGCGGGGGGGATTCTCCTACAAACCTGTACGTCTTTGGAGTGTGGGAGGAAACCGAAGATCTCAGAGAAAACCCACGCAGGTCATGGAGCGAATGTGCAAACTTCATACAGACAGCACCCGTAGTCAAGATTGAACTAGGGCCTCTGGCGCTGTAAGGCTGCAACTCCACCACCGCGCCACCGTAACGTTTTAGGGATGCTTAAGAAATGGTAAAGGATTGAAGACTGCTGTTGGATTGTTCATATATGCCTGGTGATAATGCTGTATACTTATAAATATGAAGATCGAGGAAGCATAAAGCAAAAACAATGGAGTGATTTTAAAATAAAACTATTCATAGACTGGGAGAAGCAGACACTTGATCAATCGATTAAAATCTATATAACTAAAAGTCTCATCTTGACCACTTCCTGTCTGCATTGTATATTGATTTTAGAAAAAATGCTACCCTATATCGCTATGATATTTGGCCATCTTAGAAACATAGAAACATAGAAATTAGGTGCAGGAGTAGGCCATTCGGCCCTTCGAGCCTGCACCGCCATTCAATATGATCATGGCTGATCATCCAACTCAGTATCCCGTACCTGCCTTCTCTCCATACCCTCTGATCCCCTTAGCCACAAGGGCCACATCTAACTCCCTCTTAAATATAGCCAATGAACTGGCCTCGACTACCCTCTGTGGCAGGGAGTTCCAGAGATTCACCACTCTCTGTGTGAAAAAAGTTCTTCTCATCTCGGTTTTAAAGGATTTCCCCCTTATCCTTAAGCTGTGACCCCTTGTCCTGGACTTCCCCAACATCGGGAGCAATCTTCCTGCATCTAGCCTGTCCAACCCCTTAAGAATTTTGTAAGTTTCTATAAGATCCCCTCTCAATCTCCTAAATTCTAGAGAGTATAAACCAAGTCTATCCAGTCTTTCTTCATAAGACAGTCCTGACATCCCAGGAATCAGTCTGATGAATCTTACTCACAGTCATCCTCTGCTGAGGCAGCCCTGAGGATTTTTCCGATCGATGAAACATAAAAAGTCTTGAGAACAGCTGATTGGTCCTCTCGCATGTCAATCACTATGATTTTATAGTCCTGCCCTTCCGGGGCGGGCAGGACTATAAAATGCCGGATGCCTGGACGTGAGTCAGTCACTGCGGAAGATCGCGAGGGAGAGGCCACAACTGTGATTCTAAGCTGTGAATCAACTGAACTGTGCGTCTGTAATGTACTTGCAATAAATGATTTGTTAGCCCTTAATGAAAATGAAATGAGTTGTTTGGCCTGCCCTGTGCTTGACACTGCAATGGAAATGAAATGAAAATGCAATGAGCTGTTTGGCCTGCCCTGTGTTTGAAACTGCAGTGACAATGGAAATTAAATGAAAATGCAATGAGCTGTTTGGCCTGTCCTGTGCTTGAAACTGCAGTGACAATGGAAATTAAATGAAAATGTAATGAGCTGTTTGGCCTGCCCTGTGCTTGAAACTGTAGTGGAAATGGAAATGAAATGAAAATGCAATGAGCTGTTTGGCCTGCCCTGCGCTTGAAACTGCAGTGGAAATGGAAATGACATGAAAATGCAATGAGCTGTTTGGCCTGCCCTGTACTTGAAACTGCAATGGAAATGGAAATGAAATGAAAATGGAAATGAAATGAAATGTGTTGTTTGGCCTGCCTGAAACGACTAATTCCGGCCCACAAGGCCCCAATTAGCCGAGAAACCTGTCCCTTTCCCCCAAAATGCCCGAATTAACCCATGAGCAGCATTCTGGCCCAAAAGACTTGTGCCAGGCCAGGGAAAGTCCAGAGTGTGGGAGGAAAACTATCAACAAAATATTTTTTTTTAAAGAGCCCCTTCGGCCCATCAGGCCAGTACTAGCCCAGGAGGAGTCCCTTCGGCACATCTGTAAGTATTCCCCCTGCAAGTATTAAACCTCACCCCAGTATTTTTCTCCCTCCCTTCATTGGCTCCCTGTGAGATCCAGGCCAGGATAGACTTTCCTCCTTCATTGCTGTGCTCTGCAGAAAAAGATGAAAATTGTCTAAAATTGATTCTCCACCCTCTCCCCTTTCTCTCTCACAGAGTCTCTCACCTGTTTAGGGCAGAATTTCTGGCAGTTTCTGAGCTGCCAGCCCACTAGCCCTGAGTGACTGAGCTGCCAGCCCACCAGGCCTGAGTGACTGAGCTGCCAGCCCACCAGGCCTGAGTGACTGAGCTGCCAGCCCACCAGGCTTGAGTGACTGAGCTGCCAGCCCACCAGGCCTGAGTGACTGAGCTGCCAGTCCACCAGGCCTGAGTGACTGAGCTGCCAGCCCACCAGGCTTGAGTGACTGAGCTGCCAGCCCACCAGGCCTGAGTGACTGAGCTGCCAGCCCACCAGGCCTGAGTGACTGAGCTGCCAGCCCACCAGGCCTGAGTGACTGAGCTGCCAGCCCACCAGGCTTGAGTGACTGAGCTGCCAGCCCACCAGGCCTGAGTGACTGAGCTGCCAGCCCACCAGGCCTGAGTGACTGAGCTGCCAGCCCACCAGGCTTGAGTGACTGAGCTGCCAGCCCACCAGGCCTGAGTGACTGAGCTGCCAGCCCACCAGGCCTGAGTGACTGAGCTGCCAGCCCACCAATTCATTCGGCCCACAATGTGCATACTAGTCCTCTGGAAACCAGTCCCTTCGGCCCACAATGCTTATATTAGCACTCCAGAAAGCCCCCGCCCCCCCCCCCCCACTGACCATCAGTATTGGAATTGGTGGACAGGTGGAATATTGCGTTGGGGGACCAGCCCTCCCGTGTGAACATAGGACACAATGGCTCCCACTTAGTCTAGTATTGATTAAAAATTATATAGTAAGGGAAAATGTGGGCTCAGATTGGTGCACTGAGACTATAATGTTGGAGGAACAAATCATGCAAAATAATTTTCACAGACAAAATTTCCAGAAGCAAACTTAAAAAACTTTAATTGATGTTTCAAATGATATACAGTCGGACCATGCGCAAGAATAAATTAGAAAATGAAGTACAGGTTGAGCACTGATTTTCCAGCACCCTCGGTTCCAGAGTCTTTCTGGATTATCCGTTTCTCTGGACCAACAGAGGTCACGTGATAATGAAACGACAATACACCCCTGGCCCGCTAATGACTCCCCTCCTGTGTCTCTAAACCACCACGGAGTGGCAGAAACATCAATAAAACAAATATAAAATGTAAACTGAGCAGACAGACCAATGAGGCAATTGTACTGTGACAGGCAGGATTTACGGTGGGGGAGTGCGCAGTTTGTCCACTTTGAATCTGAGAGAGCTAAAGTGATGTCTCAGTTGCCAAAAGCTCAATCAGCCAACAGCTGGAATAGTGCATTATTTTTGGCCATAAACTCAGGAAAGATAGACACAAAATGCTGGAGTAACTCAGTGGGTCAGGCAGAATCTCTGAAGAGAAGGAATAGGTCATGTATCTGCTATTGGGGAGATATAGTGCAGATTTAATAGAATGGTTAAAAGGTGGGAGGCGGGGCTGCATGATATATATATATTCAGTTGAATTTAATGGACCGATGAATTACACAATCATCTGTTTAAAATGTACTAAATATTTGATAGGGCTGCCACAGGCAAACTATTTCCTCTGCTGAAGAAGTGCAGAATATCGGGGCACAATTTTAAAATTATACTGAACCCTGTGAAGTGGCAGCAAACTAACTCAATGATGTGGGTACAGACACAAAATGCTGGAGTAATTCAGCAGGACTGGCAGCATCTCTGGAGAGAAGGAATGGGGGACGTCGAGACCCTTCTTCAGTCAGACCCGAAACATCATCTATTCCTTTTCTCCAGAGATGCTGTCTGACCCACTGAGTTTTTGTGTCCATCTTCGGTTTAAACCAGCATCTTACTCATGTTAAAATGGGTCAACTATTCACTGCGTGCGAGTCCTGTGTTTCTCCAGCAGAGTGCTAGCAAGTAATCTAATCATAAAAATGCTAGTTTGTGATCTGCTAAGTAGTATGTTGTTATTGATTGCAGCTGTGGATTGTTGTTTAATTGTAATGCAATCAATACTAATTTAGTTTTAAAAAGCCACATCCATCTGGTGCACTTAAGGAAGAATGTAATGGCTCAGATTACATGCTTCATCAATACTGTGTGTGCATATCATACTTTCTTGCCAAAAGTCAATCATTCATGAAGATATTAGTTGCAGACAATGAATCCTGGCCAGACCATTAGAAGAGTGGAGAAATGGCTAATGTCACAGAGCATGTGTACTTCTAATGGGACTCAATGAGCTGACTTGATGGGCCTAATGGCTTAATTCTACTCCTATCACTTATGATGATCATGTGTCCTTCTAATGAGACTCAATAAAAACCTAGTCAGGCAGTGGTTGGTCTCTTTGTGTAATGTACATGTTTTTTTCCCCTCACATTTCTCTTTTATTTCGCCTGTCACTTTAACGACAACAATCAGAGTCCGAGGTAGACAAAAATGCTGGAGAAACTCAGCGGGTGCAGCAGCATCTATGGAACGAAGGAAATAGACAATAGACAATAGGTGCAGGAGTAGGCCATTCGGCCCTTCAAGCCAGCACCGCCATTCAATGTGATCATCTCCAATCAGTACCCCGTTCCTGCCTTTTCCTCATATCCCCTGACTCTGCTATTTTTAAGAGCCCTAACTAGTTCTCTCTTGAAAGCATCCAGAGAACCTGCCTCCACCGCCCTCTGAGGCAGAGAATTCCACACACTCACCACTCTCTGTGTGAAAAAGTGTTTCCTCGTCTCCGTTCTAAATGGCTTACTCCTTATTCTTAAACTGTGGCCCCTGGTTCTGGACTCCCACAACATCGGGAACATGTTTCCTGCCTCTAGCATGTCCAAGCCCTTAACTATCTTATATGTTTCAATGAGATCACCTCTCATCCTTCTAAACTCCAGAGTGTACAAGCCCAGCTGCTCCAACCAAGGGTTTCGACCCGAAACGTTGCCTATTTCCTTCGTTCCATAGATGCTGCTGCACCCGCTGAGTTTCTCCAGCATTTTTGTCTACCTTCGATTTTCCAGCATCTGCAGTTCCTTCTTAAACAATCAGAGTCCTATTTCTTTTTTGTTGCACTGTTTCAAAAGGCGATCAGTGGACTAGCACTAAACTTGATTATAATATAATCCTTCTGTTGGGAACAAAGTCATGGCTGGTCTTTGGATTTTTACAATACGATTGCTCCGTATCAGAATCAGAATGTTCATGATGGTTATTTACCACAAACAACAGGACTGAAGCAGTGCTGCACTCATGCATAAGGGTGTTTCCATTAAGCAGCTTCTAATGCTTTAAGTCAGGTTTAATAGGGCATCAAACATTTTTAATGGAGCATTTAGCTATTTTTAGATTGTAAAAGAAGTTTGAGGCATTAACTGAGCTTTGCCATGAGTTGCAATGGTTTGCTTCTTGTGTGTTTTATCCACATTTGATTTGGCCTACTTTGCGATGCATCATATTGAAAATTTAAAAAAAACTACTGATGCTGGAAATCTGAAATAAAAACAGAGAAATGCTCAGCAGACCAGGCCTCATTGTGAGAAGAAAAAAACAATTTAATGCTTCATGTTGGAGATTCTTCGTCAGCACTGCACAGAGCAGAAGATATTTGTTAAACTGTAGGAATGATGCGCGGGGGGGGGGAGGGGAGAGGGGGGGGAGCCATCTAACGGGGGACCATGAGATAATCTGCAAACAGGTTATCTGGTCAATGAGATCCTATCCCCGAACTCTCTCTCCGCTACATTGACGACTGCATCGGTGCTACCTCCTGCACCCATGCAGAACTCACTGACTTCATCAACTTCACCACTGATTTCCATCCAGCACTCAAATTCACTTGGACCATCTCCGACATCTCCTTACCGTTTCTTGATCTCACCGTCTCCACCACAGGAGATAGACTATCGACTGACATCTACAGGGCTGCCAACATTGGGCGAGAGTTGAGAGTGAGAAATTGCGAGGGAGAGTAGCGACCGAGGGGGGGAGGGTGTGGGAGGGGGGGGGGGGGGGTGTCCTCTCCCTAGGTAGGTAGCTTTCGCATTTTTCAGTTTGAAATTGTGCAATCTGGTGCATACCGTAGCAAGTCTTTTAACTAACACTTGAATGCAACATTTATGCTTTAAATTGGATTACGTATAAATAAGGTTAGGCTAAATTACATTCCTAATTACATTCCACAGTAGAGCCAGGCCCTGATCAACAGGTGCAGCACATGAATGACTATATTCATGTATGAAAATCAGATTATAATTCATGCTGTTATGCATATATATAGAGAAAAAAACAGAGAAACAAGGCAAGAGTCCATCACTGTTCTGCACAAATAAATCAATCAACCTTACCCTTTGACTATAGAAACAAGACAAAAATAATGCCACTTATTCAATCATATATGGTTCAATGAAATTAAGATATATATGTAAAACATATATATGGAAACAGGCCCATCAGCCCACCAAGTCGACACCGACCAGCAATCTATCATACACCAGTTCCATCCTACACGCCAGGGACAATTTACAGAAGCCAATTAACCTACAAACCTGCACTTCTTTCGGATGTGGAAGAAACCAGAATATCCAGAGAAAACCTATGTGGTATTAAGGCAGCAACTCTACCGCTGCGCCACCGTGCCACACCATTAAATTCCTTTTTCTGTAATATATTTATTATGGTGTCATGTCAATAAAGATGAACACATGATTCTGTTTTCTGCCCTTAGTTGGATAACACACATGTCCAGTCATTGTCTTTTACATCTATATGGCTGGTTTTCAACCTCTTCAGTCTGAAGGTCTCGACCCGAAACATCACCTATTCTTTCTCTCCAGAGATGATGCCTGTCCCGCTGAGTTTTTCTAGTTTTTAGTGTCTATCATCAGTTTAAACCAGCACCTGCAGTTCCTTCCTACACTCTTTGTTAAGTGAAACAGGTCCTATTCTCATAATATTATTCACCTTAACTAAGTTTTTTCTTCACCTCCGATGCTGCAGAGAATGCAATCCCAGTTATCAAATCTTTCTTCAAAGTGAAATAAAAATTCCAGCCCCGCCAACATCTTCATAAATCGCCCCTGGATCCTCTCCAGAGCAATTGCACCCTTTCTACAATGTGTCATAGTCTTACAGCATGGAAACAGGCCCTTCATTCCAACTTGTTCATGCAGATAAAGATGCCCCGTCTAAACTAGTCCCATTTATCCGCATTTGGCCCACATCCCTTTAAACCTTGTGTGTGCCAGTGTGTATGTGTAGTGTGTGTCAGTGAAGCGGCGACAACACCCGGAGTGAGCGGAGACTTGGCAATGCCCGGGGAGCGTTTCCTTCTCCCATCCCGCATCTCTCCCCCTCCCCCCCCGGGAATGCGGGCTGGCCCAGGTACTCTGTGTCCAGCTGGGGTCCGGGGGAGGTTAGGGTCAGTGACCCGGGGGTCGGGCATTGGAGCGGAGCCTTAGCCTGATATTCATCCCCACGGCTCCGGAGGAGGCACTCATCCGGTCCGCTCCTGGCTCCGGGCCGGGGTTAAAACTCCATGGGGTGTGGACAGAGCGGCTGATGGGCACAGAGCCGCTGGAGGTGAGGGTGGGTGGTGTGCGCGGTGCCTCGGGGGGCAGGGGGATGGGGTTGGTGCTGGGACCACCACCGTGTCTCACCTATCACACCATCTGCACGGGAGAAACTAAACTACTTTTTTTCCCCAAAATCATCCGGTAGTTTGACAGCCCTGCTTTAAACCAATCCCCTCTAGTGCTTGAATCACATATCCTGGGAAAAAGACAATGCATTCACCTGATATTCCCCTCGTGGTTTTTACTCACCTCTAAAACAATTTTTGCTTTATTTTGAACTTCTAGCACCTGCAGATTTTTGAGCGTGAGAAATTTGTAATCAGCGTGAGAGCGTGAGAATTTTGTGAAATGCGTGAGGGAGGGATGGAGGCAAAGAGAGACAGGGGGAGGGAATGTAGAAAGGGGATGAAGGGAAGGAGAAAGGGGAGAAAGAGGAAGCGTGAGGAAAAAGAGGGAGGGTGAGGAAAGAGCGGGTGGGGAGGAAAGAGAAGGAGTGGAGGAGGGAGGGGGGGGGGAAGGAAAGGTGTGTGTGTGTCTGTTTCCCTGTGCGCGTGTGTGTGCCTCCCTGTGTGTGTGTGTGTGTGTGTGTGTGTCTCCCTGTGTGTGTGTGCGTGTCCCTGTCCCTGTCTCCCTGTGTGTGTCTCCCTGTGTGTGTGTGTCCCTGTGTCTGTGTGTGTGTGTGTGTCTCCCTGTGTGTGTGTGTGTGTCTCCCTGTGTGTGTGTGTGTGTCTCCCTGTGTGTGTGTGTGTATATCCCTGTGTCTGTGTGTGTGTGTGTCTGTGTCTCCCTGTGTGTGTGTGTGTGTGTGTGTGTGTGTGTGTGTGTGTGTGTGTGTGTGTGTGTGTGTGTGTGTGTGTCTCCCTGTGTGTGTGTGTGTGTGTGTGTGTGTGTGTCTCCCTGTGTGTGTGTGTGTGTGCGTGTCCCTGTCTCCCTGTGTGTGTCTCCCTGTGTGTGTGTGTCCCTGTGTCTGTGTGTGTGTCCCTGTGCGTGTGTGTGTGTGTCTCCCTGTGTGTGTGTCTGTCTGTCTCCATGTGTGTGTGTGTGTGTCTGTCTGTATCCCTGTGTGTGTGTGTGTGTCTGTCTCCCTGTGTGTGTGTGTGTGTGTGTTTGTCTCCCTGTGTGTGTGTGTGTGTGTGTGTCTGTCTCCCTGTGTGTGTGTCTGTCTCCCTGTGTGTGTGTGTGTGTGTGTGTCTGTCTCCCTGTGTGTGTGTGTGTATGTGTGTGTCTGTCTCCCTGTGTGTGTGCGTGTGTCTGTCTCCCTGTGTGTGTGTGTGTGTCTGTCTGTATCCCTGTGTGTGTGTGTGTGTCTGTCTCCCTGTGTGTGTGTGTGTGTGTGTTTGTCTCCCTGTGTGTGTGTGTGTGTGTGTGTCTGTCTCCCTGTGTGTGTGTCTGTCTCCCTGTGTGTGTGTGTGTGTGTGTGTGTGTGTGTCTGTCTCCCTGTGTGTGTGTGTGTATGTGTGTGTCTGTCTCCCTGTGTGTGTGCGTGTGTCTGTCTCCCTGTGTGTGTGTGTGTGTGTCTGTCTGTCTCCCTGTGTGTGTGTGTGTGTGTCTGTCTCCCTGTGTGTGTGTGTGTGTCTGTCTCCCTGTGTGTGTGTGTGTGTGTGTGTGTGTGTCTGTCTCCCTGTGTGTGTGTGTGTGTCTGTCTCCCTGTGTGTGTGTGTGTGTGTGTCTGTCTCCCTGTGTGTGTGTGTGTGTGTGTCTGTCTCCCTGTGTGTGTGTGTGTGTCTGTCTCCCTGTGTGTGTGTGTGTGTGTGTGTGTCTGTATCCCTGTGTGTGTGCGTGTGTCTGTCTCCCTGTGTGTGTGTGTGTGTCTGTCTGTCTCCCTGTGTGTGTGTGTGTGTGTGTGTCTGTCTGTCTGTCTCCCTGTGTGTGTGTGTGTGTGTGTGTGTGTCTGTCTCCCTGTGTGTGTGTGTGTGTGTGTGTCTGTCTCCCTGTGTGTGTGTGTGTGTCTGTCTCCCTGTGTGTGTGTGTGTGTGTGTCTGTCTCCCTGTGTGTGTGTGTGTGTCTGTCTCCCTGTGTGTGTGTGTGTGTGTGTCTGTCTGTCTCCCTGTGTGTGTGCGTGTGTCTGTCTCCCTGTGTGTGTGTGTGTGTGTGTGTGTGTGTCTGTCTCCCTGTGTGTGTGTGTGTGTGTGTCTGTCTCCCTGTGTGTGTGTGTGTGTGTGTGTGTGTGTGTGTGTGTGTGTGTGTGTGTGTGTGTGTGTGTCTGTCTCCCTGTGTGTGTGTGTGTGTCTGTCTCCCTGTGTGTGTGTGTGTGTGTCTGTCTCCCTGTGTGTGTGTGTCTGTCTCCCTGTGTGTGTGTGTGTGTGTCTTCCTTTGTGTATGTGTCTCCCTGTGCGTCTGTTGTCACATCCTGGCCTTAGACAGGGCTGCCAACTCTCATGCTTTGAGCGTGAGAATCACACATTTCAGCCAATTCTCACGCTGATGACAGAATTCTCACACTGTCTTCAGTCCCTGCACAGTTTGTCTTTTTGCGCCATATCACAACGATCTGTGCGGTCTGGGGAAGCGCGTCAGTTGGCGGCTGTGAGTGACGTCGCATCTCTTCTCTTCTCTTCTTTCTTGGTTGGATGTGCAGCCGCCGACAACATGAAGCAGCCGGAGATAAAACTAACCAGGTGAATCGGTTGTAAAACATGGGGAGGACCACAATGAGGCCAAACATATAGGACAGGGTTTGGCAACCTACGGCACACGGGCTGAATCCGGCCCGTAACCCGAAAAACCACGTTTTTTTTCAATTCGTTTTCGCAGGGTCGGGGCAGGCGAGCCGACCTGAGAACTGCAGCCAGTCCCTGGGACGCGAGCTGATCTGGAAACGGCAGCCAGTCCCTGGGCATGCAGAATGCCAACTTGATCATTATGGACAAATTGGGCCAGCCACGTACATGTTGTATAACTCTGACTCTATGAAGATCTGAATGGGCTTAGAATGACCATTTAAGCAAAATTGCCCCCACTTTCCCCATTTTGATTCTTGAGATTAATATCCCTTTGCTCTGTTAACAGCGTTAAAGTACTTATGAGGTCGAGTCAGGAAAGGGAACATGTTATTTCTTTTTAGTTTGCTTTAATTTGTTAGTTGATTGTTTGTTGAGTGCCATCATTTCTGAAATGGTCTTAAAGTAACTTAACTGTTATAAAGCAGTAATAAGTGAGTTTTGTCCAAACAATTGGAACTTGCATAAAATGTTTGCATTATTAACAACACTGCCAACTCTCACGCATTTAGCGTGAGACTCACGCATTTCACAAAATTCTCATTGTCTCACGCTAATCACAAAATTTCTCACGCTCAAATATCTGCGGGTGCTGAAAGTTCAAAATAAAGCAAAAATTGTTTTAGAGGAGAGTAAAAACCACGAGGGGAATATCAGGTGAATGCATAGTCTTTTTCCCAGGATATGTGATTCAAGCACTAGACGGGATCGGTTTAAAGCAGGGCTTTCAAACTACCGGCCTGCGGGATGATTTTGGGGGGAGAAAAGTAGTTTTGTTTCTCCCATGCAGATGGTGTGATAGGTGAGGCACGGCGGCGGTGGTCCCAGCACCAACCCCCCTCCCCCTTCCCCCCTGAGGCACGGCACACACCTCCCACCCTCACCTCCGGCGGCTCTATGTCCGTCGACCGCTCTGTCTGCACCCCATGGAGTTTTAACCCCGGCCCGGAGCCAGGAGTGGACTGGGTGAGTGGGGATGTTGGTGTCGCCTCCGGAGCCTACTATGGGAGGGGGAATACCCCCTCCCACACCCTCCCCCCATCGGTCGCTACGCTCCCTCGCAATTTCTCACTCTCAACTCTCACCCAATGTTGGCAGCACTGAATCGGTCATGGGGTTCTCCGCAGGATACACTCAGCGATCGTATGTGTGTTGCAAGCCAGCAATCTGAGCACATCCAGCCGTCTGGAGAAAGAGCAGAGTTGATGCTAAGGCCTGAGGACATCAGGCGCAGACTGAATGAAGAGTGGCAGGAACAAGCCAAGCAAACAGATGAGGATGGAGAAGTACACACAAAATGCCAGAGAAGGAATGGGTAATGTTTCGGATCGAGACCCTTCTTCAGCCACCCACTCCTGAGATGCGATCTGCCCCGCTGGGTTTCTCCAGTATTTTTGGTGGAGTGTCTATCTTCAAACAGCATCTGCATAGAAACATAGAAACATAGAAAATGGGTGCAGGATTAGGCCATTCGGCCCTTCGAGCCTGCACCGCCATTCAATATGATCGTGCCTGATCATCCAACTCAGTATCCTGCACCTGCCTTCTCTCCATACCCCATGATCCCTTTAGCCACAAGGGCCACATCTAACTCCCTCTTAAATATAGCCAATGAACTGGCCTCAACTACCTTCTGTGGCAGAGAATTCCAGAGATTCACCACTCTCTGTGAAAAATGTTTTTCTTATCTCAGTCCTAAAAGATTTCCACTTTATCCTTAAACTGTGACCCCTTGTTCTGGACATCCCCAACATCGGGAACAATCTTCCTACATTTAGCCTGTCCAACCCCTTAAGAATTTTGTAAGTTTCTATAAGATCCCCCCTTAATCTTCTAAATTCTAGTGAGTACAAGCCGAGTCTATCCAGTCTTTCTTCGTATAAAAGTCCTGACATCTGCAGTTCGTTCCTTGCACAAGAAGAAGTCCTGGCAGAACCAAACTGAGGAGGGAATTCATGACTGCACGTGTGTGAATCATTCCCTCTCGGAGGGACATTTTTCCAGTAAGGAGGTTGCTGAATCATAGCCCCCGATGCTGAAAAATACATCCTCTTCCTGCTCCAAACTTGACACCAATAGAATTCACCATCATCAGCCAAGGCCACTTGTTACATAATCCAGAATCCCTTCAATCTCCTTTACAGGGCGACCTCCATTAATAATAACATTTGACCATTTCCCTGACCCAGTTACTGAAGTAGTTTGCTACCATTATTTACACCAATGTGCAGCTAACTCTGTCAGTGTCAAAACATGAAATTCATTCCTGTGTTACTAAGTGAGACTCTTCACATTTGATGGAGCCACCATCTACCAGCAAGCCATGGGATTTTGGTTAAAAAAGTAAACCCAAGAAGTCCACGTAAACCTACCCGATCTTCTGATTGTCAAACACTTTAACTCCCCCTCCCATTCCCACACTGACCTTGTGTTCAAGAAGGAACTGCAGATGCTGGAAGATCGAAGGTACACAAAATGCTGGAGAAACTCAGCGGGTGCAGCAGCATCTACGGAGCGAAGGAAATAGGCAACGTTTCGGGCCGAAACCCTTCTTCAGACTGATAGGGGGTGGGGGAGAAGGAAGGAAAAAGGGTGAGGAGGAGCCCGAGGGCGGGGGGATGGGAGGAGACAGCTCGAGGGACTGATAGGGGGTGGGGGGGGGAGAAGGAAGGAAAGACTGATAGGGAGTGGGAGTGGGGTGGGGGTGCCCTCGAGCTGTCTCCTCCCATCCCCCCGCCCTCGGGCTCCTCCTCCTCCCTTTTTCCTTCCTTCTCCCCCCCCCCCCCCACCCGCTATCAGTCTGAAGAAGGGTTTCGGCCCGAAACGTCGCCTATTTCCTTCGCTCCATAGATGCTGCTGCACCCGCTGAGTTCCTCCAGCATTTTGTGTACCCACACTGACCTTTCTGTCCTCGGCCTCTTCCGTTGTCAGAGTGGGGCCCAGTGCAAATTGGAGGAGCAGCACCTCATATTTCACTTGTGCAGCTTACACCCCAGCGGTATGAATATTGACTTCTCTAACTTCAAGTAACCCTTGCTTTCCATCTCTCTCCATCCCTCCCTCACCCTACTTCTCCGATTAGTTTCACTGTCCTTCTGATTAATTTTACTGATGGCATACCTCCTTGTCACCTTCCCCTCAGCCAACAATAAACCACTCTACATTTCCTTATCATCGTTGGCTTTGATCTGCTGTTTTCACACCTTACCCTTCCATATCTCTAGACTGCCTCTCCCCTGACTCAAGCCTGAAGAAGGGTCTCAACCCGAAACGTCACCCCTTCCTTCTCTCCAGAGATGCTGCCTGTCCCGCTGAGTTACTCCAGCATTTTGTGTCCACCTAGAAATTAGTTTGGTGTACGGCCATTTCTGATGCAGAAATATGCAAATATTGATGTATCCTGGCATATAGGATGAGTGATAATTTCCAGGTGAAATAGTACTCATATGGAAATGATATCAAGCACTTTCATATGCAAAACATGTCAGCATTCTGATTGTCTCCCACGCACCTAATGATCTCATTGTTCATTTGGTCGAATACCAGAGAACATGGGTTTAAGGTGAGGGGGGAAGGGTGTGAGGTGTAAGTTGTTTTACACAACGGCTACTGGATGAATGGAAAGATCTGCCAGAGGAGGTAGTTGAGACAGGGCCTATCATGATCTTTAAGGGACTTCTGGACAGGTACATAGATAGGATATGTTTAGAGGGATATTAGTATAGAGGTTATATCTACATAGATAGGATATGTTTAGAGGGTACTGGGTATAGAAGTTGGGAGGTCATGTTGCAGTTGTATAAGACGTTGGTGAGACCGCATTTAGAATATTGTGTTCAGTTCTGGGCATCGTGTTATAGGAAAGATATTGTCAAGCTTGAAAGGGTTCAGAGAAGATTTACGAGGGTGTTGCCAGGACTAGAGGGTGTGGGCTATAGGGAGAGGTTGAGTAGGCTGGGTCTCTATTCCATGGAGTGCAGGAGGATTAGGGGAGATCTCATAGAGGTGTACAAAATCATGAGAGGAATAGATCGAGTAGATGCACAGAGTCTTTTACTCAAAGTAGGGGAATCATGGACCAGAAGACATGGGTTCAAGGTGAAGGGGAAAAGATTTAATAGGAATCCGAGAGGTAACTTTTTAACACAGAGGGTGGTGGGGTGCATGAAGCTGGGACTATCCCATCGTTTAAGAAACAGTTGAACAGGTACATGGATAGGACAGGTTTGGAGGCTTATAGACCAAGCGCAGGCAAGTGGAACTAGTGTAGCTGGAACATGTTGGCCGGTGTGGGCGAGTTTGGCTGAATAGCCTGTTTCCACACTGTATCACTCTAGATGATGCATGTTGGTTGTTGTGGGTGAGTTGGACTGAAGGCCCTGGTTCCAAGCTGTATGGCTCTATGACTCAATTGTCCTTTTCTGACTACACAGTATTGACATAAATAGGAGTTTTAAGGTGTTATCTTTGCTGGTTCTGGCTGGTCCATTCCTGGCAAATACCTCCCTGAGAACTTGATGTTCCTTTGAGTGAAACTTAAGATATCTTCATCTCCGCTACAATCGGGTTTGTTGAAGATGGGAGTGTACTGTTAGGGGCTGATGCGCTTTTCAGATATCCAAGTGTGTCCTATTTTAAGATAGACACAAAATACTGGAGTAACATAAAGGGTCAGGCAGCATCTCTGGAGAGAAGGAATTAAAAAAACATTTCAAAATAGACTTTATTCAGCTAATAAATATATACAATACAGGAACCGTGCAAAAAAATAATCCGACATTCTCGGAGGCTATACAAACATTCAATTTTATCCTCCACCCTTGCCACACATGAGGCCCACTGGCGTGGAATCCCTTCCCTTATTTTTTAGGGCGTCTCCACCACACTCTGCCCCCCATGTCCAGCAGCGGAAGGACCCTAGACTGTGGTCCTCCCCCACCGAGCCTTGGCATTGGCTGCACCAAGCTTCAGTGCGTCCCTCAGCACGTAGTCCTGCAGTCTGCAGCGGGCCAGTCGGCAACATTCCCTGATGGACATCTCGCTCTGCTGGGTGGCGAGCAACGCTCGGGCAGACCAACCGAGTTGATGACCTTCCAGCAGCACTCGATGTCAGTCTCTGAATGTGTCCCTGGGAACAGTCCGTAAATCACAGAGTCCTCTGTGACGGAGCTGTTCGGGATAAACCGTGACAGGGACCCTTGCAAGCCTCTCCAGACTCTCTTTGCAAATCCACACTCTGCGAAGAGGTGGGCAACCGTCTCCTCTCCATAGCAACCGTCCCGAGGGCAGCGTGCGCTGGCAGTGAGGTTCCGACGGTGCAGGAAGGATCTAACTGGGAGGGCTCCCCTCACCGCCAGCCAAGCCAAGTCTTGGTGCTTGTTGGTGAGTTCGGGCGATGAGGCATTTTGCCAGACAAGCTGGGCAGTCTGCTCTGGGAACCACGCCACCGGATCCATCTAGTCCTTTCCCTGCGGTGCCTGCAGGACATTCCGTGCTGATCACTGCCCGATGGACATGTGGTCAAAGGTGTTGGTCCGGAAGAACCTTTCCACAAATGACAGATGGGGCGGCAATGTCCAGCTGACTGGCACATTGCGTGACATCTGCGCCAGGCCCATCCTTCACAACACCGGGGACAGGTAGAACCTCAGCAAGTAGTGACACTTGGCTAGACACTCCACCTGATGCAGCCACACATGAAGGTGGTCATCAGGGTGAGGGCCACGTTGGTAACGCTTTTACCTCCGTTGTGTACCGAAGGATCTGGGTGACGTTTCGGGTCGAGACCCTTCTTCAGACTGAGAGTCAGGGGAAAGGGAAACACAGAGATAAGGAAGTGTAAGGTGTGAAAATGTGGCATCAAAGGGGACGGAGATCAAGGGAAATGTAGAAAAGATCATTGTTAGCTAGGGGAAGGTGACAACGAAGCAAACAGATAAAAATATAATCACGGGGACAGATTGGTCGGAGAACTGGGAAGGGGGAGGGAAGGCGAGAGAGGGAAAGTACTTGAAGTTAGAGAAGTCGATATTCATACCACTGTGTTGTAAACTGTTTCAACATGTTTCTGAGGGCACATCATCCCAAAGCTGTTGCTAAGGTCCACTGGGCAATTTCCCATATGATGATAAGGGATCCAATATTGTAGGTGTTCGATCTGCTTCACAGGTTTTGAACAGGTTCACCATTCTCCAGGCAAGAATCTTTCGTGAACTTTGTTACATTGGGAAAAGTTCCATTAGTTGGAGAACATTGTGCTGTGAAAATGTTTCCGTTTTCAGAAACTTTGTTCAGGAACAGGTTTCAGAACTTTGCAGAACTTGCGGTATCTTGATGTTCCATTGCTTGTCAACAAGCCTCTTCTTCTAAGATCTAAGCGATGCCTCTTTATATACCAAAGCCGCATAGAATAGAAAGGTTGCAGGAATGTTTACATTGTTGGACAATTCATTCCCTGGCCAGCCTTAAACATTTACATGGTCTCCTCTTTCATCTGCTAGCATTGCCCGTCTCATAAGAAACATAGAAACATAGAAAATAGGTGCAGGAGTAGGCCATGCGGCCCTTCGAGCCTGCACCGCCATTCAATATGATCATGGATGATCATCCAACTCAGTATCCGGTATCTGCCTTCTCTCCATACCCCCTGATCCCTTTAGCCACAAGGGCCACATCTAACTCCCTCTTAAATATAGCTAATGAACTGGCCTCAACTACCTTCTGTGGCAGAGAATTCCACAGATTCACCACTCTCTGTGTAAAAAATGTTTTTCTCATCTCAGTCCTAAAAGACTTCCTCCTTATCCTTAAACTGTGACCCCTTGTTCTGGACTTCCCCAACATCGGGAACAATCTTCCTGCATCTAGCCTGTCCAACCCCTTAAGAATTTTGTAAGTTTCTATAAGATCCCCCCTCAATCTTCTAAATTCTAGTGAGTACAAGCCGAGTCTATCCAGTCTTTCTTCATATGAAAGTCCTGACATCCCAGGAATCAGTCTGGTTAACCTTCTCTGTACTCCCTCTATGGCAACAATGTCTTTCCGCAGATAAGGTCATACGGTCATAAGTGATAGGAGCAGAATAAGGCCATTTGGCCCATCAAGTCTACTCTGCCATTCAAACATGGCTGATCCATCTCTCCCTCCTAACTGCATTCTCCTGCCTTCTCCGCATAACCCCTGACACCCGTGATATTCCTTAATTTCTTCCTGATTATAACAAGAGCCATGGCTGAAGGGTCCAGAAGCAAAAATCTATTGAAATATGATAGGACTTTATTTCATGACACCAGTTGCTGTAAGAGACTATTGACTACTGCCAGCCTCTGGTGGCCAATTCTCATTCCACAATTCTCAATTAAGCTCTTATCCTTGCCTTAAATTATTTCACAAATTGTTATATTGGCTGCCACATTTTATATATCTGAAGAAGGGTCTCGACCTGAAACGTCACACATTCCTTCTCTCCAGAGATGCTGCCTGTCCCGCTGAGTTACTCCAGCTCCTTGTGTGTCTGTCTTATGTACTTCAACACTGACTAACCTTCAGAAACACTTCATTGGCTGTAGTGTTTTGGGACTTCCTGTGACCCTACAATCGGCTGTGTAACTCCAAATCTGCTTCACAGGTGCTGGAATTCCATGGGGGGGTGGTGTCAACTATTTTGGAAAGTGTTTTTTTTATGGCAGAAGAATGGAAGCCACCTGCAGACAACCAAGAAAAATTCTTCTAGATGGGCTTAATATTTTGAAAAACTGATTAGGTATGTGCAGATTTTTAATATTGAGATAATGATTTAAATAGACATAATTTTGTTAGGAGCTGTACACTTGTCACTGAGCAGGCAAATTTGTAGTATGATGCAGGTGTCTGCACACTGTGAATGGCTCAATTGTTATCATGTATGGTGTATTGTCTATCTGTTGAGTGGATAGCACGCAACAGAAGCTTTTCACTGTACCTCGGTACACGTGACAATAAACTGAATGCAGGGATAATTCAAACAGGTGCTGGTATGGCACAGTGGCGCAGCGGTAATAATAATAATAATACATTTTATTTATGGGCGCCTTTCAAGAGTCTCAAGGACACCTTACAAAAATTGAGCATGTAGAGGAAAAACATGTAAGGGGAGTTGTTGCCTTAAGGGCCTGTCCCACTTGGCCGTCATTTACGCGACAGGCCGGAAGTGACTGACGCGCGATGGTCACACGCGTCATCATGCGCCCGTACCGCTGTCTGGAGCGCGTGACGTCATTTGAAGATGGACACAAAATGCAGGGGTAACTCAGTGGGACCAACAGCATCTCTGGAGAGAAGGAATCGATGATGTTTCGGGTCGAGACTCTTCTTCAGTCAGAAAGAATGGTCTCGACCCGAAACGTCACCCATTGCTTCTCTCCAGAGATGCTGCCGGTCCTGCTGAGTTACTCCTGCATTTTGTGTCTATCTCCAATCGCTTAGGCTCCGCTCTGGGAGTAGAAGTGGGGGCGGATCCGGATCCGCAACGGCCGTGAGCCCCAGGCCGAGTTCGGCGATCGTTTGCCTGCTTCTGCTGCTGTTGGAGGTGAGACGTTGCGTCGCGCCAGGGTCTTGGGCCTGTCCCACTTTGGCCGTTAGTTCCGCGACAGGCCAGTGGCGCGCGGCGATTTCGTTCAGGACGAAGTCCACACTCCTCCACGCCACTCCATGCGTCCATCCCGCGCTACCCACGCACTACGCACACGTTACCCACACGCTAGCAGGTCGCGTAAATGGCGCGCGAAAGACAGCCTAGTGGGACAGGCCCTTTACAGCACTTGCAGCACCAGAGACCTGGGTTCAATCCCGACTACGGGTACTGTCTGTACGGAGTTTGTACATTCTCCCCGTGACCACGTGGGTTTTCTCCAAGATCTTCGGATTCCACCCACACTCCAAAAATGTACAGGCTTGTAGGTTAATTAGCTTGGGTTTGTATACTTGATATGTGTTAATTGTCCCTAGTGTGTGTAGGCTCGTGTTAATGTGTGGGGATCGCTGGTGGGCCGAAGGGCCTGTTTCTGCGCAGTATCTTTAAACTAAATTAAGTGTGTTGCAGAAAGCAATTCCTCACATGAATATCAGTTTTGCTGCAAAAAATATAGAGATAGTGAATAAATATGTTCTCAAAGGAATTGAGAGCCACTTCAGGCAGAACAATTAGGTTGTGAAGCAGGAGTTCCTAAAGGCGGAAAAGTCAAAAGATGGATTCACAAATGGTTGACTGTAATTTAACATTTTATTTTCCACTTGATGCAATATCTGACACTTCCAATCTCATTTGGGGGTTGCAAGTTTAAGTGGGGTCATGCAAAGTTTGAGGAGCAATTTTCTAAACCACCTCATGGAGTCATAGAGCGATACAGTGTGGAAACAGGCCCTTCGGACCAACTTGCCCACACTGACCAACATGTCCCAGCTACACTAGTCCCAACTGCCTGCGCTTGGTCCATATCCCTCCAAACCTGTCCTATCCATGTACCTGTCTAACTCTTTCTTAATTGTTAGGATAGTCCCAGCCTCAACTACCTCCTCTGGCAGCATGTTCCGTGCACCCACCAGTGAAAAAGTTACCCCTCAGATTCCTATTAAATCTTTCCTCCTGCACCTTAAACCTATGTCCTCTGGTCCTCGATTCACCTTCTGTGGGCACCTACCACAGTATTGTAGAACAATGTGAGTTGAAGCTTTAACATCCAGCTTCATTCAGCAAAGATTGTGTGAGATATTTAAGGGCCTGTCCCACTTGGCGATTTTTTCGGCGACTGCCGGCGCCATTGACAGACGTATCAGGATCGCCGATAGATTTTGAACATTTCAAAATCCAGCGGCGACAAAAAAATGTTGCGACACTTGAGGAAACACCGGGCGTTAATAAGTCGTCACTTCGCGTCTATACGTAATCACGTCTTTATCAGTCAATGATGCCGACAGTCGCTGAAAAAATCGGCAAGTGTGACAGGCCCTTTAAGGGAAAGAAAATTAAATGTTAAACAAATCGCAACTTACCAAATCATGCAATATTTATTCATTCACAGCTTTTCAGTGAATAAACTGAGTCTCATTATCGTAAATTTTTGTACAAAATGCGTCTAATCGGCAAAGAAATAATGAGTAAATTAGTTACTATTTAGATAGCTCCACAGGGGAGTTAAACCAGTTCTTGCACACACTGAATCTACAAACACTGAAACACAGCAAGTAACTCACATCGTGTCATCAATATGACAAACAGTTATTGATTGTTGTTATAACACTAAAAACAATTTTTATAGAAAAAAGAGTCCACTGCCTTCAAATGAGCAAACTTAACAGCTTGTTGCTTATCTTGCCTTTGGTAAATTGCAGAGATAAGTGAAAAAGTCGAGATTTAAATGCTTAAATTGGAATCTAACACTGCTTCAATGTATTTGCCAATCCATTTTGTGTCTTAAATCAATCAGGAATCTTGCTTTTGTGTAGGAAGAAACTGCAGATGCTAGTTTAAAAGGAAGATAGACACAAAATGCTGGAGTAACTCAGCGGGTCAGACAGCATCGCTGGTGAGGAGGAATAAGAAATGTTTCGGGTCAAGACCCTTCTTCAGACTGAGGGTTTGGGGAAAGGGAAACGAGAGATATAGACGGTGATAGAGAAAGATATAGAACAAATAAATGAAAGATATGCAAACAAGTAAGGATAATAACAGAAACAGGCCATGGTTCGCTGCGGGCTAGATGAAAATGAGTACAGACAATGAGACAATTTTGTTTTAGTCCCTGCTTTCTCATTTTTGTATCTGTTCTGTTGAAAGAAAGGTTTCAAACAGATTAATGGGGAGCAGGTAATCACAAAATGGGCTTGTTGTTGGTGATCAGGAGTGAGATAGTACTCGGACTGATGTTGTGTCCCCATTATGTCCAAGGCTCTGGGCCTTGTTTAGTGGCCCACTGCTGCCTTGTCTATCTTAGGTTCAAACTACCACCTTCCTGCATTCGGGCAATACCCGCAATGAGGCTCACTCATGCATTCCAGAGATTTGCTTCTGCAGTATTGAAATAATCCAGTGAAAGACTGACAAATGGATTTAATCTCGGGGACAATTGCCAACCAACCAACACATGCACAATGTAATGCTAAATGAGCAATGAAAAATACTACATTAAAAAAATCTGATTATGTGCCTTTGATCTAAATATCAAAAATGTTTTATGTCTAATTAAAAGTTTCAAGATGGCGGCAGTGGCAGATGGAGGAAAGGAACAGTACTGGTGAGCAGGGTGTGGGTTCACCTCCCATCGTCCTCACTAAGGCTCTGGGGGTTCTAAGGTCGGCTGCAGGAGGCTCCCCAAGGCTGTGCGGTGGCTGTGTGAGGTGAGGGACGGCAGATTCGTGGGTTGAGGTGTTGATGGAGTGGGCCTGCAGCCTGGGGCTCGATTGGATCAGGCACTGCTCCACGAGACCGAGCGCATGGCTCGGACGTGGCCTATTGCCCCACATAGCAGGGGAGCAGCAGCCAAGGACATCAACAACATCGTCTGGCCAGGCCGAGCCCTGCAAGTCCGACCCAGTGCCACCACCAGGTCAGCAGGCCTTCATGGCCAAGTTAAGACCCTACATTTTTAACAACTTTGAACGTGAGGGATACAAGATGGTGCTGGAAATGACCCTTATTTATCGTCTACTATTCTACTATTCAGTCTGAAGAAAGGTGATCACCGTGGCGCAGCGGTAGAGTTGCTGCCTTACAGTGAATGCAGGGCCGGAGACCCGGGTTCGATCCCGACTACGGGTGCTGTCTGTACGGAGTTTGTACCATCTCCCCGTGACCTGCGTGGGTTTTCTCCGAGATCATAAAGCAAATTGTAAATGCAGTTAAAGCCATTAGATCTGTTGAACTTGTTAACAGAGTACAGACTTGGTGACCTATTTACAAATGTTTGTGTTAGCTTAAGAATACAATTAACAATTCCAGCAACAGTAGCTTCTGCAGAGAGGTCATTTGGCAAACTCAAGCTGATTAAGAATTATTTAAGGTCTACAATGTCTCAGGAACGTCTTCAGACTGATGTGAGGGTGTGGGTGGGGGGGGGGGGGGGGGGGCGGGAAGAAGAAAGGTCTCTCCGGGCACTTTCCCTTGCAACCGCAGGAAATGCTACACTTGTCGCTTTACCTCCCCCCTTGACTCCATTCAAGGACCCAAGCATTCGTTCCAGGTGTGACAGAGGTTCACCTGCATCTCCTCCAACCTCACCTATTGCATCCACTGCTCTAGGTGTCAGCTGCTCTACATCGGTGAGACCAAGCGTAGGCTTGGCGATCGCTTCGCCGAACACCTCCGTTCGGTTCACACTAACCCACCTGATCTCCTGGTGGCTCAGCACTTCAACTCCCCTTCCCATTCCGAATCCGACCTTTCTGTCCTGGGCCTCCTCCATGGCCAGAGTGAGGACCACCGGAAATTGGAGGAGCAGCACCTCATATTTCGCTTGGGCAGTTTGCACCCCAGCGGTATGAACATTGACTTCTCTAATTTCAGGTAGTCCTCACTGTCTCCTCCCCTTCCCAGCTCTCCCTCAGCCCTCTGGCTCCTCCTCTTCCTTTCTTCTTCCTGCCCCTCCCCGCACCCTCACATCAGTCTGAAGAAGGGTTTCGGCTCGAAACGTTGCCTATTTCCTTCGCTCCATAGATGCTCAAAACATTTTCATGCTGTGATTCAAAAAATGTCACAAAAAAGGCCAGGAAAGCTCTTTATTTAAAGTAAATACTAAGCCCATCTACCTTTTAAAAAAAATCTTTTTACTAATAATTATGTCTTCTGATGATCTGATCGGCATTGAAATATAAAAGGATGTTTCAATATGAATTATTTCTCCTTATCTGTATTGTAGCAGAAACAATGTGTTTTCTTCTCTCTGATCCTTTTATTTTAATTATATTTGTTTATATTTATCAAGGAGGGAGTATCGGAGCATAAGATCTCAAATGCAGAGTGCTCCATTCCACCCCTCTCTCATCTTCCATACCCTTTTATGGCCTTACAGGCTATAGCTCATGGCTTAAAACCGTAGTGGATAAAAACAGGATGACTAATGGAGAAGGGAAGGGGGCCCAAAAGAACCTTTGATAAAATTCCTCACAGAGGCCCTGGCTTATCCTGTGGATTTGCTTCTTTATAATATCTCTTCCCTTGTAGTACTGGGACAGACAGAAGGTCATGCTTCCATTCTGTTGAACTTTGTGGCCTGACAGAGGCAGAAACAGTAGAAAATATCTCCTAAAGCAAATATTTTTATACCTGCTGAAAAGTATGCAAACATCCTGGGGCAATAAAATAAATGCAAATGTTTATTCTTGCACAGGAAGTCAGGGTGGATCGGTGGCGACAGCTCCATTAGAAGATGGTGCATTTGTGGTGAGAGGAATTATGAGGAATTAAAGAATGAAAGTGCCTTGGAGCTGAGCTCGTGAACGCTGATCTGGATGATGTAGAGCAGGGGCCGGCAACCTACGGCCCGCGGGCCAATTGCGGCTCGTAACTCAAAATCATCCGCTCCACAGGCATCTTTCTTTTTCCACAAGCCTGCAGCTGTATTTATTTTGCTCAGCGCGCCCTGGAAGCGTTCCGGCCAGCAGGCGTATTTTTTTTCCATTCCTCGCAATCCCGTTTGCTGATACAAAGAAAATGGGAACTGATGTAATCCCACGAACAGGGCAAAAGGTGGACCTAGAACAGTCAGTGCGGCAAAACAGCAGACAGCGAGCACGGCAAAACTTCCATTGGCAGTGGCGGAGAGCGACTCACTCTCTCTCTCCAATGGCTACAAAACGCAGGAAAATGGATGCTGAGTGCCGAGTCTTCCAAGACACTTGGACAGGAAAGTACTTCTTTATACAGCAGTTCGGTATGCCCACATGCCTTATCTGCCACGCACGTGTTAGTGTCAGCAAGGAGTTCAACCAGGCGGCACTATGAAATAAAACACCCAAAATGCAGTGAAATTAGTGGGCAAGCAAGGAAGCATAAGGTTCTGAACCTTCATAGCCTGGCAAATCACAATCACAATCAGTTTTATTCGTCACTTGCACATAAAGTGCAAGTGAAATGAATTTGCCAGCAGCGGTACAATGAAAAAAGAACACACAAAAGCACAATAAGAATTTAACATAAACATCCACCACAGCATTCATCACTGTGGTGGAAGGCACAACATTTGGCCAGTCCTCCTCCATTTTCCCCCGTGGTCAGGAACTCAACCCTCGGCAGTCGTCCAGATGTGCAGACAAGGTAAAGTCCAGGTAAGTCCTGAAACGGTGCCTCCCCACCGGAGACCGCGGCTTCATGTTGGTGTAGGCCGCAGGCCGGCGGTCGAAGATTTAAAGTTCCCGCCGTGCCGCAGACGGAAGCACCACAGGGCCGGCGGTCAGAACTCCCCTCCAGGGAACCCCGGCGAGGGACCCCGCTCCTGATGGCAAGTCCACGCCGCGCCCACATAGAAGTTGGCCGCGGGCCGGCGGTCAGAGCTCTTCTCCTCCCGGGTCCCCACGAGGGATCCCAGGCCCAGGACGCCACGCCGGCTTGAGCTCTGGAGACCCCGGCTTCAGGCTGCCGCGGGCCAGCCAACGGAGCGCTCCCCTCCGGCGACCCCCGGCGAGGGCTCGTCCGCTGCACAACGAGAGTCCACGCTGCGCCCGCATAAATCAAATGTTCAAGAAACAAAATGTAGAATCAGAAAGGAACACACATGCAAGCTTCGTAGCTTCTAAGTTTATAGCAGAAAAATGAAGCCCTTCACTGACGGAGATTTTGTGAAAGTATGTTTGTTGGCAGTTGTGGACATTCTGTGTCCCGAGAAACAGATTTTATTACAAATGTCAGTCTCTCTGCAAGAACAGTTGTACGACAAATAGAAGAAATGTCAGTGGATGTGAAAAACTGTTTAAAGGATATTGCAAAGATTTCCAGTTCTTTTCATTAGCGCTCGATGAGAGCACAGATACCAAAGACATCTGTGGAGTAAAGTCAGCTTTCAACACTGTTGAGGAGTTTGTTCAACTGGTACCTATGAAGGGTGCGACCACAGTAGCAGACATTCTTGAAGCATTGCTCAGACATGGAGCGAGATCTATCTAAGTTAGTATGCGTAGCAACTGATGGAGCGCCAGCAATGGTTGGAGAAAAGAGAGGTGTCGTGGCTCTGCTTCAAAACCACATGGAAGGCCTTGCGATTAACCACAAAATTAAAAAAATACACTGCCTAATCCACAAGGAACTGACTGCAATGAGACAAACAAATAGACAGACCGAGAGGGGGAGTCCGTAATGGCCGTCTCGCAAGCAGCCTGTCGTGGCCCTTCTCTGTTTTTGTTGTTTTGAGTGTGTGTTAAGGGTATGTTTCTTTGTGTGTTTTATGTTGGGGAGGGGAAGAGGGGAAACTTTTCTTGTTGTGTTACAATCTGTCCCGACGCCAGAGTTTCGATTATCCCGCCGAGAGGGTCTGAACATCGGGTTGTCGTCACAGTGAGGAATGTTGATTCCACTGTATGTATGAAATAATGAATGAATAAATTTATTGGACAAGTATTCACATACAAGGAATTTGCTTTGGTGCTCCACCCGCAAGTGACAACATGACATACAGTGACAGTTAGGAATGACACATAAAATAAAACATTAATAATAAATGTAGTGGATGTGAATGTTAAATTATGTTGGTTGTTGTTAAATTGTTGTTTTTGCGATGTTGATTCCACTGCAGTCGATGCTTATGTTAAGTTGTGTTAAATTACATTTTTGTCTTTGCACAATAAACGCAAAGTTGATCTTAAGATTCTTTTTTTTTTCTTAATAATATTTTTATTAGAAGCAGTGTACAGTGGTATAAACCGCGTCATATGACAAAATACATTTATTGTACATCTTCCATTTTAATTTTGACAAAAATGAAATTGAAAAAGAGAAGAGCAGAGCAAGAAAGAGAGAGAGTGAAAGAGCTAGTGAACGTGTAAACCCCTAAACTACCAAAGAGTGTAGTCGCAGAGTGAATAAGAAAAAACTTATAAAAAAATAAAAAGACAAAAACGAAAAATAATAAAAAGAAGAGAAAAAAAAGAGACCAAAACGTGTTGATATACCTGCTTCATTTCTCACCACACCCATCACCCTGCCCGTAAATCGGTTTAATTCCGGTTGTGTTGCACCATACTATGCTTGTAATGAATCAATGAAAGGAGACCATATCTTTAAAAATTGCTCTGATTTTCCTGCTAAGATGAGTCTCATATCTTCAAGATGTAGCGTCTCAGACATGCTTGTGGTCCACATTTTAAGAGTTGGGGTGGGTGCATTTTTCCTAAATTTAAGTATGTTTTTTTGCCATTATCAGGCCATAATTAGGGAAACGTCTTTGAAATATTGATAGCTCAGAGCAGGCTCCTGTTGTTCCAAAAATAATCAATTCTGTATGGGGTCCAGTTTTGTTTTTAATAATTTTGACAAGATTTCTAAGATTCCATTGCAAAATTTATGGAGTTTTATGCAAGAGGCAAAGGAGTGTGTTATAGTTGCTTCTTGAGATAGACATTTGTCGCAGATAGGAGATACATTTGGAAACATTTTGTTCAGTTTAGTTTTTGAGTAATATAGTCTGTGTAGTATTTTAAATTGAATTTGAATATGTCTTACATTAATCGAACAATTATGTACATATAGGAGATATTTTTCCCATCTGTCTTTGGGGATTTTTAGGCTTAATTCCTGTTCCCATTCTCTTCTAATTACATCTAACGATGGAATTTCTATATTTAGAATGATATTGTACAAGTATGATGTTAAATTATTTGACTCTGCGTTTCTATTCAAACCTTCATCTAATATATCTGGCAACAGAGTTTGGTATTCGTGGGTATATGTTTTCAAATAATCTCGAATTTGAAGATATCTAATATATTGATTACCGTTCGGACTGTATTTTGATTGTAATTTCTGGAATGTAATTTCCCATTTCGTACAAATCTCCAACCTTTTTAATTCCTAGTCTTTCCCAATGAATAAACGTTTTATCTATAATAGATGGTTTGAACGACGGATTATTAGCTATTGGAGAAAGAAGAGATAGATTTCTTAGTTTAAGAGTAAATTTTACATGTCTCCAAATTCGTAAAGTGCTATGAATAATCGGGTTTTTCTTGTATATTGTATTCTTCAACTTTATTGGGGAGAGAAGGATCGAGCGTATATTAAAAGGCGAACAATTCTCTCTCTCCATTACTAACCAATCGACCTGTTGACATGAATTATCCAGCCAGTGAATTACATTTTTAATATTCACTGCCCTGTAATAGTACAAGAAATTGGGGAGCGCCAGTCCACCGATTTCTTTGGGTTTACATAAATGTCGTCTATGAATTCTGTGTGATTTATATTCCCAAATAAAATTTGTAATCTGGGAATCAAGTTTTTAAAAAAAAGTTTTTAGGTAAATATATCGGTATTGATTGAAATAAATAGAGAATTTGTGGTAGGAAAATCATTTTTATGGCATTTATTCTGCCTAAGAGACATCGGAAGTGTTTTCCAGAATTGAATAAGAGCGTTTAATTTAGTAATTAAAGGCAGGAAGTTTGCATTGAATAAAGAATTATATTTTCTAGTTACTTGGATACCCAGGTATTTAAATTTTTCTGTAGCAGTTCTAAAAGGAAATTTTAAAAGGTTTGTCGACTCTTGGGGTTTTATCGCCATGATTTCACTTTTATTCCAGTTTATTCTATATCCTGAGAAAGAACCGAATTCCTTTATTAGATTTAATATATTTGGTATACTAACTTGAGAGTTTGTAATGTATAATAGTAAGATTAAACGAGAACTTACCAGTTTGAAGTTTGATCTGTATTTTATGAGGAGTTACGATGAGGGATTACGTGAAGAACCCGCTCAGTGCGCAGGCGCGGCATACTTCCAAGCAGCGGTGTGGAATCACAGATAGACACAGTTATTTGAAGTAAACATAGTAAAGATAAGGAGACATCAATTTATTAGTTTGATCCATATAATGAGGGTGGGAGCGGAGGGCACGTAATCCCTCATCGTAACTCCTCATAAAATACAGATCAAACTTCAAACTGGTAAGTTCTCGTTTAATCTTACTATTTTACTTCGGAGTCACGTGAGTGACTACGTGAAGACTTCAAAGCTCTGTGATTTCAAACCGTGTAACAGTTCATACTTCACTCGCTGCCGAAGTCATTCGAGGGAGGAAGTATGTTATCGTAATCAACCATCAATCTGTTTGTAAAAAACAATAATGGTGTTATTAACAACAACAAGACCAATTGCTCCCCCGGGCTTAAATTATATATTTTTTGCAGATTCTTTTTCTGCAAACGATACAGGTTCTGTCAGTGGTTTGTTATAAAAGTTTGGAACGTATACTCCCTAGACCACCCTGCAGTAGCCAGGATGTGGTCCATAGGCTCGTCCATCCTCTTAGTTACTGACGTGGAAGCTGTTCTGGTGGAATAAGATTTTATACACGTTAGTATTTACTCCAGCAACTCCCAGTACCTGCTTGAGCCACTAGAGATAGTTTAGCTCGTCACCCGACCATGAGGTTTCCTGTGGCTGACCCATAAGGCTTTTTCCTCTCCCTCGGTATTCCTTATTGTGTCGATCTCTAAGTGGGTCATGACACATAAAACGTGGTTCAGGTGGGTATGCCCGGAATTTCATGACTGGACCTGATGTTCCTGGTCTGTTCTGTTTGGCCAACCCTTGAATGGGCATGTGACACTATCTGGTGTTATAACCATGTTGTCCCATCGCAGTAGATGGGAGAGCTGGCTCTTTGTGTTGATGTAAGGCCACCAGCATGTCCATCTTCAGGGTAGGCTGTTCCAGGGTGAGTGACCTGGCTGGTGATCATCCCCTAAGGTATGTCAGGATTTCACTGACATCCCAATTTGGGTTTACCTATTTCTGGGGAATGGATTGATATACCTCTCCTGTATCTGATCACCAGTGAGCGGTACCCAAGTTGAGTAGGCTAACAGAACATGTCCTTCATTGTGGTGAAGACCTGCCAGGAGCTCCAGTACAGTTTTTTGTTATAGTTGAATGTGTAATTCCTGTTTTGGAAACAGTGTACCATTTCTTGATGCTCCTCAGGTATGTTCCCTAGGATATGTGACGGAATACTGTCATCAGGTTGATAGTGCTGCTGATCCAAGCACAGCAATGGTCTTCCCAATTCTGCAATTCTTTTAATGACCATGTCGAGGATCACTGGGAACCATGCTTGTGGACTTGGTCCACTGTAATTTGCGTAGTACCCGACTGATGAAGCCGTAGTACCTATTGAAGAGGTAGAAGGAAAGGAAAACATAGAGATTAGGTTCCCCCCACCCCTCAATACGCGGTAATGTCTCCATTGCCGCTGCCTTGAGATTGGTTTCATGTGACGTAAGTTAGTACGTGGTGATTTAATTGGATATAAGGAATCAATATCTGGTGTCCATATTGCTTAGTGATTTCAGCAAATATTTTTGGTTTAAATGTATGTTTACAGTATTTAGCTCACCTGATAGGTGAGTTACTGATGGTCAAACATGTTTGACGACATACGGTTTCCAATTGTTAATAAATTGTCCCCTAATATCGATGTTCTCCGCCCAAGTGGTTTGGTATATGCCACCACTGATGTTGTTATCTTATAAACGAACATGCAAATTTGGTGGATTACTGAGCAAATGCTTCACTAGAATTAAGTAAGTTAATATATAACATGTTTAAGTCAATTCATATTGGCATTAAGTATTACAAGCTCAGTAACACATCAGGACACATAAGATGTTACTCAAAACAGGTGGAAGTGTACAACCATAATCCTTCCTGCCGATAAATTCCATGATAACACTACAGATTAATCAATTTGCCCCCATATTACAGGTATGGAGATAGTTTTGAACACTAGTATCTCAGCTCATAGGAAAGGTACAAAGTTCAGTAGCTGGTAATGCTGCTATATCCCAATTACTTTGCCACGTAGTTGATTGGTGGTTAATGCACCATGACTGATAGTCTTAATGAATACCAGATAACAACGTTGTGGATGGTCAACGTAAATATCTGGATATATATTTTGTGCACCGTTCCCAGAGGCACTGCAATACTGGGTCGATGCGTGGAGTGGACGGAGCAAGCCCCTATTCCATCTCCCTGCTCCAAAATTCAATTTAATATATGGTCCCTAGATAAGGGACGTATCAGATTATTAAACTGATAAGAACAGATACTACACTTGATCTTAGCCAAAAGGCCGAGAAGCGATGCAGCTAAAGCTGTATCCAAGGATAGTTTGTCGTTAATATATAGACATGCCATGACGGAATGTTTCTAAGTGTCAGGGCTAGTTGATTCTGGATAACTTTGACTTAAATGCCGCAACGCTCATCATGGTTACTCCATCCAGGTAATTGCGGTATATCCGAAACTTATATGAGAAGGTACTGAATAGTGTGCATCTTCAAGGTCGATGTCTACCATAAAGTATCCTTGGATCCATGGTAGTAGTTACAAATCCCATGAATGGGTATACCTGGTGAAATACTCAAGTGGTTTATCAACGATGGTGCGACATTCACCATCGTGGGAGGGTAGACCACTTGGGGTGCTTGCTGAATTGGTGGCAAGATATTAATTCTATTCCCCTTGTATTTATTTTTTGGTATATAACTACCAAGAGTGATAGCTTCCTAACCAGGCGTGATTCATCCACCCCTTGTTAGTACAACCCTTAACCTTTATGTGATGGTAGGAACCATACTTATCTGTCTTCATTGTTGTTTTCTTCGGTTTCTGGTTCCTTGTTCTTGTAGGGACGATGTTTGTTGGGGGGTGGCACATTTTCCCCTGGGGCCTGCTCTGGGCCGTGGCCTAAAATGCTACAGGTTTGGCATGCAGGCCCCGAGCTTTCACCAGTACCATGAGGTAGACGCCCCTGGTGGACACGTAGAGGTACTGCTGTCTGGTTTAGTGTGGTGCTCATTCCAGACTCTGCCCTCTTGTGCCGAATAGTTTGAACACTTCGTCCAGTTTTTTAGGACTGGTTTGGTAAGTGCCAGGTAGCAGGATCTGTGCTTATGAGGTCGGCGTTCTCATAGTCCTGTTAATTTCATAGATTGAGGGCAGGTTTGTGAGTTCATTTCAGAAGTTATGAGGTATACCGTTGAACAGTAGGGTCAGGTGTTTTGCCATACTACCCTGCCCTTCTGGAATGAGCAGGTGGACATGATAGCCGACGTCAGGGTACCAAATGCATTTTTAAATATTTAGGTTAAATGCGCTGCTCAATGTATCCCCCAATAATGGCGGGCACTTTGAGTAAATGCAATTTAGGGGAGGCGTGATAAAACCAACGCCTCATGGCTACCTGTCTTGGAGAGGTTTTTTGGAAAAGACAGGTAGTAAGCTGGCCATCAGTTGAGACTGAAAAGCCATCTCGCTAGTGGTGGAGCCACATAGCGGCCACACCCAGCAGCTCTTCCTGATCCTGTACCTCAAGCATACTCCCGATATTGTTCAGCCAGTGACCCCTCTTCATGACCAGCCCAGCCACTGGTCACCCCAAAGCTAACCACACTAAGGAGGAAGCGATGGGCAGTGCCTAGGCACTGTGGAGGGTATGCCTGAACCCTCCAGCGAGACTGCCCCTCACGTAGCGTGTCTCGCAGGAGCTCCTGCTCCAGGAGCCGCTCCAGCGGCTCAGGCGGCTGTCACTCTCCCTGCGGGTGGAGAGACGTCCCCTCCGACAAGTCGGAAGCCACCGGCCGGATGCCTCTTCGGATGGCTAGACATCCAGCCCGCAGCTCAGGCACTAGCGGGACTGGCTTCGGCGCGGTGTGGGGATAGCGGTACGCCCGGTTAAATGTTCCTACCACCTTCTTCTGGAGCTTTTGTGCCTTGTAGTAGCGAGAGCGCCCCTCAAGCAGCGCGTCTCGCAGGCACCTGCACCGAGAGCCGCTCCAGCGGCTCAGGCGGCTCTCTCTCCCCCCGTGCGGGTGGAGAGACGTCCCGTCCCAAATCGGGAACACCTGCCGGATGCCTCTTCGGGTGGCTATACATCCAGCCCGCTATCGGGCTGGGCTCGGCACGGTGTCGGGGAATAGAGGAACACCGGGTCGCTCCTACCGCCTGTTGCTGCCCCCCTTCCCCCCGACGGGAAACGTTCCTCCTCGAACGGGGGACAGTTTTGTTCCAGAGCCTTTTTCTCTGCCTGTAAAACACAAGCAGAAAAAGGGGCTCCCCTGTAAAAGAAACCCGACCTCAGGATACTCACCTGACGGTCCGTTTCTCTGTTGCGGGAGTGCCTAGCTCCCGCTGCCGCTGTTGCACTGCTGGCGTAATGCCGCGCCTGCGCACTGAGCGGGTTCTTCACGTAGTCACTCACGTGACTCCGAAGTAAAATAATACATCATCTGCATATAATGATATTTTATTATTGGAATGTTTAGTATCTTAAGATTCTTGAGGGTTGTTTCAATACCAGTGTCTCAAGCTAACTCCTATGTTCAGTAGACATAATATTTCTTAAATGTATAAATATGTCAAAGCTCATTAACTATGGCGATAGATGTGGCCCTCCAACCGCTCATAGACCCGGGACCCGGCACCTAGGCAGAACCGGGTTGCCGTCCCTTGATGTAGATAGTCTATTTAATGCATTGCAAGATGTGTACGGTGTCTTCCTAGTCACGGACTACTGGGAGTGTATGGACAAAGATAAAGAGGCTAAGCAGGTAAGTCTGAAGAAACATCACCCATT
The DNA here is from genome assembly GCF_010909765.2 of Amblyraja radiata. Lineage (NCBI taxonomy): Eukaryota > Metazoa > Chordata > Chondrichthyes > Rajiformes > Rajidae > Amblyraja > Amblyraja radiata. The sequence continues at coordinate 3,339,750 of NC_045962.1, forward strand.
CCTTCTTTCCAGAGATGCTGCCTGTCCCGCTGAGTTACTCCAGCATTTTCTGTCTACGGTTTCAACCAGTAGCTGCAGTTCCTTCCTACACACGAGGGAAATGTTTCTGAGCAGAGTATCTCAGCATCATTCTGTTTATATTAGGACTGCATCTACACCATATGATTTAGTTTTAATTGGTTGCAATCAAGAAAAGAGATTACAATAAAACCATATTGAAGATTAAAATATTATCTGATGACGATACATAAGACAGTAAGGGAAAAGAAACAGAAATGCTCTTGATGTACTTACTTTGTACCTGCATTTGGAGAGACGGGATGCTTTTGCTGCTCCTTGGCGTATGTTGATGGGAATTATTATATGTTAAGTTCTTATAACGGGACAGCCCTGCCCACTCTTACAAGTTCGAGCAAAGGCTCACGCTAAACGAGCAGTATCTTTAAAACTTATAGAATCATACAGTGTGGAAACAGGCCCTTCAGCCCAACTTGCCCACACCGGCCAACATGTCCCAGCTACACTAGTCCCACCTGACTGTGCTTGGTCCATATCCCTCCAAACCTGTCCTATCCATGTACCTGTCTAACTGTTTCTCAAACATTAGGATTGTCCCAGCCTCAACTACCTCCTCTGGCAGCTTGTTCCATACACCCACCACCCTTTGTTTGAAAAGTTTACCCCTCAGATTCCTATTAAATCTTTTCACCTTAAACCTATGTCCTCTTGTCCTCGATTCACCTACTCTGGGCAAGTGCGTCTACACAAACTATTCCTCTCATGATTTTATACACCTCTATAAAATCACCCCCTCAACCTCCTGCGCTCCAAGGAATAGAGACACAGCCTATTCAAACTGTCCCTGGCAACATCCTCGTAAATCTTCTCTGTACTCTTTCCAGCTTGACACCATCTTTCCTGTAACATGGTTCCCTGAACTGAACAGAATAGTCTCAATGTGGCCTCACCAATGTCTTATACAACTGCAACATGACCTCCCAACTTCTCTAAGACATTGGGTTACAGTTTCATTGCAGCCTTTTGATTAGTGCGGGTGTCAGGGGTTATGGGGAGAAGGCAGGAGAATGGGGTTCGGAGGGAGGGTTAGATCAGCCATGATTGAATGGTGGGGTAGACTTGATGGGCCGAATGGCCTAATTCTGTTCCTATTACATGTGGCCTTATGTTTCCAACTGAACAAACTCACATTTGCATTGTATATATAAGAGGTTGGTGATTAGTTCTGTATTGTTTGTTTCTGTTGGTTGGTTTCACAAGCATGGGTGAAACTATGATATTATAGCGTGCAGCCGCACAGTGCAGTCGGCCATTTGATGATGCACTATTTCATACCCAGCAAGCTGCTGCCTTCTTACCTTCACAATTCTTCTTGGGGTCAATATATGACGTGCACTAAGGGAATTAAAGATTTCACCACTTCAGGTCTTATGCTGTGCATTTGCTCTTTGCAAAATTCTCAACCCGTTTGGCTATTCATGGCTGGTTGGGGATTTGGAGTATCCTAGCAATATAAATAGTAAATTTCATAAGAAATCTTAATCCAATTCATGTTAAATGAGGCACAGAGCCATGTACAATGTTGACTTAAATTCTTCAATTATAGTGGTTGGTGTTGAGCAATTAGTATGATGGGTTAGGGTCAGTTTGGATTGATCCAAAATCTAAACTATCTCCAAAGCAATTTCTGCATCTCATGAGGGTATTTTATACAGCTGCAACTCATGCTGAGCTCCCATGACTTCTAGGGTATCTGTAGACTGGCATTGAAAAAATCAGCCGCAGATCTGTATCGGAATTTGATTTTGTTAATTTTTTTTCCGACTGGTCGAGAAGTAATTACTTTCTGGTTGTAGGTGGCATTGATTTGTGTACAGAATGGTTCATCAACATTGTGAATGATTGGATAACTTGTTATGCTGATAATGAATGAGAGTAAATGGCTCGATTGTAATCATGTGTTGTCTTTCCGCTGACTGGATAGCACGCAGCAGGTGCTTTTCACTGTACCTCGGTACACGTGACAATAAACTAAACTGAGATGAGTATGGAACTGAGATGAGCTGGGTGTCTTAGCCTGGAGATTACACTACATTTGCACACTTCTGAGATTCTTCCCCTTCTCACTTATATCCTGTGAAAGGTGTCGATCTTCTCTGTGGATTGTCACCTTGTCGTGGTGGAGAAGCTTGTGTGGACCTGAGATCCTGAGAGCGATGACGTCTGGAGCTATGCTCCTGGTAGGGCCACCCATGGAGGTAAGGTTGAGGGGGAGGTCTCTGACAAAGAGCAATCCAACCAAAACCTCAATGGTGGAACAGGTGGAGGACGATGGCTGACCTTAGTGGATCGTCACAACGGCTGGGAAGGCGGATGAAGGCTGCAGCAGAAAAGGGTCTCCGGTCGTCTTGGACTCCATACCACTGGATCCCGACCCGGATTTCTCAAGGACCGTGTGGTGGCTGTCTGTGCACCAGTCTCCCCACGTTAAACAAAGTCACGCACAAGCATCCTCCAACCCTGGAGACACCCATGGTCAGCCACGTCCGAAGGAGGCCTAAGAAGAAGATAGGTGTAGATTCAAGCAACACAGAAACAGACCCTTTGCTGGTCACGTTTGGCGGTCCATCAAGCACCACCTACTAGTGGTGCAACTGGTAGAGCTGCTGCCTCACAGCGCCAGAGATCCAGGTTCGATCCTGACCCTGGATGTTGTATCCGTGGAATTTACATTTTCTCCCTGTGACCTCGTGGGTTTCCACCAGAGGAGCACCAGTTTCTTCCCATATTCCAAAGACGTGCAGGGTTGCAGTTTGAGTGGCTTTTGTAAATTAGAACTAATGTGTGAGGTGATGCATTTTTAGAGGTCAAATAGAGGAAGGAGATAGAAACATACAAACATAGACAATGGGTGCAGGAGGAGGCCATTTGGCACTTCGAGCCAGCACCGCCATTCATTGTGATTATGGCTGATCGTCCACAATCAGTAACCCGTGCCTGCCTTCTCCCCATATCCCTTGATTCCACTAGCCCCTAGAGCTCTATCTAACTCTTTTTTAAAATTCATCCAGTGATTTGGCCTCCACTGCCTTCAGTGGCAGAGAATTCCACAAATTCACGACTCTCTGGGTGAAAAAGTGTTTTTCTCATCTCAGTTTTAAATGGCCTCCCCATTATTGGGAACATGTTTTCCTGCATCTAGCTTGTCCAGACCTTGCTAGATGCAGGACTGGACAAGGTAGATGCAGGATACTCTATGAATGGTAGGGCTTGTGGTAGTTTTGAGGAACAGAGGAATGGTGATGTACATATCCACAGAATACCAAAGGTGGCAACACATAGATAACAGAGTATGACAATGGAGGGGTTATGGGGAGAAGGCAGGAGAATGGGGTTAGGAGGGAAATAGATCAGCCATGATTAAATGGTGTAGACTTGATGGGCCGAATGGCCTAATTCTACTCCTATCACTAATGACCTTATGATCACATGATACAACTATATAAAACTTTAGACAGGTCACAATGGAGTATTGTGTATTATTCTGGTCACCATATTTTCAGGAAGCATGTGATTGCCACAGAGAATATGCAGAGCAGATTTACCAGGTCGTGGATGAAGAGTAACTGGGTCGGTTGCATTTGTTTTTCTTTCAAATAAAGTCAGTGTTTTATAATCACAATAATACTTTATTAGCCAAGTATGTTTTGCAACATGCGAGGAATTTGATTTGCCACACAGTCATACCAATAAAAAGCAACAGAACACACAAAGTACATTTTAACATGAACATCCACCACAGTGACTCCTCCACATTCCTCACTGTGATGGGAGGCGAAAAAAAGTTCAATCTCTTCCTTCTTTGTCCTCCAGCAGTCGGGGGCCTCTAACCTTCCGTTGATGGGACGATCTTACTCCCGTAGCCAGCGGAGGGCCTCCTTGTCGGGGCGATCAAGCTCCTGCATTGGGGGGGAATCTCAGCTCCCTGCGTCGGGCAATCTGACCCCGGGTCGGGGCTAGTCGAACGTCTTGCGGCTTTTGGAGCTTCCCGACATCGGTCTCACCCGAGACTGTGAGCACCTTGATGTTAAAGTCCGCAGGCCGCGTTTGGAACGTCGAGCCCAGGCAAGGAACCGGCTCTGATGTTAAGTCCACGGCCCCGCGGTGGGGCTCAAAGTCAGCTTCCAGCTCCACGATGTTAGGCCGCAGAGTGACCGGAGATACGAACCGGAAAACAATCGCATCTCCGGCAAGGTAAGAGATTGAAAAACAGTTTCCCCCGACCCCCCCGCCCACCCCGCACATAAAACAAACCAGGGGACATTAACACAAACTTTTTAAACACACTAAATGTAACAAAAAAAAGACAAAAAGGACAGACAGACTGTAGGCGATGCTGCCTTTGAAGCGCCACCGACAATATAACACTATCTTCCTTTGAGGTGGAGACAGCTGAGAGGTGATCTGATTGCAGTGTGCAAAATTAAAGGTAGTATAGATAAATTAGAGTGAGATCCCCATGATAGAGCTATCTAAAACCAGAGGGTCAGCTTTCAGGTTACAAGGCTTTCGGCTTATAAGGGCAGCCATGGTGGTGCAGCGGTAGAGTTCCTGCCTTACAGCGCTTGCAGTACCGTAGTTCCGGGTTCGATCCTGGCTAAGGGTGTTGTCTGTACAGAGTTTGTACGTTCTCCCCGTGACATATGTGGGCTTTCTCAGAGATCTTCAGTTTCCTCCTACACTCCAAAGACGTATAGGTTTGAAGGTTAATTGACGGTGTAAATGCAAATTGCCCCTAGTGTGTGTCGGGTAGTGTTAAAATGTGGGTGATCGCTGGTCGGCGCAGACCTAGTGGGCCAAAGGGCCTGTAAAATGAGGAGATTGTAATAATTCAGAGGAAAATAACTACCCAGTTGGTTGCAATCGGGAATGCACTGTTTGAGAGATTTAAGGAGTATCCGGACAAATAGACGAAGAAAGATGCAACGTGGAAGCAGGCCCTTTGGGCCACTGAGTCCATGGCAATCATCGATCACCCGTTCACACTAGTTCTATGTCATCCCACTTTCCCATCCACTGTGGAGAGAATTTAGACAGACCAATTAACCTAATTTGAGGAAGGACATCCTTGTGATTGAGGCAGTGCAGCGTAGGTTCACGAGATTGATCCCTGGGATGGCGGGACTGCCATATGAGGAAAGATTGAAAAGAGTAGGCTTGTATTCACTGGAGTTTAGAAGGATGAGGGAGGATCTTAAGAAACATGTAAAATTATAAAAGGACTGGACAAGCTAGATGCAGGAAAAATGTTCCCAATGTTGGGCGAGTCCAGAACCAGGGGCCACAGTCTTAGAATAAAGGGGAGGCCATTTAAAATTGAGATGAGAAAAAAACTTTTTCACCCAGAGAGTTGTGAATTTGTGGAATTCCCTGCTACAGAGGGCAGTGGAGGCCAAATCACTGGATGGATTTAAGAGAGAGTTAGATAGAGCTCTAGGGGCTGGTGGAATCAAGGGATATGGGGAGAAGGCAGGTACGGATTATTGATTGGGGACGATCAGCCATGATCACAATGAATGGCGGTGATGGCTCGAAGGGCCGAATGGCCTCCTCCTGCACCTATTGTCTATGTTTCTATGTTTCTAAACTGCTAACATTCATGTGTGCTAGATGTGGGGGGGGGGGGGGGGGGGGGGGGGGGGACCGGTGCCCCCAGAGGAAACAAAGAGAATGGAGACCAGGTTGTGCCTGCATTGTATGGGGAAGTTAAAGTTTTCCATTTAGTTTATTGTCACGTGTACCGAGGTACAGTGAAAAGCTTTTGTTGAGTGCTAACCAGTCAGCAGAAAGACAATACATGATTACAATCGAGCCATTCACATTACATGATGGGGGACTTAAGGTTGCGTGCAAGGTGAAGCCAGTAAAGTACAATCAAAGATAGTCCGAAGACCACCGATGAGGTCGATAGTTGTTCAGGAATAAAGAAATGTAGCTTTGGGATTAGAGATTTAACAGTGTGGAGTGATTATGTTGTGTGACTGCAGACCCACTTCTGTGACGAGAACAAAAATAGTTTACCTGGGGTGGGCGCCATTGGGAGAGTGTGTAAGCTGCTGTGATCTTTTAAAATTGGCAGCTGCTGACATTATGGAGAGAATGTAGCTCCTGTTATATTAGAAGTGGTCTTAAGATGCTGAGACAGGACTTGTAGTCAGAGATAGACACAAAAAGCTGGAGTAACTCAGCGGGACAGGCAGCATCTCTGGAGAGGAGGAATAGGTGATGTTTCAGGTCGAGACCCTTCTTCAGACGTGTTAAGTCTTATTGAGATATCCAGTATATAACTTAATTGAAATAAAGACTGCAAATCTGAAATAATAATAAAATAAACTGCCTTCTTGCTCTGGTAGATAAAAATGCTGGAAAAACTCAGCGGGTGAGGCAGCATCTATGGAGCGAAAGAAATAGGCAACGTTTTTGGCCGAAACATTGCCTATTTCCTTCGCTCCATAGATGCTGCCTCACCCGCTGAGTTTCTCCAGCATTTTTGTCTACCTTCGACTTTCCAGCATCTGCAGTTCCTTCTTAAACATTTTGCCAACATACTTGCTATGGCATTTTATAAGCTAGTAGTTCAAACTTCTTTTCACAAATGAAATAGAAATGTCTGTCAATATCATTTTGAGCAGCCGATTGCTGGATGTAAGAATTTGCTGGGTCTGAAGAAGGGTCTCGATCCGAAATGCCAGATGCTGTCTGAGCTGTTGAGTTACTCCAGCTTTTTGTGTCTATCTTCAGTTTAATCCAGCATCTGCAATTCCTTCCTCCATTGTTGTGGTTAGTTTCCATAGAATTTGTAGTTGCAGAGTATGCCAGAATTGATCTTGATATATGGATTTCAGATGTACATGTGCTCAGGAAATGGTGTCACTGTGGAAATTTGGGAAGCATATTATTTTTTAGGCTTATGTGTTTTCGTTGGGTGATTTGTATGTGTCCGTGGCTCACTGGTGTTATTCTGGCATCAGAAGGTTGTGAATTCTAATCCCTCGAGTACATAATCTGGATGGATACTGCAGTCCAATACCTACAGAGAGAGAGTGCTGCTCTGTTAGAATTGTTGTATTTTGTTGATGACATTTTGGGACATGACTCACCAATTTACCGATGGTAACATAAAAGATCGCACGACACTCTTTAAAATTTTGCTTGAGAATAATGCCAATATTTCTATTTCCACTGTTATCACCATAACAGTATCTGTCATTTCGAGGCACAAAGAACTGCAGATGCTGGAATCCTGAGCATAACACAAAATGCAGGAGGATCTCAGCGGGTCAGGCAACATCTGTGCAGGGAGTAGACAGACATAGTTTGAGCTGGGGCCCCTGATTCAGACAGGTCTGAAGAAGGGTCTTGACCCAAAACGTCACCCATTCCTTCTCTCCAGAGATGCTGCATGTCCCGCATTTTGTGTCTATCTTCGCTGTATAATCAGCATCTGCAGTTCCTTCCTACACAGACTATTATCTGTCATTGACATTGTTAGTGGGACCATCTTATGTGCACAAATCATGCACTGTACAACAACCATAATGTAAATAGTTGGCTGTGAGGTACTTTGGTACCTTTGTGAAAACTTGGTGTTATATCAAAGCAAATTCTTTACTCTGACTGATGATAGCCAATGTGCCAAAAGCCTTTGGCCGCCCCATCTACCTGTTACACCACCTTCAAGGAACGATGTTCCTGCACTTGTCGATCCCTCTGTCTGCCAACAATCCCCAGAGCTACTACCATTCACAGTGTAGGTCCTGCCTATGGATTCGTGGATAGGAGACGTTTAGAGCGCTTTGGGTCAAATGTAGGCAAATGGGACTAGCTTATGCACCAGCTTTGATCTAGCATTTCTTTTCACTTTCCTTTAGCCTGAACTACTAAGTGCTTCCAGCATTTCTGTGTTTTTTTTAAATGTCATTTTCTATGTTGTCAAAATTCTACAGATGTACTTCCGGGAGAGCTGGAATTGATGGAAGTCTTATGGCATTTTATTAATGCAGTTGCCAGTAATGGTACCAACAATGATGATAAATAATGTAATATCTGATCTCCCGGTTGCTCAACACTTCAACTCCCGCTCCCATTCCCACACTGACCTTTCTGTCCTGGGCCTCCTCCATTGTCAGAGTGGGGCCCAGAGCAAATTGGAGGAACAGCACCTCATATTTCGCTTGGGCAGTTTACACCCCAGTGGTATGAACATTGACTTCTCTAACTTCAATAACCCTTGCTTTCCCTCTCTCTCTATCGCTCCCCGTTCTAGTTCTCCATCCAGTTCTACTGTCTCCCTGATTCCATTTTATCTCTGTATGTTTCATTATCACCTTCCCCAGCTAACAATGATCTACTCTACATTTTCCTTGATCTACATCTCCTTTGATGTCTCATTTTCACACCTTACCCTTCCTTATCTCAGTGCCTCCCTCTTCCCTGACTCTCTGTCTGAAGAAGGGTCTCGACCCGAAATGTCAGCCATTCCTTTCATCCAGAGATGCTGCCTATCCCGCTGCGTTACATTTTGTGTCTATTAAGAGCGGAACTCGCTATAAAAACATGGAAGGGACAGGGGGACACAATTTTTTGGTGGCCACGCACGCATGCGCACGCTCACACACACACACACACACACACGCGAGGCTTCGGGGGTTCAATCCAGCGCTAAATGCAGCTCAACTCTGCCTGTCTCACCGGGTTAACTACAGCCCTGTCTGGACTGACGGGACACCAGCGCTGCTTCTCCGCGCTGGCCATATTCCCCGCAAGTCCAGGAAGGCTGTAGGCTCACCTGGCGGGACAGGCAGAGTTAGCTGGATTTAGCGCTATTTCTCTGATTCCCGACCAAAGATCCTATAGCGGAGGATCTTTGCTGCCGACCTCTCTGGCCACCCGTGGGGGGTGGGGGGGAGGGGGGGGGGGTACTTGGGAGGGGACAAGACAATGCCGGAGAGCCGGCCGGGGATCGATCCTGGCTGCGGATGATGCGCAGGTCTGTGCCACGTCTCCCTCCTCCAATCACCGCGCTGAATCATGTCCCGTCCCCATTGCCTGCTGACCGACATCTCTCTCGTCCAATCAGCGCCCTCGATCATCAGTCCCACCCCCACTGTCTCGCGGAAAGCGGAGATTTCACCGGGTTTTAAAATCCGGATGTCCCCCACCTCTCAAAACATGGAGGGGACGTGGCCCCTCTGGCCCCCCCGGGTTTTCCGACCCTGGTGTCTATCAATAATGTAATGTTGGTAAGTGGTGATGTGGCTGCAAGAGGAAGTGCGAATAATGTGCAGCCTGATATTTTTTAAAGCTGCAAATGGATACCTGCTGCTTCTGTCACATTTTTCTTAACTCCTTCAACAGCAGAAAATGGAAACTAAGTACCCCTGTACCAGAAGCTGTGAACAAATATGTGAAAATTACCATTAAATAATTTGCAAGCGATCTCAAAGTGGCATTTTTTTGTCATCTGATTATCGTGAGCTTTCTACAGTCCAGCTCATTTTATAATGAATATTAGTCAGATGAATATATAAAATTTTCTGCACCCCATTAACGACTGCACAATTTATTTCTGTTTTTTATCTCATCGATTTGGTGTCACAGAGTCATACGGCACAGAAACAGGCCCTTCAGACCTTCTTGTTCGTGCTGGCAAAGATGGCCATATACTGTAAGCTAGTCCCATTTGACCCATATCCCTCTAAACGTTTCCTATCCATGTATCCATGGGAAATAGACAATAGACAATAGACATTAGACAATAGACAATAGACAATAGGTGCAGGAGTAGGCCATTTGGCCCTTCGAGCCAGCGCCGCCATTCAACCGTGATCAAGCATGATCACCCCAAATCAGTACCCCGTTCCTGCCTTCTCCCCATATCCCCTGATTCCACTATTTTTCAGAGCCCTATCTAGCTCTCTCTTGAAAGCATCCAAAGAAACCTGCCTCCACCGCCCTCTGAGGCAGAGAATTCCACAGACTCAATCAATCAACCTTTATTGTCATCTTGCAAGCAACAGTTGTACAGTGCAAAATGAAAAGACGTTTCCCAGGGAATAGCGGAGCATCGCACATGAAATTTAAAACATTTCACACATAATAACACTAAAAACAATCCAGTCCCTGATGGAACAGTATAAATAGTTAAAAGCAGGTAAAACAACAACATTAAAATACAGTAAAACCAATCATAAAAATGTCTGGGGAAGCTGGTTTGAGTGGCCAGTGCCAGTTATTAAAGTGGTCAGTGCCAGTTATTAAAGTGTCCGTGCCAAGCCGCAGAATCAGGTGACTGTGAGTACAGAGTGACTGTTTAGCAGCCTCACAGCCTGTGGCAGGAAGCTGTTTAGCAGTCTTGTAGTCCGGGCTTTGATGCTTCGATATCTCTTGCCTGATGGCAGGAGATCCAGGTGTATGTGGAGGGGGTGCAGTTTGTCCTTAGCAATTCTCTGAGCTTTTTTCAGACAGCGGCTCTGGAACAGTTCTTGTACCGAGGGTAGGGAGACGCCAATGATCCTCTCTGCTCCCCTCACTACCCTCTGCAGAGCCTTCCTGTCCGAGCAGTTGCAGGTGGAGTACCACGTATTTATGCAGTACGTGAGTACAGACTCCACCGTGCCCCTGTAGAAAGTCCTGAGGATGTTGGTGGGGAGTGAGGCCTGTTTTAGTTTCCTCAGGAAGTGCAGTCGCTGACGGTCCCAGTGGTGTTCCTGGACCAGGTGAGGCTGTCTGTAATTTGCACACCGAGGAACTTTATGCTCTCCACTCTCTCCACTGTGGTGCCACTGATGTTGAGGGATGTATGCTTTGGCTGCGCCCTCCTGAAGTCAACAACCATCTCCTTTGTTTTGTCGACATTTAATTCCAGATTATTTTTGCCGCACCAGTCCACCAGTTGTTTTACTTCCTCCCTGTACATTGATTCGTCATCTCCGCTGATGAGTCCCACCACTGTTATGTCATCTGCGAATTTTATGATCTTATTGTCCCTGAATCTGGCAACACAGTCATGTGTGAGCAATGTGAACAACAGCGGGCTGAGCACACAGCCTTGAGGGGAGCTGGTGCTCAGAGTGATCGAGCCTGAAGTGTTCTTGCCAACACGGACTGACTGCGGTCTCTCTGTCAGAAAGTCCAAGATCCAGTGACACAGGGTGGTGTTGAGGCCCAGCAGGGCTAGTTTCTCCACAAGTCTCTGTGGGATGATGGTGTTAAACGCTGAGCTGAAGTCAATGTACAGGATTCTGGCGTATGTGTTTTTGTTTTCCAGATGCGTGAGTACTGTGTGCAGCGTGGTAGAGATGGCATCCTCTGTAGAACGGTTGGGGCGATAGGCAAACTGGAGGGGGTCTAACGATGAGGAGAGGCTGGCAGTAATGTGAGGTTTCACCAGGCGTTCAAAACACTTCATTATTATTGGGGTCAGGGCGACAGGGCGGTAGTCATTTAGGCAGGCAACCACTGGTTTCTTCGCTATGGGGATTATCGTGGAAGTTTTGAGGCATGTGGGGACAATGGCTTGACTAAGGGAGATGTTAAAGATGTCTGTTAGCACATCTGCTAACTCCTCAGCACATTCCTTGAGCACACATCCTGGGATGTTGTCGGGTCCGACTGCTTTCCACGGGTTGACCTTGGATAGGGTTCTCCGTGTGTCCATCGGGTCTATGGTCAGGACTGGCTGGTCGGTTTGTAAGCAGGGGCTGGCTCTCCCCTTGGGTGTGATGTTTGCTGCATCAAAACGTGCAAAGAAGTTGTTCAGTTCATCTGGGAGAGAAGTGTCCGTGTCAGGTTACCTGCTGCCTTGCCTTGTACCCCGTCAGTGTTTGGATTCCCTTCCACATCCTCCTGGTGTCTCCTGTGTCATAGAGGTGTCCCTGGATTTTCCCCGCGTAGGCACGTTTCGCTGCCCTGATTCCTTTTTCCAGTGCAGTCCTGGTAGATCGAAGAGCGGCTGTGTTACCGGCTCTGTAGGCTGCATCACGAGCCCTCTGCAGCGAGCGCACCTCTGCTGTCATCCATGGCTTTTCGTTTCCACGTGCAGTGAAGGTTTTAATGACAGTGACATCCTCGGTGCACTTGGCAATGTAGCTAGTTACAGTCTCTGCGTACTCCTCGATGTTGATGAGGTCATCATAGGACGCTGCTATCCTGAACACATCCCAGTCAGTGTGCAGGAAGCAATCCTGCAGTGCTGAGGCTGCTCCCTCTGGCCAGACCCTGGTGTGTTTTCTCTCCGCTTTGACTTGTTTTTGCAGAGGTCTATAGGCTGGTGTTAAAAACACTGAAATGTGGTCCGAGTGGCCCAGGTGAGGGCGTGGGGCTGCCTTGTAAGCCTCTGGGGTGTTGATGTAAACCAAGTCCAAGATGTTCTCTCCCCTGGTCTCAAAATCCACATATTGCTTGAATTTTGGGAGCACAGTCTTAAGGCTGGTGTGATTAAAATCCCCAGCCACCACAATGAAGCTATCAGGATATTTGGTCTGGAACTCACTGATGGCATCATGCAGGGCTCCCAGTGCTTCGTTGGCCTTAGAATTTACATTAGCACTTGGAGCAACATATACAGCCACAACAAAAACAACGGAGAATTCCCTCGGCAGATAGAAAGGCCAACATTTCACGATGAGGAATTCTATCAGCGGAGAGCAGTGTTTCCCGGCTATCGTAGCGTTCACACACCAGTCCTTGTTTATGTACAAGCACAGGCCTCCACCTCGGCTCTTACCAGAGTTAGCTGCCTCTCTGTCCGCACGGAACGATGTTATTCCCTCCAGCTGTATTGCCGTGTCCGGGATATTGCCGTGGAGCCATGATTCCGTGAAAACAAACACACAGCAGTCTCTTATATCCCTGTATGTTGTCTTGAGAAGACGCAGTTCGTCAAGTTTGTTGTCCAGGGAGCGGACATTAGAGAGGAGAAGTGAGGGCACTGCCGGTCGGGTGGGGTTAGCTGTTAGCCTAGCGCGAATGCCTGCTCTTTTCCCCCCGTCTCCGCCTCGTGTAAGAGCCTGCTCTTTTACCCCGTTTCTGCCACTCTCTGTGAGAAAAAGTGTTTCCTCGTCTCTGTTCTAAATGGCTTACTCCTTATTCTTAAACTGTGTGTGGCCCCTGGTTCTGGACTCCCCCAACATCGGGAACATGTTTCCTGCCTCTAGCATGTCCAAGCCCTTAACAATCTTATATGTTTCAATGAGATGCCCTCTCATCCTTCTAAACTCCAGAGTGTACAAGCCCAGCCGCTCCATTCTCTCAGCATATGACAGTCCCGCCATCCCGGGAATTAACCTTGTAAACCTTGGCTGCACTCCCTCAATAGCAAGAATGTCCTTCCTCAAATTAGGGGACCAAAACTGCACACAATACTCCAGGTGTGGAAATCTAACATGGGCAGGACCTACACTGCATGTTAGGGCTCTGGGGAGTGCAGGATCAAAGTTCTTTGAAGGTGGTGTCACTGGTAGATAAGGTGGTCAAATAGACTTTTGACTCATTGGCTGACATCAGTCAGAGTATTGGGTATAGAAGTTGGGAGGTCATGTTACAGTTGTATAAAACGTTCATGAGGTCACATTTAGAGTATAGTGTTCAGTTTTGGTCACCATGTTATAGAAAAGATGTTGTTAAGTTGGAAAGGGTGAAGAAAATATTTATAAGGATGTTGCCAGGACTAGAGGGTGTGAGCTATAGGGAAGGGTTGAGTAGGCTGGGTCTCTATTCCATGGACTGCAGGAGGATGAGGGGTGATCTTATAGAGGTGTATAAAATCATGAGGAATAGATCGGGTAGATGCACAGTCTCTTGCCCAGAGTAGGGAAATTGAGGACCAGAGGGCAAAGGTTTAATGTGAAGGGGGAAAGATTTTATAGGAATCTGAGGGGTAACATTTTCACACAAAGGGTGGTGGATGTATGGAGCGAGCTGCCAGAGGAGGTCGTTGAGGCAGGGACTATCCCAACATTTAAGAAGCAATTAGACAGATACATGGAAAGGACAGGTTTTGAGAGATATTTTTCCATGTCAGATTTCTAGCATCTTTCTTCATTTTCAGCCATTATGGGATATACAGGAACTTTGGTTAGTTATTCAATAATGAGAGGAAATCCCAATTCCACTCTTCTTAAATGTTTCCACATGTGCAGTTCAATCAAGGTAGGTGCATGTGAATGAAGGCACAAATGTCTTCGTTCAGTAATGGTGTGGCCAGATGTGGCAATGGTGTTTATCTTGCTTTAAAAACATAGAAATAATTAATAATACAGCATTCTACAATAGAATTAGTAGAAAAATATTATCCACCTTCCTCTTTGCTCGCTATAATTGCTGAACTAAATCCTATTCATTTTAAACTATTTAATGACAATTAACAATGTGTCAAAATGTTTTTGAATTCAAATTGAATATTCCTTTCTTGTTAGCGATGACAGAATTCTCCTGTCCCCCCATCAAGATTGAATCTAATTCGTGAAGTTCCTAGGACTCCACCTGTAAGATGACCTGATGTCCACAACCAACACCACAGCACTGGTCAAGAGAGCCCAGCAGCGACTACACCCTCTCCGAAGACTACGTAAAGCAGGTCTCCCCACTACACATCTACAAACTTTTTATAGGGGGACAATCGAGAGCACATTAACCAACGGCATCACTTCCTGGTTCGGGACCTGCAAGGCGTACGAACGGCACCAACTTGACAGGATTGTGAAGACCGCCAGCAGGATTATTGGTGCTCCACTCCCTTTCTTGCTGGACATTTACAGGAAGAGATGTATCAACAGAGCCATCTCCATCATCAAAGACCCCTACCACCCATCGCATCACATATTCTCCATCCTGCCATCTGGGAAGAGGTACAGGAGCATTAGCTGCAAAACCAGCAGGATGCTCCTCAGCTTCTTCCCGCAGGCTATAAGACTGATAAACGGACTTAGCCCCCTGCCAAAGTATCGCGCACCAACCATCAACCTGGACACACTGCAGCAGCTGTCGATCGGAACGCCTGTTGATGTTTAGTAGAGAGTAGAGTGTTTAATTTAATTTGTTCATGATATATGTTTTTTATTTCTAGTTATTTGTTGTTATTTGTACTGCACACTGAATGAACACTGGTTGAGCAACGTTTCTTTGTTTCCTCTGGGTATGTGAGTACTCAGGAAAATGACAATAAAGATATACTGATACTGATACTGATTTCCAAGAAGGGTCTCGACCCATTCCAACATTTTGTGTCCATCATGATTTCCAAGCATTTCTCTTCTCCCACTCGAGCGCATGCAACTTAAATCCGCTGGCTGCAAGATGCTCGGGAATAGTTCCGTTCATGTGTTAACCATACAGGCTGTTGTCTGCACTGAATGGCTGCAGTTTGGATATTATTTCACATGAAATTAAATCTTGCATGCATTCTGCTGCCTAAAAATAAAAACTGAATTTCTCTTTGCGACATACTGTTCTATATTGCCGCTTTACGATATTTTATATTTAACTAAACTAAGTGCAGACCTGCTGGGTGTGTTCCCCCAACGGTGTGCGTTGCGGAGCTGATGAAGCTGTTTTTGAAATGAGGCCCTGATGTCACTGGAAGGTGGTGGAATATTCTGATTCACTGTACCGTTTGGGGGGGGGGGGGGCATTGTGACCTCACTGAAAGCAGGTGTTATAAAATGTGGTTTTGCCTTTTTTTGAAACTTTAATCATGAATAACACGAAGGGGGCAGGGGGGTCTGAATAAGCCGTGAGGGGGAGGGGGTGGGGGGTGTGAATAACCAAGGAGGGGGGCTTGTATACAGAAACGGGGATATTATGCTGAGGCTCTATAAGGCGTTGGTCAGGCCACATTTGGAATATTGTGAGCAATTTTTGGCACCATATCAGAGCAAGCATGTGCTGGCTCTGGTGAAAGTCCAGAGGAGGTTTACAAGAATGATCCCAGGAATGAGTGGGTTAACCTATGATGAGCGTTTGTTGGCACTGGGCCTGTACTCGCTGGAGTTTAGAAGAATGAAAGGGGACCACATTGAAACATATAGAATCGTGAAAGGCTTGGATAGAGTGGGTGTGGAGAGGATGTTTCCACTAATAGGAGAGTCTAGGACTAGAGATCATAGAATTAAAGGTTGTTCTTTTAGGAAGGAGATGAGGAGGAATGTCTTTAGTCAGAGGGTGGTGAATCTGTGGAATTATTTGCCACAGAAGGCTGTGCAGGCCAAGTCAGTTGATATTTTTAAGGCAGAGATAGATATATTCTTGATTAGTACGGGTGTCAGAAGGCAGGAGAATGGGGTTAGGAGGGAGAGATAGATCAGCCATGTTTGAATGGCGGAGTAGACTTGATGGGCCTAATTCTACTCCTATCACTTATGACTTTATGAAGCAGGGATAGGGTCAGACATTGCTGTGCAGAAGGAAATAGGTGGTCTTAATAAAGCCGTAAGCATTTGGTGCGAAACTCTTTTCATAGTCAGTGATTGAAAATGGTCTCATTCAGCCTGAGACAGCTCCTGAGAGGGAGAGACGAATGGACAGGGAATGGACATAGAGTGGGCACCAAATATTTAATTGAAAGGCATCCGCATATGCACTCGCCAGCCCCGAGTACACAGCGGAGCAGGCCCCTGGATTGTATCCTGTTGTTGATCAACCGGAACCGTTCGTACATGGTCCAAGGCTGAGGTTCTCTCCCCTGGAAGGGCGCTGACACTTATGACGTTTCCCATCCATTCAGACAGTACCATACCCCCTCGTGTCAGCCAGTTATTGACCAGTTGTGCACTACATGCGACAGGCGGGTGGCCCACCCAACTATTGCAGTGTTTTGCTCAGCAAACCCAGACATTACCAGAATTGTTTAGGAACATGTTCTAAAACATCACCTACTTGTTTTCAAACAGTTTGGATGCTGAGCTGCTAATTTAGCTGCCAGCTCCATGTTAGCTGACATGGTCTGTTACATTACAGGAGTGGATTCCAGTGGGCAGGAGTCAGGCGCCTACTCGGAAGTTTGGTTAAATAATGGCCTCTGATTATCCCCCTCACTTTGTGTATGAAAATCCTCAGTGTATGGCATGCTGTCTCCATCAGAAACGGAAGCTCACTACAAAGCAAATGTAATATTTTACATATGATGCTAGCTGAGCCAAACTAATAACATTTTTGCAGGAAACAAAAAAATTTGAGATTTTAAAAATATATTGCGACAAGGATTGAATCAGACTTGAAAAAATATGAATCGGGAATTTCTAGAGAAAAGGAACTGCAGATGCTGGTTTACGCAAAAAGACACAAAGTGCTGGAGTAACTCAGCTGGCCAGCTAACATCTCTGGAGAATATGGATGTGATATTTTGGGTCGGGTTCCTTCTTCAGACGTGTTGGAGGGGTGGGGGAAGCTGGAAGATACGAGTAGCAGGGCAAAGCCTGGCAAATAATACAACCTGGCAAATAATAGGTGGATAGAGGTGAGTGTTTTAATTTTCCATTCATATTCCTTCCTCTGGCTTCACAATTTGTGCTTCTTCTATCCTCTATCTCCTTATCTCACACTTTTGGTCTCTGGCCTGTGACCAACCATCTGACAATGAAAAAAACACCTTCACATGTATCCACCGATCACTTGCCGAACCTTGCCTCAACTCCCCCCCTCTTCCAGCTTTCTTACCCCCCTCACCACAACAATCGATCTGAAGAAGCATCCTGACCTGGACCGTCATCTATCCGCATTCTCTCGAGACGCTGTCTGATCCGCTGAGTTACTCCAGCGCTCTGTGCCTTTTTTTGATACTTTAATATTTTGCTATTTTCTTCATCGGGGAAGAGAGTTGCTAACATTTCCGGGAAACTTGGTGTGAAGCACATTGTATTCAGTGGGCTGGAGAATGTGACAAAGCTGACCAAAGGCAAGCTGGAGGTGCCACATTTTGATGGGAAAGGAGAGAAAGAAGATTATTTCAGGGAACATGGTGCTCCCATCACAAGCATTAGAATAGCAGTTAATTTTCTCAATGTCTTTAAACCTGTTAAAACGGGCAAGGTTGACAGAAGAAGGGTTTCGGCCCGAAACGTTGCCTATTTCCTTCGCTCCATTGATGCTGCCTCACCCGCTGAGTTTCTCCAGCATTTTTGTCTACCTTCGATTTTCCAGCATCTGCAGTTCCTTCTTAAACAAGGATGACTATGTTCTGGGTAGGTTGATGCAAAGTCTAAGATGTCCTTCGACAACATATAGATGCACAGTTATACAGCACGGAAACCAGCCATCTTGCCCATGCACCTTCTAATGCCTTTCCACGCTAATCCCATTTGCTTGTGTTTGGCCCAAATCTATCTCTCCTTTCCAATCAAGATACCCTTGGAAAAGGATTGTGGCTATCTATCCTATTTATACACCTCATGATTTCATAAACTCCTCAGCGTCCTTTGCTCCAAAGCCAACTGTCCCAGCCCATCCAATCTCCTCATAACTCGAGATGTCCAATCCAGGCAACATTCTTCTGAATATTGACTTCGCTAACTTCAAGTAACCCTTACTTTCCCTCTTTCTCCATCCCTCCCCTTCCTAGTTCTCTGACCAGTCTGAGTATCCCTGATTGAATGTTACTGATTGTATGCCTCGTTGTCACATTCCCCTCAGCCAACAATCATCTATTCTACATTTTTCTTGAACTTTGTCCCCTTTGATGTCTCGTTTTCACACCTCACCTTCCATATCTCTGTCTCCCTCTCCCCTGACTCTCAGTCTGAAGAAAGGTCTCGAGCTGCAAGGTCACTCATTCCTTCTCGTCAGAGATACTGCCTGAGCCGCTGAGTTACTCCAGCAATTGGTGTTTGTCGTTATTCTGAATCTTTTCTGCCTCTCACTCCAGTTTAATTACATCCATCACGTGGTGCTGTAACCAGTACTGCACACAATACCCCAAGCAAGGCCTAACCAACCATTTCTGCTACTCCATACTCCATTTGTGAATGCCAATGTTCAACGCCTTGGCGAGTGAGGTAGGCATCCCACACACCTACTTAGAAGACACGTGGTGGAGTGCCTCAGCATATCATGCACCCATTTTATAGTTAAGTTTAGTTTAGAGATACAGCACGGAAACAGGCCCTTCGCCCCACCGAGTCCGCACCGACCAGCAATCCCCGCACAATAACACTATCCTACGCACACTAGGGACAATTTTACACTTATACCAAGTCAGTTAAGAGGGGATCTTATTGAAACATATAAGATAATTAAGGGATTGGACACGCTAGAGGCAGGAACCATGTTCCCAATGTTGGGGGAGTCCAGAACCAAGGGCCACAGTTTAAGAATAAGGGGTAGGCCATTTAGAACGGAGATGAGGAAAAAAAATTTCACCCAGAGAGTTGTGAATCTGTGGAATTCTCTGCCTCAGAAGACAGTGGAGGCCAATTCTCTGGATGCTTTCAAGAGAGAGTTAGATAGACCTCTTAAATATAGCGGAGCCAGGGGATATGAGAAGGCACGAACGGGGTACTGATTGTGGATGATCAGCCATGATCACAGTGAATGGCTCGAAGGGCCGAATGGCCTACTCCTGCACCTATTGTCTATTGTCTATTGTCTATTCTTTGGAATGTAGGAGGGAACTGAAGAACTCGGAGAAAACCCTTGCGGTCACGGGGAGAACGTACAAACTCCGTACAGACAGCCCCCATAGTCAGGATGGAACCCAGGTCTCTGGCGCTGCAAGCGCTGTAAGGCATCAACTCTACCACTGCACCACCGTACTGCCCTGGAGAATTCTGGAGAACATTTTATAGGTGACATTTTAGGTTGAGAACCTTCTTCAGACTGATTGTAGGAGGGGGAACAAGCTGAAAGAGAGACAGGGCCGGGACAAAGCCTGGCAAGTGACAGGTGGACACATGCGGAAGGGGGTTCGATTGGCAGATGGTTAGATACAAGCCAGAGATAAAGACAAGATATGTGGAGCCAGAGGAGGGAATAGAGGTGGAAGGGGACTGGGGGAAGGGAGAAATGGGTGCACATCCAGGTGGGGCACAGGGATAGGGGGGGAGAGGAAAGGGTAGGAAAGGGAGAGGGATTTTTATGGATTAGATACCTGAAACTCAATGTTGATGCCGTTGGCTTGTAAGCTTCCGAAGAGAAATATGAGGTGCTGTTCCTCCAGTGTGCTGTAGTCCGACCTGTGTTGCCACTCTCAGAGACCTACGTACCACAACGGCTGGCTGTTCTTTATAATTGTTATAACAATGCTTCCATTATGCATAATAGAATACTGTTCTATAATAGATCACTGTTCTATTATGTATCAAAGTTTCACATTGTAGGCTGCTCTGGAAGGTTAGATCGCATGGGATTCAGGAAGAGATAGCTGAATGGATAGAAAATTGGCTTCATGGAAGGCAGCAGAGGGTGATGGTGGAAGTTTGCTTCTCAGACTGGAGGCCTGTGACTAGTGGTTTGCCTCAGGGTTCGCCGCCTGTTTGTCATCTATATCAATTGTTTGAATGAGAATGTGCATGGCATGGATAGCAAGTTTGCAGACGTCAAAAATTGTAGCAGGATCTTGATCGGTTGGGCAGGAGGGCTGTGACATGGTTGATGGGATTTCGTACAGGGAAATGTGTTGGTATGTGTTGATAATTGTACATTGATACCCTTTTCGGATCTGGACATAAAGAAAATATAAAGTCTGGTTTAATTTGTTCATCTAGTTTCCTTCCCACGTGACCAAAGAGAGGCAATATCGTTCCAGTAAGTGGTGCTCTCTATGTGCTGATCCAGGCAATGTATGTTGATGACCCACTTTATTCAGGATGCTTACTCTTCAGTCAGCCCTGCTGGAATCAGGTAGCCACAAATGTTCCTTTGGGAGAAATTAACGAGCAATCAGAGGCAAGATCCCCGGCTCATTTATTTTTCTCTGAGGCAAGAGAAATAAAACTGGTAGACACAAAATGCTGGAGTAACTCAGCGGGTGAGGCAACATCTATAGAGACAAGGAATTGGCGACGTTTCGGGTCAAGACCCTTCTTCAGACTGATGTCGGGGGAGGGGGCGGGACAAAGATAGAATGTAGTCGGAGATTGGTGGGAGAACTGGGAAGGGGGTGGGGATCGTCACATCTTCACCTCAGATGCGGAATAATAATGATACTGACACTATATTTACAGGTTACATTCCTTGGTCTCCGTATTTATTATCTCACCAGGCCATGGCCTCCTGCCGTGACTTACACACCGCACATGCGGTCTGACCTCCAAGTCAGCTGATACAAAGGTCATGTTATTTGCATATAATTATCATGACTCATCATCATGACAGGGATGGAGAGAGAAAGCAAGGGCTATCTCAAGTTAGAACAGTCAATGTTCATACCGCTGGGGTGTAAACTACCCAAGCGAAATATGAGGTGCTGTTCCTCCAATTTGTGCTGGGCCTCACTCTGACAATGGAGGAGGCCCAGGACAGAAAGGTCAGATTGGGAATGGGAGGGGAGTTGAAGTGCTGAGTCACCGGGAGATCAGCTTGGTTAAGACGGACTGAGCGGAGGTGTTCAGCAAAACGATCGCCGAGTCTGAGCTTGGTCTCGCCGATGTAGAGAAGTTGACACCTGGAACAGCGGATACAGTAAATGAGGTTGGAGGAGGTGCAAGTGAACCCCTGCCTCACCTGGAAAGACTGTTTGGGTCCTTGGATGGAGTCGAGGGGGGAGGTAAAGGGACAGGTGTTGCATCTCCTGTGGTTGCAGGGGAAAGTACCTGGGGAGGGGATGGTTTGGGAGTTACAGAGGGAACGGTCTCTGTGGAAATCAGAAAGGGGTGGAGATGGGAAGATGTGGCCAGTAGTGGGATCCCGTTGGAGGTGGCGGAAATGTGGGAGGATTATATGCTGTATGCGACAGCTGATGGGTGGAAGGTGAGGACAAGGGGGACTCTGTCCTTGTCATGAATGGGGGGAGGGGGAGCAAGAGCGGAGCTGCGGGATATCGAGGAGACCCTAGTGAGAGCCTCATCTATAATGGAAGAGGGGAACCCCGTTCCCTAAAGAATGAGGACATCTCTGATGCCCTCGTATGGAAAACATCACCCTGGGCGCAGATGCGGCGTAGACCGAGGAATTGGGAGTAGGGGATAGAGTCTTTTGAGGAAGCAGGGTGGGAAGAAGTGTAATCAAGATAGCTGTGGGAGTCAGTAGGTTTGTAGTAGATGTCGGTCAGTACTCTGTTACCTGTGATGGAGATGGTGAGATCTAGAAATGGTAGGGAGATGTCAGAGATGGTCCAAGTGAATTTGAGTGCCGTTGAAGACTAAATTGAATTAGGACTGTTCATTCCATTAGGTGTGTTCCAAACCCTGACCATTCATTACGTTAAACATTATTTACATCCCTTTACTTAAGCCAACCAACAATGGCCTCCTCCATCGCCAGAGTGAGGCCAAATCCAAATTGGAGGAGCAGCATCTCATATTTCGCTTGGGCAGCTCACAGCCCAGAGGTATGAATATTGACTTCTCTAACTACAAGTAACCCTTGCATCCTCTCTCTCTCCACCCCTGTCTCACCAGAGTTGGACCAGCATCAAAGTTGGCTTGTTGCATCTCATTGTCTGTACTCGTTCTCCCCCAGCAAACAGCTAACAATGGCCTGTTTCCCTTTATCATCGTTACTTTTTTGCATATCTTTCATTTATTTGTTCAATATCTCTCTACATCACCATCTATATCTCTCGTTTCCCTTTCCCGTGACTCTGAAGAAGGGTCTCAACCCAAAATGTCTCCTACTCCTTTTCTCCAGAGTTGCTGCCTGACCCGCTGAGTTACTCCAGCATTTTGTGTCTATCTTCAACTTAAATCTGGTTCTGCTGGTTCAGAACTGTCTTATTCATAGAAGGCGGAGAGTTGTAATGGAAGGTAGGTATTGTGGCTGGAGGTGTGTGACCAGTGGAACTCTGTGCTGGGACCTCTGCAGCTTGTGACGTAAATGCAGATGAGTCGGTGCGTAAGTTTTCTGACCACCCCAAAATTGGAGGAGTTGCGGACAGTGAGGAATGCTGTCAGAAGATGCAGCGGGATATACATCAGCTGAAGAAATGGGCGGAGAAATGGCAGGTGGAGTTTAACGCAAGAAAGTGTGAGGTGTTGCACTTTGGGAGGTTGAATGTAAGGGGAAAGTATACAGTTAATGGCAAGACCATGAACAGAATTAATATGCAGAGGGATCATGGAGTCCAAGTTCATAGCTCACTGAAGGTGGCAGCATATGTAGATAAAGATGTAAAAAAGGCATTGGTTTGCTTGCCTTCAAAGTATGAATTGTACGTTTTATGTACTACAGGCATTTCTCGTATCCCAGACTCATTCAGTACAAAACAGGCCTTTCGGCCCACCATGTCCACGTCATCCATGTCACCCGTTCCTTCCCTCCAGATATGCTGCCTGTCCCGCTGAGTTACTCCAGCATTTTGTGTCTACCTTCCATGGACATTCAAATGCTTGTCTCAATGCCTCTAAAGCACCTGCCTTCATCAATGCTCCAGTTCTAGATTCCAACCACTCTGTTTATGAAAAGAAAAATCCCTCACAAATCCCATCTAAACCTCCTAATTTTTATCTCATGCCTAACGAGTCTTAGATACCCCACAAAGGGACAAAGATTTTTACCAGCTACCGTATCATTTCATAAACATTTATCAGGTTCTTGCTCCGAGGAAAATAAACCCAGCCTATGTATTATCTCCTTATAACTGGTGTTCCAATCGAGTCAACATCCTGGCAAGTCTCTCTGCACTCTCTCCAGCACAATCACATCCTTCCTGTATTGTGGTGACCTCAACTTTGCACAATTCTCCAGGTGTAGCCTTAACCAACCTTTTATAAAGTTATAACATGAAATCCCAACTCTTATTATATTATATAGGGGGTAACATGATGGCACAGCGGTAGAGTTGCTGCCTTACAGTGCCAGAGACCCGGGTTCGATCCTGACTACTGGTGCTGTCTGTACGGAGTTTGTACCTTTTCACCATGACCTGCGTGGGTTTTCTCCGGGTGCTCTGATTTCCTCCCACATTCCAAAGACGTACAGGTTTGAAGGTTAGTTGGCTTGGTAAATTGTCCCAAGAGTGTGTGGGATAGCATAAGTGTGCGGGCATCGCTGGTCGGCGCGGACTTGGTGGGCCGAAGGGCCTGTTTTCGCGCTGTATCTCTAAACTAAACTAAA
This sequence comes from Amblyraja radiata, assembly GCF_010909765.2. Classification (NCBI taxonomy): domain Eukaryota; kingdom Metazoa; phylum Chordata; class Chondrichthyes; order Rajiformes; family Rajidae; genus Amblyraja; species Amblyraja radiata. The sequence goes on from NC_045962.1 coordinate 3,364,032, forward strand.
AACTATGTTCTATGCCATGTCTGATGAAGGCTAACATCCAATGTGTTTTCTTCACCACCCTATATCCAACAACACTCCCTCGGGTCCAACCATTTCCTCTATGTTCTACCCTTATTTGAACTTCCAACATTCATCATCTTGTACTTGTCAACGTTAAATTCTATCTGCTATTGCTCTGCACAACTTTCGTGCTGATTAATATCACGCTGATATCATATCAACCCTTCTTGCGATCGACAACACCACATATTTCCTTTTTAATCCATAACTACCTCATCTGGTATTCAAGTAACCTTATTATTTACCATTGCTGCTTCTTGATAAACTGAATGCAAAGTGCTCATTTCGCACCCAAGTTATGCCTGCTCCCGTTATCTGCACATCTACATTTTGGTCTCTAATTCGTCCCAGTTTGACAATCCTTTTACTGTAACTACACATATAAAGATCTTTCACTTGCCTTGCAGCTGTGAAATATTTGAATTTGTTTTCAATTCATCCATCCGAGTAATAAAATATCTTCCCAGATATTGCGATGGAGGGACTTCCACTCGATGGGGTGTCGGTCCGAGACTTGGGTGAGGTTGTGGGGGCCATCTTGAAAAACCTCAAAGTGCATGCTGGGAAAGAGACAGGCCTCAGTACTGACAAGCGTACGGTTGACAACATACTGGAAAAACCATCAAAGACTCCAAGGTTAGTTTAATTCCTTCCTTAGCGGTAATAAGTTAGCGGTAATAAGTAACACCTAGATCAGAGTGCTCAAACTGCAACCTAGTGGCAAGGTCTGATTGTTGAGAAATGAACAACTCAGTGCTGTTTATGTTTACATTTAAGATAGACACAAAATGCCGGAGTAACTCAGCGGGGCAGACAGCGTCTCTGGAGAGAAGGAATGGGTGACGTTTCGGGTCGAGAAGACTCAATCTGAAGAAGGTTCTCGACCTGAAACGTCACCCATCCTCATTATTTGTATTCGTTTGCACCTAGGCCACAGCCTGTTTCCTTTATCATCATTATTTTTTTGCATTTCGTTCATTCATTTGTTCTATATCACCGTCTATATCTCTTGTTTCCGTCTCCCCTGACTCTCAGTCTGAAGAAAGGTCTCGACCCGAAACATCACCTATTCCTTCTCTCCAGAGATACGGCCTGTCCCGCTGAGTTCCTCCAGCATTTTGTGTCTGTCTTCTGTGTAAACCAGCATCTGCAGTTCCTTCCTACACATTACATTTATATTTATTGTGCTAGGTTGTTCTGTCAAATCTTGTGGGCTTGTTTGTTTGGGAATTTTGATCACAGTGGTAGATTCTTCTTAAATTCGATCTGTTTGACTGATGACTTGGATGAGGGCAGCAGCAAAGATAGATAGATTGCTAAATTTGCTGATAAGTACATTGTGTGGAGGATGCAAGGTATGAGATTACATTGCAGGGTTGTGAAGAGGATAACACAGCAAGGTCAATGAGTGGGTAAAGATCTCACAAGTCGAGTGCAATGTGGAAAAATATGACATTGTCCATTTCAACAACAAAAAAGCTAATTATCTCAATGGCTAGAGTTTGCAGAGCTCTGAGATTTTGAGGGTTCTAAGTGCATGATTTATAAAAAAGGAGAATATGCACGCCCAACAGATAAATGAGAAATGTTATTCTTTAGTATGGGGAATTGAATACAAAAGTAGGGAAATTAAGCAGTGCAATGTTGTGAACAGTGTTGGTCTCTTTATTAAAGAAAGGATGTTCAGATGTTGAATGCAGTTTAGAGATAGCTTACAAGATAAGCACCCGGAATTGTATCTTGTATCTGCTGGAGAGGGTACATGATTGAAACATATCAGACCCTGAGGTGCCATAACAGCGTAAATGTGGAAATAATATGTCCTTTTGTAATCCCTTTGCAATCTGGCGATAAATAATGATTTGCCCATTTAAACAGAGATTAGGTGATTTTTTTCACTCAGACCATTGTGAGTCTCTGGAATTGTCTTCCTCAAAGAACAGTGGAAGCAGGGCCTTGTGTATTTTAAGGCAGAAATCAATAGATTAATATGAACAAGAAAGTAAACACTTCTTACAAGTAGTAAGTTGTAGTTAGTCAGATAAGCTGTGAATTGAATTGAAATGAATATTTTATTACATGTGACAAATCACAGTGAAATTCTTTGCTTGCGTACCTTGGTATGCAAATAGTCGCCCATAAAGGGTGCTTACAAAGTTACAAATCCCCCCCCCCCCCCCCCACCACGCCCCTCCCCCACTCATGGCTGTCCCCCCACGCCGAGTCCTCCTTTGTTCCTTCAATGACCCAGGCCCCAGCCACCGGCTCCATAGACACAGGCCCCAGCCACAGGCTCCATAGACCCAGGCCCCAGCCACAGGCTCCATAGACACAGGCCCCAGCCACAGGCTCCATAGACCCAGGCTCCAGCCGCGGACTCCATTGACCCAGGCCCCAGCCGTGAACTCCATTGACCCAGGCCCCAGCCGCGAACTCCATAGTCTCCACCTCCCACCTGCGAGGCCTATTAAATGGCAGAGTTGGCACAAGGGGCAAAGTGGCAATAGACAATAGGCGCAGGAGTATGTTGCATGTTGATGGTTCGAAGGAACAAACTTGGGCCTACTTCCTGCCCTTGGGTTATTTGCACCTTTATTAGACAATAGACAATAGGTGCAGGAGTAGGCCATTCGGCCCTTCAAGCCAGCACCGCCATTCAATGTGATCATGGCTGATCATCCCCAATCAGTACCCCGTTCATGCCTTCTCCCCGTATCCCCTGACTCTGCTATTTTTAAGAGCCCTATCTAGCTCTCTCTTGAAAGCATCCAGAGAACCTGCCTCCACCGCTCTCTGAGGCAGAGAATTCCACAGACTCACCACTCTGTGAGAGAAAAAGTGTTTCCTCGTCAGGAATGGGGTACTGATTGGGGTTGATCAGCTATGATCACATTGAATGACGGTGCTGGCTCGAAGGGCCAAATGGCCTACTCCTGCACCTATTGTCTGTGGTCTATTGTCTATTCAAAGTTCAAAGTCCGGTCGGCCCGTGCGCTCGATGTACTGGAGCAGTTCCCGCGAACCAACGTCCCTCTCCTCTCCTCTCCTCTCCGCAAAGGAGATGACTGGTATGGCCAATACCTGATAACTATGTGCCGCTACCTGTAGGCTGGAGCCTAGACATTATCCACGTTCTACATCGAATGGCTCCTTCACCTGAGAAGTTATGACCATAGCTGAACGGCAAATAATCGTGAAGAATCACCCTCCCCCCTCCTGACCCATCATTCTCAGAGTGGCTGAAATTGCCTTTCTGATGTGCTCTCCGGTGGTTAGAGATACAGGAAACTGCAGGTGCTGGAACATTGAGCAAACATTGAAGCTGCTGGTGGAACTCAGCAGGTCAGGCAGCATCTCTGGAGGGAATTGGACAGATGTTTGGGTCTGGATCCTTCTTCAGATGCTGTGGCCGGCTTTCCATGATCAGAATCATTTTGTATTTTTCAACTATTGCTCCCGACTACTAGAGTATTTCACTTTGATCCTCAACCCCAATCCCCAACCAACCATGCTTGTTAGGGTTTAAGAAGGAACTGCAGATGCTGGACACAACAATGCTGGAGAAACTCAGCGGGTGCAGCAGCTTCTATGGAGCGAAGGAAAAAGGCAACGTTTCGGGCCGAAACCCTTCTTCAGACTTGTTTGCTTGTTAGGGTTCCCTGCTTTGTAATTCCCATTCCCGAGTCCCCTATTTCCCTCTTTCCCCTCCCCTCTGTCCATTTCCACGCATATTCCTCCCTCTGGCTTCACATTTCACTTGTACTCTTCTTTTGTTGTCTAACACCCTCTGTCTCCATTTCACCACTAGCCTTTGTCACTAACTCCACCCATCTGTTATTCACCCTTCACCTATATCTATCTATCACTTGCCTGGCTTTGCCCAACCCCAATCTCATTTCTAGTTGTCAGCCTGAAGAAGATCTTGACCCGAAATGTCACCCATTCAATAGACAATAGACAATCGGTGCAGGAGTAGGCCATTCGGCCCTACAAGCCAGCACCACCATTCAATATGATCATGGCTGATCATCTCCAATCAGTACCCCGTTCCTTCTCTCCAGAGATGCTACCTGGCCCGCTGACTTACTCCAGCATTTTGTGTCTACCTTCGATTTAAACCAGCATCTGTAGTTCCTTCCTACACATCTCGACCCAAATCATTGTCTATCTATTCCATCCACAGATCCAGCCTGGCCCACTGAGGTCCTCCAGCACTGTTTTGCTCAAGATTCCAACATCATGGTTTCTTGCGTCTCCAGTTGCAGTGTTAAATTAGTAGTGGCACAGTATATCTTGGATGGGAATATTTATATGGGCTTGGAGGGGATGATGCATTTCCATTATTATTTCAGATATCAGTTGAAGATTATGCAAAACTGAATTTTCTGGAGCACAAGAACTTGCCAGGATATTCCAGCTTGATATGAAACTACCTGCTCGCAACAAGGACCCAACATTGAAGTTAAACCCAAATGCTAAATCCTTTGATGAATGGATGTCAGAAAAGAATGATTAAACTATTTTTAATATGCAAAAATAGAAGAAATAAATCTCATGGGACAGGCTCTCAGCTATTTTATTCTTGTATTATTAATGTATTATTCTTCACGTGCTTTGCTTCAGCACAACAGAATATAGTAGGCATGAATACAGAACATATCAGTGAGTCCATATACCATTATATAAATATATACACATCAATAAATAAGCAGATAAAGTGCAAATAAACAGATTATTGGCTATTAATGTTCAGAGTTTTGTCCGAGCCAGGTTTAATAGCCTGATGGCTGTGGGGAAGTAGCTATTTCTGAACCTGGATGTTGCAGTCTTCAGGCTCCTGTACCTGCTACCTGAAGGCAATGGGGAGATGAGTGTGTGGCCAGGATGGTGTGGGTCCTTGATGATGCTGCCAGCCTTTTTGAGGCAGCGACTGTGATAAATCCCTTCGATGGTAGGGAGGTCAGAGCCAATGATGGACTGGGCAGTGGTTACTACTTTTTGTAGTCTTTTCCACTCCTGGGCGCTCAAGTTGCCGAACCAAGCCACGATGCAACCGGTCAGCATGCTCTCTACTGTGCACCTGTAGAAGTTAGAGAGAGTCCTTTAGAGAGAAGTTAGAGAGAGGTTAGGGTGCATTTGGAGTATTGCATGAAGCTCTGGTCACCAGGAAGGATGTGGAGGCTTTGGAGAGGGTGCAGAGGAGGTTTACCAGAATGCTGCCTGGGTTAGAGGGTTTCAGCAACGAGAGAGATTGGATAAACCAGCCAATTTCCCTCGACCAACACTCTCCCTAAGTAAGTCCTCACCCTCAACAACTTCTCCTTCGACTCCTCCACTTCCTCCAAGTCCAAGGCATAGCTATGGGCTCTCGCATGGGCCCCATCTATGCCTGCCTCTTTGTATGGTACGTTGACCAATCCCTGTTCCAGGTGTACACTGGCCCTATCCCCAAACTCTACCTCCGCTACATTGATGACTGCATCAGTGCTACCTCCTGCACCCATGCAGAACTCACTGACCATCAACCACCACCAATTTCCATCCTGCCCTCAAATTCACTTGGACCATCTCCGACACCTCCCTCCCCTTTCTTGATCTCACCACCTCCATCACAGGAGATAGATTATCAACTGACGTCTATTACAAACCCACTGACTCCCACAACTATCGCGACTATACCTCTTCCCACCCTGCTTCCTGCAAAGACTATCTCCTACTCTATCCCCAATTCCTCCGTCTACGCCGCATCTACGCCCAGGATGAGATGTTCCATACCAGGACATCCGAGATGTCCTCATTCTTTAGGGAACGGGGGTTCCCCTCTCCCATCATAGATGAGGCCCTCACTCATGTCTCTTCGGTACCCTGCAGCTCCGCCCTTGCTCTCCCTTCCCCCAGTTGCATCAGGACAGAATCCCCCAAGTCCTTACCTGCCACCCCATCAGCCGTCGAATACAACACATAATCCACCGACATTTTCGCCACCTCCAACGGGATCCCACCACGAGCTACATTTTCCCATCTCCACCCCTTTCCGCCTTCCGCAGAGACCGTTCCCTCTGCAACTCCCTGGTTAACTCATCCCTTCCCACCCAAACCACTCCCTCCCCAGGTACCTTCCCCTGCAACCGCAGAAGATGCAACACCTGTCCCTATACTTCTTCCCTCGACTCTGTCCAGGGACCCTGACAGTCCTTTCAGGTGAGGTAGAGGTTCACTTGCACCTCCTCCAACCTCATCTACTGCATCCACTGTTCCAGGTGTGGACTCCTGTATATCGGCCAGACCAAGCACGGCAATCATTTTGCTGAATACCTCCACCCAGTCCGCCTAAAACTACATGATCTCCCGGTTGCTAAACACTTTAACTCCCCCTCCCATTCCCATCCTGACCTTTCTGTCCTGGGCCTCCTCCATTGTCAGAGTGTCCCAGCACAAAATGGAGGAACAGCACCTCATATTTTGCTTCGGCAGTTTACATCCCAGCGGTATGAACATTGACTTCTCTAACTTCACGTAACCCTTGTATTCCCTCTCTCTCCATCCCCTCCCCCATCCCAGTTATCCGACCAGTCTGACTGTCCCCTAATTAATATCTCTGTTTGCTTCGTTGTCACCTTCTCCTAGATAACAGTGATCTATTCTACATTTTCCTTGAACATTATCCCCTTTGTCTTGTTTTCACACCCTACATTTCCTTATCTCTGTCTCCCTCTCCTCTGAGCCTCAGTCTGAAGAAGGGTCTCGACCCGAATCGTCACCCATTCCTTCTCTCCGGAGATGCTGCCTGTCCCGCTGAGTAACTCCCGCATTTTGTGCCTATGTTTGGATAAACTTGGATTGTATTCGCTGGGCTATCGGAGGAAGTATATTAAATTACGAGAGGCATGGACAGGGCAGACAGTCAGAACCTTTGTCCCAGGCTGGTAATGTCCAACACTAGAGAGAAGGTGAGAGGGGGAAAGGTTAATGGAAGGTTTTTAAACTTTTTTCAGTCACTTTCCTCGACAGTGAAGTGATTTTCCTCCGTGTCGCTTCTCCGTGTCCCCCCCCCCTACAACGTGGAGTGGTGCGGACTTTCCTGGAGACCGGCCCGGAGTTTCAAGCCGCGGGTGCGGCGCGGACTTTAAAATCGGGAGCTGCGATCCTTTACCGAGGATCGCCAGTGTTGGAGCTCCGACCGCGGGGCCTGTGAACTTTGACACTGTGAAGCCGCGGTCTCCGGTAAGAAGAGGCCGACTGGTGTTCCGGTCCGTCCCGACAGCGGAGTTTCCATCATCCCGACGCGAGGGCCTGAACATCGGACCATCGGCGGCTGGCAACTGCGGAGGGTTCAAAGGCCCCGACCACGGGTGAACAAAGGAGGAACTGTGATTGCCTTCCATCACAATGAGGAATGTGGTTTCCACTGTGATGGATGTTTATGTTAAATTTTATTGTATGTGCTGTGTGTATTTTCCTTTTCACTTAACATGGCTGAATAGTAACTCAAATTTCACTGTACCTTCGTTGGTTAAGTGACAATAACTGCAAACTTGAACTTGAGATACAGTGCGGAAACAGGCCCTTCAGCCCACTGAGTCTGCACCAACCTGGGATCTCTCCGTACACTATCCAACCCACTAGGGACTGAAGCCAAATAACGTACAAACCTAGGGGGGGGGGGGGGGGGAGTAAGTAGAAGCTATTTATAGTTAGAGAATTCAATGTTCTGTAGGGGGCGCTGCTCTGTGTGCAGCCATGTCATGCAGCTCGTCAGTTTTTCAACCTTTTTTAATTTTTTTAGTATGTTTTAAAGTCTGCATTTAATGTTTCTTTGTGTGTTTTGTGTGGGGGGTGGTGTGGGGGGGTAAGGGGGAAACCGCTTCGGTCGCCTCCTCCATGGAGAGGCGACTTTTTCCAGGTCGCCTCCCCCGTGGCCTAACATCAAGGATCGACGCGGCCTTTCCCGGAGACGCGCCCGGAGCTTCAGCGGCGGGCGCAGCGTGGACTCTCGGCGTGGAGCGGGTGAGCCCTCGCTGGGGCTCGCTGGAGGGGAGCGCTCCGTTTCGCTGACCCGGGGCAGCCGGCAGCCTGAAGTCGCAGCCTGAAGCCGCGGTCTGCAGAGCTCCAGCTGGTGCGGCGTCTACAGCCCGGGATCTCACGTTGGGGACCCGGGGGAAGAAGATGCCATCACTGCCGGCCCACGGCCGACTTCTACCGCGGGGCCGGCATGGACTTACCATCACCCCTGGAGGGGAGCTTCGACCGCCGGCCCTGCAGTCTACGGTGCTTCTGGCTGCGGCGGGGACTTTAAATCTTGACCGCCGGCCTGCGGCCTACAACAACTTAAAGCCGCGGTCTCCGGTGAGGAAGAGCCGATCCTGGACTGACTCTGGACTCTGGTCCTGACCACGGGGGGGGAATGGAGGAGGACTGGACAAATTTTGTGCCTTCCACCACAGTGATGAATGCTGTGGTGGATGTTTGTGTTACAGTTTTATTGTGGTTGTGTGTTCTTTATTATTGTATCGCTGCAGACAACCCAAATTTCCACCAGCCTTGCTGTGTGGCAATAAGTTATATCTAATCTAATCTAATCTAATATTCAAACCACTGGGGTGTAAGCTACCCAAATGAAATATGAGGAGCTGTTTATCCACCCCCCCCCCCCCTTCCTCCACCCTAGTCATTTTGCCAGTTCCACATTTCTACACATTGTTTCTCTTGAGCTCACACCTTCCCCAGCCAACATTGGATCTACCAGGCACTGCCCTGTCTGAGGCCTCGACTTGAAACATCACCCGTTCCTTCTCTCCAGAGATGGTGCCGGTCCCGCTGAGTTACTCCAGGAATTTGTTCCTACTTTCGGTGTAAACCAGCATCCGCCGATCCTTCCTAAACATGAGGTCATTTGTGGCAAGCCCTGACCGGTCCTGGTCTTTTCTCGACTCCAGTCCTTTACCTCCCCCTTCCCCCACCCCCTACTTTCAGTCTGAAGGAGGGTCCCAACCTGAAACGTTACCCATCCTTTTTCTCCAGAGATGCTGCCTAGCCCGCTGAGTTACTTCAGTGCTTTGTGTCTATCCTAACGCATTTAGTTTTATTAGTGTAACACAAACTGACGTACAGTAAAAAGCTTTGTTTTGCTTGCTATCCACACAGATCACATAAACCACACTAAGATACTATCAGTTCAAACTCACATACAATAGATAGATAGACAATAGACAATAGGTGGAGGAGAAGGCCATTCGGCCCTTCGAGCCAGCACCGCCATTCAATGTGATCATGGCTGATCATCCACAATCAGTACCCCGTTCCTGCCTCCTCCCCATATCCCCTGACTCCACCATCTTTAAGAGCCCTATCTAGCTCTCTCTTGAAAGTATCCGGCCTCCACCATGGCAGAGAATTCCACAGACTGTGTGAAAAAATGTTTTTCCTCATCTCCATTCTAACTGGCATCTCTTATTCTTAAACTGTGGCCCTTGCTTCTGGATTCCCCCAACATCGGGAACATGTTTCCTGCGTCTAGCGTGTCCAAACCATATCTTATATGTTTCAATAGAGCAAAAAGGGGGATTATCTCACTGCACTCATTTGAACACTCCATCCTACCACACTCATTCGCACACACTACCCCACTTGCCTTTCTTGGATGCATTCCCACTGAACACCCTTGGACATTGTGAGCCACCACATTGCCTCAGCTTTAAGAGCGCTCCATGCATGCAGGGACATTTCCCCACTTGTCGATAAGGATGCTTTGGACATCGGCCACCCAGACTCGCCTCACCTGATCTAGAGAGATATTAACCTCCCTTCGAGATGCTCCATGATTTGAGAGCTCCTGGTGTTCTCTGTATCAGAGAGAATTCTCTTGAACTTCTACATGTGGTGCCGCACGATGGCTGCCTCGTGTACGGTCTGTCATCATCTTTTTCCTTCTTTGTGTTTTTAGTTTGTTGTGAATTGTATATTTTAGTTTATCCTTAGTTTTGTATGTGGTGGCGGGGGAAACCTTTCTTATCTCTTTCCACGACGGAGATGCAACTTTTACCGTGTCGTATCTCCGTCCGCTCTGCGGCCTAACATCGTGGAGTTGGCGGCCTCTTGTTGGGGACTTGTAAAGCTCCAACCTCGGGAGCCTGTGGACTTGAACATCTCCTAACTTTGCCAGGGGTCGGCCTCTGGTGCTCCAACCTGTGGGAGCTACGGACCTTAACATCGTGAAGCTCTCGGTCCCTGGTTAGTGACCAACTTCGGGAACTCCAAGCTGCAGGATGCGGGAGCTCGATCGCCGGCTGCAGATGGTTCAATTCCCCCGACAGCAGGAGGAAAGGAGGGAAGAAGATAAGACTTTATTGACTTCCATCACAGTGGGGAATGTAGAGGAGCCGCTGTGGTGAATGTTTATGTCAACTTTTATGCAGGTGTGTGTCTTGTTGCTTTTTTGGCAAACCAAATTCCTCGTATGTTGCAAAACATACTTGGTTAATACTCCCTCATTTCAGTCTGAAGAAGGGTCTCCACCCGAAACGTTGCCTATTTCCTTTGCTCCATAGATGCTGCCTCACCCGCTGAGTTTCCCCAGCATTTTTGTCTACCTTTGATTTTCCAGCATCTGCAGTTCCTTCTTAAACAACCTGGTTAATAAATTACGATTATGATTTTGTACAGTAGAGAGCATATTGACTGGTTACATCATGGCCTGGTTCAGCAACTTGAATGGCCAGGAGTGAAGAAGACCACTGCCCAGTCCATCACCGGCTCTGACCTCCCCACCGTCGAAGGGATTTACCGGAGTCGCTGCCTCAAAAAGGCAGCTAACATCATCAGAGACCCACACCATCCTGGCCTCACACTCATCTCACACATGCCATTGGGAACAAGAACGGAACTCACTATCAAAACATGGAGGGGACGGGGGACACAATTTTTTTGGTGGCCACGGGCGCATGCGCACACTCACACACACGCGCAAGGCTTCGGAGGCTCAATCCAGCGCTAAAAACGGCAATTTTAAAGTCGGGATGACAAAAACTTGGGGGGGATGTCCCCCACCTCTCAAAACATGGGGGGGACGTGTCCCCTCTGGCCCCCCCGGGCTTTCCGCCCCTGATTGGGAAGAAGGTACAGGAGCCTAAAAACTGTAACATCCAGGTTCAGGAACAGCCACTTCCCTACAGCCCTCAGGCTATTAAACACCACAATCGCCATTGAGCTCTGAACTACATAGAATATTATTGTTATTATTGCACTAGTACTGTTTGTTTGTTTTTAATGTGTATGTATGTGTACGTCCGGCAAAACCAAGATGGGGGTTGAGGACACCATCATCCACCTGCTCCATCGTTCTTTTGCTCACCTGAATAAGCCAGGAAGCATTGTGAGAGTCATGTTTTTTTATTTCTCCAGTGCCTTTAACACCACGCGGTCTGCACTGCTAGAGAGCAAACTGATGAAGATGCGGGTGGATGCTCCATTGATGCCCTGGATCACCAACTCCCTGACTGGATGACCACAATATGTCAGGCTACAGAACTGTGTCTCGGACATGGTAGTGAGCAATACAGGGGCCCCACAGGGGATGGTCCTCTCTCCCTTCCTGTTTACCATCTACACTTCGGACTCCAGATATAACTCCGCCTCCTGCCACCTGCAGAAGTTTTCAGATGAATCTGCAATTGTGGGCTGCATCAGGGAGGGGAGGGAAGGTGAATACAGAGGTGTAGCAATTACTTTGTTGAGTGGTGTGGGCTGAATCACCTGTAGCTCAATACCAACAAGACTAAGGAGTTAGCGGTGGACTTTAGGAGGTGAGGAACACCCCTGTCCCCTGTCTCCATCAATGGTGTGGATGTGCAGTTTACCAGGGAGTACAAATGCTTTGGATTATACCTGGTCAGTAAACTGGGCTGGTCCAGGAACATTGAGGCCGTGTACAAGAACGGACAGAGCCGGCTGTACATTTTGAGAAGGCTCCGCTCCTTCAACGTCTGCAGTAAGATGCTGCAGACGTTCTGTGCCAGTGACACACGGTGGTAGCCAGTGACATCTTCTTCGCTGCCGTGTGCTGGGGCAGCAGGGCGAAGGCTGCCGATGCCAATAGGATCAACAAACTCATCAGGAAAGCTGGCTCCGTCCTGGGGGCGGAGTTGGATTCATGGGAGGTGTATCCTGGACAATACAGCTCACCCTCTCCATGACACACTGGTCAACCTGAGGAGTACCTTCAGCAACAGACTGGTTCCACCAAGATGCAGGAGATTCTATTTCCCTGTGGCTATCAAACTGTACAACCCCTCCCCCTTCTGTCGTGGAGTAGTTTGAGACTGACCCCCCCCCCCCCCCCCAATCTTTGCACATATAGGTATGTTGCAAAACTTACCTTCAGCGGCGCTGCAGTTCTGCCGCTGCCCGTGTGAGCGACTTTGGCGCCTTTGAGAGGGGGGCGGGTTTAAAACGCGATTTTCTCTAGGCTGTTGAAATCGATATTGTTCAGCCTACTTAGTTGCTGACGAAAAATCGCTGCGAAATTTGTTCGCTGCAGTTATTTTTAAACTAAATTCGGTTATTTAATTACTATAGTAAATTAAAAATCATCCTCTAAAGCCTTGAACGCCGACAACGGGACGGATCTTATGTAGGAGACAAGGCAAGGTAGGTTGTTTATTTTTACATTAAAAAGTGCTTCTTAAGATCCCTTTATTCAAAATTTTAAGTTGCGAGAAGGTGACTTGGGGGCCCATCCGAACCAGCAGTAATTTTCATGCCGACATGGGCCTTCAAAATCACTGCAATCACAACGTTCCAAACCAGCGCGTTCCACAAAATCCCACTCGCAAGCTGATTTAAATGGCCATTAATTTACAGCAATTAAACACTAAATTCCTTCCATTTGGCCTATAAATTAATGACAATGAGATTTAAAAATCATGTTTCATTGTGAATTCTTGTGTGAATGTTCTTTGGACAGGCTATTTAAAAATGCTAATCTTTTCTTAAGAAATGGATAGATGTTTAGATCTAGTAATTTAATTTTGGAATTAGCTACAATTGGGTAACTAACTAATTATATGCTTTAATTTCAGGTCATCCAAGTAAGATTGTTTAATATTTGTTTCAGAATGCTTCAATCTACAATAACTGAAAATTTCTTTCAGTTCTCTTAATTTTTAATAAAGTTATGGCCATTTGACTGACCTTGATCATAGCTTTTGTGTTAAGTCAATTGAAAAGCAATAGGGAACAAGATGCTAATTTCCGAGTATGAAAATGGCCATAACTTTTTTAATACTGAAGATATGAAAGTGAATTAGGTGTCAAATTAAACTTCTTTTTATGCTTTATCTGATGGGATAAATTGCAGACTTGATTTTTTAAATCTCAACATTTTGTAACATTGCTAGCATATTCCCAAGCCTTTCCACTCGTCACTTAATTTCATGTTTCATGTATTTTGTGTTTTATGATTGTTGGCAATTTCCCTCCTGGGATAAATAAAGTTATTTCGTATCGTGTGCGTGTGTGTACATATATATATATATATGTATATTTGTGTGTATGTGAGTATGTGTACATGTACACTTTTTTTCTTGTATATTATATTGTTTACAGTGTACTATGTTTACATATTCCGTTTTGTTGCAGCAAGTAAGAATGTCATTGTTCTACCTGGGACATATGACAATAAAACACTCTTGACTCTTGACAATCTTGAGCCATGCTTCATTTGTATCACTGGCAGATTTCTCCCTTCAACATGTCACCAAGTGAGTCATCGCATCTGCTATCATGACTTGAAATGAAACATCACAGAATTCAGCTCGTCTACCATTGTTTAGGCTCCATTTTTCAAGCACATTTGCAACATCCATCTATCGTCTCTTGTGTGGCCATTTTTAAAAGTTGAGCTAAAATCACCAAAGTCCTGACCAATATTAATCCTGCAGCCAACGTCAGAAAAACAATATGTACAGCAAAGAACTGCAGATGCTGGTTTAAATCGAAGGTAGACACAAAATGCTGTGAAGACTCTATCCCCTATTCCCAATTCCTCCGTCTACACCACATCTGCGCCCAGGATGAGGTGTTCCAAACCAGAGCATCAGAGATGTCCTCATTCTTTAGGGAACGGGGGTTCCCCTCTTCCATTATAGATGAGGCTCTCACTAGGATCTCCTCGATATCCCACAGCTCAGATCTTGCTCCCCCTCCCCCCATTCGTAACAAGGACAGAGTCCCCCTTGTCCTCGCCTTCCACCACATCAGCCGTCGCATACAACATATAATCCTCCAGCATTTTCGCCACCTCCAACAGGATCCCACTACTGGCCACATCTTCCCATCTCCACCCCATTCTGCTTTCCGCAGAGACCGTTCCTTCCGAAACTCCCTGGTCAACTCTTCCCTTCCCACCCAAATCACCCCCTCCCCAGGTACTCTCCCCTGCAACCGCAGGAGATGCAATACCTGTCCCTTTGCCTCCCCCCACGACTCCATCCAAGGACCCAAACAGCCTTTCCAGGTGAGGCAGATGCCCACCGGCACCTCTTCCAACCTCATCTACTGTATCCCCTGTTCTAGGTGTCAACTTCTCTACATTGGCGAGACCAAGCGCAGGCTCGGCGATCGTTTCGCTGAACACCTCCGCTCAGTCCGTCTTAACCAACCTGATCTCCCAGTTGCTCAGCACTTCAACTCCCCCTTCCATTCCCAATCTGACCTTTCGCAAATTGGAGGAACAGCACCTCATGTTTCGCTTGGGTAGCTTAAACCACAGCGGTATGAACATTGACTGCTCTAACTTCTGATAGCCCTTGCTTTCCCTCTCTCTCCCCATCCCCTTCCCAGTTCTCCCACTAGTCTTACTGTCTCCGACTACATTCTATCCTTGTCCCGCCCCCTCCCCTGGCATCCCCCCTCTCCCCGTCCCTCCCCCACCCAAGTCGCACCAGCTTCAAAGTCGCCTTGTTGAGTCTCATTGGCTGCACTCGTTCTCACCCAGCACACAGCTAACAATGACCTGTCTCCGTTATCATCGTTACTCTTTTGCATATCGTTCATTCATTTGTTCTATATCTCTGTACATCACCGCCTACATATCTCATTTAAGAAAGAACTGCAGATGCTGGAAAAATCGAAGGTAGACAAAAATGCTGGAGAAACTCAGCGGGTGAGGCAGCATCTATGGAGCGAAGGAATAGGTGATGTTTCTCCAGTCTGAAGAAGAGTCTCGACCCAAAATGTCACCTATTCCTTTTCTTCAGAGATGCTGCCTCACCCGCTAAATTACTCAGCATTTTGTGTCTATCAATGTTTACTTATTATCTGTTAATGGTTTATGGCAGTTTGCATGTATGCATGAATGGGCTCCAGCTTTTCTTACACTATGACAATGACTGCATTCAAAGATACTTCATTGTACATAAAGCACTTTGGGATGTGAAAGTATTATTTAAATGTATATCTATCTTCAATAATACATTCTCATTTTATTTGCTTTGAAACCAATGGCAGAATATCCACAGGTCAGGAATTGGCAGGTATCTCTAGGAAAACGAGGCACTGATTTAAAAAAAACATTTGGACATATTTAAGGTACATTTAGACAGGTACATGGATAGGACAGGTTTGGAAAGATATGGACCAAATGCAGGCAGGTGGGACTCGTGTAGCTGGGACATGTTGGCTGGTGTGGGCAAGTTGTGCCTGTTTCCATGCTGTAATGGGCCTGTCCCACTTAGGCGATTTTTTCGGCCACTGCCGGCGACTGTCATAGTCGTAGCAGGTTGCTGAAAAACTGGTGTCTGGACCCCCCCTACGATAATGTCTACGACAATGTCTACAACATCCTACCACCTCGTTGACGTCAAGCTACCAACAACTGGCGACCCATTAGAACGTCCACCTACGACACACCTACGACAAACTACGTCCACCCGTGACAAGCTACGACAAGGTAAGACAATTCAGTCTCCGGTACCTGTCGCCGGTTGACGTAGGTTGACGTAGGTAGTCGCCAATGGAAGTCAGCACACGGTGACAACCTACATCATCCTGGCTCCAACCTACGACAGCGCCTACGTCAGGAGAAGACAAGCTATGACAAGCCCACAATCGCCAAAAAGGTTTGAACATTTCAAAATCCAGCGGCGACCAGAAAAACGCCACGACTCTTTGGGCGACTGAGGCGGCAGTCTAGTTGCCGGTAGTCGCCTAAAACATAGCCTAAGTGGGACAGGCCCTTAAGACTCTGTGATTCTATTGGTGTTGTTTTCAAAAGTTTAATCCGTGTAAAGTATTTTTAATGGAGTAGTGGAGGTTTGAAACCTGTTACGTCTTTCTTTGACTAATTTATTCATAGAAATTCTTGCGTGGTGGTACCTTCTGTCTCGATGACACTTCATCCTGTGGTGTTGGACTGCAAGCCATCAGCTGGGTGGTGTTAGAAACATAGAAACATAGAAACATAGAAACATAGACAATAGGTGCAGGAGTAGGCCATTCGGCCCATCGAGCTTGCACCGCCATTCAATGTGATCATGGCTGATCATCCAACTCAGTATCCTGTACCTGCCTTCTCTCCATACCCCCTGATCCCTTTAGCCACAAGGGCCACATCTAACTCCCTCTTAAATATAGCCAATGAACTGGCCTCAACTACCTTCTGTGGCAGAGAATTCAGGAGATTCACCGCTCTCTGTGTGAAAAATGTTTTCCTCATCTCGGCCCTAAAAGATTTCCCCCTTATCCTTAAACTGTGACCCCTTGTTCTGGACTTCCCCAACATCGGAAACAATCTTCCTGCATCTAGCCTGTCCAACCCCTTTGTAAGTTTCTATAAGATCCCCCCTCAACCTTCTAAATTCTAGCGAGCACAAACCGAGTCTATCCAGTCTTTCTTCATATGAAAGTCCTGACATCCCAGGAATCAGTCTGGTGAACCTTCTCTGTACTCCCTCTATGGCAAGAATGTCTTTCCTCAGGTTAGGAGACCAAAACTGTACGCAATAGTGTAGGAGGCTGCTGAGAACTGTGCAATCAGTATTACAGTGTAAAGGCAGCAGCATCCCCTGCACATGCTGTACAGTACATGAAATACCTCAGGTAGCGCTGAAGTAACTCAGCGGGACAGGCAGCATCTCTGGAGAGAAGGGCCTGAAGAAGGGTCTCGACCCGAAACGTCACCCATTCCTTCTCTCCAGAGAGGCTGCCTGTCCCGTTGAGTAACTCCAGCTTTTTGTGTTAAACCAGCATCTGCAGTTCCTTCCTACACATTTTGAAGGATCTCACCAGTATAATTAGCTACGTAACAGACCACTCTTTACTGATATCAAAGATCACAATCACAATCACAATAATACTTTATTAGCCAAATATGTTTTGCAACACATGAGGAATTTCATTTGGCAAGTCAGTCATACCAATAAAAAGCAACAAAACACACACAACACCTTTTAACATAAACATCCATCACAGTGACTCCTCCACATTCCTCACTGTGATGGAAGGCAAAAAAAAGTTCAAAAGTTCAAAAAGAAAAAAAGCCTCGAGCCCTCTGTTGACGGGATGATCTTGACTCCCGTAGCCGGCGGCGTTTGGGCCCTCCGCGTCGAGGCGATCAGCTCCTGTATCGGAGGGATGTCAGCTTCCACGCACCGGGTGATCGGACCCCAGGTCAGTGCTGGTCGAGCCTTTGCGTTCGTTGGAGCTCCCGACATCCACGGCCTCTCCTGAAACTGCGAACACCAGATGTAAAGTCCGCAGGCCGTGGTTGGGCGATCCCAGGCAAGCGATCGACTCCGATTTTAAGTCCACGTCCTGCGGTGGGGCCCAAGGTCAGTCCCAAGAGGCCTCCAACTCCATCGATGGTAGGCCGCAGAGCGACCGGAGATACGATCCCGAAAAATAATCGCATATCCGGCAAGGTAAGGAAACTAAAAAAAAAGTATCTCCCGATCCCCCTCCCCCTCCCTCCACATAAAACAAACTGGAGAACATTTACACAGACTTTGAACACACATTAAAAATTATTTAAAAAGACAAAAATACAAACAGACTGTTGATAAAGATACAAATCATTTAAATAAATTAATTAAACCAAAGCTCAAACAACCCCCTTCTCACAAAGTCTAGAAAAATTATATTTGTGACCTTTGAGAATGACATGCACAAAATTCTTCCGCTAATTAAAATGCTCTCTCTCTGCAGTATAGATAAGGCCTAAGATGTAAATCATTAGTTGCCGGTTTAAATACATTGGTTCATTTTCCAGGTTGTGAAGGGAAGCATTGTCATTCAGTAGTTCGCAGTGAGGGTAAGACTCAGATGTATATAGACACACAAAGCTGGAGTAACTCAGCGGGAAAGGCAGCTTCTCTGGAGAGAAAGAAAAGGTGACATTTCGAGTCGAGACCCTTCTTAGGGCTTCAGACTGAGGGTCTGAAATCTGAAGAACCCGAAACATCACCTATTCCTTCTCTCCAGAGATGCTGCCTGTCCCGCTGAGTTACTCCAGCTTTTTATGCCTAGGTTCAGTTTAAACCAGCATCTGCACTTTCTTCCTGCACAGCCAGATGTAAATGAGCTTTGTAAAACAGGTACATATGATGACCCTTCATCAGACTACACGGTGTGTCTGATGAAGGGTTATGAACTGAAGCATTTCCATGGATGCATCCCTGGCCTATATATGTTTTTAACATTCTCGCATCTACAGATTTTCTTTTAGATTTGCAGATGAACAAAGACGCTATTTTTTTAGTTTCTGGAGATACAGCGCAGCAACAGGCCCTTCGGCCCACCGAGTCCGCGCCGACCAGCGATCCCCGCACACTAGCACTATCCGATACACACTAGGGACAATTTACATTTACCCCAAGCCAATTAACTTACAAAGCTTTACATCTTTGGAATGTGGGAGGAAACCGGAGATCCCGGAGAGAACCTACGTGGTCACGGGGAGAATGTACAAACTCCGTACAGGCAGCACCCTGTCACGATCGAACCCGGGTCTCTGGCGCTGTCAGGCAGCAACTCTACCGCAGTGCCACCATGCTTTAAAGAGGATTCTCGGCGTGCAACACAGGGAATATAGAGCGCAGACCAATACAATACAGGAACAGGCTCATTGCCAACATGTCCATGCTGACAATGATGTCAGTCTAACTAATCACAACTGTCTGTACATTAGGTCATAAAGTCATAAGTGATAGGAGCGGATTTAGACCATTCGCCCCATCAAGTCTACTCTGCCATTCAATCATGGTTGATCCATCTCTCCCTCCTAATCCCATTCTCCCGCCTTCTCCCCATAACCCCTGACACTGGCACTCATCAAGAATCTCTGCCTTAAAAATATCCACTGACTTGGCCTCCACAGCCTTCTGTGGCAAAGAATTCCACAGATTCACCACCCTCTGAGAGGAGAAATTCCTCCTCATCTCCTTCCTAAAGGAAGGTCCTTTATTTCTGAGGCTGTGACCTCTAGTCCTAGACTCTCCAAATAATGGAAACATCCTCTCCACATCCACTCTATCCAAGCCTTTCACTATCCTGTATGTTTCAATGAGGTCCCCCCTCATTCTTCTAAACTCCAGCGAGTACAGGCCCAGTGCCGACAAACGCTCATCATTGGTTAACACACTCATTCCTGGGATCATTCTCGTAAATCTTCTCTGGACCCTCTCCAGAGCCAGCACATCCTTCCTCAGATATGGGGCCTAAAGCTGTTCACAATACTCCAAATGTGGCCTGACCAGCGCCTTATAGAGCCTCAGCATTACTATACATGGTCCAGAGGAGGAGGAGCCATCTTGGTGAACGGCTGCTAGCCAGCAGCCGTCCGTCTTAAATTCGTTTTTTTTAGTTTTTAGTGAGTCCTGTTTTTTTTGTTTGTAGGGGATGTGGTCTTTTAATGTGGGGGGGGTAGGTGTTATTTTATTTATAGGTCCCTACCTGGTCGGTGTGGCAGCCTTTTTTCCGGGCTGCCCGTCGACCCGTCCTCGTGGCCTACCAGCGGGCTTGGAGCGCCGTTTCTTGGCGGGAACCACCCAGCACCTCGGCCTGGGTGGCGGCACAGCATTGGAGCGCTGGAGCGGAGTGGAGCGGGCGATGCCTTGCCTGGGTCGCCGCGCTGGAGCTCTGGCGAGCTGGACCGCCGTGAGCAAAATCTCCGGGCTGCGGGTTTGCGGAGCGGAGAGGCGGCGTGCGGAGTGGCGGCAGTGCGTAGAGGCGGCAAGGCGGCAGTGCGGAGAGCGGGCGCCGACTTTTTCATCGGGAGCCTGGGAGCGCCAAACCGGCGCGGCCTTGTCGGCTTCGGCAGCCGCGGGCTCCAACCAAGAAGCGGCCGTTCCAAGTGGCCCAGCCACCGAAAGGACTCTCCCGACGCCGGGGCAAGACCACCCGGTGAGAACGGCCAGGGACATCGGGCCTCCGTACAGGCAATTGCGGTGGTCTCAATAGGCCTGACTTAGGGGTGAACATGGGGTGGGGACTGGACATTGTGCCTTCCTCCACAGTGCTATCCACTGTGGGGGGATGATTTTTTTTGTCTAATTGTAGTCCTGTAGGTCTGTGTCCAAGATGGCTGCCGTGAAGAGAGAGTGGACGCTGGCACGCTTTGGCTGCCGCTGCTCTCTTTTCACACTGTGTTTTTGATTTTCTGTTTTTGGATTGAATTCTGTTTTTAATTTGTGTCACTGTGATGTCTTTAATTACTTGTTTTATTCCGATTATATGTTTTTATTCCGTTTTCTATGTAAGGTGTCCTTGAGATGTATGAAAGGCGCCCATTAAATAAAATTTATTATTATTATTATTATTATATCCCTGTATTTCCACCTGTTCACATGTTTGTCTAAATGGTTAATAAGTTTCTCTGGTATCTGCTGTGCCACCTTCCCCCGGCAGCTGGTTCCAGGCATATACGACTCTCGGGGGTGGGAGGTCAACAGTGTGCCAGCTGTGAGCAGATCAGCACTCAGGGCTCGTTGTACACCAGCTTGGTGTACTGAGGTAGCTGCTCAGATGTGACTCCTGGAAAACTGTGGGAGCTTGGACCTCCATGATGAGTCCAACATCAGAGAACGCTCAGAGTGGTAGCAGTGAGAGTCCTTAATGGGCCTGTCCCACTTAGGCCATGTTTTAGGCAACTACAGGCGGCTAGTTTGTCGCCACATGTTCGCCGGGAGTGGTCTCCTCAGTCGTAGCGTCTTTCTGGTCCCCGCTAAATTTTCAACATGTTGAAACATTTTCGGCGACAGTGGGTTTGACGCCAATGAGCGTCGCTTGACTTCTCCTGACGTAGGTGCTGTCATAGGTTGTCGCCAGGATGACGTAGGTTGTTGCCGGTTTTTCATCGACCTGCTACGACTATGACAGTCACCGGCTGTTGCCTAAAAAATCGCCAGGTGGGACAGGACCAGAAGGAAGAACAGTAATTCTGCACTTTCAAGAGTAGCTCACAGAATAGATTCAGTTGTCAAGTCTGGTCCAATCTATGAGTCATTGTGCATCTTAATCATGAGTAACAGAATCAAGGGATATGGGAAGAAAGCAAGAACGAGGTACAGATTCTGGATGATCAGCCATGATCATATTGAATGACGGTGCTGGCTCAAAGGGCCGAATGGCCTACTCCTGCACCTATTGTCTCTGCTTCTATGAGTAGAACGTGTTTCCTCATCCACTTGTGGAGGGGCTCACAGATTTAAGATAAAGGCTTAAAGGGGAAGTAAGGAGAATTTGTTAGTTGATGGAATGAACGATATGAAAGTCTGACAGTATCACGTTCAGTAATACCTTTCATAAGTGAATTGGATCATTGCATGACAAGGAAAAACACAGCAGGGCTCTGAGGAAAAGGAAGGGTGCGTGACTAATTATATAGTTGAGAAAAGGATTGATTGAAATCAATTCCCAACCTCACATCTTGGGTGATATAAACCAGCAGGGCACTTTGAATGTCAATGTGACCATTTCCTTACCTTTGTTTCCACTGATGTTAATGGGGCTTTAATGGGGCTGTTTCTAACATGGGCAAGGGCCTTGTCGCAATGGAGCTGAATTTGAATCTGAATGCTTTTGCTGGTTTACAAAGGTTTCACAATAACAAGCAGGATCTGTGAACCATCTGCTACACCTTGCCACAGAGGGACCAATGGAAAATAATTTCTGCTGCACATTTTATTTGGCAGAGCCTTTAATTTTCATCTAGTTTCTCGGTTCTAGATTTTTGTTTGATGAAGCTGATCTCTGTGCATTGCATGCATCTGTTATTTGCTATTTCTGTTTTCAATTATCTTCATTTTCACAATGTTAATTTCAGAAATATCACAATTTTTCTTAATTTCTTAATGTTCATAAGTGATTGGAGCAGAATTAGGCCCTTCGGCCCATCAAGTCTACTTTACCTTTCAATCATGGCTGATCTAAAGGTGGCGTGCAGGTACAGCAGGCAGTGAAGAAAGCTAATGGAATGTTGGCCTTCATAACAAGAGGATTTCAGTATAGGAGTAAAGAGGTTATTCTGCAGTTGTATAGGGCTCTGGTAAGACCACATCTGGAGTATTGTGTACAGTTTTGGTCTAATTCGAGGAATGACATCCTTGTGATTGAGGCAGTGCAGCGTAGGTTCACGAGATTGATCCCTGGGATGGCGGGACTGTCATATGAAGAAAGATTGAAAAGACTAGGCTTGTATTAATTGGAGTTTAGAAGGATGAGGGGGTATCTTATAGAAACATATAAAATTATAAAAGGACTGGACAAGCTAGATGCAGGAAAAATGTTCCCAATGTTGGGCGAGTCCAAAACCAAGGGCCACAGTCTTAGAATTAAGGGGAGGCCATTTAAGACTGAGGTGAGAAAAAACGTTTTCACCCAGAGAGTTGTGAGTTTGTGGAATTCCCTGCCACAGAGGGCAGTGGAGGCCAAATCACTGGGTGGATTTAAGAGAGAGTTGGATAGAGCTCTAGGGACTAGTGGAATCAAGGGACATGGGAAGAAGGCAGGCACGGGTTATTGATAGGAGACGAACAGCCATAATCACAATGAATGGTGGTGCTGGAAGGGCCGAATGGCCTCCACCTGCACCTATTTTCTATGTTTCCCCTCAACCCCATTCTTCTGCCTTCTCCCCATAACCCCTAACACCCGTACTAATCAAGAATCTATCTATCTCTGCCCTAAAAATATCTACTGACTTGGACTCCACAGCCTTCTGTGGCAATAGATTCCACAGATTCATCACCCTCTGACTAAAGAAAATCCTCCTCATCTCGTTTGTAATAGAACATCCTTTTATTCTGAGCATGACCTCTGGTGCTAACCCTCCCATTAGTTGCTCTCCACCAAAGATCCTATAGCGGAGCAAGATAGACCACTCCTGCAAAATCCTATGGACTGACATGTAGTACGTAACGGAGCGTCACCTCCGCCATTTCAGTAACCCGACCCGACTTCAGTTATGTGTTCAGTTAAAACGGCACATACCTTGTACAGGGAGGAACTGCAGATGTACGTAATCCTTTTTTTGTGCGTTTTAAAACATTGCGGGACCAGGGTTTGTTTTTAAAAAGAAGGTAGATGCTAAATGCTGGAGTAACTCAGTGGGACAGGCAGCATCTCTGGAGAGAAGGAATGGGTGATGTTTCGGTCCGAGATCCTTCTTCAGACACTTCGTTTTTAGTAAACTGTGTTTGACCTACAAAATAAATGCAACATTTGTGTGAAGGGGGAATAAATGGAGATTTGCAAGTGTCGGGATATCTCTCTCTCTCTCTCTCTCTCTCTCTCTCTCTCTCTCTCTCTCTCTCTCTCTCTCTCTCTCTCTCTCTCCCAAACACATCCTGAGTGTGAATTTGCAGCTTTATCCGGCGCTACTTAATCCAAGGGCGAGCGAACGAGCGGACAGATGGACGAAAGCAATGATCATAAAGCGGAATAGGTGACATTTTGGGTCGAGACCCTTCGTCAGACTGAGTCAGGGGATCTATGATCGTTGCTTTCGTCCGTCTGTCCGCGCGTTTGGTCGCTCTTGGTGCCGGCGCTTCTCCCCCCAGACTCCGCCAAACAAACAAACACACACACACACAGACACACACAGCATGTCCGGCAGATCGGTGTGGGCCGAGACCAGGAGCAGGGCGAAGGATTACATCAAACGGGTCATGGCAGCTATCAAAAAAGCATTGAAATGGTAAGAAGGAAATTTAAAAAAAACACCCGAAGGAAATAGGTGTTTAACAAAAAAAAGGGGGCCAGCGATCGCTCCGTGTCCATGCCCGAGGGAGGGGGGGGGGGGGGGGGGGGGGGGAGGATGGCTTGAGTGGGTGTAGGATTTTGTGGAGTTCCTTCCCAATGGCAATATTTTGTTTGTTCAAAGTTAATAAGGAAGACTAGGCAGGAATATCAAAATGATCACCCGCAGCTGAGAGACAAAAAGATGATTTGTGCATGAAGACGCCATGGCCAAAGCAAAGATACTAGAGCGGAGACGGAAGCCGGTTACTGAAATGGTGCTGACGATTACCCATGACCCTACTACGGCCTTTTCGTGGACTGGGCTAACTTGCTCCGCTATAGGATCTTTGCTCTCCACATCCACTCTATCCAAGTCTTTCACTATTCAGTAATGTTTATGCAATTGATTTCTTCCACCGTCAGTGGTGCAGCGGTAGAGTTACTGCCTTATAACGCTTACAGCGCCGGAGACCTGGGTTCGATCCCAACTATGGGTGCTGTCTGTAAGGAGTTTGTACGTTCTCCCCGTGACTGTGTGGGTTTTCTCCGAGATATTTGGTTTTCTTCCACACTCCAAAGATGTACAGGTTTGTAGGTTAATTGGCTTGGGATAAATGTAAATTGTCCCTGGTGTGTGTAGAATAGTGTTAATGTGCGGGGATCGTGGATCAGCACGGACTCGATGGGCTGAAGGGCCTGTTTCCATACTGTATCACTAAAAAAAAATCTAAATCAGGTTCTTTCTCCTATTTCAAAACACCCTTACAGGATCTTTCCTGTCCAGAACACAGCTAAAGACTCAACTAAGCCTGGTGCTTATTTTACTACGTGACTTGAACTGGCAGGTGTCCACTAACACCCTCCCGAGCCCCAGCTGTGTGATCCTCATTACCTTGCCAACCAGCTTCTTCTGTCTTCGTTTAGTTCTGAATACTTTTTTTATACTTTGCCATCGACAAAAAAGCACCCTCACAAATACGTAATTGGCATTCTGAAATGCATACAACAAAAGCATCTTATTGAAATCACGTTTCCTTGCAAGTCTTATTTTGGGTGGAAGATAGAAAGCATCTCATACAGTGATTCCTTACACACTGAGATGGCAATATTCCATTGTTATCTTGTTTATTTTTTACTTTGTCCTTCTAATCTTGCATCATATTTTGGATATTGAGCTTCTGGCAGTCTTTCAGCTTTTCACAAGAATATACAAGTGTCACAGCTGGCGTCCTGGTGCCATCGCAACAACCTAGAGCTCAATGCTCTTGAGACAGAGGAACTGATTGTAGGCTTTAGGAGAGCCCCCCCTCCCCTCACCCCACTCACCATCAACAACACCACAGTCACATCTGTGGAGTCTTTTAAGTTCCTGGGAACCATCATCCCCAAGGACCTTAAGTGGGGGGGCTACCATCGACTCCACAGTCAAAAAGGCCCAACAGAGGATGTACTTCCTACGGCAGCTGAGGAAACACAATCTGCCACAAGCAATGATGGTCCAATTCTACACAGCCATCGTAGAGTCTGTTCTCACCTTCTCCATCATGGTCTGGTTTGGCTCAGCCACCAAGCATGACACCTGGAGGCTGCAGCGAATCGTCCGATCAGCAGAGAAGATTATTGGCTGCAACCTTCCCTCCATTGATGAACTGTACACTGCAAGGGCCAGGAAGCGAGCGGGTAAGATCATCTCTGACCCCTCTCACCCTGGCCACAAACTCTTTGAATCACTTCCCTCTGGAAGGCGACTCCGGACTGTCAAAGCCGCCACAGCCAGACATAAAAACAGTTTTTATCCACGAGCAGTTGCTCTACTCAACAGCCAAAAATCTGTAGCCTCCCTTTGATCTGGTATTTTGTTGGTCCACATGCTTGATCAATGGTGTTTTATCATTAATGTTTTATTATTATTAATGTTTAGTGTTTTCTGAGACATTCGTGACTGTCACTGTATATCATGTTGTTACTTGTGGGCGGAGCACCAAGGCAAATTCCTTGTATGTGAATACTTGGCCAATAAACTTACTTACTTACTTACTTACTTACTTACTTACTTACTTACTTACTTACTTACTTACTTACTTACTTACTTACTTACTTACTTACTTACTTACTTACTTACTTACTTACTTACTTACTTACTTACGTTGCTGCATTTATCTATATATAAAGGGAATGAATTCACAAACTGGTAATGGACTGTGGAGGCGGGCCGTGGCAGCAGACTGGGAACGTGGCTGGAGGCTACCATCGAGGAGCCGCGATCTCCGTGCCTCCTGGATCGCCGCTTAGAAGCCCGGCTCGGGTCCCGGCCAGGCCTTGTGGCTCGGACGGAGGAGCCGGGGCCTCGCGGGTCGGGGTCCGGGTCAGCGGAGCGGCCGACAGAGCCCATGGCTGCAAGGAGGCGTGAAATGGGGCGTCCACAGCGGTGAGGCCTCGGGGGCGGTGAAGCATCACGGCAGTGGCAATGCCCCCCGACGATGGGGCCTAGGCGGCGGTGAAGCCTCGAGGCGGTGGTGATGCCTCGCGGGTTGACACATGGTCGACGGTTAATGGGGGGGCGTGGAGGAGCCGTGAAGGGGGATGGGAAGAAGAATGGAGGACCCGGAGTGGGGGGACAGCTGGGGGGGGGGGGGGGGGGCGGGGGGGGGCAGCTGGGAGGGGGGGGGAACAGCTGGGGGGGGGGGCAAAAGGAGGAGCCAGCGTACTTTATAACTTTGTCAGCGCTGTAGGTGGCTGCTATTTGTATCCATTGGTTACGCAGCAAAGAATCTCACTGTGCCTTGTCACATGTGGCAATAAAGTATTTCTATTCTTATATCCTGACAGTGAACAGTACAAAATGGACACAAGGTTCTACTTTGTGTAGGAAGGAACTGCACCAAAGATAGACACAAAATGCTGGAGTCTTCATCTTGCGTTTGAGGCAGGTGAGGTTATGTAACACACTCCAGGCCCTATAGCCAGTTCAATGTGCTGTTGTCGAGGGTCGTGAGGTCTACCCCTCCACCAGGAGGACAGCACAGTCGAAAATGCCGTGCTGCTGTGCTGTTTGCTGGTCTGCTCCACACACGCAGGCTGCTGATGGACGCAGCCCCCAGCGATGCATGTTGGCGTTGAACCGGCCGACCCCTGTACGGAGCCGGTTCAGGGCGACCCACTCTTTGCGGGGCAGGTCCGAGCCAGGTGGGCTGTGGTGTTCGGTGCAACAGTGAATTGAGGAGGTCGTGAAGTCTGTTCCCAGATGATTCTCCATGCTCCTCGTGTGTTGAAACCGGAGCCACAGAGGGTCCCTGCGTGACGGGGGAAGGGGCGGCGAGATGACAGGCGTTGAGGTCCCAGTTGCTGTGAGTCCTGGGCGAGCAGCAGAAAATGCTGGAGTAACTCAGCGGGACAGGCAGCATCTCTGGAGAGAAGGAACGGGTGACGTTTTGGGTTGAGACCCTTCTTCAGACAGAAAGGTCTAGTCCGGAAACATTACCCATTCCTTCTGTCCAGAGATGTTGCCTGTCCCGCTGAGTTACTCCAGCATTTTGTGTCTATCAAGGTTCTACTATGAAGAAAATCACTTGAAATAATGTTAGCGTTTGCAGACAAAAGAAAAAGAATCTGATTCCAAGTAATTCAAGGTAACCTTTCAACCAAGGCACGTTTCAACAAATCCCCCAAGGTATTTGATATTTGCATAAGGCATCCTATTGCGTGAGACCACCAAGTAGACCGATGTTGTTTTCACTTTCATCATTACTTAGATGAAGATGATTAAAGTATTTGGCAGCCGTGTGTGACCAGTGAATGGGAAAGTTTCATCACTGACCGCCGATTTTTGCCCTATTCAGATTCTACTGATTGGTTGTTTTGCAGTGAAGATAGATGAATGAGGGGGTACCTCATTGAAACATACAGGATAGTGAAAGGCTTGGATTGAGTGGATGTGGAGAGGATGTTTCCATTATTTGGAAAGTCTAGGACCAGAGGTCACAGCCTCAGAAATAAAGGACCTTCCTTTAGGAAGGAGATGAGGAGGAATTTCTTTAGTCACCTGTTTTACAAAGCTCATTTACATCTGGCTGTGCAGGAAGAAACTGCAGATGCTGGTGTAAACTGAACCTAGACACAAAAAGCTGGAGTAACTCAGCGGGACAGGCAGCATCTCTGGAGAAAAGGAATAGGTGATGTTTCGGGTCGAGACCGTGAAAACTGTGTTTGGCCTACAAAATAAATGCAACATTCCTGTGAAGGGGGAATAAACGGAGATGTGCAAGTGTCGGGAGATCTCTCTCTCTCTCTCTCTCTCCCAAACACATCCTGTGCGTGCATTCGCGCTACTTAATCCAAGGGCGAGCGAACGAGCGGACAGACGGACGAAAACAATGTGACATTTGTGACATTTTGGGTCGAGACCCTTCTTCAGACTGAGTCAAGGGAAAGAGGAACACGAGATAATAGGCACCTATTCCTGGGGGGGGGGGGAGGGGGGAGGATGGCTTGAGTGGGTGCAGGATTTTCTGGAGCTCCTTCCTAATGGCAATATTTTGTATGTTCAAAGTTAATAAGGAAGACTAGGCAGGAATATCAAATTGATCACCTGTAGCTGAGAAACAAAAAGATGATTTGTGCATGAAGACGCCATGACCAAAGCAAAGATACTAGAGCGGAGACTCAGATTCTACTGATTGGTTGTTTTGCAGTGAAGATAGACACAAAATGCTGGAGTAACTCAGCGGGACAGTGGTAACTAGGTTTGCTAACTTTCTCACTCCCAAATAAGGGACAAAAGGTCAAAATAAGGGACAAATTCCCAAGGACATTTCATTGACCGACAGCCGTGGCTGGGTGAATGATGAGTAGGCCCGGGTGCTGGACTGTACACAAAGCCCAGCCGGCAGGCCAGCTGAAGAGTTTTGGCCCGCGTGACGTCGTGCGCAAAGTCCGGCGCCCCATGCAACTCCTGAACCGATGATCGGCCATGAGAAGGAGGGGTGGTGGTGTCGGCGGTAAGTGAAAGTCTGAAGGTCGGACAGCTGGCCGGACTGCCGACCAACGGGGCCACGGGCGAGGCGCTGCTGCTGCACTCCATGGGCTGCACTACGTCGGGACGGGTGAGGTGGGGCTGGACGCGGCGCTCCGACCCGACAGTTCCCTCGACCCGAGAAGTAGCAGTCAAATACGGGACAAGGACGGTCCCGTATCGGACAAACTAATCTAGCCCAATATACGGGATGTCCCGGCTAATACGGGACAGTTGGCAACCCTAGAGGTAACTCAGCATCTCTGGATAGAAGGAATGGGTGATGTTTCAGGTCGAGACTGATACAGAGATAAGAAAGTGTAAGGTGTGAACACGAGACATCAAAGCGGATGAAGTTCAAGGATATTGTAGAATAGATCATTGTTAGCTGGGAGAAGGTGACACAAAGCAAACAGATAAAATGCAATCGAGGACAGTCAGACGGGTCGGAGAACTGGGAAGGGGGAGGGATGGAGAGCGAGGGAAAGCAAGGGTTACTTGAAGTTAGAGAAGTCAATATCAACACAAGTCAACACAAGCGAAGTATAAGGTGCTGTTCCTCCAATTTGCTCTGGGCCTCACTCTGACAATGGAGGAGGCCCAGGACAGAAAGGTCAGTGTGGGAATGGGAAGGGGAGTTAAAGTGTTTAAGTGTTTAAGATAAAGTGTTTTGCACTTTTAGGTGAACATCCAAAATTGGTCATTCCTCCAGGATCCCTTTAAGGGCCTGATGTGTATTTAATGTATGATTCCTATGGAATGGGAGAATGGAATGACCTATTATATTGAAACATATAAGATTATTAAGGGCTTGGACACGCTAGAGGCAGGAAATTGTTCCCGATGTTGCAGGAGTCCAGAACTAAGGGCCACAGTTTCAGAATAAGGAGTAAGCCATTCAGAGCGGAGATGAGGAAAATCTTTTTCACCCAGAGAGTTGTGAGTCTGTGGAATTCTCTGCCTCAGAGAGCAGTAGAGGCCAGTTCTCTGGATGCTTTCAACAGAGAGTTGGATAGAACTCTCAAAGATAGCGGAGTCAAAGGATATGGGAAGAAAGCAGGAACGGGGTACTGATTGTGGTTGATCAGCCATAATCACAGTGAATGGCGGTGCTGGCTCGAAGGGCCGAATGGCCTACTCGTGCACCTATTGTCTACTGTCTATAAGTACCTTTTAATTTGAATTATAATTTGAATTATAATTTGATTCCTTTATTGTCATTCAGACCTTTCGGTCTGAACGAAATTCCGTTGCCTGCAGTCATACACAGTAACAATAAATAACAAAACATACAATAAACACAAATTAACATCCACCACAGTGAGTTCAC
The DNA here is from genome assembly GCF_010909765.2 of Amblyraja radiata. Taxonomy (NCBI): domain Eukaryota; kingdom Metazoa; phylum Chordata; class Chondrichthyes; order Rajiformes; family Rajidae; genus Amblyraja; species Amblyraja radiata. The sequence continues at coordinate 3,394,664 of NC_045962.1, forward strand.
CAAGCACCTCCTCACTGTGATGGAGGCAAAAGTCTTAGTCTCCGTCTCTTCCCTCCTTGTTCTCCCTCTGCGCTGAGGCGATCGATCCAGGCCGAAGATGCCGCCCTCCAGTCCAGCGGACCTCCGTGGTGATGTCGCCGCTGCCGAAAGCCGGAACGCCGTCTCCGCTCCGAGTCGGCCCGCCACAGCCTCAGCGCCGAGTCCCGCTGCATCAGCTCCGAGTCCCGCTGCATTAGCTCCGAGTCCCGCTGCCCCAGCTCCGAGTCCCGCTGCCCCAGCTCCGAGTCCCGCAGCCTCAGCTCCGAGTCCCGCAGCCCCAGCTCCGGGCCGCTGCATCAGTTCCGAGTCCCGCAGTCTCAGCTCCGGGCCGCTGCCGAAAGCTGTAACGCCGCATCAGCGAGTCGGGCCACTGCCGCTACAGCCCCGAAGACGGCCAGCCTCGCGTTGGTAAGTCCTGGTTGGCTCTGCCTCCGGAGCCTCGGGGTCAGTCGCAGGTTGGAGGCCGCCAGCTCCGCCATTAGGCCTCAGGGCAGACGGAGGCAGAGAAGGGGGATACGACAAGAAAGTCGCATTCCCCCGAAGGGAGAGACAAAAAAACATGTTTCACCCCCCCCCCCCCCCCATAACACAACCTAATAAACTAAAACTTAGCCAAAACAAGACAAAAAAAACAACAACAAAAAAGTAAAGACAGACGGACTGCAGGCGAGCCGCAGCTGTTAACAGCGCCGCCACTTCCGGAATTCTATCACAGGCAAGAATTCTGAGTTCTGATTAATGAAAGTGGCCCCAGTGAACTCTGCCGAACTTGTGTTTTTACAGCTATTACAAATTGGAAATGTAGCCTTATGTAACTGAGGACTTATCTATTGAATGTTGATGGCGTGACATTCATGCCTTGCCTCTGTCTGACAGCAATGGGGCCAGGCAGAAACAAGCTTTGTTTCTTGCTCCAGCTCTCTGCTAGTTTGTAATCTTGCTCTGCTCCCGCAAGTGTGGATGCTGGTGAGTCACACATCCTACTGTGTTTGTCACTGTGTGTACCTTGTCAAAATGGCAATATGGTTGAGCTGCAAGATCATTATTTATCTGTGTGTAAAGGTCATTGTTAGTACGAGGAAAACGCACGTACTTTTGTTCAAACTGTAACAGGGTGCTAGCTTTTGTGTTACTTAAAAGACCTTTGCTTCACTAAAGGAAATATATTCCTGATTAACAATGCAGCTGTCAACATTTTCTTCAGTTAGTCTCTGCTTGATGCACGATGAAGACGTCAAACCATTAAGTTTACACACAGATATCTTGAGGTATTTGTTCAAATATGCCTTTGATTGGAAGGTTACAGAATAAAACAGACAGTTGTGTTAAACCTGTTCAGGAAGGAACTGCAGATGCTGGTTTAAATCAAAGATCCTATAGCGAGCAAGATAGATCACTCGACGAAAAAAACGTAGTACGGTCATGGGCAGATTCATAGGTAAATTTCGGCTCCATTTCCGTAACCGGCTCCATGTCCGCACCAAAGATCGCATAGCGGAGCAAAGATACTAGTGCGGAGATGGAAGCCGGTTACGGAAACATCCTTGTAAAAGTAAAAGTTATTTGGAAAAAATCTTCTCATTTTCAGAATTTTAATTTATTAACACAAACTGTTCCCCCGCGACGTTGATTACACTGCGAGTCGGGTCGGGTCGGGTCGGGTCGGGTTACTGAAATGGATGAAAAAAAGGCCCACGTTCCGCTCCGTTGCGTACTACACGTCAGCCCATTGCAGTTAGCAGGAGTGGTCTATCTTGCTCCGCTATAGGATCTTTGGTTTAAACCAAAGATAGACACAAAATTCTGGAGTAACTCATCGGGTCAGGCAGCCTTTCTGGAGAAAAGGAATCGGGTCGAGACCCTTCTTCAGATGTGTTAAGTCTTATTGATAAATACAGTATTTAACTTAATTGAAATAAAGACTGCAAATCTGAAATAGCAATAACATAAACTGCCTACTTGCTACGGCATTTTGAAAGCTAGTAGTTCAAAACTTCTTTTCACAAATGAAATAGAAATGTCTGTTTCCAAAATCATTTTGAGCAGCCGATTGTTGGATGTAAGAATTTGTTGCGTCCGAAGAAGGGTCTCGATCCGGAACGTGACCCATTCCTTCTCTCCAGAGATGCTGCCTGTCCCGCTGAGTTACTTCAGCAGTTTGTGTCTATCTTCGGTTTAAACCAGCATGTGCAGTTCCTTCCTCCACATAGTTGGATGTAAATTGTTTGCTGCATCTGTGAAGTACTCTGGCCATTATGCATTGTTCAGTAGCTATTGTCACCTTTACACTTCATGCTGGTGTGAAAGGTCCCTTGCATTACACTCTGGAAACTGTTGCCTTGAGCAGGGGTGCACTTCCACAAATCCACTTGGCTTTGCCTGGGAAGTAAAAGTAAACCAGTAGTTATAACCATGCAGGAATCAGAGCCAGTGCTACTCTTTTTTACCAATTCAATACCAATTCTTGCTATTGAGGGAGTGCAGCATAGGTTTACAAGGTTAATTGAATTTACAAGGCAACTTGAATTTCACTATGTGTTTAAGAAGGAACTGCAGATGCCGGAAAATCAAAGGTACACAAAAATGCTGGAGATACTCAGCGGGTGCAGCAGCATCTATGGAGCAAAGGAGATAGGCAACCTTTCGGGCCGAAACCCTTCTTCAGACTGATAGGGGGGGGGGGGGGGGGGGGGGGAGAAGAAAGGAAAAAGGAGGAGGAGCCCGAGGGCTGAGGTAGGAAGGGGAGGAGGCAGCAAGGGTTAACAGCATTGTGAGAATTCAATGTTCATGCCACCAGGATGCAGCATGAAGTTCCTAGGACTCCACCTGTCAGATGACCTGACGTCCACGACCAACACCACAGCACTGGTCAAGAGAGCCCAGCAGCGACTACACCCTCTCCGAAGACTACGGAAAGCAGGTCTCCCCACTACACACCTAAGAACTTTTTATAGGGGGACAATCGAGAGCACATTAACCTACGGCATCACTTCCTAGTTCGGGAGCTGCAAGGCGTACGAACGGCACCAACTAGACAGGATTGTGAAGACCGCCAGCAGGATTATTGGTGCTCCACTCCCTTTCTTGCTGGACATATACAGGAAGAGATGTATCAGCAGAGCCATCTCCATCATCAAAGACCCCTACCACCCATCGCATCACATATTCTCCATCCTGCCATCTGGGAAGAGGTACAGGAGCATTAGCTGCAAAACCAGCAGGATGCTCCTCAGCTTCTTCCCGCAGGCTATAAGACTGATAAACGGGCTTTGCCCCCTGCCAAAGTATCGCGCACCAACCACCAACCTGGACACACTGCAGCAGAGCCACTGTCGTGCCGCTGCTGATCGGAACGCCTGTTGATGTTTAGTAGAGAGTAGAGTGTTTAATTTGTTCATGATATATGTATTTTTATTTCTATTTATTTTTTACTGCACACTGAATGGACACTGGTTGAGCAATGTTTTTTTGTTTCCTCTGGGTATGTGAGTACTCAGGAAAATGACAATAAAGATATACTAAATACTAAATATTATACTCCCCAAGCGGAATATGATGTGCTGTTCCTCCAATTTCCGGTGGTGCTCACTCTGGCCGTGGAGGAGGCCCAGGACAGAGAGGTCGGATACGGAATGGGAGGGGGAGTTGAAGTGCTGAGCCACCGGGAGGTCAGGTTGGTTAGTGCGGACCGAGCGGAGGTGTTCGGCGAAACGATCGTCAAGCCTACGCTTGGTCTCACCGATATAGATCAGCTGACATCTAGAGCAGCGGATGCAATAGATGAGGTTGGAGGAAGTGCAGGTGAACCTCTGTCGCACCTGGAACGACTGCTTGGGTCCTTGAATGGAGTCAAGGGGGGAGGTAAAGCGACAGGTGTAGCATCTCTTGCGGTTGCAAGGGAAAGTGCAAGGGGAGGGGGTGGTGCGGGAGGGAAGGGAAGAATTGACAAGGGAGTTGCGGAGGGAGCGGTCTTTGCGGAAGGCAGGCAGGGGGGGAGATGGGAAGATGTGGCGAGTGGTGGGGTCACGTTGGAGGTGGCAAAACTGACGGAGGACTATTTGTTGTATGTGCCGGCAAGTGGGGTGAAAGGTGAGGACCAGGGGGATTCTGCCCTTGTTGCGAGTGGGGGGATGGGGAGAGAGAGCAGTGTTGCGGGGTATGGAGGAGACCCTGGTGCGAGCCTCATCTATAGTAGGGGAGGGGAACCCCCGTTCCCTGAAGAATGAGGACATTTGCAATGCCCTGTTGTGGAACACCTCATCCTGGGAGCAGATGCGGCGTAGACGGAAGAATTAGGAATAGGGGATGGAGTCCTTACAGGAAGCAGGGTGGGAGGAAGAGCAGTCAAGATAGCTGTGGGAGTCAGTGGGTTTATAGTGGATGTCGGTCAGAAGTCTATCACCTAGAATTTCACTACACCAATTGTGTATGTGACAATAAATGAACCTTTGAATCTATGAACCTTTGGATGGCGGGACTGTCATATGCTGAGAGAATGGAGCGGCTGGGCCTGTAAACTCTGGAATTTAGGATGAGAGGGAATCTTATTGAAACATATAAGATTATTAAGGGTTTGGACAGGCTAGAGGCAGGAAACATGTTCCTGATATTGGGGGAGTCCAGAACCAGGGGCTATAGTTTAAGAATAAGAGGTAGGCCATTTAGTACGGAGATGAGGAAAATATTTTTCACCCAGAGTGGGGGCCAATTCACTGGATGCTTTTAGGAGAGAGTTAGATAGAGCTCTTAAAGATAACGGTGTCAAGGGATTATGGGGAGAAGGAAGGAACGGGGTACTGATTGTGGATGAATAGCCATGATAACAGTGAATGGTGGTGCTGGCTCGGGGGGCCGAATGGCCTCCTCCTGCACCTATTATCTACTCCTGTTCAAACCCGGCTACCAATCATGAGGATCCAACATGGCACCCAACCCAGGCGACTCTTTGTGTGATCGTCACGGATGTGGTCCTGCAATCACCAGCAGAACCAGGGGCCACAGTCTTAGAATAAAGAGGAGGCCATTTCAGACTGAGGTGAGAAAAAAACGTTTTCACCCAGAGAGTTGTGAATTTGTGGAATTCCCTGCCACAGAGGGCAGTGGAGGCCAAGTCACTGGATGGATTTAAGAGAGAGTTAGGAGCTAGTGGAATCAAGGGATATGGGGAGAAGGCAGGCACGGGTTATTGATTGGGGACGATCAGCCATAATCACAATGAATGGCGGTGCTAGCTCGAAATGCCGAATGGCCTCCTCCTGCACCTATTTTCTATGTTTCTATGTTTCTATCACGCATTACAATCGCTCATAGACGCAAAACGCTGGAGTAACTCAGCAGGACAGGCAGCGTCTCTGGAGAGAAGGAATGGGTGACGTTTATTGTGCAAGACCCTTCTTCTGAACAATGGTCTCGACACGAAACGTCACCCATTCCTTCTCTCCAGAGATGCTGCCTGTCCCGCTGAGTTACTCCAGCATTTTGTGTCTATCTTCGGTGTAAACCAGCATCTGCAGTTCCTTCCTACATATTACAATCGCTCCACTCTTCTAAATCTCCACTCATCCAACAACACTTGTACACTGTGAATGACTCGATTGTAATCACGTATTGTCTTTCTGCTGATTGGTTAGCACGCAACAAAAGCTTTTCACTGTACCTCGGTACATGTGACACTAAACTGAACTAGTCCGCAGTTATCACCAGATAGTAAAGTTCATATGAGATAGGAGCGGAATTGGGCCATTCAGCCCATCACGTCTACTGTGCCATTCAATCATAGTTGACCTATCTTTCCCTCTCAACCCCATTCCCCTGCCTTCACCCTGCAATCTTTGAAGTATCTTCAGTACCTGATTAGGAATCATTCCAATTTTGAGAAATGAATTTGGACATCAGCAGCAGAGCTTTTTATGGCTTCAAATTGATGGAGGACATTGTGAAAGAATCCAGACAGGGGAATATTGGGCAGGTCCACAGGTCACAACAAGATGAATGAGGGCTGCAGCACTAGATGAGAGGAATAGATCGGGTCTAAGATACACAGAGCCTCTTTCCCAGAGTAGGCCAATCGAGGGCCAGAGGACATAGGTTTAAGGTGAAGGGGAAAAGATTTAATGGGAATCTGAGGAGTAACGTTTTCACACAAAGGGTGGTGGGTGTATGGAACAAGCTGCCAGAGGAGGTAGTTGAGGCTGGGACTATCCCATCGTTTGGACGGTACATGGATAGGACAGTTTTGGAGGGATATGGACCATATGCGGGCAGGTGGGACTAGTGTAGCTGGGACATGTTGGCCAGTGTGGGCACGTTGGGCTGAAAGGCCTGTTTCCACACTGTATCACTCTATGACACTATGAGCTAAAGAGTGCATTGTACCCGAACTCAGCTTCAATCATGCTTCCGATCAATGTTCAGCACCGATCAGGAACGCACTTCAACACTTTCACCCTAAACATTTGTACCCTCTGGTGCAGAGGCCCAACATAATCTGAATGCATCTCGCAAATCCACACCCTCTACTCTCAAGAGGGACGTGCAACAGATGCATGGACAGGCAGGTTTCCCTCTAAGTTGCACATTATTCAGACTTGGAAATATATTGTTGTTTTCATTCATCGTCTCTGCTTGTAGACTCTAGTATTCTCTTCCCACCAGCATTTCGGGACCTGTTCATGACTTGGACTGCAGCAGTTTAAAAAGGCAACCCCCTAAAGCACCCAGAGATGAAGCAATAAGTGCTTGGATAGCTGAGGGGTGGAGGCATTCTGTAAAACGAAAAATGAATAAATAATATTAAGCAAAATGAGATGATGTTGACCTGTATTCGAACAGATGCCTTCAGCAACCTTCAGACAGTACCTTCAGCAACAGACTGGTTCCACCAAGATGCAGGACAGAACACCACAGGAGATCCTTCTTCCCTGTGGCTATCAAACTGTACAACCCCTCCCCCTTCTGTCGTGGGGTAGACTGAGACTGACTCCCCCCGCCCCCCCCCCCCAATCTTTGTACATCCCCCAAGCCTTTCCACTCGTCACTTTAATTTCATGTTTCATGTATTTTATGTTTTTATGACCGATTTCCCTCCTGGGGTAAATAAAGTTCTATCGTATGGTATTGTATGGTCAAAAGCTTGGTTAAAGAGCATCTTAAATAACAAAATAGTCGCAGAGCAATGGAAACATTTGAGGAATGTTCATGGCTGAGGGATTTGGCAGCTTAAGGCACAGCCACCAATGGAAGAGGGATTAAATCAGTGCTGGTCATTTGCGTTGAATTTAACCAGATATGTAAACTGGATTTACTTCATCCCTGTGGAATTGCTAAATCAGATTAATCCTTTTCAAACATCATGCGCTTGAATAAAATAAATGATATGAGAATGAAATCATGAGCTGGTTAATCTTGGACTATTACACTAATTGCATCAACTCGTCAATGTTACCGTCCCGTTCAGCAGCTTTTCTTAATTCAATAGCTTTTTGCTATTATGAGTGAGCCATTCATATTCAGTGGTAGGCAACCAAACAAAAAAGGATTGTTAAACTTTTACGGTGGGCACTGTAAAATAAACCATTTATAGTAGAGTCAAGAGCAAAGATCCTATAGCGAGCAAGATGGACCACTCGACGAAAAAGACGCAATACGGTCATGAGCAGATTCATGGGTAATTTTCAGCCCCATTTCCGTAACCAGCTTCCGTCTCCGCACCAAAGATCCCACAGGATAATAATGCGGAGACGGAAGCCGGTTACGGAAACATCCTCGTAAAAATAAAAGTTATTTGGTAAAAAGCTTCTCATTTTCAGAATTTAAATTTATTAACACAGACTGTTCCCCCGCAACGTTGATTACACTGCAAGTCGGGTCGGGTCGGGTCAGGTCCGGTTACGGAAATGTATGAAAAAAAGGCTCACGTTCTGTTCCGTTGCGTACTACATGTCAGCCCGTGGCATTTAGCAGGAGTGAACTATCTTGCTTACTACAGGATCTTTGGTCAAGAGTGTTTTGTTGTCATATGTCCCAGATTGGACAATAACATTCTGAACGGCCTGTCCCACTTGGCGATTTTTTCGGCGACTGCCGGCATCATTGACTGTCGTATCAGTTCACCGACAAATACGCGGCGTGATGTGGCGGTGATGCTCGTATTGACGTATTGACGTATCAAGTGTCGCAACAATTTTTTTATCGCCGCTGGATTTTGAAATGTTCAAAATCTTTTGGCGACACTAATATGATGTCGGCAGTCGCCGAAAAAAAATCACCAAGTAGGACAGGACCTTTGCTTGCTGCAGCACAACAGAATATGTAAACAAAGTACATAGCGGGAGAAGAAAAAAGGTTCAGTGTGTATATATACATGCACACATACTCTATAAATAAACAAATATAATGCAATAATAATACCAGTCTGTTGCAGTTCAGAGCTTATTTGTTGTCGTGTTTAATAATGATGGCTGTGGGGAAGAAGCTGTTCTTGAACCTGGACATTACAGTTTTCAGGCTCCTGTACCTTCTTCCCGATGGCAATGGTGAGATGAGTGTGTGGCCACGATGGTGTGGGTCTTTGATGATGTTGGCTGCCTTTTTGAGGCAGCGACTACGATAGATCCCTTCGATGGTGGAGAGGTCAAAGCCGGTGATGGACTGGGCCATAGTAGCAGCCACTTAAATGAAATAAAGACACATGTTGATGCGAGGTTTAAGACATTCTGCAAACATTCATATCCTTTCATCTTTTGGGATCATGTTGTAGAGGAGAGTGAAAATTTATATCTAACCAGAGAAAAGGGAATGGATCTAAAAAAATAAAATGTCTCGGCCCGAAATGTCACCCATTTTTCTATCCAGAGATGCTGACTGTCCCGCTGAGTTTGTCCAGCATAGTTTGAACGTTCTCCCTGTGATCTGCGCGGGTTTTCTCCCACACTTCAAAGACGTACAGGTTAATAGGTTAATTGGCTATAAATGTAAAAATTGTCCCTAGTGTGTGTAGGGTAATGTTAATGTGCGGGGATCGCTGGTTGCTGTAGACTCGGTGGGCCGAAGGGTCTGTTTCCATGCTGTATCTCTAAACTAAATTAAAATAAATAAATAAAATTTCCCTGCTGTTATCATACTCTTGAACGGACCTCTCATAAGCTAAGGGTGAATTCCTGGTCTTCCAATCTACCTTGTAATAGCCCCTGCACTTTTTTTTATCTGCACTTTTATTGTAACTGAACACTGTATTGTGCATTCTTCTTTATTTATTCTTTTGCACTTCATGATGTACTCATACATGATTTGCCCAGGGAGCATGCAAAGCTAAGTTATTTCACTGTATCTGGGTACAGGGGATAATGATAGATCAATACTACTCAGACCATGTCATGGATTCATACAGCATGGAAACAGGCCAACTGGCACAACTTGCCCAAGCTGTTCAAGATGTCCCATTTACGTTTGTCCCACCTGCCCAGGTTTGATCCATACCCCTCATGTACCTGTCCAAATGTCTATTAAATGTTGTCAGAGTACCTGCCTCAACTACATAGATACATAGATACATAGAAAATAGGTGCAGGAGTAGGCCATTCGGCCCTTCGAGCCTGCACCGCCATTCAATATGATCATGGCTGATCATCCAACTCAGTATCCTGTACCTGCCTTCTCTCCATACCCCCTGATCCCTTTAGCCACAAGGGCCACATTTAACTCCCTCTTAAATATAGCCAATGAACTGGCCTCAACTACCCTCTGTGGGAGAGAGTTCCAGAGATTCACCACTCTCTGTATGAAAAAGTTTCTTCTCATCTCGGTCCTAAAGGATTTCCCCCTTATCCTTAAGCTGTGACCACTTGTCCTGGACTTCCCCAACATCGGGAACAATCTTCCTGCATCTAGCCTGTCCAACCCCATAAGAATTTTGTACGTTTCTATAAGATCCCCTCTCAATCTCCTAAATTCTACCTCCTCTGGCGCCTCGTTTCATACACCCACCACCCTTCTTTGTGAAAAAGTTGCCTCTCACCTTTCCCCACGAACCTACAACCGATGTCCTCTGGCTCTTGATTCCCTACTCTGGGTAAAAAACTTGCTCCTCAACTTCTCAGAGTACCTTTCCTTGGCAGCTCTGATTCCTCTTTTCAGTTTGTACTTGGCCTGTCTGTAGAGGTCTGCATCGTCCACAGGTTCTAATTGTCTCTAATCTGGTCAATTAACCTACTAACCTGTATGTCTTTGGAGTGTGGGAGGAAACTGGAGATCCTGGAGAAAACCCAGGCAGGTCATGGGGAGAACGTACAAACTCCACATAGACAGCACCCGTGGTCAGGATCGAACCCGGGTCTCTGGCGCGGTAAGGCAGCAACTCTACTTCTGCACCACCGTGCCACTCTAGGTCAAGATAAGCAATTATTCCCCTTTGTTAAAAATAAGAATAATGGCACGTGATATAATGTGGAGTCTGGATACAGCCCAATGCTGGTGGTGCTTCACATTGGAGATGAAAAGACACAGTTTAGTTCATGGGGAATTAATACCTGATTGAGTTACAGGGTCTCCTCCGCTAATAAGAAAACATGGTATATTAGGGATGAAGGTTCTCCGCTCTTCCCCCTCTCCCAGCAGGCACATGGTATAGAGATGTGAAAACGCACACCTCCAGATTCAGGGACAGTTTCTTCCCAGCTGTTCTCAGGCAACTGGGCTTAGGAGGGGGAGATAGATCAGCCATGATTGAATGGTGGAGTAGATTTGATGGGCCGAATGGCCTAATTCTGCTCCTATCACTTATGAATTTATGAATTTATGAATTGATGAATTTATGAACTAATCCACCCTACCACAACTAGAGAGCAGTCCTGTACCACTATCTACGTCTTACAATTTACAAAATTCTTAAGGGGTCGGACAGGCTAGATGCAGGAAGATTGTTCCCGATGTTGGGGAAGTCCAGAACAAGGGGTCACAGTTTAAGGATAAGGGGGAAATCTTTTAGGACCGAGATGAGAAAAACATTTTTCACACAGAGAGTGGTGAATCTCTGGAATTCTCTGCCACAGAAGTTAGTTGAGGCCAGTTCATTGGCTACATTTAAGAGGGAGTTAGATGTGGCCCTTGTGGCTAAAGGTATCAGGGGGTATGGAGAGAAGGCAGGTACAGGATACTGAGTTGGATGATCAGCCATGATCATATTTAATGGCAGTGCAGGCTCGAAGGGCCGAATGGCCTACTCCTGCACCTATTTTCTATGTTTCTATCTATGTTTCTTTTGGAAACCCTCAGAATATGTTTGATCAGACTTTATTAACTTTATCTTGCACTATACATTATTTCCTTATCCAGTATCTGTAAACTGTAAATGGCTCGATTGTAATCATGTATTGTCTTTCTGCTGACTGGTTAGCACGCAACACAAGCTTTTCACTGTACCACGGTACACATGACAATAAACTAAACTATGCTGAGCCTCAAAATGCAACAACATTAATGAACTGTAAATGTGTACCATCAGAGACATAAATGGATTAGTTTCAGATAACCTTCTGATGTCACTGGCCTGATGTATTGAGATGATAGATAGACTGTGCCTTTGATCATCTGAAACACTTTGAAATCTCAGAGCCTCCCCAAGCAAGAAGTATATAATTAGACCCGTGTGGGTAAATGCTGACGTTACAGCTCGGTCTCTAGGCGAGATTCTTCCTGATATTGAAAGCAATGCTTGTTTATTCACTGATTTGATTAATAAATGCTGGTTAGTCTGAAATTAATTGAGGAGGCAATCTCATGGGATTTAGTTGCAAGATAAAACAGTCCAGAATTGGTGATTTTATTCAGAAGTAAAAAGGCATCTTGGAAAATACATTTAATAAAAATCCTTCAAGTTTTACCAGTCTGCAAGTTAACTGTCTTGGAATTCAAATCAAGTCAAGTCAAGAGAGTTTATTGTCATGTGTCCCAGATAGGACAATGAAATTCTTGCTTGCTGCAGCACAACAGGATAGAGTAAGCATAAATACAGAACAGTTCAGTGTGTCTATATAGCAGAGACCATTTATATACACATACATAAACAGATAAAGTGCAATTGGCTGTTATAGTTCAGAGTTTGTTTGTTGTCGAGTTTAATAGCCTGATGGCTGTGGGGAAGTAGCTATTCCTGAACCTGGATGTAACAGATTTCAGGCTCCTGTACCTTCTACCTGATGGCAGCAGAGAGATGAGTGTGTGGCCAGGATGGTGAGGGTCCTTGATGATGTTGCCAGCCTTTTTGAGACAGCGACTGCGATAGATCCCTTCGATGGTGGGGAGGTCATAGCCGATGATGGACTGGGCAGTGGTCACAACTTTCTGCATTCTTTTCCGCTCCTGGACGCTCAAGTTGCCGATCCGAGTCAGCATGCTGGCTGGTTGCATCGTGTATAATGCAAACCTTTTTTACAACATGGCCAAGGATGATATGATGTTTGACTCAAGATGAACAAAAATCAGAATCTGGGCTTTTGTTGAATGTGGACAATGCCATTGTCAATTTAGCCGAGCTTCTCAATGGGCTAAAGAAGGGTCTCGACCCGAAAGCCGATGTGTGGAGTCGGGAGATGCTGTGTGGTGCCATGGCCGGTGGCCGCTGAGTGGAGTCCCTCCCCCCCACACACCTTCCCTCCTGCCTACACACACCCACACCACCCCTTCCCACCCCCCCCCCAATCCCGCTCCCCCTCCTCCCCACACACCTCCCTCCCGCCTACACACACCCACACCACCCCTTCCCACCCCCCCTCCCCCACCCGCTCCCCCTCCTCCCAGCACACCTCCCCTCCCCCCTCCACACGACCCCTTCCCCATCCCCCTCCTCCCCACACACCTCCCCTCCACCCTACACACACCCACACCCCCTTCCCCATCCCCCTCCTCCCCACACACCCCCTCCCCCCTCACACCCATTTACCCCTCCCCCGTTCCTCCCACCCACCCAAACCACCTCCCCCCCCACACCACCACCTCCCCCCCCACACCACCACCTCCCCCCCTACACCACCACCTCCCCCCCACACTACCCCCTCCCCCCCACACCACCCCTCCCCCCCCCCTTCGAGCCAGCACCGCCATTCACTGTGATCATGGCTGATCATTCACAATCAGTACCCGTTCCTGCCTTCTCCCCAGATCCCCTGACTCTGCTATCTTTAAGAGCCCTATCTAGCTCTCTCTTGAAAGTATCCCAAAAAACGGCCTCCGCCGCCCACAGAGAATTTCAGACTCACAACTCACTGTGTGAAAAAGTGTTTCCTCGTCTCCGTTCTAAATGGCTTACCCATTAATCTTAAACTGTGGCCCCTGGTTCTGGACTCCCCCAACATCGGTAACATGTTTCCTGCCTCTGGCGTGTCCAAACCCTCAATGATCTTATATGTTTCAGATGATGAGGATATTTATAGGCAACGATGCATGCTGTATGTACAGGCGAATATTCTCTTGCGTAAATTTGGTGCGTGTGCAGATGTGGTGAAGATGTTGCTATTTAGAGCATACTGCACACCACTCTACATTGCGCACCTGTGGTCGAACTATTGAAAGACAAGTATGCAGAGACTAAAGGTGTCATATAATGATGCCATGAGAACACTGCTACGGAAACCTAGATGGTGTAGTGCTGGTAACATGTTTGTGGCTGCAGGTGTCTGTACATTAGATGGTTTTGGTCTCTTATTTCGGGGTGATGTGACTTCTCTTGTCGTATCCCCCGTCTCCGTCTCCGCCTGCGCCGAGGCCTAATAGTGGAGCAGGCGGCCTCGAAGCGGGCAGCGGCGACCCGCCCTCGGAGCGGGCAGCGGCAGTGGCAACCCGACCCCAGAGCGGGCAGCGGCAGTGGCGACCCGCGCTCGGAGCTGGGACAGTGGCGACCCGACCCCGGAGCGGGCAGCGGCAGTGGTGACCCGAACTTGGAGCGGGCAGCGGCAGTGGCAACCCGACCCCGGTGCGGGGAGCGGCAGTGGCGACCCGAACTCGGAGCGGGCAGCGGCAGTGGCGACCCGACCCCGGAGCGAGCAGTGGCGACCCGACCCCGGAGCGGGCAGCGGTAGTGGCGACCCGAACTCGGAGCGGGCAGTGGCGACCCGACCCCGGAGCGAGCAGTGGCGACCCGACCCCGCAGCGGGCAACGGCAGTGGCAGCAGCGATCCGACCTCGGAGGACCGGCCGCGGGCCCGGTGGACGATATCGTCGGGAGCTCGCAGGTTGGTGACCTGTTCTCCGGCGCTCCCGCGACAACAGCTGTGTCCTCTGAACTGGAGGGCCGCAGCTTCGGCGGCTTCGACCACCCCGGGCCGCGGAGCTGAACCGGCCCGTTCGCGGAGCTTGGATTCAGCCGCGGGACTGACATTACTTACCTTCGCCCGGCGGGGTCACAACATCCGAAGCCTGGATCGCCTCGGCGCAGAGGGAGAATAAGAAGGGAAGAGACATAGACTGAAGACTTTTGCCTTCCATCACAGTGAGGAGTATTCACCTCACTGTGGTGGATGTTAATTTGTGTTTTTTGTGTGTGTTTTTGCCATTTTTTACTATATGTAGGACTGCAAGGCAACAAAATTTCGTTCAGACCGCAAGGTCTGAATGACAATAAAGGCTACTTTACTACTTTACTTTACTTTACTATCCTAAGAAATCATATGTATAAATTCATTTGCAGGATAAATTACTCTAAAAATGTAATTATTGTGGCCTTGTCAAACATAAGGGCTAGCACTACACGCTACAAATCCCAGTTGTGGAGACACTGGTATCGTTGTCTCCTTGTAGGACATTGATCATTCTTTTAATCTGGATTTTTAATTCATGTATTGTGTTTTTTAAAATATATAATTTATGATGCTTTTATGTGATATAATAAGATTTTATATGTACTTTGATATTTTTAATATGCAATGCATTTTTAATGTAATGTTGCCCCTTGTCTGGACCTCGAGTCCGTATTATTATTATTATTATTATTATTATAATAAGACCTCTCTCATCCTTCTAAACAAGCCCAGCCGCTCCATGCTCCCAGCATATGACAGTCCCGCCATCCCGGGAATTAACCTTGTACACCTACCTCAATAGCAAGAATGTCCTTCCTCAAATGAGGGGACCAAAACTGCATACAATATTCCAGGTGTGGTCTCACGAGGGCCCTGTACAACTGCAGAAGGACCTTTGCTCCTATACTCAACTCCTCTTGTTATAAAGGCCAACATTCCATTAGCTTTCTTCACTGCCTGCTGTACCTGCATGCTTACTTTCATTGACTGATGAACAAGGACCCCCCAGATCCCGTTGTACTTCCCCTTTTCCCAATTTGACACCATTTAGATAATAATCTGCCTTCTTGTTTTTGCTATCAAAGTGGATAACCTCACATTTGTCCCCACAGTCTGTGTGGCTTCCATTTGTGAACCTACAGATTAAATTCTAGTTTGTTTTGGGAACAAATGATATCTTAAAGCAAGGATTTCCTAACTTGGCGAATTTTTTAATGACACTTAAAAAGGTTTTTCTTCAGGTCTCCTCTCAACCACTTATCGTAAATCTATGCGCTCTTATTTTAGACATGCCATGGCGAGAGCTTCCTAATTTCTACCGTATCAATGTCCTTTCATGCCCTTCCCCATCATGATTATCTATACCTCGAATGACTCCCCCCTCAGTCACTATTATGAAAACAAAGCCAGCGTCCAGTCTTACCCTAACATTCCCTTTCTGTTTTATCATAATGCCATAAGTGATGAATTAGGAGTAGAATTAGTCCATTCGGTCCATCAAGTCTACTCCACCACTTAATCATGGCTGATCTATCTCTCCCTCCTAACCCCATTCTCCTGCCTTCTCCACATAAATGACACCCCTACTAATCAAGAATCTATCTATCTCTGCCTTCAAAATATCCATTGACTTGGCATCTACAGCCTTCTGTGGCAATGAATTAAACAAAAATCACCACCCACTGACTAGAGAAATTCCTCCTCCTCATCTACTTCCTAAAGGAACATCCTTTAATTCTGAAGCTATGACTTCTTCCCCACCACTGATGTCAGGCTAACTGGTCAAAAATTCCCTGTTTTCTCTCTCCTGCCTTTCCTAAAAAGTGGGATAACATTAGCTACCCTCCAATCCACAGGAACTGATCCTGAATCTATAGAACATTGGAAAATGATCACTGTGTAGGAAGGAACTGCAGATGCTGGTTTACACCGAAAATAGACACAACATGCTGGAGTAACTCAGCGGGACAGGCAGCTAACAGCCCAGTGATATGAATATTGATTTCTCTAACTTCAGGTAGCCCCGGCATTCCCTCTCTCTCTACCCCTCCCCCACCCAAGACGCACCAGCTTCTCATTTTCACCCTATAAACAGCTTACAATGGCCTGTTTCCTTTATCATAGTTACTTTTTTGCATATCTGTCATTCATTGTTCTTTATCTCTCCACATCACCATCTGTATCTCTCATTTCCCTTATCCCTAACCAGTCTGAAGAAGGGTCTCGACCCGAAACGTCACCCATTCCTTCTCTCCAGAGATGCTGCCTGTCCCGCTGAGTTACTCCAGGTTTTTGTGTCTGTTCTGAATTTGTTGATATTCAACAATGTGTTGAAGAGTAACTAGCTTCATGAAGTTAGGTATCTTTGACAGAAAATCTACCAGCATGAATCTTAATATGGTCCTCTGTCCAACAGGACTATATCATTTATTTCAGTCTGGTAACCACGGTTCATCGCTTTCATTCATCCCATTTTATCTACACTGCCACAGCCCTTTGTATCCAGTTTTTACTACAGGTCTATATCATTTTCTGTCAAATCTCTATATAACTAAAAGTCTTTGTCTTGTTTGAGTCTCTGTGTGCGTCAATCTGGTTGATTCCTATCTTCTTCCAAACGCTAGGCCATAGTCCTCCCATTTTCACACACCCTACCCACATTTTTCCCGGGGTGTCATTTTCCCCGTCACATTTCTACTGATATTTCCGGTTATTAATCGTTTAAATTTTAAAAGCAGCCCGATTTCTTCAAACTCACCCGTTTTGGAAAAAAAAAATCAGAGTGACATCACAATGCACTGGCAAGGCAGGACGGGCCACTCTGGGAGGGAGGGGCACTCCAGCGCTACAACCCCTCCCCCCCTCCCAGTGGCTCGACGCGAAATGTCCCCCATTGACAAGTTACAGTAGAATTAGGCCATTCGGCCCATCAAGTCTACTCTGCCATTCAATCACGGCTGATCTCTGACTCCTAATCCCATTTTCCTGCCTTCTCCCCATAACCATTGTCACCCATTCTAATCAAGAATCTATCTATTTCTGCCTTAAAAATATCCACTGACTTGACCTCCACAGCAATGAATTCCACAGATTAACTACCCTCTGACTAAAAAAGTTCCTCCTCACCTCCTTTCTAAAAGAGCGCCCTTTAATTCTGAGGCTATGACCTCTGGTCCTAGACTCTCCCACCAGTGGAAACATCCTCTCCACATCCATTCTATCTCTGCCTTTCATTATTCTGTTACATTCAATGAGGTCCCCCCTCAACCTAAACTCCAGCGAGTAGAGGCCCAGTGCAGTCGAACGCTCATCATATGTTAACCCACTCATTCAAAGGATCATTCTTGTAAACCTCCTCTGGACCCTCTCCAGAGCCAGCACATTTTTCCATCATTCCTTCTCTCCAGAGTTGTTGCCTGTCCCGCTGAGTTACTTCAGCATTTTGTGTCGATCTTCGGTGTAAACCAGCAGTTCCTTCCGACACATTCTATGCTTTGAAGACTGACACATTATTAACCTAGTATCTTGAACCTGATTTGACAAAACAAAATGTAAACAAGTGCAAGGCCAAGAAAACCTTTATTGTACAGAGAGAGATCAAACATTTATTTGGTGTACATGACAAGAGGTTTCCTTCAATGTACATCTGGGTTTGAAAATAAACATCGTAAATTTGCTGGATTAATAAATTTTACGGTCATCAACAGACTTTGCAGCACATAATTTCAAAAAGTAAAAGCAGAAACAGCCCAAATAAAATACAACTGAGACCTGGTGTAAAAATAACCTTTGTTTCCAAACAAAAAATATAAAATCCTGGGGACTTTGTACATAAAATGTCAAGAACTGAATCAACGTGGATAATTATGCTCGCAATTATACAATTGCAACTTGCCATTGCACGATAGAATGAGCAGGAACAGTCAAACCATTGTTCAAACTTCCAAAAGATTAAACTGTGAAAGATATTCAATGCAAAGCTTGAAGCTGGCATGTATAACCTGCAGCAGAATGAACTGTGTTACACAGTAAACCCCCTGATTAAAGCAGTAACATCATCAAAATATCGGAACTCTAGTCTTTCAGAGTGCAGTGCCATTAACAAACTGATTTTGCCTTGAGTATAAAGACAAAAAAAAATTACAAATATTCATATTTATTTTTGAAAATATTTTGAAAAATACCTGCAGATTTCTTCCCTTTTTCCTACCTCCACATCTAATCCACTCTAAAAGGAGGTGATCGAATCTTACATTGCGAGAAGTGTTTAGAGGGTGATATATGTACAAATGGTGTGGAACATCCACATTCCCCAGAGTCCAATCAAGCTATGAAGCATTTGATACTGTTTTTCCTCTCGTACATAGACTGGATGATAGACTGACAGGCAGGGCATAATGGATTAGGATGGAGAGGGGGAAGAACAATATCAAATGCAGTTTTAAGCTCAAGCAAAAGTCTTTCTTTTCATTTGATACAGTGGGATTTAAACATTTGGAAATTGCTACATATACATGTGTAGTTTAGAAAAGGATCAGGACAAAATTCAATGTGTGCAAGGTGCCAAAGACTTCAGGTTTCAAAGATTTAAAACATTTAAGCATTTAAAAATAAACCCAATAAACTGCAAGCTGTACTCTACTTAAAAGTCTCAGGTAGACAGGACTATTGTCTTGAGCTATTTTAATACAGCACCAGTTTGTATCCAGTCCAGGGAACAGCTCCACATGCTACAGTGCATAGTTTCCTTAGAGTCTGTCCCATGATACAACTGTGGGATTGTGCAAGTCGAAGCCCTTTAACATCAACAAAGGCAGCTGTCCAACACAAAGCAGATTGTCATTACAAACGCTAGCCACGCGGTCTATCCAAGCCCCGTGAATGCCACACTGAACAATCACAAATGCCACACCTGAATGCATTTCTGATAGCAACACACAGCCGGGTCGCTGGGCTCCCCCCCCCCTCCCCTCCCCCTCCCCCCCTAACCCCAGGCTTGTTAGTGCATCATCAGTGAAGCACGTGGCAGCTTCTTCAGTAGTGCGATGCTGCCGGACAACTTTTTTTAGGCGGTTCCACGTTCTGAAGAGCTGGATTTTTAATACAGCCAAGTGCAACAGTACCACACAGGGATGCGCTTTATATCAGCTGGACAGTGATGTATTCAGTCACAAGATGTGATTCAGTCAATACGCAAAGCCGTCGGGGTACGGCAGATTGTTGCACTGATCCGTGTCCAGCAGGAAGGCTGCGTTATCATCAAAATGCGTGAGAGGGACGGTGTCCTCCTTAACGTGGCAGTCGATTTCCGTCTTCAGAAAGGGACGCTGATTGTCTGGGAAGGCCATCGAGAAAAGTGCCTCGGGATCACACACAAACTTGTACACGTATCGTTCCCCTGCAACCTGTAGGGCGGAAAAAACACACTCATTAGCTTCATCAGTTCCTTCCGACAGATTACATGAAAAATACCTGCAGGACTAGGCCGCTCGGCACTTCAAGCCAGCACAATATGATCATGGCTGATCATCCAGAATCAGTACCCCGTTCCTGCTTTCCCCCCACATCCCTTGATTCCGTTAGCTCTAATTGGTCTCCACTGCCTTCTGTGGCAGAGAATCCCACAGATTCACAACTCTCTGGGTGAAAAAGTTTTTCCTCATCTCAGTCCTAAATGGCCTACCCCTTATTCTTAAATTTACGTTTAAAATGCGTTCTATGGTACATTTTATCCATTGTATTGGGTAAGTTATAGTATTGTCCATTATACATTGTTCACCCCTATCATGTTTACTTCAGCGTCACCTGTACTGGGGTACAGTGAAAAGCTTTTGTTGCGTGCATAGAGATGGATTTAAAAGCTATAATTACAAATGAAATTATAATTATAAGTTAAAATTATTAACCAGAAGACAATGTACAATCACAATCCCAATACAATGGATAAAATGCACCACAGAAAGCATTTTACCAGGATGCATCCCAGCTTGGTTTGCAAGACCGCAAGAAATTGCAGCAAATTGTGGACGCAGCCCAGACCATCACACAAAGCAACCTCGCTTCTATTGACTCCATTCACACCTCACGCTGCCTCGGCAAGGCCAGCAGCATAATCAAGGACGAGTCGCACCAGTGAACTGCGTGGGTTTTTTCCGAGATCTTTGGTTTCCTCCCACACTCCAATGACGTACAGGTTTGTAGGTTAATTGGCTTGGTATTAGCTCTTAGGGCTAACGGAATCAAAGGATATGGGGGGAAAGCAGGATTGGCGAGATATTGTTGGATGATCAGCATTGATCATATTAAATGGGCTGAATGGCCTACTCCTGCACCTATTTTCTATGGTCGCCTATTTCCTTCGCTCGGTCTGAAGAAGGGTTTCGGCCCGAAACGTTGCCTATTTCCTTCGCTCCATAGATGCTGCTGCACCCGCTGAGTTTCTCCAGCTTTTTTGTGTACCTCCTATTTTCTATGTTTCTATGTATAAATGTAAATTGTCCCTAGTGTTTGAAGGGCAGTGTTAATTGCGGGGATCGCTGGTCAGTGCGGACTTGGTGGGCCGAAGGGCCTGTTTCCACGCTGTATCTCTAAACTAAACTATCGGAAAAATGTAAATAGATTTAAATGAACTTGGATAGATAAAAAGGAATTACTCATACTTTCATCTAAAGCTGTTTCTTCCCATTAAAATGAACGTGATGTGTGTATTTGGCAGTGTCCAGATTCCCCAGTGTAAGCCCATGGAATATATGGGCCTGTTCCCACCCCTCGCCTCTGGATTCTGTGGGGAGTCTACCAGTGGAAGAGCTATCCCAACAGAGGTGATCAACTGAGCAGCCACAATAGGAATAGCCAGCAGTTCCATACATAGCTGACGACTTGCAAGCAGAAAATATGTGCCACCAATCTGGAAGACTGTACTCAACCCAAGATTCACATTTTGAACAGAAACAGAATTCCATTCCTAGTTAAATTGTGGTAGGTTTCAAAGGACATAGGTTCAAGGTGAAGGGGAAAAGATTCAATAGGAATCTGAGGGGTAACTTTTGCACACAAAGGGTGGTGAGTGTATGGAACGAGCTGCCAGAGGAGGTAGTTGAGGCTGGGACTATTCAACGTTTAAGAAACAGTTAGTCAGGTGCATGGATAGGACAGGTTTGAGGGATATGGACAAACGCGGGCAGGTGGGACTAGTGTAGCTGGGACATGTTGGCCGGTGTGGGCAAGTTGGGCCGAAGGGCCTGTTTCCACACTGTATCATTCTAAGACTAATGAGTGGTAGAAATTAGTCTCTGCTAACATGTGGATAAGGTGCTAAGTAACAGCAGCTGGACTTGAAATTCTCTCCAAATGCGAACACAAACATCCAAAATTCTGCTCCACCAAAAAATAATCTGCTACTTATTGAGGACGTGATGGAGAACAAATGTCCACCCTTGTGTTCAGCGTGTTGAGTGGGTAGCAAGTGTACGGATTTCACACAGATACTGCTGCCACTTTTAGTCAAGTCAAGTCAAGTCACTTTTATTTCTATAGCACGTTTAAAAACCAACTCTCGTTGACCAAAGTGCTTTACATTGGTGGAGGTACTAACGTTATACAACATTGGTTCATAGATTAAATACATACATAAATACATAGATATAACCCTCCCTCAGAGGACGTCAAGAAAGGCTTGAGAGTAAAGATGAGTTTTAAGTCTCGACTTAAAAGAGTCGATGGAGGGGGCAGTTCTGATGGGAAGAGGGGTGCTGTTCCACAGTCGAGGAGCTGCAACCGCAAAGGCGCGGTTGCCCGAGCTTGTGCCTAGACCGCGGGATGTTCAGTAACCCCAAGTCGGCCAATTTGAGGGACCTGGAGGTGGAGTGGTGGGTAAGCAGACTTTTGATGTAGGTGGGGGCAAGCCCGTTAAGGCATTAAGCCCGTTTGTAGACATAAAGGAGGATCTTGAAATGTTTACGGAACCGCACAGGGAGCCAGTGGAGAGAGGCCAGGATCGTGGGGGATGTGGTCCCTTTTTCGGGTGCCCGTCAGGAGTCTCGCTGCGGCGTTTTGGACCAGTTGAAGTCGGGACAGGGAAGATTGGCTGATGCCAGTGTAAAGGGAGTTGCAGTAATCGAAGCGGGAGGAGATAAATGCGTGGAAGATCTTTTCAAGGCCATCAAACTGAAGGAATTGTTTTATTTTAGCTATCGTCCGAAGCTGGAAGAAGCTGGCTTTTAGCAGGGTCTACTCTGGGACAATAGGTGTGGACACTCTAGAAAAGCTGCTGGTCTTTATAGACGCTGACCTTACCTTCTGCATGATCCCCTTCTCATAGTAGTAGCGCAGCGAGCGGCTCAACTTGTCGTAGTTCATGGCGGGACGGTTCTTCTGAATACCCCAGCGACGGGCAACCTGCAGCGGCACAGAGGGGAGAAGAGCTCAGTCTGAGGAACGATATCCACCCGAAACGCCACCCATTCCTTCACTAGAACAATGACAGGCCAGGATAGAGTGGATGAGGAGAAGATGTTTCCACTAGTGGAAGAGTCTAGGACTAGAGGTCACAGCCTCAGAATTAAAGGACGTTCCTTTAGGAAGGAGATGAGGAGGAATATCTTTAGTCAGAGGGTGGTGAACCTGTGGAATTCTTTGCCACAGAAGGCTGCGGAGGCCAAGTCAGTGGATATTTTTAAGGCAGAGATATATAGATTCTTGATTAGTGCGGGTCTCAGATGTTATGGGGAGAAGGCAGGAGAATGGGGTTAGGAGGGAGAGATAGATAGATCAGCCATGATTAAATGGTGGAGTAGACTGGATGGGCCGAATGGCCTAACTCTGCTCCAGTTATGATCCAAAGATGCTGCCTGTCCCGCTGAGTTACTCCAGCATTTTGTGTCTATCTTCAGTGTAAACCAGCACCTGCAGTTCCTTTCTGCACCTACAGCCACGTTAATGTGTTAGTGGCTGAGAACACAGTGCAGATGAACTAAAAGGATGCACAGATAAAATGACCGCAGATTCTGTTGATATGCTATTGATCTTTGTTCCATTAGAGCACATTTTAGTAACACGAGTCAGAATTCAGTAATCAATAGAAGTCCCATAGGTTATTACTGTAACAGTAGCAGGGCATCCATCAGCTGCTGACTAATGGGGTTCTTGATGTGAATGAAGCGTGATCTTAAATGAGAGTTTGCAGCGAATTTATTCCTTAACTGCACGCTGATCCTTAAACTGAATATCACAGTGAGGTGGACGTTTGTGTTAACTTTTATGTAGTTGTGTGTCTTGTTGCTTTTTTTTAGTGTGGCTGTATGGTAAGTCGAGTTTCACTTAATGTACCTTAATTGGTACATGTGACAATAAACTGATCTGTGAAACCCTTTGAAATGGAAGGCCTATGCTTGCAAGGACACCTTTTTTAAAGTATTTTAACCCAATCGATTGAAAATATAACTATGAATGCAAAACATGATTAAAAAAAAGGTGTTAATGTGACACGAATATCAGGGTAATAAATATTCTTAAAATCCAAGTAGCCTTTAGTAGTCCTAAAATTAGCTCACTGGACATTGAGTGCTGCAACTTAATGCAGGCTTCAAATCCCTTTGGAGATTTCCAAGTGATCGAATGAGCAGAGTACTACATCCACCAAGCATTTATCATGAAAGGCTGCAACAACCAAGGTTAGTTCTAATACTGCTTCCTTCATGTTAGCTTGTGGCCTTTCTAATTAGCAGCAAACATGATCTCATCACCTTCACCACTGACATACAAATCAGATAAGGAAGCTTTCAGTTGAAAAGTGGTTTGATCAGCCACTGACTAAGAAAGAGTCTTTCATTTCATTCTGTTTCAAAAGCACAAGGTGTCTTCTCCAGTTATGCAGAGCTGCTGAGGTCTTTATGTAGTGTTAAAAACACATCATTCAGACATCCACAACATTCACGCATACGACACAGATAGTCACTTGACACATGTTCCATTGTTCTACCGAAGATAGACACAAATAGCTGGAGTAACTCAGGGGGACAGTCGAGACCCTTCTTGAAGAGACGCTGGCTGTCCCCGCTGAGTTCCTCCAGCTTTTTGCGTCTATCTTCGGTTTAAACCAGCGTCTGCAGTTCCTTCCTGCACAAAAACACTTGTACTCGCGTTGAAAGAGAAATGTATCACCTAAGGGTTGAATTACAAAGTATTTGTGGATTTGCTGA
This sequence comes from Amblyraja radiata, assembly GCF_010909765.2. Lineage (NCBI taxonomy): Eukaryota > Metazoa > Chordata > Chondrichthyes > Rajiformes > Rajidae > Amblyraja > Amblyraja radiata. Next base: position 3,419,193 of record NC_045962.1, read on the forward strand.
ATGACATAATTTACTTTGAAGGCAGGTAAAACTATGTGGCAAGCTCCTTACTAAAGGATTGGGAAAGACTACTCTGTCCCAAGCACTGAAACAGGGGTGCTTTAAATCTGCCCAGCAACCTCCACCCCTACATTCCGGCCATGTGCAGTTTTTACTTTTCCTTTCAGATGCTTTGTTCAGTTTTGGTGCTGTGGGACTGAAGGCTAGTCTTACAGAAACAGTCTTCATGGTTACTGAGTCCTATATCAGGATATCAAGATGAACTCGTGCCAACAGATAGCTGTTCATTTGAACGGGATCTTCACATTTACACATCTCTTTAAAATTATTTATGGGGCTCATGAAGGAAAAGGCCAGACATTCTTGCCCAGTTCTGAATACAGCTCTCGTTCATGTAACGAGCAGGAACTGGTTGTGTACAACAAGTGATTTGCATCAGTCTACGTTTAACAGGCCTACCCAGCTGTTTACTGGCTGCACCAGCTTTTAGTCATCCCCATTTACAGCAGTTTTCACATCAGGAAAATGTCCTTTGGTTTCTGCAAGACCTTTCCCGAGCCCAGCGGGAACGTTTATCCCTTTTATTCCAATAGTTCAGCAAACATTGAACAACATGTGTGCGCGTGCGTTACAGTTGTGAGGAAATACTTCCTGAAGGGAACAAAATAATTTTGTTTCTGAAACCACCTGTGGATTGATGATTCCACAGCCGTTCTGGACTGGGCTACAGCACAAACAAATTCAGCAAATTAAGATGGCAGATGCCTTCGCACACGCCACCCACGCTAATTTAAATATACAAGCAGCAGCTCCAGGCACACAAGTCAGTGGAGAGATGTGACTGTTTCTTGATCCAGCTTCATTCATAATTTTGTAGCGTTTCAGGCTTTGAACAAAGCTATTTGTCTCTAATGACAGGGTGCGGCCACAGATCTCCATTCATAAATCACAACCGCGCCCCAGCAGTAGAGATGAATGGGTTTATTAAAACCCCGGAGCAACAGACATACTGACACGTAAAAACAAGAAAACAGGCCCATCTCCGGGGAAACAGGGCGCCTAGTGCATATTTCCCTGCCTGCCTGATTTCCAGGAACATGCTCACGAATGCCACCGAATCTGACTCCCACTTATAAGCATCATTTCTGGGTAAACACACAATCCACGCGGGTAATTCTACTTTATCTTCCCGAGTCACGAAGGACAGTTAGGTCTGATTCAAGGACATATGAAAGGGAAGAAGAAATGTTAAAAATAACCCCTGTGCCTTGAATAGTTACTTTGTCTTGTACACGCAGAAGTTTAATATGCAACGGTTACAAAAATAACGAACAAAGGATATGCTCCATACAGATTATTTTATTCAAATAATTCTGCTGAAGAAACATGACTTTCAGATGAACTATTCCAACGGATAAATCAAACTTGGGTGGTGCAGCGGTAGAGTTGCTGCCTTACAGCGCCAGGGTGCTGTCTGTACGGAGTTTGTACGTTCTCCCCGTGACCTGCGTGGGTTTTCGCTGGGAACTCCGGTTCCCCCCCACACTCCAAAGATGTACAGGTTTGTAGGTTGATTGGCTCGGTATAATTGTAAATTGTCCCTCGTGAGTGTAGGATAGTGTTAATGTGCAGGGATCGCTGGTCGGTGCGGACTCGGTGGGGCGAAGGGCCTGTTTCTGTGCTGTATCTCTAAACTGAAATTTCTTTCTTTCCGCATACATATATCTTCTTAGTTCATATTTCCGTTTGGCACAGGAGGCCACTCTGCCCAAGTCTATGCTGGTTCTCTCAGCGATACTATCAATCACATCCATTTCCCTCCAAGCTGATGACATATGCTCCTAACATTCCTGGCTTCACTGACCAGACACCTACAATGGGTGTGTGTGTGTGTGTGTGTGTGTGTGTGTGTGTGTGTGTGTGTGTGTGTGTGTGTGCGTGCGTGCGTGTGTGTGTGTGTATGTGAGAGTTACAGCAGCTAATTAGCCTTGCATCCAACAGGGATGTGGAAGGAAACAGGAGCACATGGGGAAAACCCATTCAGTCACAGGGAGAATATGTAAACTCCACACAGAAATCACCCTGGACACTGAAGCTGTGAAATAGCTGCACCACCCATCGCAATACTGCTGCAGCATTCCTCAAGTCCAAAAACAAACCGTAACAAATTAAAAGACAGAGTACCGGAGTAACTCAGCGCAGACACAAAATGCTGGAGTAACTCAGCGGGTTAGCGAACAGCTCTGGAGGAGATGGATAGGTGACATTTTTTCCCTCAGACATATACTTGTGCAGAATTATTCATTTTCTAACTCGTGTTTCTTTAAATCATTCACTGTCATGGCAAGCACAAACAAAGGCCACTTTCACAGACCACAGCCTCCTCTCTTAACATTGCAAAATATCTTGTGGCATGATCGGCTTGCAAAGTCAAACTTTGAGCCGGCTTCACGAGAAGGCTGAGAAGGAAACTTGCATTTACCTAGCGCCCTTTTTCTGTAGTAATACACCGCTAAAGTGCTTCACACAACCACAAAGAGGTAGAAAAGAAAGGTCATCACAGAAAATAGGTGCAGGTGGGCCATTCAGCCCTTCGGGCCAGCACCGCCATTAGATATGATCATGGCAAATCATCTAAAATCAGTACCCCGTTCCTGCCTTTTCCCCCTATCCCTTGATTCCAACTCTCTCTTGAATCCAGTGAATTGGCCTCCACTGCTTTCTGTGGCAGTGAATTGCACTGATTCACAACTCTCTGGGTGAAAATGTTTTTCCTCATTCTCAGTCCTAAATGGCACCCCCTTATTCTTAAACTGTGACCCCTGGTCTGGACTCCTCCAACATCGGGAAAATTTGTTCCTGCATCTAGCCTGTCCAATCCTTTAAGAATTTTATATATTTCTATAAGATCCCTCTCATCATACATTCCAGTGAATACAAGCACAGTGGATCCATTCTTTCATCATATGACAGTCCCGCCATCCCGGGAATTAACCTGGTGAATCTGTGCTGCACTCCCTCAATAGCAAGAAGGTCCTTCCTCAAATTAGGAGACTATAGGGAAAAGGCAGGAACGGGGTACTGATTGGGGATGATCAGCCATGATCACATTGAAAGGTGGTGCTGGCTCGAAGGGCCGAATGGCCTACTCCTGCACCTATTGTCTAATTGGTAAAAGTAGTCCATTTTAAAAGAATCTCTATAAAGATAGTTGGAGAGGCCACAGCTGAGGGACTAAATCCCAGTGGTTAAGGCCACAAGCGACTGAGGGAATTGCTGCCAGCCACAGAGAGGTGAAAATCCAGGCCATGCAAGATGCCAGAACAGCAGAAGCAACATGCAGTGTTCACTAACACACACACACACAGAGATACAATGTGGAGCACATACCTCCTCGGGTTCAATCAGCTTGAACTCCATGCCTCTGCCCGTCCACGCAATGAAGTGGGAGTTTGCGGGATCATCCAGCAGAGTAACCAGGAACTGCCACAGCTGCAAAGAACCACGACGCTGGTACGGCAGATTGTCTCTGTACACCGGCGATTCTTGCTTGACTTTATCTGTAAAACAATTCAAAGCAAATTTTAAGAAGCCGCTTGTCATTTTCTTGAACAGTGCAGGAAGGGACTGCAAATGCTGGTTTATACCCAAGATAGGCACAGAATGCTGGAGTAACTCAGTGGGACAGGCAGCATCTCTGGAAGAAGTGTCTCGACCCTGAAACATCACCCATTCCTTCACTCCAGAGATGCTGCCTGTCCCACTGAGTTACTCCAGCATTTTGTACCTATCTTCTTGAATAGATTCCTGTCTAAACAAAACGGCTAGTCAAACCACCGTCAAAAACAAAATCTTGCCGTGTGTATATCTGCTCCACAGCGAGGTTAGAACTTTGTATATTTTATGTTGGCCAAGAATGTGTGGCGATTTTACATTTCCACATGTTCAGCTCGTTCATGACCAAACAAAAAAGTCACATTGAGGTGAACAAATCACATTAGAGAGGTCCTTCATTGAACATGTTTGGCTCAAGCTCAATTGCTGGCACACTCAGTAAGCAATTATGAATGACTCAATTTTATCCCTTTCAACAAAAATACAGACCAGGCGGGCACTGAACTTGTTGCATAGATCAGTGAGAATACAAGGATCCCGATTCATCTATTCTACATTTTTAGTTTAACATGAAACTATCGGTGCTGGCTCGAAGGGCCGAATGGCCTCCTCCTGCACCTATTTTCTATCAAAGTGTTTACATAAATGACAATAAACTGATGAACGAAACTAAAAATGCAGTTTAGATATTTCAGAGCTGCCAAGTTGTGTCAGAGCATTTCAGTATTCTAGTACCTGAAAATCAGTATTTTGCTGAGGAAATCAGTATTTTTACGCTGTGCCATTTTGCTGAAAAAAGTGTTGTTTTTTATGTGCGGTTATACCCGTGTAAGAGTACAAGAATGCATAACTTTGCTACCAATTGAGATGTCTTCTACACACCTTACTTGACAGCGCATTCATTGCTATTTCTTTGTATACTTCTGTTTGAACGGCTGCTTCCTGCTTTTAGCACCAGATGAAGATGTAGAAGCCATTTTGGAAGCCTCCCTCTCCCTGCCTCGCTCTCTCCCTCCTTCCTCTCTTTCCCTTCATCTCCCTCCCACCTTCTCTCTCTCGCTCCTTCCTTTTTCTCCCTCTCTCTTATCCCCTCCCACACCCTCTCTCCCTCCCCAAACAGTCTGTGACCCATATTGCTATGTGTAAAGCTCATAGCGCTATGTGTAAAGGCAATAATGCTAGAGCTGGGAGCGTTATTTTTAGAACCCATAGTGTTTAAAATTCCCACGCGTTAAACTGTCAGCGCTGTTTAAACCTGTAGCGGGACAGGCCGATCAAAGCGTACAAAAATAATCATCCAGATCTTGAAATTTAAAATACTACTAGATTTAATCTGCTATAATTTTTCAAGTTACAGTATAACTTTTTATGTCCTTGCATTTTTTTAGCAGCAAGATGAAACAGTAAGTCGGGCCGATTTTTTAAGAATCCGTATTTTACAAAGCAACTCCGTACATCCGTATTCTGGTCGCATTTCCGTACAAAATACCGAAAATCCGTACTACTTGGCAGCTCTGATATTTATTAGCAGAGGGCCCCGAAACAGATTAGATTGCATCTTGAAAGATACCACTCATATTTCCCTTCCAGTACAGACGTGGGTCTAACTGGAGATGATGGTCTCTGTGGGCAGCAGCGTGCCACTGAGTAATATCACCATGCATCAATATGGCTGAAATGACTGGTGGATGGAGTGGTTGTGTGCTGCTGCCCGAACCCTCCTCCATCTGATTCTTGCCAATCGGATGAGGATGCTCCATCTGGTGCTAAGCAACAGGGCCCTGAAGAGGCAGCCACGGTGGTGCAGCGGTACAGTCGCTGCCTTGCAGCGGTTGAGACCCGGGTTCGATCCTGACTGTGGGTGCTGTCTGCAGGGAGTTTACACGTTCTCCCCGTGATCTGCATGGATTTTCTCAGAGATCGCCGGTTTCCTTCCACTCGCCAAACACGTACAGGTTTTGGGTTAATTGGCTTGGTGTATGTGTAAATTGTCCCAAGTGGGTGTAGGATAGTGTTAATGTGCGGGGATCGCTGGTCGGTGTGGACTCGGAGGGCCGAAGGGCCTGTTTCCGCGCTGCATCTCTAAACTAAACTGATATCCTTCCTCACCACCAAGTGGGAAGCTCCCACAAATCTCCCAGTCGAGATCAATTAACTTGGGAGACCAAGGTGACAATGGGTATCCTGTTCCAATTCTACGCAGAAGCACCACAAAATACCTTTGCAATCAACATTAATCAGGTTTGAAGAAAATATTAAGTATGTAAACAACTTACGGTCGATCCTATCAGGTACCACACACGTATCATCATAGTACATTCGAGGATCCTTCTCATAAGGGAAACCTAGGAAAAGAATAACGCATAGTTTAATTGTCAAATCAGTTAAGAGAATGATTTTCATTGGGAATCTACAGTATCATCTAGGTTGAAGATAGACACAAAAAGCTGGAGTAACTCAGCGGGACAGGCAGCATCTCTGTGGAGAAGGAACGGGTGACGTTTCGGGTCAAGACCCTTCCTCTAGGTTGCATGTGAATTGGCCTTTATTAAACTGATATTGACATAGCAGGAACCTTACGGTTCCAAGTTTATTATGGGGATAGGGTGCAAAAGAAATATGCAAAAGATTATGCACCTTGCCCAGGATACTTGACAAATTTTCAGGGGGGAAATGCAGGAAAGTGCAAAGAAGTGGATTTTTGAAGTGTTAAATAAGAAGATTGTAAAGCTTAAAAAAATCTAGAGCTTCAGGCATAATAAAAGAAAGGCACATCAGACATGTGACCATATGGCCCGTCAGTCTGATGTCTTTATTTTGATGAACATTGAATACAAAAGGAAACAACATTGGTACTAGTTTTTGACCTTATGCAACGGGAAAAAAGTCACCGCTCGTTGGCATCCCAGCACTGTGTTATAATTTCTTCTGATTATATTTTATAATATAACCTTGGGTAAACCTTCAGTGTTGCTTAGCATTCTAAATCGGATAGCCTGAAGATAAATCCCGGTGACATGGGTCACATTATCGCAGCACATTTGTGTTAACCTACACCAAGTAACCAGGGGAATAACTCATGACCTTGCACCAATCCTGTTGTTACCACGTGGATAAACGTATTGAATTGTGACTTTAACTTCCAAGGGCGTGGGTTAAAAAGCCATTGCAGTTTGAACAAACAATAATTTAGATTTTTTTTAGTTTGGTTTAGTTTAGAGATACAGCACGGAAACAGGCCCTTCGGCCCATCGAGTCCGCACCGACCAATGATCCCCGCACACTAACACTACCCTACACACACTAGGGGCTATTTACATTTATACCAAGGCAATGAACCTACAGACCTGTACATCTTTGGAGTGTGGGAGGAAACTGAAGATCTTGGAGAAAACCCACACGATCACGGGGAGAACATACAAACTCCCGTAGTCAGGATGGAACCCGGGTCTCCGGCGCTGCAAGCGCTGTAAGGCGGCAACTCTACCGCTGCCCCACCGTGACACCCACACGTTAAATCTTACAGAATGTGTGCTCTGGCCCTGCAGGAGTTTCTTATATCTCCTCATGATGCCGGAGGAGTCCATTCGGCCCACTGAGTCAATGCTGGCCCCGAGATCCTTGCCTTCAATTCCATGCCCCACATGCTTCCATTAAATCTGGTCTTTGTCAGCTGCCTGTGAACCCCTCCCTCCCCAAGTCTCTCAGCACCGACCTACACCAGGGGTAATTTAGAGTTTAATGTTTGGGACGTGGGAGCATGGAGGGAAAGGGAGAACTGGCAAACGCCACTCATGTAGCACCAGTAGTCAGGGCTGAGGCTAGGCAGCAGTGTTATCACTTTGTGCTTTTGCCAGGGACCTGACCTCAATCCCAATCTTCAGTGCTATCTGGAATGTGGAATGTAGCATAGAACAATACTGCAGCACAGGAACAGGCCCTTCAGCCCACAATGTCTGTACTGACCACAATTCCAATTTAAACTGCACGTCACCATTCCCTGCCTGTCCATTCAGATGACTAAATGCCTCTTCAGTTTTCAAGCCCTCCCCATCACTGCATCACCTTCTCCTGGTGCTGCAGTCTCCTTGCACATGCCTTAAACATACTAGGCCTGAAGGGTCTCAACCTTCTCTCCAGAGATGCTGCCTGTCCCGCTGAGTTACTCCAGCATCTAATGTCTACCTTTAGTTGATAAAGTGCCCCTGTGCGTCTGAGTGGTAGGAGAGCTGATGGGCATGTGGAAAAGTACAGGAATTGAAATGCTCTGTCCGCCAGCATTGGCTCGATGGACCAAATGGCCTCCTTCTATCTCATAAGAGAATAAGAGTATCTGTGACTCTTAAAAAAACCACATCGGGTGAAGCGGGCCTGAGTATTGTGCCAATATTCCAAATATGTAATCATGGATGGGATTTATATATACTATATAATGTAAGCAAACACCTCATGTTTGGGTGAGGTACAGAGGCAACAGATGCTTTAGCCGCAGCAGATAACACTGCTTGGAGGAGACATACAAGAAGAAACAGGAACAGGCAGTTGCCTGAGCTCTCTGTAGATCCGCTAATACCTCAGGCTTCCAAAATAATCCATTTTTTTACATCTGCTCTTTTGAATCAGATAAGTAGATATTTCAACAAATTAAATTGAAGATAAACAGGGCGGCACGGTGGCGCAGCGGTAGATCTACTGCCTTGCAGCGCCAGAGGTCTGGTTTCGACCCCGACTACAGGTGCTGCCTGTACGGAGTTTGCACGTTCTCCCCGTGATCTGCGCGGGTTTCCTCCGAGACCTTCGGTTTCCTCCCACTCCCCAAAGACGTACAGGTTTGTAGGTTAATTGGCTTGGTATAAATGTAAAATTGTCCGTTGTGTGTGTAGGATAGTGTAAGTGTGCGGGGATCGCTGGTCGGTGCGGACTTGGTGGGCCGAAGGGCCTGTTTCCGTTCAGTATCTCTAAACTAATCCAAAACAATGTTCATCAAACACTAATGCAACCTCCCTAGACGTGTAGATCTATGTTTTAATTTCTTTGTAGGGAAACAGGATGGCTGGGAATTTGTTGCCAGTTCCACCTTCTCCATTGTAACTTCAGCCCAAAATCCATGGGATCAGCAATGCTTCTATGACGTATGGCCTTATATTTCACCCATTAAAATCAGACCACTTGAGGCAAATTCACTTCTAATGATTTAAGATGTTTGCAACATTGGGATTCTGCTGGGACTCCCTGCCCATCAGCACGCATTAGTACAAGAGACAAAAATGCAAAAGCAAGCAATAACAGATGCTAAAAAACAGTGATGCAGTCTGTAGGTCAGGCAGCATCTGCGGTGAGGAAATGTTTTCAGGTTGATGAATTTTGGTTGGACACGAGAAGGTTATCAACTTGAAAGGTTACCATTGTTACTCTCTGCATAAATGCTGCCTGACCTGCTGAGTATTTCCAGCGCTGCCTGCTTTTACTGCCTTTAGTTTCGTTTAGGTTTAGAGACAGCACGGAAACAGGCCCCTTTCAGCCCACCGGGTCCGCGCCGACCAGCGATCGATCCCCGCACATTAACACTATCCTATACCCCCTAGGGACAATTTTTATTTTTTTTACATTTACCAAGCCAATTAACCTACAAACCTATACGTCTTTGGAGTGTGGGAGGAAACCGAAGATGTCGGAGAAAACGCACGCAGGTCACGGGGAGAACGTACAAACTCCGTACAGACAGCACCCGCAGTCGGGATCGAACCCGGGTCTCCGGCACTGCATTCACTGCAAGACAGCAACTCTACCGCTGCGCCACTTTATAGTCTGATATTATATATATGATATCAGTCTGAAGAAAGGTGTCGACCCGAAACGCCACCCATTCCTTCTCTCCAGAGATGCTGCCTGTCCCGCTGAGTTACTCCAGCATTTTGTGTCTGTCTATGATCGAGGTCAGAGTCACTAACTTACCCTCCTGGTTGCCGGGAGCTGTGTAGTAGTTTCCTCCTGTCAGATATGAGGATTGGCAATTAGGCACTTCTGAACAGAAAGAAGAATGGGAAAATAGTTCAGATGCAGACCAGAACATTACAACGGCAATAACAATGGATTTAAATACAATGATTGGAACTCATTGAAAATGTCAGAAACATTTGGGTTAGGAGTAAGCAAGGTTAGATAATCAATCCCCAAATAATAAAAAGGAACCCGCAGATGCTGGTTTATACCAAAGATGAACACAAAATTCTGGAGGACAATAGACAATAGGTACAGGAGTAGGCCATTTGGCCCTTCGAGCCAGCACCGCCATTCAATGTGATCATGGCTGATCATCCCCAATCAGTACCCCGTTCCTGCCATCTCCCCATATCCCCTGACTCCACTATTTTTAAGAGCCCTATATAGCTCTCCCTTGAAAGCATCCAGAGAACCTGCCTCCACTGAGGCAGAGAATTCTACAGACTCACCACTCTCTGTGAGACAAAGTGGTTCCTCGTCTCCGTTCTAAATGGCTTACCTCTTATTCTTAAACTGTGGCCCCTGGTTCTGGACTCCCCCAACACCAGGAACATGTTTCCTGCCTCTAGCGTGTCCAAGCCCTTAACAATCTTATATGTTTCAATGAGATCCCCTCTGATCCTTCTGAACTCCAGAGTGTACAATCCCAGCTGCTCCATTCTCTCAGCATATGACAGTCCCACCATCCCGGGAATTAACCTTGTAAACTTACGCTGCACTCCCTCAATAGCAAGAATGTCCTTCCTCAAATTAGGGTACCAAAACTCAGTGGGTCAGGCAGCATCTCAGGAGAGAATAGATAGGTGATGTTTCGGATCGGGACCCTTCTTCAGTCTGATTGTGAGGGGGAGGGGGTGGTGACTATAACCAAGATAAGACCAGGACAAATCAGGGCCAGAAACACATGATCTTCAGTAGGGAGGTTCCCTGATAGGCTGATTGTTGGCTAGGAAGACCCCTTCCCATTCCCACACTGACTTTTCTGTCCTGGGCCTCCTCCATTGCCAGAGTGGGGCCACACACAAACTGGAGGAACAGCACCTTATATTTCACTTGGGCAGCTTACTACCCAACAGTATGAATGTTGAATTCTCTAATTTTAGGTCACTTCTATAAACTCTCCCCTCCCCTCCCCATTGTCTCCCTTCCTCCACTGAAAGTCCATTAGTTAGATCCACAGTTCGTAACGATGTATCCTCTTGGGATCAGCCTATCTGGGAACCTCCCTGCTTGAGGTCATCTCTTGCTGGCCCCGACTTGTCCTGGTCTTTTCTGCTGTACCTGCATGCTTACTTTCATTGACTGATGAACAAGGATCCTGTTGTACTTCCCCTTTTCCCAACTACACCATTTAGATAGTAATCTGCCTTCCTGTTTTTGCTACCAAAGTGGATAACCTCACATTCATCCACATTAAACTTCATCTGCCATGCATCTGCCCACTCGCCCAACCTGTCCAAGTCACCCTGCAATCCTCATAGCATCCTCCTCACAGTTCACACTGCCACCCAGCTTTGTGTCATCTGCAAATTTGCTGATGTTACTTTGAATCCCTTCATCCAAATCATTGATGTATATTGTAAAAAGCTGCGGTCCCAGCATCGAGCCTTGCGGTTCCCCACTAGTCACTGCCTGCCATTCTGAAAGGGACCCGTTAATCCCTACTCTGTTTCCTGTCTGCCAACCAATTTTCTATCCATGTCAGCACTCTACCCCCAATACCATGTGCCCTAATTTTGCCCACTAATCTCCTATGTGGGACCATATCAAATGCTTTCTGAAAGTCCAGGTACACTACATCCTCTGGCTCTCCCATGTCCATTTTCCTAATTACATCCTCAAATAATTCCAGAAGATTAGTCAATGATTTCCCCTTCGTAAATCCATGCTGACTTGGACCGATCCTGTTACTGCTATCCAAATGTGCAGCTATCTCATCTTTTATAATTGACTCCAGCATCTTCCCCACCACCGATGTCAGGCTAACTGCTCTATAATTCCTTGTTTGCTTTCTCCCGCCTTTCTTAAAAAGTGGGATAACATTAGCTACCCTCCAATCCACAGGAACTGATCCTGAGTCTATAGAACATTGGAATATTATCACCAATGCGTCCACGATTTCTAGAGCCACTTCCTTAAGTATCCTGGGATGCAGACCATCAGGCCCTGGGGATTTATCAGCCTTCAGTCCCATCAGTCTACCCAACACCATTTCCTGCCTAATGTGGATTTCCTTCAGTTCCTCCGTCACCCTAGATCCTCTGGCCACTGGTACATCAGGGAAATGGTTGGTGTCTTCCTTAGTGAAGACGGATCCAAAGTCACCCTTTTCAGTCTTCAAGGATCCAACTTTGGCCTTAACTATTTTTTCCCTCTTCACATACCTGAAGAAGCTTTTACTATCCTCCTTTATATTCTTGGCTAGCTTACCTTCGTAGCTTTTCTCCTTGTATTGCCTTTTTAGTTATCTCCTGTTGCTCTTTAAAAGTCACCCAATCCTCTTGCTTCCCGCTCATCTTTGCCACATTGTACTTCTTCATGCGTGGGTTTTCTCTGGGATCTCCGATTTCCTCCCACGCTCCAAAGATGCACATGTTTGTAGGTTAATTGGCTTGGTGTAAGTGTAAATTGACCCTAGTGTGTGTAGGATAGTGTTAATGTGCGGGGATCACTGGTCGATGCGGACCCGGTGGGCCGAAGGGCCTGTTTCCACGCTCTATCTCTAAACTAAACTAAAGGTGGGCACGGAGATGCTTACCAGCACTGGCCACTTCTTGATGGTCCGTGATGGTTAGTGACCATCAAGAAGCAGTGGCCATCACTGGCCCTGTGACTGTGGAAAGCGCTGTACATCTCCACATTGAGTCTATAACACAGAGTGGAGTCGGGTAGTTATCTCCAGTGCTGAGTCTATCCCAGTTTAATGTGAAGTTGGGGCAGTTGTATCACGTCACAGTAAACTACAAGTGACCAAACTTTGCTTTAGTTTAGAGATACAGCGCGGAAACAGGCCCTTCGGCCCACCAAGTCCACGCCGACCAACGATCCCCACACACTAACACAAGCCCACACACACTTATTTATACTTACACTTATACCAAGTGTACAAAGCCAAGCCAATTAACCCACAAATCGGTACATCTTTGTAGTTTCTCTCGGAGAAAACCCACGCAGGTTACGGGGAGAACGTACAAACTCCGTACAGACAGCACCCGTAGTCGGGATTGAACCCTGGTCTCCGGTGCTGCAAGCTGGCAACTCTACCGCTGCCCCACCGTGACTGCCCTTGGTTGTCTGCCAGTTTAATGGGATATCTCTCTGCCTGTCTGACAGATGGAGCAATGATTTTTAACTGGAGAATAGAGATATAAGATATAGAAACCATGACCTACATTTAAAAAAAATCTGTTCTGTTAAAGCCTTAGTCACTGCTAAACGTTGCTGCCCTATAGATTTAAATCTCAACCATCTGCTTGGCTTTAAGGCAGATCCCAACTCTCTGCCTCCTATTAGGTTGTAGTATTAATAGGCCTAAACCGATTAGGAGATTTTACAGGTACGTCAGAGCATCAAATTAATAATACCCTTGAAGAATGAGTTTGGCAAATCGCATTCAAAAAGCATGATCCGTTAAACAACCAAACCAAACATGGATGCATTTTCTCTTGAAATAAAAACAAAAGGATCCACCAAGTTAGTGCGGGACAAAGTATTTCATTTAGAAATCAATACAGGGGAGTTAATATAAATAGTAGATGCGAAGATAGACACAAAATGCTGGAGTAACTCAGCGGACCAGGCAGCATCTCTGGGTTGAAGGAATGGGTGACGTTTCGGGTCAAGACCCTTCTTCAGACTGAGAGTCAGGAGAGAGGGAGACTGCATGTTGATGGTTTGAAGGAACAAACTTGGGCCTACTTCCTGCCCTTGGGTTATTTGCACCTTTATTAGACAATAGATAATAGGTGCAGGAGTAGGCCATTCGACCCTTCAAGCCAGCACCGCCATTCAATGTGATCATGGCTGATCATCCCCAATCAGTACCCCGTTCATGCCTTCTCCCCATATCCCCTGACTCCGCTATTTTTAAGAGCCCTATCTAGCTCTCTCTTGAAAGCATCCAGATAACCTGCCTCCACCGCCCTCTGAGGCAGAGAATTCCACAGACTCACCACTCTCTGTGAGAAAAAGTGTTTCCTCGTCTCCGTTCTAAATGGCTTACTCCTTATTCTTAAACTGTAGCCCCTGGTCCTAGACTCCCCCAACATCGGGAACATGTTTCCTGCCTCTAGTGTGGCCAAACCCTTAACAATCGTATATGTTTCAATGAGATGCCCTCTCATCCTTCTAAACTCCAGAGTGTACAAGCCCAGCTGCTCCATTCTCTCAGAGTCTGAAGAAGAGTCTCGCCCTGAAACGTCGCCCATTCCTTCCCTCCAGAGTTGCTGCCTCACCCGCTGTTGCTCCAGCATTATGTGTCTAACTACAGTTCCTTTCCATGCAACATGCGATGGTTGGCCAGCCAGGTGTGGGTGGATCATACAGCATAGAGCCAGAGATCAGCGTGGTTCAGACCCGCTCAAGCAGAGAACCAACCTGAGTCGTAGCAGTAGTCTCTGGGCTCCTGCTTAATGCCAAGAGGAGACTGGAAATCCTGCCTGCTGGGTCCGCTGACGTGATCGTAACACGAGTCGTGGTACTCCTGCTTGAGGGGCTGCGGAGAGGGCGCTGGCATGGGCTCGGACATCTGCCGCTGGTAAACCTGCCGACTGTCACCGGGCACTCCTGACTGGCGCCGGTATGGGTGGCACGGCTCGGACATCTGCCGCTGAAACCTTGGGGAAGACGAGAAGCAAAGTTCCACACATTTGGTCACCTCACACAACAAAACACACTATCACCAGAAGGCAGACAGACACAAAGTGCTGGAGTAACTCAGCGGGACAAGCAGCATCACTGGAGGAAGGAATGGGTCTGAAGAAAGAAGGATCTCAGTCCAAAACATCACCTGTTCCTTCTCTCCATAGATGCTTCCATGTCCCGCTGAGTTACTCCAGCAGTTTGTGTCTATCTTCGATTTAAACCAGCATCTGCGGTTCCTTCTTAGACATTATCACCTGACATACAACATTGAATGAGAGAATTAGACGTGGTTCAAAATAAAACCACATCCCCTTTGCACCCACAAGTACTTAACTTGCCTTGAAATTTACTTTGGTACACAATGTGCAGGTTTTGTGAACACTGTGTGTATCAGTGAAAAATTGCTTACGTCAAATATACATTCAAACTTTTATATACATTCACGACTATTTCTACAACTAAACCACTTGCCCTTTTAAAAATAACTACACAATGTCATCTTTAATCTGCAGGCGCACCTGTAAGATATGAGGGACCACAAGATTAAAATGTGTTTTTTTTGACAAACACCTCATATTTGGTGAAAGGTGGCAGATGGAAATGTGAACACCTGGTCCATCTGAACAGAATAGAAAGAATAAACGATGAGGGGAGAGAGATTTTGACGCTAAAGGAATGTTGCTTTGACTGCATCATTACTTCCCCTTCAGAAAGCTGATCAGCACTTTTCCAAAATAGAACTCTTGAGAATCATTTAGCACCTTGAAAGGCGATCCCGTGCAAATCAGCTCTCTGCAATCCACCCAGGTCCCCGCACCACTTTCCACGAAAGATGATCCTTCACAGCTGACTGCGGCCGGCTTAGTCCCATTTCCACTTTGTATCAACCTGCCTGCCAAAGTGAAATCCATAGCGCTGCTGGTATGCCTGCATCGGAACAAGCACTTCCAGATGGTCCGCAGCCAGCATCCCGCACATACCACCCGACAGAGGTGGAAAACCAAGAGCTGTGGGAAGCACAAGTTGCCAGAGAAGCAGGTGCCATCTCGGGAGCTGCCACTGCCCAAAATACCAGCTTTCTGCTCTCCTCCGAGATTTCGACAGCGTTACAAATCTTTTATTTATTCTGCCGCGGCTCCCAAAATAACTCCGGTGAAACTCTCGGGGGACAAGGCGACAAAGAGATAAAGGTTTTGACCATAAGGATAAAATCCCTTCTTTCCACCACAGGGGCAGATTATACTATTCATTTTTATCATGTGAAAGCTCAAACGTTGAGAATTTAACAGGTGGTTGCAAGAGTAGTTCCCTCACAACAGGTCTTTAAAACTGGGAGGCATTGCCCCAAAATGAGTGCCCAAACACTCGAGCTCGAGATACGCAAACCTTTCTTCTCTCACGAGAACTGTGACCACATGAAACTCTCTCCTGCACAGAGCAGGACGATCGCATCATTGACTAAATTCAACTTGAGTTTTTGGGACTTCAGGTTATGAAGGGGAAAAAATAGATAGAGGTGAGGCGAAAGGTCAGATCAGCCAAGATACTAAATGGTGGAACAGACTTGAGAAGCTACTAGCCTATTCCTGCTCCTTTCCCTTATTTAACGATTAAATGAACAGCTTCTTGGGACAGGACTGTGCATTTGCTCTCACTTTCTGATAAACAAAAGAAAATGCAACAAAATGCCCCAAAATCACGACGAGCAGGTTTTCCTGCCCAAATGTTCCCTTTCAATAATCCTTTATCTATGGAGATTCTCTGCCAATTCTCCCTCACCCACGCAACTAAGCTAATGAGCACTGGGATAGTAGCTGGGCTCAGCTCACAGCAAGAGTTTGCTGGCCATGGACAACGCTGGCTGATGTCCTCCCTCGTTCAGGTGATCTAACACCAATTGACCAACGCCTTAAGCAGAGACCTGCTGAACTCAGCACCGACCAGCGGAACACACATCCTCAAGGAACAAAATCGGTACAAACATTCTAAAAACATAGAGAGATTTGCAGGAGCAATCTGGATATGAGTCACATCTGGAGCAAGTGGACACTCTTCATTCACGGAGTGCCTCTGTAGGCACTATAGGGCAGCAGTGTGGTTTAGCACTTACTCACCTATTCTCTGGAGCATACTGCGTCTCAGGCAAGGTCTGGGACACTTGAAGTGGGGGATGCGGTGGTCGAGGTACTGCAAAGGTCCGTTGCTGCTGCTGCTGCTGCTGTGGTGGTGGAACCGCTGCTGGAGGTGCAGCCTGCACCGGGGATGAAATGGGGCCATGGGCTGATGGCGGAACTGCAACGGGCGCGAGTCGAGGGAGAGGGGAACTCTGATGGACTGGAGACACCGGGGCGGCTGGTGGAGTTAATGGCTTGAACCCGGCAAGGGGCTTCCTCTCGTAGGCACTGCCAACAGAAACAAACGCAACAGATGAAGATATTTTGCTGGCAACTCAATCACTCATCCAACACATCCATGACTTGCACTCCCAGCTCAGTCAGTTTAGTTTATTGTCACGTGTACCGAGGTACATAGAAACATAGAAAATAGGTGCAGGAGTAGGCCATTCGGCCCTTCGAGCCTGCACCGCCATTCAATATGATCATCCAACTCAGTATCCTGTACCTGCCTTCTCTCCATACCCCCTGATCCCTTTAGCCACAAGGGCCACATCTAACTCCCTCTTAAATATAGCCAATGAACTGGCCTCAACTACCTTCTGCGGGAGAGAATTCCAGAGATTCACCACTCTCTGTGTGAAAAAAGTTTTCCTCATCTCGGTCCTAAAAGATTTCCCCCTTATCCTTAAACTGTGAAAAGCTTTTGTTGCGTGCTACCCAGTCAGCGGAAAGCTTTTGTTGCGTGCTACCCAGTCAGCGGAAAGTCAATACATGATTACAATCCAGCCATTTACAGTGTATAGATACATGATAAGGGAATAACGTTTAGTGCAAGGTAAAGCCAGCAAATTCCAATCAAGGATAGTCCGAGGGTCACCAAGGAGGTAGATAGTAGTTCAGGACTGCGTTAACAAAGATGAATAATTGAGTACAAATCTGCTACATATAGAGGTGTTAATTATGTTAAACTATGTGTCTCTGTGATGATCCCACTGTCTGCGTAAGAAAGAACTGCAGATGCTGGTTTAAATCGAAGATGGACACAAAATTCTGGAGTAACTCAGCGGGACAGGCAGCATCTCTGGAGAGAAGGAATGGGTGACGTTTCGGGTCGAGACCCTTCCTCAGACTCACTTATTTTCTCCTGAATTATGTTTCTATAAACTCCCTTCTCATCATTCTAAATTCCAGTGAATCCAAGCCCTGTTGGCCCATTCTCTCAACACAGTATGGGGGTTAGGTGAGTAACTTAGGTGATGCACTCCTTTCCCCTTTCCATTTGGCTTCTGCATGCTCACAAAGAGGAGCTTTGAGGTGCCCAATGCTGCCTCCATTGTGATCAGTCACAAGCTACAGATTGCGCGAGGGTGTACAATATTTTTCCAAAGATAGACACCAAATGTTGGCGTAACTCAGCGGGGCAGGCAGCATCTCTGGAGAGAAGGTATGGGTGATGTTTCGGGTCAAGGCCCATCATACACAATATTTTTCCAGGAAGTTCTTTGTCCGTAATGTATTCAGCGTGCTATCAAGACAGAAATGTTTCTTCCCACTGAGAATAGGGCAATTTATTACATCTACACCCTGAAGCTACAGCTAGAAACCAGCAACCAATGCAAAGCAACAATTACATTGAGGCTCAAATAAATCCTATGAAGTCACTACCTAAAGCAGTCGCACATCAAATTGCACTGTTTTTAATAATAACTGTGACCTTAAATTGTATTTCCAGGGAACATACGTGAGCCCGATTCAAAAGGTCAGCTCAAAAAGACATAATGAAAGGCCTGGATAGAGTGGATGTGGAGAGGATGTTTCCACTAGTGGGTGAGTCCAGGACTAGAGGTTGTAGCCTCAGAATTAAAGGACGTTCTTTTAGGAAGGAGATGAGGAGGAATGTCTTTAGTCAGAGGGTGGTGTATCTGTGGAATCTTTTGCCACAGAAGGCTGTGGAGGCCATCAGTGGATATATTTAAGGCAGAGATAGATAGATTTTTGATTAGTACGGGTAAACAAAATTACTGGAGAAACTCAACTCTTCGGCCCGAAACGTTGCCTATTTCCTTCGCTCCATAGATGCTGCCGCCGCACCCGCTGAGTTTCTCCAGCAATTTTGTCTACCTTCGATTTTCTAGCATCTGCAGTTCCTTCTTGAACAACTGATTAGTACGGGTGTCAGAGGTTATGGGGAGAAGGCAGGAGAATGGGGTTAGGAGGGAGTGATAGATCAGCCATGATTGAATGGCGGAGTAGACTTGATGGGCCGAATGGCCTAATGCTACTCCTATACCTTATGGAATCAGTAAAGTGGGGCGGGCTCGATTGTAAAATGTATACCAATCAATCAGCACCTTTTTTTAAAATGTGTATTGAGTTTATATTCAACTATATCTGCAAACAGGTGAGAGAGTATATCCTGTTTATAGTGACTGCTATTGTGTGCAATGTATGTGATTATTGGACCAATATAAAAGCTACGGAAAATAATAAAATATAATTGACTGTGTGATGATGGAAGGTGATGATGAAGATACTCCTGTAACGGAACACTTAAACACCAGACACGCAACCTCAGCAGATTTGAAAGCTGATCATTATGAGAAGCACATTTTGCTTGATCAGCTGCTGAAAATATGTGCCTGCAATGGGAAAAAACACAGGAATAGAATATAGACGGTGGGAGGTTTAGGAAGGAACTGCAGATGCTGGTTCACACCGAAGATAGACCCCACAGGAGTAACTCAGGCAGCATCTCTGGAGAGAAGGAATGGGTGACGCTTCAGGTTGAGACCCTTCTTCAGACGGGTGGGAGGATTGGCATTAAGAAAGGCCGGGGGAGGGTGTGACCTGAAGTGACCAGAGAAGCGAAAAGGAGGATTGTTTAATAACATCGATGTTCTGAGCTTCCAGTTGGAACGTAAAGGGCCTGTCCCACTTGCCGATTTTTTCGGCGACTGCCGGCGTCATTGACTGACGTATAAGGATCATTTCAAAATCTAGCAGCAACAAAAAAAATGTTGCGACACTTGAGAAGACACCGCGCGGCAATACGTGGTCACGCCGCGACCTTTTCGGCGACCCTGATACGTCAGTCAATGATGCCGACAGTCGCTGAAAAAATCGGCAAGTGGGAACGTTAATAGACAATAGGTGCAGGAGTAGGTCATTTGGCGCTTCGAGCCAGATGGGATCATGGCTGATCATCCCCAATCAGTACCCCGTTCCTGCCTTCTCCCCATATCCCTGACTCTGCTATTTTTAAGAGCCCTATCTAGCTCTCTCTTGATAGCATCCAGAGAACCTGCCTCCACCGCCCTCTGGGGCACAGAATTCCACAGACTCACAACTCTCTGTGAGAAAAAGTGTTTCCTCGTCTCCATTCTAAATGGCTTACTCCTTATTTTTAAACTGTGGCCCCTGGTTCTGGACTCCCCCAACATCGGGAACATGTTTCCTGCCTCTAGCGTGTCCAAGCCCGTAACAATCTTAACCTTAATAAATTAACTATCTGTGTACAAATGCGATGGTCAGGGCTGAGTAAATCTTCGCGGCCAGTGAGCTAGTCGTGAAGCTCGGGCTCTGTCGGCCTGCAGGCGGAGAGAGGGCCGTCCACAACTGAGAATAAGTCAGTGCGTACCTGTAACTGTAGAGGCAGTTCTCTCCATAGCCGGAGCTGAGACTCTGTTCGTGGCGGCACGACACGTCCGTATTAGGGCTTTCACTCTCACGCTTGATCTTGGCCGGGGAAGGTCCATGAAATACCACTGAAATTAAAAACGAGGATTTGTAACCCTACCCGTAGCGAACGACAGATGCAAAACCAAGATAGACAATGACAAGTAAGTCCCAACTAGCACTTGATTGGGCTTTAAGGGGCAACCATAATTGTCCAGTTGAAAGCACACAGGAGGTGGTAGGCTGAAAACAGATCTGTTCCCTTTTAAATAGGTGTTAGCTTATTTGTAGGTCATTTAGCAGAACTGAGGGAAGCAAAATAGGTGACGGATTAATGATCGTTAATGGATGTCCACAACTCTTGCAGACACATCATCTGAACAAAGGATGACAAATCAAGTGCAATGTTTCAATATGAGTTCCGTACGTACGCATCCTTCAAATCAGTAAAAATACATATCCTTGGTGATCATTAGCTGTTAGATTTCACTTTGATATCAACTCATTACAAACCCTTCAAGGGACAAAGTGCCTGTGTGCAGCAGGTACGCATTCTCACACTCTGGTGCAACAGAGTTATTGAACTGGGCAGATCTAACGAGTATGTTCCAAAGCTCGAGGTTTGCCGTGAGGAAACATTCTCAGAGAGACAGTGAATGGTTTACAGATGGAGGCCAGACATTGACCCACACATCTTGTGAGAAAGTTAGTGACCTTTCCGAGATTGAATTTCACTCCTCAAGGAGAGATTCCAGTCCATGAAAGAATGTCGATCTTTCTCGACAACAAAGCTATCAAACTCCAGGATTGTCATTTGGTTATAGTTTACTTCTTAAAAATTATTAAATATCAATGCACATTTAGTAAAGCCCAAGATTAAAATGTAACAATTCAAGCATTTGTGGACCAGGCACGTTATCCCAAAGTGAAAACACAAAATGCTAGAAATTTTCGGCCAATAACTCATTAACTCGGGCCTTTCTCTCTCCACTGTTTCTGCTTGACCCGAGTGCTTCCAGCATCGATGGTTCCATTTCAAACTACGAGAATTTGCAGCATTTTGCTTTTTTCTTTCTAATGGAAGAAAGATCCACCCTGATGAAAGTCAAGGTTCAGAGTGAGATCATACAGTTAGCATTGTCGAGTGCGTGGCTTGTCAAAACCACGCAACTTTCAACACCTGTAAATAACAGTAACAAGATCTGTCCAGTTCTACAACCTATGTTTCACACAGCATCTTTAATATTTAGCCCACATATAAGCAATAACCATAATATATTTTGATAGCAATTCCTCCATGTAATTTTGCGACTATTAAAAATGAGATAACGGCTATTCCTCCACATTTTGTTTTTGCAGTTTTGCTCTCTCCCAAAAGAACGTTTCATTTATCGCTCCTTCCTGTGGGCAATTGTACCCTTTTGCAAAATCACCTCTCAGCATTGAACACACGTCACTTGTTATCCCCATGGCTTTAGACTGAGGTTAAATGCACAGGGATGCAAATGGCACACAGCTGCAAAATGATGGCAGCTGCATCTCACTAGAATAGGCAGGCAATGGCTATGTATTTTAAGTACATTTCAAAACAAATGCAAAAATGGAGAGAGAAAAACTTGTACTTATATAGTATAGTCCAAAGCTTCGGCGCACCTCAATGCATTTTATTGCTGAAAGCAGACATCTGAAGTGTAGTCCTGGTGTTAAAAAGTAGAAAAACTAGCAGCCAGTTAGCACACAGAAAGCCCCCTCAGAGATGATAAACGGGGGATAACTTTGTGCTCTTTCTGGAAAGTATCAGAGGGTCTTTATACTCACCCAAGAGAACAGAAAGACATCTCTGACAACATACTGGAGCATCGCACTACAATCCCCATGCTCAGGACTTTTAAATGGGACTTGCAACACTTAAACTACTGAGGCAAGAATGCTATCGACTGAGCAGTCGTAGCCTGGAAAAGTTTTGGATGTTCACCATGATGCCAAATACAAATTCTATGCTTTTAAGAAGTGGATTTTGTAAGTGATTAAATGTACCCACTGTAGGGTGACAAGGAACAACAAACTGGGACCATCTCAAGTGAATAGATGCAAGGACAATTCAATTATGATTAGAAGATTTACACCTTACATAGACAAAAAAGGCTGGAGTAACTCAGCGGGTCAGACAGCATCTCTGGAGAAAAGGAATGGGTGACGTTTCGGGTTGAGCCAACTTCTTCAGACCTTATGTTCACCTTGCAGCAGGTGGGTGAATGAAGGTGTGAATTTGTGAAAGACTAAGATTATCCTTGTAAACTCTGTGGCGTAAGAAGAAATGAGACACCTCTACAGCCAAAACTTTACAGAGGTAACTCCCCCAAGCCCCAGAGCATGCTAGCTAGCAATAGGTGACTTCTGGTGCAGAATCACTGAGATTCAATCAGACTCAATCCTTAATCCCAGCCAAAGATCACCTGAGCCTTTCAAACCGGACGGACCCAGTGAACGAACGAACAGCATGAAAGGTGACAGCTCAGAGTTAATTGCTGCCATCCACCTTTTCTAAGCTGACGACACAACAATTCACTCGAGATGACTTGCCCACAGATGAATAAACCGATAAGCTTCACAAACACAGCTGGTGGCTGATCCAAGGAATTCAACTGTGCAAAACAAAACAAAAATGCTTACAATAACCAGAGGGAAAATGGATGACCATAAGGAAATTGATAATCCTCCTCGCAGTTATGAACAATTCCAAATGCTAAAAAGCGTTTAATTTTTAAGTTGCGCAAAATTGCAACATGCCTTTTTAACAAACTGAAAAATCTTGCAGCATCTGGTGGAAATCAAACCATCTGTTCCTTACAATTGTCCAATTTTTAAGGCTTTTTACAGTTTAGTTTAATGCCACATGTACCGACCGAGGTGAAAAGCTTTTGTTGCGTGCTTTCCAGTCAGCAGAAAGACAATACATGATTACAATCGAGCCATTTACAGGGTATTGATACACGATAAGACAATAACTTTTAGTGCAAGGTAAAGCCAGCTACGTCCGAGGGTCACCAAAGAGGTAGATAGAAGTTCAGCACTGGTCTCTGGTTGTGGTAGGATGATTCAATTGCCTGATAGCAGCTGGGAAGAAACTGTCCCTGAATCTGGAGGTGTGCGTTTTCACACTTCTATACTTTTTGTCTGATGGGAGAGTGGAGAAGAGGGAGTGGCCAGGGTGCGACTCGTCCTTGATTATGCTGCTGGCCTTGCCGAGGCAGCGTGAGGTATAAACACATTAGTTTCTGGTGGTAAGCTGGTGTCGTTAACCAGGTGAAAGAGCTTAGACAATGAGCTAATTATCTCTGCAACCTGCAAGGACCAAGATCCAAGCCGATAATGTTTTGCTGACATAGTCCTCGCGGAGAGTCCAAGTTAAGCCCTCGGCCGTTATTCTGCAGTTGCAGTAGGTGGTTTGACATTTGTGGAACAATCGAGTTGTCAGGCAACAGCAATTTTCATCAACAACGCCAAAGTCAAACGATCGCTCACGTTTGCGCTCTATTGCGTAAAGACATCACACTGTAGAAAATTAAAGATTACAGGATTGTGTTACACAAACCAGGGCTTCACAAAATGTGTTCTTAATTAGCGCTGGCAATGATACAGCAAAGTATTGGCACAGCTTGCTGACCGACAAGAACTCATCAAATTCCCTATTCTCAAACCACAATCTCCAAGTGATTTGTTGACCATCATGTACCATTAAAATAACAGCGAGTTAGTTCTTTGGAAAATAATGATAGAATATTTTATTTGATAACATTAAGGAGCATTATAAGGCTAATTAGCCATCTTTGTGCCAGAGGATTAGATGTCAGCATCAGTGGCTTATAAAACACTAAATGGGTATGATCATAAAAAGAGAGTAAGAAGGAACTGCAGACGTTGCAGTTAAGCCAAAGACACAAAAAGCTGGAGTAACTCAGCAGGTCAGACAGCATCTGGAGAAAAGGAATAGGTGACATTTCGGGTCGAGACCCTTCTTCAGAGTGGGATTGAGTTTCAAGATTCAAGATTCAAGATAATTTATTGTCATGTGTCCCTGATATGACAATGAAATTCTTGCTTTGCTTCAGCACAACAGAACATAGTAGGCATGACTACAGAACAGATCAGTGTGTCCATATACCATTATATAAATATATACACACATGAATAAATGAACTGATAAAAAGTGCAAATAAACAGATAATGGGTTATTAATGTTCAGAGTTTTGTCCGAGCCAATTTTAATAGCGTGATGCTGTGGGGAAGGAGCTATTCCTGAACCAGGATGTTGCAGTCTTCAGGCTCCTGTACCTTCTACCTGAAGGTAGCGGGGAGATGAATGTGTGGCCAGGATGGTGTGGGTCCTTGATGATACTGCCAGCCTTTTTGAGGCAGCGACTGCGATAGATCCCCTCGATAGTCGGGAGGTCAAAGCTGATGATGGACCGGGCAGTGTTTACTACTTTTTGTAGTCTTTTCCTCTCCAGGGCGCTCAAGTTGCCGAACCAAGCCACGATGCAACCGGTCAGCATGCTCTCTACTGTGCACCTGTAGAGGTTAGAGAGAGTCCTCCTTGACATACCACCTCTCCATAATCTTCTCAGGAGAGTCTCCGTAATCTTCTCAGTTTGAGAGAGGATATCGATAGCTGAGGACCTAACATACAAAGGTACAGTCACCAACAGTAGTGGGTGTGCAGAGAGATGGGAAGAGGCAACTTTGAGGATGGTGGTATCCAGAAGACATCACAGAGATGTAGAGTGGAGAGACCATGATGGGACTTGAACCAGAGATGAACATGTTAAAGTATAGAAACAGTTGGACGCTGGGACCATCATAAAACATCATGAGCAGGGCATCGAGGTGAGCTGCAGCCTCACAGCTCCAGCAACCTGGGGTCATTCCTGATCTTGGGCACTCTTCATGTGGAGTTTGCATGTTCTCCTTGTGATACTATAGGTTTTTTCCAGGTGATGCTGTCTGATCCACTGAGTTACTCCAGCTTTTTGTGTCCATCTTCGGTTTAAACCAGCATCTGCAGTTCCTTCCTACACATCTCGTCTAGCTGACTTTAATGTTCATTACTCCGGTACTTATTGATTGCTAAGATTAACTATTTGAGTTCAAGTGTGATCAATTAAAAATGGACTTAATCCATTCCCCAAAATCCCACTTTCACACATTGATTAAGCAGTGAGATTTGTAAAGACTTGATCTTATGCAAGCTTACTTTCCCCAGATTTGTATCCCAACCAGCTCTGGAATAGTAGAGCATACATTTTTATATTCTATTAATTAAAACAAGAGCTGGAGTAAATGGCTCTTCAGGTGCAAACTGCAAATAAGTGCCTAAATGACAATTGCTGAAGAGAAAACCGTTCCCACTTAAAAAAGTTGAACGCATCATGGAGTGAGATGCTACTAACGACACAAGCTACACAACGTGAAAAACTTGCTTTGTTGTTACTAGGTTTAACATTCGAGCTTAATTACATGATTTATGCAGATCCTATTACTATTACCTCAGATTTTCTTTTATTCGTACAGGGTTATGATTAGTGGACAATTGCTTTGACAGAGACAAGGGGAAGATGGTGGCGCAGCGGGAGAGTTGCTGCCTTACAGCGCCAGAGACCCGGGTTTGATACCCACTACGGCTGCTGTCTGTACAGAGTTTGTACGTTCTCCCCATGACCATATTTTCTCTCAGATCTTCGCTTTCCTCCCACACTCCAAAGACGTACAGGTTCGTAGTTTAATTGGCGTTGGTTTGTAACTTGGTATAAGTGTAAATTGCCCCTACTGCATGCAGGCTTGTGTAAGTGTGCGGGGATCGTTGGTCGGTGCGGACTCGGTGGGCCGAAGGGCCTGTTTCCGCGCTGTATCTCTAAACTAAACTGAACAATTAGAACATATTTTCATAATGTTTAAAAGGAAATTTATAAGTTCCCCAATCAGGGCTGTGCCTCATATGATCAATGAAGAATCTTTGAACCAGACATAGAGATGGCCATCACACAAGACTCAACATCATCCTGGCCACACGCTCATCTCCCCGCTACCTTCAGGTAGAAGGTACAGGAGCCTGAAGACTGCAACGTCCAGGTTCAGGAATAGCTACTTCCCCACAGCCATCAGGCTATTAAACTCAACTCAAATAAAACTGAACATTATCTGTGTATTTGCACTTTATCTGTTTTATTTATTCATGTGTGTATATATTTATATAATGGTATATGGACACACTGATCTGTTCTGTATTCATGCCTACTATATTCTGTTGTGCTGAAGCAAAGCAAGAATTTCATTGTCCTATCTGGGACACATGACAATAAACTCTCTTGAATCTTGAATGCACAGAACATGTGTCTGAATGCTGCAATGAGGTGGAACTCCTGCCCTTCCTCTCAAATGCTGGCAGAGTACAAGATCAATAACCATTACCTCTGTTGCTGATCTCCACAGGGAGGAGAGGTGGGCACAAAAATCATAATTATCATTATACTTTATTAGCCAAGTATGTTTTGCAACATACGAGGAATTCAACCAATTGAGGATTGTGTGAATGAAGTTGGTCTCTTGACAACCACTTCTTGGAGCATGTTAGGACCTCAAAGCTGGAGTAACTCAGCGGGACAGGCAGAGTCTCTGGAGTGAAGGAATGGGTGACGTTTCGGGTTGAGGCCCTTCTTCAGACCTCAAAACTACAGCTGGAGTTGAGATGAGTTGAACACAAAATTGTCCCTTCACTCAAGAAAAAATGGTGTCAGCCACTGTCCACAGCCACACACACACACTTCCTTGTCACTGATTATGTAGAATTCACAACCACTGAGTCAAAAACAAGAACATAAATTGCACATTCAAAATGGACTGACTCTCACATGTACTTCTCAGTGGTAAAACCTATCACACTGGGAATAGGGAGGGGGAGCAGAATGACAGGTAAGATTTTGTGAACAACACAAAAATATATTGTGGACCAGCCCCTGTAGCAATATGTCATCTCCTGCATTATATTGCAGTTGGCATTACCATAAAATCCCAACACTGAATAAAGTATGTGTGGGAAGTACAGATGCACCGAAGGCAGACACAAAAAGCTGGAGTAGCTCAGTGGGTCCGGCAGCATCTCTGGAGAGAAGAAATGGGTGACGTTTCGGGTCGAGACCTTTCTTCAGACTGAGAGTCAAGGGGAAAGGGAAAGACAGCAATGTAGAGCGATACAGAACAAATGAATGAAAGACATGCAATAATGAAACGATGATCAACCCCAACAATGGAGCTCACTATGGTCCATTGTTGGCTGTGGGGTAGGTGATCACGAGTTACAGACAGTGAAACTCAACAGGACGAGAGTGAATACAGTAGATCCAGCTACATTGAATTTGATGGAGTTTAATAAATAATCAGTGAAGCAACATATGTTACAGGTACATCTCATAGTTCCAGAGGCAAATGGGAGGACTTCAACAGAAAGGCCAGCCTGATTTACCACATCACCATTACAATGGAGAAGAGTTTCGCCCAACACCTCCGCTCGGTCCGCATTAACCAACCTGATCTCCCTGTGGCTCAGCACTTCAACTCCCCCTTCCATTCCGAATCCGACCTCTCTGTCCTGGGCCTCCTCCATTGCCAGAGTGAGCACCACCGGAGACTGGAGGAGCTGCACCTCATATTCCGCTTGGGCAGTCTGCACCCTGGTGGCATGAACATTGACTTCTCCAATTTCTGGTAGCATTTGCTGTCTCCTCCCCTTCTCAGCTCTCCCTCAGCCCTCCGGTTCCTCCTCTTCCTTTCTTCTTCCCCCCCCCCCCCCCCCCACCTTGCATCAGTCTGAAGAAGGGTTTCGGACCGAAACTTTGCCTATTTCCTTCGCTCCATAGATGCTGCCGCACCCGCTGAGTTTCTCCAGCAATTTTGTCTACCTTCGATTCTCCAGCATTTGCAGTTCCTTCTTGAACAGAATTTTGGAAAGCTGACTTCAAACACCACATGAAGCCATTCAGTTCAGTACAATCTGGTTAGTTACTAGAACAATTCGTCCTT
Organism: Amblyraja radiata; assembly: GCF_010909765.2. Taxonomy (NCBI): domain Eukaryota; kingdom Metazoa; phylum Chordata; class Chondrichthyes; order Rajiformes; family Rajidae; genus Amblyraja; species Amblyraja radiata. The sequence continues at coordinate 3,447,542 of NC_045962.1, forward strand.
GAAAAACAGTGCAGCCAAAATCGTATTCTGTGGCCTTACAATACTTTCAAGAAAACCTATCAAATGCTTAAATGTTTCTTTTTTTTAAAATCCTCAATAGTTTAAATAATGACAATTAAATAATTTGTTAATGATTTTCACCCTCAGCCACTCGGCTATAAATTGCAGGTTGGTGATCACCTAACCCGATCAGAGAACTACCTGTTTATAATGCAGATATTTATAGGTTTCCCTTCCTGTCACAATTAGCAATCAAGCATAGAAACATAGAAAATATGTGCAGGAGTAGGCCATTCGTCCCTTCGAGCCTGCACCACCATTCAATATGATCGTGGCTGATCATCCAACTCAGTATCCCATACCTGGCTTCTCCCCATACCCCCTGATCCCTTTAGCCACAAGGGCCACATCTAACTCCCTCTTAAATATAGCCAATGAACTGGCCTCAACTACCTTCTGTGGCTGAGAATTCCACAGATTCACCACTTGCTGTGTAAAAAATGATTTTCTCATCTCGGTCCTAAAAGACTTTCCCCGTATCCTTAAGCTGTGACCCCTTGTTCTGGACTTCCCCAACATCGGGAATAATCTTCCTGCATCTAGCCTGTCCAACCCCTTAAGAATTTTGTAAGTTTCTATAAGATCCCCTCTCAATCTTCTAAATTCTAGCGAGTACAAGCAGAGTCTATCCAGTCTTTCTTCATATGAAAGTCCTGACATCCCAGGAATCAGTCTGGTGAACCTTCTCTGTACTCCCTCTATAGCAAGAATGTCTTTCCTCAGATTAGGAGACCAAAACTGTACGCAATACTGTGGTCTCACCAAGACCCTGTACAACTGCAGTAGAACCTCCCTGCTCCTATACTCAAATCCCTTTGCTATGAAGCTTGGCTTTGTTTAAGTCATTGTACATAATTAAAGTGGCAAGTCACTGGCTGGACAAGAATCAGGCTTCCCATCACACTGCCTCTGGTTTAAGTTCATGCTCATCTGAGTTCCAATAAAAACTTCTTGGACTGATACTTGAGAGTGAGGAAGAAGTGAAACAAAAAGTTTTACTATTTAAAAAAGAGACTTACTATATAGAAAATTTGACAATTAAAAAAAATATATATATCAAGGAATCATTGCCACTTCAATTAAGACTGCTACTCAGGTTAAATACACTTCAACACCAGAATAACTCTTACACTGTTAAGATATGCTACTGAGTAAGACACAAAATGCTGGAGTAACTCAGCGGGACAGGCAGCATCTCTGGAGAGAAGGAATGGGTAACATACCGGATCGAGACCCTTCTTCTACCAGCTTTAAGAAGGGTCTCGACCAGAAACGTCACCCATTCCTTCTCTCCAGAGATGCTGCCTGTCCTGCTGAGTTACTCCGGCATTTTGTGCCTGTCTTTGGTGTAACCCTGCATGTGCAGTTCCTTCTTACACATTACACTGAGTAACATTGTTTAGGGTGGTATTAGCAAGCTTTTAGAGAGGAAAAGCAATCAAGCAAGCTACTTTAGCAGTGAAGTGAAAGATGATAATATAGCACTTGTCAAAGCCATTAAAGCCACTCTACGTAGGCACGATATCTAGATTTCACACAAGACAATTTCTGAAACTGCCTTCTGAAAAAGCGCACTGTAAAATAAACTAATTAAATGGACCAACACTTTATTCTCAGCAGGACAGGCAGCATCTCTGGATAGAAGGGGTGGGTGAGAACCTTGAAGAAGGGTCTCGATCCGAAACGTCACCCATTCCTTCTATCCAGAGATGCTGCCTATAAAGCTGAGTTACTCCAGCTTTTTGTGTCTATCTTTGGTTTAAACCATAATCTGCAGTTCCTTCCTAAACACTTCCTTCTCCTCATCCCGTCCTGACTTCAGCTGCTGAATGCAGTATTTTGAATGGCACAATCTGAAAAATGTATCCATCAAGTATCATCTCCTCCTCCCTCAACTCTCCTACCATCGCCCTTGCGAGCAGCTATTCCCAACCTACTTATTCCTCTGCAGCCCACCTACAAAGATGACTTTGCATTTGGTTGAAAGGAGCTGCTCAAGCCAGAGGGGAAGTACAGCGTGGAATAGAAATCCCTAAAGAGTTCAATCTACAGAATGGTGTGTGGGCCCCAATAACAGTGTGGAAAACACACTCAAGTAAGTCAGCTTGCTCGGTCTCTGAGTGGTAGGTAGCAATATTTAATGAAGGTTCCCACACAAGGAATATTTATTTTTGGTAATTCCTCCATCAATGGCTTATTCATAAAAACTTGTGCCCTGTACTGATAGCTTCATATTTAAAACATTGGGTTAAAATGCAGCAAAGAGAAACCCAATTAGTTAAATATTGCATTTAAAATTGTTACCAAATAGGACTAATCAACGGCAAGTGAAGAAATGCCATTGTATAGATGGAGAAAAACTCATCTTGTTCAGCTTGTAAACAGTACAGTTATGGGCCGGTCCCACTTGCTGTGTTATTTGACGTCCTGTTTTATCGGGATTTTTTCTGCGAATGTCAGTCGTAGCAGGTCGCCGAAAAACCGGCGACTGGACTATTGGGCCTGTCCCACTTAGGCGATTTTTTCGGCGACTGCCGGCGAACACGACATTGAAATTCACCGAAGTCAGCACCAGCGACAACCAACGTCACCAGTCGACAGCCAACGACATCCTGGCGACTGCCTACATTAACCTGTCGACAGCCTACGACAGCACCTACGTCAAGCTACGACAGCACCTACGTCAAGCTACGCTCATTTGGCGTCAAAACAAAGGTCGCCACTGTCGCCCCAAAATATTTTCAACATTTTCGGCAACCAGAAAGACGCTACGGCTCTTTGGGCGACTGAGGAGACAACTCACGACCATACAAGCGACACCCAGTCTCCTCTAGTCGACTAAAATGAACAGGCCCATAAGTAACAAAGCTCAATATTATTGCCCCGCAACAAATACCAATTTCTGGCTGATTATTATAAAACACTTCTCTGGCTGTGGCAATTGTGAAAGGTGCAGATCTTTCATTGAATGTACGACTCTGTGTTCTGAAACGGCACCACAATAAAGGAAATAAAGGGAAAAAAACATTGGAATCTCTCCATCAGCAGAGACAGTCACAATGACTAATGCCATCGAAAGCTGGTAGCAGATGTACTGTTCTTGATCATTATATAACATACACCCACAACGCGTATGTTTTGTCAAGGTTACAATGTCGTGTAAGAGGTCTGGTTAAGGTCTTTAAGGTGGGAATAATACAGAGGGGGGGGGGGGGGCGGGGGTCACATTGGCATTTGTGGTTGCTTCATATCAATGGTCTGACCTGGCGTTAAATCCTAAATAGTCACAGGAACCATAAATCAGGATGGATATAAACCTAGAGCTGCTCGCTCAGTGCCAAGTCCCTCCCCATTCAAGATCAATCCAGTCACAAGCCCTTTCTTGGAGTATCATTCCTCATGTGGCCGGAGTTGCCAAGAATAAATGGAATAAAAAGAACATATCCCATCTTTATTTTCCATTCAAATCTATTTATATAATCTTTGTCAATGGAATCTCAACAGAGTATCCCATCTAAATCCATAACCACCTTAGACAGTCTTGATAAACGAGGAGAGAACACACAATGAAACAGTCTAGATTATTATGTTAGTATGTGGACTTGGGGTGAAAAAACTGCTACATTTAGAAACTGCATCAACTAAAGCAAACTAGAGCCTTCTGATGTTTAAAATATCTATCTTTGATAAATACAGCGAGAATTATTCCAGGAATGTGAATTTGTATTATCAGATTTTCATCAGTCAGAGTATTGAGTATAGAAGTTGGGAGGTCATGTTGCAGTTGTATAAGATGTTGGTGAGACCGCATTTAGAATATTGTGTTCAGTTCTGGGCACCATGTTATAGGAAAGATATGGTCAAGCTGAAACAGGTACAGAGAAGATTTATGAGGATGTTGCCAGGACTCGTGGATCTGAGTGATGGGGAGAGGTTGAGTAGGCTGGGACTCTATTCCCTGGAGCGCATGAGGATGAGGAGTAGATACACAGAGTCTCTTGCCCAGAGTAGGGGGATTGAGGACAAGAGGATATAGGTTTAAGGTGAAGGGGAAAAGATTGAATAGGAATCTGAGGGGTAACTTTTTCCACACAAAGGGTGGTGGGTGTATGGAACAAGCTGCCAGAGGAGGTAGTTGAAGCTGGGACTATCGCAACGTTTAATAGACAGACATGTAGATGGATAGGACAGGTTTAGAGGGATATGGGCAGGTGGGACTAGTGTAGCTGGGTCATGTTGGGTGGAGTGGGCAAGTTGGGGCCGAAGGGCCTGTACCATGCTGTGTGACCCAATGTCTCTAACTCAAGTCAAGTATTGAGGTACAAGAGGCACAGCTAAAATGGAAATCTTCCATGTAGCACCAACGCTGGCCAAATAGACTTAAGACAAACACAGAATGCGTAAATCATACAAGACACTGAAATGAAAAAGACTGTAAAAAATAAACATAAAAACAGGACGTAAAATAACACAGCAAAGATTCACTTCTCATAAGATCTGAATCTGCTCTCTGCACCTCGACTAGGATGAAACCTCAGGTGGCTGCTGACCTTGAAACCTACAATTATGCAGTCTGCCCCCCCCACCCCGGACCACTCATTCCTCACAAGCTGCACTCTGCCATCGCCTGCCCCTTGTGAGGCACAATTACTAAACGCGCCCCCGCAGTGTTATGCAAACACAAGCTCTTCGAAGGAGCCAAAGCGCATCAAAATTAACGAGGGTTAAATCAAAGAAAACAGGATTGGAAATGTACACCTTTTGAAAGCCTCAACCACCCCACCCCACCCCCCTCCAACAATATAATTTCACCAAAAGATGTGCAGTGAAAGATGAGACAAAATTAGCGCCGTCTCCTCGTGTATTATTTGCATCTCATTAGAATCCCGATCACAGCACGGATACAAATATAAGCAGTGGTCGTTAAAAGATGAAAACAAAAGATGTCAATCAGCATTTAGCATTTGATGTTACATTTACATTTAATACAACCGGGTAGTCTAGCAGCTGGGGCCAGCAGACAGGATTGCCTCGACATCTACAAATAATAATTCCATTTCCCCGTGAAATATCAGCGAATTCGCAACTCTTCTAAACAGGTGGCCACATCAGAAATACGGCCTTTCCTGGACAGCAAAGATTGCTCCAACTTACAATTTCCACTAAAATTGTCACCCGGCTTAAATTTGCAACGGCACCAAACAGAATACTCACAGTTAACCGACTGGAAGTCAGGTACAAACTGTTCATCGTCTTCGGGAACTTGGGCTGTGTGTGGAGAGAGGGAGAGAGAGAGAGAAATACGCTTGAAGCGGTTCGCTATTCACACAAAAAACTACCGAATGCAAATTTGCGAGAAGTCGCATATAAAGAAAGTGGATGGCGCTCACCTTCTGCGAGCCACGTTTCCTGCAGTTGGCTTAAATCTTGGAAAAGTTCTAGAAAGCGAAACAAAATCGCACAAGTATAAGTACTAGAGAGGGGTCGCTGAAAAAATCACGGCGAGAGAGACTGACTGTGCCGGTTGTTGCTACAATCGAGCGTAATCCATAACATCCACTTACCTTCCGAATCGTGGGCTAGATCTGTCTCCACTAATTTCCTCTTTCTCTCGTTGATTTGTCGCCCGCGAAGTTCTTCCCCGCGAGTTTTCTGCGAAAAAAACAAACACATTAACTTAGAAAATCGAGAACAATAACTTATAGGGGGGGGGGCGTCTCTCCTCAATTTAGTGCACAAATCGATGCAACTTTGTTCACGTTTAAGAATTAATTCTGAAAATAGTTTTCCAATTTTTTTTAACATAACAAGTGAGAATAATTGGTTCACTCACCGCTATATTGTGCACCATTAAAGGGACTAGCTGATCGTAAAATCCGTCCATTTTGTAGCAGATCTTCTGTTTAAAGTCGATCTACAATCCTTCAACATGGACTCGCACAGCACAGATGAGATTGTTGTTTGCTTCCCTTTTTTTCTTCGCAGCTCCTCCTAGGAGAATCGACAGGGCAGAAAATTATGAATGGGGCAGGCTGGGCTGGCGTCAGGTAATGAGCGTAACGGGATCCGAGCGCCCCATTCACAAAAAAAACACACACGCAGCTCAGCTCAGCCCCGCCGCCCACACAGCAAAAAACAACAACTCGCATTGAGTTTAAAGGCCAATGGAAAAGCAATCGCCCCCAAGCCTGCATGCAGAGAGAAAAAAAACCCTAGTCTGCAAAGAAGCGACCTCACAGGCGGAGCATGGCATTTTGTTTTTCTCAATGGCACAGAAGACGTATTCAAGGAAAATGGCGAACATTTCAACCCAAGCTCTTGTTTGCGTCTATCTTTAGCATTAAGCTGCAGCACTTTCCATTCCACCTTTGCAGATTTTTAAACAAAAAATAAATAAACTTTATTCCAGATATTAGTGCAGACTCGTTTCCTATTCCTGCTTACCTGTGAAATGGCTTTATTGTATTCTCAAATGCGGCGTTATTTATTAAATTAGTTTATTTAGAATGCACCGTCTAACTAAGACACCAAGTAGGCATTAGCAGCGCCGAGTGGCCGCTGTGTAAAAAGTTGAATGGGTTTCTTTGCTCACTTGCAACCAGGGCGATTCCTGGTCCCCGGAGGCGGCCCCCGCTCTGATTGGACACGGCGCGCGTCCCTCGCCCCGCCAAGCACGCCCATTGGTCCCCGCCGCAGCGCCGTCCCGTACCAATCGCCGCACCGCAAACGGCACACGACGGAACCCATTGGTCAAACGCCCATGGTGACGCGTGGAAATGCAAATACGCGGCTTCCCGCGACCAATCAGCGCGTCGAGTGCGCTCCCCCATTCATAACTGGCCCCGATGACGGGTTTCATTCACGAAAATCTGGTCAGGGCGCCATTGAAGGAGTGGGGGTGGCAATGGAGCTGAGTGCTCGATGCAGCCTCAGCCTCAGCCTCAGCCCCAATGCAAGGTCACAAACAGCATGAAAAACATGCAGCACTGTACAACCAGCACTGCAAAATTAACCACCGCTTTATTCGGGCTATCTTAACTAGAAACTAGTTTTAAAATGCGCAACACCCGGCTGAATGCACTTTGCATTGTTCATAAGGTCATAAGTGTAGGAGCAGAATTAGGCCGTTCGGCCCATCAGGTTTTTACTCCACCATTCAATCATGACTGATCTATCTCTCTCCACAACCCCCTGAAACCCGTACTAATCTCGGCCTTAAAAAGTATCCATTGCCTTAAATGTGCAGAAAGGCATCTCAAATACTGGTTTACATCAAAATGATGGAGTAAATGTCAGGGGAAATTGATTATTTAAAATTAAGCAGTAATTGAGCAAGGGATTATGCTGCATTTGGTAACTATGGAAGGATGTTTTTAAAATCGACAGTATTTTATTAAAAGTATCAAATGGCCAGTGGTAACATTTTATGATTTTTTAAATTGTGGTCTGCTCATTTAACAGTCTGCACACACCACATATAAGGCATTTGAAAATAAGACTATTCTAGGCTGAAACTTTGCAAGCACGTTGTCATGAACCGGCCTTGGATTGGGTAGCCCCAGGCTACCGGGCGACACTTAAAAGCTGTAGTTCCAAAGCTGTAGTCTGAAGAAGGGTTTCGGCCCGAAACGTTACCTATTTCCTTCGCTCCATAGATGCTGCTGCACCCGCTGAGTTTCTCCAGCATTTTTGTGTACCTTCGATTTTCCAGCATCTGCAGTTCCTTCTTGGACACTTAAAAGCTGATGTGTGGTGAGTGGGAGGGCCGCAAATAACACATTAGGAACGGCAAAACCTCAGGCACAAAGTGATGTGTCTCGAATCTCACGTGTTTCATTAATTCCAGAGGGCAGAACTTCTTCCCAGTCTCCCCTCTCTCGTCCAGTGCTTGTTGCAACTTGCAGCAGCGAAAGACAGACAGACACAGTCAGCTATAGTTAACATCTGGCAGGTATTTGTGCATCGACGATCTTTCACTAACATTAGACAGACACAAAGTGCTGGAGTAACTCAGCGGGACAGGCAGCATCTCTGGAGAGAAGGAATGGGTGACATTGCGGGTCGAGACCCTTCAAACCCAAACTTTACTTCATTCTGCACCCAGACCTTTCACTAACATTAAATCTATAGGAATTCAGCACCACACATGTTACCACTCTAATGGGGTCGTCAATAGTTCGATCCTCAAACTATTTATTGGAACTTTCTAACTCCCCTGTTAACAACTGACAGCAGCCCGATATTAAGGTGCCACCAAAACTGGAACGAAGTAGCATGACTGAAAAGTGGGGGCACATTGGCTTGGTGCAGGAAGGAACTACAGATGCTGGTTTAAACCGAAGATAGACACAACAAGCTGGAGTAACTCAGCGGGACAGGCAGCATCTCTGGAGAGAAGGAATAGGCGACGTTTCGGAACGAGACTCTTCTTCAGACAGAGTCAGGACAAAGGACATGATATATATATATATGTGTGTGATGGAGAGAGATATAGAACAAATGAATGAAAGGTGTGCAAAAAAGTAACGAAGATCAAGTTCCCCTGGCCCAGGTGCTCGTTCACAAACTGTGCCTGAGCTGCCGATAGTTTACAGCATCTACTGTTTTGATGCTGAACCTCAGCCCAATCTGACATTATTTCCCTGAGCAGATGCGGTGGGAAAATGGGCGGATCAACAAACCGGCTCAAAGCGCTAGGACTGACAGTCAGTCCATTTGATAAATTGTAGCAACTGCTGGGATTGCAAGAACACGGCGTTCAGTATGGCTTCTTCGCTTCCAAAGAAATAAGAATTAGGCAATCCGATGTTAAGCGAGCGGTAGACATTAACCGGGACACCAGAAGCCTCCCATCCTGCTAGTTTTTTAAATCTGGGTAGGGGCTACTACGCTGATCTGTGAAAATAGAGAGGCCCATTTCAACATCTCATCTAAAACAAAAATCAGCATCTCTGGCAGTGTAGTCATTTCCCAGTTCAGCACTGGAATAGCAGCCTGCTTGCTGGGGCAGCACTTGATCCGACATCCATCTAACTCAGAAACAAGACTGGACCAATGTACGAAAGATAAACACAAAACGCTGGAGTAACTCAGCGGGACAGGCAGCATCTCTGGAGAGAAGGAATGGGCGACGTTTCGGGTCGAGACCCTTCTTCAGACAAGGCTGAATGATCCTAAAAAGCAAATGGAGCAGATTAATGTTGTCACAAACTGACTGGATGGTTTAAATGGAATAACTCGAACTTGTTGGAATCAGGTTGTTAACGATACCCCCTACAGGATCCCCCTGTGTTGTAGATTAGACACTAGTAATCATGTGAGGACAGTGTGTAGGAGAACACTTTGATCTCTTTGTATCCCGGCAGGATACAAGGAATGCAATTGTGATGAGTTATCGTTAACATAATATTGTCAAGGGTGACAGCTCAAGTGAAAGCCCTCCTGCAGAGTCAATTCCCCTCTTTCGGCTCCAACCAACTATCAGAGTGAAAGAGAAAAGAAGACACAAAGTGCTGGAGTAACTCAACTCTGGAGAGCAGAGATGCGGACTGATAGAGATGTTGTCCGGAGATGCAGGAAGAAGGGTCTCGGCCCGAAACGTCACCCATTCCTTCTCTCCAGAGATGCTGCCTGTCCTGCTGAGTTACTCAAGCAGTTTGTGTCTATCTTCGACTTAAAGCAACATCTACAGTTCTTTCCTATACATGCTGCCAGAGCCACTGAGTTACTCCAGCACGTTGTGTCTTTTTTTGTTAACCAGCCTCTGCAACAACAACAAATGTGTCAACAACAAATGTGAACAGCTTCTCAAGAATTCAAGAGAGTTTATTGTCATGTGTCCCTGATAGGGCAATGAAATTCCTGCTTTGCTTCAGCACAACAGAATATAGTAGGCATTGACTACAGAACAGATCAGTGTGTCCATATACCATTATATAAATATATACACACATGAATAAATAAACTGATAAAGTGCAAATAACAGATAAAGGGCTATTAATGTTCAAAGTTTTGTCCGAGCCAAGTTTAATAGCCTGGTGGCTGTGGGGAAGTAGCGATTCCTGAACCTGGTCGTTGCAGTCTTCAGGCTCCTGTACCTTTTACCTGAAGGTAGCAGGGAGATGAGTCTGTGTCTAGATTGGTGTGGGTCCTTGATGATGCTGCCAGACCTTTTGAGGCAGCGACTCCTGTGGGACTCGTGGATTTTGGATTAGACAATAATGTGGACTGCCTGACCAGGGGCATAGGGAGAATGTCACGGTCAAGTCCAAAGCTAAAATTAACACAGAGATGCCAAAAATACTCCAGCTGAACTGACATTTTAAAATTGTATGCAAAATGCTGTCTGATCAATTGATTATTTGCAGCACTTTCTATAATTATTTCAGATTTTACCATCCAATTATACATAGCACAATTAGAACTTGGAAACAAATAAAACAAAATCTAAAATTAAGAAATCTATCTCTTTTATCGCCAATAGTCAATAATCCGTCGTTTAAACCCTCTAGTATAGATAAATCATTGACACAATTGGAAAGAATGAGAATCAAAACGCTCGGAGACGTATGAATTTGGAAAATTACTATAATTCCAACAATTACAACTGAAATATAATTTGAGAAATAATCAACATTTTAAATATTTTCAAATATGTGACTATCTGAAAAAATATACAAAAGATTATCATAATATGCCTCCAGACTTACTGGACGAAGCAATGAAGACAAAGGTCGAATCAGCAAACTTAATATCATACTTATATAACATTATTTTTAATATAGAAATACCTACAACTGACGGTATTAGAAGAGACTGGGAACAAGAACTAGCTATAAAAATTTCAAAAGAGAGCTGGGATAAACACTTACTATATGTGCATAAATGCTCGATTAACGTAAGACACACTCTAATTCATTTCAAAACATTACATAGATTATACTATTCAAAAACCAAAATAAATAAACTTTTCCCTCACGTCTCACCCATTTGTGATAAATGCCAGTCACAAGAAGCTACCATAGCGCACTCATTTGTTTTTTGTATAAAAATCCAAAAATTCTGGACCGAAATCTTTGAAATCTTCACAAAATTATTTAAAATAAAACTGATACCAAAAGCAGAATGGATTATCTTTGGAATAATGGAAGGTAGCCCTGAATTAAACGTGTTCCAAAATAATTTATTTAATTACGGGCTAATAACGGGAAAAAAGCTTATACTAAAATTCTGGAAAAATGCTCCGATACCAACAATAAATATGTGGATTTCAAATATGTTCGAAACATTACACCTGGAAGATATGAGACTCCTCCTCGCAGGCAAAGCAGATCACTTCCAAAAGACGTGGTCTGCATTTATGGACTTACTACAAGTAAAAGGTGCAACAGTAATTTAAAAAATAAATGGTGCCAGGATCTGGTAACGGGGGATGAAAAATATGGTTGGTATATCCCTTTTTGCGTAGTTTTTTATAATAGAGCAACTGTTCTCTTTCTTTCTTTCTTTCTTTTCTAGGGTCTATTTCTTAACTTTCTTCTCTAACTCTTTCTCTAATGGCCTTTTATTTTCAACACTCTCTCGCACTATCACGACTCTTTCTCACTTACTTCCTTTATTTCTATCTTTCTTAAAGCTCAAAAAATGAGGGGGTACAACAAATGTAATATGATATATGTGGTGTGTATTACTGTAACTTATTGTACTTCTTATAAATAAATAAATAAATAAACAAAACAAAAAACATTATTTTGGAACGCAATGCTGTCCTTACTAAACAACAGTAAAGGCACGTTATTTTGCATGGTATTTGCATTGTTAGGAGTAGAACATAGAATATAGAGCAGTGCTGCACACGAACAGGCCCTTCGGCCCACAATGTTTGTGCCGAACATGATTCCAAGTTAAACTGATCTCATCTGATGCACATGATACATATAATTTTATTCTCTGCATAAGGGCATAAGGTCATAAGGAATAGGAGTAGAATTAAGCCATTCGTCCCATCAAGTCTACTCCGCCATTCAATCATGGCTGATCTATCTCTCCTCCCTAACCCCATTCTCCTGCCTTCTGCCCATCAAGAATCTATCTATCTCGGCCTTAAAAATATCCACTGACTTGGCCTCCACAGCCTTCGGTGGCAAATAATTCCACAGATTCACCATCCTCTGACTAAAGAAATTCCTCCTTTAATTATGAGAACGTCCTTTAATTCTGAGGCTATGACCTCGTCCTAGACTCTCCCACTAGTGGAAACATCCTCTCCACATCCAATCTATCCAGGCCTTTCATTATTCTGTATGTTTCAATGAGGTCCCTCCCCCCATTCTTCTAAACTCCAGTGAGTACAGGCCCAGTGCCGTCAAAAGCTCATCATAGGTTAACCTACTCATTCCTGGGATCATTCTTGTAAACCTCCTCTGGACCCTCTCCAGAGCCAGCACATCTTTCCTCAGATATGGGGCCTAAAATTGCTCACAATATTCCAAATGCAGCCTTACCAGCACCTTATAGAGCCTCAGCATCACATCCCTGTTTCTGTATACAAGCCCTCTTGAAATAAATGCTAACATTGAGTTTGCTTCCTATTACATCTTTTAATAGTTAAATATTCCAAATGGAATTTAAACTGGAGGACTTAAGCCAGAAAGAGTTCTTGGGAAGAAAGAGGTACCTTAAATGTAGTTGCATCTGGTTGGGTAACTATGGTAGGGTGAAGACTATTCCATGCTTTAATTGTGCGGGGGAAGAATGAATTGCTGTGCACATCTGTCTTTGTAGCTGGAATCTCAAATTGGATCGAATGCCATCGTCTGCTCCTAATAGGTTTGGGTTTGGTGTAGGTTTTGTAATCTATGTTGAGCTGGCCATTTAACATTTTGTAAAAACAGGTCAAACGGTGAGCTTCACGTCTGTCTTGGAGAGGGTTCCACCCCGGCCAGTGAATTCAGAAGTTTGGTAACACTCGCTTCTCTCTCATAGATGTTAGTAACAAATCGAGCTACCTGTCTTTGGACACGTTCGATGGAAGAAATGTTTTTATTTGTGTATGGGTCCCATGCTGCAACTGCGTAGTCCAAATGAGGTCTAACGAGGGTGAAGTATAGCTTCTCCTTGACAGAAGTTGAACAATGTTGAAAGTTGCGCCTCAGAAAGTTTAGGACACCTGTTGCTTTCACCGTTGCATGATGAGTCTGACCATTCCAACGCAGATCGTTCTGCAAATATTCCTCGGTCCAGAGGAATAAAATAAACAATAGACAATAGGTGCAGGAGTAGGCCATTCGGCCCTTCGAGCCAGCATTGCCATTCAATGTGATCATGGCTGATCATCCACAATCAGTACCCCGTTCCTGCCTTCTCCCCATATCCCCTGATGCCGCTATCTTTAAGAGCCCAATCTAGCTCTCGCTCTAGTGTGGGTGGGGAGGTGGTTAGTGTGTGTGTGAGGGGGGGGTGGTTAGTGTGTGTGTGACGCTGCAAGCCGCTCCCCCCCACAACCGCACGTTGAGGGGATGGGACTCAATGTCTATTTGGTTTGGTTTGGTCTATTAACAAACAAATATACAAAATACAACAAAGCAATTAATGTAGACACAAGGAACTGCAGATTTATTTTAAAAATTGCACAATGATTTGCATTAAGTGGAGCTGGAAGCTGGAGGCACAATAACTGCAGATGGTTGAGCAAACACAAATACTGGAGATAATTCAGTGGGTCAGGCAACATCTGTGGAAGGAATGAATAGACGACATTTCGGGACCCTTCTTCAGACTAATTGAAGTAGGCGGGGGAAAGCAGGAAAAGAGGTTGGGACGGGATAAAACCTGCTTCAATTTCCTGGGTAGGTCTTTCTCTGAAATCACAAAGAAATCGCTTCAACGCCTCTAATTACGTATAGATTGAAGACATTCAGTTTGCCGACAAATACTCTATTCAACTTCACCAGGTGTACAATACAAATCACTTCTGTAAAGGGAATATCGAGAAAGGATCTGAATAAGAAAACCATCGAATGAAAGAATGCAATTCAAACGACTGCCTTAGTAAAACGTAGGGGGAATATAGGGGGCGCCGTCCTGTGTATGGCTGCCTAGCCAGCAGCTGTCCATCTTTTTCACTCTTTTTTTTATTTTTAGTGATTTTTAGTGTTTTGTTTTTAGGAGGTCTAGACTTTTTTATGTGGGGGGAGGGGGGGGGGAGGGGGGGGGAAGGGGGAAACTTCTTTCTAGGGTCCCTACCTGGTCGGAGAGGCGGCTTTTCTCCGGGCTGCACCGTCGACCTGTCCTCGCGGCCTACCAGCGGGCCTGGAGCGGCGTTTTCCAGTCGGGGACCGCCCAGAACCTCGGAGCTATCGCGGCACGGAGCAGAGTGGGTGATGCCCTGCCCGGGTCGCCGCGCTGGAGCTCCGGTGAGCTGAAGAACCACCGAGAAAAAACATCGCGGAGCTGCGGGACTGTGGAGGGGCCAGCCGCAGGCGGCGGCGCTGTACTTTACATCGGGAGCCTGGGATCTCGCGACGAGATCGCCAGTGGAAATGCTCCAACTGGCACGGCCTTGTTGGCTTCGGAATCCGCGGCCTCCGGTAAGGAGGCGGCCGTTCCAGGCGTCCCAAGCCGCTGAGAGGACTCTCCTGACGCCGGAGCACAATCAATTGGCTAGAACGGCCTGGAACATCGGGCCTCCGTAGAGGCAACTGTGGAGGCCTCAATAGGCCCGACTATGGGTGGACATGGGATGGGGACTGGACATTGTGCCTTCCCTCATAATGGGAACCATTGTGGGGGGATGTTTTTATGTTAAAGATCTTTATTATTGTTATGTTTTAGCTGAAAGGACGCTGCACGGAGAGGACGCTGGCGCTGTTTGTTCGCCGCTTCTCCGTCTGCTATTGCCTCTTGTGTTCTTGTTTGTGTTCTGTTTTTGTTTTGTTTTGTTTTGTTTTTGTTTTTTGTTTGCCTTGCCTTGTAAAGCGACTTTGAGTCCTTGAAAAGCGCTATATAAATTCAATTTATTATTATTATTATTATGATGACTGGTTGCATCATGGCCTGGTTCGGCCACTCGGACATGCAGGAATGAAGGAGATTGCAGAGAGTGGTAGATGCTGCTTGGACCTTCACAGGGACTGACCTCCCCACGATCGAGGGGATCTACACTGGTAGACACTGCCTGGCCCATCACAGGGACTGACCTCCTCACCATCGAGGGGATCTGTGGAAGATGCTTCTTCACA